>NW_023416284.1:67549918-68937418 GCF_014176215.1 Rousettus aegyptiacus
TACTTTATTTTTCTAAAGAATTCTGAAACACTAATCCGAAAACATATATGCATCCCTATGTTTATCGCAGCCTTACTTACAAAGCCAAGATATGGAAGCAGCCAAATTATCCATCAGCAGACGACTGAATAAAAAAGAAGTGGTATGTACATAGAGTGGAATATTACTTGGCCACAAAAAAAGAATTGAAATCTTACCACTTGCAACAACGTGGATGGACCTGGAGGGTATTAAGCTAAGTGAAATAAGTCAGAGAAAGACAAATATCATATGATTTCACTTATATGTGGAATATAAACAAAACAAAACAAAATAAAATAAAACAAAACAAACAAATTTATAGACTCACAAAGCAACCTGATGGTTACCAGATAAGACGGGGGGTTATGGGTGTGTAAAAAAGCGAAGGGATTAAGAAGTACAAATTGGCAGTTACAAAATGGTTGTGGGGATGTAAAGTACAACATAGGGGACATAGTCAATAATATTGTAATAAGTATATACGGTACCAGGTGGGACTTGACTTACCAGAGGAATCATTTTGTAGGTTATATAAACATCTAACCACTATGCTGTATCCCTGAAACTAATATAATATTGAATGTCAACCATAATCGAAAATTGAAAAAAAAAAAAAAAAAAGAACATACGAGTGGATGAAATTTATAAAGACATTTCTCATGTCTTTATAATTCTTTTTCTAGACTTACAAATTATAATTTTTACTTTTTAATAACATACTAATTATTTATCATTAAAGGCCAAATCTTCTCATAGGTATAGAGATAAGCTTAAGCCATTTAATGGATTAAGCCCATTAAAGGACGATTATCTTATTATTAAGACAACTTTAGAGATTTCCACATTTTTAATGTTTTATGAGATAATATGTATGTTGTTAATACTAGGTTCCTACAATGTGGCAAAAAAAAAAAAGCAGTAGAAATTGCTCTTGTGACTTTTCTATTTTTATATACATTATTTAAGCAAGAAAAGAATTAGTTCTTCAGAAGTCAGATTCCATTTCTAGCTTCTCAAAGTTCTAGCCTACTTTGGCTCTGTAATAGAATCTTCAAATCTATCATAAATTGTAAAAAATGGAGAAAAACATTTCTGCCCTCTCTCCCCAAAACGTTGAGCTTTGCTCAAAAGCCTTATTCTCGACCATGTGTAAAAGAATGCCTCCTCTACCTAAATGAGAATCCAGAGGATTGTATAACCAAATACTTGAAAATAATTCCATGGAGGCATGGTCCATTGTAGGCCAGTTTTTTTTTGTTGTTGTTTTTTTTTTTTTTTTAGATCAATAAAATCTAGTGATGCTATGCTTTCTGGTAAACTTTTACAAAATTTAAACTTAATTTCGAAATTAAGAAAAAAATAATGACTGCAAAGCAACAAGAAGGTTTTATGTTAGAATATTCTCACTTCGTTGGGTTGGTGAGGGGCTGAAGATGCTGATGAAAGTCAGGAATTCTCTTCTTTATGTGAATATCCACCAAAATCTAATCCTAAATGCAGTCATCCCTCGGTATCCGCAGGATATCCAGGGCATTGCTTCCAGGAACCCCCATGGATTCCAAAATGTGCGAACGCTTAAGTCCCTTATATAAAATGTCATGGAACAATGCATACAGCCAGCCCTTTGCATCCAGGGTTTCCCAACCACATATTGAGAATACTATTTTTGATTCATGGTGACTTGTATCCACAGGTGTGAAACCCAGGGATAGTGGAGCTGACTGGATAGTTACTGGAAAAAAAATCTGCAATTTAAATCTATGTCGTTCAAAGGTCAAATGTATAAGCCGAAGGCTAACCTTTTTACTGTTCATTAGCATTATTATTATACCATCCTGTTATTTACACATTTTGTTCTCAATCACAAATGTGTAATTCCTGGGGATTATTTATTTTTCATATTAGATGTAATCACTCATTTTAAAAGTTTGCTTAATTGTCCTGAAATCCTCCACCAGTGGGAAAAGACAAGAACATGACACATCCTCTATATAAAACAAAAGTTTTCATTAGTTGGGCATTCTTTCTCTCATCAGTCCAGTGGTCAGGCCTCTGGAGGACAGATATTGTACACAAACTGCCTAATTATGAAATTATCCATAAAGCGATTTTTAAAACAGAAAACATAATCAGCCTCAAATCCTGCTGTTCTAGACACGTAAACGCATGGTCTTGGGTCTGGAAAGAACAATGAGGTTGTAACATCTTTAATGGCAAATTGTTGAAGCAAGGAGTGGAAAGGACGCAGCGTCCCTTTCTTCATCTAGCGTTCACAAATTTTTTCACGTCAGCAGTTCAGTCTTAAGATAGTCAAAACAGAACCCTGGAGTTGACCTGGTTCTCTCTAAAACTTGCTCCTCCACCATGTAGAGATTGACATTTTTGTGAATTTGTTAAGGTTTTATATCTGGAGGCAGAGATCGGAGGAGAGATTTGTGGCTTTCTTCCTTGTTTAAGTTTCCTAGAAACTTAAAATCTGTTCCCTGTACAGATTTTTAAAGATCTTCTGTCTGAGTACCTTTGGAAAATAAAAAATTTTTAAAAAAAGAGTCTGTCTGGCACATGGCCAGATTAGGCTTAACAAAGTTGCTAATTTTGGACTCACTTCTCTCCATTAGGGCAGTGTAAGAATTATGCACACAAGGCTGAGGCTTTTCTCTGCTTAGAAAACATCTGCATTCAATTAGAAATAAGCCTGAGTTGTCGTGTTAATTCCACAGAACTAAACAAAGTCATTTTTGTTTAAACTCTTTCAGTACTGTGAGAGAAGAAAAAAAAAAAAAAAAAAAAACTGTAGAACTAAACTGCTGTGTGGCCCTGGAAGGGAGCTGAGGAAGCAAATACAAAGTTACTTTGCCTTGAGAATAAGACCCGGAATTTTTTCAGAATTCTCTTCTTTACCATTTTTTTCCTTTGGGGCACAGGGATGGGGACCAAGCCTACTCTTTTCTCTAAAAATGCATCGTAAAGCAATGGGACATTCTCCAGATTCTCCCAAAATGAATTTAACCCAGATAGTTGATGTGTTTATCAAATGAGTTTTATTTTTAATTTTGTGGAAAGCCAGATAAGTCAAAACAATATTTATACCCCATTGCGTGTATTTCAAATCACTCACAGTTACTAAATGTGATTGGCGTCCTGACCTCAAATGTACTAAAAACAACTATTTCTTCTGAAAGACACATCTTGCCATGAACATCAATATCCAGGTCTACTTTTTGTCAACATCAATAGCACTCATTTTACCAGAATTTGTTTTTCTCTAAGAAGTCTGTGGCTGATCATAGACATAATTGCCACACACAAGTACATTCGAACTACATGTCTTTAAGTCTGACGTTCCCTATATGGAAAAAGAAATTTCAGCTATTCCTTTGGGCTGATGTATTATTTCTTCTCCATACCTCTTCATAAGATTAGATCTTACTGTATCCCAGATAAGAAAGGCAGATGAAGACCTTACTTTTATTTAATTAGAGTTGAGAAATATGATTCAGCCCTTAATCTACAGCACTAAATAGCTACACTATGGGGTTTTTCAGGCAGGTAAAAATGTTTATAGCTCTGCTAGTTAACCCTGATCAAAACATGGGCTATGGAGAATTGTTTGTGGATGTAGGCTTGATGAGCATGCTAAATATTTATTCTTTTATATATTTTGACTTTATCTTTGAATTAAACCAAAGATCTGGGCATTTAACCAAAATGTTTGGCACCATTTGTATTATTTTTCACTAAGTTGTCCAGTAACTTTATGCCAGTTGTCTGTATTGATAAGCACTATAAGAAACCGTCCAATAAAATGTGTCATTATACTTACTATAGGAATATTTATATTACATTATCCAATACCTGTTTATAAGGAGCCAAATTCTCAGATTTTAACTTTTAGGTATTTTTTCCTGAATTATGGTTTTCTATTTTGTTATTCTTTTAAGTCTTAGGACTGCTGTGATTCTTATAACTGATAATAGTTTCCTTTTTGCTTTAATTGCTAAAAGCTTCAAGGCCATATTTGTGACCTATCTTTAGTAAGTACGGTATGTCTCTCTGCTACCTGTATTTAAACTTCTGTATATCGAAGGGTTTATTAGAGTGTAACCCTTACATTCCCTTTACCATGTGTCTCTCAGCTGTTTGTTTAATTTTCTATGTTTATTATTGTAAGCTCTGACAGTTCCTTTATTAAATAAGTCAGGGTGTTTATAAGTAAGTAAATAAGTAAATCTAAGTTAAGCCCTGCTATCAAAGTATAAGTCTGTTTAACCTAAGCTTTCTTCGTGAGTGCTTACTATGTAATAATTTTTCTCTAAAATATTTAATTTTCGTATTATTTTATATCACATACTTTTTGTTTTATGGTCTAAATTTATAAAAGTGTGAATAAGATGAAAAGGACGTTCTTGAATATTTGTAAAGAAGCTCAAGGGAATATCTGAAATGATTACATAATTGGCAAAGATTATATAATCTTTAAAAAAGATTGTAAAAAATTAAGATTACTGGACTTTATGGGAGAAAGTCACAATAAAATTAAATAATATTCGAAATGTTAATCATCTTGACAACTGTTTAGTATCTCTTTAGAAAACAGTGATTAAGTAAAAATAAGAATTAATTTAAAAATCTAAAATGAACATTAGGAAAATGGTGCTGCATGCTTAAATTATATTTTACTCAAAGTTTTATGCTGGAATTTACCCATTACCTTCTGTTATTTCTCTTAAAGTAATCAAAGAATTCAAACTGATTGAAATAATGTCTTTTCCTGTTATAAGTAAAAAAAAATACAAATTTGAAAATGTAAACATTTTAAAGACAAACACATAATTAATACTTTATATCGAGACCTAATTTAACTTTTTCTCAAATTGTCTTTGATAATCGAAAGGCAACAGTATATTTTGCTAGTATTATCATCATATTTATAAGTATGAATAAAGTGTAAAACTGAAGCACAAAAAAGGTAAAGTGTTAAAATGATTACACTCGTTATCAGATATAAAAAGATAGTCTTCTCTCTTGACTACAGGTTCAATTTATTATTATTATTTTTTTTTGGTTTCAAGAAAATAAAGATAAGGAAGGTTGTAATCTTTTGTCAAAATAGAAAAGCAAAAAAAAATTTGAAAGATTAAATATAAGGCTCACTGTTTCTGTGTCTGCTCCACTGTTGATATAGTGTCTTTAGATTTTAGAGTTGAGATATATCTTCATATTATTTTTTTTAAAGTAAATAAAGGAAGAGATATAGCTAAAGTTTAGGTCCATATTCCCAAATTTCCTCTAAACCCCTCTTTAACTAGGTATGTTTTTATCCTATGGCACGAGATGGAGAGCCCAAGTGACAACTGGCCAAAGACTATGGGAAATATCAGAAGACATAGAGTTCCCACTATTTTGTCAGAGCACCGTTGAACTTTTCGCTAACAATTCCTTCTCTCGTCCTCAGTATTTCAGTAAATACTGAAATGGTAAGTGAAAACAGTATCAGTCATTAGCTCCTTCCAAAAACCAGAAGAGCTGGTCCTGTGCCACACTAACTTAATTTCTATATGCTATAAAATAGTTTTTTTTTTATGATAAAGAAATAATTGCTGTATAAGAGAAAAGTCATTGAACATTTTAATATGAGAAGTTATTTTAGCAGACAATTATTTAAATTCTGATTTTCCTGGAGACTGAGATACCCACGATTAATTATAATGTAAATGATTTATCTCATTTTATCTCAATCAACAATTTGCAAAATACTACCTGGTAATCGTATACGACTATTTACAATTTTTAAAGAAATACTAAGTTTCTTCATGAATCAATATTAACACAAAAGATTTTCACTTAAGGAGAAGGTAAGAATGATAGGGGAAAACTGTTGAGAACCAAGAAGTCGTCGAATCTTTCATATTTTTCCTATGTGGATTTTTTTTTGTCAGGAGTTGTTTTAAATTTGTCATTACTTCCCACGTGAGTACTATCTGGGTAAATTATGGCTTACATTGCCCTCCACTTGAAATGAAAAGGAGATTGCACTGCAGACTTGAATTATCCTCCAATATTGCATGATATACAATCCATCTTGATGGAAAACTATTGTTATATATTTCATAGTTATGATTTCCAAGATATCAAACTCCTCATTATCTTCCTGTGCTAGCCAGCCATAAATGCCAAAACACTCTAGCTTTTAGTATGTGCTTTTTGAAACTTATAGTCTTGTGTTCTGTGTATGTTTAACATTTCATAATGCTGCTTAAGAAAGAAATGTCATAATGCTTTATCAAAAGCTTCGGCGAGGCTATTGACAGTATAAATTTCCTTTAATTTCTAGATGGAACAGACATTCTTTGATATTTCCTATATAACGTAAAAAATACAGTGCTTAAAATGAATATTTAAAACATCAAATATGCTTAAAATATAATTTTATCTAATTAGTTTGCTATATTCTAACAAAACTGAATTACATAAAAATTTCACTGACCCTATATAATTTCATATTTCTCCAATCATAAAAATAGATTTTTTTCACTTCCTTTGGTATAATCTTTCAATTTACTAAGTTAATTTCACCCCCTCCTACATATGTTGAAAAAACTACCTATCATCATCCTACAGTAGTAATCACATGTGCAGTATAATTTTATGTCTGCTACTCTATTCATACTTCACTTCTGCTTTAAAGCTCCAAGACAATTAATTGCACTTGAAGAGGATTTTGGTCTAGATTGCAAGAACTGGTTATTTTTTGTACAAACATTTCTGAAATAACCTGAGCTAAACAAGATAGATACAGACCATCTTTTCTGCTCCCCTAGAACCCTCTGGAAATGAGTATCCCACACCGACTTATCCTCTAACAGAAAAGAGCCATCAATATGACTCATACCACAGTGAGTATTGGCAGTTCCTCTGGGAAAAGAACAAGTAGGTCTTAATGGAAAATATCAAAGCAACAACAGCATCTGGCTTACACACAGACAAAAGTAGGGAAATACATATTTTACATGTAGTCCATATGTCTGATTGAAAAATAAATATATAAGTGGAAGAATAGCCATTTAGAAACCCTAAAGGAGTATGAAATACATATTTGTTTTTAATTAGCTAACATTACTAAATTAGTATACTTATTTAGCTGTATTTCCCTACTTGGGATTATTGAATTTTGTCTTAAAGTTAAAAAAAAATGTATTTACAAAAACAATTTTATTGTTGCTGTTTTGCCATAAACCAAATAATTACTTTGCTGCCTTTTTATTTCCCTCCAATGGTCATATTACCATAGGCTTATTTCCATAGGTAAGGAAAACTCAAACATGATTTTGACTAATTATATAATATCACAAGCTAAAGTTAACATATCCCTGACAACTAAGAAACACATCTACCTGACAACCCGAAGTGCAGTGAAGTTTTAGAATATTTCTTCTAAATGTGGAAGATAAGTCCAAAGATCTCTTTAAAAATCCTGATTAAGTATATGTATGTATATTAGGGATTAATCAAAATAGGGCTCAAAATTTTTTCAACCAGTTTTCTATCATTGTCTAATATGGTCCAGCCAATAAACTGGTTATCACAAGAAAGTATGGGTCCTAATGTTTTTCTAAGAATGGAAATGTCTTTGATAAGTCAAACAAACTAAACAGAATGAGCTTATGAAGCTAAAATTGGCTATAAGGAATGCCAGTTCTCCAAGCCTCTAATGTTATGACTAGACAAAACACTGTGAGAAACAAAATGCATAACCCTTCCTCAAAAAGATTTTGCCCTGGCCAATATCACCAGTATTCTAAGTGTCTGTGTTTCTCATTTATTAACTAAAATTCTTACTTAAGTGTAAGGACCATTTTCTTTCATTGAAATATTAGATAAGATAGAAAGTGTATAAAAATTATTATTTTCTTCACTGACCTCATGTAACTGTTTTTAGACTAACTGGGAATATCTCAGTTTTACTCATGTATCTGATTCACATTCATATTAATCTTACTGTTGTGATTTATGATGTCCTCGGTTTCATATTTATTGCTAGCCCAAACTAATAAGCTCTCCCTGGACCAGTGCCATGACACAAGGTCAACATCTAGTTAATCACAACATTGTTTTTTCCATGCATGTTGCCCTCTGAATTATCTACAATGATAATTGATTAAAAACACATCTTGGATGATATCATTTTTTTAGAAACGAACAAATTCAAATTTTTAAAGAAGCTTGTTTTTGGTTTATATGAGACACTTTTTGAACATCTTAGATCACTTTATTAAATAGATTTTGCATTAATCTATATATCTATATCTATATATGTAGGTATACATATATTTAGAGTTAGCATTAAGCATCATTAAAGTTTCTTTTGAGTGTTCATCTGTAAAGCCACATTGCTTCAAGTTTCATATGTGAGCAAGTACTAGATTATACCATACCATTAAAAGAGATGGAAGGATATTGAGAATATTATTTTTGACATATTATCTCATACTACATAAATCTGTTCTTTATTTCTACGTTTTATTGAGAGTAACAGTTTCGTGTGTGTGTGTGTGAGTCACATTAAATTCTTCAAGATAACACTATGAAAGCATATGACATTAGATGCACTGATTTTTCAGTGCTGGCTCTAATATTTATTAAATTTCTTCATATATAGCATATGTAGTGTTGTTTTATTTTATTTTCCCATAAGAGAATACCTTATCTTATTTTGCAGTTTGTGCTATTTCTACTATCCACGTAGGACTGTATTCAGCAGACATTAAAAGGAGAGAGTCACTTTTGGACTCATCTTATCTAAGTAATTCAAATCATATGAAATGCTGTAGGTGTATAAAAGAAGTTAAATCCAGTGTCAAAATAGTAAACCAGAAAACAAAAAGTTTTGTATCTATTTCCGATTTTGTGCATCCTGGCCTCAGAAGAGTTGCTTTTCTGTCTTATGTTTCTTGGAGTAAATATAACCCCTGGGTACTAACAACCACAAATATATTATATTTTGAAGATTTAGCCACTGGGCGCCAGAAACAATCAGATCCACAAATATTGTGTGGTTTGTTTACTACATGTATATTGGTTACATGGCACATAATTAAAAGAGAAAAAACAACAAATCCATATTCTATTGGCTTAAGGGTCTTCAGGAGTACACTGAACAAGTTATTTTTATAGCAAAGAAAGAAATTATTTTTGGAAAGGAGCTCAAGTGTGGGGAAGATATGGGAGAAATTAAAAAGTGCACATAGAGAAGCAGATCTATCCAGGTAGAAGTAGAAATTCCATTAGTAATGCCATGTTGGCATCACTGTTTGTCCTCATTCTTTTTCGGCATTATGTTCATGTTGCATTCCCCACTGCTTATCTTTGTAAAGGCCAAAGTAGTAACTATTAGCACTGGGCATGCCAGTGATCACAGGCAAAGTTGATTGCTGGTATCAATCGTTACTTTCCCCTATTTGATTTTGTTGTACCTGCACAAGAAAAGTTAAAATGACCAAAGATTTGGAGAGTAAAAGTATTCTATGTGAATGATTCTCTGTACTATCCATTGCCATTTCTATAGCAAATCTATTTTATATAACACCATTTAATTGATGCTTGTAATATATAGCCTCATATACCACCATCTAATCTCCAGCTTTTTTCCACTTTTTATTAAGTTCTAGGTTAGTCCCTCATACTCTCTGAGAATTGAACAAACATATCTCCAGTCTTCCACCCTTCTTCCTAGTTTTATAGTTATTCTGCAGATCTTAATTTATCATTTGGGTTATCCAGTCAAGACCTAGTAATTACATCTCTGAGAAATATTACCTAGAGATTTAAGATTAGCTCTTCTAATTCCATTGATTACTTGAGATTTGGAGGCCTCAATTATTTCCTAATCATTAAAAAAATAATAAGTTGTGTTAAATGATTGCTAAAGTCTAGTCAATTTAAAATTGCACTGATACTCTTTCTTGCCAGAACTCTTCTTCATCTTTTTATCTCCATTTTGGAATAATGCCCTACCACTGGTATCCGTTCTTACCAATATTAAAAACATAGCATCTTTCTTTTTTATTATCTACAACCAATCTGTTTCTAATTTGGTTGCATTTAATTTCCAAATATAGCTAGTATCTATGCTCAAAATAATTATGATTTACTTTCTCACACTAGGTTCAAAGAAGAGACATAATCCCCTTTCTGTGTCCCTCTGGGGAATATATTAATATGTTTTGGCCAACTCACCTACTCTTCATCCACGAGCATCCCAGTCTCTAAGGGGGTCAAACTTTAAGAATCAGAGTCTTGACTGTATAAATTCTGACTTTCAAGGCTGTTCCAGCATCTCACGTTTAAATGTCATTACTTAATCCAACTTTCAGAGAACAGCTAAAATAACAGAATTATTCTCCTGAGCCTTGGTGAATTCAACCAATGGTAAATATTCAAATTATCCTTTGGATTTTGTTATGAAATTCAAGAATGTTTAGCAAACATGACTCAAAGATTACACTTTCCTTGTTAAACTCTGTAGAAATTTCCAAGCTTTACTGGCCTATAGTGAATCACTTCCGCAATAATCTGGCATACTGTTAGAACCTATAACCTAACATAAACAGAAATAATGTTATTTTCTTTATCGGAGAATTATTTTAAATTCAACAAATCATAGGTTTTTATAGTTCCTGTAAAGCATAGAGGAGTCAGCACAGAACTGGACATAAGGATGGCTTAATCTTCACTGATAAGACTCTGCAGAATAAATTAGTAAGCAGAACAGCCTCTGAGACTTTCTGTTCTTTGCCATTAAAAACCTTGTCATCAATTGGCCTGGTTCTTTCCACCAGTTTCTCAAGTTAGTGTTAACAATTAGTTTGTGTCAGTGGTTTCATATCCTGTTTATTTGAAAATCCCACAATAATTTCCAATCCCCAGGGCTCAAGTTTCACTGGTAGAACTAGAAACTTTGAATTAATTCAAGCTTGAATGCCATCAGTCTTCTCATAATTCCAAAAGTGACTCTAACTCCGTAAAAAACAGTGGCTACTTAAGAGGGTTGAACACTCCCAGGCAGCAAATGCAGGAAGAAATTTTTTTAAGATTTCTTCTATCTGGTGAACATACATACAGATATGTGGAATCTGTTTACTCTCTGCTACATTCTCCCTTGTAAAACAATTTTGACCTCAGTGTAAACTCCATTATATCTTTCTATTTTTTATACGTTTTTGTTATGTGTGTGTTCTGAAGAATCTATGTGTATGTTTATGTGTGTGCATGTGTGTATGTGCTTTATTTTTCTTTCTGTTTTTTGAAAACTGTCATGACTCAAAAAGTTTTCCAGTACCGCCCACTCCTTTTTATTTATGATATGTTTTCCAAAACTATGAGAGTTCGATAAAAATAAATCCTTGGCTTAAACCTACTGTAATAATCTGAATTGGAGTTAAAACTGAGAACTTTATTTTGAGATCACTATTTCAGAGATTAGGCCTCATTACCTACCCAAATACAACTGGAAAGTTGTATCATGGTTGCTGAGTGGGCTCTCTTTCAATGACCTACAGTCTGGCAAAAGAATAATAATAATAATAATTAAAACTAAATACATTCAATTTCACATTAAATTTTTTACCAAAAATAGCTAAAACTAAATACATCTAAATGTTACAATTTTTACATATATTTCAATCTTAAGGAAATACTAAAGGATGCATGAAGTACCAGTATGTGCAGTACTAGTGTTCAGAATAACATCTCTGTCCATCAGTCTCCCAAAAAGGTGTTTACCTGAAATTCTGAAATTCTTTTATCCACAATCAAATTCCAATGCAAAAAATTTTCACCTACAACCAGATTGTGCCATCCTTCTTTTCTTTCTCTCAGTTCTTGTTAAGTCTGTTTTATGTATATCAACTAGGACTCTATAACTTTAATTATTTTTCTCATTAACCCAAATATTACAAATAAGGAGAATTTGGAGACTGATAAAACCCCCAAGAAATCGTCTTTAAATGAAGATAGAATATTGTCAATAGTCAAGTATTAACAATTTCTGCTTTTGTTATATAATGATAATTTCGGAATTCTCTAAATCAGTAATCAACTTGGAGTTCTCATTATCCATTTAAAAACATTTAATGAGAACCTATAAGTGTTGTCCTAGGCATTGGACAAATAAAACAAACCAAGTCCCTGTTCTTAGGGGTGATTACATTCTAGTTTGGAGCAACAGGCATACAAAACAAATATGTAATGTGTCAGTGGTTAGAAAGAAAAATCAAGCAAGGTAAGGGATGAAAATCAGGTAGCAAGAGATGCACTATCTTTAAAAGAATGATTGGAGCTATGCCTTAAAATTAAAAAGTTGGAACATCTTAGAAGGAATCAGAGAATATTATAAGGCATAGTACAAGAAATAACACATTTTATTTTCATAAAAACAATTGTAAATTGTTACATTCTTTCATTTATTCAGTATGTGTATACCAAGCAAACATCATGAAGCAGGAATTATGTTATAGTGGTTGTTAGAGATAAAGAACTAAAACCAATTAGACATAGTCCTGCCTTTGTGGAGCTTACAGGGGAAAAGAAGTAATAAACAGATAGTTTCTCATAATGAAAATGATGATGAGTGCTCTAAGGGGAAAAAAAAGGGTATCATGGGAGCATATAATGTGGGATCCTAATCCAGTCAGGAGAAGTGATCCTGAGGAAGTAGTCTGTTCAAGATGAGGGCAAGAAGAGTCTAGAAAAAAAAGAATAGTGCATATGAAAGCTCTGAAATGGAAGTAGTTTTGTGCTTTAAAAGAATGAAGAAAACAAAGCACCAGGAGCTACCTATAAACATAGGTATTGCAAACAATACACTTATTGGTGAAACATTAGAAATATTTGCCTTAAAGTCAAGATCAAGTTTTCAAGGAAGTCCTGGCCAATACTATGAAAAGAATGCGATGGATCTTAAAATTATAAAATAAAATAATTTTTTAAAATTTGTTTTGCTTTCAGTTATGTCTTTAAAATGTATGTTTGTTTTATTGTTTTATTTTACTATTTTGTTTTTTTCTGGCATAAGAAAGTTTGATTTTCATGTTTGTTATTTTTCTACTTTTATTTGAGTTTTTTATTCATCTTTTTTTCTGATTCTTATGAGGGAACATTCGAGCATAAACTTAAAATAGTATTTTGACCAAAAATGTCCTTTTAAAATCTTCATAATTTCTTTTCTCCTGCTTGCTTTGAACTTGCTTTATGTTTTTCTAAACCCTCAAATTAGATATGTATCATTTTTATGTGATTTAGTTTATTTACTCCCATGATTTCTTTTTAAATAATGAATGGATTTACGATAATAGGTTTACTTTTCTGTACACAACTGACTCTTCAGTGATATTCACTTTTCTGATAAAAAGGCCCACTTTTGTAAAATAAGGAAAAATTCTATGTGGAGAGTTTACTACCAAAGGAGGCATATTGTAACAATTCAATATCTTAACCTTATTACTTACTAAGGTACACTCCTTAAATAATGTTCTGTAGTTATCTACTTTGGTCTTTCGTAAATGGTTAAAAATGTTTATTTCCTGTTGTTCACAATAATTGTATAATAGTAATTGTACTTTAACTTACAAGTAATTAACATTTTAAGAGTAATCTTCGTTGTTAATTTCTAAAAGTTTTGCATTGTGGTCAGAGATCACATGTATAAAATGCCTGCTGCAAAAAAAAATTATTGAAGTCGTAACAGCATTTAACCAATGTTTTAAATGTTCAGTGGTTACTTTAGAAGGACACATACAATCTATTTTTAGGCTATAAACCTTAAGATGTTTATAATAACAATTTAAGTTATGCTTTTAATCTTCAATATCCCTTTCTACATTACTCTCGTTTTCACTCAGTAGGGTTGAGCTTTTCAAAATTTTATTGATGGTAAATTATTTACTACATAAAATTTCATGAGTATACTACTAATAAAGTATACTTCACAAATACAAAATTAACCCTTTTGTCTTCTTTATGGATATTTGTCTTAAATCATGTTAAATTTTGTGTCAAACAGTAATGATGTTTTCTGATTTCTTTTGAGGGTAGTTATGACTGATAGTTCTTTGGTCACAGTTTATTTTATTCTGTTATTCAAATTGATTATTTAAAAATTTAACAGGAGGTCTGATTTCCACAGTTACCACATTGTATTTTAATTAAAATGATCAGATTTGATTTTAAAAAGTCACAAGACACACAAAGAAACAGGAAAATATGAATCCTACTTAGAAAAAAGGAACAGTCAATAGCACTGTTCTAAAGAAGTTCAGACATACCTGACAAAGATTTTTAAATCACCTATTATAAGTAAATTCAAAGAACTTAAAAAAAATTCTAGATTTTAAGAAAATTATAAAAACAATGTCTCATCTAATAAAAACTATCAATAAGGAAAAATAAATTATAAAAAAGAACCAAATAGAAATTTTTAAATAAAAAATTTTCTATAAGTGTTCAACAGAAGATTTGAAATAGAAGAATAAATCAACAAAACTAAAGATCAGTAAATTGAGATTATGCACTTTGAAGAACAGAAAGAAAAAGTAATAAAGAAAAATGATTAGAACTTGAGAGCCCAGTCGGACACCATCAACCATACCAACATATGCCTAATTTGTTTCTTAGAAGTAGAGGAGAAAGAGAACAAGACAAAAGAATATTTGATGAAATAAAGACCAAAATTCACAAAATGATGGAAAGCATTTATCTGAACATTCAAGAAGTTCAATGAACTCTAAGCAGGATAAACTCAAAGAGATCTCTACCTAAACTCATCAAAAGATATATTTTGGCTCAAATGAAGAATATTTTAGAAAAACTTGAATCCACACAAAAAATAAAGAGCATTGGTAAAGATAACTGCATAAGTAAATATAAAAGACAATATAAATGCATTTTATTTGTATCTATTATTTTTCTTTTTTGATTTAAAAAATGCATAAAGTAATAATTACAAAACTGTGGGCTTAAGTATTAATCTGAACTAGATTATTTTAAATTAAGTTGTTAATTGTGATTCTTAGGGCAACCACTAGAAAATAGCTTTAAATTACAGCAGAAGAAACAACAAGAGAATTAAAATGGCAAACTAGAGTATAGATATTTAACAAAGAATAGCAATAATGGAGGAAGAGAGGAACAAAAGACATAGATACATTGAAACATAATGGAAAAAGGGAGCAATAAATTCTACCTTTTTAGTAATTACATTAAATGTAAATAGACCAAAACCAAAATCAAAAGTCATAGATTGGAAGGATAGATTTTTTTTTTAAATGGTCAAACTGTATGGTCTCTATAAGACATACTTTAAATTCAAATGCAAGTTAAGTTGATTGAAAGTAAAAGGATGAAAAATATATGCCATGCAAAAAGGACTCAGAATTGAAGTGATTATACTAATATTAGAAAAAAAAAAGACCTTAAAACAAAAATTGTTAATTCTTTAGATAAAATATTATTTAATTTTTTATCTAATCTAAATTTTACTCCTCCACAACAAAGGATAAAAGAGCAACATCAAGATGGGTAGTTGACGCAGAGATGCAATCTTACCAAGAGCCCGTCCCCAACACAGCAACTCACAGTGGACAGGATCTCACAATTATGGAGCTTATCCCTGAGGAATGAGGGTTCATGCCTCACATCAGACATCTTAACCCTTGAGGCTGGCACTAGAGAGATGAGCCTCCTAAATGATTACCCTTGAAAACAAGCAGGGCTTATGCCGAGGAGAACCATAGGTCTTTAGAGATCAGAGATGTCCTTCTTAAAGGGCTCACATG
The DNA here is from genome assembly GCF_014176215.1 of Rousettus aegyptiacus. Classification (NCBI taxonomy): domain Eukaryota; kingdom Metazoa; phylum Chordata; class Mammalia; order Chiroptera; family Pteropodidae; genus Rousettus; species Rousettus aegyptiacus. Next base: position 67,565,770 of record NW_023416284.1, read on the forward strand.
CAAACTTGCTCTCCTCGGAGATCCACTGCAAAAGCAGCAGTTTGAAAAATGCCTGAACCATATTTGAAGGAGATTCACTTGCTAATTAAAAAATGCCTGCAAAAGGGGCAGGAGTCTGTTAGAACTCAGTTCAGGAGTTGGCATGCACTATTTTTGCATTCTTCATTGACCTTTCTAGTGCTAGCCTTGGCAAGCACCATTTTGCATACTCCCTCTAACCTGCTAGCACCTACGGGAGCTCCCTGCTCCTGCATTTCTGCCAAAGCAGAACAGGTGAGTGGTTGGCCCCATGGCATTCCTACAGTCCTGCCAAAGCCAGCAGGCATTTGCAGCCCACACAGGAGACACCCCTTAAGCAACTGGCTCTGGTTGCCAACGGGATTACATTTCTGGGCTCCATGGGTCAGAAACAATCATAAAGACAGTTCTTGGTAAACTAGAATCACCAGGGTTCCTCTATTCCTCCATTAAGACAACAGACTTAAACACACTCTTCAGTCTCCATGGTAAAAAGGCCTATTTACTTGTCCTGGATCTTCAGCCTGAGAGGCAGTCTTCAGGTTTATCATTAGAGGCTACAAAAACTCTCTACAAAAGAACATAGACCAGGGGATTCCATCTGTGTGCTCTCCCTGAGTTGCACCATACTTACTAGTACTTTCTAGAAAGGCACTCATACATTCATCTGGAGCCATGGTTTTTATAACTGTCACCAGCGGGACACCTCCAGATCACCTGTTTTGGTGACTAGCAGTGATTAGGATTTTGGTCCCACAGGGCTATATATATATTTGTATACCTTAAAAGCTTCTGCCTGAGGATCTAGCTTCTAATCAGCCTGGAGCTAGATGCTGACTGAGATCCCTTCCTCTGGAACCCTCTCAGGTCTTGGCGTACCTTCAACAGCTGGGACCTATTATGAATAAATCACCTTGCTTAGATAATCACAAAGGTTGGAGAGAAGACTAAGAGCTTGGATAAGGTTAAATAGTAAAGTTCATCTCCCACAAAAATCTACTCCTTCGTGTATGGGAATAATAGCTCTTTTGCTTAGTACATAGAAACAGACACAGAGAGTCAGGCAAAATGAGGAAAGAGAGGAATATATTCCAGATGAAAGAACAAGATAAAACCCCAAGAAAAAAAAACTTATGTAACTTGTCTGATAAAGAGTTCAGACTAATATTCATAAAAATGCTCACCAAACTCACTAAAAGAATGAACACAGTGAGAAATTCAACAAAGAGAAAAAATATAAGAAAGTACCAAATAGAAGTCATAAAACTAAAGAATACAATAACTGCCATGAAAAATACACCAGAGAATTTCAGCAGCAGACTAGATGAAGTACAAGAAACAACCAGTAATTTCAAAGACAAGGAAGTAGAATTCACCCAAACAAGACAGCAAAAAGGAAAAGGAAAAAAAATTAAGTGAAGATAGCATATGAGACACAGAAAAACATCAAGTAAAATAACATTCACACTATAGGAGTCTCAAAAGAGAAAAAATAAAGGGTCAGGAAAGTTATTTGAAGAAATAATGGCTGAGAACCCCTCTAACCTGGGGAAGGAAACAGATATCCAATTCAGGAAACACAGAGAGTACCAAACAAGATAAACCCAAAGAGACCCACTCCAAGACACATTATATTTAAAATGACAAAAGTTAAAAATAAGGAGAGAATTGTAAAAGCAACAAAGGAAAGCCAACTTGTATGTACAAGGGAACCCCCATAAGACTATCAGCTGATTTCCAGCAGAAATTTTTCAGGCCAGAATGGAGTGGTATGATATAGTCAGGGAAAAAGAATGAAAGGGAAAAAAAGCTTACAACTAAGTATACTCTATCTCGAGGTTCCCTAACCCCGGGGGCCATGGACTGTTATCCGTCTGTGGCCTGTTAGGAATCAGGGCACACAGCAGGAGGCGAGTGGTGGGTAAGCCAGAGAAGCTTTATCTGTATTTGCAGCCACTCCCCAGCGCTAGCATCACCACTTCAGCTCCACCTCAGATCATCAGGCATTAGATTCTCATAGGAGATTCTCATTGGTCCCTGGTGCCAATAATTTGGGGATCGCTGCACTACCTGGCAAGGTTATCATTCAGAATCAAAGAAGAGATAAAAAGTTTTCCAGACAAACAAAAGTGAAAGGAATTTATCATGATTAAATAAGGCTTACAAGAAATATTAAAGGGACTTCTTTAACCTGGAAAGAAAAGGGGCAAACTAATAACAAGAAAACAAGAAAGTTAAAATCTCACTGGCAAAGGCTAACATACAGTAAAGGTAGTAAGTTAACCTTTTATGAAGCTAGTATAAAGGTTGAAAGACAAAAATAGTAAAATTAACTATACTTAAAATAATTAGTTAACGGATACACAAAAAAAGATGTAAAATATGACAAGTGCACTTGGAACATTCTCTAAGATATACTGCAAAGTTCAATAAATTTAAAGGATTGGAGTCACATGAAGTATGTTCTCTGACCACAGTGAAATGAAATTAGAAATCGATAACAGAAATTTGAGAATATCACATATGTGCGGAAATTCAAAAACACTGCCCTATACAACCAGTAGAACTAAAACTAAGTCATAAAGGAAATTACAAAATATTTGAGATGAAAGAAAATGAAAACATGACATAACAAAACTTATGAAATATAGCTGTATTTTCCGCTGCTGCTATAACAAATTAACATACATTTAGTTGCTTAAAACAACACAAATTTATTTTCTCACATTTCTGAAGGACTGGAGTTCAAAATGGCAAAAGTCAAGATGTCAGTAGTGCTTCATTCTTTCTGGAGCATGTATAGGAGGAATGTTTCTTTGCCTTTCTTTGCCTGCATTCCTTGGCTCACGACGTCTTCTTCAAATAAGCAGTGCAAGATCTTCAGGTCTCTATGATGGACTCTTCTGCCTCCACCTTCTAGATTTAAGGATCCCGTGATTACATTGAGCTCACCCATATAGTCCAGGACACCTTCCCTTTCTAAGACCAGCAGATTATCAACCTCAATTCCATCTGCAAGCTTGCTTTCCCCTTGACATGGAGCATAACATATTCGCAGGTTTCTGGGATTATGATGCATGTAAACATCATTGGGAAAGGAAAGGGCATTATTGTTATTTTTATTGAGGAATAATTGACATATCACATTGTATTAGTTTCAGATATACAACATAATGATTCAATATTTGTGTACATTGCAAAGTGATCACCACAGTAAGTCTAGTTAACCTCCATCGCCTTGCAGTTACAAATTTTTTTCCTGTGATGAGAACTTTTAAGATCTATTCTCTTAGCAACATTCAAATATTCAGTACAGTACTATTAACTTTAGCTATATATTTCATCCCCATGACTTACTTTACAACTGGCAGTTTGTATCCTTTGACCCCCTTCACCCATTTCTCCCCCTGTTCCTGCCTATGGCAACCACCAGTCTGTTCTCTCTAGCTATCAGCTTGTTTTCTTTGTTTTGTTTAAGTATTTAAATATAAGTAAGATCATGTGGTACTTGTGTTTCTCTGTCTGACTTATTTTACTTAGCACAAACCCTTTAGACTTATAGCGGGTAAAGATACCTGGCGTTGCTGGATCTGGGTTACTGAATTTACCCTGGGGATGTCACTAAACTTGCCGATTTGTTTTAAACAACACTTTTTCAAAATTACCCACTTTTACCTGTCTCCTGCCAATCCCTATTGATATGCTGTGTTTGGTTTAACTGTTTTCCCTTGTGTTTTGTGCTTTAAATCTTGGTTTCTTTACTCTTTCATTTTCTTCTACTTTCTTATATCTTTCAGTTCTGTTTTCAGCAGGGACTTTCAATACTTGAAATTAGCTTAATGTCTTAATGGCATTCTTAGAAATATATTAAACTACCAAAAGCTGGAATAAATAATATTCATTCCTTCTTTCTTCAAGATAAAGAATTTGGCCATTTTCCCACCTCTTTCCCTTTCTTTGTTTTAGTTAATTTACTCTAGGTTTATAAAGTCTTTCTTCTTTTAGTAATTTTTCATTTGTTTATTTATTTTATACTGGGTTTCATTTCTACTTATTATTGTTTTTAAACTCTTTGTTTCACCTTATAATGATGTAATTACAACAATTGAATGTCAAGAAGAGCTAGGTCATTTATATCAGAGGTTGTTTGGGTGTGTTCAGGTCAAAGAGAATAGGGACATGTTTAATTTACCTTAGTTAAAATATTTTTAAAAAATTTTCTTAACAAGCATTTTTACAACGCAGTAAGGAAGAAATAAGAGGAAACTGTTTTAAAGCATGGCCTTTCAGAGTTTTGAGGGATGGGCAGATCTAGCAGATAATTCAGGTAAATCTAGCAATTTAAATAGAAACTTAAGTTATTGTATTATACTATGATATACTCAAGCAAGGGTCCATTTTTTTTTCCTACACTTCAATTCAGTGACTTGACTACAGCGACTTGACTACTGTAGATTTCTAGTTTATAATTTACTTTAAACTTCATTCATGAGCACCATCGGCTGTCGCCGTTTGGGCCATCTGCCCCCATTACAAACAAGGATCGAACTGGGAACAAGTACAGGATTTACTCAAAGTGCGATGTCTCTGAAGAAGTGGAAATACCTATATCTTGAAGTCCAACATTATTCTCCCCAGCAAAAAATTTTTGAAGTTACCTTTACAGCCTAAAATTTTAAATAAATTTTTTATATTCTTAGTTTGGTTCATTTTTATTATTTATAATATTTCTTGATACATTAATTATGAATTGCATTTCACATTTTGCATTATTTATTTTCCATGGAATTGTCTTGTTTCTCTGAATTCATTTAAGCTCTTTGAGACCACAGATCTTTTCATTTACGTTTTATATATATCACACACCTAAACTCAATGCTGGAGATACAGAGATGTTCAATAAATATTTCTTAATTTGATTTATTACAGCTCTTATTAGTTCTGTCTGCTTAGACTGGTAGTACATTCCCTTAAGTTTGGTATAAAGCAGACAGCATTTGCTATACTTTGAAATGCAGTCCAGAGTTAATAATCTCTGAGAAACCTGATATGCTTTTAAACTTCCCAGATCTCTTGTTATAAAACTCAAAAACTTTAAGCATTTACTTTTTATAATCTGTTACCTCATTTGGTGTACATTCATATCTACAGCAACATCATGAGGTGAACAAGGCTCTACAAATCTTTGGATTTGTAGAAAATTGGCGTGATATATATATATATATATATATATATATATATATATATATATATTTTTTTTTTTTTTTTTTTCTCTCTCTCTCTCTTTTGCTTCTTGTCTTTGAAAAGCATTCGGGGAGAGTTCAGCTGCCAGGTCCCCTGAGCAAAATGGTTTTCTTGACACTGCTTCTGTGTTGTCTCACAGCCATATATCTGGCCCTGTAACTTGAAAACAGGAAAAGGAGGGGGAGGGAGAAAGAACTTCTGTTCATTCCCAGTGACAATCCATTGGGATTCTAAATACTTGAATGTTTGCAAGTCACTGGGACTTTCAAAGCTCTAATGGAAGGAAACAATATATAGAAATTTTAAAATAGTAAGCAAATAGCATATAAATTATAATGATGTTTCAAATGACAGGGTTATATCACAGTTTCTCTTGATAAACCTTAATTGTATAAATAGCTCTAAAGAATCATTTCAACTGTCTTGCCCCCAATGTAAGGCTATATCTACACAACTGATATGAAATCATTGAAAAATATTATCTCACGTTGATATATTTTGATATCCATATGTTTAGCCACAAGTAAAACAAACATGCAGGTGACTGACAGGATTTTAAAATATTTCTTCCAAATCCTGACAAAGATGTTAAGAATGCAAGTTAGTTACTAGATAGATTCTCATTTAATAATCTTATATTAAAGAACCATACTCCATACTCATGAAGAAAAATAACTTACAACTTTGCCTCAAATATTTTATTCTAAAATTTATAAAAACAGAGATGCTGTTCTCCTCTTTGGGCCCCAGCATAGAGGATGTTCTGTAAAGACAGCCTGAAATATGGATGAGTGAAGAGAAGTGCCTTCTATAATCTTGTACACGTACTTGTGTTGATGTGACATCCTGTAGATGCTATGTTGATAAATGCTATAGTAATGCACCTGGACGCCTAGAGATAAGACGACTGAATGGATATGAAGTCCAAATGGTAGCAATCTCTGAGGTCATTTTGCCAGAAATCTTTTAAAATTATTAAATGATTAATGGATACAGCAATTCTAGGAACCGCAAAACGTCTATTTGAAAGCCATTTTTGTTTGGAAAGAATTTCTCATTTTTATGATGATTACATTTTCTGTTACTTTTTAGGTATAGTGTATAGCCCACTTACTTTTAAAATAATTGGAAGTATTAATTGGTGGCATTGATGTGATAAAATCTAGTGCCAACAGACATTCAAGACACTGAATGTTATTTATATCATGAGCTTTCTCTGGTTTGTCACCATTCTTTCTCCACTTCAAACTGGAATTTTCCAGTGACCTTTACCTAGACTGACCCATTGTTATACAGTTGTCACTAAAAAGGCCCTCATTCAGTTGATTATTTAGGGAATTATGACAGGTAACTGTGAAATAACAAAAGAATGGATATCATTGATCACATTAAATTTTTTTCCACTGTTTTTCAGCCACATGATAAAAACAGGATGCTTCACTCTCGGGGACCAGTGGCTGGCGTAACTTATCAAAGCTGACTTTTCCCTTTCCTCTGACTTTCCCCTTTGTTTCTTTGAGGGATGTAGAAATGACATCAAACTGTTCAAAATAGCTCTGCCCTGTTATAGATGAGCAAAGAGTTATTTGCTTTATTTTGAAGAAAAAAAAAAATAATAGCTCTAACCTTTTGTACAGAAAACAAACAGGATATATTTTTTTTTGTCATCTCCAAGTTTTATCTCATCCTTCCCTGCTCTTTGAAATAAAAGAATTCAATTTTAAAAAGCACAGAATAATAAATAAATTTTAAAAAGAAGTTGCATTATAATTTTCCCTAGTAAAGTTCCAGCGCCATCATACACACCATGACTATAGATCTCATTACCTTAATGAGTGACTGTAGGTCTAAATCACAACTATTTTAAGGATGAGAAAAGAATATGGAACCACTTTACACATGACATCAAATGTTTTTCTTTAAAAAATAAATATTAACATTTAGCAGTAACTTTAATTTGCACCATGTTGAGTCCTCACTTTGCTTCTTTAAAGATTCAGCTTCTCTGAGGCAGTTACGTCTAGATTTAGTTATATTAAGATAATTTCCCAGCAGCTATAACCTTATAATTCAGCAGAATCAATTCTGTAATACACTGCCCTACTTGGAACCTTCCTAAGTGGAATCACCAGAAGAAGCTGTGCTATCACAGAAAAGGCATCTTAATCATTTACATGGTGCAACCCCTCATTCCTACCTTATAAGTCTCATCCTAAGTAACTCTCAACATTCCTCCACCTCCCCAAACAGAGTACCTGACTTCACGGGTATGGGTTTAATCACAGCATCTTTAGAGCAGTGATGTCCGATTGAAATGTCTGCAATGGCACAGGTATTTTTGTTTTTGTTTTTGTTTTTTTTAATATTTGCACTGTCCAGTATAGTAGTCTCTAGCCAATTATGGCTCTTGGGCACTTGAAACATGGCTAGTGAACATAAGAACTCAAATCTTTAATTTTATACAAGTTAAATAATTTTAATTTAAATTTCTATAGCTATACGTGGCTAGTATCTACCATAGTAGATATTGCAGCCTCAGAATCCTTGGGAATGTACTTCTTAACCCTGAATTCCTTAATGTATATTTAAATAACTGACAGTGTTTCTGACCCATTATTATGCTAAATGAAGAAAGTACTAACAAGCATCTCTTCTCAAAGTAGGATGATAAGAATGTTTAATACTTTTCGATAATGATACATGACAAGTCTAATTTAGAGCATTTCAAATAGAAGTTCCAAAGACCATTTGTAGATATATCATTTTGCATTCCAATTATTTTTATTTTACATAATTGTAAAGCATATGCAATATTATAATAAGATATTGGCAATAAATAATGTTTCAGAGTTATTTTCGCAAGTTATCAGAAACTAGTCAACAAATGCACTTTAAACAAAGGTAGGCAAAGAGTAAAATTTCCAAATTTGTTGTTTATCTAAAACAATGTTCAATTTTAAGTTTCAGGTGAACCACATTTTAAAGATGGTGCTAGCTCACGATTGGGAAAAATTTTTAAAATACACTGAACAATTCCGAAGCTTCTCTTGCACAGGTAGGGTATAAAAGAATGAAACTGTGAGGAATTTGGGGGACTTTTTTTTAGGAGAAAGTGGTCGTTGGTTCAAATCTCTCTCAACCCAAAGGGTAGAAATGAGAGTGTTTGCTCCTTATTGCCTGTTTAGGAGTACAAGGCCTTACAGAATAATGGCCCCTGTATCCTCTGTAGTGCTACGCCTCCCCAAAAGGAAATTAGAGGACTGGTGACTAAGTCATCCTAGAGATTTATAAAGGGTCAGCAGAAAGAAGTCAGAGGTTTATGAAGTAACTGAACCCTAAGACACTGCTAAAGTATGAATAAACATTTCCCCTAGAAAAACCCATGAGTCCAAAAGGGCCATCTGGCAGAGGGATATTGAAGTCTCGTTGGGTTCCTACGACATTTACCATACTCAAGGAAACTAGATTGGAAAGATCCTTAGGTGGGTAGAAGTTGGGTAGGAAGGGGACCCACAAAGGTCTCCAAAGGATTTACAGATCTCAGGACAAAATAAATTTTAAGCTCTTGCCAAGCAAGCCCCTAGAGCATTGACACTAGGTCAGGAGAATTTTTGTTAATTTAAAGGCATTTCTGTCATCCTTTCCTTTCAGCTTTCCCTGTTCCCCAACCACAAGAGGTTGGATGTAGCAGAAACAAGCTAGAGGAGGAGAAAGGCCGGGGTAGCAGGAAAAAAAAAAAAAAAAAAAAAAAAGACCCACAAGTTCTTTTCCCTCATCTGTGGAGGGCCAAGCAGGGGGCAGGGGAGACACCATAACAAATCAAGTTTGCAGCTTGACCTGTCTCTAACAAATATCAGTGTCAAATTTGTGTCAGTTTAAAATATATGTTCAGACTGCTGTCCATTAGAATTAATTAACTCTACAGAAATAATCATTAAAATTGTTGAATATGTAGACTGAAAAATGTAAAGAGTTGGATATTCCTTTCTCATTTTTTGAAAATATCCTAGAAAAGGAACTGGTATAATATAATGAGCTAGAGATTTTAACCTTTAGTTTCTTACTATTGTTCTCTGTTCTTTACCATAAGCTAGGTGAAAGTTGACAGCTGCCAGTCAAATATAATTAATTTAAATTACACCAGGTCATGAAGTATGTACATCCACAGACCATTAGCTGTCTTGATTAACTGCTGATGAAATGTTTTGACTAATAACTTCTTTCTGAAGGACTGGATTGGTTAGGAACTAATATGTTGATGAAATGGTTCCTTAGGCAGCAATACTTAGCCTTAAAGAAAGCAGAATGTGTCTTGTTTTTTCTCTTCTGAAAATGTTTACCTTGTATTACCTAATTACAGAGCAAAACAGCGGGAATGTTGAATTTCCAAAAATATGAATAACCCTCTGATTTATTTTCTTCTCACTCTGTCCTCTCTTATTTCTTATAATCAAAGAATTTTTCCCAAGTTTTCATTTTAAGGTAAAAAACAAAAAGTCTGTTTTTCTTCATCTCAGATGTTGCTGAGATTGGTTATTTCCTATTATCATATTCCCTGACTAAACTACTTGAGGTAGATCCAGAGGAGAAAGCATATAATTTGAGAAAACATTATTTTAAAATTATTTCAATAGTGAGAATAGAATCCTTTATCTGTCATGGATGCTATAGATGCTGATGAAATTTTTCAGAAAAAAAATTGTAAACTATTTAGACTTTCTCGATAGTGGACAGAAATGTTCTGTCTCCTCAACCATAATTTTGGCTCTTAGAATATAGAAAAAAGTGATAAAAATAACTTTATACGAAGGGCTGGCTTGAAGTTTTTCATTGTTTTAGGAGATATCTTTCTGATCAATCCATCTGTGCCCAAAAATTAAAGATCACTGGAACAGAATGTCATTATATATTGTTCTTATTTAATCGTTGACACTGTTTTCTAAACTTCAAGACATGAAATCATTAAATAGCTTCTAGTTTAAGAAATTGTTTGACTCTGTAAGATGGACCAATAAAATATAAAACATTTTTAGTAGAAAACCAAAAGAGTTTTTTTTTTTTTTTAACATAAAACATCGGCAACAATACATTTGAGGTTTTCTATGATGATTCCAGTTTTAAATACCTGACCCTGTTTTCTATACTTAAAAATAATTCCACAAAGCAAAAATAAAATATTTGTTTTACCATATATAATGTATATTTTTTTTATTGGGGAGGTTTACATTATTGTCAGAATAAACTTAAAATTAGTTCATTCTCCTTTAAGACACAGCCTCCTCAGTAAATGGGCAACAAAATCTGCCCCATCTTTCATGAGTGCAACAAGAGAGATCTCTCCAGATGGAGAAACCTCCATTCATAACTGTTTCCATATGCCAAGGGGAAATAGACCCAATGTTTACTCAATAGAAATTTTTCTGACAGCTTTTTTTTTTTTTTTTTTTAGAGCTCTTGTGCCTGGACAAGAGATTTTATTACTTTAAAATCAATTTTGCATCATATATCTTATGCCTTGTTTTTTGAGAAGGCAGCAGACAGGCACTAGGGCGAACATGAACACAATATCTGTTTTTTTGTGTGTATGTCCATCCACTGTGGTTCTGTATTACTTTAGTAGCTCGGAACTTTCCTCCCTCAGGCCCAGCCAGAGCTACTAACTAAGCTACACAAGTGGCATAATTTGCATAATGTAATGCGATTTGTCTATAATGTAAACAATGCCAGCCAGAGCAATGTGGTACATGATCTTTGCAACAACACTGCAAGGAGAACCTCCATAATGTCACCAGGCTACCCAAATCCTGACCAGTTCTGTCACTTCACTTTAAGCTGTCTCACTTCTCCAACCCCCAATTTTTAAAAGAAAATCCTCTTCCTCATTTTCACTTTTACACACATTCAAAATTCTCTCCTGAATCAATATGATCAGTTTTTTTTAATATAAGGAAAATATTTTGGTTTTTACTATACTCAATTGAATTAATGATTGATGACCCTCTATGAGCCAAAAGTGATCTTTAATTGATAGAGTTTCCAAAGCATGAGAAGTGTTTAATTTCAGGTAATGTGAGGGAAATATTTGGGGACCAGAGGGCCTTTGGACTCTATCTCCTGCCATTTTTTCTACTCTGGTTTCGGCTTTCTCATGTTGATAAAGAAATAAAATCATTTCAGGGGAAATCACTGAGTTTACAAAAGACGTTGAATAGTACTGATGATAGTATATGGAAGATTTAGAAAATTCTTACTAATTCATATTTTCCTACAGTTTTGGCCTACTACTATTTCTAAAATATTCTATGATTATAGAGGCCTTGTTTAGTTTAATTTTGTGCAATAAATATTTGGTAGGTTTTTCACATGTGCCATATAATAAAAGTTCAGTAGAGATTAGATGCAGATAAGATGAAACCCTTGCTCTTGAGGAGCTTATGTCTAACAGGAAAGGCAGAAAAGTTCAGGCTTTGTAATAGAGCTGTGCTGTGCAATGGAAGCACAGAATTATGCAGCTGTTACAGTCAATGAAAGGAATTTTTGCTCAAGAATTAGAGAAGAAAGAACCTCACAGAAGGAGAATGAGTTACTGTATAAAAAAAAAAAATCGAAAGGGAGTTTCACATGCTTGAAATATAAATATCAAAAGCAAGGAAGTAGATATTAAACCTCTCCCTAAGTAAGAGAAATCCATATTTTTTTTTGGTTTTGCCCAAACATAAAATAAGAATCAGGGAGGAGTGGGTGATAAAGGACAGTCTAATTGTAATGATCACTGTATGCCAAACAGTGAGTAGGGAGTACAAAACCATCTTCACATTTCAGACAAAACATGTGTTGAGAGATGCTGGCATTTGAAAAGAAGAAAACAATGGAGTTAGAGAAACCAGTCAGCAGGTTATTTAAAAAATCTAAGAGAGGGACAATGACACTTAAACTGAGGAGTAGCAACAGGAAGGGAAAGAATACAAATTAATAATAACAATAACAATAACAATATTAGTAATAATAATAATAAAGAGGAGGAAGATTTAGCCGGAGTTACCCAAATTTGGATGGTGAGAGAGTTATCTACATGAACTAGCAAGTTGATTAGCAATAACCTTAACTGAGATGGAAAATCCAAGAGTAATAACAGTTGTGGAGGTGGGGGAAAAATAGAGCGTAAAAGCTCAGTTCTTGTTGACTTCCTGTCATTTACATTTCAAAGTCTGAATTCAGGGGACAATAAGGGGCTAACTTTTTTTTCTTTTTTGATTGGGAATCATCAATGCACAGGTAGTAATTAAATATCATGAGATTGAGAGGGATCCTGAGGATTAATTCTAAAGTAAGAAGATGGGAGACAGCCTGGAGGATAATCAGAATATATGTCTAAAGAGATGAAAAGAAAAAAAAATGGTATGGAGAAGAGTGATCCTAAGGAGAAGCAAGTTCTGAGAAGGAAACAATGATATATGAAAACATCAGAGATGCCTGATGCCATATTTTTTATATGCTTGAGGGCTTTCTACAGATAAATTGATGAGTTCTTGAATACCACACAATAACCTGGTCAAGCCCTGGTTTGGAATATCAGCTCATAGCCACTATTAATTGGAGAGATCATAAATGCTATCTCATTTTAATCTTTTCAACAAATCAGAGTTAGATGTTATGCAATTTACAAAAGAAAAAACTGAAACTTGTTGAAGTAAGTGAGTTTTTAGGAGTCTTGAAGATTGAGCTTTGGTCTTTGTCACAACATAATCTAAGTTTTTAACCAATAGGGTGTTTTACTTCCTTTCCTAATTTTTACCAACATAGCTTCCACTTCACGAAACAACAATCAGTTCAGATATGTATAACGTCAGTCAGCTATTGAGTTATCTGCTAAATTCCTTTCAATGAAGTTCGAAAAATGCCTCTACTATTATAAACAATTTTGTGTCCGTGTAGCACGGTATCATAATTGTTTTTCTTTGAATTGGCCTTGGCACCCAGTCTTTCTTTAAACAGAACACAGATAAAAGAAGCACTGTCACCCTTGAGATAGTCCTGTATGACATAGAGCAGAAGGTGTTTGAGAAAAGTAGAAAATAAAAGTGGTCTGAGTTAAAGCCAAACTTTGAGGAATGAGAACCATGAATTGCATTTAAAGATCCAAAGTCCCAGTCTAAATTCTTCAAGAGTCTTGATTTGGAGATATTTCCTCTATGTAAATAAGGAATTTTTTGAACCCAAGAGGAACATGGATGGACATCAGGGTTGGGTTAAGGGAGAAGAGAGAGCTATGAACCTCTATGAATATATACAAATATTTCTGAATGCATGCATATTTCTGGGCAGACTATCAGTTGCCTTCATTAGCTATTCAAAGTGGTCCAAAACCCAAAAAAGTTTAAGAAATGTCAATAATAATTATTTATATTTTTTATTATGGAAAAATTTCAACATACACAGAAGTAGAGATAATAGTACAAAAATCCCCATGTAGGTAGCCCCCAATTTCAAAAGTATCAACATTTTGTCAATTTTATTGTATCTATTTTTTACTACTTTCTGAATTTTTTGTTTTAAAGGAAATCAGAAACTCTACTTATATTGTACCATAAATCCGTAGCCTGTGTCTCTAGTTTCTCTGCCCTCCCATCCATTCTGTATATCGAGAGTCCCCAATCCCTGGACCATGGACCAGTACCAGTCCATGGCCCGTTAGGATCTGGGCTGCACAACAGGAGATGAACTGTGGGCAAGTGTGCAAAGCTTCATCTGTATTTGCGGCTGCTCCCCAGCACTAACATCACTGTCTCAGCTCCACCTCAGATCATTAGGCATTAGATTCTCATAGGAGCACCAGTCCTTGGTGCCAAAAGTTTGGGAACCACTGCTGTCCATCACTGTTGAGTTTTATGAAAGCCTCATTCTCCCCACAATTCTCCTATAGTCAAAAACTTTGAAGATATATAGGCTACAAGACATTCAAGACTAGAAATTATCTTTTTATACATTGCAAGGTCTATTCTGAGAACTTCATTTGCATGGTCAAATTGAAAACAATCAAAAGAAGGTCTATATCAGTTTCGTTCTAGGCAGAAATATATTTCAGATAGTGTGTCTCTGTCTAGCATAGAGAGAATAAACAGGTAGCACCTTTTACTTCTCTTAGTACTATAAACTTGACAAGTGACCCTTTAACTATTTTTGCAGAACAAACTGTAAATAGGATTGGGGCAGTTTACATATTAACTTGCAGAGAGTTTAGTCCAGTTACAAATGATTACTGCAAAGTATTTTTTGACAACTTATTAAAAATTTAAATATGCTTTCAAACCCTCGGGCTACTTGATTTTTAAAGTTAAATTTTCTTCTGAAATAGCAATACATGATGCCTGTCAAAACTCAGAGCCATGATAGCTTTAGGCTACTTTCCAAAAATAAAATAGCAGTCTGTATCAGTCAGCAAAGTGCTGGTGCCTTGCTGTACATGGCCTCCTTTAATGGTTGATAACTCCTGCAGTTGAAATTTGCCTACAACTTGGCTAGAAAAGCCTGGCTCTGTGTTAACAATATCTAACAAATTATGTCTTGTCCATCAAGGTAATGAAACAAGAGTGGACAGCCTGCTTTTGATAAGCAAATGGATAAGAAAGTGACTTACCCTTTTCAAATGAATAATCAAGTCATAACCAAAATATCTCATCATGAAATGTTTCCCTAATTTGTGTCCTCTTCTTGGGAAAAATAACATGAGGAAAAATAAGTTGGTGTTCACTGAGCATCTATTGTGTTCCAGGTATTTCATAAATTTTCCTGTTCTGGTAAAGAGACTGATTCTAAGAAGAAGAGATTTTTCTAGGTTTGATAACCTGTTTGAGGTAGGGAAGGGGAGAAGAAATTTAAAGAGAAAATATAAGTACTTTCTTTGAGAATCATCTTTCCTATTATAAAAAATATCCCTTTTTATTCTAAACTTGTACCTTTCAAAAAGGTGATACCATCCATCCAGAGAATGTTTGCAAATGTGTGTGTGAATGGGATGTGAGAGCTGGGTTCTTGGTTTTCCTAATAATGGGGATAGGGATGCTCCAGCCATTTAGTGGGCAGGAGTCAGAGATGATGACTTTACTACATTGTGTCAGACTATCCAGCTCAGTATGTCAGTTGTACTCCACTGACACCAGTGAGAAATACTAATCCCCACTATTGACTAGGTATTTATTTTATGTAAACATGAACGGAAGGACATCTTTAATATAATTTTCATTAATTTGAAAATAACAATATCACATATTTGTGATCTTACTAGTAGTAGTCTAATATGAGTACATAAAGAGTAATAGAAGAGATTTATGGTATTTTCTTTCCCCCGTAAATCAAATAAATTCAGGTATTCGTTATTATTATTATTGCTACTACCACTACTGTAGTCTCAGTATTTGGAATAGTTTTCAGGAAATGGACTGTTCCTCCTTGAAGAAATTATAATTCTTTTAAAGGACTATAAGGCAAGTTTCTTGTTTATATGCAACATGGTTTGCAAATTACCATCTTTATTTTTCTTATTTTTGTGAAAAAGAGTCATGACGTATAACGATATTCAAAAGTAGTTTATAACACAAAATAATATGTATCCAACTTCGAGTAAAGAGTTTCCTTCTGCATGTGTCATTGATAAGGTCATGCGGGATTTGAAAAGGTAACTCAGGATAGTGCTTGTGTGAACATAAAGGAAAGGGAACCACAAGAGATTGACCTGAAATCATCAATGCTTACTTAATCTCTGTTTTCTTTCACAAACAACCTTTCCTGGTTGCATATACCACTAGTCTGCTTTTGCATACTAGCAGTTAAGACTGGCCAACTGGAAGGTGGTTTTTTTTCCTATTATTATTCTTTCATTTTATTTATTCTTTCTTTTTTTCAACCAAATTATATTTGTTTTGTGTAAAATATTTTATGACGCTTCACGAGTAGTCCAGGAGCCAAGCTATTCGAAGGCCCAAAATACATTCACGAATTTATAACCAACCTCCTAACCTATTTTTCGGAGTATTTTCTTTCTTTTTTTTCCTTTCAATTTCATTATTCATTTGTTTTCCTTTATGACCCCCTCTCTAAAAATATCTATAAAGCATTCTATCCCTGTAGGTTCTCCAGCTTTATTGAATGAATGAGAAAATGAAGATACTGGGTACTAAAGAAAATTCCTCTCTAAACACTTACAAATCATCTGGAATATGTAGAAATTATTGAATTGGATTCTCCTGGTGTCTGTTAGGGCTTGGAGAACTACATAAAATTCTCAAGATGAGGAAACTGTCATTCGCCTCATTAGTATTTCACTCTTGCTACAAGTATAAGTGAACTTAATGCTAAAATCACCTTATTATCCCTTTCTTGCATACTCACATAAATAAAGATAACCTGAAGAACCATCTGATGATGTAAGACCTTCTTAAACATTCCTGAGAATTACAGAAAAAAAAAATTAAATGTATTTGTCATTTATAACTTGGAATTTTTATATCATTAGATTTAGTCCTGTGTGCAGGATTTAATGAAGGGTTAAGTAACTCTAAGGAGCATATTATGCTTCAGGATAACCTAGAGGAAAAAAGAAAGGCTTCTAAGCAGAGAAAGAAAGCAAAAAAAAAAAAAAAAAAATCTACAAAATCATCAACATTTCATCTACAGCCAGGATGTCCACAGTGTCTCTGTGGAATAGATATTTGACCAAAAAATTTTAAATGCATTCATGTTTTTATTCGACTTTAAATAAGTTTTATATGGTGCTTCAAGAATGTCTGGAAAATGATTATTCTTATAGAATGCGAATAGTCAGCTCTCATTTATTTTCTGAAATTTGGATTTTTCTTGACAGGTTTTCTTAATGAAAGAAGTAATTCTTGAGTGGTTATTTATAAAACAAATATTTATCTAAAGTAAACCGTGTGTTTATTTTGTTTCTTATTACTTACATCACACTTTCAGGACTCATTCTTAAAGAGAAAAGTGTGACGCAAAGCCAAACATAGTTTTGGTTGCCAGTGTGTTTCTGGCCTCTAACAAAATGAAAGTCTCCCAGTGGGTCAGACGTCAGGCAAAAGCATGCACTAGGGGCGAGGAGTGGGATCTTGTGGAACCCATGTCCTAGACCTGGGTATTCGGGTATGAATATGCCCCCTCGATGCCATGTAGAATAATAACGGTAATAGAGACAATAATAATAATATTTTTAACATATAATATTTTATTTAAGTATTTTCTATGTATTTACTCATTTAAGTACAACTGGAAAAGTATTATTATTATTATTATTATTATTATTATCATCATCATCATCATCAGATGCATTTTACAAAGAATGTCATATCCTCTCTGACCAAATTATAGAGAAAGAGGTTGCAAATATTCAGTATTTCTGGGTATGTTGTATGTGTGTGTTGGAAGCACTTGCCTGTTTATTTATTCAAATCAAAATGTCCATAGATCCATGCTCGCTCTGAAACCTGTGGGGTATTGTTCTTTGCTTCTTCTAGCTCTGTTGGTTTGTCAGCAGAATTTGGCATTCCTTGGCTTGCAGATCCATCACTCTGTTTTCTGCCTTTTATCATCATGTGTCATTCTTTTTGTGCGTCTTCACATTGTCTTTCCTCTGTGTGTGCCTATGTCCGAATCTTTCAGTTTTTATAATGGAAATATAATCTACCCATTTTGGATTAAGGCTCACCTTGATAATCTCATAACTTGGTTAAACTTTCAAAGTTACTACTTACAAATAAGGTCATATTCTGAGTGCTGGTATTTAGGGCTTCAACATATTTTGGGGGGGCACATAATTCAACCTATAACATTTGGTATCACGATAAAGGAAAGCGATACAAAGATGAATTAGACATATTTCCTGTCATTAAGCATCTCACAATCTAATTAAATTGACATAAAAGTCAATGGGAAATTGCATCAAAGAGTATCCAATGCTTTGGTTAAGTGAAATTCAGAGTACTATAGAGGCTGTAGGAAATTTGTCAAGAAAGGTAAGCTGAAAAATGCCTATGTAAGTCATGAAAAATAGAAGAGTCAAGTGAAAAAGAATATGCAAAAGGCAAAAGTGAGAATGAGTGAACATGATACACCATGAAACCTTTCTAGGAGTTGTGTATGGCTGGGATTCAGGAGATGGATTTAGGGAATGGGTGAGATTTAGGAAAAGAAAAGACATGATGAGAAATAAAACTGAACCGATCAGGGACAAAACCAGGAAAGATCTTGTGTTTCACTAAAACGAATAGAACTTGCTCCTACTGACAATACGAAATTATAAATAAATTTTTAAGCTAGAGACTGACCCTATTATGCAAGGTTAAGTGTGAGAACTATTTGAGAGATAAAAAGAACAGGAAATAATGATCAATACATGTGATGGAGAGAAAAAAAAAAGCAGTGTGAAGGATGATCCCCAATCTCTAGTGTAGACAGCTGGTCAGGCGACTGGGTCAAATCCAATGTGTAAAATTTAGTGAAGAGTTCTGCTTTGGGGAAAAAGGATAATGAGATCATTTGGGGACATTTCAAAGAATCTGAGATGCCTGTGATATTAACATGTTAAATCTGCATGTCTGGAATGTGACTCAGAACTTCATACGGAAACTATCCACACATAGGAGCAAGGAGATCACTAAGCAGGAGTTAGCAGAGTGTGAAGAGAGCCTTAAAGAAGACTGTAATTCAAAACCTGGTAACTAGCAACTTCTTCAAGGTTAGAATTTTGAGTCCTAATATTTTCAACATTGTCGAACACGGTGAAAATAAACATTTATTTGTATAATACATAACACATGACCAGAGTCAACTCTCTGGGGACTCCTGCTGTCCCATACCTGGAGTACCCATTGTGAAGCTCTCAGAAAAAGGTTAACAGTAATCAAGTGGTCAGAGAAAGAAAATTCAAGAAAAGTGATGAACTAGAAGACTGTGAAGAGATTCGAAAATATAGAAATGATTTTCAGTATTAATGCTTAGAAAGTTCAAGATAAAGACTTTAAAGTGCCCTCTGCACTTAACAGTTAGGATATTTTGATGATCTTGACAAGATCAGGTTCTGTAGATGAGAAACTAAATAAGAATTAGAGTTGGAAGCATCAAGTGCAGACGACTACTCTTTTTAACAGCTTTGTTATTCAGGGAAGGAGAAATGTGTGATTGTTAAAAATTAAAGCAACAGTTTAAGCTTTGTACTAGAGAAACCAAGTTCAAGACCATTTCTCTACTGTACTAGAGCATATGATATAAGAAGATTTATATTTAAAGGCCACAGTGATTCACTTGAATCATGTTTTTAATGTTCTTTTTTATTTTTTTCTTTTACTTGAATTAAGTTGAGCTCTTTGCTTTAGTTTATTTTTTAAGGTTATATGTGTATCTATGTTCTAACATTTTCTTTGGTTTTGGTCCAAATGATAAGATGCCTTGTAAACTTGTTTTGATTCTCATAGTGAACAGTAAATTAGATTAAAGTCAGATTCAACCAACCTCTATTGTAGTGCGCCTGCAATATGCGAAATACATGCTGTTTTACATAAATCCAGGTAAATCCATGTGATGTATTTTACTTATGCCCATGAATGATTTTCCTGAAGTAGCTGATAAACTGAAGAACCAGGGATCTGGTGCACTTTTCACTATAGCAAACCTGACCAGGCAAAGGTTTTCATCCTTTGTAAGTCTTTAGGCCATTTGTGTGTGTGTGTTTTTTTTTTTTTTAAACATTGAAATGTAAGTTGAAATAGTTTTGAAGAATTAAAAATTTTTGGACATCTAGTGAAATACGGCTAATGAGTTCAGTGGCATTTTTGAGGTGGTAGACATGTGTTTGCATACACTCACACATACCTGAGTGTGTTTGGTTGCTGGTGGCTACTCAAAGAGGAATGTTGTAAAAAGTATATGAATTGTTTTTAAGAGCAATCACTTTGCAACAGGAAGCATTTTACTTTTTCTTGTTCTCTCTCTTTTTCTTTCTTTTAAACAAAGGAGAGATTGTTTATAGCAGCTCAGATATATTTTGTAACACATCGTTAAAATGATCCAACCCAGGCCAGTCACAAGAGCCAATTTGTTAGGTAATGATGAACTTGGGATACACAGAAGCCAGACAGGTTATTCTGCTGATTCAGTCAGGAATTTTTGGGTCTATGTATGCACATAATTGTGTCTTAAGACAAAATTTAAAAATTTAGAGCAACTAAAATATAAACACAGATATCCTAAGACTCCAAATAAAGGTCATACCTCAACATGTACTTCTCTGCATCAGAGACTTGAAAATGATAGTGGGAATAGCTAAATGTCAGTGATAATTTTAAAGTGCACTGTATACCTAGTTTATTTTTCCCAACATATCGCTAACTTTTATAGCATAGATTATATTTTAAAAATATATTTTTTGGGAAAAAAGTGACTATTCAGAGGGTGATCTTCATGTTCATTCAAAATGCAACTTTTGCATACAATAATAAAGAACATGTACCTAGATATTTAGCATAGCCATTTTAACTCAAACATTTCCTGTCTCTAGTGTGTGGAAAAAATTGCACGTATACAGTACCTTGTGTACATTCCTTTTTTGTTCCTGCCAACAGATGAATTCTCCCTTCTGTTCCTAGACACCAGAGATGTCATCAGCTCTTATGAGAAAGGACAGGTTCCTAAATTCAGACCTTGAAGAAGAAAATTGTTTTACTTCACCTTTAGTAAGGATTTCATTTGTAAATGTTCCTGTCAATTGAAACATACAAAGAAGACAATGAATGAACATTGCAGGAGAGCAACGTGGCAGAAGAAAATTAGGCAGTGGTAGAGACTAGAAATGCTGGGATTTGCCATCTGTGTAGACATGAATTCATTAAAGGTCATAAATCTTTCTCACAATTCCATCATTGGGTAAAGGTCATCTACCTATTTGTATTCAACCCAACCCTCTTTCCATTTAAAAAGATGGAGCTCAATCACAAAATGAATGAGAATGTCTTGGAAAATGATTAAATTAAATTTCACAAAAGAGTGGATATGTAATTATAAAACCTACAAAGAGACAGAGAGAGATCAAAGGCAGCTATCCAAGATCAGCTTAGCTTATTCAAGATTCTGTTCTTAATAACCCCTACCTTTCTATTTCCGCTGGCATATGAAGAACTTGAGGCAGAGAAAGAAGCCCACAGGGCAACAGGTGAAGGGCATAGCAGGGTCCTCTGAAAGTTATAAATGGTAGGATAGAATCTTCACCTTCTTATTTTAGAAAGAACAGCCTTATCCTCTTGATATCTTAGGAATATTTTATGGTCCCTTTTTATTCCAACATACATGGTATCAACTTTCTTTTGACTGTTGTAGAATCTAGAGGTTTCTATAATCATTTTAATACATACTTTCCTGCACTTAACAGTTGACTTTTTTAGACTTCTATGGTGAGGTTCAGTATTTATTCTTATCAAAATTCACTTTGTTTGATTGACCCCAGTTGCTCTATAATGCAATAAATTTATTTCTCCCAATTTCATGGTTTACATAGTATATATTTACTAAAGGGGAGAAGGGAAAGAAGAGGATGAAATAAAATAGTTCAGACTTGGCATTTGCATTGGCCTGTGAAAAATAAGGATTTCGAGAAATTAACATCGTATAGAAGGTTGTACTTTTTTATTATCCTACTGTATACTTTGTCTCTAGTTATTAATCTCCTCCTTCTCTAATGCCAACCAAAAAACTTACTGTATAAATAAGGGTCATACTGGTGGGAAAAGAAATTTTTTTTCAAAAAGTCAACACTAGCACAAAAGAGGTTATAATTTTACTTTATACTATAAGCTGTAGGGAATTTGAAAATTCAAAACAAGGGGAAGTAAATTAATTTGTAAATGCAAAGCTCCATCATAAATAAGGCAATAAAAGGTACATTGTAGTAAAAAAAAAAAAAATGGTACAGAGCAGTCAAAGAATAGTTAAGAACTCTCTCAACAAAAATAATATCACCTACCCGTTGCTGACCCCATCCAATTTATTGCAAAATGTGAGCATTTAAGGGAAAAGATTGGTTTCAAGATAAATGGAAGGCAATACTTACCTTTGATATGGGGAGAAAGGCATGGTAAGTATTCTACAAATTTCCAGGCAGTCCCAACAAAGAAGAATTACCCTGCTTCAAATGCTAGTATTAACTACATTGCAAAATAATGATAGTGGTTAAATAACTTCTTCAAAATCAGACAACGTATGCCAGAGCCAGGACTCACACTCTGCATCCACATGTCGTAAAGAATGTTCACTTTTTGAAGCTTTAAAACACTTTATACTTGTGAGGCATTTTATTTTTAAAAAAAGTTTGTACAACTAGGTTTATTTTCAATTTTCAGTTTTATCTTTATTTTCCTTATTTGGCATTTAACTTGTGCTAGCCAGTTGTGCCTCATCCTACATTTAAGAATTCAGAAAATGTCAGAAACTGAGAGTGCCAGAAGTTACTTTTCAAAGATATAAATAAATTTAATTTCACCAACTAACCTGTAAGAAATTTGGGGACAAGTCCAGATCTATTATTTTGCTATATCTAGTTTAAACACAATGCCCCATGAGATGTAGGAACTTAACTATTTCATTTTGAGGAAGTTAATATAGAAGTATCTATATGTGCAGGTTGGAGGGCATTTTATTTATTTATTTTTATTTTTATTTATCTGTTAATTAAGTTTATTGGGGTAACATTGGTTAATACAATTATATAATTTTCAGGTGTACATTATAGTTTGACATCTATATATTCTATTGTGTGATTACCACTCAAAGTCCAATTTCCTTCAGCTACCATATATTTGATCCCCTTTACCTACTTTACCCTCTCCCTGCCCCCTATATTTGACCCCCTCCTCTCCTACCCCCTACCCTCTGGTAACCACTAGTCTATAGTCCATGTCCATGAGTCTCTGTTTGTCCTGTTCATTTGTTGCTTTTAGGTTCATATTCCACATATAAGCAATATCATGTGATTTTCCACTTTTTCTGCCTGGCTTATTTCACTTGCATGATTATCTTGAGGTCCATCCATGTTCTCACAAATGGCAGTATTTCATCTCATTATTTTTAAAGTGCATTTATGATTATCCTCTTTAATAAGATTATGTCACTAGATAGGATTCTGGAGAAAATATTCCTAGTTTCAAGCTTGACAATATAAATACTGAAGGAATCCTAGAAGAGCTGACATACTTGGATTCTGCAGATTTCTTTAAAAAATAGACATATAATATGCACATGTCTATAATCACTTCAAAATTAAAAATGTGAACATAAATAAGAGAATAGGCTTCATTTTTTAATCTATGCTTTGGCTTATATGCATGCATATAAGCATACTCCTTGGAGTTTATTTGTGTATCTGCCAAAGATTTGAAAGCAGGATTATATTTTGCTTTTTTTATGCCATATTTATTAATTTATTGGTGACATTGAATAAATCCTTTATTTTTTTCTATAGTCAGTGTTTTTATCTCCATCTTGGAAGCCAGGGACGTGACAGTGTATACCTCCAGATAGTAACGAAGAACATAATAATTCTAGCAAAAGAGTAACTGTACTTTTTAAATTTTATCATCAATAATATACCTTTGAGTGTTTTTAGGAAATTGGGATTTATTTAGTTCAAGTTGGTTTTTGTTTTTGTCTTTGTCTTATAAATTAACATTCTGCAGGCAGTTCTTCTACTTCACATTCAGTGCTCCTTTGTTCCCTTATAACATGACCTCAAGATTTCCACAGGGACACCTGTAAGCCAAAGTCATAAATTTTGGTAATATGCCAGTTTTTCTATGCAGATCATTCACTAGTCACCTGTATCAATGTTCCATTGGCCAAACACAATTTACAGTGTGAACCAAATAAAAAATTAAGAAAGGATCAAATATGAATAAGACAACAAAACAAATGCATGCTGTATAAAGTACTCAGCATTTAAGTTAGCTACAAAGGTCACTCTGTAAAACATAAATTATTCAGAACCTTTATTTATTGTCTTCTTGTCCCTATTTTCTCTTTTAAAGCTAATTTTATACAGTTGTGTTAATTCTTTTAAAACAGCCTCAGGTACCCTTATGTTTTTCCTTCTTTCTAAACCACACCAATTATAAAAAACTAACAAAATCTCTATCTCCTTCTCTCTTTCTCTCTCTCTCTCTCTCTCTCTTACACACACACACACACACACACACACACACACACACAAAGAAGAAAACCCAAAACATATCTAAAGATGCAATTCAACAAGGAGAGAACGAGGGTTAATCCCCTGGGATAGTTCTGCCTTAACTGTCATAGGAAAAAAAAAAAAAAAAAAAAAAGCAGTGAAAGCAAGAATGGTGGTAAACCAGAGGAAAACGCATCTTGTATCTGTAATATGCTGGGCAGTTGGAGCTCTGTTCAATAGAAGAAAGTAGTATCACTTGACTTACTTAGCGTGGTATTGTTTCCCATGAAATTTCGGTTATAATCCTTACTCCGCTTTTATGGAAATCCATCAGGGCTATTCAACTATAACCACTAGAAGAAAATTTCTCATTTTTACTTTCAAAGCCAGCCTACAGAGCTAAGATTATATATTTATTTCAGGCACTTTCTGTTCCTAGTGAGGTGTGTTATGTGCTAAAGACTGTGTATCATGCCTTAGGCATGGTTGGTGGTGAAGGGTAATTATACAATATATGAATAATTCCATTTCAAACAGAAAATGAAGGCTAGAACTCAAGAGGAAAGAGCAATTGCCTACCCTTAAACCAAGACTATCGGGAAAGCATAGTATCCAGTCCTGTGGAATAAACAGAAAAACTGTTTTGGGGTAAGAAAAAACAGGCTTTGTATGAGCAGTCAGTTTAGCTCAGGGCCTAAGGTAATAGATTCATTCCTAATGAATGAAAGGTGAAAGGTAATAGGGAAGGAAATGCTAAATGCAAACTCTCCCTACGTTATAATTGTGCCTCCAGGTGGCCCGGAGTGAAAACATTCTTTGAGATCATTATGAACTTCCGGCATGTGAAGTCTCAATGTAGTATTTTTTATATATTCGTCTTAAAAAAAACTGCACTGAATATCTGAAATAGACCTTTAAAATGTGCTTTCATTGTAATGTATATTAAAATTTTGAACCAAAAAATATCTAAATTGTATATTCATTGACTCTTTTTATTCCAAACCTATATACTCTAAGGATTCGGATTCAAAATATGTATACATCTACTAGTACAGTTGTTTGTTTTATAAATATTTAACTAATTCCACATCTTCTTCTATAAAACAAAATGTAAGAAGACGAAAGGTGCTTATTATTGAATATATAGTAGGGCCGAGCAACCAGTCACTTTATATTAGCCCAAATCTCTAGCCAAAATCAGAACTACTCAGTTATGTCCATAGCAGGCTTTGCCAATGATGAAATTCATAAACAGGTTTTACAAATCATTTTGAGCAAGGCTCTACTATGATGGCTACTTCATTGAACGTAACAATAAAAACTACTTAGTCCTTGATCTTAGCACCTTATTCCAGAAATGTTAGAACTATCCAACTAACCAATGTGGAAGATTTGGGAGAAAACCAGAATTTATCCTTTCCTTTCACTATTTAAAAATTAATGCTCAATGGCTATTATTTGGAGCATTTTTCTAACTTTTCACTGAGCAATTTGGTTAAATTTTCCCTTTGAAATTCCTTAGAAACAGTCTTTTCAACCACCAACTCCTTAATCAACACCATGATCACTTTAAGGCTACATCAAAATATAATTCTTACCTGAACCTATTCCTCAGTCTTTAGTCCTCTGTTACATCAGACAACCTTAAAAACTACTTCTAGTTAATACATTCCTAATTTATTTAAAATTTTTAAAGTATTGTTAATTATTGGGAAAAATGGTAAAATATAGAAAAAATTTTAAAAGAGGATATAATCACCCAAACTTTCACAGCAGGGAAAAATCACAGTTGATATTTGGTTTATTTCTGTTTGGACTTCTCTAAGAATAAATGTACATTTAAAGGGATATTTTTAAAAATTGAGATTGATTTAATATATTGTAGTCTGATTTGTGTTAATGTAGCAATATATTAAGTTCATTTTTCATGTGTTACTATTATTTAAGATATGTTTCAATAGCTTTGAATTATCCCAGCATAGAGATATACCTAAGTTACTTAACAAATTTCTGTATTGTTCAGATATATAGATTGCTTTCAAATTTTCACTATTATAAAGAGCGCAGCAGTATTCTTACACGGACATAAATTTCTAACCTTTTTTTTTAAGTCCTCTGAAGTAGAACTATTAGGTCTAAGGTTATAAACATCTTTTTAAAGTTTTTATCTAATTGCTTCATTGCCCCACAAAAGTTTCTCAGTGTTTCTCATAGATAATTTTCCCACAGTTGCTATTATGCACAGATGGAATACCATCTCATTTCCTAAAGTAGATTGTTCCTGAGGGAGGAGACCATGATCTATACCTTTGGTAATACCTCTAATTACACTCGCAATACACTTATCTCACATAAAGACTGTTTAGTTAGTATCTTTTTCTCTAACAGTGCCTGCAAAGCTTTACTGTTTTTCAAACAATTCTTTTTTTTCTTTTTTTTAACAATAAAGAATATCCCAAAATAAATTGCTAAAATAAATATTCTATAAGAAGAAATATTTCAATATAATCATTTCAGGCAGAGAGTTTACTTGTATGAAACAAATTTGAATTGTGCCAAGGTTTGGATGAACTCAAAAGACAGCATTTTTCTCAGAGTACCTTCTCCCAGAAGTGCATCAAGCAATAGCATTTTGCCCCTCTGGTCTTGGTGCACCCCCACCACTTCCTCACATTTTGAAGCGCTCTCATTTTGTGAACTTTATTTGTCTTTAAGGTGTTTCTCTGTGCTATAGCTCTTATTTGTAAGAACAATTGGAGTGCAAGATGACCATGGGATCGAAAAGGTTGAAAATCTGCTGAAGTGTAGAAAGGAAACATTCCATAACAGCACCTTCACACCACTCCTGGACCATCAGCTCTCTTCCTCCTAAAGTGAGTAAAATAAACCTTCTTTGTGTTATATTCTATGTACAAAGTGTATCTATTTACTTCCAAATGATTGTAAATTACGTATATGCTTGTTCAAGTGAAGTATTTTTTGTTGGCTAAAAATAGGAAGGAATTAAATATACTTTTCCCTGAAAAAGTTAATGGAAATGTTTTCATTTAATGCTTTTTGACATAGTAGTGAGGTTTTCAGAAACAAATTCAAGTCATTAGATGAAGATTGATGTATAGAATCAGATGTGTAAATTACAAAGTAGTATCCCCTTTGTGATCATAGATGTATAGATTGCAAAATAGTGTCCCATTTATGATCATAATTGAATGTATTTTCAAGTATTATATATTGTTTTAATCTAAAGGAAAATAAACACAAATTTTCTATTAGTAATCAATGTTTAACTCTAGGCACATGTAATTTGGTTAAAAAATATTTGTTATATTTTGCCTAAATCATATAGGTAATTAGGAGTTCGGTTGTAGTATTGAAGGCAGATATTGCACAGTTGTGAAAGTGTGGCATCTTATCTATCAGGCCACCTTCAGGGTATAAATGGGCCCAGGTAGAATACTCTGGAGGCAACCAAATTCTCTTCTTTCTTAAAGTTTCTCATACTGAAACTTTTCAAATAATTAAAGTAAGTTTTCACTAGGATTTACTAACCTCAGTGAAAAATCTTATAGCACAGAAAAAGAAAAAAAAAAAGCACTCTTTATTCTCCCCCTAATCTGCCATGAAATTGTTTAAACTTATAGATTCAATACCCATCTGGAGATTCATTCATTGGCTTTTGTCCTCAATGATAGGAAGAATATTATTGTTATCTCTTAAGCGCACAGATGTAGTCTGAGGTTAAAATTTTTCTTGAATAAATGCAAGGAAATTAAAAGCATGTCTCTCCTGATAAAATATCAAAGCTTCTTTTTTATTTAACTAGTAATAATTAACTGATAACATTTCTGAGTTCATATATGTGATCTTTAAAGGCAATATTTGAAATTTCCCAGGATTGATGCAGTAATGAAACATTTCATTCTTATTAGATTCTTTTAAAATATAAATGTAGGTGTATTGATTTGATAATTTTGTTTGCCCTCATTGAATATTTTAAGTAACTCACTCAATTTTGAGTAACTTAAAAAATCACTTAACCCTTTTCTAAATGTGAATTTATGTCACTACTAACTTTTCTTCTGCTGTCACATCTCCTCCTCTGGCTCTTCTGCCACCATTTTTCACTTATAAGATCTTTGTTTTGGATTACATTGGGACCATCTAGATAATCTGGGATTATCTCCTCATCTTAAAATTCTTAAGCATAATCTGCAAGGTCCCTTTTGCTATATAAGGTAATGTATTTATAGATTTAGGGAATTAGGACACGGATATCTTTGGAGGTGTCGTTCTTAAATGTAGAATATTATTTTTCTTAATATGAACAAACAACATGCATCTATTGTTTGAGTTGCTTTCAAAATGGGATTTTTTTCCTCCAGATACTTTGAACATTTTGTGATTGATTTCCATTTTCACCCTAAATTGAAGAACTAAAAGGAAACATTAGATATACCAGTGCAACATAAATCAGTTATTTGGACACAAAATTGTCATAATGAGGGTATGGATAAAAATCATCAATAATAATTTGGATAAATATAACATTCTAGCGACCTTTGACATTTACTTAATTATGGAAATTTTAACCTTCTCACCCAAAGAAAGAGGGAAAAAAGAAGGTTTGCACATGTGCCATTGCCTGTTGTCATTGAAAGTGTCTTTGGAACAATAGCCAGTTAAGAATGTTAAGGGTTAGTGGTGTTCTCTTCTGTCCCCCTTGAATGATCACCATGGAGTGTTTTACTCTAATGGTCCTAAAAGGTAAGTCAGAGTTTATCGGTCTCATTTATCCAGGCTTCCACTGGGGCCTGGGCTAAAAGGTTTAGAATGTGATCAGTATGCAGCTTTCATGACCTTTCTTTTGAGCAAGGATTTTAGCAAGGAAGGGAGACTTCATGTAAGTCTCAACCTCCACAGGAGGTGGTTTTCTCATTTCTATATGGGGATGAAAGGAACCATATCAAAGTCAATTCAGTGGTGATAGTGAAAAGGTCATTGTGACTAAATCCTTTGTCAGGTATTCTCAATACAGACTGAGTGGCTCTAGCTTTAGTTTTTTCTTTAGTGTCAGTGAATTTTTATTAACAAGTATTATAGATATCTTTATCACTTTTTCCATAAAGTAGTCTTGATCATGGTCAAAAATGAAGAATTGACTTTGAATGATTATTTAACGTCATTAATTCATTAGAGGTGTCTCTATTTTTATAGTTGGAATTTTTATTGGGGCATACAGTAAAAAAGGAGTGAGAAAATCTAAGCCTTGTCTGGGTATTTGAGAGTCAGATGTATAGAATATAATGAAAAAAAATTTCTGTATCTTTACTTCCATCTGTCCCTGATACCACCATACCTTAGAAGTACAAATTCTTATTTCCAGTGGAGGAGAGTCCAAGGATATGGAATGCAATAGAAACAAAAAACACATGTTGGAGGGGGGATGTTGGGGGAAGGGGTAAGCTAACTGCTTTCTATCTGTGCTTTCAATGCGTCATGAAAACATAAAGTAGATGAAATCAAGTAGTTGTGTCACATGAACCCTTAAAACTTCTGTGAATTATGGCAACATTTAGCATCAGCAGGAACAAATAGATGCTAAGACACTGTATTACTTAAATTTAGATTTTACTCCTCAGTAAATCAGTAGGAATGATTTCCATGGTCAAGCTGACCTTCTAATGATTGCATTGGTATCTGTAAGAGGCCGATAAGCAAGTGTTGTTCATTACTGCTATATTACTCTAACTTTATCAAGAAGTGTAGTTAATATGAGTTCACATCAGTTGGGGTAAACCAACAGGCTATATTGTGTGGATATGAATAAGCTATAATTATTGAATGCTATTATGTTTTCTCTTTAGTTGAATACACACAGAGACACACAATCTACTTTGAGAGCATTTGGGAAAATGTCTAAGTGATTCTAAGGTTAAGTGCTCTATTTATAAATAGTGGTGAAATTATACTAAATGATTTTTATAAAATATAGAAGATGCGTTCTTATGTTCTGAGATTATTACAAAATATAAAGGATGTCATTTTTATTTCCCTCTAGAAAGAGGGAAAGTAGAGCTTATACATGTTTGACCCTTGAGCAATGTGAGAGTTGGGGCACCACTCCCCAACACAGTCGAACATCCATGTATAACCTTTGCCCCAAAACTTAACTAATAGCCTACTGTTGACCAAAAACCTTACCCATAACATGAATAGTCCATTAAAATATATTTTCTATGTTATATGTATTATTTACTATCTCCTTACAACAAAGTAAACTAGAGAAAAGAAAATGTTATTATGAAAATCACAAAGAAGAGGAAATACATTTATAGTATTTACTGAAAAAAATGAACCCATGCAGTTCAAACTTGTGTAGTTCAACTGTATTCATATAGCCTCTTACATATGCTAAATATTTTATTTTGCTTTAGAAAAGTTATGATGAACGAGATAAGTTTAATAAAGAAGTGTATTTGAGATGAGTGAAATGTAGCCAGTAACATCAACGCAATCCCCCTGTGTCCCACAGTCTCTTAACGGCCTTAGTGTTAGTCCATCCCATTTTGCCTTCCTAATTGAAGCATATCTCAGCTTCTTCAAGAGTCTTGCCTTGTGATACTTGCTTGCTTGTTATTCATAACTCTTCCTTCTGTCTCAGTTTTAATTTGAAACCACTTCTGCTTTCTGCTCCTCCTCATCTTTGTGGTTCCAACAGGGCTGACCAGCACTCTCTCTAGCTCTGTAAGGTTTGTGTAACTCAGGCCTGGACAGAGTTATTTACTCTCTGACCACAACGATCGATTCAGGAATGGGTGCCTGGCCCATATCAATAGGATTTTTTTTTTTTCTGAAATTACTGGGAAAGAGAAAGTAATATATTGGTAAAACAGATGTGAGGTGGTGGGGCAGGTGGGTAGTACAAAGATGGGAAGCCCTGATTCATAGTGTTTGCTGATTCCCCATGGCGTAAATGCTACCACCTTGGATTACTTCCACCTATCAAGTTGGCACCACTAAATATGAAGTTTTTCTTATGGTCTTCCATATCTAGTGGGCAGTGTCATTTCCTGAGGAATAAGGCTTGCTTTCTTCTTAGGCTATTATATTAACATATTATTCGTAACACTTTCTGTGCATGCAGAACCTTCTTGTTGAAATGTCCCTACCCATAGGCCTTAAAGAAGAGGCAGCCCTGTGTAAAGCAATGAAATCTCTTTCTCCTCTGTAAATGGTTGAGTAGGAATGAGTATTCACCAAGAGCAGTTAACTACAACTACTAGCTGTACAGAACCTACGATGTGGTAAGCTTAGGCAACAAAATTCATTTTATCTGGGATTTTAATTGAAAAGCACAGAGAAAACTAAGTAGTTGGTAGCCATTGCTGCAGTCAAAAGAAGGATAAAGAAAGAAGCCATGAAGTAGTGTTGGGGACTTAATGTCGAGTCTCTGGCAAACTTAAGTTATGAAATAATAGAAACTCAGAAAAAAAAAAAAAACATTAAAACACAGAATCTCATTTACCCTGAAATACAGCTAGAACAGCTGGCTCCTAGAGCTGCCTCAGTTCCTGTCAACAGTCTTGTTCCTTTCTGGACCACATATATTCTTAAGAGAAACTTCCCGTGTTGAGGCCACTTTATCGAGTCTGTTTATTCGTAAAAAGACTTTAAGTAAAACATAAATTTGTACTAGGAATCAAGTGTAAACAAATGAAAATGGTGGGTAATTGGAATTACTTAGTATATTACAGTGGCTATAATGCAGTTAATAAGCCCTGATCTGTGATTTCTGGAGAACAAGCTCATCAGGACTTTTCACGACAACAGATTTAGGCAGCAAGCTAATATTCTTGAAGATACTCATCCTGTTGAATATCTTATCATTCAAAAATAAATGCCCTAATAATACCAACCATAGGAATCATATGTTTCAAGGTTAGTGAACTATTCTAGAAATGCAGTATATGTTCAGAATCAGAACAAATGCACGGTACATAGTTCTAGGTACTGAGAAGTAAAGATTTCTTCTCATTTCTCTCTTTCATAAAAGTTAGCTATTACAACAGTTTTAGGTTTTTACTGTTTGATATCGGTTGTTTAGTGAGGTTTAATTGTGGAAGGTACACATGCAGAGAGGAGACAAATAAAAACTGAGTGTATTTCAATGGTATTATTTAAAATAATTCGCTAAAATTACATATTCCAAGTGCTCTTTGAAGTACTTTAGATATATGGACTCAATTCTTCCCGAAATCTTATAGGTTATGTGAGAAGCATACGCATTTTGTAGATTAAGAGACTAAGGAATAAAGAGATTAGGACAATTGCCCAAATATTAAATATCAGAGTCAAATTTCATAAGCTAGTTTCAGATTAGTGGCCATTCCCCTATAGACTCCAAGGTCATCAAGCAGTTTTGGATATGACCTTTCCACATTGCAACTAGAGGCAGTAGATGGAGTTGACACAAGATTCACAGCATTCATTTGCAATATTTTGGTGTATTTACAGTAATGTAATAGATAGAATGTGTTAGATTGGGGAAACATTGAAATTATGTGGGTGTGATATTTGTTCTAACTGGTTAGCAAGAATTAAATCATATTAGGGATATCGAGTACCTCATTCACCATGGATGCATTCCTTACCAGGACGAACTGCCTCAGGAAAATCCAACAGCATGGTTTTTCATCTCCTCAGCTGTCCCCAAGTGGGCTTAAAACCAGTCAGTTCAAAAGCTGATGAGGAAACTGTGCTGTGGCCTGGCTACAAAAGATGAGCTCAGTGAACAAGAGTCTCTTGGGAATCAGAACTAGGAAATTGTAGGGGAATAAGTCATTTAGCAGCAGAACTAAAGTGAAATGTTGTAGAAATCAGCCTGGAAAGACAATGATGAACTTTGCCAAAGTTATGAGGTAACAGAAACTATGAGTAAGCAGAGCAATTAAATAGAGAAAAAATATAAAGTAAAGGGTAAGGAAACTATTTTTTTTTCCCTGTCAGACATTAAAAGTAGGCATGTAGAGAATATTCATATCAGATGGTTGGCACAGCAATATGAATAATAAAAATCTCCAAATTATCGCTGTTGAGGCCTTTAGGTGTATTCTGTGTTCAGGAATACCTTTTACTTCAAGTCTATTAGAAGGCGGCCATATCAATACATCCTCTTCCCTACTACTTCAGGTTGTTTTATTTTTTCTTGTAAATAAAAGCTACTACCTAAGACAGTAAAGATAGGTTCAGAATCATTCAGAACCCACTTTTACTGTCTTAGACAATAGCTTCTGTTAGCTATTATTTCATAGTTCCTCTAGGTTAAGAGTTAACAGCTATCACTCTGGGATTCAGGCATTTCTTTGAATGGCACTGGTATGTGACAACATTTTATAAAGTACTCTTTGTTATCCACTAGTATGAATGTATCTGGACTTTGAAGAACAAAAAGTTAGCCGAATTAGAATAATTATCAGCTAAAGAAATAATAAACTGTGTCTTTTACATGAACCAGGTCTTAGATATGAAATTGAAAGAAAAACAATTCTTAAAACAATCTATTTATGGAGCAACTGGAAAATATTTGGACTGATTTTAATCTTTTCCTCAATTCCAATTTCTCTACAGTAAATTAAATAATTAAGCAGGATTATTCATCTATTTTGTGAAAAGTAAGGCAATCGATATCTTATTTTTCTTACTGCTTTAGATGAATTTCCTAAATATCATTATACTATTACATACTAAATTCTTTGCTCATCCTGACTTTCCTTATTTTAGCAAACTATAACATGTCATTCTCTCCAGATATTTTTTACATCTGACAATTAGCTGGTTGTCTGTAGCATTCCTTTACAGTTACCATATTGATTGTGTTTCACTATATCACCTGGAATTTGTTTTTATTCTGTTTTAGAGTTTGTAGTTAAAAGCAATCTAGCTTAGCCACAACTAAGTTAGGAATTGTAACATAAACACATGGTAGTTTAAAATTAATAAAATGATTTTAAATTAAATATCTTGTTTTCTACTGTGATAGCTAACTTTTGAAATGGCATGTCATTTTTTACTATTTCCATTTCAGGTGTATTACTAAAAATGGTTTCTGTTGCAATTGACAGAAACCCAAACAGAAATGCACAAGACAGTAAAGGAAATATTGGATGACTGAAAACACCAAATGTTAGATCTGGTTTGGGGCAGTTCAGATGTACTCTGCATCTCTTAATCTGGAATTTTCTGAGTCTGTTCTTCATATGTTGGCTTTCTATGTGGGTGAGTTTTCTACATGGTAGCAAAGAGCTCCAGCAATCAAGGTCTCACATCTCCTCATGACCATCCACTTGACCTGATCAAAAGACTTACCTTTCCCTAACTATTGCACTAAAGTCCTAGAACCCTCTCTGACTAGAGGTTAAGTGTGAACTCCTAAAACAGTCATTCAAATGCCATACTCTGACTAGTTTGGGCCTGGATTAGGTATGTGTCGCTGAAGCAATCATTGTGAATATGGCATAGGTTTAAGCTGATCAGCCCTGGAGTTGCGGCAAGGGGGAGTGATCTTATCCTCACCATGTGGCTAGTGCCCAGAAGGAGAGGGCTGACAGTATGCTGAAATGGCTACTTCCACAAAGTGTTTTATGATAGAGGAGGGGACACCCAAAAGTGTGAAATCTGAGAATGTGGTTTGGATTTCTGCTCCCCTTCTCGAAACTGTAAGACTCAGAGCAAGTTACTTCACGTTCTTACAACTCTATTTCTTCACTCATCAAACAAAACTAATGCTAATAACTGTATCTTGAAATGGAAATAATTAATGCCAGCTGTAGAAGGGGGGGAAAAAAACAACAACATTCCTTATGTGTTTCTCCTTTACTCTCATACTACTAACACACTTCACTTCTGATAGCAAATATATGGGTTTTCAACACATCAAGCAATTCTCTGTGACACCAGCCAGGTGTCCTGTGATTCAGTTATGACACTATCTTCCTGGAGTTAGCGTCAGATTCCACAAGTTAAGTGCTCAGTCCCACGAGACTGCTCCCATGCAGACACTAATTGCAAGTCTCAAGTTGTCACCTGTACTTCTGACTGACTGTAAATCAGGGTTCTCATGACCCTCTCCTTGGGTTCAATAATTTGAAAGAGTGGCTCCAAGAACTCAGAGCACTCAGTTAAGTTTACTAGTTTATTATAAAGGGTATAACAAGGGATACAAATAGACAGCCAAATGAAAAGACGGGTAGAGCAATGTATGAGGGAAGGGATATAGAGCTTCCACACCCTCTCTGGGTTCATCAGTCTTCTAGCCCCAACCCAGAAGCTCTTTGAGCCATATACCTCTGAGATTTTTTAGAAGGCCTCATCATCTAGGCATTTTGGATCATTAACTTAATCTCCTGTTCCTCCTCTCTCCCCAGATGAAAGTTCCAATCTTCTTTTATTTTTTAATTAATTAGTTATTTTTAATTATTTATTATGGTGACATTGGTTGACAAAATCCAATAAGTTTCAAGTGCATAATTCAACACATATATCTTGCATTTTAAGTTTACCACCTAAAAGTTCCAATCTTCTGATGAGAGGTTGGTCTTTCTGGTGACTGTCAAGGAGCCCACCAAGAGTTGCTTCATTACAACAAAAGATACTCCTCTCACCGAAGAAATCCCAAAGATTTAGGAGTTCTGTGTCAGGGACCAGGGTCCAAGACCAAATATTAGAATAGATGTTCCTGGTGCTCTTATCACCTGAGAAATTACAAGAGTTTTAGGAGCTCTGTTATAGGAACTAGGGACAGAGATCCAATTAGGCATATGTATATTCTAATGTTTTATACCTGCCAGGTTATTTTGCACACTGTTATGGTCTATAAAAACTTTTTTTGGTTTACTATGGTTGATGTTTCAGCTATTGTTATTATTATTTAAATGGAAAAAATTAATTTAAAGATATATAAATACATCATGCATTTAATAAGAACTCTGAAGATTAAAATTTTCTTCTGAGTGAATCAAGTGCTTATATAAACATTTAATTTCACCAAGATTTTCCAGTGTGTTTTATAACAAGTTACAGAAATTTATAATAGCAATTATTGAGAAATTGAGAAGATTCTGTAGTCAAAATATTTGGGAAATGTTAAATTAAACAAAAGTAAATTGGTTTCTTTGCAATAAGACTTTTTGGCATTTTAATATGCTAACATTAAATCTGAATCTTTAAGAAAGATATCATTTTAGAATTTATATATAAATCCCATGATGAGATCATTGAAGGGTGATGAAACATTAGAAACATTAGGGTTCTCAACTGGAGCCACGCCACCCAGGGGATATTTGGCAATGTCTGGATACATTTTGGATTCCCACAGATGGGTGTGTCCTATTGTTATCTAGTAGGCAGAGTTTGGGGAAGTTACTAAACAACCAACAATGCACAGAATAGTTCTCTAAACAAAAAATTCCCCAGCTAAAGCCGTCGATAGTGCCACAGTGGAGAAAGTCTGCTTTAGACTAACATCTGTGGAATTGACTTTGACAAATACTGATTTGTATAGTTAATGACAGATTTTCTAACTCCAAAGAATAGTACAGTATCATTATCAAGTTTTCAAATGGCTCACCATCAACATGACCTTTATTCAGTATGAGGATATGTACCCTGGTAACTGAAGTGAGCCAAAAAAGAGCAAGGTTAAATTCTTAATTATGCCCCAAATATGCCTAGTAGAGTTTGCCCAGGTCTGTCTGCGATACAGGCTCACGACTAGAAATAGGACCCCAGATTTAGAATGTTACAGTAATGTAGTAGGGTGCCTGCACCTAACTTATGTAAGCATGATTCAGCTTATTGTATCACACATGTGATACAATATACACATATAAAGCTCATGTGGTCCCCTAATGCGGAAGCGCGCTCACCGCAAAAAAGTAGATGCCTGTTATTTTATTCTCATGCCGACTCCTCATGCGTTGTTCCAAATGGGCATCTCATCATCGAAACTTTCCCTTCTTTATCAGCTCTGCACTGACACACGGATACTATAATAAATTAAAATGATTGACAACTTCGTTATTATGTTAAAATCTTTATCTATTACCACACACTTTTAATATGGAATTAGTCAAATTATGCTTCTCAAACCGCGGCAACCACGTCCTAGCAGCTTACATTTGAAAACCACTTGATCCTTCCCAAACAGCTTTTATATCTCTGTTCTCATTCTTCTCATTGTCATCCTTGATATAAATTCCTCTAAAGAGAACATTTTTAATAATTTAGTACAGATTGGTTGTGTTCTGCAAATATGATAGAAGGGTTCAAATAGGAAGTTTTCACTAGTTTTATAAACTCTATTCTGTAATGTTTGGTCAATTGCTCATATTTGAGATTTTAGTCTATACTGAATAAAACATAGTATTTAATAATATACAATATTAAAAGTAAATATTTTATGTTAAAACAAAGTTTTCTTGTATTTAATCTACTAGAATGGAATACTAAAAAATTAAGAGCCAGAAAGGTGAATAAGTTCAGGTGAATGAGTCAGAATTGGAACTTACTGAAAGCTCTATGTGATTGGTTATTACTGCCTTCAAGATGTACTCAGACTATAATATTATAGTGAGTCTGCAATTACTTGGACTGTCTCTGACTAGCTTGTCCTGATAATTCTTATGTTAACACAGATACAAACTTAAAGCTTTGGAGACAAACCAGTAAACAGCAACAACAAAACAACAGCAATAAAGCCCCATGACATCTTGGTGTTTGTCCTCATCCTTCCTAAGTCAAAGCACATAGGGAACCTGAGGTGACAGAAAAAAATTTGCACACGAGGCAGCTGAAGCTTAAAGGACTTGATGACATAAGCGTCAGAGTCAGGTCTAAAACAGCTCTGCTGATAATGAGTCATGGCTCTTTCCCCAAATATATTGTCTTAATTATGGAATTTCTAGAGCACAGATCTGAAGTCAGGAGCTAACTGGTGAAAGTTTTAAGGAAGCTGTTCATCTTTATCTTCTCATATTACAATGTAGATATATGTCCAATAAGGGTAAATGCATGTCAGATAAGATCATTAACCATTCTTATTTTTTTCTTTCTTTTTTTTTCCCTAGAAGAATTACATGATTAGCAGTAAGTGTAGGTCAAGTGAGGTGACTGGTGTAGTTAGAAAGTAACTTATTTACAGTGCACATCCTAGGACTGTAGTGGAAATTCCCCAATGTCGTAATTTAGTGAGACAAAGGTATCTGGCTCAGACTTACACAATTTGCTGTATCCAGCTTTTGTTTGCTGACCTGAAAAGACAACAATGATGTAATGTTATTGTCCTCATCTAGAGTATCTCTTGGCTTTCTGAAGCTTCTGTAGGTTGGTAGAGTCAGTCTCCAGTCCAGGAGAAGAAATCCCCATGATTTGTTGTAGTTAACTTACTTTCCTTACCTATTTATAAAGATATAGATATATATCTTCTTATATCTACCTATTATCTATCTATCCATTTATCTATCATTCCACAAAAGGGAAGAAATATAGGATAATTTTTTTGTAAAATAACATATTAGCTTTATTTTAATTAATATTTTAACATGTTTTTCTTTATTATCAGGACACCTTTTTAGATAAAGTTCCTCTAAATTTAAATCCATGAGTATAATTGTTAATTTGTAAAAGATGAAATAATCATACTGTTTCCCCTGTGTTTTCAGAATTTTGGGACAGGTGTAGTATATATGTCATCATCACTTTTATCTTATAAAAGCTTAGTCGAATAATCACAGGATTAAGGGTTTGGCAAGAAGTTGTAAGCTGGGCTTCCTCTCTTGGAGCTTTTTAGAAGAAGCAGTTTGAGAAAGTGGGAAAAATTGGGTCAGGGATCAAATAGAAGACTAACACTAGTCATAATAATATTTTTCCAACACTATGTCAAGTCAGGTATGTGTAGTCCCTATAGCAATTAGTGATTTAGATGACAGTGTGATCTCCATTTTATTGATACGAAAACTGAATCAGCTGATTCAAGTACACATTTAGGAAGTAGTGGAGCTGGTATTTAAATCCAAGTCTCTCTGATTCTATTTTTAATTTTTAACCAATAAACTGACCTGGGCTTGCATTCCAGTGTCCCTACTTTACCAGTACCACTTTCACAAACTATACCATATCTTTCAGCCTCTGCTTTCTCATTTGTACAAAAGAATGTAGTGCTAACTATTCAAAATGGTTATTTTAAAAATAAAATAAGACTACGTTTGTGCAATCACCAACATAGAGTATGTGTTTAATAACTATTTCCTATTCCTCACAATTCAATCAAAATAGAGAAATCAGTATAGAAAACAACAGTTAATAGAGTATGTCTCA
The DNA here is from genome assembly GCF_014176215.1 of Rousettus aegyptiacus. Lineage (NCBI taxonomy): Eukaryota > Metazoa > Chordata > Mammalia > Chiroptera > Pteropodidae > Rousettus > Rousettus aegyptiacus. The sequence goes on from NW_023416284.1 coordinate 67,605,617, forward strand.
TCCTCAGTGGTATATCAGAATCTACTAAGGAATCTTTTAAAATTACTAATGCCTACTTAAGAGGAAGTGTGAGTGGGGTTTCTAAGACACTGGTGACGTTTTTATCTTAGTGATGGTTACATGGGTGTGTTCATTGTGATAATTCCTGAAGTTGTACATTCACGACAGCCACATCCTTCTGTATGTATATTTTACTTCAATTACAATAGATATATTTTTTAAATCTACTTCCAAGGTTTCGTCCCTCAGATATTCTGATTTAATAGCTCTATAGAGGAGTATAAACATCTGTTTTCTTTAATAGTTTCTCAGGTAATATTGATGTGCAGCCAGCATTGAGAACTGCCTCTGTGTAGAACCAAACCTTAGCTGATTTAAAAATCAAGGAAGGCATGCTTTACAAAAAAACCAAAAGCAATATCTGCTAAATTCAAAAGACTGAGTTGTGTACAATAATTATATAGAAATAATATAAAACAGTATCTTTGTGTTATGTAAAGATCTCCCAAAAATGAGAATTAAAATATGCAACCATTGCCTCAAAAAGCACTAAAATCTTTATCTTTTTTTCATTTTTAACAAACATTTCTGTTATCAACTATCCTATTAAACCATCCTGTTTTTTTGACATTTTCATTCAACAAAACCTATGTATCTTGAAAAGACAAGAAAATACATTCATGAGTTAAAATGTCTACTCTCCCCAAGCGCTCACATATGCGAAATATAGTCAAATATCCTTCAACGTCTAATATTGAGGGACAGTTATGATGAAAATGCATAGTTTTTTGTTATTGTTGTTTTTATTTTTTATTTTTGTCTCCAAGAGACATAATCATCGTATTTGCTTCTTATCTTGGACACTGGACACTTAGACACTACCGTTTGCATCGCTCCTTACTAACACACACACACACACACACACACAAACACACACAAACACTCTATATGTGCTATCAGAGAACAGTTTTATAAGAACATAAACAGTAACGACAAGCTTTAAATTAAGTAACATTACTTTGAAAATATGCTCTGTGTTAATGCCTTTGTGAGTCTATCAATACCTTCGTGGTGAAATTTTAAGTAATCCATTCATTTTGCTCAGATTTTTCAAAATTTAGTAAAACCATCCATATGAGATTAAATTTTAGATTAAATTAAATTAAATATTGTATATATTCAAGGAATCTCTAACTTGCTTTCACAGGCAAAGATGTCATTCTCTTTTTAACTGAACTGATTCCCTTGCTATTAATACTGTTTTCCATCTCATATCTATGTAATTAATAACCAAAAGCATTTGCATCATTGGCTGAGCCAGCAGAGTTTGGTGATTGTTTATATAAACTGAGTTATCAATAGGATAAACTTAGTTATTGACATAGTTTTCAAAAGTATAAATAACATGTTTTGAGTATACTTGAAAAATGCATATGCTTCTAAATTATATTAACCAATCAGAGAGAATAAGAAAGGAATAGGAAAGACATCTCCAGTCTTATGTTTATTTGGTGAAACCACCATAAGGATATCTGCTCCATGAAGTTTTAAGTTGATGGGATTTAGACACCAATAGATCTATTATGCTTACAAAACTGATGGGAAAACTTTGAGCAAAAAAAAAAAAAAAAAAAAAAAAATTTATAAAGGTAAAAGCAGCTGAAAATATTGAAATATAAAGATTATCCAGTATTATACTATCTGCCATAGTAAAGGTTGGAAGTACAAATAGATTTCATTGAAGCTAGCATTATAATGTAAGATTTATGCTATCAATAACAGTTTGCAATTAAGTATAATGTGCAGATATTACAGGGTTATATGTGTCAGTTGTAGGATAGAGAAAAAAAGCATTAGTTTTTGGTACTTATTAAATTTAATAGTAGTTGGTGTGCCAGAAAAAAAAATGAAAAAAAAATCTTTCCCTGGATTAGCAGAGAAGCAGCTAATATCTGTCAGTGAATACCATTATGATTTTTATACATGTCTCTGGTTTGGCTTCATTCACAGATATCACAGATATTACTTAAATAAGACTTCAAGAGAGAGCATGGATTTTTGAAAATGGCTATTGGTCTCTGATGATGTGGTTGCCAGGTAATGGATTAACAAGTCATCAATATGAAGTTCATTCATTTTTTCTTATCACTCAGGAAGCAGGTATCCTGTCACTCTTTACTAGCCCTCCCTTACCTTCAGGGAAAGGTAGAGGCATAAGAGGGGCAGCATCAGGTTTTATTTATATGCAGCAATATTCTGGCCATGATGTATGACTTCTCCTATCCAACACCTTTATTATTGAAATCTATGTGTCATCGTCACTGTTGTGTGTTTTTATTTCTTTAAATACAAGAGCATTAAATTGAACCATATGCAATTACCTTTTTGTAGTCACAAAATAATCAAATATTGGCAATTTCATAATTTCATATGGTTCAATCTATTATTAATTCACTTGGATGAGTGCGGAGCAGGGGAGAATTTTACAGCAAGTAGCAAAGAAAAAAAACATGTATGTGTGTCTACATTTACTGAGTCTACTATATGCTGTCCTATGCACAACGGAATCAGATAAAGCCCCTGTGCTAGTGAAATTTACATGTCCATATGGGAAACACACAATAAACAAAGATAATGCCAGATAAGTGCTATGAGAAACAGACTATTCCGTGAACAGGGCTATGGAGAGACTTGGGGTGTGAGAGGGGCAGCTATTTTAGGTAAGGAATCTAGGGAATGCCTCCTTATAGATATGAGAGTTGAAAAGAAACCTAAAAATAGAGAAAAAATCTTGCAAGAAACTGTGTTCTATGTTAATAGACTAGCAAGGACACTAAGGAGCGAAGGTGCTTAGCTGGTTTGAAGATGAACAAAGAGGCCAACTAGAGCAGATGAGGACAGTGATAACAGACGAGGTGGAAAAATTATAGGCCGGCAAATGAGATGCAGAGGAGCAGCCAGTGAAGAACAAGGAAAACAAAGAGGATATGTCATCTTTGAAGCCAATATTTTTAAAAAAGTAATTCATGAAGGGGGAAAGTAATCCCTTTGTCAAATGCTGCTGGAAGGTCAGATAAGAATTGATCACTGGATTAATTTTTGAATGATAATCAGTTATCTTAGAGGGTTATGAGGTAATTGTTCATAGACTTTTCTCCCTTTTTAATGTACAGTTCTGTAAGTCTTGAGAAATATACCTAGTTGTGTTAACACCACCATACTCACAACGTAGAACTTTTCTTTTCAACAGAACCTCAAATTTTCAATATCTTTTTGTAGCAAACACCTTCTACATACTTAGCTACAAATCTGTTTTCTGCCTCTCTAGTATTGCAAGTATGTCATATATGTGGAATCATATAGTATCTAGCTTTTTAAATCTGGCCACTCTCATATAGCAAAAAACATTTGAGATGCATTGTGTTGTTAACATATATCAGTGGTTTCCTCCCATTTACCACTGACTAGTATTTCATTGCATGCATAAGTCACAATTTCTTTATCTAGTCTTCTGTTGAAGGTTGGTTCCAGTTTTTGAAGATTACAAATAAATCCACTGTAAATATTTACATAGAATTTGTATGTGTGAACGTAGGTTTTTATTTCATTTGGGTAGATACCTAGGAAGAGGAATGCTGGACCATATGGTAATTGTATGTTTAACTTTTTCTTTCTTCTTTTCCTTTTTATTTTTTTAAGCAAGGTAACCCTTAGTTGACCTCATAGATTGCAAGGACCTTGTCAGCTTACAGTCCTTTATTTTTTACACATACCTCACCTGGTCTTCCTAGGTGGTCTTCCATCCTAGTACTAACCAGGCCCAATCCTGCTTAGCTTCCGAGATCAGACGGGATCTGGCAACATTTTTTTAAGAAAAGCATCCAGTTATTTTCTCAGTCATTCGACAATTTTTTATTCCTGCCAGCAATATTTGAGAATTCGATTTGCTCCATAGTTTCTTTCTTTCCTTCTTTCTTTCTTCTTTCTTTTTTTAAAATTTTAGCTATTCTAAAAGGTAATATAGCATTGTGGTGTTAATTTTCATTTCCCTCATAACTAATGGTATTGAGCATCTTTTCATTTACTTATCTGCCATCCCTATTATCTTTTTTTGAACTATTTATTCAAATCATTTGCCTATTTTTAATTAGGTTATTTGTTTTCTTATTATTATGAATGTTCTAATATGTATTCTGTATACCAGTCTTTTATATTATATGTGCTTTACAAATATTTTCTCCTAGTCTGTGGCTCTTTTATTTTTTTCATTCTACTAATGGTGTGTTTCAAAGAGCAGAAGTTTCTAAGTTTGATGAAGTCCAATATACCATCGTTTTTATAAATAAAGCTTTTCCTGTCAAATCAAGAAATCTCTGTCTAACTAACCCAAGTTCTTCAAAATTTTCTATGTTTCTTCTAGAAGTTTTATAGGTGTGGATTTTACATTTATGACTCGTAGATTTTGAAGATGGAAGTCATTGGTGACTTTTACATGAGTATTAGTTAACTTGTACAGATAAGGGCCTAGTCAGAATAAGTTAAATGAAAAATGAAAGGTAAAAAAATTGAGACTATCTTTATAGAAAACGTTTAGCAAACTTCTGCTACAAAAAGTAGTGAAAATAGAGGTTTTAGCAGGAGAAAAACCATGTAGGTGGCGTATGATGGCTGGTTACGTGTAGGAAAGCAAAATCGAATGCATTAGCTTGTTCATCTATAAATTAAAATGATACAAATTGAGAAAAATCGGAGAAGAACAAATGCAGTGAAACCTCACTCAGTAGTGACTTAAAAGCACTAAGCACAGAGAGAGTTTATTTAAGATGAAAATAACAGGGTTTCTAGGGCAAGTAAGGATAAACTTCTATGCTTTCTGCATCAGAGCCAATGAAATGTTTGGCTTGGAAAAAATGAAAAGAGGTGGGAAAAGAATTTCAATTTGACCTTAAACTCAGCAACTTGTCTGATTGAATCTTTTTCCACAGATTGAGCAAGAGAGAATTAGAAAGTGGGGGTGTCTTTTCCCTGGGCAGAACCTCAATGGGTTTCGCATTTCCTAGGATTTCTTAAAACCTCCTTTAAACACAGTCTGTTTATAAAGTGACCTCAGTGGCTTTGGTACATTCCCTACAATTCTGGCATTTTTTCTGCCCAGCATCTCAGAAAGTAGGTAGTTAGTTGGCACATAGATTACATACACACCAGGCAGGATGGAAGATCTAGCTGGAAGAAAGGCCCTTTCAAGTACTCCACTTTAATTATAAAATATTTTCAAGCTTTCAAAGGGAAAAGAGCACAGTTAAGAATTTATGGAATGATATGGTAGTTAAAACTCATATGTAGGATTTGACTTCTAAAACTAGATTCGATTTCATAAAACAATATTTTGGCTTTCTGAGAGCAGAGTCCTGAATCTTCCCTTTACAGCCAGTCAGATTTACATGGAGATGGGCCTCTGCCATATGCATATAATTCAGCTATTGAGCCATCAAACCAAAACCACAGGGTTGATGGCTGACATATTTAAAGAATTAGGAGGAAAGTATTGAGCTTTCATGGTGGTTTTAATTCTTCTTTTGTTTGCTTGTTTATGTTGTCATAAAACAGGTCATTTCTTTCTAGCTACGAGTAGAGCAACATAGGACAACAAGAACTAAAGTGAACTAAATCTGAAATAATCTATTTCTTTAAAATATCCAAATAAACATTATGAAAACATTATGAAAACATTTCATGGACCAAATTATAAGTGAAAAATTCTATATAGAATTTGTGAGTCATAATGATCTTTGTTTTGTGTCCATGTGCCACGTGACTGTCTTTACTTCTCAGAATAATGCAAATGGCTTTGCATTGCATTTTGATAAAATATAAATCCAAGTCTTTTAAGTTTCTGATTTTCATTTTATTTATATCATGGCCAGTGAAAAAATCAGGAAGCCACAGCAGAAAGCATTTATATGACTTTTTAGTCCAACAATGGACACATTATATTATACTTGTTTTATACGTGAAGTTAATAGTCAGCAACCCTGAGTAAATCAGTGACACCTCTATTAACAACAGAGAGAGTATTTATGATTCATGGGTAGAGAGCAGTTTAAAATTACTCCTGTTTGTCTCATTCTTTATATAGGATTTATGACCCTGTTAGTAATCCAAACCCAGTTTAGATTACAATTTCAGCCACTATTTTTTTTATTATTTTCTTTATACCAGCATGTGCATTAAAATTTGAATAAATGTCCGTTTCATTAATCACCATAAAGCGAGTAATACTTTTATCCACATATTACAGATGGAGAAATAGATTTAGAGAGGAAACATAACTTTCCAAAACTCACATACAAATTATGTGAAGAAGTCATGTCTCAAATTCAAGTATTTCTGAGGGTGGGCTTCTTAACCACTAAGCAATAGATACCTACTTAATAAGAGGAGGTACATGTTTGGACCACAAAATTCCTGCTAGAGTGACAGAAGGTCAGTAGAATCATAGCTGCAATGACATTTAGCAATGACTGCCATTTCCAACATGTTTTTTGAGAAGACCATTCACAGAGATTGTTTGGGTGGAAAATATGTAGAGGATCATGATTTGCAGCTAAGTTTAGCTTCAAGCTAAGATAGCCCAGATATCTCAGAAAAGAGATGGTATGACTGTGTACTCCTAGATTACTTGCCCAGCCCTACACTATCCTTGACTTTTGACTTTCCAATGATATAACTATAAGCATCATCACTTTTAAAAGAATACCCAGAGTCTTAAGGATCCAACATACTGTTGCTGCCACTTTTGAGCCCTAGTGTACATTAGAACATAATGCAGATTCCCTTGTGGGAATGCTCAGTTGACCGTTTAAGTAGTAATGCAGTTTAGTCAACTATTCTTATTATCTCATAAAATTAGCATGTTTTAGGAACACAGTTTTACTTTGTACTATTCAAATAATACATTCAAACAGTTATACAAGTTAAAGAGAGAGAAAATTACGTTATACGTTGAATGCTTGCTTTGGAGACATAGCTACAGCAAAATGATCAGGGCTGCAGGAGTTGAGGAGAAGTCTATGCATTCATTTGTAAGTATGCTCGTATATTATCACCTGATTTTCACTCAGTGTGGATTTAACATCTGTCACTGTTGCCTGCACTAAGTTATAGCTATTATTTTATTGTTAAATTATTTTGTGACTAATTCTAATTTATATATACATATATATGTGTGTGTGTATGTGTGTATATATATATGTATACACATTTGATTTATGATAAACTTTTAATGTCAGAAAATTTATAGAGAAATTAGTCCTTGCAATATACATTCAGATCATTTTTGGCTCTGTGGCAGACATAGACCTTTTGTTATTAAACACATCAAAGCTTTGCTTCTAGGAAGGATAATCTCTTCAGCCATCTCTTCTTGAGTCAGAATTTGAATACTTTTCTCATGGAAAGTGATTAGAGTATGTTAACAAAGAAAAGATTCTCTCTCTCTCTTCCCTTCATAACTCTTCCAAGCAGAACTCATACTTAGAGGAAAATAAATCCTTGGTAAAAGAATAAATAAGCAGTTGTTATTTGTCGTATTGTTTTGTAATGCACAGATACACATTTATAATGGCAAATACTTATAGCATTTACCCAACAAGTCTCACTTTCCCATCAGTTTTATTTTTTTCCTTGAATTCCAAGAAGAACCTTGACATTCAATCTCTGCTTCAGAAAGAAACTACTACTCCAAAAATATGTTAACCATCTACCCTTTGCTTGCATTCTTTTCAGTGACTTCCATAAATATGCAAGATGTGCAGAGAGAGGGCAAAATGAAGTGCTTGGCATTCTCCTTTGCATCCCCAGCATTCCTTCTGAGACAGGACCATACTGTCTCTACACTCCATTACCATGGGCTACTGCTGCCTGAAGAGGATATGTTAGGAAGACAGGTTGGCTGTATGAACTTCTCAGAATGTGATGGTGAAGGGGTTCAAACTAGAAATGTCACTAGTTATTTATGAAATGATTCAAGGAGTTTCAGGAAAGAAGAGTATCAACTCTCCAAAGATACTCTAAGATAAACTTTCCTGGAAAAAAAAATAGCATTGCATGTTTTTTTAAAGCCTACTCTATTTTTGTAGAATCTTGCATTTCAGGTACTTTCTCAAAATAACTCTATTACATAGAGTTGTTTACACATACCAATTTCCACGTATTAGAACAATTATTTTTTAACAAAAAAAAAAAAGTGGTCCTGCTTTACTAATGGTTCTCTCACGAATAGCATCTGTTTTTCCATAGTGAATGCTTCTTCTCATACCTGCTTTTTAGTGTAGTAAGGAATATAAATTATCTGTGTATAAACCAATGTTTCCCAAAGTGCATACCAACAAAAGTTTATTGGAGTCTAATAATTTTGATTTCTCAAAATTAGAATTTCATTTAAAATATATTTTCAAAATTTGGGTTTAAATAAACTTTAGCAGGTTTCTTCATGTATGATTTCTTAGAGCCTTTCATGAGTTTATGCATTGCAAAGCTTCAAGAAGGAAATGCCATAAGCATTCTGTTTTTCCTCCTTCAGAAAACATTTGGCAAGGCACTTTTAAGTCTCAGCCCAGCCAGGCACTAGGCTTGACAGTTCAGCTGAGTACTCTAGAACTAATTTTTAATATTGGCTAAGGCGTAGGCAAAGAGTCACAGAGTGTGTCTTCTATTTCTTGGTGATAGTACAGAAAACTAGAGGGGTATGTTTGGTTTTTGTTTTATGTTTCTTCCTAAATTCCAGTGCCTGTGCCTGTTTCACAATATTTCAATAGGGCAGTGTCCTAAAATTGCCAGTTATCATCCCAGCCACTTATTGGAATGAGAGTAGCAATAAATATATATAATGCTAATATATACATATATATGTTAATATAAAGAAGGGTTTTAGAATTTGCATAAGTACTTGGCATAAATGACTCAAATAAAAATAATTTTGTCAACCTCTTGAACTGAGACAGATTTCCTGTTATTTTTATGCCAAGTGATAGGTGGCAAAAAAAAAAAAAAATGTTGGAAATAGAAGCACCAACAAGCCTTGAGTACATTGCCTGAATTGGGCAGCCAAAGCCAAGTAGAATCTATGAGAGAAGTATGAGAACACAATTGAGAGACGTCTTCTCTCTCCTGCTATTTCTTACAAAACAACAGCATCTTATAATAGAGAAACGTGAATGCATGGTGTTAATATTCAGCAGATAGTCACCAATAGGCTCAATAAATAAATAGCACAACATTCACTTTGTCAACAGAATTCGTTTATTTATTTATTTTTTAATTTGGTCATTCAAGTGGTTGTTTTGCTAAATTACTTTAAACAATTGGCTTAACTCATTATTTTATTACAGAGTTTTCTTAGTCAAATCGACTGAACTCACAGTATGCTTTATTTTCAGAATAAAGTACCAAATAGAGACAAATGCCTTCGGGCACAGAACAGTTAGAACATTCACTAGGCAGGTGCCTGTCCAGAGTACCGCTGTGAAGGGCCTTGTATTTGGTAACTTGTTACAACTGCTGGTCTATTGAGATCTCTAGAAGAGGAATCAGAACTGAGGAAATTCAAAAGCTTTATTGACAGTTGACAGACACTAGTGACTTTATTGTGTTCAGTTGAAAGTTAGTCAATAAAAATGCCCTCCTTAAATAATTTGCTAACATATTTAAAGGGCCTTTCAGGTACACAGAATTGGATGAATCCTAATTATTCATTTATGACAGATTTTGTTGAGCCATGCTTGGTGCCATTTGTTTTTTGTTTGTTTGTTTGTCTGTTTTTTTTAAATTTTTAATTTAGTTTATTGAGATAACATTGGTTAATACAATTATATAATTTTCAGTTGTGTATTATCATTTGACATCTGTATATTCTATTGTGTGTTTCCCATCCAAAGTCCAGTTTTCTTCAGCTACCATATATTTGATCCCCTTTTCCCACTTCACCCTCCCTCTAAACCATATATTTGACTCCCTTTACCCTGTCTACCTCCCCTTTTCTCCCCCACTACACTAGTAACCACTACTCTACAGTCCTCTGGTAACCACTAGTCTATATTCCATATCCATGAGTCTCTGTTTGTCCTGCTCATTTGTTACTTTTAGGTTTATATCTGACATATAAGTGATATCATGTGATTTTCAACTTTTTCTGTCTGACTTATCTTGCTTAGCTTGATTATCTAGAGGTTCATCCATGCTATTGCAAATGACAGTATTTCATCTCTTATTATGTCTGAGTAATATTCCACTGTATATATGTACCATAGCTTCTTTAGCCAATCATCTATCATAGGACACTTCGGTTGCTTCCATGTCCTGGCCACTGTGAATAATGCTGCTATGAACATCGGTGTGCAAATGTCTTTTTGGATATGGATTTTCAAGTCTTTGGGGGAAAATATCTAGTAGAGTGATTGCTGAGTCATATAGTAGATCAATTCTTAGTTTTTTTGAGAGACCTCCATACTGTTTTCCATAGTGGCTGTACCAATTTGCAGCCTCACCAGTAGCTATAAGGGTTTTTTTTTTTTTCTCCGCATCCTCTCTAACATTTGTTATCCTTGTGTTTTTGGTTATAGCTATTCTCACAGGTTTGAGATGGTATCTCAATGTGGTTTTGATTTGCTTTTCCCTAATAGCTAGCAATGTTAAGCATCTTTTCATATATTTATTGGCTATTTGTATGTCCTCTAGGGAGAAGTGTCTGTTCAGGTCCTCTGCCCATTTTTTGACTGGATCTTTTGTTTTTTTGTTGTTATTGAGTCGTATGAGTTCTTTGTATATTTTGGATACTAGGCCCTTATCGGAGGCATTACTTGCAAATATACTTTCCCATGTGGATGGTTGTCTCTTTACCTTGTCGACAATTTCTTTTGCTGAGCAGAAGCTTTTTAATTCGATGTAGTCCCATTCATTTATTTTAGCTTTTACTTCCCTTTGCCTTTGAGGTCAAATTCATGAAATCCTCTTTTTAAGTCCAAGGTCCCTGAGTTTAGTCCCTATGTTTTCTTCTATTCATTGTATTGTTTCAGGGCTTATATTCAGATCCTTAATCCATTTTAAGTTAATTTTTCTGTGTGGAGATTGACAAAAGTCTTTGCAGGTGGCTTTCCAGTTTCCCCAGCACCATTTATTGAAGAGGCTTTCCTTTCTCCACTGTATGTTTTTGGCTTCTTTGTCAAAAATGGTTTGCCCATGTAAATACGGGTTTACTTCTGGACTCTCGATTCTCTTCCACTGGTCCATTGTCTGTTTTGCTACCAATATCATGCTATTTTGATTATTGTCGCTTTGTAGTGTAATTTGAAGTCAGGAAGAGTGATGCCTTCAACGTCATTCTGTTTTCTCAGGATGGCTTTGGCAATTCAGGGTATCTTGTGTTTCCATACAAATCTGATGATTTTTGTTCTATTTCTTTAAAAAATTTCGATGAGATTTTGATGGTGATTGCATTTAATCTGTATAATGCTTTAGGTAATATGGTCATTTTAACTATGTTGATTCTTCCAATCCAAGAACATGGAATATCTTTCCATTTCTTTGTATCTTCTTCGATTTCTTTAAATAGGGCCTTATAGTTTTCATTATATAGGTCCTTCCCTTGTTTTGTTAAATTTATACCTAGGTATTTTATTCTTTTTGTTGTAATTGCAAAAAGAATTATTTTTTCCACTTCATTTTCTGACAGTTTATTATTAGAGTATAAGAATGCTATGGATTTTTGAACATTGGTTTTGTATCCAGAGACTTTACTGTATTTGATTATTATTTCTAGTAGTGTTCTTTTGGAGTCATTAGGGTTTTCTATATGGAGAATCATGTCATCCACAAATAGTGACAGTTTGATGTCTTCGTTTCCTATTTGGATGCCTTTTTATATCTTTCTCTTGTCTGATTGCACTCGCTAGTACCTCCAATGTTATATTGAATAACAGTGGCAATAGTGGATAGCTTTGCATTGATCTTAGAGGAAAAGTTTTTAGTTTTTCGCCATTAAGTATAATGTTGGCTGAGGGTTTGTCATAGATGGCCTTTATTATGTTAAGGTGCTTTCCTTCTAGACCAATTTTGTTAAGGGTTTTGATCATAAATGGATGTTGTATCTTATCGAAGACTTTTTCTGCATCTATTGATAAGATCGAATGATTCTTATTTTTTAACTTGTTTGTGTGGTGTATTACATTAATTGATTCGTGTGTGTCGAAACATCCCTGTACCTCTGGGATGAAGCCCATTTGATCATGGTATATAATTTTTTAATATGTTACTATATTCGCTTTGCTAGTATCTTATTTAGGATTTTTGCATCTCTGTTCATGAGAGAGATTGGTCTGTAGTTTGTGTGTGTGTGTGTGTGTGTGTGTGTGTGTGTGTGTGTGTGTGTTATCTTTACCAGGTTTTGGTATCAGAGTAATATTGGCCTCATAAAATGTGTTGGTAAGTATTGCCTCCTCTTCAATTATTTGGAAGATTTTGAAGAGAATAGGTATTAAATCTTCTTTAAATGTTTGATAGAATTCACTGGTGAAGCTATCTGGTCCTGGGCTTTTACTTTTTGGTAGGTTTTTGATGATTGTTTCAATTTCCATACTGCTGATCGGTCTACTTAGATTTTCCTGTTCTTCTTGATTCAGTCTAGTAAGATTGTATTTTTCTAAGTACTGGTCCATTTTTTCTAGGTTATTAAATTTGGTGTTACATACTTTTTCATAGTATTCTTGTATGATCCTTTGTATTTCTGCAATATCAGTTGTAATTTCCCCTCTACCATCCCTGATTTCGTTTGTTTTCTCTTTTTTCTCTAGTGAGTCTAGCCAAGGTTTATCAATTTTATTAATCTTCTCAAAGAATCAGCTCTTTGCTGCATTTATTTTTTCTATTATTTTGTTTTGTTTTGTTTTCAATTTCATTTATTTCTGCTCTAATTTTGATTGTTTCTTTCCTTCTGCTGACTTTAGGCTTCATTTGTTCTTCCTTTTTTAGTTTTTTAAGATGAAGCGTTAGGTTGTTTATTTGGGCTCATTCTTGTTTTTAGAGATAGGCCTGTAATGATATGAACTTTCCTCTTATGACCGCTTTTGCCATTTCCCAAAAGTTTGCTATGTTGTACTACCATTATTCATTTCTATGTATCTCTTGATCTCTCTTTTTATTTCTTCTCTGACCCAGTTATTCTTCAGTAGCATGTTGTTTAATCTCCATGTATTTGTGTTTCTTCCTGATTTCTTTCTGTAGTTGATCTCTAGTTTCAAAGCATTATGATCAGAAAATATGGTTGATATGATTTCAACCCTCTTATATTTGTTGAGGTTATCTCTGTGTCCAAGTATGTGGTCGATTCTTGAGAATGTTCCATGAGCACCAGAGAAGAATGTAACAGCAGCTCTTTTGAGATAAAAAGCTCCGTAAATGTCAATTATGTCCAATTGGTCTAATGTGTCATGTAAGGATGTTATTTCCTTATTGATTTTCTGTTTGGATGATCTGTTCATATCTGACAGTGGAGTATTTAGGTCCCCTACTACAATAGTGTTTTGGTCTGTTTCTCCCTGTAGTTCTATTAGTAATTGCTTTACATATTTCGGGACTCCCTGATTGGGAGCATAAATATTAATAAGTATTATGTCATCTTGGTGCATGATTCCCTTTATCATTATGAAGTGACCCTCAGTACCTTTCTTTACCTTTTTAATTTTGAAGTCTATTTTGTCTGATTTTAGTACTTCTACTCTTGGTTTTCTCTGAATACCATTTTCTTGAAATATCATTTTGCACCCTTTCACTTTCAGTGTATGTTTGTCTTTGGAGCTGAGATGTGTCTCCTGGAGACAGCATATGGTTGGGTTTCATTTTTCGACCTATTCTTCAACTCTGTGCCTTTTTATTGGTGAGTTCAATTCATTTACATTTAGGGTGATTATTGAAATATGAGATCTTCTTATAGCCATTTTATATTTTGTTTTCTGGTAGCTCAGTGTTTCCCTTGCTACCTTGTCCTTGTGCTTCTGTTTTCTTTATTTTGTTTAGCTTTTGTGGATTTTCCCTCTGGTCCTTCTTCTCTTGTGTTATATACAACAGTTCTGAATCTTTGGTGTGTAGTTACCATTACGAATATATAAAAAGATATTTTTATATATATATATATATATGTATGTATACACACACACACACACACACACACACACACACTGTTGTCTGTTTTCTTCTGCACATATCTTATTTCCATTCCCCATTCTGAATATGGATTTTTGAATCCTCCCTTTTCAGTCATTGTTATCTCAATTTGTTCCTATGTATGCTGAACATTCATTACTATCTTGTTATAACAATTCTCTGATTATTATTTAATCTCGTAATGCCCTGTTCTTAGTAAGGGTTGCACTCCTCTGCTTCTATTTGCCTGATAATCATAATCATTTTACCCTTAAATATGTTTTTTTTTTTTTTTTGTCATTTTGTTTTAAGTGAACTAACCCTTTTCGGTATTTCCTGTAGTACAGGCCTCGTAGTGGAGACGTCCCTCAATTTTTGTATGTCCGGAAAAGTCTAAATTTCTCCTTCATATCTAAAGGAGAGCTTAGCTGGATACATTATTCAAGGCTGGTAGTTTCTTTCACTTAATAATTTAAATATTTGATTCCATTTCTTTCTGGCTTGTAAGGTTTGTGCTGAGAAGTCCAAAGATAATCTAATTGATTTACCATTATAAGTTACCATATTTTTCTCCCTGGCTGCCTTGAGAATTCTGTCTTTGTCATTGATTTTTGATAATTTTAATAGAATGTGTCTTGGTGAAGGACTTCTTGAGTTGTGATAATTGGACGTTCTGTTGACTTCTTGAATTCCAAGCTCCAGCTCATTCCTTAGATTTGGGAAATTCTCATTCACTATTTGTCCGAAAATGCTTTCTAGTCACTGCTCCTTTTCCTCACCTTCAAAAAGGCCCATTATTCTTATGTTTCCCCCCTGATGGTTTCAGCTAGTTCTTGTATTTCTTTTTCATTATTTTCATTCTTCGGTTTCTCTCTTCTTCCTTCTGATTTGTTTCTAGATTTCTGTCTTCAATATCACTGATCCTTTCCTCCATTTGGTCAACTCTATTTCCTAAGCTTTCTATTTCATCTTTCAACTTGTGCAGTGTATTCTTTATGTCCAGAAGTTCTAGTTGGTTCTTTTTGAGGGTTTCAGTCTCCTTGCTCTGCTCATCTAGTTGTTTTTTCAATTCCTGAAATTGTCGATTTGAGTTGTTTTATATCTCACCGAGTTTTTTCAGAAGTACCATTCTGAATTCTCTGACATTTAAGTCGCATATTTCCATGTCTATAAGCTTATTTTCTGGAGATTTTTCTCTTTCTTTCTGAAATTCCTTGTCACCTTGGTTGTTCATGGTGTTTAATGGACTGTTTCTCTGCCTGGGCATTAATGAAAGTGTAATCTGCTGTTTTTCCAGAAAGAAGATTTATTATATAAGGGTTTCTCTTTAGCCTATTTCAAAGAGGATGCTTTTCTTTTGGTTTCCTACTAAATGATGTTTCAGCCTCCTGGATTCCTGCTTTATATAAAGTCTTAATAATGCTTTTTAAATTTTCTTATAGATACTTAATCACTCTTGCTCTCTCAGTTTCAATTCCTGTCAGTGTCAGTGACAATCTCATCAGCATTTGTTCAGATTCCCATGGTGCTCTGCAGTGATCCATTTTGGAGGATATGTGGGGAGAGGCCCTCTGGGTTGGGCATTGAGGGCTGTGGCTCAGCCTCGGTTTTGCAACCATGGCCCGTAAAAATCAACCGTTGTTTTTCTGTGGTCTCATCCCACTTCTCTGCCTTCTTCCCTGATGACTGGGCCCTGCAGCCGGCTGGCCCCAGGGAGCTCATAGCTTTCCCAGGCAGGGCTGTTCAGGGAACTCACTGCAGGTACTCTCTGATCCTTCTCCCTGCCCCCTCCTCCTGCAGGGAGCTCCAGCTGTTGCAAGAGGCAGCTTCTTTATTTCTCCTAGTCTGCTCCTCATCACCTAGAGTTCTGATCTGTGGTAGCTTTTATGTGCAGATCCCATGCTCAGATGTGCTGGTGTGCAGTTTGAGTGTTTTTGTTTGAGTTTTAGATGTTCAGCTTATTATTATTTCAAGGGGAGAACTGGGGACGTCTCTCACTCTACCATGTTTCCCTGGTGCTACTTGTTTGATTGTTTGTTTTAATACTATGTTAAAGACCTGATATCCAACAGTCTACACAAAAACTGAACACTGGTTCTCACCCCAATAAATTTACTTTAAAAAGGAACTAAACTAAACACTAAAAATGACATCTCCATATGATTTTTCTTCATTCATCCTACTATCTCACTCCAACCAAGTTTATGTGAATATATTAGTGTAAATGATGTCTTTGATGTGACATGCATATAATTTTTATCTAACATGTTTATGGAGCAGATATTACCTTCTCTTTTTAAGATATATCTTGTTATGTCTTCATTCTTTATACAACCACTTGAGAAAATAATTCCCAAGTCCTATCGATGACATTTTCATTCTTTGTCTATGTATTTAACAATGTTTACTGTCAACTAGTAATCATATCGCCTACATCTAGAGATTATTGCACAGTTTGCAAATCACTTAAGACTTAGCTCTTATAATTTTCCACCAGTTCTATAAGGTAAACATGATGTGTGCCACAGGAGGGATTAAGTGTGTCAACCAGAATTTTACTCCAGGTGTTTGTTTTTTTTCATGACATGGAACCTGAGATATTGCTATACTCCACTAAAATTAATTGGGCTAATGCTTCTCCTATATAGAATTACAGGCTAAAACAGGATTCACGTCCCTCTTTCATTAAGATGATCTCTTTGGTAGATGATGGGACATCTATTTTGAATCTGTTCAGACTAGGACTATGTACTAAATCAAAGATAATTTTGGCCATTGTTTCTCTTCTGTTCTAAAATCTTTGTGTAATTCTGGAATGACTTGTACAGGAGCCCAAAATCTGTTAGCAGTGGACTTATGTTTTCAAAGTAGAAACAAATGCTATCTCTGCTTCCCCTGCAGCTGTCCTTTCTGGGATTGTGTTGTTCAACCTACTCGATCATACATAGGCTTTTGAAAAATCCAGAGAAAGAGTCTTATTGAGGGGTAACCTTGAGGGGTCTGGTTTATTGAATTTAGATCATTTCTCAGCCTTCCTCTTATACATATTATTTTATAGTGAGATATTCTGCAGGTCCAATAAAACCATATGCATTTGCCCTGGTAGAAAGAAGGGGAGATGTATTGAATTAGTGAAAGAATGGACTATGAACTATTTTTAACCTCAGTTTTATTTTTCCCCAGTCCCCATAATTACAACAAGTCTAACAAAGTGTTGCCTGGTAGTAGTCTTTAAGTGACTTTTCTTAGTTAATAGCTAATAATGATTTGTAATTAGCAAATAATTTAAATGTAAATAGATTCTTCTACACTGCCTACCAATGCTTGAAAACAATTTGTTTGTTTAAATAGCCTAGAAATTACCCAGGCAGTCTTGATGACACTGTTAATCTGCTTGGTAAAATTTAAGAAGTACTAAAGGGACTTTAGCTCTACCTCTACCTGAATTGTAACACATTTTAAAGTATTAGATTTCAAATTTATGAGGCATTACTAGCCACTGGTATAAAACTCAGTACAATCAAAATATATATATATATGCTGGAAGAGATTTCAGAAAGTGCCTCAATTAAGTCACTGGATGACTCCGAAAAATACTTACGCCTGGTAACTTCATCAGTATTCTTTACACAGTCTTATGACACGGTGCTCAAATTGTAAGATGAAGAAATCTGAGAAAGGGAAACAGGTTAAGATTTATTAGTCTGAATGGGGAAAATTAGAAGGGTCTGGATGGGAGCCCTTGAGATAGCAAGGACGGTAACACGGGAGACAGACAAAGGTAGGGAGAGAGATATAAAGATTTTGGAAAGGGGGCAGGTGAGTTTTGGTGAGTAATTATGTGTGGAATTTGAAAAAAAGTTGAGAAGTAAAAAGCAATTCCATGCTTTGGAACTGATTCCATCATTTGTCGAATCCATGCCAATCATCACAAAGGGGACCAAGAGGAAAATTAAAGATTGCTCAACCTTAAATTTGTCACACGTCTGGGAAAAGAATTTCACACATTTCCTACCAATGAGGGCTTTAGTTTGTTAATTTTGTTGACAAAATCTGGACATTGAAGTACTAATTATAATTTGTACGTAAATAAAGATCTCATTTTTAACAAACCTTGTCTTATTTTGATATGTATCTCACAGAAATAAAAAAAGAAATTACACTCATAGAAGACAGATTTTTCTAAAGCTAAATAGATGCCTTACCTGCTTCATTATGGAGAGACTGAGGACCACTTGTTTTCCAGGATGCATGGACAGTCGTGCTGGGAAGCCATGCATGTCTACATGTGGTTTTGATTCAGCTTGAATAAGTAAAATGCATGTCCGCTCCTGCCACGGTGTTTCTTTGGTGGAGTTCTACTCAACATTCTAGACCCAATATCACTATTATTAGTAGTATTTTATTCCTGCAAACTTTCCTACTAGTTCAACATAATTGAATATCCCCTCATCATCATTTTCCTGGCACTCGCTATATTCCAGTCATAATATTTATCGTATTTATATTATTATACTTGGTTTCTTTTAACTTTTTTGAATAAGAAGTATATTTACATGATTTACACATTTAAGTCACTGTCTCCTTTTCACCCTTATTTAACATTTGAGCAGATCCTACCTTGCCATTCTTGGTCTTAAACAGTCACTGTAACTGTTTCTTATGTGTCCTTCCTACATTATTTCTGAACTTATAAGCAAATTCAGTTATATTCTTATTTTTTTTTCTCCTTTATTTCAGCTAGCAGAAGATCCGATACTGCATACACTGTTCTGTTTCTTATATCTTCATTTAATATTCTGAGAAGATATTTCCATGTCAGTCTTTAGCAGAGACTTCTCATTTTTATTTTCAATTGTATTCCGTTACATGGACTATACCATAATCTATGTAACTTGTACACTATGGATGAATATTAAGTTGTTTACATTTTTTTGCTATTAAAAACAGTGCTGCAAAAATTGCTTTGTATATGAAATTTTACATGCATGAAATGGATATGTGTTTTAATATTGAAATATATAGCCAAACTGTACTCCATTGAGTTTTAAAAATTTCACACCTACTAGAAACGCATGGGAGTCCCTGACTCTGTGCCCTTATCAACACAATATATTATTTAATTTCTGTACTTTAGCTATTTTGATATGTGGAGATTGTCTCAGCTACATTTCTCTTTTTATAAACAAAGTTAAACTTCTAGCATTTTTTTCTTAAAAATTTTTTTTCTAGATACGTTTTATTCAGTTTCCTATTGGACTTTTCCTTTTCAATTTCTAGGAGCTTTTGACACATTCAGAAGAATTATTGAATTTTGTCTGTGATACAGGCTACAAAAAAGTTTTATTAGTTTATTTTTGTCATTGTTTCTTTCCTACACTGATAGGTTGGTTATTTTATTGTTTGCCATCTGGATTTTTTTATTTTAATATTTAAGTATTCAAATTTGTCAGTGTTTTCATAGTCATCATAGAATAAATTTCTATTGGAAATTTATAACAAATTATTCCTTATTTTATTATAATAATTTTATTGCTTCATTTTTCTTTTAAACATTTGATTCATTGGGAATTCATCCAGGTATGAGTTATGAATCTGGTCATCACTAATTTTTTTATTAGTTCATCTTCCCATCTTTTCCATACTGATTTGAGATGCTCTCCATATTTTATACAGAATTGACCTGGATGCACCAGAGTCTAATTCTGGACTCGCTGTTTCATTCATTTGTCTAATGCAGGCATCGTTACCACGCTGTTTTAATTATTAATGTTTTGTGTTATTTTTTAATACGGGGTAAGTCTGGCCTTCACTTCTTACTATTTCTCTTCTTTTTCAGTGATTCCCTAAAATTCTAAAACTTTTAATTAATTTGCTAGCTTAAAAAACTTCTAGTAGCATTTTCCTGGAATCACATTAATTTCATAAATAAATTTATGGACACCTGATACATGTTTACCATGTTACATCTGCCAAGACTAGAACATATTATTTTGTCTTCTAATTTTTTCAAGTCTCTCTTGTACTCTTCATATAGATCTTCCATGCTTTTTCAATTTATTCTTAAGAATTCCATTACTACAATTATATATGGAGTCTATTTCTCATTATAGCATTTAATTGAAAGCCAGTTGTTTAAATGAACTACTGATTTAATTAAGTACTAAATTGTGTATGCTAATTTATTAACTCTATTCATGTGGCTTTAGTCTCATGGTAATTTCAAAGAGCCCGGAGGCCAGCACCTCCAAAACCAAGATGAGTATTAGTGCCGATCCTGGTAGCCTGACTTGTTCCTGACTTTACTGTGACTGTGCCTAACATTTTTCAACAAGTATAAAGCTGACTTTTAACACTGAGATGAACATAGAATTTAACATGTTAAGAAAAGGTTGTTTTGAAATCAAAAGTGGTTTTTGAAATTCTTTTTCACATACAGAGATACTCGTGATTCTTTTTTCTTAGCTCTATTAATATTATAAAATAGTTTGGAAGTTTTACTTCTTTTCTTATTTTCTAGACCAGGTTTAACAACACTGGAATCACCTTTCTTAAATGTTTGGGTAGAGTTCAGAATGAAACCACTCTGGCCGGGGATGTTTGAGAAGCTAGATTCTTGACAAGTTTTCCTATTTTCTATAGAAATCTTCCATGGAAATTGTTCTGTTTACAGCTTGTGAGACCATGTCCATTTTAATAAGCTTTTTACATAATTGAAAAGTTTTTGAATAAAGGTAGCTCAGAATTGTTTCTTAGATGAAGATCTTACGTGGCTGATTGGCACTTTTACAACTCCTTCTCCCATCCCCAACTTATCACCATCTGTTTATTTCTTAACTAAGTTAGCTGATGGTAGTTTTTTTTCTTTTTTCAAAATATTATTAACTCTTTTATTTAACTAGTTTTCTTATTTATTTTTATCTGTTTTATTCTATTCTTTTGTTTTCTTTCATTATTTTACTTGGAATTTTTTTTCGATTTTCTTATTCATATACTTATTAATTTATCTTTAATTGATATATTTAATGCTATACATTTTCCTTTGAGTATAGTCTTTGGTTCTATGACACAGATTCTTACAGGTACTTTTTTCATTATTAATATTTTCTCAATACTCTGCATATCCATCTTGAATTTTCTTTCACCCAAGAGTTCTTTGAAGGAGAATGTTTTAATTTTCTTGTGAATAGATAGAGACATTTTTAATGTTTTGCTATTATGTTTTAGTTTTATTGCATTGTGGTTAGAGAATATCGTGATTATGGACTGTCGATATCCAAATTTCATACGTTGAAGCTCTAACTCCCAATGTGATAGTGTTTAGAGGTGAGGCCTTTGGGTTCGAATGAGGTCATGAGGGCACACTTCATCACGGGATTAGTGCCCTTATAATGCAAAACTGGAAAGCTTGCTTTCTCTCTGCCCTGCATATGAGGACTCTCATCAGGATCCAAAATGCTGGCGCCTTGAGCTTAAACTTCCCAAACTCAAGAACTGTGAGAAATGAATATTTGTTGTTTAAGCCACCTAGTCAGTGGTGTTTTATTGCAGCAGCTCTCACTGTCTAGTAGAGTTGTGTCCCATATTTTTAAAATATATTAAGATTTTTCACATGGTATACCATATGGTAAATTTTATGACGGTTCCATGGAAACTAGAATGTGTATTCTCTATTTCAAAGCACAGAATTAATATATCAATCATGGGAACCTTTTAATTACATGATATATATCTTCTATGCCCTTATATATCTTCCTGATCTGGCATGTACTAAGAGAAGTGAATTAAGATTTTCTAATTTTTATGTGTCTCTGTCTCTTCTATGCATCACTTGTATTTTCTACTTTATGGCCTTGGCTACTATGCTGTTATTATTAATTCTAATAATCTGCCTATATATTCTTTGGCTTTTTTAAAAAATAATCAAATTACCAATGAATAATAAAAATTTATCTTCCTTCTTTCCAGTATATACTTACTTTTCTTTTTCTTTTGTCCTTCAATGGCTATGCCCTGAAAAAACTCTGGGCTTTATGGCTTTTGTCATGAATTTAAAGGAAATGTTTTTACCATCCCTCATTATTACAAAGTACCTGTACTACAGTAGTTGAAAGACGTCCTATGTGAAATTAAAGAATTTTTATTCTTTTCCTAGTTTGATTTTTTTCATCAAAAATGGGTATTACAGTTTATGAAACATTTTCTTGTCTTTCTCTAAGTATGTTTTTTATTATAAATCTAAATATATACCATATAGATAGTGATATAAACCTCTCATAGGCATTTTTTGATTAATTAAGTTGTATTGTTTGTTTTTTCTATACTCTTTATTTCTACATGGATTTCTATTTCTTGATTTCTTCTCTTTTTTAGAGAAGATCCTTGGCATACTCTTATACAATGATGAGGAGTCTTGCATATCTAAGAATGCATTTTCTATCACATTTGACTAACATTTTGGCTGGGTCTAGAATTTTACCTTGAAAATAATTTTCCCTCACTGCATTAAGGTGTCACTCTCCCTCCCAGCCCTACAACCTGCAGTGTTGTCAGGTTGCTGAGGAGACTTCTCATGCCAGTTTTACTCTCATTCCTTCATAGGTGTATTATTATCCTTTTAAATAGAACTTTCATAGATGTTAATCCTGAGTATTGTATTTGTCTTCATGCTATATTATTTTGATATTATTGTTTAATGCATGCATTTTTGAAGCCTTTCAAGTTGAAATTATTTTTAGATTTTTGTTCTCATTCTTTCTTGACTGCACTATAAAGTTTTTTTGTGCTCCCAGGCTCTCAATTACCATCTTTGCCTTTTTAAGAATGAGGAAACTGAAAGCAGAAAATTTAAATAATTTGCACAAAGTTAAGCAGAGTGAGATGTGGGGGTAGGATCTATTCTCAGACAGATTAATGCTTGAAATTACAGTCATAAGTGTACACTAAACAAGACAAGGGTGATCATAGGTCTACTCCTATATTGAGAAATTTTCAGGAGATAGAACTGTGTCTTACTCATTTCAAATCTATTTCACAAATTTCTTAACCTCTCCCAACCTCATGGCCCTAAGGCAAAATAGAAATGAATAAAACCCCCATCGCTTTTGGAACCCTAAACTTCATCTGCATTCTGTGTTTTACTATCCTGTGTTTCCTTGGATATCCTCTGCCAAGGCCATTTGTGGCTCCAGGTCATCTCTTCTGCTTTAAATTTGCTTTGCATTTGTCACTGTTTTTTTCTTGAAATATTGTCAACAGTATAAATCTCCTAGTAATTGTTCGAATTTTCCATTCCTAGCAGAATCATGACTTTTTTTGAGGATTTCTGGCTTTTTTCATCAATTATTTTATTCTTTTCTGTATTAATCTTTATATTTCCATTTCTTCTGGGTTTTCTGATTTCTCTTTTATACTATTTGGCAGTATGTTTTTCTGCATTTCACTTTGACATATGATTGATTTGTAAATTCAAGGGCAAGTAAAAGAGTTTACATCTATACCAACTTCTAGAATCTTGAATTTTGGCTTTCATATTTAATTGCTGCCTTGTGTCAAATGATTTTCTCACATATATTGGCATTAATTTATTTTTAAATTTATATTTAACAAGGTAGACTTCACAAGTTAAGTGGATGCCAATTAACCTAAAATCTAAACTGACTTTTAAATGCAAGTCATTCCTATCGAATTAACATTCTCTACAAATCTAGTAGATAGCTGTCAACACAATGGAACCTAAGCATCAATTTTAAGCAATTTATTTTTTTAAGCTTATAATATAGTTTGATTGTGATTACATAACTCAAATTTATATAATTTTGTGTCAATTACTAAGGATTTAGATAAATTTTGTATATTATTACATTTTAATCATCTTCATAATTAATATTTAATTTATATCTTTTTCTCTTTCCTTTTCCATCTACAGATGTGTTTCTTTGAGATCATCACACAGAATTTAAGCAATTTTCCTGACAATTAAATGACATTTTATTTTTCTAAGCGATTGACTATAGGAGAATGGACCCTTCCCACACGCAGATACATGGCACTGCCTCACCATTCCTACCCTATATCATGGCTCATAGTCTTTCTGAGACAAAGGCTGAGATGTCAAAGACAAGTTTTACAGTTGTTGAAGATACCAAAAAAAGACATATATATTCTACATTTCTCATGACAATTCTACCCATTCAGACCCAAAGTTCAACAAGTCAATATATAGTTATCTGCAAAAAAGCAAAAATGGATAAATACTTCTTTGGGGATTTTTGTTGTTGTTGTTGTTTTTTGTTGTTGTTGTTAGCAATAAACTAAGACTTTGAACTAAAAATAAAAATATTATAGTGAAAACTTTATATGAATACTGATAAAACATAATTAGATGCCCTTTGACTCTTACTGTCATTGTTCTCTTTTTTTTTTTCTGTGTCATTTTCCTTTTCAATCTATTTAGAAATATTCTGCTTGAATACTAATTTTACAGTAAGTTCATCTTTAATTATATTATCTTAATGTGAAAATTTAATCTTTCTTGACCTCCACAAAAAAAGAAAAGATATGTGACCAGAGAGTAGTAGTGGAAAGTTGGTTTACATGAAATGAAGACCAGATAAAAGGTTAGTAAAATGTTTATTTATATCTTTTGCATGTATGCAGACATCAATTTTTGATGTTATATTCAAACCTGAAACTTAAATTTATGCGTAGTGACCAAGTACTTGGGAATACTGGAGAAAAGTTCATTGGGGAGAATTTCCAATTATATTTTTTAAAACAAATGTTTATTGAATATTTTTTGAATAGGACATTTTTCCTATGGGGTAAATTGGCATGTTCACATTAATTGTTTATCAGCTCGAATCCATTTTTTTTTAGCAGCTCTGCAAAGAAGTTACATAAGTTGGTAAATTTAATCGACTAGCAAGGGATATGGAAAGGATTTAAGCTAGATTTATGAGGTCACAAAAGCTATGAGTTTTCTATTAATACCATGACTATGCCCATCTTGGGACAGAAAGTGCTATGATAGAAACATTTATCATTATTCACAAAGACCATACTTAATTGTATTTTATCCTTAACCTATTACTGTATATGTCCAGTCAACAAGATTAGAATTCTCAGATCAATTGAAAAAAAAGTCATATATTTAATATGGCATAAATGTACTATCTATATAGAGATATTTTATATATATTCCTAAATAAATATTATGTAATATTAGTTTCATTATTGGATGAGAAATGGACAATATGAAGCTATCCAAAATATCTTTTCTTCTTCTATCTTCCCCATCAATTAGCCCTTCTGATATAGTAAAAATAGAAATGAAATTTTATGATAAATCTTTCAGTAAATATACTTCTTAAATATTTCCAATATTGACATTGTTGTTTGTTTTTCTTCAGAAGCTAAGATTCATTTCTTTTATAAGCTTTTACTAATGCTGACTGCATGGCAGCGACTCTTCCAGTTACTGGGACTACTGTGGTTGGCAAGACAAGTCCGTGTTCTAGTGTAGTTCATTTTAGCTGAAAGGAAGATTAGAAAATGGTCTGGCTGATGAAGAAATAAATACCCGAGAGCATTTTCTCAGGATTCAATAGTAATTAGGAAAGATTTTACTTCTTAATAAAGTTTTTTTTAGGTAATAGCAAAAGAATATCTAAGAGAATTATTAATATTTAAATCAATTGAAATTTATTTAAAGTGATCTATTTATCAAGCAATATCTTACTATTATTAAAATCAGGGGAAACTTTTATGTTTCATCCTGAAAATATGCATGAAACAATAATCCTAGATCATTTACGTAAATAAAAATATCTACAGTGCACCAGACTTTTGGCTTAAAGACAAGCCAAATTTTTCAGATAGCAGAAAACTTGTGATTCTCATGAAAGTTGATGACAAATCTGAACTGTGATAAACCTTTTTTAAAAATCCTTCTTGGGCAAAATTTCCCACAACAATAATTGTGACCATCTGGAGTCTCATGCCTAGAATTTAAATGAGGTCAAAATTTTTCCTTTTATTCACATGAATTATTGACCACTTGAGATAAATACAGTTACTCTAAGAACAGCAAGAATAAAATAGAACAAAGTAAAATATTTCTATTTAAATATAGAGGCAACACCTATGAGAAGATGAGCCAAGTGTTATACTAATCTTTAGAGGAAACTGCAACTTGTGTAGAGTAGAAACATAAGAGACAGATATGCAGGCACTTCAAGAGAAGGCACAGCATAAAAAGATTCTTTAACACAGATAAAGAAATAGTCTAAAAAACCAAGGGCTTCAAGTAGGTTCAAATCTTCATAGACAGTGAGAGAAAGAGGAAAAAGTTCCCAGGTGGTGCTTATAGCTGAAATTGGGTGTTAAGAAAAATAGATTTTATAAAACCAAAGTCAAGTTGCTATGGGCCCTGTTAATGTACATGTGGGAGTATTTGAATGGTAAATTAAGCATTTTGAAAATAAAGAATAGGCAAATGTAAAATGTGAAATACTAATACAACAATGTTTTTGTAGTCATAGTCACAATTAGTTCACTTCCTTGGATGTTATCAAAATACTGACACATCATGAAAGCCTCAAGAAATTGTTGTGAAGCTAAAAGTGATATAAATTGAGACAAAAATATACCCTTGACAATCTTATAGTGAATAAAAATATATTAGATTTCAAGAAATGCCAAGTTTAATATTCTAAAAACATAATTTCTAGTTCTATCTAGTTTTACTTTTAACTGGATATGTGGTGCTAAAATTCTTCATACTGAACTTTCTTTTTTTTTTCCTGTTAAATGTAAAAATGGGTAAATAATACTTGTGTTTCTGTATTTTGAAATACTTGTGGACATCAAATTAAAACAGTTGAAAATTCTTTGTAATCTATAAGGTGTTTTTACATAATATTAAATTTTCCTAGATTTGCTTTTGAAATAATATAACAGGCAAATTCATTCAACATTTCAACAAGCATTTATTTATACCTTCCTTATATGTTGCACTCTGCTGTGCACTAGAAGTATAAAGAGTAAGTGTGTACCCCATCTTTGAGGATTTTGAGCTTAATTTTAATATGATTTGAAAATGACTTAGATATTTCCACTAGCTCTTGTAGAAACATACTGAAAGGTATGTAAATCATGACACAGGGCTCAAAATTCTTATAGCAAGTCACTCTTCATTTGATTTTAAAGAACAGAATTGTCAATTGAACAGAAAATGAAATTTCAGGGAAACAAAAATATAAGTATAATTTAAATGATAACTTGGTGTGTGTATGTAATAATAGTGTGTAAGAGAATGTGTAACAGAAGCAATTGCTGTAATTGGACTATCACATGCTCAATGTCATTTCCAATTAGGAAAGATGGTGCATGTGTGAACAGGTTTAAGTAAATGATTTGACAACTACATTTTTACAGTTGTCATCATGATCAATACCAGAAAGGAAGCCAAAAAATAGGAAGCCATACCCCATACCTGCAGTCTCCAACCCCAAATAGCATACACATTTCACCATCTTGTAAAAGAGTAACTCCGCTTTTCTATGATTTACACATTGGGCTTCCATGCAATAATTTACTCAAATAAAAGGGTCAATGGCTCCACGACCAAAGATACAATAAAAGAGCCTGAAGTGATATTTATAGTCTTATTTATAAATAGCTTTATGTAAAATCAGAAATCCTGATGGAGTAGATCTTAGATGATAACAATTATAATTATAGGCATTTTAAGTATAAGATGACTATGAAATGTCCATGAAAGATTTTATAGCAGATAGTAAGATTTGTAAGTCTAAAACATAGGGAAAGGATCAGAATTAAAGATATATGTTTGGAAGTTGTCAGCATCAGGGAGAAGATAATGGCCACAACACAAAAACCCCACAGCATAGCAAGTTGAATAAGAGCAATGAACTAAACACTTAGAAAATCATAATGTTCAAAGGATGGGAAGAAGAAGGAGAGTCTAAGAACAACTGGAAGTACTGTGGAAGGTATAGAGAAGAACCAGAAGAATATCGTGTATTTGAAGCCAAAAAGGAGAGAATTTTAAGATACAACAAATGGTCAGCAATATCGAATAAGTAGATTAGGAATTTTTATGAATTGGAGAGCATGTGTTAGTTTTGGCGACATGGCAGCCATTGAGACAAGGCAATTTAATGTTGTGATATGAAAACCAAATTGTCGTATGTTAAAAAACAAATGAGAATCAGACTTGATTAAAAACAAACAAACCAAACAATTCTGTGTTGCCCACTGGAGATACATATAAAATATAAGAAATGCTGAAACTAAAATGAAGAAAAAATCAAACATATAAAAACTAATTTAAAGGAAGCCAATGTAGATATTAATGTCAAACGAAATAAACTTTAAGGCAAATAGCCTTATTTAAAGCAAAGAGAACTTTATAATAACCAAAGGTTTAAATTAACAAGAAATACAGCAATTATAAATGTACTATATAACATATCAAAGTTAAAAAAGGGGAAACTGAGCTATACAGAATTCTGCACTCACAAGTGAAAATACACACGGAGTATTACAAAATGGGTTTGCATATTGGGCCATCAAGCAAGTCTCAACAATTATCAGTGATTGAAATTTAATAGCTATGTTCTCTGATCACAGTGGAATTTAGCTACAAATCAGTAGCTTTAAGATAATTTTTTAAATCCCAAATGTTTGAAAATTAAATAATACACTTTTGATTCAACCATGTGTCAGTGAAGGCATAATGAAAATTAGAAATTATTTTGAACTGAATGACAATGAACATTCAAAATGAGATGCATCTAAAGCAATGATAATAGGAGACACATAGCCTTAAATTCATGTGATTGAAAATGAAGAGAAGTATAAAAAACAATGAAATATGCATTTATCACTAATTAGGAAAAAATATACAATTAAACCAAAAAAAAACAAAGAAATATAAAAGGCCAAGATTAATAAAATAATTTTTAAAAAATACAATGGAGATAATCAACCAGGCATCAAGTTGCCTGTTCAAAAAATTAATTAAAATCGATAAACTCATGTGACAGGTTTGTGCGTGCGTGTGTGTCTTTACGTGTGTATGCACACATGCATATGTACAAGGGAATGTACAAATAAACAATGTCAATTTAAAGTGACATCATTAGAGAATCTACAATTTTAAAACATCATAAGATGTAATAAAAAATTCAGTGTTAATAAATTCAAAAACTTAGATGAAAT
Source organism: Rousettus aegyptiacus (assembly GCF_014176215.1). Classification (NCBI taxonomy): domain Eukaryota; kingdom Metazoa; phylum Chordata; class Mammalia; order Chiroptera; family Pteropodidae; genus Rousettus; species Rousettus aegyptiacus. The sequence continues at coordinate 67,635,056 of NW_023416284.1, forward strand.
AAAATAGTCCTTGAAAGAAAGAACAACTTAAACTGACACATAAAGAAATATAAAATCTGGATAACTATTTTAAACCATGGGGCTTTATTTACAAACTGATTCCAAGAGAAAATTTTAAGTACAGCGTTTCTACAATGAATTATAGTAGCTATTTATAGAAAACACCAAACCTTTACAAACTTTTAAAGAAAAAAAAAGACATCTTTTCTCATTTGCTTTGAGTCCAGATTAGCCTTTAAAACAAAACCTGGTAGTAAAAGATGAAAAGGAAAATTATGGGAAATCTTACTAACATAGATGAAATAATCATAAACAGAATATTAACAAATAAAATTTAGTAATATATTAAAAAGAATACATACATCATGATACATTTGGGCTTATTTCAGAAATGCAAAAATAAAAAAAAAAGATCTAACATTTGAAAATCAATCAATAGAAATCATCAAACTGATGAAATAAAGGAGGAGAGTCCTATTATTATCTTAATAAATGTAGAAAATGAGACAAAATTCTGTTTTTATTTTGGTCTCTCCGAATAATAAATTTGAAGAAATAAAAAATATCTAAAATATAAAAAATAAGTAAATGTAGAAAAAATTCCTATGGGAGCATTCTTAGCAAACTAGAAAAATACTACCAATACCAAACATTGCCAGGATATGATGAAGTGACAACTCTTACTGAAATGTAATTGGCAAAACCACTTTGAAAAACATCTGTTTCTATTTGAGCAGAAATATATCTTATCTAATGAATTCTAATCACAAAATCCTATTATTATAGGATTAATAAAATATTTAATGTATTAATAAAATATTTACATTATTACCTCTAAGACTGGATATGAGATAAGGATGCCTAGTAGCATCTATTTATTCAATATTGTCTATTCAATTTTATAGAGTCAAAAGAAGCAATAACACTATTCTTATTTGCAGACAATATGATTGTATTGTTAGAAAATTTTAAACACTGCAGATTATAATAATTAATAATTCTAGTTCTAGAGTTTAGCAAGGTTGCTGGATACGAGTTTGTTATACAAAACTCGGTTGATTATATAACAACAATGAGCAGATTTTTCTTTAAAGTTAATTAAAAAACGGTGTGATTTACAAAAGTACCAAAACTACCAAATGCCTTGAAGTAAATCTAACAAAATATTTAAAACACTTCTATACACAAAACTATGACTTTAGTGAAAGAAATTAACGACTATGCAACCAAATGGAAACAATGCCTTTCTCATCAATTAGAAAGCTCAGTATTGTAACAATGTCATTTATCTACAAATTGATTTAAGGATTTAATGTGATCCCAATAAAAATTCCACAATTATATATATATATATAAAAATTGGCAAATAATTCTAAAATATGTATTAAAAATCAAAGCGCAAAGAATCTCTGAAATATTCTTGAAAAAGAAACAAATGGGACTTGGTATGTTACACTAATCAAATAGTGTGGTATTGGTACAGAATAAATAGAAAATGGAACAAAATAATATCCCAAGAAAAAATCAAAAATCCAAGTAGACCCTTAATTTATGACAATATTATCATTGCAAAACACTTGAACTATTATGTACTGAGCAAATATATCCATGTTTTAAAAGATGAATCTTGGTCTATACCTCACATGAAAATCAATTCCAAGTGGAAAGAGGATCTAAATGTCAAAGTCAAAACCGAATTTCCAGAAAGTAGCAAAGGACAATATAGTTTTAACTCTGAATTCTACTACTTTCCTTTACAGATGAAAAAATAATTAAGTACATCTGATGAGACCTTACAGAGATTATGAGATTTTACGCAGATTACCTTAAGAAACTTCTACGAGTGACTAGATCTTGAAAACTATCGTCACAGTGATAATTTTATCACTTGAATTTACTGTCATCATAGCCAATCATACTTTATTTTTTAAAGTATTCAAGGGTAAATTTATTACAGCATTAATGAGAAAGTTGCATTTTTAGTTGATTTCTATTGAGTGATTTAATGATAAAATCGCATGGTTTTTGAGGTTTAGAAATTTTTCCGCTCCTAGAGCTTGCACAGTATTTAATTGGCACTTAACCTAATATAGAATGTATCAAAAATTAAGTAGGCATTAATTAGGAACACAAAATGTGAACTAGCCTTAAAAAGTTAATTATCAAATTGGTATCGCTATCTGTCGGCAGACTCCCGTAAGCATCCTGTTAAAGTGGTTTCATTTTTTAAAACGTAATATGTTTCTCAGGATGTGATTACAGATACAATATATGGTTGTAATTTTGAGTTAATTGCATAGTAGCTAGATTAACTTTCACATCATTACACTTTAATCAGTATTTTTCATGATTAACGTTCATTTACATTTAAAGCTTCCGAGCTCTTTCATCGTCTCCGCTCCTCCCTTCTCAAACCACCAGCTGACTTAATATACCACTACATTAAAGCTCTCTGAGGACAAACTTCTGCATTTTCTCACTTTAGGTACCACAAAAATGCTCATGTGAAACTATGGTAGTGATAGTTATCTTTGCCACAATGTAATATTAATGACTGTAATTATCTTAATATATAGAAGAGTTAGGGTAGAAATTAGCTGGGGAAATCTCATAGCTAATAAGGAAAGTAGGTAATACTCTATTTCACTTTGACTTTAGTTGTATTACAACTGTAACTTCCCGAGGAAAGAAAGATAAAATGCTTTTTGTTTCTCACATGTAGCTTGAACAGCGTGAAACACATCAGTCTTTGAAAAAAAAAAATACTTATTAGCATGTCATAGGTAATAAATTTGACAATAGGTTAAGAAAGTAATACCTCTTTCAGTAATATTTTTGAAGAATGCTATTACTGACTTGAACAAGCCATTGAGTTATAAAGCTTTTCTTCCCCTAAGTTTGTTTTTCATTAATATAAGAGTTGTATAAAATAATTCTATAAAATCTATAAAATGTATACAAAGGTAAAAGGAACACCCAAGTACATCACAGTTACCTTTAAATATCTGAAATACTCCACCCCATCCCATTTTCAAATTTCTCTGACATAGTTGCTATTTTCATTCATTTTTTTAGTATTATCTGGAGGTTTTAATTATTATTTTTTACCAAGATAGTAGTATTGTTGCAATATACAATTAATGTTTGCTGAGATTTACTCACACTTTTACCACTTTCTTTGATCTTCATTCCTTCTTACTTCGCAGACTGTCCATCTGATTCATTTTCTTTTGCTCTTAGACAGTTCTTTACTTAGGATCTTTTGGTTGCATGCTCTTGTGGATTTTATTTGACAAAAAAAAATGTATTTTGGTATCATTTTTAAGAGTAATTTCCCCTCAGGATAGAATTCATGGGTGACAATTATACTTTCTTAGCACATTATTCCGTGGTCTTGTGGAAGAAATCATTGCTGATGAAAATTAATCTATTAAGACTGGCTACTGCTTAAATAATCTGCCATTTTAACATTTTTGTTTTAATAACTCTCTTTTCCTTCAGTATTTTACAGTTATGTGAAACTCAAAAACCCACCGGTCCTTTCACTGGTGCCTCTCCAATCATTTCAGCTCCTGAATCTTGTTCATTAGGAGATTCCTTAGGAAGGACACAAGAAAAGTGTCCCCTTAGCTCTTAAACAGTCACATTGGTCTGTCCATGGCCTTTAGAACTGAAGGTCATTTTGTCTGGACATGAAATCCTAGCTCACATTTTTTTTCTTGATTATCTTAAATTTTGACAGCTAGCATTAAGCACGATGACAATAGAGTTTTTTTTATTTTTTAGTGACTCAGTCTTCTTTTTGTCTAAGTGTTTTAATATTTTATTTCTTTATCTTTAAAGTGCAATAACTTTATCAACTATATGTTGATAGTGACAATTTTGGTTCCATTTTTCAAGATACGTAATATGTATTTCAATATGTATTTATAGAATGCTTTCATATTGCTTTGGTTTTTCTTTTTCAAGAATATTTATTATATGTCTGCTGGTCTTTTTTTCCCGCTTATTTTTATATCTCTATTACATTCTCTAAAACTCTTCTTAAGTTTTAAAAATATTATGCCCATTATCTTTTTCTTAAAGCATTACCATTGTATTTATTCTTATGATTCTTTTAATTTAGTATTTATTTCACAAATTTCTTCTTGTTTTTGAATTCTGTCACATCCCTTCAAATCTCCCCTCTTCAATCACTTCATTTCTAATTTTTCTCACTCCAATGATTGTTTTTATAGCTTTCAATTTTTTCTTAATGCCTTTTTAACCACTTCATTGGCATATGATTGATATATAAAAATCTGTACATTTTCAATGTATATAACTTGATAAGTTTGGAGATAGTGTACATCCAATTAATAATCATCATATATACACATCTAGACAATGAAATCTCACAGAACCATATGCCCAGAAAACTAGAACCTAATATTTGTTATATGAGATCAAAAAAATAGCCTTAATAGTCTTAATTTCTTTGACCTCATTTAAAAATATTAGGTTCTGGATTTCTAGACAGATCGTCCTGTGAAATTTCGTGACCTAGACGCATATTATTCTGTACTTCATTCTCGTTGTCTTACAATAACTTTTTTATATAGTACTTGCTTTCAAATCCTTTCTGTAGCTTTTTCTCTCCTTTTCTTTATTTTTAAAAAGTAGGGTGATTTTTTTTCTTTTTTGTGCTTTTAGAAGAGAATAGTGGGCTAAGAGAAATTTTGACTTCACTGCTCTAGAGCTCTATTTTTTTTGTTGCTTTAAAAATTAAAAAAAGAAAAATATGTATTTAGACTTCTGGAGAACTATCTTCCCTGTCCTCTTCCAAATCATTTACCCACAGACTAAATCTGGCCCACCTTTTGTTTTTGTAAGTAAACTTTTATGAGAATACACCCTCAACCATGGTTTACCTATTACCTTTGAAAGCTTTCATGCAGTATTTGCAAATTTGAGTAATTATAGCAGGTACTGCATGGCTAGCAAAGCCTAAAATATATACGATCTGGCCCTTCCTTTACAGAGAAAGTTAGGAGAACCCTGATCTTGATCATCTATATTCCCCCTGTTGTTTGTCTTTCTCGAATTGGACAAAATTCCTAGAAATTTCCCTGCGTTGATCTCTGTATGGAACAAGAGCTTTAGTTTCTTCATTTTGAGGCTCTATAGATCTCAGACTGCTCTAGCAACTTCCTCCATCATACAGTTCAATTGAATCAAATTTTGTGGCACCCTTTTCAGTTTAGTTGCTGTTTTCAGATTGATTTGCTTCTTCCAGTTTACTTCTGATACCTTTCAACCTTGCTCGAAATATAATTTTTCACCCTGGAATAGCAGTTGGTTCCAGTACAGCAGTTAGTTCCAGTTCCTAGTTTTTCTCAAGACGTTCTCAGCTCTTCAGGCATTGTCTTCTAGATGTTTTATGTCTTAATAGTAGTTTGAATCCCAGCTCTGTGGGGTCTATGTACTCCAAGGTTTCAGGTGATAACAAGGTCAACTTCTCCTCATTTCCCCATAATTAAAAAGTGATAGTAGCAGCTTCTTGAAGTGACTTACACTTCCTATTGTTATTTTGTCTTTTCAGTCCTCCAATACCTGTTTAACCAATCTCTTACATTGTATTTTCCCTTTTAAAATAACTGGTGTTGTTCCTAATATCTTGGCTTTTTTTTTTTTTATGAGTGCTGCCGTATAACGGCGATGTGTATGCAAAATAATATGAGAGTAATTTGTCTTAAGTTATCAAAATTTAAATATGCATGTTTTGTTACAAAATTTGATTCCAAATAATCTATCCCAAAGAAATATATGTACATAATGATATATGCACATAGGTTTTCTTGTATGTTATTTAAACTATTGAAAAATTAGAAAAGAACCAAATATGCATAAAAGCAGTTTTAATAAAATACAAAGTATCACATATCATGAAATGCTATGCAAATTAAAAATAAAGAGATAACCCCATGTAATAATTAAAACCAAACTTCAAAGCTTACTGTTAAATGAAAAACCATGCCACAGAACAATGTACATACTATGATTCTATTTACATTTAAAGCAGTACACACATACATACACACACACACACACACACACACACACACACACACACACACACGACAAAAAGCTTCACCCTGGATTATTAGCAGGGATTATCTCTGTTGAGGAAATTGGGAATGCAGTTGAAGAGAACATACTTATTCTACATAACTCTGTATGGTTTGAATTTCAACAGTGATAATTTATTCATGCGTTACTTGTATTACAAACAATTAATATCAAAAGAGCAAAGGATTAAGCCTTGCAAGGAGATAGACTCTAAGGAGACATGAGCTTGGAGAAAAGAGAAGACATTGATTCTGGAGAGAAAGTGAGAGATGCCTTGGAATCAATGGTATCAATTTGAAAGTGTTAAAAAAAAAAAAGAATAAACAAAGGCTAAAAATTGCAAATGAAATTTTATTCTGAAGTCTGCACCACACTATTCTGAAGTCTAGACTCACAGTAGTGCAACCAGTAAATTTTTATGGTTAGTGATTTTATCATGCTGCCTTAATGTGTAAAAAAAATGAGGAAGGGACTAAGTATTTTTAAAAATAAAAGCTGAAGAAAACCATGTTCAACAGGAAAGAAAATGAATCCTTTTATGTTCTGCAAAAACATGCACGTTTTAATGTTCAGAACTTTATGAATCAGTCCTTCATTCTTCCATATTATCAATTTCAAAAGACAGAAAATATAATCGTTATTTTTTTTCTTGTCGCATCATATTCAATTATGTGATTATACCACAATTTACATGTCCATTCACCTGTTAACGGACATTTGAGTTATTTCCAGTTTGGGGTTATTAAAAATAAAGCTGCTATGAAAATTTCTATAAAAAAATTTTCTATAAAAAAAAATTTCTATATGTTTTCAAATTTTCATTTTGTTTTTACTTTCTTATTATGAATTCCTGAAAACTGACCATTTTAAGATTTAAGGCCATTTAAGGATCAAGCATTAGAATTGTCCGAAAAATTTAAACAATGGAAAATATGATTCTACTTCATGCTTCAAATCTTAATCAGCTTGAAAATGGGAAAATATAAAATGTATGTAAAAATAGATATTGTAATAGTTGCTGTCTAGAACAAAGACATTTAAGACAGTTTCAATTAGATTGCACTCCTTCAAAAGGTGTCTCATCCATGTATCTGAAGCAAATTACAGTCTGTCTGTTATAAAGGTATCCTGAGAAGTGCAAAGATTATATGAGGTGAAAAGACTGGATCTAAGCCAATAGAAGTCTCTTGGTTGACTGAGGAAGAATGCAAGAAAGCATTCATCTCAGAAAATACTTTCAGAGTTGAGCAGCTAATCTAAATACACCCAGAATATCACTACTGACAAACTTCACTAATAACCAGTGTGACGAAAAGCTCTTGACTGATGAAGATCTGTCCAGTAAACATTGAAAAAACAGCCATTAAACTTGTCTGGGAATGAGTAGTCAACAACACTTTAAAATGAAGTACACCTCTCTAAGTATGCCTGACATTTCCCATCTCTTTTCTAAAGCAAAGCATGTTGCTTTTATTTCAGCACTAGACTTTGAATGTTTCTGTAGAGTAGTATTCAACAACCTTACCCCTTTCATGAAGAAATGTTAATGATATTAACATAAAATATTTATTTGAACTCTCTGTGAATTATTATGCCTTCTGGGAAAATAAAAAGGTATAGAATGCTATGCATATCCCAAAATATTAGAACAATCTAAAATTCTAATTGTTTTTATCTTTGAGTGATGAGATCATAAGTGATTTTTATTTTATTTTTCTTTTCAGGTTCTCAACGCATTTTCAGATAGCACATGTGACTTTCACACTCAGAAAAAAAAGATAACAACAATTTTTTTTTTTAGAAAACAACATTCTACAAGTATAAATTTAAAAGTTTTGACAAGAAAGAAAAGAAAATTCTCCTACCCATTATAAACCCATAGCTGTGTTTGCTTAGTAATAGAGTGACAGAAGTGTTTTTACAGGAATGTATGACTTTTGTACTGATTCACAATACCTTTGTCTATAAAGCATTTTCCTGTATCTTTTCTGTACCTGAATTTGGCCTATGCTGGGAATTTTCTTTTATGGGCACTATTGTAGACAAAATATTTGTGTTTCTTCCAAAATTCTTATATTGTAACCCTAATCCCTAATGTGATGGTATTTGAAGGTGGAGCCTCTGGGAAAAAATTAAGGTTAGATGAGATCAGGAGGGGAGGTCCACGTGATACAATTAATGCTCTTATCAAAAGAGGAAGAGATATGAGATCTTTCTCTCTTGCTGCCTTGAGAAAATACAAGAAGATAATTGTCTACAATCCAGAAAGAGAAACCAAATTGTCTGGCACCATTATCTTGAACTTCCCAGCTCCCAGAACTGTAGGTAATAAATGTTTGTTGTCTAAGCCTCCCAAACTATGGTAATTTGTTATAGAAGCTTCAGCTAAGACTATATTGTAGCCCCCTTCCATCTCTTAAACCTTTACCAACTTTTCTTTATTCTAAGATCTACCAAGCACTGAAGATTTGGTAGAATTTGTGATCGAACTTGATCTGGAAGCCATAAGTCTTATGTTATAATAATCAATGCATTATCAAAGAACATTACATAAAATCTTTTACACCAAATACTAAATTGAACATCATTACCACCAAAACATTAAGGAGGAAATATAATGTTATAAAAACCACATAAGATTGTGACCCAAAGGAAATCTGTTCTATCTGTGATTTTTTTTTCATATTTCTATGAACAATGGACCTGAACAGTAAGTAAATAGCTAAAAAGTAATGATTTAGAAAATGATATATAGTAGTCGGTTATCTGCATGTTCATAGTAGATATTATAACGAAGACCTACATAAAGCATCCCTCAGTCTGCAAAGAATCACAGTTGTGACTGATGACAGATATTCCAGAGCATCCATCAATGCTCCCATATGGCCTGAAACATAAAAGATGTTAAATTAATGTTTGTTGAATGAAAAAAGGAACTGCGAGACTTTTGAAAACACTGTTTTATGATAACAAAATGATAAATTTTTCAGAGTTAAACGACAAAAAATTCTTCAACTCTATATTACATTATCAACTCTTCTCTGTCTACCAGTTGTCTCTCTTTTCTTACATCTGAAGTGTGCTCTCTGATATTTCAGAGAGATTAAAAAGTACGATCATTCTTTACAGTTCCTCGCTTGATGGTTTAATTTATTTTCTCCTTTTGATATATTTTATGGTGAATTTATTTTAAGGAAGTATAATTAAACTTAGGGTATTGTTTTATTTTTTGTTCTAAGTTTAGACTTTGAAACTTTAAATGATCTTAATATAAGTTCCTAAAGAAGCCAACAGCTTGCATCTGGTGGACTTGCTTGGGATAACTTCAATTACAGACAGATTAGAATGGTGGACTTTGAGTGAATTGATTAAAAAAAAAAAGAATAGCTATATAACGGTAATTAAAAAGTGTGATTTTTTTTAAAGGAAACAAACGAATAAGTAGAAGTACATCACCTTATGTTTAGAAAGAACCAAATTATGGAAATTTTTCTGAGCACAGCTCTTTTGTTGTGTTACATTTGTGATGAGAGGGCAAACCTATTTTAGGGAGAAACTTTGAAGAGAAAGGCAAAATAGTTTTTGAAATATGTTTCTTTGTTAATGATAGATTTTTCTTTAGGAAAGAAAAGTATTAGAGTGAAGAAATGTTATTTAATTTGAACAATTATGAAATACGACAAAACTCTAGAAAGAAGTTTAAAAACAAAAAATGTTAAATGAGATGAGAGAACCAGAACTCTCTTTGAATCACTATTTGAGGTATAAATGAGTCAGAAGAACTAAGAATTAAAATTAGAAGAAAAATATCAAATTTATTAACATTTACAACAGCTATCATGCCATTTAAAAACATTTTTAAGTTTTCCAACAGTGTTCAGGATCAAATTTTTATTTGCAAAGGTGTTAAAATTGAGACAATTTGCATATCACAAACTCTAACACCCACGCGGAAGTTAAAGAAAATTTATACTTTACTAGGGAGTCAATATGCCACCCAGTATCTTCCTACCTATAATACAAGATTGAAATTCTTAGGGGTGATAGAGGAAGCTAAACCCATGTAGGGTATATTTGTCACATTGCCTTGAACCACGAAATAATGCTAGATTTGAGTCTTGATTTGAAAATTAAACCACTGATTTATTTCTGTGTTTTATTTTCAAGAAATATTTATGGATATACTATTATAAGGAAAATACCTCTGCTAAACATTAGGAAGCTAAATAAGAGAATATGACATAATTTCTACAGAGGTGGCACATATTTAGTGATTATTTGAGATATAAATGTGATAATGAAATTATAACAGGTTTTACAAAATTAGCACATGCTGTGGCAGAAATTTTCGAATTTGATGATGATGTTGGTCTTGGGTTTGAAACAAAAGTAATGTATGTATAGGTAGATTTTAGAACATGATAGATTGTTCAAACGGGCATTCATGAGCAATGTATGGAAGACGAGCTGAACATTTTGCTGCAAACAGTGTTTAACTGAATTTATCTGGAATATAGATTTTGTTCAGGCACCTAAGGGAGATAATGATGAAAATATAAATTGCGACCAATCAGTGGAAGATTTTAATTTTAACATAAGTTTTTTTTCAAATTAATTTTATTGGCAATGGGAGAACATTCAGTATTTTCAAACAAGAAACTATCCCAGTGTGGTATTCTATGAAGATCTGAGAAGAAAGAGAAGTTGTTAGTTCATATTAGGTATTATTGACACAATTGATCATTTGCTAATAGAACTGAAATCTCAGTTCCATTTTCAAAGCTTACTCATCAACAAGAGTTTTAAATAACTTGTGCAAATAGAAACTTTTGCTTGAATTTGACTTAGCCTGTGTTATTCTTTCTAATTTGTTTCTGATTTGATATATCCCCAAATTCCTGCTTGTAATTCAGACCTGGTGACCATTTTATTCCAGACAGAAGTTGGAATGAAATCCTCTAGGGAAATGTCTGGGTCCCAGCTCTGTCATCTGTCCACTAGTGGGCAGACATAGCCCTTGGTTCTGAGGAAACATCATATCTCAAAGGGGAATTGGGGTCAACTATTTAAGGGCAGTCTCTTTCACTGTTTAGTCCAACCTGGCTAACTTAATGATATAAACTGTAGATTTACTGCCTCTGTCCCCTGAGCACTTAGCCACCACCTTCACTCTAAAGGTAATTCCACCTGGTAATTAACTGTGAAATATTGAGTGGCCAGTGTCTGACCCGAGTGTTTGTGCAAAGTAAAAGTTTCACTTGCTTTTTTTCTTTCACTGCCGGTTTGTGTCTATGTGTGTTTTTAAGTATTAAAGTATTAACTCTCATGGAAGCACATGCCTATTTAAAATTCCCAGACGATGAGTCAGACCCGTTCAGTGAAGTTCCTGGAAAGTCACATGATATGGTTTGATGAAACTTCACCTTATGAAAGGTTGAAGAAAAAAAATCAGAAAAGTTCTTTCAGATATATATTTGTGTGTGTGTATACACACACACACACACACACACACATACGCACACACATAAAATATGTATACATATACATATATACAAGCATATATATTACATATAATTTTGCATATATGTATACACACCCAAACATAAGAAACAGACAAAAAGACACATATATGAAGAAAAAAAAAATCCTTTGCTTTTGATTTTTTTAGCCATACATACTACACATGGATTTTAGTTCAATATCTACCCCCTAGATGAAGAGACATGAGACTGAAAAATCTTGATTCCAGTGTGGTAGTTAGCATTGCTGAGACTTAGGGTATTTAAGTTGTTTCACTCCCTATTCTGATAATATGCTTTAGGCTTATCGGAATCTCTAAAAATATCTAAATTATGATTCATACTTTTCTTCAAATCAGTTCTGTGCTTTATGATATAACTATAATATCTTGTTAAATTGAACAATAAATCCAAATCATAATGTTAATAATTATATTAATAAATCTAAATCATAAGGAGTTTTAAAGCTTTTCAAGTTAATTTCTCTATATACTTTGTCAAAGTTAAATTCATTCTAAGAATGAATTTTGAAATGTAAAATCCTCATTTGCTCATGAACTCTCACTATATGCAGGATTGAGTCACTTCTCATGAAAAATATATTAATTATAAAATGATAAAAATTCTAGAAAGATCCCACCTCAAGATGAGTGTGGACAGATGTCAAGGAGATAGAAAGTTCCTTAGAAGGGAAAGGTTCTCTTCAAAATATTGAGGGTGCACACAACAGTTTTGGAGTGTCTTGGGGTTCTAAAACATCATGAAAGACATAACACCAACTATATTGGCAGCATTGATTTATTCATGTAATGAACATTTATTGAGAATATACTATGTGTGTATGTGTACCAGACACTGCTAGAGAATCAAAGAAAAGTATATTATAGTTTCACTCACAAGTACTCCCAGTTTGAGGGATGAGAGTTGCATAAGCAAATAGTTTTAATTCAGGAATGTGGAAAGTACTATGAAAACACAGGTGCAGAAATGACTAACTTCGTCTAACAGATTTGATAAACCTTCATAGAAGAAGTGACACTTGATCCAGATCTTTACAGATAAGTAGGAAATGACTTGCTGAAAAATTAGTAAAGCAGAGGAAAAAATATTATAAAAGTTAGGGAGGAGGAGTTGAAGTATTAAACCTTATCAAAGATATAATTTATGACTAGCCAGAACAGTCCTGTACCGGGAGCTTTACATGTGCTATTCATTAGCCAGAAGTTAAACATGTTCCAGAGGAGGATTTATAAACTGGAAAAGTAAAACCACTCATGATCTAGGCTCTGTCTCACTCGATTCTCTCATCTCTAGGCTTGAATCACTCTTCTTTAAAGACTGACACCATTTTCCACTTGAACACTATAGTTTACATGCCACCATATCTAGTGACAACCCAGACTTATTTCTATTGCTATATCTAAGTCCCAAAATTCCTGCAGGGAGAATCTTACCTGTTTAACTGATCCAATATGCTGTAGCCAGGAGTAGAATCACAATATGCATATATGAGTCCTAGAGACAAACCACGCTATGCATTGAATATCACCCCAAAAGTGATTAATTACACATGATAATTCCATGTTAGATGCACCAAAGAGATTTGGAGGTATAGTATCTAATTGTTATTTTTTGTACAATTTGTGCTTAAATTTTCTGAAAGGCTGTTTTCTATGACTTTTGCTTTTTTTCAATAACTATTTATTGGGCGCTTGCAGACAAAAAGGGATGGGGATAAGGGTGTTTGTATGTCCAGGAAGATACACTTCTTCATGAACAGGAGAAAAATGGGCTGGATCATGAAACTGGAGTCAACATGAGTATTTGTGATTTTTTTCTTCTTTCTTTCCTCATGATCACTTCCTTCAATTAAGTAAAGAAGGGCAAATGTATTAGAGGTTAGCTGTGAGGCAAAAGCTATATAGAACTGAAAATCATTCCTTTGGAAGTCTATTCCTTCCTGTGTTCTGTATATGCATGAGAAGTAAGTTTCAATATGATTCTGAGACATATATAAGCAGAAGCTGTAAGTAACTGAGTAAATGGAATTTCTCCTAACATATTTCGACCTTGAAAAGATAATGCAACCAGTGATGTGAGTCCTTGAACTTTGTTTTATTTCTTATTTTTATTCTTAAATTATTCAAATTCCTTGTTTCAAAGCTGGCTAGCAATTTATAGGAAGTTGGACTTTTTACTGTGACTTACATTACTTTGCAGAAATTGTTAATAAATAACTTTGATATTACATTTTCATGATCTGTTAGTATCCAGACTTAAAATAATTCTGAATCATAACTAAATTAGTTCAAACTTGTATTAAGGCTAGCTCTTCTAATAAATTCCCAAGTATTGATGTTTATTTTTTGCTCACTTAAAGCCCAAAGTGGGTGTTCTGATAGCTATGTGGCTCGTCTCGATGTTTCAGGTAGCTGATCCCATCCACCTTCTGGCTCCACCGTAATGCACAGATAGCTTCCCAGATCACTCTGGAAGGGGAAATAAAATAGGGAATTAAATATGGGAAGTTTTTATGGACCAGGCCTAACGAAGGTGCCTATCACTTGCACTCACACATATTAAATTAGCCAGTAGTCAGTCCTATAGCTTTGCATAATTGCTAGCGTAAGTGCATTTTGCCCAAAAAGAATAAGAAATAAATGAGCTGAAAACTAGCTAGTTTCCTCATGCAGTTCTTAGTAAAGTCTTTCATAGTGCTTACTTCGCAATGAGTAATAATAAAAAGATGTAACTTTATTTAATATAAACAAAATTGAAAATCACTCAGCCAAATTTTAATTCAGCATATAGTTAAATTAAAATGACAAAGTGCTTGCTATGCTATTTTGTTCTTTATAATCCAAATAAGCATTAAGTAGCTTTAAGAAATACATACACACTTTGATATTTAATTGAGAGTTAGGTTCCAAACTCTTAGGTTTTGTATCAATATCAAAAAAGAGAAATAGAAATGTGCCAAGTAAGGAAATATACAATTTTCCTATCAAGGGAATTGATTTAAATAAAACTATTTTATTTATTGCTTCTTGTATAAATGGAATGCTGCTAGAAATTGTTAACAAAATATTCTTAAAGTGATAAAATATTCATGCTTAATTATTGTTTTAGTTATCACTATAAAGATTATTACATTCTGCTCAAATTTATAATGCATATTTTCTCACACTGCTTTATATAATTTTAAAATAAATTTAATATTATTCTCCAAATTTCTTACTTCTTTATTTCTAGGTAATTAAACTTATATTTCTTTAGATTTTCAAGTTCTAATAGTTTTACCAGTTTCTTTTATTTGTAGGAAATTATGGTGAAGAGTTAATTTTGTAGGTTGGGGAAAGAGAGAGTGAAATGGTATATTTGTTTGTTTTGTTTTTCTGTTTTTAATCAGTTCCAGTCCCCTGGATTTTTATCTATACCTCTCATTACAGTCTCTGGAGGAAGTTTGAAGTTATGGTTTGAATCCTAGAAAAAGTTGTCAGATGAAATCTGGGAACACCCAAGGAATAGCACAATACCACAGAGTTAATATGATTGATGATATCATAGCTCATTTTTAACAGATGTCAAAAGAAGGGAAACAAGCTGCCATTCCACATACTAAGGCCTTGTTCACTTAACAAAAGATCTTTATAAGTAAATCATAATTAATGATAGGTATACTGTAGGATAGGTGTTGGGCATTTGGATTACTTTTGGGCTTTCAAGAAAAAAAGACAAATCCTAAACATTATAATTTCTAGAAAAGATGCTTACATATTCCTTTATTTCTTTATGTTATATTTGACCACAGTGTTTCAACGGTGAATAGAATCTAGTTAGGAAAAGTTTCTTTTTAGGAATAGAACCACATTTGTGAAATTCTAAAAATCTCATATGCATCCAGTCTTAAAACTAGTTTTTCAATAACTGCCAAATGAAGTCCTACTTCCAACTGTGGAAAAGAGTGTAAGTGACACTTTTAACAATATATGCTTATATAATAATTTGGGGAAACAAAGTAAACAATTATATCTGAATTTAGTTAAAGAAGATTTTTTGTTTCTTTCATGAATTCAACCTTCTATTGAGCCAGATTATTTTCTCTAAGTATATGGTAGGATGTGCTTACCATCTCCAATAAAAGGGCAAAACCGTTAACTAACTTATCTCCATGATATGGTTTATCAGCATCCATAACATTTCTCTCCTGAGGCAGCCCTCACACCACTTTTGGAGATATTGATGAGCTTAGTATATAACATGATTCCTATTCTAAAGCGATTAGAAGAAAGTAAAAAGTCCCGTGTTAAGGAAAGAGTACTGGTTCCTTTATAAAGCATCTGAAGAATTTCTTAGTTTTGAAGCATCGTTTCCTCCCAAGTTTGATGCTTATTGATGAACTATCAGGCCTCTGCAGGTATAATATGTTATGTTTGATAACATGAATGTATACTTCTTATTTCAATTTAAAATTAAAACTGAGAAATTTTTTTGATTAAACATGCACATGCGCGCGCGCGCACCCACACACACACCCTCCCCCGCCCCCGCCCGCCCCACACACACTCTTGCATGTACTCAGAAATAACGTGGGTTTTCTTTGAAATACCAGTAGACTATACAGTACTCATTGCTAGATACTGTTAATTTAGATGAACAAAGGGGAGCAAAAGCTCTTTGAACACCACGTCTTATTTTAGGCTGAAAATAGCAGGCGAGAATTTCATTCTGACAAAATCCTTGAGTGTTGTCAAAAAATTGCTGACTGAAATGCATTTATATTTTCATCTTTGCTGTTTCAAAGGTCTTTAGCAGGGGTCAGCAAAGTTTCCTATGAATACTCAGGAAATATTTTAGATTTTGCAGGCTATAGATCTTTGTCACAACTACTCAACTCTGTCTTTGTAGGAGGAAAGCTGCTATAGGCAATACATACACAAATGAGCATGACTGTGTTCCAGTAAAACATATTTACTAAACCAAGCAGTGTACAGGCTTTGGTCCATGGTAGGTGGTTAAGCCCTGGTCTTTGGCAACATCAATTCATGTGTTAACTGTAATTCCTTTCCTCGTAGAGATTTTTTAACAATTATTCTCAAATTATTCATAATTTTAACATTGTATCTGTAATATAGGCATAAAATATTGTTCCCCCCATTTGGTATAGAGAATATGGCCCATCTGTTAGACTTATGGACCACAAACCTGTTACCTTCTCTGGGTCTTGTTGAGGAAAATGAGGGGCTGTAGGAATTGGGAAATTACTTCATCTGTCAACTTATAGCTAAAAACTTGAAGCAAGAACATGGAGTTTTGGTTCTACAAGATGCTCTATTTAAAAAGGACACTGCTGAGAGGCCTAATGTTCAGTACTACTGGGAATAGTCTTGAAAATAATGACCTACTTTTCCTGAGCAAAGCCAGCTCTGAAAGAGGATGATGTCCACAAATGAAGTCTCATAAAAGAATATAATTAAACACTGATGCTCCTCAGAGTGAAAGAGCTTTGAGATAATGACTACAGTGGCACACATTGTACCAATAAGAACAAGATGTCACAATTATATATTTGCAGGTTGATTTAATCTGACAGGATTCTTAGCAACAGTGAACTTGGTCTGTCTGTGCATAACAACACAGGCTATGTGTTCTACAAATGAAGTCTATTTATATTTTATAAACTTACATGTGTCATTTAGAAAACTTCCTAATCTAGCTGGACATTCTTATCAGTGGAGTTCCAGCATAAGTCTTTATTTGCTATGGCATAACATGAATAAATCATTCTCTTTATTTAATTAAAGTCTTTTAAAAAAATTCTCTGTATAAGTAGAGTATTTTTTTCATTATTTGTTTTTCAAATATTATCTCACTGCAAAGTTTTAATTATCCTATCTTCTCAAGTATCCCTAACAGATAAATTAGCAGGTAGTTGTTTTGGGTTGTCTGTCACAGTTAATTGAGGAGAAAGAGGAATGAGCTATATCAGGAGTTGGCCAACTATAGCCCTTGGGTCAAATCCAGCCCACTGCCTATTTTTGCATGGCCCACAAGCTAAGAACAATTTTTACATTTTTAAATGTTTGGAAAAAATTAAAAGGAAAATATTTTTGAACCATGAAAATTATATGAAATTCAAATTTTGGTGTCCATAAATAATGTTATATTGGAACACAGCCACGCTTGCATTTTTTTTTTTTTTTTACAAAAGTGTATTGCTGCATTCATGCTACAACAGCAGAAGGAAGTAGTTGCAATAGAGATAACATACCCAGCCAAGCCTGAAATACTTACTCTCTAGCTCTTCACAGAAAAGTTTGCCTACCCCTGGACAACATAGACCTTTAAATTACCTTTCCCACTTTTAATTATAATGTATGTTATCTTCTTTCCTTTCTAGTTCCTACTTTTGCCTTGACTTTGGGGTGTGGCAGGTATTCCAGGATAAAGGTGGGAGCTTAACCATAGGGTCCAATTTTGTATATGACAATGCACCTTAATATACTATCTTGTGAAATCTTAAGGTCAACCTAGATACTCATTTATCTACATGCCTAACATTTATATAGTGCTTTAAAATTTATAAAGCTCTATCACATGTGTCGTCTTGCTTGATCCTATAGTAGTGCATTGCCTTTGAAGAGGAGGAACCTAAGATCTAGGTATATTAATTGAATTTCCAAAAATCATATAACTAATAAGTGATGGAGAGTAGGCTCTAATCTGAATCTTATGTTATTTCTATATTACCACCCTGCCTCAGAAAGTAAGAGATGTAAATAAAAATCTGTAATCGAACAATTATTCTCATCTGTAAATCATTACACAAAGCTCATGTGAACTGGACCTGGGAGAACTCATTCTCCTGTTCTTATCTCACCAACATAAAATCTGTGAGAATGGCAAGACAGGTTCTAATTTCTACATAGACTAGAGATAACAGTGACATTGTGCACTTTCATAGCCAGAGTCAGTCATGCACCAAAGAAGACGAATTAAGAAATAATACTCAAAACTATAAAGACCGAGAAAGTAAAATAACCAATATCCCTGATTCCACCCTTGGACCACTAAGGTCATGCAATGGACCAAATGTTATGTCTCCCTCAAATTCATTCTTTGAAATTTTAGCCTCCTATCTGATAGTATTAGAATAAATAAATAAATAATTTATTTATTCTTGACAAAACATGGAAGTAGGGCCTTTAGGAGGTAATTAGGTCATGGGAATGGAGCTCCCATGAATCAGATTAGTGCCCTTATAACAGAGACCCCACAGAGCTCCCTACCATCTTTAGACATGTGAGGACACAGCGAGAAGACAGCTGTCTATGAACAAGGAAGTGGGCTCTCATCAGACACTGAATCTGCTGACTCTTGATCTTGAATTTTTTAAGTCTCCAAAACTGTAAGCAATAAATTTCTCTAATGTATAACCCACTTATTCTATGGTATTCTGTCATAGTAGTCCAAATGAAGTAAGACAGACCACTCTCAAATAGCAGCCAGAGTGATCTTTTGAAAATCCAAATCATATCATTAGAAGAAATCCAAATTCCCACAAGGCTGTACTTTTGCCTTCCCACCCTTCTCTCTTCTCTCCAACTTATCTCCTACTATTTTTCTTCTTTTTCAACTCACTCTAGCCACAATGATCTTCTTGTGCTGGAATAGCTGCTCATTTCTTCCCTTGCTCTTCTATGGGCCTGGAGCATCAGTACCCAGAATCTCAGGTTTCAATTCTTTCCATTATTAGAGTTCTACTCAAATGGTGACTTGTTTTCAGACACTCTTCGACCACTTCATCTATCTCTTTTTATTCTGGTACTCTAATTTGTTTCTTTTTAGCATTACCTTTCTCTAAAATTATTTCTTTATTGGTATAGCTCTTTAACATCTATTTTCTTCCAATAGCCTTTAAACATTTTTAGTGCAAGGACTTGGCCCATTTTTTCCAAAACTGCTTGATGCATGGTCAACATTCAATAAATGCATGCTGAGTGGACAAATAAGTGAATGTGCGTGTACTTCGAAATACAATATTTTTCTTCTTCTTCATCTTTTTTTAAAATATACTCTTCCTGGTGACAAGGGAAAGCATATTATTTCTACCAAAAAACATAACATGCAAATCTGTCAATAGTAGGGTAAGAAATAGATGAAACAACGTAAGAAGTAAAATTATGACGCCAACCTGGAAAAAAAGAGAATATTTCCTAAATTCTGTAGGGATGTAGGTTGTCAATAGCAAGTGTAAACATTTTCACCTGTAAACATTTTTTTCTAGATATCTAGAAGCCTCAGCTTTTCTGTGTTCAGACCTCTCATTATTTTAAGGTGCCGGGGGGTTAATAGGTATCTGAAGTTTATAAACATTCGCATTTTAAAGGATAGAGCATGGAGCTATCTGAGAAGAAAGCTCAGATGCCCTACTTAAGCTATTACTGTGATTCAAGTCCTTTGAGAAAAACGCATTTTGACCGACCCCAAATATTAACAATAGTAAATTCTGCGAATATTAACTCATCAGAGTCATCAGTGGCAAGTAGGAGTATCCTAAATTCTATTTCTTGTATATATGATAAGTGGATAGATTAAAAGCTGTATTTAAACACTCTTTAAATGAGTACCGTTATATAAATTGAAAATTATAAAGCTGGGCAGTACCTTAGAAGCACTAGACCTGAACTGAGCAAACTCATTTCTTGAAATATTTTTTACTTAAAAAAATATATATAGCTTTATCAAATTTTGCAATAGTCAGAGGAGTAGTGTTTTAGTAATGTATGGCTTAATCCTGAGGTGTACATGAGGATGGAGTTAAATTATGCTTGAGACACGGTGATTTAATGAACCATGAAAAGCACATTTACTTCAAGGGGACAAAATGTGCTTAGCATATTTCATCGGAAACCTAGAAGAGACACTTTTGAAAATAATCCAAATCAACTGTACCACAGCGGGATCAGGTTAGAGAAGAGAGAAGTGTGGTTGAAATAGCCAGCTGAAAAGCTTCAGTTTGCATGATTTTATAAATTTTTTTCTGTCAGGATCACTTTAAAGTAGAACTGTGAATTTTGTCTGGATGTTTTCCCTTCTAAGCCTCTGATTTTCCTTTTGGTAACCCTCATTCTCACCCCATCCAGACTCAAGATACACTTATTTTTCAGCTGCCAATCTTTGACAATGCCTCAGTTGTCCCTATGTACTCTGTATTCTTGCTTTATCTGCCAACAATATTTCTTATCCCATAGTATTTGGAATATTGCAATTTATTTTTTTCCACTGTGCACTGAAACTAGATATTTATTTTTTATACAAAATCATTTATTAAGTGCATGTGCATGTCTGGTACAGAGACTAATCAGACACATGTACTTCCACTTGTTACTCAAAATCTTCACTGGTTGTCTTGAAGGAGATAATAAGGTTCACATCAACAAGTAAATGGTTTATAACAGCAGAATATTTGCTTTTAAAAAGCTACATAAAGACATAGAGTTTTAAAAGAAAGAAATGATTCTTTAATAGCAGGATTTCTGCTTCTTTTACATGTAGGTAGACAAGATTATTTGGGAGAAGAGATCATTTTCATACTTTTAAAAAGCACTGTGTAAGCAATCCCTTATCCTGCTTATTATGCATGGGCCTGATTGTGCCACTAAAATGACTGAATTAAAGTTACTGTAACTAGAGGTGGTAACTGGATAATGGCCTTCCCCTGACAACTGAATGCATGGACCAAGGTATTTATGCACGAAGTAGAAGGCCTTTTTAAGTAGCAAGAATCCAATTTCATTGTCATTATTACCATTGTGCCAAATGACTTGTAAAATAAAATAAATGAGATCTACAGCACCTAGCAAGCTAAGACAACCCCCAATTCATCATTTCCCTGCAAAACTGCACTCTGATGGTCTCAAAATGAGGGTGAGAGAGAGGATTAGTTCTGACCTTCCACTAATCAGAACAAAGTGTTATTCTTGATCTCACTTCACTGGTTTCTGACTAGCATAGCATTTTTTGTATTGTCTTATTTTTCTGTCTTCATAAATCAAAGTAAGGATTTAAAAAGCTACAGGACCTGACTCCTAGCTGTAGTTTTAAGACAGAAATCTCTTTTTGCTGCCATTGGAGTGATTTGTATTTGACCAAACAGGCAAATACTAGGCTTTAGGTAGAAACTGCTAATTCTATAAAATCTCCAGAGAAACATATCCCAACAGATCTTAAAAACCATCAGGCACTCCTCACTGCCTACCTTCAGATTTTATATTTACTTTGTATGACTAGTATACTATATCAGACAAGTAGCAGGTGACAATAAGTGAGGAAAGAAATGTGAAGGATAGATTTTTTAAATATTCACAAAACATCGAGAAACTCTAGTCGTAAGTGTTGAGTTGGGTTCAAGATTTTTAAAACAGTCCCTTCACTCCATTTCATTGGGTGAAGTGGAGTAAAGCATGTAGCTTGTGCATATTATCAAAAACAAATATATTATTATCCCTACATGAATAGCACCACGTGCTGCAGTGATTATTTTAAGTCACCTGAATATCTAGATTAAGTAAAATTTAGAAGTTAGCAAACTTTTTTTGTTAAAGTTATCTATGTTGACATAAATTGATAGCCGATCTTATTTATGGAGATTTACTCATTATTGCAAAGTTGTCATGCGACTGATACGGTCAAGGATTAACTCATTCTACTTTATACCCTCTGATTTTGGGCTGGATTATACACACATTCAGTGCGATTTAGTTGGCAAGTTGCAGATTTTAGAGTTTGACAAATCTGACTATGAATACTAGCTCAGTGTTTACTACTTGGGTGACTTGTGTGAATTACCTAAAATTGTTGATCCTCTAATTTCCCATCTAGAATAGTGATAATATTTAGCTATTTGGTGGTTTTACTCTTGTTTGGAGGATTGTTAATTATACACCAGCCAATTTTCTAAGTGCTTTATATACATTACATCAAATAATGTTCAGCAAAACACTGAAGTATTAGCTATTATTTATATTTTAGGAAACAGTTCCTCAGGAGGGTTAATTATCTTTCTAGTTTAACAGCTAGTAAGTAGTAAAGTTAAAATTAACATCCAAATGTGACTCCAAATTCTGTATCCTAACCATCGCTATGTGAGTATTGAGGAAATGGTTCCTCACAGTCCCTTGCTGAGTGACCCCGACCCTGGTTTTGTGATGCTTCCTGCACGGACTCTGTTGCTCTCACCCTGAGCAATAGCCACATTAAGGAACACTGAGACTTCCTTTCAACATAACTTAATTTCCTGCGTCACCCTTGTTAGCACCGTGATTGTTTTATAAGATACAAAAACTAGATCTCAACCTTTTGTTGTCTGGTTTCTTAACTTAGGCTAAGACTTAGTCCCTTGTTTTTATCTCTTAGGAATTATGAACCACTGCTCATTGACATGACATTGGACTCTACTCTGCTTCATTCTAGAATTTTTGTCTGTCTAAATCTCAGAGACTGGGAGCTCTTTATCTCCATTAGACTAAGCTGAATATCCTAGACTTAAATCTTTTCGTACCAGAGTGTATTTCATCTCCCCATTTCTTCTTGCTTTAACTATTTTTTTTCTATTATGATTCTCTTACTTGGTTGCAACTATAACACCTATATGCTTTTCTTGGCTTTCTAACTTTTATTTATATATATTATATAATTACATATGTTATATAATATGTATAAAATCACTCCACATGTTTGGAGAACCCTAGTTCCTAGTCTCCTCACTCCCACAGATTTCAGCAAACTGACAGACATACCAGTCTGCCATGCTCTATTAGTGCTCAATTCCAGGCATATGGTGCCCTGCAAAATACCCTAGGGCTTGTGAATGAATTATTTTATTCTCAGTCAACAAGTCCTGGTGGTTGCAAATATCACTTATGAAAGACTATGGAAAGGTAAAAACGAAACAAAAAGTAAACACTTTATTCTTTTTTCAACATCATGAACATCTTGACTCCATGCAAAGATGCTTTTTCTTTTGACTTACTAGTAGTTAGACTTTATTCAAAAGATACATTATGTGGGGAAAAAATGCTATCATCAAAATGAAAAATAAAACCAGGGAAAAATAAGACCCAGGTCCTCTTACTTTTGTGAAGGTCAAATTATATTTTGAAATGGTATACTTAAGTGTTTTTCAAGACCACAGATTTCAGGGTCAGTTCAAGTTTTTCAGTACCAAATGTTTTACTTAAAGTGTAATGACAGGCTGATGATCCAATGTTTTCATTAATTTTTTATAATAACTGAAGTATAAAGTATTGTTTTTCACAAAAAGCAGGGATATATATACATGCATTTAAAAATAAACCAATTAAAATATCTGTCTAGCACTGTTTATGCATAGCCTGTTATACTCACAAACTCTCCTTCCCTCAATGTGTGGGGGTGATGCAGCCCCACCTGTGGAATGCTTCAGTGTCTGAGATGGAAGTGGGTGTGGTCTCTATGCTTATTACCACAAATTGAGAAATAAGGAAACATCCATCTGGAAGTTTTTTTTTTTTTTTTTAATGCTAAGTAATTTGAAACTAGTTATAAATCCAAAGGAGTATGAATCAAGAAAAGGAACCATAATGCAAATAAATCAAGGACCTGAAGGAGCTAAAAGAAGATGGTCTGAAGCCAACTGAAGGAAGTTGGCTAGAATTCCATAAGCAAGAGATAGCATATATGTGGCTAGTTTGAGTGAATTCATGTGGATTTTAGTATTTTTATGTTGGAGCTAGTTAAAGAGGCTAATAGGAAATAGACATATGCACCAGTTTTGGCTCTATTGGAAAGAGATGGATAAATGCATTATGGTCCTACCTTGAAGGATAGAAAGACCTAAAGCCCTCATGTGTGACACACATTCCTATTTGTTCATAGTATTGCTCTGTTTTATTCCTGCTGAACCAGAACACGGCCTTTAGATCCTTCTCAACATGGTACCTCGGGCATTCATTTCCAGTCACTGGAGGTGACCTATCAAGTGAAAGTGACTTCCTACGTCTGCTTAAGTAGCTTTTACCTTCATAGAGGAGCAACACCACCAGTATATCACTACAACATGTGGCATGTGGTAAAATTTTGAAAAGTAATACATCAAAACATGTTTAGAGAACAATGATTTCTGACCAAGGTAACAGCAGAAGTCTTAGTGGAGTGGCCTTTGAGTCAAGTAGGTATTTTTAGAGCAAAAAAAAAAAGAGAAGAGAGAGAGAGAGAGAGAGAGAGAAGAGCTTGTAGGAGATAAAAGTTGTATTATCTTATCAATATGAAAATATATTATTTGGGCTTGGATTTTAGAAGGCTGCTATAAGTGTAATCATGTTTTGAATTAAGAGGAAAAAACTTCAATAAATGGCTAGAATAATTAAAATATTTATGTTTCCTTAAAAGCAACTTATAGTCTACAAATAGAGTACTGAAGGATGAGCTTCAGAATTTCGTAATTTTCTATTTCTAAAGTAGACATTTTATTTATGAGAACACTAATTCTATCTTGTGGTGGTTACTTAATCAAGTGTTCCTAAGATTTAAAAAAATGTTAAAGTATTGGTCTCTTAAAAATAAAATAAATTACATAAGTAATTAAATATATAGCAAAAGCTTATAAACAAATTATTAAACATTTATTTCATATATGCATGAGGGAAATATTTATTTCATATAAATGTATTTATGTTTGAAATAAAAGAAAAGTAAGAGCTATGAAAGCCTAAATTCTGAGCTTGGATATGGGTAAATAGACATCTTAGTCCTTTCAAGCATATGGTGACTTGTTCTTCAAATAAAGTTCTGTATAAAATAGACGATATACTCTGATGATCAGAAAAGAGTGAATTCCAAAAAACTCTGGTATTTTCTCATAATGTCCACTCATGATTCTAAGAAAATTCAGTTAAGAAAACTTTCTAGAAACAGAGGCCTAATCCGAGTACATCACTCAATGTTGTTCTCTCAGTGTATTTTGTTTAATTTGCTTGTTTCTTTGGTCCCTGGGGAAACTATTCAGTATGGTGCAAGATTAGCATCATCATATGCAGAAGAGAGAATTTTTCGAACTCCGATGAATTGTGGTTTAAAATGCATATTGTTATAATATTAGTTTCCTAGAGCTGTCATACAAATTATAAGAAACCGGATGACTGAAAACAACAAAAATTATCTCACAGTTCTGGAGACCAGAAATTCAAAATCAAGGTGCTAGAAGAGTTGGTTCCTTCTGGAGGCTTTGAGGGAAAATCAGTTTCATGACTGTTCCAGCTTCTGGTGGCTCCAGGTGCTTATTGGTTTGGGACAGCATCCCTCCAATCTTTGCCTCTTTCAAGTGGCCTTCTCTTCTGTGTCTTCTCTTCTCCTGTTCTCTTTTCTTACAAGGACACTTGTCATTAGTATAGGGCCCACTCTAATCCAGGATGATCTCATCTCCATAACTTTAACTTTATTACACCTGCAAAGACCCTTTTCCCAATAAGGTCACATGTCCAAATAAGAAAAATTCACAGGTTCTGGGTGAACATATATCTTTTTGGGGGGCACGATTCAGCTAATTACAGTCATATTCTATTATTTTTTGCCCTTTTTTGATGATATTAAATTAAATTAAATTAAAAATAACTCATGACTCTGAACAGTGCAAATTACTCTCGTGATATTTTTAGTTTTGTTAATTGATGTAAAGTTTACGCACCATTCTCTTGATTATATGACATTATTCTAAATCAACAAAAATTTTAATTTCATCTTATTCCTAAAATTTCTCAAACATAATTCTAGCTGAAAGTAAGTTAAAAATATTGTCTATTTATTTTCTTCTGATTAATTAATTATTGTAGTTATATGTTCTCCCAGAGTGAAATAACCTATCTATTGAATTGCCGGTGCTAGAGATAACATTGTGTAGTTAAAATAAAATTACAGTCAATAGCCAGTGATGGATCTGCCTGTGACTCACAGCTCATAGCTTAGCACTTTCAATCTATTTGATTTAAAGCAAGTCATTCAATATTCGTTAGTCCCTGTTATCTCATCTGTGAAATGGAGACATTATTACCTGTGTCTGTTTATAATGAGGATTAGATATAATATAGATAAGTCACCTACTAAAAAGTGTAGCACAGATTATTTACTTTATGAATGATATCTATTACTTATTACGAAATTTGTCTATAAAGTAAGAAAAGAAAATTTTGATTGTTAGCTCATTTATTTTTCTTTTTATTAAATTTATTAGGGTGACATTGGTTAACAAAATTATATAGGTGTCAAGTGTACAATTCGATAACATGTCATATGTATATATATTGCACGTTCACCACCGAAAGAAAAATTTCCATCCGTCACTGTATATTTGACTCCCTTTACCCTCACCCACCTAATTCATTTAAATGCTGAACTGAATAATCTCTGGTCTAAGGTAAGTTTGGAGAGCCTAGTGTAATATGAGATGCCAAAGTCTGGCACCATGTCCTCACAATTTTCTTAGTTGATGTGTTTTACCTTCCTTGATTCCTATTAGCAAGACTAGTCTCCTCACTTTCCCCTGAAAACATGATTCTCTTTCCTGCCCACAGTCTTGCTCACGCTGTTTGACTACTCGGAAATGTTCTTTCTTCTCTGTTGTCTATACTGGCCCACTGTTTATGATCCAGCAGAAGTCACTTGTGTTCTCTGATGACTTCTACCATCTTATGCTGCTTATGTGCTGCTTTAAAATTAAAGTTTTTTAAAATTCTGTACCCATTATGGCACTTGACATACACTGCCTCACATTGTTAGAAGATGTCAGTGAAGTGTTATAAGTGAACAAATGCAAGTTTCATGAGATCAAAGATGCTAATTAAGTTTCTTAGTATTTCTGTGTTGCATTCTGAAGTTAATTAAATCATTCTTGCAGGTTTAAGTCTTACCTCAGATAAGTGTTTTCTTTAAATAAAAATAAATTCACTTCAAGCTACTATCATCTAGCTTGATGAGGAATTCAAGTCTGGTAATTCAGTCATCCAGAGATATTAATAGAGACAAACATTTGGCTCTCCAGTGTTTGTTCTTCCTTAGTTGCCCCTGAAATACCATTATCTATGCCCAGATAGTCTTTTCTATCTAGAAGCTCCGATGTCACCTAGATGATGTTTTCATAGCTTGGAATTCCAATGCTAGAATTCAGTTTAGCTATTTTCTTGGAATTAAACCGCCACTTTGTGTTAGGAGAAAATGGTTCTTGAATCACTCATGGATCTAAGAAATCACTCTCCTAGCTTTTAGCTTGGAGAAATCTTCTTTGTCAATTCCCAGCTTTTCTCCCTTCAAAGGCGTTCTCTCCTCCAGTAAAATTTCTTCATTGAGCTTAGACTTACAAATGGCGAGAAAAGAAATTGTCTTCAAGATTTTTCTGTTTTCATTACTACCTATATTCCTACCTTAGATGGGTCACGTTACTTTATTTAACTGGAAGTAGGGGAAAAAAAACAACACACTTAAACATGTAAATAATTTTTCTCAAATTATAAGCACCTGTTAACATCGATTATCTGTATATGTCCCAAAAACTTGTGGAGCACACTTATTAATGATCAAAGTATGTGACAGCCTTGGGGACCAACTGTAAAAGAAACTCATTTCAAAGAAAAGAAGATCCCAAAATAAAAATATGGGAGGAGATGGATGGGAATTAATTACACACAATATTTGCCTCTCAAATTTAGCCTCTAGCTCAGACCCCTGGAATGAGAAGGGACTGAAAATGAAACCTGAAAGAGGGCTATTTTAAATATCCTATAACATTTTGAAAGCACCTAGTCGTTTTGCTTTAGGATCCTTTTAATATAATAGAGAGAATATGAGTTTAGAATATTCAGGGCTCTGAACAACAAAGCATGCCTTTGGCCCAAAGAGATTTTGGCACAATATGAAAACATGCCCTTGGCATGAGAGCATCCTCACTAAGCACACCATGGTAACATCTACTGCAGCCAAGACTTTGATAGACACATGAGAACCTAGTAACTCCAACAGTGTTGGTTAACTTCTCAGGGCTTTGTTGAAATGGGAGAAGGTGCCAATAGTTATAACTATGGTAACTAGAGTAATGATGAGTCCATGTGTATCCTCAATGAACTCTATTCATTATCAGAACCCATGGCAAATAACATTCTTGTGGCCTGCAAAACATTATGAGGTCTGAGAAACTGAATCCTTTCAAAGGAATCAGGGAGGAAGAAGATAGTATTTTCTAGAAGGCCATTTGGGGGACTAATTTGTTAAAAATATGTGGACTAATTCTCTGGTCTTGCAAAGTTGTATGTGTGAGGATGTGCTGGGTAACACTTTAAAAGGGGCTAGAATTTCCAGATATACAGCTAGACAAATATTCTAACAGTTATCTCTGCCCTAGAGTCCCTGTAGTTAATTCCATGAAAACATCAGTTACATTTATAACCCTCCTTCTGATAATATGTATGCAATACATACTTGATTTGATCACCTCTACAACTTACTTCAAGTACTTTGACTAATTGTTAAAGAAGTTGGCTTCTAAATACTGAGTCAAGACCGCAGATTCCTAACACAGGAAACCAGAGTTTCCTGGGAGCATGATACGGTGTAAAAGGAATCAAATACATGGTGACAGAAAGAAATCTAACTATGAGTTGTGAACACACAACGCAATATATAAATGTCTTACTGCTGAAGTGTACACCTGAAACTTACCGGATTTTGTTAACCAATGTCACCATAATGACATCAACAAAAAATATGTAAAAACAGTTACTCAGGACCAAAAGTTAAAGTATTATTAATACAGGTGCTTCACAGTATCTTTAGCTGCAAAATGTAATGTTGAACCCTCTAGTGTATCCTAAATATCTGTCATTTCCTGAAATATACCCTATCAAATTCTAATCCATCGATCAAAATGCTGAACTGGAGATGGCCTACCACTTTTAAATAAGGTTGGCAGCCTCTGTATATTATATCCTCATTTTAAATATCCATCACACATATTACATACAAAAGACTTTTAAAGTTCCATAATAAATGTTTTCAAATTGCTTTTAGTTAGCGTACCTCAAATTAATTTTGCATTTCCCCATTTTTCAAGAGATATCTATCAGTACCTCCAAGTAAATATTATTCTATGAAATCTATTTTGCAAAATTTGACCTATGTTATTAGAAATGTGGATTATGAAATCCCTTTTAAAGATATTCTATGGGCAATATAGATTTTATACAATGATTTTGGCACACATGAAATAAATATATAGATACGATACATAAAATATAATACAACATTATATGTACATTAAATATACATATATGCTTTAACAAACAAAATCTGGACACATGAGATATGAACCTATCAAATTAACAATACGATAGAGACTACTCTAAGAGCTAAAAAGGCAATAAGCATGATAGTAATTGTTCAGAATGACTGGGAGAGAGGGAGGGTTACCATGGTCTCTGTGTATCAAGAAAAACTTTTTAGAGGAAGCTTTCTTGGGTAGATAGTTCTGGTGCATAAATGAATGGCTAACATTTAAGTATTTAAGTAAGCAAGTGTGTTCTCAGTAGGACGAAACTTCAGAATAAGAGAAGCTACACATTAAACTGTCACCTACCAAGGCAAACATTCTTCCAGATCATTTTATGTTAATCTTTGGGCTCTGTGGACATTTTTGGATTAAAAAAAGGAGATCTGTCAGCATTCATATATTTAAACAATATACAATCTTTTCCCTCCATGCAATTTCTATTTCTTCTATTTACATTGCTAATGGAACTTGATGTTACCATCAGATAAGTCAGTGGAGATCAAAACATTATTTAGTTTGAGTAGATAAATCTTAGTATCACCACAGAATGAAAAAAGTGACTGTGTAATACTGTACCTATTACTGTCTTCCTTCCTCCATTCACATACACATTGCTTAGGACAAGACTCTAAACTTTTTCTTTTCAGAACTCCTAATAGCAGAGAAAAAATAAATAAATATGTACCCTGAGAGATGAGAGAAGAAGGTAATGGCTAAGGAATTAAACTGTAAGACATCTATTGAAAGAAATCTCATCAATGTCTCTTTTATAGCAAAACTTTAAATGACCAGTACATTCTCTATTATGTATGCATATTTAATAAACAATAAATTTATATGATTAACAGATCAATACATTTATTTTTATCTTCAAAATCTTTCAGTAAATTTGATGTGCCAAGAGGATAAACCATATTTATTTATGTCACCATTTCATATAGCCTATAAGATGCTGCTTCAATTGCCCAGTAGGAGGTTTAGAATAAATACAATACCGCTTTTTCAGAATGTAAAAATTAGAATAATTGATGATAATGGTGTATTTATATAAGCATTCATCTTTGTATCGATTAATCTCATGGAGTGGCTCATAAAACAAAACTGTGGCATTCTTGACCCAATGTCTCACTCACTTCAGAATTTTAAGCTGAGCTCGAGACATAGTCATCTAACAGAAGGTAACTTTCCTGGGACAGCCTCTGAGTAAGAGTAGCAGGAAACAGAATATGACCCTTGAGCTTTTAGGATAAAGATCAATCCAGAAAAGAATATTCTGTTATTAGGTATAATTTCTCTAATTTCCTCCTTGATTCTTATATACCACAGTGAATTTTTTGAGAAAGCAGAATTTAGGTAGTGAAAGATTAGTTTTTATTAAATGTGCAAAGTGCTAATAATAGCTATTCAAAGCAGAGACATTTATTAGTTCATTGAGCTTTTTGACCCAGTAAAAACCTTTTTTGGAATTGATCTTTGCTCAGATTCAGCAAATGGAAACCAGACAAAATGCCAAAGCTAAAGTAATGAAAAGTAAAAACAGAGTGCCACCAACTTCCTGTGGTGTTTAGGTAAAATTGAAAGAGGGTAGTTTTATTGTTTGATAAATGTCATCAGAACTGCATCTATAAACAGAAGATAATAACAGAGTGGTTGAGTCTTCAATGCATATATTATACTTTCATTCTAAAAATCTCAAAGTTTGACCTAATACAGTTTTATTAACTTGGTTGCCATATCTTAATAGGTGACACCAGTGTACTCATGCTTAGAAAACTACAAGGTGAACTGAAGACACTGCTATTCATAAAGAATACAAATATGAGATAGAAACACAAATAGACATACCATTGTCATGGATTTAATGTATTTGGGGCCCCAACGCTGCATTTTTGGAAGCGATATCTCTCTCTCTATTGCCAGTGTAAGAGGAACAAATTCTGAGAGTCAAGCTCTCATTTGGCAATAGTATGAATCCCTCTCACCTGATTTACCAGATGTAATTTCTAATATATAGTAGAAGTTCATCAAAAATGTATTGACCAGATAAATTCGCACTCATGCACGCGCGCGTGCGCGCGCGCACACACACACACACACACACACACAAAGTTATATTAGTCTGATGAGTAAACATCTTTATGTAGAATGCAGCAAAATAAAAACCCAGTAATTGTCTTCCCTCAATTAATAAATTATGGAGACAATTAAAATGAAATCAGGTCATCCAAGCTTATATGTCTAAAGAGTAACCTGAGTCCATATTTAAACACCAGTGTGAGCTTAGAGAAGACATTTTTAGGGAAGTTATTGTTTCTTTACCTGGCTCCTCAAGTCCTGCTCATAAATAAATCTGAAATAGTTCCATTCACTAAAAAAAAAAAAAAAAAAAAAAAAAAAAATTAGGTCACCCTAGGCAGATATTCAGATCAAGCTTTAGCCCACTGTCTGCTAACTCCCGTGTCATGACCAGTGAGAGTTTTCCACATTCCTATTTTACTGGTTTCATCACTACCTGAACATGGGACCCACACAGCAAATACCAACTGGGAGAGCACTACTCTAGTGCAGCAGCCCTGCCCAGAACAGAAATTTGAGTAATGGAATCACTGGAAATTAAATCAGAGAAAAATCTTGAGTGCTAACCCCTTATTTCATAGAAGAACCTAAAACCTAACCAGGTGAAATGATTTGACTAAGGTCAACCCAAGGCACAGTGACCACTATTATTCTAGACGAAAAGTCTTGAGAAACTCCAGGGGTGATTCTGACTGAGAAGCATTACTATTATCTTATTTTAAGTTAATATACAAATAATAAGAAGGCAAATAGGCGGACAGACTAAAAAGAAAAAAAGGCACACTGCGGTATTCATTGGTTGAACCATATAATTTTTTGTGTGGTACAAACCACATTCAAAGCCACGTAGTACTAGGGTATAGACATTTTGTATGTGCCTAGACGTGAATGTGGATGTCTGACTTTTTTTACATCTAGCAAACAGACACAGATCATCAGATACACTGAGCCGGTTAGCTAATTTGCTAATGGAATATTTGCTTGAAGGATAGAAATACACAGAAAGAAAAACCTGCAATTAACCTTTGGAAACAAAAAGAATTATTGCCTAGAAGGTTTTTAGAGCTTTATTATTGGTAGAAGCTTAAGGGTAAGTCTAAACCATGACCTTAAACACTCTTTGCCTATCACATCCTGCTTGGGATGTAAAAGGATGCTGGCTCCTCAACTGTTCTCATGTGGAATGAAAAGAAGTAGTTTCTTAAAGCTCAGTTAGTTGATATGAACAAACTTTACTTTTAAAAATTTAATTTCATTCCTCTGTAAACTTAATAGAGTTTTTTATATTTATATACAGTGTGCATATTTTCTTAACATAAAAAATAAACAATAAAAATAATTTTCCTTCACAGTATGTTTAAAATGAAAGTTTTCTGTATTAAAAAAAAATGATTAAAATCTAACTAAGTAGTTCATAATGTTGCCTTAGCACAAACACCATTGCACAACTGTATCTTGCTTCATGTGAATACTTAACATAATTTAAACTTCCCCAAAATAATACTATAAACAATACATTGCAATTAAGAGAAATTGTATACAAAACTGAAAGTGGTATGGCAAAAAGGAACGATCACAATTTAATTGGCAAACCTGTGCTTTTGCTGGACGTAATTGATTATGCGTGTTTCAGTCATTATAATGCCATGCTGTTGCGTATTTTGTGTATGCGCTTGCCAACAAATGAAGGATATAAAAAAACCTCTTTTATTGTTCATATACAATGTGTTTAGGACATAATAGGCACACGATAAATATTTTCGAATGAATGAATTTCAGGCACTCCGCCTGATAATTTATGAGTACTTGGTTATTTCTTTTTAATTTCGCATAGAGTATGTTGGGGCACTCTGGAGTTAGATAATTCAATATTGTTCTGTAATGACTTCAAAATTTAAACTTTGGTGTATCTTTTTGCAAACAAACAAAAATTTTTACCCTAAAAATTCTATGAACATTAAATATGAATCTGAATATTCATCTTAAATTGTGCAACATTTTCACACTAGAGCCTCCCAAGTGATCCAGAATGGGGAAACATGGTTGCCTGACCAAAATGTTAGGGTAGGCTCTTATCTAATAGTAAGATATAACAAATAATGTAAAAGACCATCTCCTTCCAAATTTCTTCCTACACCATGCAATTCTTTGTTTTGCATGCTGTATCAATTTCTATTAATAAATGACTAATGTATGTTAATAATTTTCCTCTTTCAAATGCAAATGTTCTTGGGAAAATCAAATAGGTTGCCATTAATTTCTTAAAATGAACTGATTTAGTCAAATTGCTTCCACCCAGCTGAGATAAAGTCTCACTGGAAAAAAAAAAAAAAAGGCATTTTAATTCAGGTGCTTTTGCCCCTAATGGGAATGTAGAAAAGGGCACTTTACATGAGGACAGGTGTGGATAGGCACTATGAGAAGCTATATACATCCAAGGAGCAGCGTGAGGGCAGTGGATGCCTGTGTTTGAAAGAAGAGATGGAAATAATTTGGAGAGAAAGTCCAGAAAGATGTTGGGGTATGGAAAGATGGGGCTTATTTACTTAGTTTAGTAAGGTCCAGATTTGGTGTCTACTTAAAGGGACACACAAATCACTCCTAAAAACATTCTAGCCTTGAACAATATAAACCTCACCCATTTAGTGATTTATATCATGTATAAGCAGGCATTATGGTTATGTTGTATACCCTTAACTGCTAAATAAATTACTTACACAAAGAATTAAAATATGTGTAGGGCAAATATGTATTTTCAAAGTGGAACCAAAGACAAAGAAAGCACAAACTTGCTTTCAAGGAGTTTGAAATTTGATTTGTATAAGTATGTACTTTCTATAATAACAAGCATTATTAGCTGGGCATGCAAAATGCTAAATACCCATAACCCCAATATATTAGTTTCCTAGGACTGCTGTAAGAAAGTAACACAAACTGGGCAGCTTAAAACAAGAGACTTACTCTCTGGCAGTTCTGGAAGCTAAAAGTCAAAATCAAGGTGCCAATAGGGCTATACTCCCCCAGAAACTCGTCCTTGCCTTTTCCAGTTTCTAGTGGTGACAGTGTTTGGCATTCTTTAGCTTGCAGCTGTATCTCTCCAATCTCTCCCTGTGTCTCTTTCTTCACACGGCCTTTTCCTCTTATAAAACATCAGCTGAAATGGATTAGGACCCACCCTTGTGACCTCTTATAACTTGATTACAAATGCAATGACCTAACTTACAAATAAGGTCACATTCACGGTACCAGATGTGAGGGCTACCAGACATCTTTTGGGGGGGGGAATTTATTCAATTCATAACCAATTCATTTCTAACTGAATAACATAATAAGACCGCTTTATTCATAGATGTCGAGAAATTATGTAAATTTTTGTAGTTAGACCTTACGAAACTCAGCCAGCAGTTATCTACTATCGTGAGATGGTGTCCATAATTTTCTCAAGAGCATCATAATCTAAAAACTCAGGAATTTAAACTAAGATCTGAGACAGCCCTAAATAGATGGAGATTATGTCTAAATTATGTAAAGTAAAATAATTTATGTAAAATTTTAATTAAATGACATTACTTTTAATAACTATAGCATTGACCTAGGCTAAAAATAAAATTCCAGCACAAGAAAAAAGAGCACAATAGGTAATATGATAATTTACTGAGCATGCTTATTTCATATCTAAACAATATTTAACATGCTTTTTCAAACTCTGTTATTTTGGAATTCATTCATAGCTTGTTCTCTGTTCTTCATATTCCACTAATTATGCAGATAAACATAATTTTCCCACCTTTTAGATAAAGAAGATATTCCATATCTAATTATTGAGCAAATGTCTTTTCAGACTAAATCTGTTCTAGTCTCCACAATAATGTTTTAATTTCTGTCTAAATCTATTCTTGAATTTTTATGCAGCTTCTTTCAAACTGCTGTCCACATCTCACCAAATAACTATGTATTTCAAAAATTCACACCCTCCAGAGGGCCATCCATCATTTTCTGCTTTCTAACATACATTGAAAAAAATTTTCAAAACTCTTTTCATAAACACTTATTTGCAGACAATTTTGAATTTTTAACATCATAAATCTGATGACTACTGGTTGTATTTTTATTAAAATAGAACAGATTGAAATTAAGTAAAACTTGCAAGGTATGTAGTCCTGTGAGTTCTGAGATGGTGATAAAACACTGAATTCTACTTCCTCAATGAAGATTCTTGAACTGAGCTAGCTTTAAGAGGTAAGATTTCTATTCTAATTATTTTATAACAAGCTGTTATTGGTTAATATACTTTCAACACTAGTAGTAATATTAGTATAAATTTTCCAAAGAAGTTACCTATGAAATACTAACATCATTCTCATTTGGAAAAACTGTGGTCTTGGTAGATACAAATGGCCTTCTTGGCATTATTCCAGAGAAAAGCATAGCTCTAACAGTCTGGGTTCTGGTTTATCCGATTTCAAAAAGCCTTCATGAGGACACCAGAGTAGCTACTTAGCCTGTCCATTCAAGCTTTTCCACTTTAAAACTCACACCAGAACTTATATCTCTAAGCCCAGTTTCATTGTATTCCTGGACTGTGGCTAGACTATGATTCGTGTAATATCTTGGCCCAAAGTAATATTTAAGGGAACTGTCGCTCAGGTGAAATATGCACCCATATGTTGGGTAAAGGCAGCCTTGTCTAGTCCACCTGAGCAGATTCATTCCACAATTGAGAATGGGAGTGATATAAGAGAGCTTGGCTTTCAATAAAGGCAATCTCTTCTAAAGCCATTAGTTCAATTTGGTTCACAAAGGCTCTTCTGCATTTGTGTGTTGAAGTCCTAACCTCCAGTATTTCAGAGTGTGTTGTTATTTGGAAATAGGGGCATTGTAGATAAATTAGTTCATTTAGGATGAAGTCATATTAGAGTAGGGTGGGACCTTAATCCAATATGATTGTTGTTCTTGGAAAAGGGGAAATTTAGACACAGGCATATTGGAGGAACATAGGAAGACACCCTGTGAACAGGAAAGCAGAGATCAAGCTAATGTGCCTATAAGTTAGGAACTTCTCAAGGCAAAAGTTGTCACCAAACCACCAGAAATCAGAGGAGGGACCTAAAACAGATTCTTCCTCATCTTCCTCAGAAGAAAACAACCCTGTCGACACCTTGATCTTGAACTTCTAGCCTCCAAAACTGTGGGACAATAAATTTTGTTGTTTAAGCCTCTGGGTTTGTATTTTGGGTGGTATTTTGTTATAGCAGTTTAGCAAACTAATGCTAGTCTCCCTGTAAGTACAGTTATTATGAACATCTGCTCACAACTTTATATACTATATAATGTATACATTTATATACATAAAATATATAGTTTAATGCTGCTTTAAAAGTTGTTTAGCAAATGTTTAATTTTATTTTGTGAATTAAGTGAGGTAAATTTATCTATTTATATCAGAAAAATAAAATCAATTAACCATCGTAAAAATACATATTTATATACAGTGCATATATTTATATACTAGAAAAAGTCCAAGGCAGCCACAAACAACTTCAGCAACGGGCTGGATTTCCTGTTGCCATTGCATATGTAAGCACATTGCTGTTCGTTGTTAGTATGACTATATATTATCCAAGACTTTAGATAGCAACAATATGGTTTATGGTACTTTGAACTTTAGTAATTATTGCCTCTAAATCGATGTTACCCAGCTTATATGTTTATTGGCATATGATTTAGTTTGATATAAGGTATTTGAGTACAGTGTGTACTTGCTTGCGTGTACATGCATGTATAAGCAAATGTACATGTTTGTACATGTGTTTAAAAGCTAATTTCTTGTCAAGAAAAACGTTAGTAGTATGGATGCTGGAACGAACTGCATTCACATCATTTCAAACGAGGCAGCAAGTCATAGGGCCATATGTTGTGTTTTTTAGAAATCTGATTTATTGCCAGCACACATCAACACACATGAAAGCTTATGACTATTATTTTAGTTTACTTTACATTAAGTTGTCTCATTAAGAGGTGCATGTAATGGAGGAAAAGGTATATGTGTTGGGCAATGGGTGGGGATCAGGGAAGCTTAGTAAAGGCTTGATTAGAAAAGTCCAGGTTAGTGAGGTCTTCTTTATCTTCATCTTTCTTAGCTGTGGTTTTACAATTTTCCCTTTGCCAAGTACTTGTACTAAGGAAGTCAATATAAATAACTACCACGTAAATGTTAACAGAAGTTCAAGCTGGGAGAATATAGTAGAGATGTTACACAGAAACACTTCTACCAGGCCACACTAATTCAGAGCTGGCATTTATTCTAATACAGGCAGGACTATAATTTATTTAGCACAGTTAATGTGGGGAAAGAGAATGTTAAGTAAATTGATAGTGTAAAATTTATTGCTTGACTAGGTTAGATGTCTGGTAAGCAAGCTTTCTTCTATCCCTTTATAGCAATAAAAGCAGCACTTTTACATATATAAATATAATATCTATAAATGTTTCTGACTCGTGTATTGAAATGTGTCTAATAGCCAATATTTTCATGTTATTTAAAATTATTGGCTCTAAAATTATTTTTAAATGGTCTGTAATTTAGATTTGTATAAATTAAAACCGAACTCTTTCTACTCTATCTGCGGTTGTGTAATTGTCTCTACATGTCTCTCCTTTGCTTCGATATGCCATCTAAAGTTATCACTTTTGGGGTATAGATGCTTAGGTATAGTCAGGGAAGCCACACCTACAGAGAAGTGCCAGCATTTTTGAGCCGGAAGTTTTTACCCATTACTGATTTTTGTATGGGGCGATTCATTTTATGTCTAATAATTTTAACATGAAGATTAAAAAATAACAAAAAACATCATTATCCATACCATACTACTGAAAAGAATGCATAGTTTTCTTTGTGTTTGGTTTTAGTGAAGGACCAGCATCACTGGTGCTTCATATTGTCTGGAAAAAAAAAAGTGAAAAATGAACAAGTCATGGGTTTCCACTGCTCTAATGACTTATACTAATGTATTCCTTCATCTAAATACAGATTTCTATTTAAAATTCAGTATGCAGGGGTATTATAAATTCCAGTTTAATGGATTCCAAATAATTGCCCTTTAGAAATGATGAATAGCTGTTTAAATCTACTGATAAGAATATACTATTTCTCTCCTAACAATGGTCCTTCCACATTAACTGCGTCATATACGCCCGAAATTAGTTTATTAATTTTTTATTGATATGCAAAATCCAAACTGATGACAGACAGAAAATAACCCTTTGCTAAGAGCCCCTAACTTTACCCCTAAAATGTCTGTTGTTATTCTTGTGGGTGATTAAGGAGAGCAAAGGCAATGACCTTTCCAAAGGAGAGCAGGCCCCTGAAACACAGATGATGCCACTCTCCTCTTTATTTGCTTTTTTGGGTTGTGCAGTTCAAAAAAATGTGCTTCTAAGGTAGACATAATGACCAGTGATTTCCATGCTTCACGAAGACAAAGCTTTTTGACATTCTTGGTCGCGATGGTACAATGCCCCTCAAAGAGACTTAGAGGACCTGTTCATCATTTTAAACACAGAGGAAACAAGGGAGGTAGAACTATTAAAATTAAAAATACATTCTTCATCTCCTTTATATAGCTTGGCCTAGGGTTTTATTTTTTATTTTATCCCTAATCAGAACAAATGGCTTTCTATACTAGTTTAAAAAATAAATAATGCTCTGAAAGATATGGCAAGAGTAGATGCAATAAATACTATCTTATGTTGAAGTAAAAAGTGTATATGCATCTATTCAATATTGGAGCATCGATGTTTTCTGTATTTAGGCACAATAATATTACATTATATAATCTATGTCATTGCATATGTTGATGTGTTCAATTAAGAAAAAAATATTCACTCATACAGAAAAAGAAAAATTGGAGCTTTTACTAAACCAAGTTATAATTAATGGTGAGTGGGAAAATTAAATCAACTATTATCCAAGCTATTGATAAGGAGTGTCTTAACCACCTTTGATTTATGCTTCTTACCTTTCCAGAAAATTCTCTGGAAATATCCGTGATCTTCACAAAGTGAAAAACAAAATAATAATAAAATAATCTTCTATGGGAACCAAAATATACTTCAGAATTTATATAACATTTTTTGTTCCCTGCTGCTTGATTTATAAAGTCAATGTTCATAGTGAAGTATTTATATTTTTAGAACAACCCATAAATGGTGTAAATACAATATATATTGACAGCTCTGTTAATCTATTTATGCATATAGACATATTTTAAGTACAAGTGAATGCAATGAAATAGAGAAAATGGAGATTTCCAGCTTTTTTTGCCCGATGCACTATCCAGGAAACTATAGATTACCAAGAAAAAAACCCTCAGATTTCCCATTTCACCTCTGCCATTAATATTAATAAAACTTACTCATTTGTTCCTGTAAGGAATGCTATTCAGGACACAAATGAAAGGAAAATGGAAGCCAAAGCTTGTTTCGCATTTTGCAAGTGATTAAATTATACCATTTCTTTCTCTAAATCTTATCTAAGAGAAGTAAAAGATAGAAAGACAAAAATATTTCTATATATCAGAGCCAATAAAAATATAGTCAAAAGGATGAAATCTGCTTTTGTCTCTTTAGTACACTTTTGTATAAAATCCAGGGCTACTGTTACTTGAGCTTTTTCTTTTTCTCCAGCAGAAGGATGACTGCCCCTTTCTCTGGGCTTTTCTGTCTTCCTCCGGGTTCTGCTGCCTCTCCACACATCACTGGGACCCAGAGAAGAATGGCTCCTCTGTTTGCCTGCCTGCCTGCATATTGCATCCATTGCTCCATTCAGCCAGCTTTTCAGGTCTGCTAACTGCTGCTGTACAACTTAGCTTTTATGCTCTACTGACAGGGTTTTCTGAAGCCAGACGGTTTCTGAAAAGAGAGTCTATTTGCATAAACAATGCCATGTGAGGAGGTCTGCTGGAAACAAAATCAAAATTCACTCAAGCAAATCTCCGTGATCAACTCATTTTTTTTTTGCAACTAACACCTCCTATATTTGCCATCTGTATGCTAAAAGATGGCTGAGAGTTTGAGCAATTCTTTCCTTTCTTTTCCTATGTGTCCAGTTTTATTAAACAAGCCAGAAATATATCTTATTTTCTGAGTTAGTCTGAACAGAATCCATAAATAGACTATGGTATGTGGAATGAGGAATGCATTGTGTGTTAAATGAGGGCAGGAGGCCAGCTACGCATCAGCTAGCCAGAGCTTTCCATTAAATTTGTCATGGGAGCCTCATCAAAATGCATATCCAAGCCAGGAGCTGCCCATCCACAGGCTCTGAGATTGCAGGTCACCAAATGCAGAGCTACCCTAGCACTGGGGATCGCAGAAGATAATATACATTTCTGCTCACTTCAGCTCTTTTCTTAGTTTCATACCCACAGAAATAGACCAAATTAGGGTATCAAGCTTAAAACAGGCTGGAGCAAGCAGTTCAAATAAGGCTGCATAAACAAAATGAAGAGGAACATTATTAAATCAGTCACATCAATAGAAAACCGCACCT
This sequence comes from Rousettus aegyptiacus, assembly GCF_014176215.1. Lineage (NCBI taxonomy): Eukaryota > Metazoa > Chordata > Mammalia > Chiroptera > Pteropodidae > Rousettus > Rousettus aegyptiacus. Next base: position 67,676,661 of record NW_023416284.1, read on the forward strand.
GTTTTTTCAAACATCTTCTTAAAGCAAAACCAGCTTTAAAGGGGGTATTTAAGGGCAATACTAAGACTTTTCCACTTAATAAAAATTCTAAAGTAATAAATGTGTACTCAGGCAAACAGTAACTACCATATTCTTCTATCTGAAACAAAGGATGTGATTTGATTTAAATTTATCTTGCCTTTTAGAGATGGTGAATATTATGATCTAGGGAGTAAAGCAAAAAAGCAGTCCTCCAACATCTATTTTTCCTGTTTTCCTTTATCTAATATCAAATACGATTCAGTATTTTATTGGTCTTCTGGATTGCCCAGTCTAGAGTGCATGTTTTCTCCCCTTTAAATGCCATGCCTGTGGCCTATAAATGTATTTCCCATTAAAGAATAAAAGATTTCCTGAAAAATGGCTGATTCCAGATCTGGGGCAGGAAATATATAAAATGAGCGTGGATTTCTTATTATATAACAAAGAAGATGCTTCTTTATCAAAAGACAGCAACCAATCTCACCAGCCAAAAATGAAATAACTTAATCATTAGTAAAGATAAAACGAACATGCCTTGCCTAAAAACTCAAATATGCTTAAATTTCTGAGTTTATAATAATACTTAAAAAAAACTAATTGGTCACATTGGATGCTAAGATACCATTTTATCATTATATAAGATAAAGGGAAAGATAAAAGCAATTATCTTGCCTTTTCTTTATAAGCAGCATCGGATGAGAGGAAGTTTCTCCTTACAAAAATAATTAATTTAAAATATCTCCATACTGTAAGCCTTTATGAAAGAATGGATCCAACACTGATCACTAGCTGTTGATAACATCAGCTCCTACACAATTTCACCTTTGAGTTTGTCTCATTAAAATAAATGAACATGTAAAAAGCAAAATTGAACTTGAATATCATCAGGGTTTTAGATATAAAAGATGCAAGGGACAGAGAACATGGCAAATGAAACCACAGGAATAAAATCATAAAAATCCAGTTTGTGGAAAACTCCACGAATGAGCGGGATTCTTCAGCAAGAAAAGTTGCCAAATAGAACCAAATAAATTAAAAGAGGCTTCAGAGACATATATCTCCACATAGGGACTTTATTTGGATCCCAATTCAAATTTATCCATTAATTAATTAATAAATTAAACAACTAAACAGAAATAAAAACTAAATTATAAGGTAATTGGAGAAGTGTGACCTTGACTAGATATTTGATGACGTTAACAAATTAATAAGTTTTAAGTGTGATCCAGCTATTGTGGGTATCTTTAAAAATTGTTCCTCAAGTATTAGAGAAATTTACTGGAAAATTTATAGGTGAGATAACATTCCATCTAGGATTAGCTACAAAATAATTTGAAAGCGGGATGGTCGTGTTTCATGGGAGTAGAGATGAAACAAATTTAGCTATGTATGAATAATTATAGAAGTTGAATGATGGGTAAACAAAGTTTATTATATCTTCTCTACTTTTGTATATGTTTAAAATTTTACATAGTGAAACTTTTTTTTAAATAAAAAAAGAATATTAAGGATGACTTAAGGAGTGGTGCTACAAAAACAGGTGCTATTTTCCCCACAAATTTCCACAAATCTTAAGTCTAATAACTAAGCTTCAGACTAGGTTAGAGATGGGGAGAAGCAGATAGTCTAAACAAATATTTGCCAAACTTTTAAAAACCAAGAATTTATAACACTTACAAAAGATCAATAAACACCTATTTGTCTGTTAAAAAACAACAACACTTAGGGCTCTGGAAACAATAACCCCCCAAAAAGATCTGCTTTCTCAAAAAAAAAAAATTGCTAATAATATGTTAATCGCTTAGTTATTAACTTAAGGCATTCAATTAGAATTCATAACTATAGAGAAACCTAACCAAATTAAAATGTATAGACACACTTAGTATCGAGTTCAGGAGTTTTTTTTTATATTCATGTATGCCATCTATAGAATTTTCTGTGTGCTAAGACATGAATATCATTTTATCATCTCTAGGAATGCATAGTTCTTTTGGCTTTCCAAACATTACTTATGTATTTGGTTGTATTTTTCTTTTTTTACACAAAATAAAGACATTTTATTTATTTAATAAATAAAATGTCTTTATTTTTAAAAGTAAGCTTTCCTCTATAAGATTTCTAATAGCAACATAATAATAGCTAATATTCATTAAATGCTTTAGAAGCATCTTATTTCATTTAATCACCCCAACAGCATGATAAATTAGGTATGTGGGGCAACAGCTCTCCATGGGTCACTTCCATATCTGCACATCTTGCAAGCAGAGTCACTGATAGCCTTTTGTTACAATCTATCTTTTCAGGGATATTTGCACAGAGAACAGCCTTGGAATAAAGGGATCGTTGTTTCCCTTTTGGAGAAGGGGACACATTTGTTTGTTATTTAGTATAATAAAGATTGTGTCTCTCTCCGGAGCAAACGTTGCACAGCTTTGCTTGAAAACCCTTATAATAGGTCAAGGTTTCCTAAGCTCGGGACCTCTCAGTTGTAACACAAACCAACCTACTGTGGGCACAGAATCCACATGGGCCCCTCTGAGTCACTCCTGTGAGATTTCAGGGGCATGAGAAACCAGTAGGAACAGTAAGCTCTGCTGTTCCAGGAACCATAAAATTCTTTGTATCTGACTAAGGAGGCTCATGTTTTTTGTAGACATTCATTAAAGAGTAGCAGACTAACTCCAAGCTGGATGGGTCAAGAGGGGTCTGCAGAACTCATATTGGGCTTTGAGTAAAGAGTAAGCACTGGATATTCATTTGATTGAGCTGTGAGCAGCCACTGTGCCTTACTTTGTGGCAGAGTTACTTTCTCTGTCAGTATCTTCTGATCACCCTCTCCCCAACCCCCTGACCTCATTTCTTTAAGGAACAACAACAAAAAGCATGATTATGGGTTGTGCCAAGGCTTTCCTGTCCCTAAGGGTACTAAAGATGATTTGAATCTGAGCATGCTGAAGAACTCTGAGGAGGGGAAGGACTCAAGGCTCAAGGTTTTACGAATGTGTGGGATACAGGCGCCAAAATAAAAATCCCCATCTGACCAGGTCACTGAGGAATTAGAGTCATCTGATGTGGTTTGGAAAGGGTTTACAGGGAAGTTAAGAGGCTAGTGTAATCTTGTGAGTGTATGCTTTGTGCTAATTCAATGTATATTTTTATTGTTGTTTCTGCATCTGAAGGTTAGATCTGATGAGGGATCTACTTGTATATCCCTGTCACATAAGTATCAGAGGAGATTCCTTTGATTGGAAGAAGCAGCATGTAGAAAAGTGGAATAAACTTCCCTATTTGCCACCAGTGAGTTATTCTAGACATCACAAGTGCCCCTCCCCTCTGATCGCCAAAGCTTTTTTCCATCGATAATATCTTCTTAGGAGGCAAGTCAGAAGCCCCAGCTTCAATGGCCTTGACTATGGTGTCAACAGGGGCAGCTGAACCTGTATAAAACTTAGGGGGATGCGCACCACATAGAATGTATTGAGGTGACATGGCTGGATTCACAGTGTTCAAAACCTCGAGCAACCACGCTCTTCTCTCTTCATAGAGCCGCTATAGAGCCACCCAGCATGTTATTGGAATCTTTGTGCAGTATATTCCTCGTTTCAACATTCTACTTGGTCCTTTATATTAACTAACCCCGAGATTAACACCCTTCAAGTGGGAACCAAACCAACAGGCTCCACTGGAAGCCATCCAGCAGGCCTTGCACATGCTTTACCTTTGAGGTCCCACAATCCCAATGAAATTCCAGTCTCTGTGACCAATGAATTTTCCTAATGGAATCTCTGGAAAAGGAAGACAGCTTTCATCTGGAGGTGTTCCTTTGAGGTTTTGGACTTGTCACCTTCTTGACACGGGGACCAGGTATGCAGGTTTATAAAGCAGCTCTGGGTTTGCTGCTCAGTTTTGTTGAAACTGCGTGTCTGATCCATGGCGGCCTGTAACTCCAGTCTACTATCCCCACTGGGGATTTGATCAGCTCAGACTCCACAACCAATGAGGTGGTTAAGGCCAAAGAAGCCTTCTTCGTCAAATGGAAATGGTGTATTCGAGCACATACATGGTCTAGTACAAAGGCATCTTTGTGTTTTAAATGAAAATGCGGCAGGTATTCCTCTGGGGAAACATCTATCCCCTTCTTTGCAAACTGGTGAAAAGCTGCTGACTCAATAGGGCTTCTCTAAAAAGATCGACTAGAATCAAGCTGCCGATTACACTTGGACCCCCAGATTGCCTCCATTGCAGCCTAGACCCATCATTGTACCAGATATGGAAAGCAATACCCACCGCACACTGAATACAAAGTAAGCAACTCACATTTCTGATGCAGAGGCCACCACTGAATGCCCAATGTGTGACTTCTCCTGGAGTCGACCCATCTGTCATGCAGTGAGAGAGGCTAAATCACATGAGCAATTGTTCACACCCACTCAGGGCAGAGTGGCTATGTCTGAACTTTGACCCCTCTAAACACTATCAGTCATACCTCATCACTGTTGACACTTTTTCGGGTTACAGGATTGTTGTTCCAGTCCAATCAGCCAGCTCCAGCCACACCACTGGGCCATTGAAACTAATCTGTGTCAAGTTTTTGGCTTTCTGGGCCATTTGCAGACTGACAACTGTGTACCTTTTATCGCAAAAACAACTCAACAGTGGGCTGATAGTCAAAGTGTGTGATGGAATTTCAGTTCTGTCTGTTTACAGGAATCTACTATTTGCAGGTGTTTTGAGTAGGAGAATAACTTCCTCAAAAACTGACTTGAAAAAATTTCTGCTTCCCTCATCATACCCCAGACTGAACATCACAGGGTAAAGGCAATTTGGTCACTGGATATAACTGACCCCAGAAAGAGATTATCCTCTCTCAGTTGCTTCTTGGGTGATGATCAGGATAAAAGAGGTTGGACACTATATAGACCAAATTTGAAAATTCAGAATTCTGCATCGACCATCCTGAGCATAATGAATCTCTCTTTACTCAAAGAGCAACACCAGCTCAACCTGGTTGACACAATTTCTGGGTGGAATCCTGGTCAAAAGGTGCCTAAGAAATTCAAATTAATCTTGGTTAAGTTTTATAAAAATGCCTTCATCCCTCTTGCTCCTGACTTTTCCTGATGAAAGGTTTTGGTGTGCGTTGGGAGATAATCTGGGGGGAAAGAAGTGATATTACAGCCACTGAAATGGAACACTCTGATTCTATGGCAACAGAGGGAGTACAACCCGGAAGAGACACCTTAGACCTGGGAGAGAAGGGGGCAGATGGCCACTAGCGGTCTTTCATCTGTCAGAATTTTCCCTGGAACCTTCCTTATAAAAGAAGGATATGGCTCTGTGGCACATCCTTCAAATTTAATTGACTTGCAGGTCTATCATCTCCTACCAGAAGGTTCTGATCATGATTCCATTGTGGTTCCTTTTAACTTTACTGAACATTTATTAGATGAAGCAAATGACCTCAGTTCCTTCTCCTCTCATTCAAAACACCTCCATATGGCTCCCTGTGCTCCACCTCGCCATCCTCAGTTATGCCATGGAGCAGATGATCACCACCCAGGTAGTGACATGGATAAACAGAATATATTAGACTGGCTTCCTTCAAAAACAAAAACTAGACTCAGTTATTTAAACAAAACTAGGAATCCTAAAACCTATCTGGCTGGGAGACTGCCTTAGGGGCTCTGACAACCTGTGCCCTCTGAATAATGTAGCTCCCATATGGGGGACCCCAACGGCTGTAAACAACACTTTCTTTCCAGAGTCACCATGTGTGGCCTTGGAATTCTATGCCACATGTGGAAGCCAGACATTAATTTACCTCCCTCCCCCAAATTACAATGTTAGTCATCCATTTACAAAAGTGAGTATGAAATCTGTCCTTCCCTGACTCTAGTTAAATTGATTATGCCACCTTGGCCCTTGAAGGAATCCAGATCAGCCTCAACTCACTGGCCAGACTTTTTATAAATGATGTATAGACTTCCTCCTTGCAAATCAAGGCAGATTCTATGTAATCACTAATACATCTCACTGTAACCAGAGCATTGCATTGGATCTAAAGGAGGGGTTAATACAGAAACTTAAGGAGAAAGCCACCTGGACTTTCAATTTAGACCATGATGGTTTGTGGGATTTGTTCAGCTGATTAGGTCCAGGACCAAGACCAGGGGCCATGGCAAAAATCGATACTGAATTGGCTTCATCCTGTTGCTGGGAGTCCTATTGATAGTAGCCTTAATTCAGTGCTGTATGAATGAATTGAACAGATGTGGGCCCAGATTTTGTCAGTCAGACTAATCAGAGATGAAGTGATATACTCAAGGGAAAATTTACCAGAAGCCAAGAGTATAGAAATGAGAGGTGTATATTTGGAGGTCAAGGAGCAGGGAGAGAAAGCACTAAAAAGTACCTGCTGAAATGTAGATCTATATTAAGAGATCATCCTGCTTACAAAGAGTTCATGTTTTGAATGTTTATTTGTAAGTCGATGATTTGAACAATGGAATGCTTTTGTTTATGGACAATGGATAAATAAAAGTTAGATTCCTGGACTAGCACACAATGCTTATTTAACTTTGCCCACAATTTAAATAAATTATTTCATCTTTGACTTTAAATAGTTTTCTGACTTTTTCGTTGGATGTATACAAGCACATAAGCACACATGTCTTATTTCTGCATTATATGTTAAATAGACTTTGAAAAATGACTGATCAGACCAGACCAAAATTCATTGTACTTTTTTTCTATGAAATTTTACCTATTGCATGTACCAAAGCATACACTCTTGAGCTTTATCACAACTACAGAACTCAACACTCAGATACGACAGGTCACATAGGCTTAGGACACAGCCATGACTCCTTCCATGGTCCTAAGGCATCTCTGAAAGTGTCGGAAAAAAAAAAAAAAGAAAGAAAGAAAACTCAGAGACACTTCTCTCTTGAGAGTTTTGGAAAGTCTTCTCTCAAGCATTCACCAATCATTAACATACACAAGATTGGAGTTATTATTGGTAAGGAGTGCTCTGTATTTTAGAATTAGCAAAAGTTTACCAGAATGGGAATTCAAAAGAAAGGACTATTAAGGCAAAGGGGGGTGGGATGGGAAGAGGGCTGTTTTTTAAAACCATAATTGTTCTAACTGAAGATTATTTCTAAAATTCTATTTAAACTAACTACAACTTTTTTCCCCTTTGTGATAGATAATTCTGTACTGGATGTAGGTTTCAAAGGCTAAGTAGTTATTATGATTCTTAGTGAAACAAAATCTTTTATGTCACATAGAGAAATTAATAATAAAGGAAGGTAAGATGTTAACCTTAGTGATTCTGAAACAAGATCAGAATATTGAGTATATCATCAGAAAGGAAGTAACATGCACAGAATGATATTTTAATTACCTCGACATCATAGCCTATTGTCATTTTAAAAAATCATACTTTACTAAAGTATTCGGACAGTTGTACTTAACTTTATTTGAGATGAGGGGTGAAAATGTTTTGCATGAACTTTCTTCCCAGAAAAATTAATTAACATAATAAGAAGTATCAATTATGTTTCAGGCACTAAACTACATTCTAGATACTCAATGAATCATTTAAGCACCAAAAATATTCTATAGGGTAGGTAATACTATTATACCCATTTTTCAGGTGAAGAGATGTTGGCACAGATAAGTAATTTGTCAAAGATCACAAGCTAACACGCATTAAGCAGAGCTGGGGTTGAAACCTAAGTAACATGAATACAGAATCTGCTTGACTTCATAGCTTACTCTATTGCATTGTCTTACACTCATGTACACATAGGTATTCAAAAGGTTTACTTAACTCCCAAAGTCTAGATTAAAAATTTTCATTCTAAAAATTGTTTGGCAACATTTACTATTTTTGAACATTTGAAAAATATGATATTATATTCAGAAGACTATTCTACCTAAGTGAAGGGACTGGAGGAAAAGAAGTTGAAGAGACTGATGGTTCACATTCTGTTTTTATTTTAGAAAGTTATCTAGATGAGTGAAATAATTTTTCCTTAAGAATCAAATCCTCAGAATGTTTAGATATAATTTATTTCTCCTATAATAAAAGACATAAAATTTTAAATCTCTCTTCCTATCAGAATTTTTGCAATATCTTCAGCCTGTAGATCAGGTGATTCTTCTTTCATTTAATTCCACGAATCATGCAGCAGAGCAGCATATTTAAGGCAGAGCAATGCTTATGCGATAGCATTTTTCATATTCTGGTAATGTCAGGCCCACTGGTCAAAACATACTGGGCATATCCTAATGATAACATGAGTCATTAGCTGCATTAGATTTTTGCTATACTCTCACACTTTTTAAGTGAGAAAAAAATAATAAAAGATGCATTTCCCACAGCTAGGAGAATGCTAATTATCCTATGACCTCATCTTATAAGACTTTCTCCTTTACTCTTAATACTTTGGCCATGTTGGCTTTCTTTTAGTTCCTCAAAGATACCAACCTCTTTTCCTCCCCAGGTTTTCTATTAACTGATCTTTCTGCCCAGAAACTCTTCTTTCTCATTGTCCTGAACTCAGCTCAAATGTCATCCCCCTTACCCCCCGCAACAGATTGCTTCCTCCAGTACATAGAAACTAAAATGCAAGACCCATTAGCACAGGGGCTTTAGGGACATTGATTATCTCACGAACTCCAATATCACCTGCATGTAGAACAGTGCCTGGTACGTAGTATTTGTTGAATAAATATCTGAATAAATAAATATTCCTTATGCTTAACCAGAGCCTATCTAGCTCCAAACTTAAATAGTCCAGATGGGCAGCTCAAGATTCACAGGAAAACAAACAAACAAATAAACACACAATCGGCAACATTCTTCATCTCTTTTTTTCCACTTTCAAGCAGATTAACAGTTAGAAACTATGATAGTATACCATAACATTCTCAAATTTTGCTCATCAAAAAATAATTAATGCACATCCATTGTCACCCAATGATCACATTTTTTTTTGTTATAAGCCGTGTTTATGGACCTTATATTTTGTTATAAACTGTGTTTATGGACAGCTTGAACACTAAATGCACATCAATTAGGTAACATTTTTTTCCCCCTAAAGAGCAAGTTTTCTTCAGGCATAGTTTTTTAAAAGATACTTACAGAAATTTCTCCATCGATATGAGATAGCAGAAATTACAAGTAATAGATTTATGTTCATTACAGCCAGGTCAGGAAAAAGATTGTTTGTGGCCTTATTATTGAGACCTATGCAGGAGTGAAAGTGAATATTGCATCACAGCTGCCTAACTTTCATATCCTGGACATCAATAAAAGAAGTGGAAGAGAACCAAAAAGTCAATGGGACTAGCCATTAAGCTTAGGTCACCTGCTCCAGGATGCAAAAATAAAATTCTAAAAACCTAGCATGCACATTTCCCTTTTCAGTTTGCAAGTGATCAATTTCCATAATTATCTTATTCTGTTTTATTTTAAATAGTAGTCTCATAGCCTAATGCATCTGGCATCCAACTGCAACTTGACAAAGTATATATAATGACTCTTGAAATGGCTCTCAAGAAAAATTCTGTCATCCTATAATCATCTTATGCATGATGAAGGCATACTACTGTCTTTTGGGAATATTCAAATTTGTGAAACAGTCAAAAAAGAAATGAAATGACACTTTCGCAAAGCTACTACTCAGAGAACAAGTACTTACTACAGAATTTATACTTACGGCAAATGATAAATGATTTTGTCTTTTTTTTTTAGTTACCAAATAGGATGTTTCCCCAGTGATAACACTGTCAGTCTAATTAATTTATCAAAATGTGAATTCGACAAGGGTCAATTTGTTTGGATAATTTATGTTTTTTGAAATTACAGTGAGAGTTTATAAATTCTTGATATTAATATTCTAAATTTTTTGTAACTCAGTTTCTATTCAATATTCTATAACTATGCTTTTATATCATAAATGTCAAGAATCATTAAACTAGATATGCAGTTATAAAAATCTTCACTTTTCTAATTTATTTTATTCTAATTATTATAATTCAATCTTAGATTTCTCTTATTAGCTTTTTGTTTCTGTTGTCTAGGTGTTTTACTTCATGAAGACTTAGGTAATACATTTCTAAATACATATGAAGTCAGTAAAACATGACAACAAATTAAAAATTGTACAACCAAATAATTTGACTCTGATAGGGTTTTCTTTGTTTGCCTTGATAACCATAACCAGTAGAGTTGGAAAAAAGTTTAAAATGATAATCTGTTTTAAATCCATCATTTGTTAAAAAGTGGCATGGCTCTATCACAACTGGAAGAGAAATTGATACTGATGCCTTACATTTATGCAGTATTTTACAATTTACAAAGCCTTTGGGATCCATTTTGTCATTTAAGTGTTACTGTAACACTCCCACAAGATAAGAAGGACACATATTATTATCTCCATTGAAAAGATGAAGACATTAAAGTATGGAATACTTAGATACTCTGTCAAGGTCCACACATCTTGGAAAATTGTGAAGCTTGCACTGGGATTCCAAAGTTCCCTTTCTATCTAAAACAGTTTCCACCAAATAACACTAGTCCCCAATATGCAAGAATTTTTTTACTTGTGGTTTTAACAAGTTAAATGTCAATAAGCAACTTATTTTCTATACAACTTAATGAATACATATAACCAAATAATACCAGGAGTCCAGTGTTGAGGAGGTCATCAAGAAGATGTGACTGCTGGTTAACCAGTGAGGCAGAACTGGGCAATTGGAGGCTCCCCACCAATATCTTGTCCTTGAAATGTGCATTCCATTTGCCCTCCCCAGTTCCAGAAGCTGCCCCAAGGATGTAGCCTTGAGATAAAAATGTGATGTTGAGAGTATCTGGATAGTATACATCAGTAAATTCAGTTAAGGCCTCTGTATAAACTTTTATGATTGCTAAGGGTGGTTGCAGAAATTGAATCCTCTTGCAAGCACCCAAGACAAGCCTTGTCAGTTCCCTTGCTTGTTAAAACTGACACCGACAAATCTGGAGTGGCTGGGCTCTTTTTTCGATCTCTCCCAGCCCTCCACTCACAGGAACCAGTTTCATAGTAATCCCAGAAGCTCCTGAGAATGTTTCGAACCAACATCCATTTGTTGCAGTGAAATTTTAGTTGTAATATTTGCAATTTGGTTGCTTATACATTTGATGGCATTTCCAACACAAAGGTTTGAAATGACCCTTTAATATCTCAAACTTTTTGGTATATATGTTCAGCCATATACAAATTTATTCATTTAAAGTTATAAGAATTTTTAACGTTGCTTAATTTTTCTATATTTATTGCAACATGGATAATATTCAAACAGCAAAATATAATGCACTAGATAAAATATCTTTTTAAAACCTCTCACTGAGATCCTATTGGGGCTGGCATATAATTGAAAACACTTAACAGAATATCTCAGGGCATGTTGCCAAGGAGTGAATAAGAGAATCACATTTCATTTTTAAATGCCAGACAAAAGTCACCTAAAATGACGATAACAGTGGTTAGAAAAAAGGAAGGAAATTGGGCTAGGAGGAAGGCATAATTTACATAAGGTGCTTTTTATCTAAAATTTTTCTTTTGTTGAATTTGACAATTTACCAGAGCCTTTTCAGAAGCGTCTGACATCCCTTTTAATTAAGCAGCAAGCAGTAAGAAGTGACAGGCAATGTGTTTCCAGAGAGTATTAATGCATATCTTGAGTGAATTCACCCCCTCAAGAAGAGCTCTAATTCTGAAGAAAGCATTTAGTTCTGTCTGATACAGAATCTTAACACTGAATAAAGCTGCAAAGATATATTTCTTCATTTAGGTTAAACCCCTCTCATTTCCAGCTTAAATAAGCAATATCTTTTTATGCTTCAGAAGAGCCTCACACTTTTGTAAAAGTAAAAAGGGATGTCATGTATATCCACTACAATTACTTAGAAGTGTTATTCAGTGATTTCATAAAAGGTAGAGACTATATATGCCTAAATAGTAATGTCAACTTTGAAAAGTGAGGGCATCCTCACTTTTTCTAAGGTTAAATTAGTCCCTTTAAGCATTTGCTCTTCGTTTGGTGGTAAAACGTATCAGGCTGTATGTAAAAAGAAAACTAAACTTTCTTAAATGTTTGTGATTTGTTCTAGAACTGCCCCTAGAGCTCCTTCTTTCTCTTAAACAAGCTATTAGCAGTTCTTACTCGTCCTTAGATTTCTTCTCCGTGTCCACTGCCTGCAGTTTAACACTTCACTTGGCTTCTCATTGGTTTCTTGCCTTTGTTTTCTGCACACGCATCAATGTTTCTTCCCACTTGCCCACTGAGAGAAAGGGATAGATGATGCAGAGTGGAGAGAAAGCATCAGAGCTTTAAATTAGCATGGAGATGACAAAATATGCAGTCCTGAAACAAGGAAAGAAAGCTAATTGTTCCAGTGTCTTCTCATAGTTTCCAAGATGACTGGCCATATGTAATTCAATTCCCATGTTTCATCATGTTATTATAACGTCCTCCCTTACTGGCACAAATCTGAGTCGATTCCTTGTCATCAGAAAATAGTGACTAAGAGCGAGCACTACTGGGCTGCTTCAAATATGGGCCTGCTGAGTGATGCATCTAGATGCTGAGAGACATTTCATCATGGCCTAGCTAGAATGCCTACTGCCTTGGTTGTTGTCCACTGACCTAAACTTGGTTTGGTTATTCCTGAAGCTTAAAGGAATAGGCACTTTCTGAGGAATTATCGACATTGGATAATTTCATCGAGAAGTGATTCAACAAGTTTTAAATTAAGCCCTAATTTAAATGGGCACCACTAATTCAGCTTTTTTTTTTCTTTTGAAGGAGCCTGTTATGCATATACTCTTTGTAAGTAGAGTAGCATGAAATATTGTTGGTATTCCTGATCTCTATCAACCCTAGCCTAATATAAAACCCATGATACAAGAGTGGCATTTTTGAGTCGAAGCCTTACGAACAGCCCACTTCTATGGACATTTGCTCTGGGATGGTTTGGCATCCAGGCAGCTTCGTTTGCTGATTTCACAGTGGTCCATGAAATTTTCAGCTTTCCCAAACACATTGAGGGAGCAGCAATTAAAGAAGTTGCTCTGTTTTTTGTCCTTCAGTGAGTCATCCTTCTTATTACGAGGGTCCAGGAACCTGCTTGCTTAAAGCCATAGACTGATGCAGTCTAGGTTTATATTGAGAAGAACCTAATGGGTTAGCCATCCATCAGGCCCTGTTGCATTGCTCCTTCTTAATATTTGTAAAGAAAAGGCAAAATATAAAGTGCCTTTCATTTAGTCATTTCAGTTCTTCATGTCATGAATTTCTGCAGTAGAAAACCACCAATCCCAACTAGAAGTCTTTTTCTCCTATTATCTGCTGAAGAATGCATCCATTAGCTTATTACTATTGATGAAAATTTGGGTTGCATGTAGCAAAGCAGAGGTTTTTTTGTTTGTTTGTTTGTTTGTTTTTTCCAAGAAGGAGAGGTTTACAAGGGATACCATTTTATACCCACTAGATAGTTAATAACAAATGTTAGTTAGGATGTGAAGAAATTGGAACATTCATAACATTACTGGTAGGAATGTCAAATGATGTAGTCACTTTAGAAAAAATTGGCCATTACTCAAAATTGAAACATAGAGTTACCATGTGACCTAGCAATTTCATTTCGGTGGAATATATCCAACAGAAATAAAAATATATTTTTGCAAAAAAACTTGAATACAAATGTTCATAGCAGCATTATTTATAATAGCTAAAAAGTGAAAATAATTCAAATGTCTATCAACTGAAGAATCAGCAAATAAAATGTGGCATATCCATGCAACAGAATATTATTCGGCAATAAAAAGAAATGAAGTAATGATACACACCACAACATGGACGTACCTTATAAACATTGTGGTGAGAGAAACCAGTCACCAAAGACCACATATTATATGATTCAATTTATATGAAATGTCTAAAATAGGAGACAGAATTTATAGAAACAGAAAGTAGATTAGTGATTGCATAAGGCTAAGGCAGGGGGAAGGATGGGTTGGGAAGTGACAGATAATGGTCATGAGGATACTCTATGTTTACAGACACTTTTATGTGTACGCACACAAAAATATATATACTTTTAAATATATGTGAGTATATAATTAGCTTATGTTATATATAATAAAGTAGATCCTATTATATGTTATATAATATGCTAAATTATATATTATAATATATAATAATTATACACCAATAAATATAAATATATTAAAGATCTCTCACAGCTGGTATCACAGCAGGTGTCAGGTCGATTACTGTTATTAATTTCTTCATCAGCCTGTAAGTGGTTTTGATTCAACCAAAAGTCTTTCAGACACCACAAAGATGGCCACACCCTGAAAGTCAGCTCTACTTAGGCACTTACAGCTGGTAAACTGTTCGATATTTGATCTTCCTAAAGGGTGTGTCAAACTACAAAGAAATTATATTCTGACTCAACTGGCTTTGCACTCAATGAGGAGGATGTGTTTGGAATGTTCTTGTTTATTTAGATAATGCTACATAATCCAGTAAAGACTGGGTACAAAGTACAGCAGATGTACAAACTTCCTGCCTTTGAGGACAAACACCGCAGTCTCTCAGTTATCAAAGATAAAGAGATAAAAAAGTTGAGAGGGAAGAGCCAACAGTGGGCTGGCTCCTCCCCTTGCATTTCCTAAATTGAGTCTCGTTAAAGACATTTTCCAGAGTGGCCAGGTTCTTTAAATCAGACTCAAATTATTTTAAAGAGTGGTGCTTCTGCTTGCCACTTATAACTAAAAAAAGAAGGAAAATAGTTATCTCATTTCTATGTGTGAAGTAATATAGAAGAATTATCAGACATGCAATACCTGTTCCTTGCACTAGCCTTGCTAATAAATTACTTTATACCAAATTTATAGATAAAAAAGCCAAAAAGCTGATTAAGCAGCTTACTTGAGTTCGGATAGCTGGTAAGTGGGAGAATTGGAATGGAAAGTCAGATCTCTTATCCTTAAAAATATCACTTTTTTTTTTTTTCCATTACGAAATACAGCCAGGAGATGATTAACCATACACAGGGAGGGAGAAAAAATTTGGAAGTATTAGAAATTTCTAGTGTTATTTTAGGTTATATTTTTAATGATTTGGGTTTATATTTAGATACCTTTGGCTTAATCCCTCAGAGCTACTAAGTAGCAATATAGGCTACCTAACTCTGCTGATATATCTTCTCTAGCTTTAAAAAATTTTTTTCTCTGAGTCTTAAGAGCCTGCCTTTGTAGCTATTTATAACTTTACATTCTCTAAATACCTTATTTTACAAATGAGAAAAGCAGATAAGATGGACCACTGGTTCGATCCAGGAAAATAGCTTAAATATTATCATATATGGGCCAAAAATATACCTGGAAAAGGGACGAGATTTGTATATAAATCAGGCATTTGATGATTATATATTTAGGTCTTTTATATAATAGGCAATAGGCTTAGTATATAATATAATATAATACTATAATATAATACTATAATATTTTATTTATTCTCTCAGAGTTTATAAACCCAGAACACACACACACACACACACACACACACACACAAACACACATGCACAGACCAACATGATATAACATTTAGTGTGCAACAACTTTGCCCTCATAGCACTTGGTTTGCATCTCTCATGGCAGAGTGGGGATCATTCCAGGCTGGCATGATGAGGCAAGACATTGCAGAGACTGTCATTTTAACCTGGGCCTTTCCAAAGTCTACTTTAATAGAGAATTGAAGACAGATTTTCACTGGTACTCACTCCCTAATGAAACTGACAGAGTAGTCATCTTCCTTTACAAGGTACTGTCTTATGCCTTCCTTGAGAAATAATTTTTCAATAGGAGCTAAGAATAAAAACATATGTTGCACAGCTTGTTATTTTGCCACGTATGTAAGTGATTCTGCTATATGTTGTATCCAATAGGTTGCTGATGTGAGAGCTGAAGTATCTACAAGGACAAGGAACACGAACCAAACCAACTGGTGTTGCTGTGTACAAGGCTAGCTGACCATACAGACTAGAATAGCTCAGAAAACGTGAACCCTGCCTGTAACAATAGGATCCAACCATCTGGCAAGGGGAGGGGGAGCAACCATATGTTAAATATGGTTGCCCTGCAGTGGAGTCAACCATATGTTAAATTATTCTGTTCAGTCTCCCAAAACTCATGCACAAAATGTCAGAGAAGCTACAATGGGACAGGGAAGAGGGATGTCTCAGCTGTTGACAAAAGTGATGGCCAAAAGAAGGTTTTTGATTTGCATGCATACAGAAAATGCTCAATCAATTCTGAAGAAAGTTACACTTGTTCTGTATATAACCAAGAATCTTGTAGGCGTGTGACTAGATAGTTAAGAGAGCCACATAATATTTTAATCATATACAGACTCAGCTAAAGGGTAAACATTGCTCACTTCCCCGGATCTTTGGTGAGATAAAGGGTTAAGGGAAGTCAAAGGTAGATAGATTCTCAGAAAAAAAATTAAAGAAACATTTCTTTGTGAAAATAAAAATTACTTAAAGTAACTCTCATTTCAACACTATTAGTAGAGTCACTGCACTAATAAGTAATATCTCATTCAAGATACATCTAATGAGATTGTCTGTATCACTCTGCTGTTGGCTTCTCTTTCTTTTTTTCCTTTATTTTCTTTATCCTGGAGAAGAACCAATGGCAAAAGGCAAGTGGGAGAAGTGAAGAGAGACTATATAGGAAATGCGTTGGTGCTCTAAAAATTAATTTGATGCTTATTTAATTAATACCAACACTGTGCACAATTCATGCTGTATATTCCCAGGGAACCTCACTCCTTTTCTCTCTGGAGATGAGTTAAGAGTAGGAGCCAGACTGCTTTGGTTTGGATCCTGGTCTCACTAGCTGTGTGCCCCTATACCAGTTACTTAATCTTTCTGAGCCTCAGTAAAATGACAATGACAATAGTACTTACCATGTAAGATTATTATGAAGATTAAATAAGTTGATTTTTATAAAGCATTTAGAAGAGTATCAGTTACATAGTAAACATTAAGTAAACACTTGTTAAATAAATAAGGTTTACGTATTTGGTTATTGTCCAACTGTTGGATTTTGGCAAATACTCCTAGAATTTGACTGTCTTCATCCTATTTCCCCCCTCCAATTGTCAATGTATATGAAATATGCCATTCCAGTGAAAATCATGGTACTAAGTTTCACATTCTTTATCAATTTCTGTGAGAACATTTGAATAATAATCCCTGTTATGTTTTCCTTTAGCTCTCATTTGATCACTCCAGTTTCATAGAACACAGTTTTTTATATAGAATTGGTGGGATAAAAGAGCCCTGGAAAGGTCATTATTTTTTTTCCCTTCCCTCTGCCACCCACTTTCAAGCTAGACCACACACATAAATCGTCCCAGACTTTTTCTTCATCACACTGTGGTTTCTATTCACATTTACTCTGCCCTAAGGAAACAATTTTGTTACAGGTGGGCAAATTCAGCACTAATGGCATTACCCTATGTTTTCAGAGAAACTTTTGAAAGCGAAATGTCCCCATTAACTTTGCCAGTTTTGCAGGATTCTTGTCACTGATCAAGTTTAATTATTTCCTGTGCTATTATCAAAAACCCCGAATCAACTTCTCACTTTCAATACATGTACAGATTGAATTATCTCATGGTAAATCTCTTAAACTATTTCTGTAATAGCTTTTCTCCACCTTATTTTAGACAGTGACTCCAAGGTGAAAACTTGCTGTTTCTTCATTACTAAATCATGAGCTCTAATTAAACCTTATTTTTTCATGAGAGAAATATTGCTAGTCAACTTAATTTAAAAAAAAAAATACATTTATGTAATACAGCAATATGTAAGTTGTTTGAAATTTTCTCTATCAATTGGTCGACTTACTAACCATATACAAAGACAAAAACTCACTCTGGCTTTAAAAAATTCTTTCTGAAAGTTCAAAATAATGACTTGAGAGTTGTTATATGCTTTTTAAGCATTATCATTTTAGCAGCTGTTACGTGCAGGATTAAGAAGAGGGTGGTGTCTTTTAAATCTCCCACACTCTTCTTGAGAAAACACTTCTGTTTATAACTGGCATCTGCTATACTTCAGAATTCATGTAAATTTGGCCACATAACCTAATGGGATTCTCCAGAAATCTTTCTTAATTTGCCACATTATCCATACAGAAGAGAGGACAGGAACTTCCCAGGCAATAGAAGGTACAGTTCAATGCTAATGACACTAGGAATGCGATTATTCCAAAAATTTCTCCTTCGGCAGTCTGAAATCACATCATTTGAGAATCTGTTTATTTAAATTAAGGTTCTTTACCTGTCAATGCTTTGAATAATACAGCATCCAACTCATAACTCTTAAGTATGAATGAAGTTCTTCCATGTCTTAACTCCTTGCAAGGAGAAGTTAGGGAAAAGTTACAGTAGTAGTCATCAGTGTTTTTCCGTGTTTTTTAAAAAGTAGTACAGAGATCTATTCATTTAACATATAATTTTTTGGCACCCACTGTATTACAGAGTCCCAGCCACCGTAGACGTAAAACAAACAAACAAACAAACAAACAAACAAACAAAACACAGTGAGGTCCTCTGGTGTGAAGACAATATGATAATTGACTATCATGTACACGGATTGTATGGGGACCATCTAGCAGACACTGTGACCAAAGTATAAACATGGTATTTGAGGAGAACAAGGAAGAATATGTATAACTCTGGCTGGAGAGACCAGAAAGTCCTACCCATAAGTAGAAATTATTGAAGACAAGTCTTGAAGGATAAATAGGGGTACCTCAAGCACCACATGAGGAAGGGCATTGAGGCCAAGGAAGCAGCTTGCAAAGTATATCGAGGTGATGAAAACTAATGAACATGGAACCAAGAAACCATGGATTAATCACCTTACAGGCAGAAGGACTATGTGACGGATTGGGAGATTCCAAGGAGAAAGTTATCCTGGATCCAATAATCACATGCTAAGATTCTGCACCTTATCCTGTAGATCACCAGTTCTCATAAGAAGAATTCTCATATGCCACATTCTTCCATGGCTATATTCGTATTAAAACATAATTCCAAATAAACTAATTTTAACTTCATCCCATTTTCTTTTCTTATGAAAAATGTGTCTGACTCCCAGGGTATTAAGGTAGATAAAGGGATAACTTGAAATCCTTTCTTATTCATCAAAAAAAATCATCTCAAAATTCAGTTATTTAATTCCAGTGAAATCTATGTATCTTATCTTTATCTATCTATCTATCTATCTATCTATCTATCTATCTATCTATCTATCTATCTGTATTATCTATCTATCTATTACCTATCTAAAACAAACATAGAACAACTCTCCCTCCTCATACCAAAGTTCTGTGATAACAAGGCTAAAAACTGCTAGCTTAGAGATGATGAAAAGAAATCAAGGAATTGTGTAAAGAGAATGCCATATTAAATTTGCCTTCTGGCAAGATTGCTCCATTTATGAGGGGGATGGATTGGAAAAGGTAAAGCATAGAGGTAGAATATATTAGAGGTTACTACAATAGTCCAGAAAAGGAACTGAAGTTGTGACAGTTTGAATAGAGAGAAGAGGTATGTGAATAAGGAGTGGAAGGAGAGAGCCTTGCTCATCAAGGAGTATGGATGTTGAGGGAGAAAGAGAAAATGAGTCTGCTTAGATGTTAAGATATAAAGGCAGTAGCAGACTACTATCAGAAATGGAATGAAAAGGAATGCATTCATTTTAGAAATGTTGAGCCTTGGGAAGGCATAAATTCACATTTTCCACCCTTTGGTTCTTTGAGTAATAACGAAAGAAGGCAGGATAAAGTTTGAGGCCAAATAACATAATCAGAAATATTTAATTTACATAGTTTAGAGTTAGCAAACTTTTTTTTGAAAAAGGCAAGAAAGTAAATGTTTTAGCTTTGGAAAGCATTATTGTCTCTGTTGCAACTACTCAAATCTGTTCTTGTAGTGCAAAAACAGTCATAGACAGTACGTTATCAAATGGGCCTTAATGTCTTCCAATAAAACTTTATTGACAAAAGCAGGCAGTGGGCCAAATTTGGCCGACCATCCATAGTTGGCCATCTCTGATAGAGAGGAAGACTTGATATAGAAAGAGTACCATAAAAAATATTTTCTCTGTTATTTTACTATCATTAAATTAGGTCATTTTTCAGTCATCTAAATACTAAGAGTATGTTCAAAGTTTTCTACAATTGTTACATCTTTTTAATAGAAATTTCTATCAAATACAAATATATATTTTTTGTATTTAAAGACTATGTCAGACTTCGAACACAAGTCAGTTACTAATTTACCTTAAGCATGTGTTAAGAAACAGAGTAATGAGGAATAAGTGTTTTCTATTGAGAAGTATGCGTGTGCTTGTGTGTGTGTTTGCTGGTGTGTCTATATAAAATAATATCCTCTTAGAAAATATGAAAGACTCAACTACAAACTGTGGTGGAAAATCTTAGTAGGCTCTTCTAATATTTAGAGGCCAAGAATTTTAATACGGTTTTAATGTCTTACAAAAGCGAGTGCTAATAAAAAAAGAAATGTTACTAACGAAATCTCCAGAGATGGTAGACAAAACTGTTATCTCTCTGTAGTGACTGACATTTACTTTTGAAAGCCAAGAAAGCTTTCTTTGTGTACCAGGTAGGAAAAACCTGATTTAGTCATTAAAACAGTACATTAGGCAACACTACTTAAAAAACAGCCAAAAATAAGTTGCCTAATGGAATATATGTTGAAACTGTATTCCTACTAGTTATATCCTTAATGGGTTCCTGTCAAAAGATGGAATAAAAATAATAAGTCGATACTTATATTTCTTTTCTCATCATTACATAGCTTTTTATTTTTTATTTTTTTGTAACCAAATAAGTTCCATATAAAGAAAAAGAATGTAGAATTGTATGGAGATGAATCCGAGCCCATATTTCCACCTTTTATAAGATCTATTTAACATTATTAGGGCAGAGTGAAGGAAAATGCTGAATAGACCTACAGTTCACTTACATTGAAATATAGTTTGGCTTTAAAGTGTTCTTTTAATCTGTTGTTGGTATCTGTCTCCATAGCAATGGTACTTGTTCATAAATATTCTTGCTGCAGGTTTATCTGATTTTAGTATATGCAATTAAAAAGTTTCTCTTGACCATTTATCATTTCTCCTTGGTACAAAACTTTTTCATTGTGTTTTCTTTAGCATTAAGAATGTGGTAGTTCCAGAGCGTGGCAATTTCTTGGCTTCTTTAGGGAGGTCCTTTTTAACTTCTGATTGTTTTCTTTATTGCCCAGCCCCCCTTCCAGTGTCTCCTTTGCAGTTCTCTTATTAGACAATTGTTAGTTTACAAATGGTTCACATTGTATCAATTCGAAAACAGAAACCACTCAGTTATTTGAACAAAGAGAATATAATATTAAAAACAACAACAACAACAGTGAGCTAGGTAGGACTTTGTTGACTAACTGAAAGAGTAAAAAAAAAAAAAAAAAAACTCAGAAATCAGCAAATGTATTCTATAAAGGACCAGACAGTAAATGTTCGTGTTTCACAATTATTCAGTTCTACAGTTGAAGCAAGAAAAGAACAGCCTCGAACATAAGGGATGGGCCTGAGTGTGTCCTAATAAACCTTTACTAGAGTCCCCCTTTATTCTCGATTTCACTTTCAGTGGTTTCAGTTACCCATGATAAAACACAGTTCAAAAATATTAAGTGGGAAATTCCAGAAATAAACATTCGTAAATTTTAAGTCGTGCACCATTCTGAGTAGGTTGATGAAATCTTGAATGTCCCGCTACATCCCACCTGGGACTACTGAATCATCCCTTTGTCCAGCATCTCCACACTGTAGAAGTTTCCTACAGGTTAGGAGCCCTTTCAGTTATCAGATAGACTGTGGTGGTATCACAGGGCTTGTGTTGAAAACCTACTTATTTTACTTAATAATTCTACATTCACATAACTTTTATTATAGGTCATTGTTACAATTTTTCTATTAGTTAATGTTATTAATCTCTTACTGCTTAAATTATAAGTTAAACTTTAGCATAGATATGTATATATAGGGGAAAAAAAACATATTATATACAGGGTTCGGTACTATCTTTCAAGCCAGGCATCTACTAGAGATCTTGAAATGGTATCACCCACAGATAAGGGAGGAACTATTTAAAAAATCAGCAGCAGGTAGGATTCAGCCTACAAGATGTGGTTTTTCAACCTTTGCTCTAAAGTATCCTTGAAGTAGCAACTTCAGGGAGCAGCTTCTATTAAGATTGACAGAACAAAAAGACAACATAGGATTGTTACAATTTGAAGACTTGGAAGAAGAGCTTCATGCTCCTGGAACCCAAACATCTGCAGAGCGGACACCAGCTGGCTGCTGCAGGTATCTCAGGAAGGGATGATGAAGTTGGATCTGCAAATATCGGAAAAACTGCACACTAGGTTCAACTAGATTCAACTGCTACTTCCCACTTCCCAGGGTACCCATTGCTGGAGAGATGCTCAGAGCAGGCTGTTAGCAAGCCCACAGGAAACAAAAGGGAACAAATAGGAAGGCACTAGTTTGTTTTTTCTTCCGTAGCCTTGCAGTCTCCCCTTTGCGCCCCCTACTGGCTGAGAAGCCAGCAAAGTAGAAAGGCGGTTTGCAGAGTCCTACCCTGGTCATCACGTGGTACCGAAGGGCAGGTTTGGAGCTGACAGTAGATTACTTAATGAGCACAGACATCAAAATGTAAGATTCTTTTTCAGCCCCTCCCCTTTTTTTAATTGAATTATGACTGAGAAATCTCTCACATTTTCACCCTATGGCTATCTAGGGGAGTTTTCCAAGTTTTAGAATTATGCCCAGACTGCCCACAAATCTATCAAATTTTGATAATATAAAGAATGATTGGACCAGAGGGGATAGGGAAGGGGAAAGAAAAAAATAGTTAAAATCTTTTCTTCAATAAAAATTTTTAAAAATTGAAGATAAAAGAATGGTTGTTTAGAATCCATAAAATTAAAGGACAATTATGTATATGTACATTTATGTTTGTCTGTGCACATGGGTCAACATATATCAAGGTAAGGTTTCAACTCTTCATCTTGGAAAGGACTATACTTTAATTTGAAATATATCCTTGTTTCTTTTTATGCTAAAATATAATTTATTAGTCACCAGTAATAGCCTATAAGACTGGTAGTTTCTGTTATTTAAATTCCTGTTTGTCAAATAAAATGTTAGCAACTACATGTCAATTCTCAATTTGTATTGTATTTTATTTTATTGAATTTCACCGATTAACAAAATGCAAAAGCCCTGGAGTGATTGTTTATGAGAATATATAGCCTTGGTTGATCGACTGATTGATTGATTGATTGACTGACAAGTGATGAAGGCTGCTGGAGTAAATCAGGCAGGGCTATTCTGAGAAACATCCTTTGAAGATATTTTAAAAGTTAGACAGTTTGTTACTCAAGAATGAAAAAAAAAAAAAATCTCTAGGAGGATGCACTGAATTTTAGTGCCCTGGACTGTCATAATGGCTTTATGTGTAGATGACCCTAAGTGTTAGTGCATCATTAGACAATAAATAATAAATGACATACACATTACATTGACTTTCTTATACACATATCTATTAGCCTTACATAAGAACACAGCTTTCTCTCAGCTTTACCGCCTGTGCTGTATTTTATAGTTTTGAAATGTTTTCCCTAAATACTTTATTTCAACATCTTACACACTAGTTGGGCTTTAGCCCCTCTTGAATTATGTTTTCTTGCTGTAGCATAGCTGTACAACACAATTGACACTCTGTCACTAGGGCAGGAGAAATGCCAGAGTTGGACTTTAATCTTCGAGCCATCTATAATATTATTTGCCTAGTGATGGCTTACAGGTACCTATTTATATCTCCCTTTAAGTATTTTATATTTTCTCTATTACTGATAAGAGTTAATCCACAAGTTTCCTGAGGGTTCTTTTATAAGTGTACATAGGTTATCATTTCTGGTGATAGGAATCACTGTACATTATTTTTATTATAGTTTGATAGATTCTCCAGAAAGTTACCTGGTGAAGAAATAATCAGGAAGATTCATAATGAGTCATTCAGTGCAGATCTGCTCAAGATACTTTATTATTGTGGCCATTGTGGGGAGTGGTAGATGCAGTCTTAGTTCATCGATTCTGTATTTTTGAAATAGAATGCTCTATTGCCCTAAGGAGACTGGGGATATTAATGGCTTAATATTTTCAAGACACTATATGCATTCTCACAGCAAAGGACAACATATCTCATTTATGAAACATCACTTTAATAAATAGAACTATGTACAAAATAAGCCATGCCAAAAACACTTTTTACTTTCGACTATTAAAAAAAAAAAGACACTTTGCATTATTTACTAGCTTCCGGATTGTTGATTTTCATTGACTCTCTGACTGCTTAGCTGCAGAATTAAAAAGACATTTTCATCCCAATGTCTTCTTTCAAGAAAAACTAAGGATTTCTTTTATGGGTGAGTGGTTTTTAAATCCCACAAAATTGACACATTTTTAGGAGTCTGTTCAACAAGCCTAAGTGCTCAAATTATAAAGATCTTGGAGGCCATAATTTCCCCAGCTAGATGAAGAAGATAGCACTAAGAGGCCTCACAGATCATACCATGTTGTCATTTATTATAATGTTTTAATATACTACAGAATTTGTATTGTCAAGAACATTAGATGGGGTGATTTATTGCCTAGGACTGATTATGTTGCTATTAACACAGATGGCTTGAATTTTAGAAGGGGGAAATTTCATGTCACTGAACATGAAAACATAAATGCTGAGTTGCCAAGAAACAAAGGGGACTTTACTTAGAAAAGACTCATTTACCTGTCACATGTGGACAACATTCAAGAGGTAGTTTTATTTTCCTTCAAATGCACACTTTAAACTCTATTTTTTGCCTCAAGGAACAGTTTATGTGTGTGAAATGTTTTTCCCCAGTGGAACAAACTTTTGTAGGTATTCCCTCTGGGACAATATAGGCAGTGTTTTCAGAGTTTCTCTTCAGTTTCTGCTACAGGTACCAAAACCATGACCTTGCCAACAAGGTTTTTGCAGCTGAATGTCTAGAGCTCTGACATTTGCACTGACTTTCAGTGCTTTCCTGTAGGCTAACATCTGAAAGGCATCATCTGCAGATGCCCAGCCACCACACACTGGACCAAGCACAGCAGTGAGGGTACTAAATGGAAGAACATCGATCCACCGGGTGAAACAAACAGGACAGACATCTGAGTATCTTATGCAAAAATGACGCTGCCTGTCCAGATCTCATCATCATGATTATTCGAAAATTCAGATGAGAGTATAAGAGCAAGAGGAACAAACTCTTTTGCTGGATCCTTCACTCTTGTAAGCTACTCACAAGTTGCAATTCAAGCATCTAAATAAAAATAAATTGACAATGACAATGCTTGGGGAGAATGAGATCAATACCCTAATTTGAAGAAAACGATATATTATTAGGTGTCAGACTGGCTTGGTGTAGTATGAACTGAAATATTTTGTTTATTGCATTGAGTCACCTATAAACTAAAGATTTCATTATTCAAGTTTATTTACAGAAATAAAGTGAAGCCTTCATTTTCTAAAAAATTGGAGTGCTGGTTAATTGAAAATTGACGTGTCACCTGATAAATGTCTCTTTAGCAGAGGAAGAATAGCGTTCATCTCTATAGAAAGATATAGAGTGCAAGAAATGTCTCTCTCTAATTGAGATCATCTTTAAGTGAATGGAATTTTACAGGTCTGCTCTTGTACACCATCATTCTTCTACACAATGATATATACTTTGGGCAAATTTGCAAGGCTCTGTTTAAAAGCTTTTTATTCTTTTTCTTCTGTGCACAATAGGGATAATAAACATACACCTCTCTTTGAAGTAGAAGGGAGAGTGACTCTGCGAAGTCAAGGGGCATTATGAAAGAATGAAAAGTAAAAGGTGAAAAACTCAACTAACAACCATTAGGGGGATGAAATGTGTTTTAGAGGGGATTCCATTAACTGATCAAAGAATGATGTGTGTACACACACACATTTATACAAGCTCGTGCACTAGAAAGTTAAATTTGTCTTCCCATGTGCTTTAGCAAGTGGGCTTGGCCAACATCTTATTGCCGCCAGCACTCCAAAGTCACATCAAAGCAGATTTGTTCAGTGTGTCTCTGTAATTCATTACCTGAATTTCCTGTCTCATATGTAGTTCCATTTGCTCACTGGCTGATGTCCTAAGCATAGCATTCTACCTGAAGGAGCAGACTGGCTTGTTCAGGTTCAAATATGGACAATTATTTCCATTAGTAAACCAAGACAAAAAAGTGTTTCTCCTCAAGGCAAGAGAAGCCCATGTGCAGACTTGATCTGAGATCTGGTTCTAGATATCATTAGTGCCCATTGAGCCTAAAATCTGAGTCTACTTGACAGCGCTCACAACTAGCAAAGTACCATTTATTATTGAGTAACATTTCTGGCAAGTTATATGGCCTAATAATAATTAATTACTGAGTCTCTGTCATCTACTGTTTACTATGTTAGGCACTGCAGATAGAGTGGCAGACAGTGCTTGCTGTCATGATGTATTATAGGTGGTAAGACAGGCATTCATTTGTTCTCAAATCTCCCCCTTTAGACATATTTGCAATCACTCAGGTTCTTTCCAACTTGAGCCAGTCTTGCCTATGCTACTTTATATTCAAAGTAAAGGAGGGAACAGTGTGAGGAAAGCGGAGGGGGAAATGAATAGGCCAAAGCTATTTCTGATAATCCCCCATATATCTGTATCCATTCCTATTCAATGACACCATTCTGTTATAAATCCTGAAATAAAATCAACAGAATCACATCCTTTCTACAGCCCAGGTGTCAGTGCTAGAAAAATAAAGCTACACCAAAGCCATTCAGCCTCCATCAGAGCAGGCTGTGTGACCCATGTTCTAACTGGTTAAAAAGACCATGTGGAGATGTATTGGCATTTTTCATCACATAACTCAGTGTGCTGCGATACACTTGATTACCCTAGCAATGTTTATCTTTGAGCAGAGTTAGGGCAATTTAGGATACAAGTTCTTTTTGCTCTCCTTTGATCAGCTGGAAAAAGTGGATGTTGGTCAAGATAATGTTATGTAAATTCTGTAATAACTTAGAGTCAAAAAGTCAGTGTGTAAATATGATTATATATCCAATACTTCAGCTCCAAAAAGAAAAAAAAATGCTTTTTTTTTTTTAAATTTGTTTCTGTTTCTATGTTTTACACATGGGATTTTTTTGAGACCTTGTTTTAGAAGCGTACTGAATCAAAAATTTTTTGGTGCACCACTGCAGTGAAGCCCTCATATGGTGAGCATTATCTAGAGACCCAGATCTTTTCAGTTAGAATTTCAATAGGTGAAATAGAAAATGATCAGTGAGCAGTGAGGACAATTATAATGGAAACATCATTTAAAATGAAGGCTTCAACATCTGTTTCTCTTTCTAATTACAAATGCAACACTCCCTTCTGACACCCAGCCTCACCATCACCACCATAAATTACAATCATAAAATAGGTAAAAAAACAACGTGGTTTACATGGTTTTATGTGTTTTTATTCAGAAACACATGCATGCTGCAACTATGTTGCTATCATGTATCAGATGAAACCAAGTGGGATGGAGGAAGTGAAAATACAGCTCTTATATTAATTATACAATTTTTTTTCTATAGATTTTCACTGAAGTCTTGTGTAAACAAAAGTGGGCCTGGGTGGAAGGAAAAAAAAAACACATACACAGTTGATAAAAAAAAAAATCAACTTTGCAAAGTTCTTTCAGTCATTTATCAATAAATAATTATCAAAAACCTACTATGAGACAGGCCTAGTACTGGCCTCTAAGGAAAAACGAGTAAGTAAAATAGATACTCCTAGAAAGGACAGCCTAATTCTTGAAAGAGACATTTAAGAAAATGATTGCACACATACACGTGTAATTACAACTGTGATGTTTCAGTGAAGAAAAACTGCAGTTTTCTATGACAATGAAACTTTCAGCAAAAATCCCAAGAAGACAGCAGAACCCTAAAGAGACAGTAAAAAGACCCCATGAAGCATTCTTCAACTGACTTTTACGAACACAAGCAGAGCTATATTTCCAGGATTTTTCAATATCTGAAAAATCAGTAATTAGAAACAGAAAACATCTGGGGTAATTTAAATAGAATATTGAAGATATAATTTATAGCTTTAAATTTCCAAGATTTCAGGCTTAAAGAGAACAGTCTGTAATATATATGTCAGCTTTTATACCAAGAAGTAATATGTCTAGTGTTGATTATTATGGAACAGACTAGTACAGAGAAATAGAGCCATGAATTGTGTCCTGAACTTCAGGACAAAAAGAGAGATCTAAACCACAGCAAACAACTCTCTAATCTAATATAGGGTTACATCATTTTTTTTTTTTTTTTAGAGAGAAAGTAATTACCATTGAAACAACAATATAGGAATACCCATATATCACATTGTAATACTTCATGTACATGTATAAATACATACATATTAGATATATTACATATCATTATAAATACTACTTAAGTCTATAAGCTATTGTATTAATATAAGATAGGACATGATACTGTGACAAACAATTCCTGAGTCTTAATGGTTTAAAAGTCTCTTTGCAACATGTTCACTTTGGTTCAGTAGAAAGTCAATTCCATGTTGTCCTCAAGTAAGAACTCAGGACAATGTAGCCACTACCAGCAGAAACACTACTGATCACCATGGTAGTGGAATGCGCTGATGAAGATTTGCTCACTGGTTCTCAAATTCTTCCATCTGGATATTATGTTCCTTCAAATTTCATTGACTAAAGGAGGTATAGGGCCATTACTAGGATAATCCCCCCATTTTCCCAAAGTACAGATAAACCAGACCTTTATTCTACCTCATAAAACACATATACTGTATTTAATATATATACACCATATACTATATGATTGTATTTTATTCTATCATCTAAATGTAAAATATTGATATCTGCACTAGGTCAATCTGATATCTATGATTCAAATACAAATATTTATATCAGGCAAATCTGATAAACGACCTTTGTTTTTCACCTCCCTTTTACAAATGTTATCTAAACGGGTGAACAGAACTACTTCCATGTGAAAACACAAGTCTTTTGACCATTAAGTAGAAATGGGAATACTAAGGACATCGCCGAAAGAGTAGAATGTGCCTAAAATCTTCATTCATGACAAGTAGCTGAGATATGACATACTGTGTGTTTACAAAATCGAGTTGGTGATAGTGATTAGGAACCTGTAGTTATTGAAATTTAAAAGAGCAGAGTTGGATTAGAGAGTGAGCTACAATGATGAAATGTAATTAATACAAATTCAATTTGTTCATTAAAAAATGTTTTTCCCTAAAAATAGTCAGCATGCTATGTGGGAATTAGTCAATAGTCAGTCAGAAACAAATGTTTTCTCAATGTATTTTATGAGGAACATTTTAGCATCCCTTTACTTATAAGTCTATATTTTAAAAACTGTACATATTTTGCTGAATAGTCCTTTTTTCTTCCTTCCAGTGTGTATATACGTAACTCTCGCCTTTAAAAATCACTAAAGATTTCCTTTCAATAATAGAGAATGAATATTGAAACAATATCTAACTAAGCATAAGCACTTCAAAGACAGTTTGACAACTTGTACTTTTTCAAATATTTCAATGTCTTTTTATGTGATCACAAGGTATGAACCTTGAACACATTTTTCTTTTCTCTACTCCCAATTTTTCTGTCATTTCCAGAGCTGTTTATAAAATAACTAGTATCATATAATGTGGATAAGAAACAATGGTGTGAAGAGCTCAGTGTTACCTAAGTATGGTTGAGCATCTTTTCATTATATTTCCTTCACCAGCTTAAAATAAAGTTATCATGTTACCTGATTATGTTAATCACCATTAATTTTTTTCATAACAGTAAAATATACATAACATAAAATTTAGCATTTTACCTATTTAAAAGGATAAATTCAATGACATTGAATGTTGAGAAATCACCACCATTGTCTGTTTCCAGAATATTTTCATCAACCCAAAGGAAACTCATATTTATTAAATTTTTATCCCCTCCCCAACCCCAGCCTCTAGCAACCACTAATCTGTTTTCTGTCTCTATCAATTACCCTATTGTGAATATTTAATATCAGTGAAATCATACAGTGTATGTCTCATGTTTGCCTTCTTCAGTTAGCATAATATTTTCAAGGTTTATCCATGTTGACATAGGTTGTTTATCTTTTTGTTGTTGAGTTGTATGAGTTGTTTATAGTCTGGATATTAGACACGTATCTTTTGGTTGTTTTTTTTCACTGTCTTGATAGTGTTCATTAATGCACAAGAGTTTTAATTGTGATGTTCAATTTATCTATTTTTTCTTTTGTTGCTTGTGCTTTTGATATCATACCTAAGAAACCATTGCAAAACATAAGATAACAACGATTTTTTTCCTGTTTTCCTATAAGAGTTTTGTAGCTTTAGCTTTTATACTTAGGTCTTAGATCAATTTTGAGTTATTTTTTTGTATATGGTATGAGGTAAGGATTTACCTTCATTCTTTTCAATGTGGATAGCCAATTGTCCCAGTATGATTTATTGAATAGACTACTTTTTCCCATTGAATGGTCCCAGAAACCTTATCAAAATTCATTTGGTCATATATGTATGAGCTTATTTTTGGATTCTCAGTTCTATTCCATTAATCTATACATCTAACCTTATGTCAGTAGCATAATTTTATTTTTTTTTAATATGCTAGAGCTTTGTTGTAAGTTTTAAAATCGGGGAAACTAATTTTTCCAACTTGGTTTAAGATTGCTTAGGCTTTTCAGGGTCCTTAGTAATTTTATGTAAATTTTAGGATCAGCCTTTCCATTTTGATAACAATTGCACCAAATCTGTTGATTTGGAAAATATTACCGTCTTAATTTTAATTCTTCCATTCCATAAAGATAAAATTTTTTTCCATAAAAGTTAATTTTCATGTCAAATCAAATAGATTACTTTTCAAAATAGTTCAGTGATAGGTAGTATTACTTTTTTATGAGACCGTGCTAGATATTTTGTCTTTCCATTTAATTATATGGGATACCTTATACAATTAAAGGTATAATACTTATGTGGAATATAATAAAAATTTACCTAACCCATATAAATGAATTTAGAAGACCATCCCTTTTAGAGAAGTGAAATGAACCAATATTTGTGATTCAATAAGAGGAAAAAAAAAAAACAATGTATCCTGAAAAACTTCCAAAGCCACAAGTTTAAGAACATCTGATCACATTTGCTTATGACTAATGTGTTGGCATTTTGAAAGCAAATAAATAATTCTCCTTTCTCTTCTTTCCAAACTTTAACAAATATAGATGTGTGGAAATCAAACATATGGAGCTCATGATATCAGTTTAATTAATAATAAAACCTGGATTAGACAGCTTCAATCGGTTTCTTAATAATCCCTCTAAATAGAATTTATCCCCCAGAATTTTAGGTGAACAAACCAGATGAGACTTTGCCCTTGTTACAGGCAGGCAGAAGCAAAAAGGAGGGAAAAAGAGAAAGGAAAGATTTAGATAACATTTCTAATGCTATCTCTCTCTCTCTCTCTCTCTCTCTCTCTCTCTCTCTCTCTCTCTCTCTCTCTCTCTCTCATCAATTTACCTACCTTGAATCAGATTCTCAAATATAGTAGCTACAGTAAAATACAGCCATATGAACCCAAGTTAATTTTCATAGCAACATATGTGCAGCTTGAATTTAATTACTTACTTAGGCTTTGTACAAGGAGAAGACACTGACTTTCAGGGACTTCATATGGTATTTTTGTGAGCAACTTCTCCTTCTTATGTACTTTCATGAAGCACCCAAGGCCCTTTAGTTATAGATGCTATCTATCAAGACCTGTGCTCCTGATATGCATTCCTACATTCCTTCCACTTTTTGTCTTCAGTAGTAGAATCAGTAAAAGTCAAGGCAGGGCGAAGGGCAGCAGTCAAGATCCCGGGAAACCCAGTCTACAACCCCAGAACCATTCAATGGATTCCTCTTCAGTAAGATCACATTTGTTCCCTGGGTCAAGAAGAAAGACAAAAAAAAAAAAAAGTTATTAAAATAAATCTGTGTTATATGTTATTGTTGAGAAACAAACTCAAAAAAATACTGAGTGACCTGCACAAGAAGACTATGCAACTGTGGAAAAGTTTGGTGCTCAGGGGGATGGCTTTCACAGCCAGGCAGACCTGCATATGAAAACTGACTCCACTAAAATTTGATGGTAGCTAATATCTATGAGCCTTATTTTTCACAACTATAAAATGGGGAACATTTCTCAAAAAGCTCAGCTGAAAATTAAACAATAGTGTATGTAAAATGTCTAGTATGGTGCGTGGCCCATAACAAAAGTTTAATAAAGGTTTAATATTAGTTATTCATTGGTAAAGTAACTTTTGGGAATTCCATTTTGATCTAATCAAATGGTAAGGAACTGCAATGATGGAGCAAAACTATCGAATAAGAAATTCATTACCCATGCCTAAAATGAGTCCTCACAGCTAGTATCAGCAAACTTTCTCTTGTTCTTTTCTCCCGACAATGAAAAATAGCTGGTCACCTTCATCTGTTTAATAACACTTTACATAATAGAAATCACTCTTAACTGGTATCTCTACGTACTCTTCCTCAGATTAAAAAAAAAAAAAAAAATCCTCTCTTTAACTTTTCAAATAGAGCTTATTTTCCAACTCCTTAATAATCCTAGGGGCTCACCTTTGAACACTCCATATTTTCTCTTTTAATTATGAAAGTCCAAAATGGATATAGTAAAGTGAGCATGTCTGACATTAGCAAAATGTGGGAATTACCAGAGTAGACAGTGAAGACAGGGAGAGCTTCCATGTTATGACCAGATACTGAATTGCCTTTAAAAACAGTCACATGTTGCTGATGCAGTTCTCAGATACTATCCATTGGATAGGAAGATCTCTTTGATTGCCATGTAAATAGCTGGTCATTTCTCTTCTTACTAGTATCTTTTTTTTTCCTACTTTAAGTTTCTTTTTTCTTGTAGGGCAATATGTAGAAAATTAAGGAAAAAATAATAATAATTTGCTCTAACATAGAAATGCAAAACAAGGTCCTTGTCATCTAATTACATGGTTAATTATATCTATTTTTTATTTCATACTGTCTTTTTTTTCCAGACTATCTTCTCAACACCTGTTCATATAATTTTAGAACTAGAAAATACACTAGCAATAATGAAAATCAGAATTTTTATAGTACTATGGAGAAAAAGTTTGTACGATCAAAAAGATTAAAAACGTAGTATATAATACCCACTTTTTAGAAACTCCCAATATTAAAGAGTATAGGAAAGCCTCGTAAGTTCAGCAATAAATAAAACTGTCCAAACCACCTGATCAGGTCTTTCCTGAATCTATTTCATGATGGACCTTTGGAGGATCTGTACCTGCATTCAATAGAAATTGCCTTCCGGTGAAATGCGCATTGAAATTGTTAATATCACCCAAATTTATTACAATCCATAAGAAACTAAGGCCCAATGTGGTTTCTCATCTATTTCTCGTCTCTTTTATTTTCACTCCTCTGAAATTTTACCATTTTTCCTCATGCACGTGCCACCTTTGCCCCACAGATACTTCTTATTATTGATTTTTTTTTTACTCAAAATGGCTGAACATGGTTTTATCTCTCTTCAATGAAGAAAAATAACAAAAGGGCAGATTTCTGTTTAGAAACTATTTCTATCCTATTTCTTAAATTTCTCTTCTCTATATACTTTCTAAAGATGTGTCGATGCAAATGTTTGAAGACAATATGTGTTCTTTGGCTGAAGACTAGAGACTGTATTCCCTGATCTGTCTTCAAGTATGTATTTACACGACCGGGTTTACTATTTTCAAATCCTACTACCACGTGAGGAAATGACAAAGCATTAGTTCACAATGAAGTCATAAATATGCCAAAGGTTGATCGATATTAATTTATAAATGAATGCGTAATGCACATATCTCATTTTTGTTACCCAGGAAAAGCCTCATGGAAAAGAATTATAAAAGTCCTTTTCTATCAGCCTTAAAACTGAAGGCCATGGAAAAGCATCCATTTTAAGAAAGAGGTCACTTTTTATTATTATGTGTGACCCGGGGCAAGTGTCTTCATTTCCACTCAAATAACCCATTTGGAAATCACATTGAGATCCTCATGTAACAGATGAGAGCAATGTAGTATACCAAAAAGCCTAAATAAGAAAGAGCTTTAGAATTGATTTTCTATATTGCTGTGACCAGTCTGCTTTTCATTAGTTCCACTGGCATTAGTACTAAATATATAAAAACAAGAGGCATGCATGTTCAGTGGTGGTGGTGGGGGGGGGGGGTGTTTTTGTTTTATCCTAAGATCACCTCCACAAAACTGTAGACTTCCGATAAAAAGAGGAGAAAAATAATCCTCCTCATTCTCCTGTTGGTCCCAGAACCAAATTACTCTGTTTTACCAAGTCAGCAAATGCCTTGTACATCTGAAGCACTAAACTTGGCTCCTGAAAATATTGCCTGCTTGTTAAATCACCCACACTAGATAGGCCCTTAAAGAGCCAGACATACTTTAAAATTTATTGCCACAAGTGTATATATCTTCCTAAGGCCTGCGATTCTCTTGAGTCTCTTCCCCAAACAAGGCTCCTGATATTTGTCCCTGCAGAGGGCAACCAAGAGCCATGCTACTGGCCTGAGCCATTCTCACATCCTGAAGGAAGAATGAGCAAGGATTCCCTGGCTGGGGACTTTATGGGACCTTGACAGCTAATCCACATCATGTGAATGGCTTTGAGCTGACCCATCTTTTCTTTTTCATTTAACAGTCTGTGCAACTGCTTTCGAAAGACCAATTAGGCTGAGCCACCACTCTTTGAAAGGTCTGATTGTTCTCAGGTTTGGTCAAGTACACATACCACACAGAGATATGCTATAGAAGCCAGATTCATAAACAAACCTATATTCTGCCACTTCCCACTCTGTATAGCTAGATGTAGTCTCGTTTGGAACGTCAGAGTGTGGCCCAACCCATCAGATTGCCTTCAGACTATTTTACAACAAGTTCGTTTCATTAATTAATCTCCTTTTGTGAGGTCTAAGAGCCATACACCAGAATGATATTGGCTTGGTCAAAAAGAGTTTTATAGCTATATCATGGCATGTTTTAATTTTTCAGCTAAAATCACCTAGTGTGCTCTCTGTGTTGCTATTTATAGCACAGCAAATTGGCTTTGAAGCAATCAGTGTCCCGTTCCTCTTCATTATAGTAACCCTGGACTGTATCATTAAACATGCAGGCGGCAGGAATTGCTTTGGGGGGCCCCAGTCAGTTGCCACAGTCGAGCATATCTGGCTTCAGTTTGAAGATAATCGTGGCCACTTACATAGTTCTGAAAAGTAAATTAACATCATTCAAGATAATGTGAGGTTTAAAATAAAATTTATTAGGGATTTGTGGAGCTTCCCCGTTTAAGACCTGTTTTCAATTGTTTCTAGCTCCCACCTAGTAGGTACATTATAAAGACCTACACTCCTGGTCAATTTTCAAATTATTCTTAGCACACTTGAACTTTACTAATGGCATCTCGGTATTTGAGACCCACAGGGAACCACAGAGAACATATGTAAACTGAAGGGTTAGAACATTTTATAATAACTCCTTACACCAGTGTGCTCAAAGCGCAACCCTGGGACCAGCAACAACAACTTCAACATCATCTGGAATCTTTTTGGAAAAGTGGACTCCTGGGCCGTACTACAGACCTACCTAATCAGACATCTTGAAGGTAGGGTCCAGTAAGCTGTGTTTTAACAAGGCTTCTAGATGAGTCTGACGCAACCTAAATTTTAAGGATCACCACCTTGAACATTTTTTGAGGCTTTCAAGATGTACAAATTATTTTGACATACAGCAGTTTTACTTCTTTTAATAACTTCATTAAGTAGGCAGAGTAGATATTAGTTTCTACAACTCCTTGACTAAGCTCTACTTTAGAAAGGAAATTTATTCAAGAGCATCCTACTGCTAAATGTTAAAGAAGACTTGATTACAAGGTTTCTAGTTTAACGTCCATTCCATTGTACTCTTGAACCTGAGTAGCAAAGTTGCTACTGAATGAAGCCAAGGGGGTACACCTGGCCCCAGTGACTGCATGGGCTGGCTGCCCAGGAACAGCCCCTAATGGTAGAGCACCATAAAGAAAATTTTTTAAAAGTTAGAAAATTGAATTAAGGACAGGGGACAATGCTTAGGAATGAGGAGAATGCAAAACTTCAATGAATTTAGTATGGTGAGAAAAAAGCAAACATGCCATTAAAAGCTGCAAAAACAGGAGGAGAGACTGCTTTAAAGATGGAAGAGGGTTCAGCTTGGATATTTTTCTTAGGTCTTGTGGTGGAAGAAAAATTATGTGGATTCAGAGCAGTGACTATGACAAATAAGGAAGCCACAAAAAATGTTTTGGCCACACTTTCAAACATTTTCCCCCTTATTGATCTTTGCATCTCAACTGCCAAAAATCAGTGTTTCTAAAAGTGACAGCATACCAACTGTATCAGAAGTATCAAAGCACTTGTTTAAAATTTATATATCTGAGAAATAACATTAAACTCACCAAATCTAGAGGTGGGACACCACATCATTCTTATGCTACTACATCTAAGGTAAGTTTTCTAGTTTAGAGTCATTAGCTGCATCAATAAGAGTTCATGGTTTGCCTTTGGGGTGTGTGTGTGTGTGTGTGTGTGTGTGTGTGTGTGTGTGTGAACTAAATAGCATTTTGCAACTAAAAAGATAAAAGATAAGAGGCCAAGGGAAAAGCTCTTGGAATCCAAAGTAAAAGAAAAAGGTATGACTCAGGACATAACGAAAAAAACCTTTTTTCGGTGTTAGGTGATCACAATCTGAATTGAGTAGAGAGAATAGAGTGTACCCATACTTGACCTATGTAGTCGTGTCTACTCACACATATCACTAAGTCATGTTAAAAATAAATATTATCTATTATCTAAGTACAAATATTACATAAATCTATTGGGGTTATATTGAATGTATTACTATGAGATATGATTCCATGAAAGAAATGAAGGGAAATTTATTGACCCAAAGAATATTGGTTCTGAAAAATCATCTTTCCTTTATCATCTTAAGCTCCATCTTCTACTAGTAGGATGCCAGTGCCTCTGCAGTAACACGACTGAATAAATTTCTATTTTGGCGAGAAGTCCTAACACTGTTTTATCATGCCATTCTGCATCACTTAAAAATTAGGAAGTAAAAAGTCATGAAAAAACAAAAGTAAAATAAATGAATTGGCCCACCCTATCTCAAGTCAATTCAATCTGCTCCAAATAATATTCTTTTTTGTTGTTGTTTCCCAACATACATTGTGATGTATGTGATTTAATTCATTTAGGATGTGGTCTGGGATTTGGAATTTTCAAAAGATTCCCAGATGATTCTAATGTTCAGATAAATTTGGGAAACATGGCCTTAGACTAATCACACAAAGGAAAAGAAAAGTGAATATTGAGTATTTGTGGTACTTAAATGCAATGATTTTTCCTATTTAAAGCCCTTCAGTGATTTCCCTTTGTGCATACTATTTTAGGTCCTATAGGATAAATCCCATCTTCAGCAGGAAAAAGCAGCCTTTCCATTATTAGAAGTGCCAAAGCAATTGTTTGAAATTTATACAGCTGAGAAATACATTAAACTTAGACTGCCTGTCTTTTCACTTTAATTTCTATCTCCCTAACAATTCACAATCAAGGATTGTGAAACTTTCACATATCAACACATTCAACAGTTTTTGTTGAATAAGTGAGTAAATAAGAATGAGAAAATATTTTCATATGGAACTCTAGAACTACTCTAACAAGGACTGGAGTAAAAACTGGAATGACTTTGTGGATTTGGGGAGAAGGGCAATATTTTACTCATTTATCATTTACTGAGTAGTTTGTTCTCATTTTTAATCACTGATTTTCGAACATTCTAAAGACTTTACTACTTTGTTTTAAGCCTTGTGTCATGTCAGAGCTAGTAATATGTGAGCCATGATGATTCTTCCCACAAGTGTATTATCAATGGTTCTTCCTCTTCTGTTCCCACCTTATTGTTTCTGCCTGAAGCCATAATTGTAGACCTGTTGTCATGAAAAGATCTTTCTTTCATGGAACATACTATACCTCACCATTATATGTAATAAAAATGAAAGTTAGACGAGAGGGTAGTGAACATCACATTTCCTTGCTGTTGGCTTTATGCACACATCTTCGTAGATCAAGTCTTAAAATCTACAAGGATACAGGAACTTCCATTGAACTGAAGATCATGTGTGGCTGTCATGTTCTTTCACATTGTGGTTGCTTTTCCTGGGAAGCCACATTTCATCACACCTGACCATGTCCTGTCCAGATTATCCATAAATCTCAGAATAGACACCCATATGTATCCAAAATAACAAGCTAAAAATATTATTCCCCACAATTTGAGCAGAACTCTAACCAAAACCTTGGTCAAGAAGAGAGAGTAATGTTGTAGGAAACTTCTTACCCAATAATAACTCACTCACATTCTTCCTGACATCTCATTTTCTTGTTTATTTGTTTCCCAGCTCTCCATTGTGTCTTAATGAAAATCTAGTTCTGTTTTTTCAAATGAAATTGCATTGATGGCAACTGAGCTGAATTATTCCAGATTCCCTTAGAAAAACTTTCCTGCTCCAAAAAAAAAAAAATCTAAATCTTTTGAATTCTACAATGGAGATTTATTGATAACTCTTTAACTTAATAAAGTTACTTTAAAGGCAAAATGAACAGATTTGGGAAATAGCATCAGAAATTGCTGCCCCTGTGGAAAGTTGGCCACCAGCCCTCTTGTCTATCCAGATATAGAATTGCCATTGCCAAACACAAGATAACATATTTATATCAAACCCATAGGCTTTCTCTCAAATGACTCAATTGTGTGAATGTACTCAAATTGTGTGGCAAAAGCTGATTTGAAAATATATGAATACATCTAATCACTGAACATTGTACTGCATAGGAAAATCTAGACAGAGTAAATGCAGAAATTGTGTAATAAGGGCATGCTGGACTTATGCTGTGTCATTTGACATTATCCAAGAGAGTTCAGGAGCTAATGCATTTGCTCCTGGTGACACTTGTGGATAATGTACTCTTCCTTAATGAAGACATAAAAAACTGATGCAGATCTGGTATGTTTCAGAAGTTGAAGTGGTTTATTATGATAGTTCAAGGAATATGTTTTTAGTTTTGTGGTAAAAGGGATTAATACCAAAAATGAATAGTCATTTGTTTAAGCACAAGGTATGCAAGTATACTAAGCTACCACTTATATTTAAAAGTATCTTAAGGAAAAATAAGATGAATCAAACAAAAAAAAATTTGAGTGTCTATTATATGCCCAGCCTGTGTAAAATGCTTAAGGAATAAATTCCATACATTAAGTTTACCTTTCCAGCTGACTTTCACCTTCATTCTTGAGAACTACAAGGGCATTGGTTAATATCAAAGATATACTTTTGACTTTTTAAAAAATAATGAATGACAATTTATTTTTTCCCAGTGAAGTTTTTTCTTCCTTTTTGATTTCATGTTTTGTTTTGATTTTGTTTGCAGGGCTGAGTAAGGAGAGACGAAAA
This sequence comes from Rousettus aegyptiacus, assembly GCF_014176215.1. Taxonomy (NCBI): domain Eukaryota; kingdom Metazoa; phylum Chordata; class Mammalia; order Chiroptera; family Pteropodidae; genus Rousettus; species Rousettus aegyptiacus. Next base: position 67,716,619 of record NW_023416284.1, read on the forward strand.
AAGAATAGGGTTGTAGGAAACTTCTTACCCAGTAATAAACTCAGTAACATCATCAGCCAACTTAGACACTCCCTACTAAGATAACCACATAAATTTGCTACTGAAGTTAAGAAAATTACTGGTTTTCCTCTCAAGTTAACATTTTATATCCAGTCTCTTTTCTTAAATAGTTTAATTATGTCAGTGAGTCTAAGTAGAAATATGAGGACATTTTTGCAAAAAGAAAATCTTTGATAAGGAAAAATTGCTGAAACTTAAAAAGAAAAATATTTGATTCCTCAAGAGTTGGGATAAAACTATTTATTTAAAGCTGGGATTTGAACGGCCTTTGAAAATAAGTAATGAAGCAAACAGGTCATTGATTATCTCTCATAATACAATTTGAGAAAGCAAAGGTCTGGTTTCTCATTTGAACAGAAAAAAGGAATAGATTCTTTTCCAAAATGGAAACAACTTAAACTTTTTTTTTCATTATAACAGTAATAGTGATTTATTGTAAAAATTCAAATCCCAGAAGGCATACAGAAGACTATCCAACATGATGTTAGATTGTTAATGGATAAGGAAACACTACCTAGTAGCCATAGTAATAACCATTACTCTCCATAAATCTGGAAAAACTATGGGAAAACAAATTATGTGGGAGCAAAGGAAAATTAGGGCACCTTAGGGTAAAGGAAGAAAAGAGCGAATAGAAAATTAAATAGATTCTATTCATAAACATATGTGAACTTTATCATCTATTAAAATGATCACATTTGGCTATTAAAATAATTTATATATTATATGTAAAGTTCTAAAAATATGACAGGCACTAAGTAAACATTACTTCTCTTTTCTCACCTTTTTCATCACCAAGAAATTGACATTATACCAAAACTTCTTGAGTAACTTTTCAAGCTGGACTTCCAAATCTTATATTTTCTAAAAGATTAGTGTAATAAACATATGGGAAAATGTTCAACATAATTATTCATCAGAAAAATACAAATTAAAATGAGATATCACTCTTTGTTCAGCAACTTCTTTCTTAAAAAGTTCAGTACATACGTATTATTTTCAAGTAAAATCTAGTACCATACTCACAAAGCATACTTGTAAGTGGTGATTTTCCCCATCTGCCAAACAAACAAAGGTGAGTCCCTTCATGTTCTAAGAGCCAAGATAGCTGAAATTTAAATTGAGCATATGAGTTATTTCTACTAAGGCTTCACCTGGGCCACTAAAAACAAAGTTGGATGGCATCACATCAAGAAATACTCAGTGGAACCAGAGTTAACATTAAGAGTTTTCTTTTTTCTCTCTAACAAATGTAACAGCATATTTCTCACTTTTCACTTCTAAATGATTATTTCATAAGAATACTTTATTTTTTAGAGCATCTTTAGATTTATAACCACATTGAGAGAAGGAACAGAGATTTCCCGTATACCACCCTGCTCCGCACACGCGCAGCCTCTCCCATTATCAACAACCCCACCAGAGTGGTGCATGTATTACAGTTGACGAACCTTCACTGACATATCATAATCACCCAAGGTCCATAGTTTACATTAGTTTTTCTCTTGGCATTACACATTCTACAGGTTTGGATGAATTTGTAATAATATACATCCACATTACAATATTATACAGAGTATATTCACTACCCTAAAAATCCTCTGCACTTCCTGTATTTATCCCTCTCACCTGCCCTACCCACCACCTCTGGTAACCACTGATATTTCATCTCTGCACGATTTGTCTTTTCTAGTTACTCAGAGGTGGAATCATACAGTATGTTGTCTTTTCAGATTGGCTCCTTTCATTTAGAAATATACACTTAAGTTTTCTCTATGTCTTTTTATGACTCGATAGCTCATTTCCTGTTAGTGCTGAATAATATTCCATTGTCTGGATGTACCGCAGTTTATTTATCCATTCACCTACTGAAGGGCATCTTGGTTCCTTCAAAGTTTGGGGAATTATGAATAAAAGCTGTTATAAGCATCTGTATGAAAGTTTTGATGTAGACGTTAAGTTTTTGACTCCTTTGGGTAAAAACCTAGGAGACCGGCTATTGGATAGTACGGTAAGAGTATGTTTAGTTTCATTAAAACAAAAAAACAAAAAACAAAAAACCCAGCCACTTTTCCAAACTGGCCGCACCATTTTGCATTCCCACTAGCAATGTATGAGAGTGCCTGTTGCTCCACTAAATGATTCTTAATGAAAGAAAATTTGTATGCATTTTATGTCTTCTTAAGTAACGTAGGTCTCTTTTAAATAATATATTTTGTCCCTCTTTGCTTTGCTGTTCTAATCATTAAACCATGAACTTCACTAGTATTGATCACAATTTGAGGACCATGTTTATTTTTACCCTGCAATCATTTCATACATTTTTCCCTCTGAAGGAATCGATACAAAGATTAGAAGGAGGGCAATCTTACTTTTGTCAAAAACAACATTTAAGAAAAATGCAAAAGGAAATAAAACAAATAATTTAGAAATAAAGCATTAAGAAAGACTACTTGTTTTCCTGATTTTTATAGCTCTAATGCCTTGGACTTGAACATTATCTCAGCAGGGGTTCTCTCTGCAGATGGCACATGCTGTTATTCTTCACAACAAATACTAGACATCCAGGAGGAAAGAACGATTGCAGCCTAACTTAAAAGAGAGCGAGAGAGAGACTCATGTAGCACAAACAAAGCCAATCAATACTACTTGGAATTCAAAAGAGTTGTGAGTTTTATTTTTGAACAATCTCAGGCTCCTGGTAAAATCTGACCATGACCAACCAACACAATTGCTTGCTAAGGGAATAGTGCTTTTCTGGTCCAGACTCTCATTCTCCTCTCCCCCCTGTTAATTCAAGTTCAGAAGTCAGGACTCCATTTTCTCAAACACTATGAACCATAAACAGTTTTATTCTTAGATGGTTAAAAGACTTCTGAAAGTTTTGAAGAATGAAAACATATGCTCATTTAGGTTTCAAAGTTGGCTTGGACCCTTGCTCACCTTTTTTGTTTAGTTTAGTTTAGTTTAGTTTCACTAGTCTGCGTCTGCCGAACACATTAGTCCACTGAGTCTTTCAGGTTGAACTATGGCCTGTGACCTCACTCCAGTTTAAAACAGACCACTCTCATGTGAGAGAAGTCCAGATCTGCCTCCAGCTTGCAACCAATATACCCTGGCCTCCCTCTCACTCTTTGCCTACTACTGTTCATGTGCAAGTTACAAAAGCCAGAGCAATCTCCAGCCTCCATCAAGGGCAGAGCTCCAATTTAAGAGTAATAGCTGGAGTAGGTGTTATTTGTACCCTGTGTCAAGCAGTGATTGTTCACATCTGGCTGCAAGCTGAATAGGTCTTTAGATTATTCAGAGCAGTTCAGAAAAAAAACTGGTGGTAGGGGGTTGTGGGGTGAGGATGGTGGTTTTGACTTATCTTGCGGTTTTCAGGGAAATAATGAAGTCATCTTATTAATGAAGAAACATAATCAAATATGTTCCCTTTAATACAAAGTGATCACATAGACATATACCCATACATAGCAAGGCCTTAAATTCAAAATAATTAACCTGTTAAAGTATAAAACTAGAATAGGCATTCTCGCCTGTAAGCTATTCTGAAAATGTTATTGATTATGATTCAACAAAGAGGTTGCTCCTCACAATGTGCACACATACACACGTGTGCAGACATATTAATTTTAACTATGATTTCGCATCTAATTTCTTTAGAAAAGCTATCATTTTTTAAAATCTTATTTTTACACACTTCTTTCCCCTTTTCTTCTTCTTTAGATGTTTTGTGTAATGTAACTCAAAGAATACATGTTTAGGACTAATTCTTATTTATACAGAAGGATTAGAAAGAAACCTCAAATAAAAGCTGTGCGAATACTGATAGAGAGAATCTGAGACATCCTGGCTACTTCTTTTTCTTGAAAGAAATCTCCTGGGGTGAAAAGCACACACGACATAAGCTGCTATTCAAATATTTCATCTTATGCACTGCTGCAGAGCTGCATAAAAATGTATGTTGAGTACATATCATCTATGTGACAGGAAAATAGAAATTTGGATGATAATTAGAGAAAACCTAAAAAAAATTACACATGGGAGTTTAGGCACAGATATGAAAAATTAAAATAGCATATAAAATACAATTTAAAACTAACAAAAACAATTTATTCTCTAATAAACATGAAGATGTTTAGAGTTTTCTTTTTCCATGCAATGTTCCAATATTAATTTGCAAAACTGAGTTAGTCCTAGAACAACAGATAGTAAACTATACAAAAAAAAAAAAGTGTGAACTGCTCTGTCATTCTTTTAATATTATACAATGAGATAATGTAAATTAATCAGATAAGGAGATGATTAAACATGCCTTTACAAAAAACAACACAATCGAACACCAAAGAAACAATGCAGAAAAGATCATTTTTAAGCTGTTATCTTGACAGTTACCCTTTAATTCATTCTTAGGTAGGACCTTACACAATGCATAAGGAAACATGAGAACAAAAGATGTAAATGGTAGTATGCTGATACACAAGATTGCTTTGGATATTTGAATTCCTCTGCAAGGCAGCAGCCTTCAGCTAAAACACATAAGATTCAGCATAGCATGCCCTTTATTTCCTTTCATTTTATGATTTTTTTTTTAATGAGATGTTAGCCATAAGAATAAGGATTCTGCAAAAAACACATACATTCCTGAAATAGAGATGATTTCAACATTCAGCATCTGATTTTTCTAGAGTGTAATTCAGAGCAGTACGGTAAAATTCATCTGTTCTCTGATATTAAAAAGAATGATTTCAATCAAAACAATTAATCTTCAAGATGACAACTGAAATAGTCCTTCCTTCTCCAGGGCACTTTTTTTTCTTTTTTTCTTTTTTAACTTAGTTTATCCTTAGAGGATCATCATCAATCGATATATGTGATCTCCTTTTCTTGCCATCTGTACATTTTGCAGAGTCAAATGAGTGTTTTTGCAACTTTGGGTTTAGACTTGTGAGTCCAGGTGATAAGCCTACAAAATGCACTTCACATTCCATTACACTGAAGTGCCAGAATAGATCATGACTTATGGTGCTCACACCTTTGTAAGATGTCTTTTCTGTGCTGAACCTGAAACTTGCTTTAACCAATAGAATACTGTGGAAGAAATGCTGTCCCAGTTTCAGACCTAGCAGCTTCTGCTTTGCATTTCTGGGAGCCCCAGCTTTCATGTAAGAAGTACCACCTTTGCTAGAGAGACCAAGTGGTGAAGCCATGTGGAAAGAACATACAGAGAAGCAGAAAGCCTGAGACTACTGGGAAAGTTGATAGACCCAACTGTCAGAGAAAATGGAGGTCCCAGACATATGACAGTAGTCGAGCCATTTTAAGTCACAAACATATCTGAGGCATGCGACTGAAAAATCCATTTGGCTACTGCAACCCCAACATACCATTCGCTTGCATCATCATGAAAATTATAAGGGTGGTTGTTTTAAGCTATCAAATTTTAGTTTGTTCATAGCAGTTCATAACTAAATATTTCTATTTCTTTGACTGCTTTTGCATTTTAAAAACTTAAACAGAACTTATGTTTCACAACTAAATATACACAGGGCTCTTTCCAATTATGATATTCTATCTTTCTGTACTTGGTCTCCTTGCTTGATAGTCACTGAGAGACAGTTTAGTGTAAACTGAGGGGGAAGAACTCTTTAGTGTCTTCAAGTCTTTAAAAAAAGTAAGTTTGTGTGATTATCTGGAGGATCTTGCTATTTTCTTGCTAAGTAAATATACTTTTTCATGTTTCTTCTTTTATTGTTGACTTTTAGGCAAAGAAGAACAATTTACTGATCCTAGAAATCCCTAAGTGAGACTGGGAGGAAGAAAAAAAGACCTGAACTCAGCAGAACACACTCCAGTCTAGAAAAGGGAATTTCTCTAGATGTCTTTGATCTTCCTGTGTTTCGAGTGAGCACCTAGATGATATTTCATTTATTTATTTTATTTTATCTATTCATTTATTATGCATTAAACAAACTTACAAAGAACTCTATAATGTGTGAGAAATACTATTTTTCTATCTGCTTCCTTTTTTTAACCTTTTGGTAAGTAGAAAATTTAAGGTAATAAAGTTCAAGAGTAATATACTTCTAGATCTCTTGAAATCAGAATTTTAAAAATCTGTCAGAGTCAAGATATTATTTTCTACTTTTTGTGCTTATTTCAATATTTAATATAGAATTATTCAGAAAGAATAAGTATAAAAATTGATGGATATTTACATACATAAGTGAACTTATGAATGAATAATGCTGAATTAGATAGGATACAGGAAGTTGATGCAACAAATGAATCTCATATTGAATATTTATTCAGTTTTCTCATTTAAAGGTAAAATAGAACCATATTTGGAAGGCAAGAAGAATGTTAACTCAGATCTGAAATTTTCAAAAGGTCAAGAACTTCTTTTGCTTCTTTGAGCAACTCACAACTGCTCAAAAATAAAATCTTGTCTTGAATTCAGTCCCCCAAAATAAAATAATAATGACTCAACCACTTGATTTAAAATAGAACTGGAATTATAGTAGAGTTGAAAATAAAGTAAGAAAATCAAAAAAGATCTCAGTTGTGCAGGACTGGAGATCATTGTGCAGATGAGCGAAGTACTGCTCCCCTTACCGGTACAGCATAGTCACTTCTCAGCACAATCATGCAGCTTTTGAGTCTAGGAAAGTAAACAGAGACAACTCAGTCTGAGATGCTTGTCAGCCCCATCCCTACTGGACAGATTCTAACACCTCTTACTGAGGTCCATTTTAGTGGTTTCTGTGAGAATTAGATATTGAAGTCAAATATTAAGTATAGTATATAGAAGCAGAAAAAATTAATTAATGATTGCAAATGAGTCCAATGCTTGTTACAAAGGTGATGAATAAAAAGCAGAATGAAAGGGAGAGATGAATACACAAGGAAAATTAGCTGTATTATCTAGGAAAAAAACTCATAAATGTGCAAAAGATAATAGAAATCCTAGGAGGCAAGATTATTTGCAATGCAGATGGAAAGGGGAAAGGGGGTGAGTGGTAGTTTTTAGGATGAACCCTAATTACTTAGTTCTAGGGGTAAAACATTTCAAATACAAAGTCACCTAAAGTTTAGAGAGTTAAAACAACAATAATGTATTTTCTCATAACTCTGCAATTTGGACTAAACTGTCTTTGACATGTGTTCAAGACATGGGGTGGCTTAGCAAAGGTGAGAGAAGTCTACTTTCATTATGGCTCACTCATTTGTTTGACCACTTGATTCCTGTTACCAGTTAGAAGCTCAAGGGCTGCTTCCTTATATTTATTTTTAAATTTGCTCAAAAATTAAAATTCCTTTCTTAATGGATACAAGTCCTCCTGTCTTTATCAGAGATAGATAAGGAAGTAAGTTTGCACGTTCAACATTCTTCCTGAAAATCTCCATAGCCAGATCCACAAGTTTATTAAATATCCTTTTTTATCATCCACCTTACTACAGATGGAAGACTCACTCCTTTTTCTCCACCCACCAACAGCAATTTCCTTCCTATTTTTCTAGCCTGTTGTAAAAGTCCCCTTGAGGCCATTCAGAGTTCTGCCTGTCGCCTAATTCCAAAACCAATTAATGTCACATGATCCCACTCTTTGTTATAGTATTACTTCACTTATAGGTATCAATTTTTGTTTTTATTTTCTATTGCTGCCTAAAAAATTACCCCAAAACTTAACAATGCCTTATTATTTCTTGCAATTATCAGCTGCAATGGTTTTCCTGCTTTCCCTAGTGTTGACTAATAGCTAGCAGATTTAAAATGCCCTCTCTTGTAAGACAGGTTGATAATGGCTGGCCGTTGGGAGCTCAGCGAAGGCGGTCTGCCTGAGACCTTAGGTCTCTCCACTGACTGGGTTCCTCGGTTCTCTTCCATGTTACCATTCCATGTGTTTACCTTGAACCTTCTCAAACATAGAGATCTTGGGATAGGTAGACTTCTTAAATAGTGGCTGGCTTCCCAGAGCACAAGAATAAAAGCTTAGTGCCGAGGTCCAGAAATGGCACAGCATCACTTTCTCCCCATTCTATTATTTAAAGCAAGTCACAAGCATAGACTACATACATATAAAGGAAATTGATACCAGGAGGTATAATTCACAGGGGACAAAAAAATGAACAGTCTACCACAATAAAATTCAGTTACCTTGTTACTAGGGAACTTAGGACAGTGGTTCTTAAAAGTGTGGTCCCCAGGGTAGTATCATTAGCATGACCACATGACCGGTAACTTTTTCAAACACAAATTTTAGGGCTGCTCCCCAGACCTACTGAACCAGAAATTCTGGGAACAAGCCCACAAATCTGTTTATCTATATTTTCATGTGATAGTGATACAGACAAAAGTTTGAGCATTCGAGGGCAAATTGTATATATGTTATATATACATATTTTTACATATAAGTATATGTGATATGTTGATATATGTATATTCATACATATGTATAAAATTGTATTTTTGTTTTATGTGAACAATGTTAAAGTATAACCAGCTAGTGAACTCTCTATGCGGATTAGTTAACTCAAATTTTTAACATAACATAAGTTATAAATAGGTCAGTTTTGCTAATAGTGTTTTGTGACTGTATAAACTATCTTCTATAATTTGAAAATGGCTGCGAATTAATTAACAATTATCTTTGTTCCTATACACACACACACTTCATGTTTTCTGCCTTTTTGCTCTTTTGTTGTTAGTTTTTTCAATATAATATTTTGTTCAAAGGATAAATATTATTCTCATAAACAATTTTTTATCCCCAGGAATGTGAGCATGAGGTAGATGTGGTAAAGATTCTGATATACTGAATGACTATGGCCAGAGCCACGAACAATTTTTCTGAAAAATTATTTTTGAAAATACTTGGAATTTTACATGTAATATAAAGATACTGAGTCAATTGGGAATTAGCATCTTGTCCAAGGACATTTGGTAAAGAAAAGTATATACTCATGGTACTCATGTATTGATCATTCTCTGTTCAGTCCACTGAGATGAAACATATGCTATAACTTCAGGCTGCTCCATAATCTTCCAAAGTATCTGGGTGTATGCAAAAGAAACCTCTCAAAATATTATAACTGGAAATGGCCTTTTGACCTTCATTAATTGATTAAATTTTGCATACCATTAGAGCAGCACATGTTCGATTGCCAATAAACATGAATCATGAGAAGTGTTTGGTTAGGGATGAGAAGGCAAAAATGAAAAGGATTCAGGTATCGTACTGGAACCACAAGAAACTTGTAGTGTTGATCTCTGTGCAAAAGTTCTAAAATCAAATGGTATATGTAGCCTTAGAAACTTAGACTATTAAGGAGAGCAGTTGTGGTAATTAAAGACTTGAGTACTTTTATTTTATTATTTTATTTTATTTTATTTCTGCAAATGCTTATGGAGTACACTATATGTTCCAAGCACTGTTCTATATCATAGAATCCCCATATCAATAGTGTGATGTAGGTAATATTATTATCCACATTTTCAAATGGGGAAAAAAGTCAGATAGTAAAGTTGGGAGCTGAACTCAAATACATATGCAGCAGAATTTGTGCTTGTATCCACAATGTGAAATGGGTTCTTTAATTTCAATTTAGATTTTCACTTTGAAAATATTTGGTTATGTATCAATATGGTAAATTCCAAAAAGTTAAAATAATATTCTTATAGTTTCACCATCTGAAATTGAAGTAGGGGCTGGCATCATAGAGCAGATAATAACCTTCTCTATACACAGTTGCTTACTTTTAAAAGGTCTTGAACACACTCCATATTATTTGCTTCATGAAATTCTCAAAAGGGCCTCATTCCAACTTTACCATATGAAAATATAAACACACAAACAGAAACAAGACTTTGAAAAGTTAAGTAACTTCAACAGTTCATACAACTGGTATGTGCCACAGCCAGAACGCTTTGCCAGTATCCTGATGTCAAGTCTCAAACTTTTCCTGGAAACTCCAGAAATTTTCGAAAGGTAGCAAATTGCAAAGAAAGAGAAGCATTGGGGATTATGGGGATTGAGACCAAATCCTCAGCCTTAATTATATATCTAAACAGCAAGATTTCCATGACATATAGTTTTTAAAATTCAGCATGAATTTTTATTTTACTTTATTTTAAATAAATTTCAAAGTTATACTTCTAATACAACTCCTGCTCTTGCATTTTGATCTCGTTCTTTGACTGGGACAGACAGAGATGGAGTTAGAGCTAGACGGGTGGTTATAACTCGGATCCTCTCTCATGGGTACACACATGTGAGCATGCAATATGCAGAAAAGTGAACTTTCCCAAGCATGTCTCTACAGACAAGTGGTTGATAGTCATACCTATGGTGAATGACATAGTTTGTCCTCCTTTAGAATGTATGGATAGATACCTAACAATGGTTAACATTTGGTGGCTTTGCCTCCAGGGTGTGTCTATACTTCTACTAAATCCTTAAGTTCCGTGACCCCATTTCGACTCTGCCTTTCTTTAGCATGCTTTCTAAACAGACACTAAGTGTAAGAAAACTTAGAGTGAAAGATAGAAGGAAGAGAAGGGTGCACACAAATCAAAGATTGGGTATTTAGGGAGGCAAAAGATAAAGCAAAAAATCAGGAAATGATGCAGAAGACAGGTAAGTAAAAACTGGTGAATGGGGCTGGAAGAAAAGGCAGAGCTTGAGAAGATTACTATTACATAGTGACAAAGAAAGGGACAGACCCACCTTTGACTCAATCCACTGTTTATTGGCACGACCCACCATGATTAGTTAAACTCTTCACTGGGGCTAAGCGGAGACTTACCACCGTTTGTTGTGTGAATCCATGTCTGTAATTTCTGTGACCTGGGCATTCAGGGCAAAAAATGTTTCCATTTTTTCCCCCATTTTATATATCATTTTGGAGTTGTGTAATCACTATGTAGAAACTGTGGGTGCCGATTTTAACGAGTAGTAAAACAGGAATTGTAAAGCCCACATTGCCTGCATCTGCTACTCTCATGCCAAACCGGAGGACGGAAGGTAACAAGAACAACTACAGTTACAACAGCAGATCCTGTGTTTGCTTAAATGTCCTGTTTAAACTAAGAGGCAACTGTGCATAATCCCTTCTGAGAATCGGATTGCGGGTTGGCAGGCCTCTGGAGCCAGAACACCTGTGTGGTGGAGACGCACGATGCTCTGTGAAGGGTGCCAGCCATGTCCTTTCCACATTATATGCTTAGCATCTAAGAATGCCAGTTGTTTCTGAGGGCCAGTTGCTTACAGAAAATAGCTACAGCTCTGTTGAGACCGTTTCTCTCTGCTTTTCTCTCTTATTCTGACTACCCTCTTTCATACTTGACGCTATCTTATATGGCTTTGAGGCAAAGCCTGAGATAATTTATAAATGTTAAATATGGAAGGCATAATCTATTAATACCTGAAACATCAGCAGGGCTGTATAAATAATAGATATGAGATGGCACTTCATGGAGGTCATTTTGCTGAGAGTCAAATAGTCTCAAACATGCTAAGCAGAGGGTCTCTCCTGTGGTTTTCAAACCATTGCCTTATGAGGCAAGGATTCTTTCTATCATTCTTATCCTAACTGTAAGCAAATGCCTGGTAGAATAAATGAATGGCAGAACAAATGAACTGATGAAGAACTGAATGCTAATTTATGTAAATATGACTAGATCTAGTGTTTCATTTTGCCTTTACAATTTACTTACTTTGATCACTTTCAGAAAATATTTTATTCTTAAGCACTCTGTCTTTCTTCCTTTTTTCCTTCCATGTTTCTTCCTTCCATTTTCCTCCCTTCCTCCACCCCTTCCTTTCTTTCATCCTTCCTAACTTTCTTTTTCTTTTTTCCTCTCCTTTCATTTTTCTTTGATGTAGTGTAAGAAGACAAATTCTTAGGTAATGAACTTGATTCTGCCTGTGAGAACACAGTACTTATTTTTCGAAGGCACATGGGGCCATTGTATCCTAACTGACACATAACTTTAAAAAAATATGCATTTTCTTAAAAAGGAAAAAAAAAACCCTGTCATTTTAGACAACATGGATGAAACTAGAGGGCATTATGCTAAGTGAAATAATCCAGACAGAAAATGGCAAATATTTCCTGGTATAACTTATATGTGGAATCTAAAAAAAAAAGAAAAGAAAAAGAAAAGAAAAGAAAGAAACAACAAAAAAAGAAAGTTGAACTCATGGAAACAGTGTATAATGGTGGTTTCCAAGGGCTGAGGGGTGAGGGATAAGTGGCAAGGATGGTAAAGGGTACAAGCATTCAGTTGTTAGAATAAAGTCTGAGGATCTAATGTAAAACACGGTAACCGTAGCTGGTAATACTTAATTGTAAAACTGAAATTTGCTAAGAGTGAAATTTAAATGTTTTCACCAAAAAAAAAAAAAAAATATGAGGATGAATGTGTTATTAATGTAATTGTGAGAATCCTTGACACATATATATATATATATATCAATCCATCACATTGTATACTTTAACTATCTTACAATTTAATTTTCAATTATATCTCAATAAAGCTGAAAATCTACTTATATAAAATAACAAAAGTTGTACATTTCCATCCTAATTGCAATTTATCTTCTATTTCATTTATTGAACTTCTAGAAAAAGATGATAAGATTATACTGAGTCTCTACTCTGGACCTAAATCAAAAATTATGGCCATGAGAAGGTCCTGCATAAGTAATTCCCCCAGAAGTCTTAGAGTCTTCCAATTATAAATCACCCTAAGATAAGAATCCAGACAGAACAACACACATGAAGATTGCTAAAGCCAGCACCTACTCTTAAACTTTAGCTGGGTGATGTTAGCTGCCCAATCAGCTATGCATCCTCACATCTCCAATCAAACTTATCCCTGAAGAGAGAATACTGCTAGTTATTGTGTGCCAGACTAAATTAAGTATATGACTTTCTGGAAAATTCTCAATAGAAAAAAATTTCATTAGATCTGACAAATAGCTCAAATGACATACATGATGTCAATGAAGTTTCAGAATATTCTATTAATTGTAGGTGCTCTCAAACATGTTTATGGTGCATCTACCTCAAAATATTGGCAGTAAAATAAACTAGGATTAGAATTTTTAGTCTTTAAAATAAACTTTTAACTCCATCCAACAGTGAAATTGCCCATGTTGGTTTATGTACAATTTAAAATATAAATTAAAAAATAATAATTTTACAGTTTGGGGCTGATTTTCAGAAGTTATGGCAGAAATTTATGTGACCTATATGTTCTTGCATTATTATTTCTCACAGAAATGTCCATATCCATCGCCATCCACACATACACAGCATTTCCATTTTCCTTCGAATTACCTTCACTAAATTTTATTTATCTTTTTTATTATGGTTCCATCTTTAATCTCATAAGACTTAAGACTAATCAACATGAGGAAATGGTGAGGGGAAATAGTGGAGCTTCCTTTTGGGGGGAAACACTGGGTCAATTTTCCCTGTGAAAAGAGAGGTTGAAAAGTGGTTTTAGGACTAAATTTCAACTGATTCCATTAATTTCACAAGAATAATTATAAAAACTTACCAGTGGCTTATACAATATTACCTTCAACTATTTTCTACTTGGTGGGGGTTTTAAATGTCTGGTTGTGCATGATAAAACAGCAAAAAACAATTGGATTATAAGAGCTAACCTCATAACACTGAGTCAGTGTTTTGAATCTCCAGCTTGTCTTCTTTCTGGTGAAAGCAAGGTTTTATTTTACAGTTCTGAATATGAGAGTAATGCTAGAAGATTATGTTTTTAATCTCACCAGCTTCTACTTGGCATGAAAATCCTGCAAGACACACTGAATAAAGGACATTTCTTTAGAAACACCAGCTACCAGAGCAATCATAGCATATTTAATGATACAATTAGTATTATTTGATGTTTTAAATATAGACAGGAAGAAGTAAATCATTTAATGTCTATGGTATTTTTTATTCTGGATAAAATTCAATAAATTTGCTATCTGGAATCCTAATCAGAATATTTGCTACCCATGAAAACAGCAAGTCAGCCATAGAAATGCCTGTCTTATTAACAGTGGAAATTGAAAAACAGATCGACAATATAATCTGTTTTAAATATATTCCAGCATGCAGAGAAGCGGAATGTATTTGGAAGGTTGCAACTGGCATATCCCCTTGCTGTTTTCTAGGATATGTTTATGTAGCATTAACACAGTTCCAAGATGAGGCACAGAAAGATCTAATGACCTGATACTCTTATTTGGAGAGCCTGGAAAAGACATATTTAAATACACCATTTTATTTGTATTTCTAGGTGCTAAGGAAATATCTATTAAAAAAGAGAGTCTCTCCAAAAACATGCAAAAGGTTACAATTAAACTTCCTCACTAGAGAAGTATGTAATATTTTCCACCCTTGAACCTATGGCATATCTATTTCTCAAAAAGACGAAAAAAGAAAAAAATAGCAAACTACAAACACATGTGCACACACTGGAAAAATTGGATTGCTTCTCTCAACTGAATGAATATAGATACATTTATTGACTTCTGAGTCCTTTTTTGAATATAAACATATCAGAAGTGATCATTAAAACATGCAAACAAACAAAAACTGCAAAAATGAGAGTGGATTGAACTTAGGACCATTGGGCAGATCAGGTCCTGCTACCAGTGTGGAATTTAATTGGGGTAACTATTTTTTGTGTGTGTCTTTATATAAGACCTAAAAAACTCTATGTGCTCCCATCCATTGATTGACATAGCTATCTTTCTGGTGTGGGTTATTGTACTCTATTAATCAGAAAAGAAACATTTGAGAATTTAAAATTTTATCACAATTTTTTTATAAAAATAAGTATGTGAGAAAAATGTTGGTTCTGTCATCTTTTTGATTTTACATTTGGGCGTCCATCAGTACACAAATCATCCAGCAAAAATGACCCCAAAGCTTTGAACTCCCATAATATTCGATGATCCACTAATATTAAGAGTGAACTGCTACAAGCTTGTATAATCACTTGAGTCCCATTTTGTCCATGCTTTGTCATTTCACATATTTTAAAGCTTCTTAATGACAGAAACTTTACTTCCTCTGTAAACATCAGGAAATCTGTGTTGTACATGCATTTGGCAATTTCCCACTTCCCCTTTCTGTGGTTACTCGCTTGTCGGTTTCTTTTCTTTTTTCCACCTTCATCAAAGTTAGGTCATCCAAGACGTCATTTCATCATGCTTGATGCCACTTGCCATTACAAATACTTGCTGAAGTAGTGTATGTGAAAGTGCTAGTCGATACGAGCATTTCCCTCCTATAGTTACATTTTCAAGGAACTTAGAGGTCATCATGCTAAAAGTAAAGAAATGATGCTTTAATGATAGAACAGCACAACAAACACAAATCAAGAGAAGAAACAATACTGAAGAAGAGTTCTTCGAAACCTAAGACCTAAAATCATTGAACAATTAAATCTAAATTAGGCCAGGAAAATTGTCAGAGTTATGTTACAGAAGTAACTTGATTATGTTCATGGTGTCATAAGGAATGAAAGTGCCAGGTGAGCAGTTAAAATCCAGGATGACACTTGACAAAATGTATGTTCAGAGAATAAGATTATGAATGATCTAACTCTAGAAATTTGAATTGCCTAAGGTGACATGGTTGGTGTATTTTGGACCCAATGAGATCATAGATTTATCAATACCAATCTGGAAATTATTTTTCAAGATTTTATTTTGAGGTCACATTTTTCCATCATGTAATAGACATAGATATTTAGTCAATAAGTATTTGTTGACTAAATGAATCATTTTTACTATCATTACTCATATTCTACACATTGTTCCAGATATATGAATTTCTCCACACTGAGATATCCTACATCATATAATTTTAGAGCAGGCCAGGCTGTCACAGTGATTAGAGAGGAATAGATAGATGATTATAGATGATGTAGATAGATAGATAGATAGATAGATAGATAGATAGATAGATAGATAGATAATAGATAGATATAGATAAATCATAGATACAGTTTTTTAAACAAAGAATACTCTCCCTTCTCCAAACTAAACCATACATGGAACAGGAAAATATAAAACATGCAAGAGTAGAACTTTTACAGTTGAAAAAAAAAAAAAGATGTGGAAGATTTATAGTTTCTTCTATTAGTACTTCTTACAGAGCTTTTAGAAAGCCATCTATTGTTTTGGCCCAATCAACCGTGCTTACAAATAAAGGGCACCAAGGTTCATACTATGCACAGAAGCAAAAGTTGGACAGTGAAGAAGGCTGATTAAAAAAAAAAAAAAAAGTTGGTTTATTGGAAATATGGTGCTGGAGGAGAGCTCTGCAGACACCCTGGACAACCAGAAAGACAAACAAGTGGGCCCTAGAGCAAAATAAACCTAAAATATCGCTGGAGGCAAAAATGACAAAACTGAAGTTATTCTACTTCGGGCACATCAAGAGAATAAGAGAAAGTGGGGTTCTTTGGAAAAGACAGTAATGTTGGAGAAAACAAAGGCAAAAAGAAAAAAAAAAGAGGAAGACTAAATATGAGATGGATTGACTTCATAATAGAAACCATAGGCTTGAGTCTACAGGAGATGAGCAGGGCTGCTGAGGACAGGACATTGTGGGCATCACTTATTCATAGAGTCCCCAAGTCTGAAGCCCACTCATCACATCAGCAGGTAACAAACACAAGGCCCTGGGCCACCTATCTAAATTCTCACAGGAATTTCTAAAGCTGGGGTAGGATCTCACCTTCCTTAACTTTGGCCTAGTGTTCTTCCTAGTGCATTACACTTCTTGTTCACATCCTTCTTTCTTTTTATTTCTTTTTGTTCATTTACTTGCTTGCAATTGGTTCGTTTAGCTATTTTCAAGTCTTGACATTGATTAAGTCAGGCTTGAACAGTAAACTTTCTTATTTAGTACTTTTTCTAATCTTTGTTATTGTCCCTAAAATCTAATTTGTGCTGTTGCTAACAAACTTTAGGTTGAATACAGAACAAAATAAATTTACCAAGTTTAGTTGATTTGATCAAAAGTTCAAACTAATGTGGTTTAATTAATCACAACAAACAGTGGAGTCACAGTCAATTTTGAAGATAAAAATCTTAGAAAAGCAATTTACTTAAAATGTTCTGCACTGATTTCATCGTTTTATAAGATTAAGGTCAATAATAGCAAAGTGGGTTTTTTTGTAACTAATTAAAAGTTATAATATGTTAGTGGTTTTTTAATGCAGGATCCACTAATAATGAAAGAAACAAAAGGACCTCAGATATTTTATCTGAATTTTAAAGAAAGAAAATAATGGACATAGGTGGAAAACATGGAATTTTTAAAAACTACAGTAATAATTAAAACACCGTAAAGGTCTGGCCTTTTTGTTGTTGTCATTTAAAACAAACAAACAAAAAATCCTTTTTATTACTAGAAGTAGTCTCCAAAAGACTTCATTTTCACCTTTCCAAAATAAAGGCTTGAATTAACATCCTCTCACCAGAATAAATTCTAATTTGATACTCAAAATAATGTTTATATTTAGAGGGTTGTTGTAAAACATCAAAGACCTAAGTACAACATTAAACTATTAGTGCATATAATTTATCACTAAACTTATGTTACTATAACTGAGAAGTTGGTTACCTTTGGTCACTAGTAAAGATGTAATAGGATTCACTGTAATCTGTGACAATGATAGATATTTGAGAATTAAAATTCAGTAAATTAAAGTGAAATTTTACCATTTTCAAAAGGCTAATATATAATATATACATATATAATTAGTATATATATGCTATATGTACTATATATACTATAAAATATATAGCATACTATATACTATATATACTCTATGTATATATTTTATATATACTATATTCACTATATAACACATATTATATTATATATATTTTTGATAAACTATATTCTTCAAATGGCCACCTAATTAAAATAATCCAGTTGGAATTAAGTTAAGCAAATCCAGTTCTTAGACTGAGTGATTCATTTGCTAATGAGTATAAAAGATCATAGGCTCAAGAGTCGAAGAGCCTGATCTGGACGTCAGCTCTATTAGTGTTACTCTAGACTAGTGGCTGAATTATCTAACTTCTGGTTTTCTCACTTGTGTAATGAAGACACTATTAACTATAGAGTCAGTATGAGTGTGTAAAATGCATTATTGATAAAATAAGGGATACCAATATTCATTACCACTATTTAAAAAAAAATTATTTCCAAAGTAACATCTACTACCCATAAAATAAGCTGTAATATATTAAGTACTTCACTCAGTCATTTAATTTGAATTCAAAACAACCCATAAAGTAGCATAGCAGAGTACATATATATGTTCATGTATTCTATTTTTACAAATTAAAGATATTGATTCCTATGAAGCGTAAAAGTAAATAGATATTGAATCACCCAAAGTTACTTGCCCAAAGGCCTTTTGTTGTTGTTACTGCTGTGCTAACGTGTGCACGCATATGTGTAGGAAAAATTAAGGAAAATTCAGAAAAACAGAGAAAAAAGTTAACCTAAATCCCACTAACCTAATCTAACACCTTCTATAATTTTATTGTATTAAATTTCATCCCGTTTCCTTTGTATATCATTGTTACAACTAGTTGTCCTACTAATATTAGGTGGTATCATTGCTTTAAATTTATAGAATGCAGAGGCTCAAAGAGGAAAAAGAACTTGTTTAAATGCACCTCATTACTCGTCAGTCCTCTGTGGTTCAGGTTCTATGCACCCAACCACTCTCCATCATTTACCCAGGACCACATGATAGTGAAGGCAGGGCTCAAGGCCAAGAGTCAGGCACAGTGACACATGTTAACGCAGCTAGCAAGGAAGCACTCTGCCAGGATAAGTTTTCTTCCACACGCCAAACCATTAGACATTTCTCCAGTAAATACTGGAAAGAGATGGAAATCGACTCCCACAGGCTTGGAAATGGACCGTGTCTCCTAGTACTTTTGCCCAACAGCATAAATGTAGCTGGTCACAGTCTAAGGCCATTATTTCCAAAAGGAGCAATACATGCAGTCTGACCACCAGTCACTGAGACAACATTTTTTAAAAGGCCACTGTTGTGAAAACGAGATATGAAAGCAGGATCACTTTGATTCTCATGGAAAATAGCTCAGAAAACATTCCATCATATTTCACAGTGAATATGTTCCACAGAACCCCTGTCTGCTCTCTCCAGGGTACTTCTAGCTTTAAAAAATAAAAATAAAAAAAATAAAAAAATAATTAAATTAAAATAAAATAAAACAACCCACTTTTTTTCTTTTTGTCCTTCTTTCCTTCTTTTAAAATTTCCATATGGCTGGGGTTTCTTTTAATATTTCTAGCCCCATTAACCCAAGTAATATTTAATGGAAAAACAACCACTCCCACTGCTGGAAAAGGTAAAACTCAATTCACTAAATAATGCTTTCAAGCCACCAGGAAAAAAAAAAAAATCAAGGTTATTACTAGAAAGCCAGTCAAGTCCCTTTGTAATCATTCCAACAGCTGTTTAACATGAATGGAGGCCAAGTAAAGAACGTTAAGGTAAATATCCCAATTTAGTAGAGTTATTCTGGGGTCAAAAATGGGCTATGTGCTTTGGGGGATGGTGTTACATTTACCCTTAAAAGGCAATTTTTAATGTAAAGAATGAAGCCCCTGGTTTTATAGACCTTAACATATTTTAGACATAGAAAAGCATGACCATTTTATGCTTGCATTACAAAGGTTGCATTAAGAGCTTTGCTCAGGGTCCCATGAAATTCAGAGGCCTGGACCTTTTGCTAACACCTTTACTCCTGCCTTCCTACACCTCCAAGTCCATTTACAAGACCGAAATTCTATGTCACTAAATAATATGTTGACCAGCACAGTGATTCTATGTTGATTGCACAAATAATCCATAGCTATTTATCCTTCTCTATTCAAAAACCATCCTATCAGCCTATTTAAGACGTAGATCTTGAAGATGGAAGAAATGGTGTTTGAATGTAACAACAGTTCTTTCTCCCCCACCTCAATTAATACAACTTCAGACAACCAAAGCAATCATTGCTTGAAAAAGTCTTGCTTCTGGAGGAAAAAAAAAATCAATTTAATTATATGAGATGTGTCTTGCGTTTTAATTGTTGTTAAGTATAGTGCATTATTGACAGAGTCTCCCTGGATCTCTGTTTATGAGCTTTTACATTGCTCAGATAACTTGCTGAGGAGAAAAAAAAACATCCATCATGTTACTTGAAAGAACTGAAGCGGCATTGTGGCCAAGTCATTAGGCCCCTTGACTGTGCTCATAATGATGAATGCATCATTTTTCTTGCATGAAACTTTGGTAACAAGTAGCACAGCCAAGTCTTTTCCAGCACTGTTATTCTGTTTTAAAAAACACTGACATTTTCTTAAACAGACATAATTTACAATTTTAAAGAGCACAACAGGGTCTTGGTGTTTGAGGGCCAGAAAGCAAACAACACTCCTTTCAGTTCGATTTTTTTAAAAGGAGATCTCGTGCTTAGTGAGTTCACTATCGCTTAAGGCCAGAGAGACAGAGCAGAAGGAGAACAGAGCACCACTGCAGCATGTGAAGGTCATGACTAACTGGTCACATTACAGTAAGGGTCAGAGAGAGAGGAGTAAGAGAGGAGAACAGAGTGCACGGAGCACAAGAGCCGGGAGGCATCACAGCCGCGCCATTCCCTCCAGAGTAGAAGTGGCTGAAGATTTCTATTCACCAGCCCCGTGATGGAAACAGCAGCCTGACAGATGCTTCTGTACTTCAGAACTCTCTGTAACAGGCTCTTCTGTAAATTTCATACAAAAGGAGTTTTGCCAGTGTCCATGTGCCGGGATCAATATCTGCAGCAATGTTCGATTTCCAGTGAGGTCAGCTCAGCTCAAGTAGATAAATGGAAGTGTGTGCAGGATGCAGCAGGTCTGTCGTTTGGATGAGCTCTTAGAAGCTAAGGTCATGTGTAAAGATTAAAACTCCCAAGGTGTTATTTCTAAGACAACGCATGTGTTTCAGTGCCCTTGGTGAAGCTTCACTTCTTGTATTTCCTAATAATCTTTTATTAAATAGCTGTGTTTTAAGGATGGCATAAGTATATGCTTTGTTTGTCACTTGCATACAAACAAGCTATCTATATCTATTTATTCTTGATGTATATGTGTTATCTAATTTACAATATTCCAACAAACAGAAGCGCAGAATCCAGAATGATGTTACCATGCGGTATGTGGCCATTCATCTGTTCTTCAAACATCTGTTAAACTCCTACCATATTTCAGGCATTACCCTAAAAACTGATATATAGAGATGATCCCTTCCATCAAGTTATTCATAGCCCTTCATATGCATTAGATTCACAAACAATTATATACCAGTACATGAATGCAACCAAATGTAAATGAGAACAAGGCATAAGGAGAGAGTGATCATTCAGTGGGCAAGTCAGAGAGGTATTCACCTTATGGTGGGGAGGCATCTACTTTGGGTTTGGGAAAGGAAAGTTTACCTGGCAACAGGGGGAGGAAAACTACCCTAGGCAGAGGGATGGACAAACACAAAGGCATAGAGAAGGCATTTTATGGGTGGAAAATCAAGCTGGATAGGTAGACAGGAAATAACATGTCATGATGTACTCTGCTGAAAGTTAAAAAGCTTGGTTTTCATTCTGAAAACCGTTACTCAAGTGTCTCTGTTTAAACTAGTACTATAGATATTTAGTAGGTAAAATTAGTAAAGGAATTTCATAATCAAATACATTTTAAAAATTCTGGATTGAACAAATTTCTTCACTGTAGAATTCTTCAGAATTATTATCACTCTGAATTATGAGTGCATATGAACTCTGCAAAAGGTTTAGATATCAATGTTTTTAAAACATATTTGTCCATTTATTTGCTGACATTTTTTCTGATTCCCTGTCCTTTAGGAAATACTGATGTAAATCCTGTATAGAGACCTTAGCAGTTGTGTATTCTGACATTTTTAACATTATCCTTTGGTGACAAGTGAAAGAACTAGCCCTGGCAGCAAGAGTACTAATTAAGAGGTTGTTAGTAATCAAAAATAAATTCTTCATCTAAGACAGAGGGAATGGAGATAGGAAACGAAGAATAGTTTCAGGAAATAATAGTTTCTAAAATCATTTTCACCCAGGGACTTTGCATCTTTAGATGTGAATCTTGATGAGAAGAGTTACAACTTAGAAAACCATAATGTGCCCCACATGTGTCCTAAAGATCAACAATAAAATTAACTCATTGTTAGTTTGTGCTGTCAACTTTTCTAAAAAAATTGGACTTTTGGCCAAGAAAGCCTATCCCATATTATTTTCCCAAAAGTAGAGTGTGGGGGAAACAAAAGGAGGATGTCTATCCTTTCCAGTCTCAGTGGAGAGACCAGTGAGCCCAGACAAAAAGCAGAATCCCAGGGCTGGAGTCCATTGAGTCTAAAAAACAGGTCACCATACCTGAGAGGTTAGTTGAGAAGCCTTCTAGTGTAGACACAGAGTGAAGTGAAGTGAATTAGGGGACAGAGAGGCAGGAGAACTCTATGTAAAACCAGGAGCCCCTAACTTGTGTAATAAAGGTGGCAAATGGGAGAGCAGACACACTTCCCAGTTGCCAGAGGTGAAAAGCAAGAAAAAATGTGCATCTGCTGACAAAGCATATAAATTCCAAATATTTTCCTATATCTCTAATATAGGTACAATTCCTCAAATTATCAAGGACAAGAAGAGGCTTTTGGGTGTGAATTTAGAACGGGCTGTGGAGAGGGAGAAAAGAAAAACTGAACAGTAGATTTTAGCAATGTCCATAAAACGAACCTAAGCGCTTCCTCTTATACACACTGCTCACTCCATCAATCCTTTATGTCTATTTTAAACCAAAAATATAGCCTAAAAAATTCATAAATCTTGCAAGATGGCCTGATATTTAGATATTTGTAGCTACTTGTTTCTAATTTGCAAGGTTTATGAGAATCTTCATAAACACATTGCAGGTTTATCTGAACCAAGAATCAGTAAGAAACCTTGGTCTAGAAGGTGAACAGAGCACAGTAAGTATTTTGGTGTTTTCTTCAGGGATTTCACTCCTTTCCTGCTGCCTAGATGGGTCCGTTTGATCTGAGTGCCTTGTGGACACATGAAGCATCTCGTTTTTTCTTTCTCGCTCTTGGTCTATCTTTTGCCTGTTAAGATTATGGGGAATTTGAATTTAAATGAGAATTTAAAAGTGGCTGAAGCTGGTCGGAGCTGAAGTTATTCATGGGAATGTCAGTACTGAATAAGTTCACCGGATCAAAGCCACAGTCTGTTCCACGGGAGCTTTTGAAAACTATTTAGAATAAAACAAGTGGAGGAAAAATCTGCCTTGTGCCAGACTGCAGGCTGCTGCTTAAACACACATCAAGGCAAAGCCGTAAAGCTTACAGTTAGCCCAGATACTGGGCCAAGAGCCGCAGCCTCTTTTTGAATTCGTTTTCATCCTTTCCTTCCCAAAAGGAATGAGGTCGCCAAACGAAAGTTACAACTGATCCTCAGTTTCCTTTGAAGATGCTCACTTACCCAGTTACATTGTTGACATCCATGGAAGCTGCATAGTGAAGCAGTTTGGAATGAAGGGGTTTAGGAATGCATTTCATGTAGGAGGAAAAATGCTTGATAACTGAGTTTTGTTTTCATCAATGAAGGGGGCACAATAGAATGGAAGATGTAAGAGAGATATGTAACCAAGAACCCTGTCTTCTTGGTTACTCTGCTACTCTGCCCTTTGCTTTTATTTGTCAAGTGTTTGCAATTGTTTTTTTTTTTTTTTTTTTTTTTTTTTTTTTCTGCCACAGTAAACTGGTGAGTCTTCCAGTCACCTGGATAGTAGAGAATCTAAGATTATAAAAGGTGTTTCCTCAGTGCCTTGCAGATTAAATGTAGACTATAAAACTCCTCTGCAATGTAGGTTTTGGTAACTAAAATTAGTAACTAATGCACTAATGCAACTTTGTAGTTGAAATGAAGTCAGGGAAATGCAAATGTCAATTTATATGTGATTCCTGCACTCCCCATTCCCAGGCATAGAGGGGTACAAAATAATAGAAGTAGAATTATAATCTTCAAGAGGAAAGTATAAAAGTATCCAGTACTGCAGCTGTTGCATTCTCAGTAGGAGACTATTCAGCTGTATTTGAAGGAATTTGAGAAGCAGGGCCAGCCTTTGGGCTCTTAACTCAAGCTATTTCACACTCCCCCACCTCTCTTGCCCATCTTAATGGAAGCCTTATCATCCCAGACCTCTCCTACCCACTAATTCCTCTTTAATCAAGGTATTGCCAATATTACTACTGTAATCTCATTTGCTTATTTTTAATATCCACAGTGGCAGCTTCCAGCAATGCTGAGCTATCTGCCTGGGCCATCTGAATTAACTCTGCAGGTACAAGTCATTATTTTGTTTTGTTATTGCTTTGATTACAAAAATCGTTAGACTGATGTTTCCCTAAACTCTATTATTTTTAATGTGCAATGTTTTAGGAAACCATATTGTATTATGAGAAGAAAAATATTTGTATTTTTATTCCACTTAATTTCTTATCTTCACTGTAGTATTCATTGTCATTAAAATAATCAATAAATATATGTCAGGTACTATCCTAAGCACTTTACATACATTATTTCATTTAATCCTTATAGATCAACCTCATGAAAGAACCAGAAATCTTAAGAAATTTCTTCAAGATTACTCTGCTTAAGTAAATGGGAAAGTCAGGATTCCCAGAGTAGGCCAGGGGACTATGCTACAAATTACCCACCAGTAACAGTACCATTTTGGATTTGGATGGGGTAAAAACTCATGATCGAATACACTTTGAATGTGGAAAATGCTTTATTGCTATTCAAAATGTGATCTGCATGTTGACAGCATCAGCATCACCTCAGAAACTATTAAAAATGCTATTTCTTGAGCCCCATCCGGCCCTACTGAACCATATGTAATTTTATTACTATCTCGTTCAGTTCTCAATCCCAACCTTGGAAACATGAAAGGACATGAAGTTATTTATGGGAGTTGTGAATTCAAAAGAGTGCCATGCGTTTTATGTAGAATATATTTGTGTCTTGAGAATTTAATTTTTGTAAAAGCATAATGATCCTTTTGAGTTAATTCAATACAAAGTTATACGATAATAGTTCTGATTCCAAATAAATGCTTGTATATTACTATATATTCTTTCTCATGTCTAGTTGCTAGGAAGTATTAGTGGATAAAAACACTTGAAATTTTTTAATTAAAAAGAATCTTTATAATTATAAAGCTAAAAAAATGATATAGCTCAAACTCCCACCTTATGCTGAAATTTCCTTTCCAATACCTCAGACAAGGGATCATTTAGTTTGTGTTTGAGGATTGTTATGGAGAAGAACCGTATTTCTCACCAGGCAGTTCATTCATACACTTTTTTAAGATCTAATGTTTAAAAGTTATTTTAGTATTGAATTCAATAGTACTTCATTATACTAATTTCAGCTTCTAAAGCCAAAGAAAATGAGGAGCCCAATCTGATATCATTTTGTCAAATACTTGAAGACATAACATGTCTTCTCTGACCTAAACATTATAGTTAACTCCTTCAACTTTTACTTGTTTGACATAATTCAGAGATCCTGAGAGTTTCCTTTCTTTTAGTTTTTGTCCTTAAAATATTGTAACTAAAAGACAATTCAATACTTGAAAGAAACAGGATCTTCGCCAGGACAGATAAAGCTGTTTTCTTCCTTTGATGTCATACATGTCTATGAAGGCAAACCAACCAAATATGCAGACCCTCTCATTTTAACTGCTATAAAGCTTAACCTTAATATCCTTCCGATTGTGTAGTTGATTTGATTTTTTTAAACTTAAACACATGACTTTCCACTTGCCCCTATATATTTCACTTTTATTCCATTTTGACCCTGTTCTTATTTATTAGCTTTCCCTAAACTTTTTGTTTCCTGAAAATTAAAAATATAAATGAGATGACATCCTATTAATGTGTTTTTATTGAAGACTTCAAGTGATTGACTATTGTCTCAACACTCAGGGTCTGATAGCCCATTCTAAAATTTGTTGGGAATCAAAGAGGAGATGACCAGCCTGTGAGCTCCTGATCTCCATGTCCTTGCCATTTAGATGCCAGTCTTCTGGCACTTCACTAGTTACTATACCTACACAGAGATTATCAGTAATGGCTCTGTGAAAGCATCTGCAAATTATTTCAGTATCCTGGAATAATCTAAGCTTGAACTCCTTTAAAGCAAATTGATGTTTCTTAAGTATCTCTCTCATCTATTTTTGAAAACAATTCCCTTTGTACCATCTTTATTTTACCCATTTTCAATGTGAAGATCATTCTTTTGTGAATACACAAGAAAATCACTGTAAACTTTGCTTTTATAATGTCATTTGTTAATATTCTATAACACATCCTTTGCTTATATTCTCTTTGCTCTAATTATACATTATAGAGTGCTTTTAGTTATTCCTGACATTTTTGAAAATTACTTGACTTTTTTCTCCTTGATACTATTCATATTACTCTATACCACATTTCCTTATGCATCCTTGGCCATGGGCCCCTTTCTGTACATGTCAACTCATTTCTGAAGAACCTCTTTATCTAAATAATCTCTGATTATGATGTGCGTGTGTGGTGGTGGTCGTGGTGGTGGGGTATTCTAAACTTAAAAATCAACCAAATAACCTTTAATTACTATAAAGATGGATCTTCAACATCCTCCCACAGGCATTTTAAGGCAACATATTCAAGATAGAAGCAATGATCTTTTTCTCCATCACTATTTATTCTCTTGTAACTCTTATCCTGGTTAATGACACCACAGGATAACCAATTACCCAAGGCAGAAACCAGGAGTGATTTCTTCATTCATTTTTCCGCTGGTGCTCTGCATTCAATTATTCAGTAAGTCCTTCTAGTTATTCCTTACCATTTCTCTCACATTCATCTCTTCGCATTCATCATCTCTGCCACTGAGTTAGTTTAAGCCTGTTCATAGGATTTTCCATAGCATTTTTCAATCAACTCTTTGGTCATGTGTTCAATTCTAAATGAATTCCTCTATAAACTCTTCTTTTAACACTTATATTGGATATGATATCTACATTGCTCAAAATCCCTAAAGGGTACATCATTGCATACAGAATACAATCCAAATTGGATTTGTCTTTGCCTTAAATCTCTACCCACCTTATACCTTTGCAAAGATTTCTTCTCCTTCTTTAAAATTTAGGTGAACAACCCCTATCTCTCTTAATTTTTTAAAAATAATTCAACAGGACTGAATTTGCTTCACCTTCCTTTGGGCCATCTGTGGGTCCTGTGGATGCCTTCATTATACTACTTATTAAATTATACGTGATAAGTATTTGTTTTCATTTTCATCTCCCGACATAGGCTATGTAATCATGGAAGGTATAATCATGGCTTATTCATATCAATCCATTCCCCATGAACATACACCGTGGTATGCAGAATAATGGTCTCACAAAGATCTCTAGGTCCTAATTCCCAGAAACTGTGGATATCTTATATTATGTAACAGAGAGGAATTAAGGTTGCTAATTATCTGACCTTCAGAAAAGAGAGATTACACTTGTATATCTAGTGGGCAAAAGTAATCGCAAGGGTCTTTAAAACCAGGAGAGGCAGAAGAGGTCAGAGTGATGCAATGTGAGAAGGACTCAGATTGCTCTTGTTGTCTTAGAAGATGGGGAAAGGGGCCACAAGTCCAGGAATACAGGTATATTTTAGAAGCTAGAAAAGTCAAGAACATGTATTATTCTCTGTAGCCTCCAGAAAGGAACATAGCTCTGCCAATAGCTCAATTTTAGCCATTGAGACCTGTGTAGGACTATTGAGCTGCAGAACTGTAAGATAATAAATAAGAGTTGTTTTAAGCCACTAGGTTTGGGGTAATTTGTTACAACAGCCATAGGAAAAAAACTAATACAAGTAGCACCTGCCCCAGAGTCAGTGTATGAGACACGTTTGTGGAGTGACTGCATGTCACCTTAAAATCTCAGCTCACTAAATCTAATCATTATAAAACGTAGAGTTAGAGATCTTCTCAGATTTCAAAGAATACTCTGATGTTTATTTTAATGAAGACATATATCCCAAATGTATTGCTGCTCTTCCAGGGCCTATCCCTTCTAGAGAAATGAGGAGCAGTACCCCCTAATTTCTAGGATGTCCCTGATGGTTGTCATTCCTCAAGGTACCACTAATGGTCACCTGGACCCCCTACCACGGCGGAGAATAGCAAACCATTCTTTATTAAAATTTTCTTTCTTTACCTTGATGAGGATTTTATAGGAAAATAGACTCAACCTACAACAAATAATCTCTATCTCCTGAAGCTGGAGCATCTTTGCCTAATTAAAGAGAATCTGATATAGTTTTCAATATTTCTTTCATGTATTTTCCCACCATCAGAATCTACTCACTGGGAACTGAGATAAGCAAAATACAGTCAATCCACCCTGATTTCCCATATGGTCAATAAGAAAGGAGGTAAGTAGTGGTAAATCTGGGAAGACATTACCTTGTTCGTGCTCTCAGTCTTATTCTTTGCTACATGAAGAAAAATAGCGTGGGATTGAAGATAAGCAATAAGAAAGAAAAACTGCTGAATCTGTCTCATCACTAGTCTGAGACCTCAGTCCACACCTGTTCTGCATTCCATGTGTGATTCTGACTCCTAATCCTCTTCAATCTTAAATTTGTAACTAGCCCAGTAGTGTATCCAAATCTCCTATTTCACTTAAATTGTTTTAAATTGCGTGTGATTCCTGCAACTAAAGAATCCTGACAAATATAAGTCAGGGTAATTTAAAAAGAAGTGATTCACAAAACCTGGGTCACAATACCTAGAGAGTAGTTAAAGATTAACCCATTCTCAATAGTTGTAAAACAGTATGACCTTTACCTAAACAAGAGCTATTTTGTTGATTGTTGAAATGGCCTGGAAGGTCTTCAAAGAATGCTAATGTATACCTTTAATTGTAGCAGGTCAATTGGCCTTCCTTAGGCTACAGCATTGATTCTCAAAGTGTTGGCCTGGACCAGCAGTATCACCTGGGCCCCATCCAGACCTATTTTATCAGAAATTCTGGGAGTGGGGTCAAATACTCTGAGGTTGAACAAGTCCTCTAGGTGATCCTAATGCATTCTAAAGTGCGTGACCCTCTACCCTATATGTTAACCATATCATTATTTTCTTTTGTTATTGTTGATTGGTTTTATTTTTTAGGTTCTTTTCTGTTTGTTTTTGTTTTTTTATTTTATTTTTATTTTTTGCATTTAGTTTGGTTCCAAATAATGATATATGAAGAATGCATAAAATATCAACACACCTTATTTCAGAGCTGTTAAATCTCCACCCAGCAGCCTGGAAAGCATCAACATAAACTGCACAAGTAAGTTGGCAAATTGATTTCTGGTGGATTTTTTGCCGACTTGGGTAATTTTCAGTCTGATAAAGTATATATTTTGTATGATAGATCAAAACCATTTGAGATTAAAGTACTATTAGAGTATTGAATATACATACATATTTTTTCAGTTAAAAGTGGAAATACAGATATTTTTAAAGCAGATTTCACATCAACTTTATGCTCTCTCATAAATCTCATTGCAGTTTTTCTTTTTCATTTCTTTGAATTTCTTAAGAGTTAAGGAAGTAAATGTATATTTCATGATTTCAGTTCACTATAAGAAAAAAATATACTGAGTTTGCATTTCTGGTAGAAATCATTAGTTGCATTTCCTAGGTATAATAAGAATTCTTTGCTCTGGTTATGCAAGTTTTCCATGTGGCTGAGGGCTGAACCCTACTACCCCAGTGGGGAACACTTATAATAAGAGGTATGTTAAGTGGGCATGACCCTTCCAAAGTTTCTAGGGAGAATAGTATTTGTTTTCCTTCTAGCTAAAGACTTAATTTATTTAGTTTTGCACTAACTTCATGGATCTACGACAGGACGTAGCCAAAAGAAAAAGAGATTACAGTCAGTGAAATGGACAAATATATCGGAATAAGAAATTCTGTTAAAATATTGGATAGATTCCCCAAGGCAAACAACGCTATAATTATTATAATATACTACCTTTCTCATGTTGTTGTGAAGTATAAAACATAGCAACTTACCCACCTTTAATTAGCTGTATTTAGTATTTTTATGGCCACTGAACTTGGTACTCAGATTACCATATATTAGCATATAATTTGCATACACACCTCAAGGTATTTGATTTTACTGCCATTACCTTTTGTGATGCCCTATTTCAGTAATGACTTTAATGGAATATAAAAAAGAGATTTCTGACTCAATTCGCTTTCCAATCTTGGGAAGTTTAGAATGGAAATTTCCATGTTTCATACACAATTCTTCGAAAAATTCTTTGTGCTTTCTTAACATAGTCAAATTGGCCTAGGTAGTTATCTGGCAAATCTCTGATAGGTGCCCCAATGAAAGCATTTACTTTCATTCTCAGCTCAATAAAGATATATTTATAAGTGAGTCTTGAGATATAAATTGCTTCATGTTTACTTAACAGAAAGTTGCACACCCAATTTAATGAATCTTACCAGTCTATCAGCAGCTAAAGGCCCAGAGAAAGAAAAATAACAGCTGCAGCTAGAGAATTTGGCAAAAGGTCAGAGGTCAGTGCCTGCATCTGCATTCACTGGGAGACAAGAGAGGAAAAATAAAAGGTCTCTTTTTGTTGCGAGTCAGCACTATTTTAGAAAGTGCAGATACCGACTTAATTACCAATGTTCCCTTTTGCTCTAGGGGTGCTTTGGCGGGCTATAAATCAATACCTAAGGTCACATTGCTAAAAGCATGAAAAAAAATCTGCCTTTCGCGCTTGGGAGCATTGTTTTGTGTGTATTCCTCAGCATTACTAGATGTAAACAGAGGGCATCAGAATTATGAAAACCGATGTGTAAAGCAGGAATTTTGAACTTCAGACAACCCTTCAACTGTGTCAAATCTCCTGTCATTAATTAATTGGTTTTTTGTTGGTTTATTTTTAATATTTTGCCCAATTCTTAAGCTTAATTGCATAAATTAATTTTACTGTGAATTTTGTGCCAATTTGGAAGAAAGCTAACTATTTTTTTCAATTCAAAAAAAATTTCAACGTAATGTGTTTGAGGCTTCTTATGCATTTTTATTCATCTTTTTGTCAACATGTTATAAAAATTCTTACATCTGATTTTGATAAGCATGGGAATGTTGCTCTGTTTAAAACGGAAGCTAGTCCTTTTATTAAAAACTATTTGTTAACCAAGAGAGACTACAATACCTAGAAGAAAAAAGATGATATTTGTACACAATATGAAAAATAAAAAATAGCCACTTCAAGGTAAGATGGTCTTAAAATAACTCACTTTGATAGTCTAAAAGAGTCAAAAAGGAATACCTTTTCAATTTGTATGCATCAAAGGAACTCTATCTGAGATGTAGCTAACAAAGGTTGCGTTTACAGGGCCTCCTGACCTTATGGGCATGGGAGGACGACATCAGGATTTTGACCATTCCAATAACAGATCTGCCATCATGGATCAGGTCAACCATGCAGCAAGGTGATTTGATTATTAAGACAAATGAAATAACTACATTGATTTTGCTGGGAGGTAAATGAACCAAACAATAGATGTAACATCTTTAAACATTGAAGTTTTATGGCTTAGTCCATGCATTTCTAGTATCTATAATGGTTGAATTTTTATGTTCATTACATGCCTTAAATATTTTTTGAAAGTAAGTAAGGTGCAAATTATGGATATATAAAAATAATACTAGTAATTCCTGCAAACCATCCCCATTTCACTATGGTTTTCTTTGCCGTAAAAAAAAAAAAAAAAAAATCCCCCCCCCAAAAAAAATCTGAAATATTTTTTCCAGAGCTGTTTAATTTGGTCCAACTTTCCATTTAACTTACACCATCTAAACTGGTCCTTGTGAAGTTTCATGCTTCTAAAGTTCTCCAATTTCAAGAGTTCTGCAATATATATAAATGTCATCTGATCATTATTTCATTGATTCATATAATTTCGATCAGAAATATCCCTTAGAAGTCATCTGGTTGAAGTTCCTTTTTTAACTAGTGAGGACTCAGTTGAAAAGAATACTGCAATTTAGTAACTAATTTGTTTGCAGGGAAATTTTCCAATAAGAGGTACTAGGGTGTTAGTGTGGCAAGTGTTTACTTATCTGATTATCCCTACAAAGAGTCCCACTGATAATGTAAAATCCACTACCCTTCTCAGAGTGGAAAAAGGAAATTTAACTTCAAATGAAATGGTAGCATATACTGTAATAGCAACTTTTATTTTCCCAGACTTCACCATCAGAGAACTATGAAGTTGAAAGAAGAGTTTCATTTGCTATTCTCTCATGAAAATGGGAAATAGATGGAAAAGACTGTTCATTCTGTTGCCATAGAGAGTTCTCCAGAATGAGCACACATATTACTATAACTGCTCAGATGATAAAACCCAAGCCTTAATTGAAGGTAGTGTCTACCCTAAATACTGAGGGCAATCTGCCCCTGGCATCTAGCTACCCATTCTGCCTTTAGGGATCCATTGAGCATATGCACATTCCATCAGCCAGAGTCTGCCAGGATATAATGTCTCTCTAGGGTTTCGCCATTACCCGATTTGAATGCTGAGAAGATGCTCATAATTGCTTATTATGACATTAGACAAGAGAATTCAAGTCCCATTTGATTGTAATGAGTTTGTGGAGTCTCTGCCTTTTGTGGATCCAATCACATACAGAATTGAACTTAAGGCATCTGTATTGAAACAGAATTATGCTTGAACAGTTGAGCATGAGACTTGGACCTTGTTCAGTTAAATTTTATTCTATTACTTTCTCCAGTCTGTTAATGGAAACAAAAATAATATCAATTATAAAAATTTTGAGCAGAGACACTCAAACTTCTCTCCAAACTGGCATTAATTTTCCCAGGTTATCTCTGAAACTATTCACACTTACTGTCTCCACATCACAGATAAATTTAATGGTAAAAAAGATAAAAATAGTTCTTTAAAATAAAATATAGAGAGTAAATGGCAGATTTTACATGAACCATAAAACTTAATAGAAGGAAGTAAATATGTATGTCATGAGCAGGCATATGCACTGAAAACACCTATTTAAAATTAGGTAAAATGCCTATGTGATTATTTGAGTACAAAAAGTGTTTAAGAAATTAGCGATAAACAGCCTCTATCCTCTTTTTTACAGGAAGGAAATTCAAAGAAGCCCTGTTAAGATCATGGCTACAAGAAAAGGGACAGAAAAAAAAAAAGTAGCAGGATCGCATTTGATTTCTAGGTGAAAAACTAAGAACCGTTTGAAGTGCTTAGGATTTCATCTTACTGTGCTTTGATAAAGCAAAAGCACTTCCCATTTACTCACAGTTGTAACCAGATGGCTGAAGGAAGGAAACAACAATCAATTGGATTCTAATGGAAGCACACTGAGACCCCAGGGCTTTTCTTTCAAAACTAAAGCTGAAACTGTCCAAATGTGGAGACACATGGGTAGGTGTTACAGGGGAAATGTCTAGCAATGCATAGGTTAATTGTGATATTAAAGTATGCAGGCAGATAGAGTATTAATTGCTTGCCCTATAAATTTTAAAATGCTATTGTGGCTATTCGGAAAATAACACTAAATTCTCTTAACTTCAAATTGGCTCTGAGTTATTAAATAAATATCTCACTGCCAGAAAAGCTGTGAGTTGGAGTTCTCTTTTTGAGGGAACTCTAAAAAGCATTTTTAAAAGAATATCAACTATGTGTTTCCCTACATCTACAAACTTTAGCAGGTCATTTCATTCTTAAATGGAACACTTGAGTGTAAAATAAAGTAACTGGACCAAAAATAGAATAAAGTTGTAGGGTTTTTTAAATTTTTTAAATTTATTTTTATTTTTTTATCTAGCACCAATTTACTGGTGACCTTAGGAAAACCTTTCAATTTCTTAATTTAGTTCAATTCACACATATATGAAGCACCCAGCTTTCGAGTTCACAAAAATGTTTACTGGTATGCTCCAGTAAACTCCTTAGGCTAGCTTTGCAATATCAGGCTGAATATACTGCAGTTACTTATCTATTATTTTCTGTTGTTTTTAATAGAGTCAAGTCAATAGTGTATTAAGCACCAACTATTTGCCAGACACCAAGCTAAAAAGCTAGAAATATAAAGATGAATAAATGGAGCTTCTATACAGGAGTTCAAAACCTGATAAGGGAACTACTCACCTCCCAGCCCCCAGCAAATTGCAGAGTACCTGCAATACCCATTTCACAAAGCTGTTTTGCAAGCAAGGGGACTGAACTGTACTGTTTCTCATCACAAACTTGGCAAGTCAAGGAACATCTCTAAAATCTGTTTTCTCACCAGCACAAAAGGAATAATAGCATTACATAGCTCATATTGTTGATATGAGGCGTAAATGTCATAATTCAAATAAAATAATTAGTCCCACACCTAAAAGTAAACACTAAATAAATGCGAAGTATAAATTATCATATTTTATATTATATTATAAATTAGTCAAATAAATGTGTAAAATTTTTACCTAATGTGGAGAAGAATATATAAAATACTGTTTGATAATATCATAAAGGGTTTTACCTACTATGTTGTTATAAATAAGGTAAAGAAAATTGTTATGGGTTGACTTATGTGTTCCCCTCCCAAATTTATGTGTTGAAATGCTAACCCTCAATAATTCAGAATGACTATTTTGAAGATAGAGACTTTAAAGAGGTATTTTAAGGTTAAATAAGGTCATATGGGTGGGTCCTAATCCAATAATACTGGTGTCCTTATAAGAAGAAGAAATTAGGACACACAAAGAGACACAGGGGAATGAGCATGCCCACCAAAAAAGACCATTTGAAGATATAAATAGAAGGTGGCCATCTGCAAGCCAAGGAGAGAGGCCTCAGGAGAAACCAAACCTGCCAACACTCTCATCTTGGACTTCTCAGCCTCCAGAACTGTGAGGAAATACATTTCTGTTATTTAAGCCACCCGGTTTGTGGTATTTTGTTATGGCAGCCAGAGTAAACTATACAGAAAAGAAAGCATGTTAAATAATATAAGTAAATGGTCACACAACAAAAATTAAAAAGATATGCCCATACGGTCTTAAATATATTCACTTCTGAGCACATGTGCTTTTTAAAATTGTTTTTTAATACAAATAATATATGTAGAATGTAAGAAACATTCTAACAGACAACTAAAGAATATAAGATAAAAATTAGCTTTCCATATGGATGACCAATAGTTTCTATTTCCTCAATTGTACACAACAATTAATCCGGAGTCCTCATTCATTCATTATTACCACCAAAAAATATATTATTTCAGAAATCTGAGCCAGGTACTAGCAGGCCATCCACAGTGATTTTTCGGATGCAATATATGATACAACAACCAACATAGAGCCTCATGACCAGCATGAGCTCAATAAGTAGTATCTGTTAATTCGATATGCTTGATAAATGATGATGCCTCAGATAATAAAATTTTATAAAACCAGATGCATATGGTTTCACTGAATATAATGAATTCTAATTTTTGATCAGGTCTATATGTGAGCAGCTAGAATATGAAATTACATTTATGTTAGTATAGGGATTTGGGTAAACACTACCTTATATCACCTTATTTAGTTCATTTGACATATATTCATGCCTTCATTAACTCGGTGCCAAATAAAAAAATTGCCTTTAATTTTGTGCTTCTCCACAGGTGTCAAAGAATCTAAAAGTGAAGACAAATTATACCTAACAGATAAAATTTATGAGCCAAAGCAATAATCCAGATTCCACTACAGTTTTTCTCAATTTCTAGATGATTCTCTGCAGCTTCCTAAGAAACAGCAGAAACAGACAAGAATTACGGAGGGGTTTTTTTGTTTTTTTGTTTGTTTGTTTGTTTTTTAAAAAATTATTTATGCCTAAAACACCTGGTCTTCCTAGGTGGTCTCCCATTCGAGTATTAACCAGGCCTGACCCTGCTTAGCTTTTTGAGAACAGACATCAGGCTTGTTCAAGGTGGTATGGCCACAGACCATGAACTGTGGCTCCACTAGGGCACAAATCCAGGACCTTCTGCGTGTAAAGCAGATGTGCTAACTGCTACATTATAGAACCACGTCCAAGAATTACAGAGATTTTGTTTAAAATCGTAACTCCTGCATGAAGTGACAGTATTACGCTGGGCAACAGTTTTATTCGCCTTTTTGTCGCCCTTGTGTTTCAAAGTGGGAATACTACTGTTTCAGGTTCCTAATAATAAGTATTATTTCTTATAATTCTGTGTATTGGCTGACTGGTTCTTTTGTTTATCCTGCCTAGGTTCTCTCAGAAGGCCGCATTCAGCTGGTGACTTGTTTGGGGTCCGGGCTCTCCTAAGCTCACCTGAGTTACTTGGACCTCCCTCTGCTGACAATTGACTGGGGCTTTTAACTCCTTGATTTGCTTTTTCCTGGTGACTTCTCCCCATCCAGTACCTGGTGGCAAAACTCTTCCATGAGAGTGAAGGCTTTTTAAAAAAAATATTTTATTTAATATTTTGATAATCATTTATTATAATATGACTTTTAATTTTTAGATTGTTATTGTCACTAGGACATAAATTATGTAAACATTTTGATTAAAGTAACATAATTAGTGATTTTGCTAAGATGAATATTACAGAAGAAACATATAATAAGCTATATATGTCGTGCCTTTTTTTAGTCATCCTAACATCATCAAACTATATCAGAACCCTCAGACATGCATAATAAGATGATTTAGTTGTTTTTACTATATTTTGACTTCATTGGTATAAAAACCATACCTTTACATATATGTTTATATTTTGTGAACAAAAAGGTATATTTCTCACAGGAGGACATATTCTCTTTATCAGTTTGTTAAACTGATTTATAACTTTTATATATGTAGCTATATGTAAGTGTATTTGTACTCTTGCCCCAACCCCTGCAAATATTAGAGGCAAATTTGGTTAATGAAATGTCTTAAATAAGGGAGTAGCATGATCAATAGACTTTCTTCTGGAAGGATAAAGGAACAAAGTCAAATACATAAGAATAATAAGAAGGACAGGAGGTTGATAGCAAACTACCACAAAGATATATTTCATAACATGAAATAAACTTCAAGAAAGGCTTTCAGAATATTAGGGCCCTAGTCTTCCCTAACTGCATGCCCCGGTGTAGGGACTTCGAGAGGAACCATCAGTTAAAATGAAAATAGACATGCTAGGGATAGACTACAACTCTAAAATAATCACCAACTATCCAAGCATTCCTTGGTCACTATTTTAATTTAAAATGTTATAAATTACAAAAAGCCAGTACTTGATGATGAGCCCAAAATAATATTTTCTGAATTTCCCCCATTTTACTGACATGCATGCAATTACTAGGTTTTACTTCATGTTCGTATGCCATTCAGCAGCTCACCAATATCAGAATAATATGCTGAGTGGGGTGATTCTCCTGTTCAGTGCAAACTACCAGAGTTTGGCTACCTGGAATTGTTGGTAACATCTCATAAATATGTACAAGTGGCTATTTGGTTCAGTTTATATCTCTATCCAAAATAAGCATATGTAGCTCATTTGATGTCCATGTCACCAACAGATTGAACCCTATTAATATCATGACAAGGGGACGTATCTTTTTGGGGAGTTGCTACTTCGCTATTAAATGAGCTGGAATTTAACATGAGAATGCATCCTCTATTAGGGTTATAAGATTTAGGGGAAAAATTATATAAGACATATTTATACTCGAAAATTATTTAAAATTCAAGCTTAACTAGACACTGTGATCCTATTTGACCCTTATCCTCTGTGAACTTGAGGACAGATGATAATAAATATTTTTAAATGTTACTTCTTTATTGGACTTTCCTGGTTTTAGCACTAAAAGTTTCACATCCAGTGAACCCAACCCACATGCTCCTCAAATGAGGAGAGTAAGTCACTTTATTATCTATCTGATAAACTCTCATTCTTCAAAGACAATGCCTGTATTTTCATTATTATATTTTTGTATCCTCAATATTAACCCAGTGTCAGTACCTAGTACATACATAGTAAATGTTTCTTAAAGGAATGAGTGAATGAATGAATGAGAGCATAAGAGAAGGTTACTATAAGGCAGAGTAAAGCAAGAGGGAAGAAGAGGTCAACTCAAGTGCTAAAATACACGGCAGATACTTGGCAGAGCAGAGTAATGGAATCACAGAGGAATATCTTCTACCTGGTGCACCTCAAAATCCTCTAGGAATCTTTAAAAAATACCAATGCTCAGGCTTTATCAACTAAATGAGGTCTCTAGAGATATGGGCCTGACATAATATTTTTAAAAATCTCCCCAAGTATTTTTAAAGTGCAGTCAGTGTTTAGAATCACTGACAAGGCCACTCAAGGCAGGCAAAAACCTTGCAGTGAAAGGAATCTGGAAAAAACAAACTATAAAATTAAAAGATGTTGAGAGGTGATGTGATTCTAATGCGCTTCTCTAATAACCTCACTTGGATAAGTTTCTTATTTTTATGGTTTCTGTTGCTGCTTCTGATACATAATTATCCTTCCAGTCATATGAGTTCTTGGCTAATTTCTAAAGAGATGAAGCTGGGAGTTGTAGCTGAATGTCCCTATGATCTAATGGGTATGGCGAATTTGTCTTCGAATAGTTGTTTGGAAAAATAAATAGCATCCAAGGCCAGGTAAAGAAAATAGTTAATGTTAGAAATGTTGTTAACATATCCAGGAAACAGGCTTGCTACTGGCAGGCTAAATAAATGTGTACCACATATGACCTTCAAAGCCATTGATCTTAGAGGTTATAAACAACACCCAACTGACCCATTGGTCTATGTCTTCGAATTTAAGAGATCCTGCCATGTATATTCCCCTTTGTAGTGCACTTCTGCCAATAAGGAAGACTACTTTAAAAATATATATATTGAACCAAGTTATAGATGATCATTAATCACAGACTCTCGCCAGGACTACCATCATAAATACTGCATCTGCATAAAATTCCCTGACGAAATTACCTTGCCATCTTTTTAGCTTTCTGTAAAAAAGCACACATATTTAGAGGAAAGAGGAAATAAAAAGGCACAGAGAAAGGAAATAAAGAACAGGAAGTATGCTGCCTTTTAACTTTCATTTTAAAATATTTCAATTTTTTAAAATTATTTTTCAATTATTTAAAATTTTATTCACAGTTATTTAAAATTACTTTTAAATTTACTAGCACTTTGTCTCAGCACTATTTGATGGTGATATTTAACAAGATACTTTAACTTAGTATTTTATATTTTGCTATTTCTCTGTTACCACATATATCTTCGTAGGGCAATTTCATATTTTGTGACTCTGGAAGCTTATACAAAATGACAAATAGAAAATTAAGAACAGGATCTGGGAAGGGGCCCATAAGCTAAAGCTTCAGTAATATTATGGTAAATTCACTCTGGTCCTCTAGTGTCATATTTGGAGATGCAAACAATATCTCTTTCCTCTTGTTTATTGCTTTAAAAATGACATCAAATTATATAGGCACATAAAATTTCAATAATACAGAATTGCAAAAATAAAAATTGAAACACTTTTTTTATTGCCCCTCATGTTACTTTCCTGAGGTTATTGTTCTCAGCACTCAGCATGTAAAATGTACCCATTTTTAAGTGCTTTCACATAGTTATTTAAAATGTATTTTCTTCTGAGTATCTCACAAATATGTTTTCAAGTGTTGAGATAAGTATTTAAATGCTGTCAACCGTTGATTATCAAAGACTATCATTTAATTTGTGGGTTCCCTGGGTCTTTTCTTTATTTATCTTCTCCTTAAATGTGCACCTGATTTGGAGAAGTTAGGTCTATTAATACCAATAAAAAATGGTAAAATGGGCAACTCAGGAGTCAGAGCTAGGTTTGAATCACTGCTCAGCGATTTAATAATTATATCACTAAATAATGAACTATTTTAAATTCTCCTTAACTACTTAATAATTTAGAAGTTTCCCGTTCAAAATTAGGATAATGATAATAACCAGCTAATGGGTTATTGTGAAGATTAAATGAGATGGTACACATAAGCAGCTAAGCACATCCTGGAACATCACATATGCGATAAATATGAAAAACCATTACATCCATTAACAGCTTCATTTTTATTATCAGTGAGCAACTAAAGGACAGAGTGTTATAATAAATTAAAAATGACTTTTCACTACTTACTAGTAATAGGATAGATGCTTTTTGATGGAAAAATTTGAAATTATTGACTATGGTGAGATTTAGGGTGGCCTGCATAAAATTATCTTCTGAGTAACCTCCAAGTACACTATCTTGCATGATGCTGTGTCCAAGGTCACAGAACAGAAAGACTTATAGACTTAAATCTATTTAAAACACACAGTATGAGCAAGGAGAAGAAATAGAAAGTTAATAATCTTGGAGTAGTGTGCAAATAAGACAAAAGAGCCACCCCGCCTGAATCCGGGTAGGCAATGTTTATATGTCCTGTCTCTCTACCACATCAGCCTTCCCTGTGGATGAAGTTGCAAGGAGTAGAGCAGCTCAGTGAATGGAAGATACCTGGAGCCATCGCTCACTTGCCCTTTCCAAAAGACACAGAGCAAGTCCATTTGGCCAATAGCTGTACCTTGCCAATTAGCCTGATGAGCAGCTGTAATTTATCTGTATTTCTCAGACAGAGGGCACTTGGGGTCAGAATGAGTGTAACCCATGGGTGGCTGATTTATCACCTCATAAATGTTTATTACATCCTTGGTCCTTGCATCCCTCTCTGTCCCTCTTCAGCAGACATAGGCTTACTTTATCTATATCCAACATATCTTCCAAGTTACTTCAATTATTCATTTATCCACCTATTTTGTTTTTCTTATTTTGTACGGAAGTATTGAATATCTTTAAATCATAGAAAAACCTCATTATACAGGCTTGATATTCATTGTGGTAGAGCAGAATTATTATAACTCTGCTCTTAAACCAGTTCACTTGGATTCAAATCTCTTACTAGCTGCGTCAGTGTAGATAAGTTAATGTTTCTGTGCTTCAGTTTCCTTCTTTGAAAAATGTGGGTGATGATGATACTAATAGTACCTATCTGATAAGGTGGTTGTATTAATTAAATGAATTATTCCACTGAAGTGTCTGGAACGATGCCTGGCACTTAAGGACTCAATAAGTACCAGCTCTTATAATTTCTAGCACTTTGGACAGAATGTTCTTGGCTGGAAGCCCGACCTGGGGGACTAAACGAAGATGTCAATGTGTTTATGAGGGAGAAAATAAGTCTTTCCATTTACAGTGGGCTTGTGACTTACAAAGAATGTTCAAGTAAATGATCATTTTAGGTTAGGATTTCAAAACAACTCTGTGAAGTAGGTACTATGACCTTCATTTTACAGACCTTGAACTTGAAACTCAGGGTGCGAATGGCTCACTCAGAGGCACATGTTTATTATGTATCAGGTCATGACTTAAATCCAGGTCTTCAAGTATGATTTCAGTACTCTTTCCATCTCAATATAGCTACTGTACCCAAGAGGCTGGCAATAATCTCCCCTGCCTGAAAATTAAAGGGCCTTCCTTCCCATTACTTCATTCTTCCGTACACATAGACTAATGTATGAAAACTGTATGGTCAAAAGGAAGACTTAAAAATTGCTTCTCTCCAACTCATAACATAGTGATTAATTTACATTATTGCACAAATGCCTTGTAACTACTCTTCTATAATCATGTCCTGGGGTAAACTGTTAATAGTTGAAACAGTCTGAGAGGTTAGAAGGGTAGAGAAGAGGGGTCCCGGGATGGGCAGGCTGATTCTGTCATTTGCCCTAGGATTGCTATAAATGATTTTATATAAACACATGTCAATTTATTTTATTTTAGGTGTAGTCTATAACATGTTGTCATATTTAATACTTATTATAATTCAATCATTCATGCAAAAATAGTTTAACAATGTAAACAAAATGTGGGCATAATGGAGAAAATATTTACATATATCTTTAATCCATTTGCACAAATATAAGTGTAGGTGTGACAAAAACCTCAAGTGTTCACCTTGTCTCTTCCCTTGCCCTCTGTGGAGGCACCGTATTGAGTCGATTATTAGCAAGTGCAATTAGTGGAGAAAATACATTAATATAAAGAAATGCTGAGCACATAAAAGAAAACCAAGTCAAGGAAATAAAGTGACTGTGGATAGAGGACAGAATTAACGTGCACCCCTCACATCCCACCACCAGCTCATCACTACCCCCTCCCCCAATACACACACACAAAGAGCAGGGAAAAATCAAACTAGCTGCCAAATCATACTTCCCTTCTCTCACATTTGACCAAATTGGAAAATGGCCCCATCTCTACTAACAGAGTCCTTTCTTTCAAATGCCCTGGTGGATTCAAAGATTATCTTTTCTAACTTTCAAATTGTTGAACACACTCTAACAGACAGAGTCCCCCAGGAACTAGGCTCTCATGCCATCC
This sequence comes from Rousettus aegyptiacus, assembly GCF_014176215.1. NCBI lineage: Eukaryota > Metazoa > Chordata > Mammalia > Chiroptera > Pteropodidae > Rousettus > Rousettus aegyptiacus. The sequence continues at coordinate 67,759,366 of NW_023416284.1, forward strand.
ACACCCAAGTTGTAACTGACAATTTGTATGATGAAGTGAAGTGAAATTTTCTTCTCAGGAATTTTAAAGTCTCAACAATTAAGTTAGTTATGTTAAATGGAAAAAAATAGACACTTTTTAATTGGTAAAGAACTATCTGACTCTTTTTTACTATATTCCCTATGCTGTAGTTTATGTCTCCATGACTATTTTGTAATAACCAATTTGTACTTTTTAATCCCCTCACCTTTTTCACCCAACCACTCCCTGCCTACCCCTATTCTGGCAATCACCAGTTTGTTCTCTGTATCTATGAGTCTGTTTCTGTTTTGTTTGTTTGTTTATTTTGTTCCTTAGATTCTACCTATAGTGAAATCATATGGCAATTTTCTTTCTTTGACTTATCTCACTTAGCATAATACCCTCTAGGTCACCCATGTTGTTGCAAACGGTAAGATTTCTTTTTTACGGCTGAGTAATATTCCACTGTATTTATGTACCACTACTTTATCCAGTTGTCTCTTGACAAGCACTTAGTTGTTTCCATCTTTCTGTAAATGGCGCTGCAATGAACACAGGGGTGCATATATTTTTTTTTTGAATTAGTAATTTGGTTTTCTTTGGTAAATACCCAGAAATAGAATTGCTAGATCATAAGGTAGTTCTATTTTTAATTTTTTGAGAAACGTCTGGACTGTTTTCCTTAGTAGCTGCCTGTACCTGAACACCACCTCACTTTTTTTTAGTCCCGAATATACTCAGGTGCCATGAGGAATAATCCCTTCTGTCCAGAGGACCTCTGTTGTAGGAAAGATGAGTGCAGGCGAGTGCAGCACTGACCGAAGACAGTGGGGGCCTATTTCTGGGTCTTGAAATGGAAATAAGAATTTAGGAACTTTGTCATCAACCTTTCTCAGCATCCAGAAACTACCTGCCCTTCAAATATTTTTTAAGTGCTTCCCTATTCCTTAATTCCTGAGTAAACTTCAGTTCTTCCTCTTGTCAACACAGGTAAACTGCTAACCTAAAATAACCAGGAATCATTTTTTAGTGCTTTATGTTATGATGCCATATATGTGTGTTAGCAAGGGTTCAATCAGAAAAGCAGAACCAGTAGAAGATATATATTAAGGGATTTATTGTAAGAAATTGGCTAACATACTTGTGTGGGCTGGCTAGGCACATTTGAAATCCATAGCGCATACTGTTTGGAAAGGCAGGCTTGAACTCTTGGGCATGTGCAGAAGTTGAAATTTAACAGGTGAAAATTATTCAGGGAAGCCTAAGTTCTGCTTTTGAAGCATATACCGATTGAATCAAGCCTGCCACATTATATTCCTTGATTAAAATCAACTGATTATAGACTTTAATCCTATCTGCCAAAGACCGTCCAGCAATACCAAGATTAGTTTTTCGATGAATAACTGATAACTATAGCCTAGCAAAGTGGACATGTCAAATAAACCATCAAATATATATGTGCCAGGCACTACTCTAAGGAGTTCATATATTAACTAATTTATTAACCTCACAACAACCGTATGAGGATATTGAAGAACAAAGTAGTGGAGTAAATTGTTCAAGATGGCATAACAAGTAAATACTGAACCAGTGTTTGAGTCCAGAGACTATATGTCAATCACATCTTTACTAATTTTCTGTAGATTCAATCTTCCCAGGTATTTTTAATAATATTTTCTAGAATGTTCAATGTTGTTTTGTCAAGGGCGGATTGCTTTTCCTATCAAAATTTCTCTTAAAATCCAGAATACATTTCAATTCTTCTGTTTGCAATGTTATTTTTCTTTGGGATCATTGTTTCTGAGAAGTAAGGTTGTAATTACCCTCACAATTCTTAATAATAGATATATGTTAATTTCTCTATCTAGTAATAAATAATTTTGTGTAATCTTCATTGACAGCAACTGTATTTATAATTTGTTGTGTAATCTATTTTATAGGTGGGAGCATAAAGCCTCAATTAGTTCAAAGGTGTTCCAAAACTGACAAACCTAGTGGCAGAACTAGAAATGTTACTTCATGTGTTCAAGAAGCAATTGAGAGGAAAGAAAGAAAGAAAGAAAGAAAGAAAGAAAGAAAGAAAGAAAGAAAGAAAGAAAGAAAGAAAGAAAGAAAGAAAGAAAGAACGAACGAACGAACTAGGACCCAAGTTCACAAATGGTCTAGAAATTATTTGAGAATATAATCATTTTATATGGGACTTTTTTTTTTTTCCATGAGTAATTGCTCAGAAGAAAAATCTTTCATTTGTGTCAAGACTCACTGGTGGTTTGAAGAAAATGTTGACGGCCACACTTGGCATGTTTTTCCAAGCTGTCAAAGGGTGTGAGGAGATGGGCTGTACTTGCCTGTCCTGCTGACCTTCACAAGCCCACAAGGAAAAGACCTGAGCAGGCAGGTGTGAGCACTCTTGAATATGTTTACCAACCAGAGGGAACTGCTTTTATAATACTGCCAAGATGACTTCTGTAAAAAATTCGCAACATCCCAGCTGCCTGACCCTGGGGTGCATACACAACTGAGGAGGCTTGTTTGCGAGATGTCACCCCCCCCCCCCAACAACCTGTCACTTAGAGGACTTGTCACCTCCTTCTTCCCCCACTGAATTCTCAGCGAGGAACACTTCATCCTCCAGAATGCTACTTTAAGAGATTGAAGGATAAAATAAAACTGCCATGGAGAAGGTACAGATTGTTACTTATAAAATTTCTACCACTAGATAGACTCTTGCTTGCTTGATTTTTGTTTCTTTCAAAATTATTTCATGTTATTAAATACTTTAAATACATAAATAAAAAGTAACAGATATCTATATACCTACCACTGAGCTTAAACAGATGTTAGCATGTTTTGGCTTATTTTGCATTAAATGGTTTAAAAGATATAAAATATTACTGAACTAGCTAAAATCTTACTCTCCACTTTTTCCTATCTCTTTTTCCCTAGACATAACTATTATCTTGAAGTTGCTGTGTCTCATTTCCATCCACATTCCTGTGTTCATACTATCTTTCACTCTATCAATCTATCAATCAATCTACCATCTATCTATCCACATGATTCAGAGTCTTAACGTCATATACATTTGGCATCTTAACATACACACACACACACACAAACACACACACACGCACACATGCATACATATATAGGTGTGTATATATACACATATATACATATGTCTTTTTGCAATTAATTTTTCTTATTCAATATTATGTTTTTGGGATTTGTACATGATGACAATGATAGAGCTAGTTTAATTATTTCTTTTTGTGTTCGTTTGCTATTACAAAGAGTAGTCCAATAATCATTGTTACATGACTTCCTTAGGCCTATGTTAAGAGTTCAAGAAGGAAAACATCTAGTAATAGAATGATCATATGCATGTGTACCTTGTATCTTGAACGTTTTAAATATAGCCAAATTACTTTCCAAAATGGTGGTACTGGTTTTATGTACCTCCAGCATTGTGCAGGTAGCGTTGCTATGAATTGCACACCAGGTAGCATCACCCCTGTATAAGATTAGATGATTGGTACCTTCAGAAGTGGTGCATATTTTCATCCTTTTATATGAGAATTCTTTATTCCTGTTATCCTCACCAAGATATATTGTTACTGTATGTACTGTGTGTTTTGCCAATTTATAATGATATGTCACTGTTTTTGTTTGTTTGCATTTCCCTTATTAGTAGTAAAGTTGAATATCTTTTCAAGTGTTTATTTGTTTTTGTTTTTTTTTTTGTTGTGAATTGCCATTTTTTCTATTGGGTTTTCTTCCTATTTATAAGATTTCTTTATCAATTCGGTGTATTAATCTCCTTGTTTGTTTTTCATATATACTGTAATATTTACTCCCATTCGTACTTTGCTTTATGTATCTTTTGCCAAATAGAAATTTTAAATTCTAATGTAACCAAATATATTAGTCTACTTTCACAAGTTATAGTATTTAATGTTTCTTTAGGAAATTTCTCTCAACTCAGATATAAGATTTTGTTGTTCGTTTGTTTGTTTTTACCATTTTTGTAACAGATTTTATAGCATTGTTCTTCATATTTCTGTCTCTTCTCTACTGGACTTTATTAATGAATGGTATTTGGAAGAGACTTTATTTTGTCTTTTTCCATATGAATACTCAGTGGGACTAACACCATTTATTGCCTATTTCATCTTTTTTCCAATACTTGATAACACCACTTGTGTTTCTAGGTTCTCTTTCTATTTTCTCTATTCTGTCCTACTATATTTTTCTATTCCTGAATTGTGGTATAATTATTACAGCTTTTTAATAACTTTTCATATTGAGATATAATTTACATATAACATTATATTAGTTTCAGGTGTACAACATAAGGATTTGATATATGTATATATTGTAAAATAATTGTCACAATAAGTCTTGTTTTCAGACTTTATAATATATTTATGTATTATAACTTTATATTTTCTATTTGAATTTTTCAGTAAATTAAATTACATGAAGACTTAGTTATCTAATAGAAATGGCATTAAATTTATAGATCAATTATGAGAAATTCCTTCTTTATGGTAACATTGAAGCTTTCCCTCTTTAAATATTATTTAGGCTTTCCCTTCTGACCATCAATAAATTTTCACAATTACAAACTTGTGTATTTATTGTTAGATTTATTTCTATATGCTTCCATTTATTTCTATATGCTTCCATTTATTTTCTATTTAAAAATTACATTTTAACTGTTTATTTTGAAATAATCTTAGATTCAGAGGACATTACAAAAATAGTAGAGAGGTTCTCTGTACCCACCACCTAGTTGCCCCCAATAGTAATATCTTTCATAACAATCAAACAATAGCAAAACCATGAAACTGACATTGGTTTAATTGTAGACCTTATTCAGATTTCACCAGTTGCACACAAACGCATTTGTGTGTATGTGCTTATGTGTGTATACCTCTATGCAGTTTTATCACATGTATAGATTTCGTGAAACCACCACCACTATAGTCATGATATGGAACTGTTCTATTACCAAACAGAGCCATTTTCTATCCCCTTATAATGATACACTATGCCCCCCTTCACTCTAACAACTAACAATCACTACTGTGTTCTCTGTCTATATAATTTTGTCACTTTTATGTCATTTTGACACCTTTTTTCACCCAGCATAATTCCCTTGAAATAGTGTTTTCATATATAAATATTTTATTCCTTGTTATTGCTTAGTATTATTCCATGGGAAGAATGTACCTCAGTTTATATAGCCATTCACATACTGCAGGACATTTGTGTTCTTTCCAGTTTGGGGTTATTATGAATAAAGCTACTATAAATATTTGTGTATGGATTTTTATAGGAACACGAGTTTAATTTCTCTAGGAGAAATGCTCAGGAACGCAATACTAGGTCACTTGGTAGTCATACATATTGCTGTTAAGAAATTTCCATACTCTTGTCAGTGACTACATCATTTTACATTCCCACCAGCAAGTCATGAGAGATTCAGTTCTCCACATCCTCACCTGTATTTACTTTTATCACTTGTTTTGATTTTAACCATTCTAAGTGTAAATAATATCTCATGGTTTTAATTTGTATTTCTCTAATGATTAACGATGTTTAACGTTTTTTCATGGGATTAGTTGCCAACTGTGCAATCTTCTTAACTGAAGTTATCCATATATTTTATTTTTTCTAATTAGATTATTTATTTTAATGTTCAGTTTTGAGATTTTGTTTGAAAAATACATTCTACATGTAAATCATTTGTCGGATATGTGGTTTGCAAATATTTTATGTAATTTGTCCATTCATTCTCCTCATAGGGTCTTTTAAAATGAAAAAAAAAAAAAACTTTTCTATTTGTTTTGATGGAATTCGATTTATCAAATTTTCTTTTTTAGATTTAAACAACTGTCTGCTTAACTATAGTTTTCAATGATTTTCTCCAATTCTTTTTCTAATGGTTTTATATTTTAAATTTAAGCTCGTGATCCATTTTGAGTTTATTTATTTATAAGGTATGAGGTTCAGATTGAAGTTTTGCTTGTTTGTTTGTTTTTTGATTCTGGATGTCTAATTGCTCTAGAATATTTGTTGAAAAGTCTGTCTTTCCCCCCATTGAATATCTTTTGAACTTTTGTAAAAAACTCAGCTGAGTACAATCTTGGGGTGTCTATTTCTGGATTCTCTAGTTTTATTGATAGACAGGTCTATCCCTCTACCAATATTGCATTGTCTTTATTACTTTAGTTATATAGTAAGCCTTAACATTGAATAGGTGATCTGTCCCACTTTATTCTTCCTTTTCAAAATAATGTTAGCTCTTCCAGGTTCTATGCTTTTCTATATAAAGTTTAAGAATAACTTTATGTAGAAGATTGTCCACAACAACCTTGCAAGGATGGTGGTAGAAATTATGTTCGATTTATAAATCATGCTAGGAAGAACTGATATCTATACCATGTCGAGTCTTCTAGTCCATGAACAGGGTATATTTCTCTATTTATTTAGCTTTTTGGTTTCATATTCTTTTTCCTTTTGACAGACTGGCTGTACTAAAATTAAATATTTTTATCTGATTCTTCTTTCTAATAGATATTGGGCATTCAAGATTTTCAACCTAAACTTTAGGCAAGCAGTGTATTTATGGTGAAAGGAGAGGGAACAAGACAGAGGAAACAAAACAATATATATTTCTAGAAAATTAGCAGAAACTAATGTTTATTTAGAATCCTATTTTTGGCAAGTTATATAATCCCTTTCTTTCATTTTCTCTTTTGTAAAATGGAGGTAATAATAAAGTTTCCCACCAACAATTGTTGTGAAGATTAAATGAAGTTAACAAATTTAACACTTAAAATAGTGTTTGATATACAATAAACACTCAATAGGTCTCATTATTTTACTTATTCACTTATTATTTTAATTTTAATTGTTTTTGTTATTTGGCAAGCACCAACATAGGTTACACTGCAACAAAACTTGACTGATAAACCATGTTACTACCATTAAAAAAACTAAGACCTAAACACAGAAATACAAAGTAGGAGAACCAAGTTTCCAACTCTGACCCAGCAGGCCTCAAAGCCCATTCTCTTCCCTAAATTCTCAGCCCAAGTTTTCAAACCTATATGTTGAAGAGTCATAACTTGTACTTGGTATCAAAGTCTTTCAGGGCTCTAAACCAGAAGATGAAAATTGCAAGGTCTCTAAGGAAGAAAGTGGTTCTTTCTCTGTGCTGTGCAAAACAGGAGTATGAAGCTTTTCTATGATGTCTTACTCCTGTGTCTGCAATTGAACTTTAAATCCCTTTCCTTTTGTTTCATTCTTGAAGATAGTTTATTGCCACTCTCAATGTAATTCCTCACCATTCACCATGGAAGTTGTAATGTCTTTTGTAGTAAACATTAAATCACTTGTCATTTGAAAACAAATAGAGAGACACTAACAAACAAAGGAGAGAGCCTTTTGTAAAAAGGAGAGAAAATACATATATAAGAAAGAGAATGAGAGTGATATTTTTCTAAATTAAAATTATTTATATTTTATATCAGAAAGTTTTCAACTTGAGCAACATGTACCTTGCTTTCTCTCTCATTCTCAAGGTACTGAATCAGGCACACCTTGAGTCCTTACACTAGAACAGAGCTTGTCACTTTAGCTCTAGAAGATTTACTAGAAGATGGTCCAAAGTATGTTTTGAACTATGTAGGGAACATACATAGTAGAACCTCTGCCCCTGCACTCTGGTGGACATTCACCAATAGTCCCTAAGTGTGTAGACACTCTTTCTCTGATATTTGCTATTTATTAATTCTGAATTGGGGAGATACAGAGACATTTGGGCAGCAGAACATACTTTGGAGATAGTATTATAGGATATTTAGTCATCGTAGAAGTGAAAATAGAGTGTGTATATAAAAGAAGAAAATATAGTAGCTATATTAGCTTAGTTAGTACAACACCCCCTGTTTAACAGATATTTAGTGGCTTAACCAAAGGGAAATTGATTATTTGTTTTTGTACAGTCAGCAATAAATATTTCTGAATAGCAAATCACCTTGCACATGACTAATAAAGTATCCAGGCACTATCTACTTGGACCCACCTTCTTTTAGGTCCTTGACATTCTATGAATTCTGACAATAGGTGGGGAAAAAAGAGGGAAGATTACATATGGCCCCCATAACTTCATTCACATTCCCTTAGCAGCAAACTAGTCACATGGCAACATCTCACCGCAGAAAAAGTAGAGAAATATAATTTATTATGTACCCAGAAATAAGAGAAGAGGTTTTGGTATTTATCTCATAGTTCCTGCCACAGTGATCTGGAAGTTAGACTGAATGCTTGACAGTTACACAAACCCATTCTCTAGGACATCGGAAAGTCAGATTTTGATCCAGGAAGTAGACAGGAGGTGCTATTGTGATTCACAAAAACTTTAGCTCTGGGCAAGGTGTTTTATTAAATGTTCTTACTTTTTATATCTGTGAAACACATTGCAGTCTTAGATACCACAGTGTTAATTCTAAATATCTTTGACTGTTGGATTCTCTTCATCATTCAAGTCTCAGTTTAAATGTAGTAACTTCAAAAAAGCCTTCTTTCACATTACTTTTTATAAAAGATTTTCTTACTACCCACTCAAACTCTAAAACATTACCTGATTTTACCTCTTTTGGAATTATCTGGATATGAAATTACTATATCCATGACATTTATTTTCTTCCTTTCCTACTGAAATATAATCTCCAAGAAAGCATGGGCGTTCTCTATTTTATATACCGGCGCTTGTGTTTCCTCAATAAATAATTGTTATATAAATTTAAAAATTCATTTGTCTATCTATAAAACTAGGAAATTCCACTTTGAGTTCAGAAGAAAGCAGAAGGTTACAAATATGGTTATAGTCATTCTAACGCCTAAGAAAAATCAGTGGTATATTAATTCACCAATACTCTAAAAAATAAGTTTTCCATTTAACTATATCAACATTATCCATTTGATTCTAAAGCAATCTTAAAATAGTCTTTTAGAATTCTCTATGTACAATATGTCCACTTGAGATCAGATAAGTGACAACATTTAAACAGTTGAAGAACATATCGAAAAAGGTTATACTCTGGGTAATATAGTGTAACTATAATAAAGTTAAAAAGAATATGGAATAAAATAAACAAGGTTTTCTCTTTCAAAATTAGGTCAATAACAAACAACCAAGTATGTCAATATCCATTCTATTAATCCAAAAATCTGTATATAGTAATAATATTGCAATCTTTATTGCAAAGCATCCCACATGACATTTTTAACAGAAAAATAAAATCAAGGTAGAACATTGTATATATGTGGCAATCAACAAATATAGCTAACAATAAAAATTTTAGACCTGAATATTCAGATTATTGTATGTGTAACTTAACAAACATATTTTATTGATTGGTTCATATAATTCTATAATTAAAAAACACACAAAGAAAACTCTAGTCTAGAACTAGTTCAGCCCATTGCCTTTGGATAAAGTACAATCTAAGGTTATAGAATCTCCTTTTTCTTTAAGACACTTAGACATCTAAAATAATTTTTATTTTATCTAATGAACAAAGGAACTATGTAAATGGATACCCTCTTATATTTGCTTCTAATGCTAAGATTGCCCCCATCCCTACCCTCAGAATACTTGGGAATTCAATAAAAACCTATTTTAGGTTTTACACTGTCATTTTATTTACCTTTTTCTGCTAGTACAGGCTTACTAGTCATTCCAAATAATATTGGCAGGTACCTATGTATTATGAAATACCTAAAGTAAATCTTGCATTGTAGCACCTTTATAATTGTGTGACATCCATTTTGTCAGGTCAGAAGACTGAGTTCACCGTGGGTAATAGTATGTTACTGGGAGTTCTCTTCCACAAACTGGGTCCTACCACTTCCACAGACAGTAAACACAGCACGTTCTCCTGGCTTATCATCAGGTTTCCTTTCTCAGTGGAATGTTTCAGCAGCACAACTATAGCCATGCTTTTCAAAGCCAAGCATTGAATTCAGGTTCCACTTTCCTGCCAACTCAGTGCTTCGCTGATTTTTCTTTATTGTTTCCAAATATATTGTGTAAAGAAATGAGTGGTGGACAGAATTTTTAAAATTTGTGTAAGGATTTAGTGAAGATTAAAAAAATGTTTGGGTACTCATACATTGCTTATCTACTCTCTTTGGAAGCCACTGGGAAACTGTCCAACAAGAGTTGTGCATCCATGCCCACATTTTCTGCTCTAAGTTGGGTGGAAATGGCATGTGGTACTACTTCAATACTTGATGTTTTCAATTTTGGTCATATTCACAAACTGCTTTAATAAGCATTTTGGGGAAACAAACAGGTAAATCAAACTCAATTTGAAACTTTTAAAAACTTGTGTCCTGGATTATAAATATAGGTATGCTGCATTTTGTCCCAAAAGGTCTGTGTGGCCAAAGTGAGCAAAGTACAACTGAAAGCAATGATTCAGAAGTTGTGAGTCTTGGTTTTACAATGATTTGTTTTAAAAGTTTGAGTAAATGTTTTGATTCCTTGGTTCTTTTATTGGCAAAACGTACATATTCTAAATAATGAGTTTCTCAAAAAAAAAAAAAAAAGTTTAGTGTTCACCGAATATGAAATATCATTAGGAAACTGGTAGTAGTTAGTGACATTTTCTGGGGCCACCCATAGTATGAAGAAAGATGTTAAGGATTCACATTACAAATATGTATTATCTGTAAGAGGCCATTACTCATGTGAGTCAAATTCTTGAGTGCCAAAATTGACCAAGTAATGACCTAGCACAAAATAAAATTTGGTCTATTATATCAGAAGGTAAGTCTATATTATCTTTGTGGAAACTTCTCAGAAAATTTGAGTTTCTTACTCTTCACTCTCCTGAATTCTGCTGACCATCAAACAGTACTCAGGGATGTCTTCCTCAAACCCTGTATTGTTGTACCATTCCCTTAATCACACACACCTAAAAGGAGTCCTCTAACATATATAATATCAAGCTTACACTTAAAGTTTCAATGTCAGCATCGTTCCTTCTTTCTTAATATCTAATAACAAGATTTTATATATAATGATAAGGTATGTTGTTGGTTATGTTTCTCTAAAGTTCAGCCATGTGTGATTTTCATAAAGTTTTCCTAAAGGTCAATGAGGTGGCATTTATCGACTGATTCCTCAATAATAAATGTGCTAGCATCTAATAATCACAAAATGAAATCATGTTGGGTTAAGTCTTGGATATGCATATCTCTAAATAAATATATAAATGTTTTATATAGTCTATGTGGGCAAATATAATAGGTAGTTATAATATAGTAGCTACCATTTATTGAGTCCTTAGTTTATAAAAGACATGGGGCTAAACATTTTAAATATACCTTCATTTTACTTTTACAATAACCCTAAGAGGCAAGACCATTTTATTCCTGTTTTAAAGATGAGTAAAACCAGATTCAGAGTAGTTAAGTGCCTTGCCCAAAGTTGCAGAATCTCTAAAGATAAGATTCAAGTTTAGGGTCTTATTTCCAGAGACCATTTCCACTTATTTGTGTGTCATCGACAGCCCTTATGATGCAAAGCCAGGGATTTTGGAGATGGTGGTTCAAAATCCTGATCATCTCTCATCAGACTCTAACCCTCCCACCTCCTGTGTGTCTTTAGGTACACTTTCCTTCTAACCACCGACATTCTAGACTAAGTCATGTTTAATGGATCTGGACATACAAACTACTATGGACTCAAGCCACTGACCCAAGAACCTTGTCCCCAGCCCTACATAGGAAACAGAAAATAGGAGAGTGTTGAGATCTTTTTTAAAGAATCAGAAGGCCATCCTTAACCTTTTGTCAATCTATATAAACCTGTTGGTTTCTGCTCTCAAAAGTCCATCTATATATGATTTCTCTCATAATTATTCCTCTAATTTAATTCCTAAAGACCAAGTGGTAGGGCAAAAAATCATACGGGTTAATTTCCAAGCAGTCACAGGAATAATTAAAAACAATTAAGTCAGTGTCTGTTCATCTTTTTAAAAAGTATAAGTTTATGAGAATATATTACTTTAAATAGGTATACAAATTTTTTAAAGTAATTTCTAAAATGAAAGTGAATTTTAAAAAAATTCTACAATATAAATTTGTGGGGTTTTTTTGGAACCTAAGGGCAGAGAGTAATTAATGAAGTATATATATGCTTTTGAGAGTGTTGAAGGGATAACTTTTGGTAAAATCTGTTTTTGATTTTCAAAATCAATTTAGTTCTGGACAATGCTATGTTGCTTTCTCAAAATCCAAACAATATATTAATTGTTTTATCTGAAAATAATAAGGCTGGCAACTGTGTTTAAGATAAAATATGTGAGTAAATATATAACATGTATTAATAAGTTACTAATAACTGTATCATTAAAATGTGCTAGATTCTAGCTATAGCCGGTTTTTCATTAATTTATTGAAAGATCTTTACGACAACAAGCCAGCAAACTTTATTTTATTCACAGGCATGACTTGGATACAACTTTTTTCCTGTTAGACAAAACTTTGAAGTCAGCTACCCATTCGAATTTCATCCAGCAAAATCTTGTTAAATATTATTTTTAATTTTGGTAGTATAAATATGTTTTCTGCTTACTATGTCAATTGGTTATCAAGGAGAGGAGTTTATATTATATTATTGAGTGCAAACTAAGCTGTATTTAGCTAAAATGCTAAAAATTATCTGAGCACAAAACTAAAGATTTTTCTTTGGTTGTTATTGGTCATGAACTTTATACACTCTTCAGACTTTTATAGAATTTGTATTGCAGTCTTTGTTCATGCTCACTTTATCCAGAAATATACTTATGTTGGACTGTGCAAAGCAGAAAAATGATGACACTCCATTATTTGCTATAAGGGCTTTCCCTCAGTTTCATAGATTTAAGTCTTTTATTTACATACAGCATGCATGTGGCAGTTTTCTTTCATGAGTCTAAGAACCACTTGTAATGGGTACAGAATAAGGCAACATATCTCCTCACTACCTCTTTCTTTCTATTTTTATTTCAATGTTTCATGGCCAGTGGTAGTCCAAGTGCATAGCCCTTTATACACCCCACATCTAATTAGAAGACTAAATGACAGCTTTCAGATTGAAATATATAATGAGTAAAATTGGCTTGCCTTAACTTTTTTTTTTTAACATACCAATAATACCAAAGAATAATTTAAGGAGAAATTATTGCATTTTTTGTTCCTTTTCTTTCCACTTTTGCTCATGTGCACTTTCACTAATTGTGATTTTAAAGAAGAATGTTAATTATACATATATTTATAATTTTAAACTGCCACACATGACTTTAAAAGAAAAGAAGTTTAAACTAATAATAGTCTCAAATATCAGCATGTCAGGAATGCTCAAAAGAAAGTTTTGGTTACAATTTTTTTTAGGTGTATTTTAACATACTGAAAAATGGAGACACATAGACATATTGAAAGAGGAATACAAGTGAGCAACAATTAACTTTATTTCACCCTAGCAAATGTCATGGGAAAATATCAACTTATTTTTAGTATATCAAAGTGTTGAAAAATATAAAAATTATAAGAAGTTATAAATTTGCAAAACAAATTTAAGAGGAATAACTGCTCATACAACTAAATTATATAGGAGAGATTGTCAAAGACCTGCTTATTATGTGTATCAAGCAGCAGTTTGAAATTATTAAATCCAAAATACATTTCTGAGAGAAAGACATCCAGCTTTTAAAACATTATAAGAACACATGAAGGCAACATTTACTGCTGTGTTATATTCTGCAAAATAGCAAACCCAATGCCAGAAACCAATCATACATTTTACAAAGTTAAACAAAAATGGACTTTTCACCAAAAGTTATTTTTCCTAAAGAACTATTTTGAATTATTTCACTAAGTTTTGAAGTTCTATTCCATTTCTCATAAAATACTTATTTTCAAAAAATGGTTCAATGACGAAATGAGTAAATGATTAGCATGGTATTTTTTATATACCGCAAGGTGCACCCCACGCAAGATGCACCTACCACAATGGAGGAAAAGCATTCTATAATGTCAGCGATGACCAAACACAGTGCTACCAAGAAAGCAGTCACCATTTTGCATGCTGACCTGCAGTATCTCCTCCAGAATGTTCAAATGTCCAGCATTTGTGTCACAGGCAAAGGTAGATCATATCCTAAAACTTCAGAAAATGTATAACAACAAGGAAGGAAAAATCAATTGTTTCTATTGGATTACTCTGTCTATCTTTATATGATTAAATGGGAACAGTGTTCTTGCATGTATATGGAATAAACTTCAATTTCCTCTATGCTGTAAATAAATATCCTGCTAATAGTGCAGCGTTATGAAATATAGAACCAAATGTTTCAAACTGGCACAAACAAGAAAAAGACTAACAAAGCTATGGTTGAATAAACACATTGGAGTCCAAAATGTGTTTTTCTTTTTTGTGTCAGAAATATGTGTGTGTGTGTGTGTGTATACACACACACACACACACACACACACACGCACATATATTCCCATTATATTTTACTGTTTCTTTCTTTGTAATACATGAAAGATACCTACAATTTATGTTATTAAGTGATTACTTCATCAGTTGCTTTACCTTTCAAATCGATGTTAAATTTATGAAGGTGGAAAACTTAACAAGTTCATGGTGGGTTCCTATCTTCACTTTAAACATTGCAAAAATAACTAATGGCTAAACAACAGTTGCAAGAAACATAAGGATATAATGAGTAGTAGTGTGCAGAAGTGTGTGTGTTTTAGAATTGGGGATTACCGGCCACATTAAAGACCCATGTTCTCACAAGCAGGAGTTCTACTACAAAGCACCCTAATTCAAAGGAATATATATATAAAACATTTCAGTGGAAAAAAAATACACTAAAAATATTGACTTTCCAACCTGTTAAATCAGAAAGAAATTCTCCACTAGAACTCCCAGTAAATTTCCAAAGAAATAGAATTTCCAAGGAAAAAATTACATTTTCTGGTGGAACCATGGCAACTGGAAAATTGATTATAAATGCAAATATTTATGTCAAGAAAATCTTGTTACTTAGAGAAAAAGTCTGCCATCAGAACTCTACTTCTGTTTAAGTAACAGCAGGGGTGTAATCCAGAAGAGGTTACCAGCAGCCAGAGTCGTCTGAAGAGGTGGGCCATGAGCTTCAGAGTGTGGACAAAGAGAAAATGAAAACACATTCTAGGAAAGGGGTTATCAAAAACCAAGCTGATTGTCCAAATGAAGCACCAAGATGAGAGGTTAGGGAAAAAGATGGAAGCCAATCACAAGGCAACAGGATGAAAACCACAGACAACAGAGTAAATCTACCGGGTGCTACACATGCTTGCTTTTAACCTTATACATGGTTGGGAGGAAGATATGAAGGCCGCTGATCTGGTTCATTCATCATGATGATCATATCATTTGATCTTTATTCAGTTTTATGTATGGAGGGAAAAGGAATAAAATAAATAAAAGCTGTATGTGTATGCGTATGCATGAATGTATGTGTGTGCAAACACACATATACATATTTGCAACCATAGTTAAAATAATAGCCCAAAGGGGCATTACTATAAATCTGTTTAGGGTAGATTCTTTGCTTGGTATATTTTTTGCTTTTTTTTTTTAAAAAAAATCTTTCTATTTTCAGCAATGAACACATTTTATATATTAATATGAATGTTTCTTTAACGAATGAACGGGGAAGAACTTTTGTCTCTTCTGTACTGTGCTTTGAAATTTTATTTATTAAGGACAAACAGCTGTATTTTAAAAGTTTGATGCCTAAATAATAAAATAAATAACAGTATCTTATCAGAAAAATGTCACTATCTTTTTAACCTTAAGTCTACTTTCATCAAAAAATTGATAAATAACTTTATGAAAGTTACTCGGTAAGAAGAAGTACGGGGAGGGGTACATGAGAGCTCTGGGGTGCCACCAATGTTCCACATCCTGATCTAACGGAGGTTACATGGGTACCCTTACAGGAGCAATTCGTCACATTGTACAGTTAAGATCTGTCCACTTGACTGTATGTGTGTTATACTTCCAACAACAACACTATATAAGCCAAATCAAATGTGTCTTTAGGCCAGATGTGGGGGGAAAAAAATCTGCTTTTATCAAAAGAATTTACTGTGGAAATAATTTGGCTTAGCTAAAAGAGCATTGCAAAGGTTGATTTCTGAATAGGCATCTGGTGATGGGAGGCAGAGAAGACTTCACTGAATTCTGCATAAGCACCAAAATAACAAGCTCATCATATAATAGCCCATTTGCGAAAGATCAATCAGTACATTTTCTCAAATCTTCACTGACGTAACATGAATTCATTACATCCTTACAAAATCACCTCCTTGGGGTTTACCCAAATCTTCTCTTCACTGCTTGACAAGGCAGCATTTCAGAGAGATCATTTGGCTATGGTTAAGTACAAAAGCACGATGCCTGGCTCTTATGAAGGCTGGCCCTCTGTATCCACTTATCAGCTTCAGTACATGTTGCCTGTTCATTTTTTGTTAGTCTGCTCCCCAAAGCGCTGGAGATTCTCCGCACGCAATCCGAAACCAGAGTCTTGAGGACTAACACCTAAATCCAAGTTCATGAGCTAGAACTCAGCACAGTCCCAGTCAACCTCTGGGCCTGGGGCCAAAGCCCTGTGTAGTATCTTTCGCTGCTACATTCGAATGGGAAATGATTTGTTTAGCATCCGAATGAGTCACATAATACTAGCAGCAAAGAAAGTTATCATTTTTTTCTCAGTTTACTTGTAAGGCATTAAGAAAAAAATTAAATAAACAAATATGGATTATTATTATAATGAATGCAATCTTCTTAGACTAATAGCCAGCGAAGAGCTATGATTGTTATATGTCTAAAAATCCCAAATGGCAAAATATAATTAAAGTTAGAACTGTTGAACAAATAAACCTGTTAAATACATAATATTACCAGGCAAAATAGCTATGTGTTTATCACTTTGCCACTGTAATTACGTTCACTGCAACTCTTCATGCATATATTAATATCTAGCTAATATTATAGAGGCTAAAACATAAATTGCAGAGCTCTGAATACAGTTTCAACCAAAAAGAGCTTGGTAAAAATGCTTGTTATTAAAAAACAAAAATAAAAAAAAAAGACCTTTGGTTTAATGTTACTGCTAATTGCGTTACTGAGAAGTAAAAGATTCTTCTAACTACATGCATACTCAAATGAATAAATTATTTTGTACCTTAACATGGATATCTTGTTAGAAAAGTCATAAAATTATCTATTCCAAGTCTTTTTCAAGCTTAACGCACAGAATATGTTCAGTTTAACCTGAAAAAGGAAACGCCAGGGAATGAACCTTGGTTTCTATTCCCATGTAAATAGAAGATAAATATTTTTAAGTAATTTTAACTAATTTCCAAGGATTATGGATAAGTTGCAATTGGATGGATGTGGGTTACAGTGAGTGTGTTAGTTATTAGGAGCCAGAAGAGGTCAGGAAATGAATTCCCTTGGGGTGAAACTCTGTATCCAAAAATAAGCAAGAAAAGACTTTGAAATGATTTCTGAAGGCTTGACAAAACCAGCACCAAAGACTGCATGGGAAAAGGAAGAAAGAAAAGATTACTTGCAGGGAATAGCAAAAGAGAGGAAGAGGAGGGGAGGAAAGAAAAAAGAAATCTAAGCATCTATGAGTACAGAGCATATAATGAATCTTTATTACATGGTTTAATAAAATACCGTCAATACCACCAAGAAGTCACAGAGAGATTAAAAAATTTTATTAAAAGTCATGTCTTTAAAAGCCACAGCAACAACATTTACAATATCTCCCTTTGAAAACTTACTAATCTTAATTGATTTACATTAGTTTAGATGTAAATTAATTTTCATAAATTAATGTTTACCATTAAAAGATCTAAAAAATATGGAGACCTAGAAACAGAGCAGTCAATAAACTGACTAATATGATAATTCACAATCTTCATCATGATTAATATGTAAGTCATAATAATAATTATGTTTTGGAGGGACATTGTTCACCACAATGGTTACATTTTATTTTGAAATTATTTAAGAGAATTAGATATTTGTAAGTAAAAATTAACATGTCTTTACTTATGACCAAGTGAATCATCACAGAATTTTTTCAACTTTCCTGCAGTTCTTTTAAAATAAATATCATGGAATGGCAGTTTAAGTCAGTCACCATTTCTATTTTGTACATGACATAATGACCTCAACTGCCCTCACAAGTTCAATGTAATGACCATTGTGCTTGTCATTTTAGAGTGTGAAGTTCTAGTTCCTCACATTTGGATTTAATAAAGTCACACATTCAAGTCAGGCAGCTCAACACTTACCAATTTTTAGCAATTCAAATTATTCCCCTTTTGTGATGAATTAAAACAAATCATTTTGAAGGATATTACTTAACCAGTTAATTAGTATATGTGTGTGTGTGTGTGTGTGTGTGTGTGTGTGTGTACATATACATACATATATATATGGGTGGGGTGTTGAAAATCTGAAATGATCTCAAAATGGAAACTATGATATAGCAATCAGTCCCCACACCCCACATGTCTGCACACAACATAACACAGGTTTGGTCTCTCTTTAAGCAACAATAGCAACAGTTCACTGTTTGCTTGAGCCTTAGATAAAGACCAAGATTTTTAGCATGACTTGAGAGGGCCATGACCGCTGTTGGTCCTGCCCTCTCTCTCACTCACTCACGTTGTGCTGCTGCCATTCTCAGAGGAATTGAATTTCAAACAATTAATTCTTCTTTATCTCTGAGCATTTGTACACACTATTCTATTTTAATGGAGGTATGATTTTTAACTTCTTCAACTTACCATCTTCTGCATTTTTAACTTCAATCATCATTTGAAATATTATCTCATGCAGGAAGTCTTCTCAGAGGAAGAAAGCCCATATGGATGCCCTTGTCAGGGTTTTCAAGGGGTAATCACTGGTTTGGTCTATCTCTCCCATGAGGCCATAAGCTATTTAAAGATAGAGACCTATATTATTAATCTTCCAAGCCCCAGGACCTATCAGAGTACCCAATACATACTTTGAATTCACTAATTCAAACAAGTTGAATAAATAGCTGGGTCAACAAAAGCAAAAAGAGGAAAGAGAAGAAAGGAAGGACAAAATGAGAAACAGTGATGGTTCTATACCTGTCAAACCACTCTGTACTTCTACTGGTTTGCTCGTATATAGCCCTGTAAAAAATTTTTTCCAAACTTTCCTACATATACTACCCACATGGTACATAGGAGATCTCCTTCAGCTTTATATGAGAAACCTACATTTTAAAAAAATTGTAAAGATTTGATTTAATGCAAGCAAGTAATTAATTACCTAACTGGAACGAGGCCTTTTCACACTTAATCACAGTTTCCTTCCAGATAACTGCCATGTGCTGGGTCCTTCAGAAGTGACACATCAGGAGGGAGGAGGAGCTAATAGGAAAAGTCTCTCCTTAGAACAATTCTTTGAACACAAAACTTTTCACTTAATAAATGTAGAGAGAAAACATCTCATTCTAGTTTGAGTACATTTAACCTCAGAATAAAACCAAATAACTGCTAAATTAGTTAGAGGGCCAACTTTCAGGGAAGGGGAGAGAGAGATATTTATCTCTTGGCTGAGGTGGCCAGGAACCCATCCAGCAGTATCCATAGAATAGTACTGAGTGAGATCTATCTTGAACTTGTGGAATTCTCTGTGGAATTTTAGGGTGCAAAAACTGGCAAGTAGAATAGGTTTAACTTTATCAGCAAAGAATGAGTTCAGGCATGGAAAAAAATTCCTGGCCAGATCACTTGGCTGCTGTCATAGAGAGGTTCTGTAATCTCAGGCTGTGTTGAAAAGATATGGTTTGAAGTCTTTCCAAAGCATTGGCAGTTACTAACGAGCCATATCCACAGAGGTAAGGGAAGAAAGGCCTGTGAGGTCATCTGGTGCATAGAGCCTCAAGTATTTTCAGTTATTCTTTAGGCATAAGATCAAAATTCCCAGTTCCCCTTAGCATGGCACTATGTTATTCTCTCTGCAGGGGACACATGGGAACAGAATTTCTCTTCTCATTTTGGAAGAACTGATTTTTTTTCTCTTGTTTACTTGAGAGAAAACAAGTTTCCCACTCATTTTGGTAGAAACCCCAAGTGGCATATTGATCTTGCTCCTGAGGGAGCCAGGATCAACTTGAACGGTATTCTGCAATATGAGCATACACCCACATTTGACCTTGGATCTGCCTCCGATCGGTAACCATCTGATATGACATCAGCAATCCTGTTTAATCTCCCTGAATGACAAAAACCTCATCCTTCAACCCACATATGACATTCTATAGCACTACAGTATTGGGACTTTAATCTAAATAAGCTTGAAGTATCTATTTAAAAATCATTCAGAGAGGCAATGTTGAGAGCAGGTGAAAATAGGCAATTGTGAGAAACAGAGCTCCCCTGGGCCAAGGACAAATCCTGAGAGACTCTTGATCAGGAAAAAAATAAATAAATAAATAAATAATATCAGAATGTTTCTGCTCTTCCTGTGTTTAGGCCTATAAATATCTTATTACCTGACTGTAAACCTATCTTGAAATTAGATCATTAATTCTACCCAAAGATTGTGTCTTAATAGGCTCTTATATCCAGTATTAACATTATTTTAGTATATTTAGGGACACAGAACTATCATTCTTCAGAATATGAATTAGAAATAGTTTAACCATCTTAATCTTTTTTCTAATTGGAATTTATTAAATTGAATTTATGTTGTTATTCACTCTACAGATCCACGATACTCAAAAGTCAAAATAATTACCTACTTACTTGTTTCCAAGGTCCTAATGTTAAATACTAAAAGTGTAGCATATCCTGGCAAAATGCCGTTAGCTATTTGGATACCATATGCTAGATAAATCTTGCAAATAAATGAATAAGTAATATGTTAATGCCGTGGGTCCTTTTCACCAGCTTTATATAGCACAAAAGTGATATGGAGGACTGATAGTCACAGTAATATATGTAAATACCTAAATTGGATAATTCAGGCACAAAAAATATATTGTAGCTTATTTTAAATTTATGTTGAATGCATTTTCATTGTATGAGTTAATATATTTCTTGGTTTCTACATCCTCATAACTCCTACAATACCCTTTAAAGTATTATTGCACAAAATATCAAGAAAGCATTAATCTATAATGTTTGAATATTGTGTTTTCTTATATCAGCACCCTAAAGCAGAGTTCCTCCCCATGAGGTATTTTCTGCCAGTGTGATAGAATATTTTAAAATCGGCTTTGATGAGCTCATTCCAAGACCTACTTCTCCCATGTGCATGGCCATCTGTATCCACACACTGTGGACACCACTGTAAGCTCCAGATGAAATTCTTTAAATTCCCTTTTGTTGGATATCAATGACATGAGCTGCCGAAACATTTTTTTTTAAGTTCGCATAGGGGAATTATTGTTGACTTCTTTGGTTGGCATGCTCTATTTTCTCACATAATGTGAAGGGGTGAGAGATGAAGCATCTTTGTTTAGGTCGACGATGGATGATTTTTCAGCCACTTTGATGCATTCTATTTGAAAAGAGTCCTGGAAATTATTTCTTGTTATATTTATAAACTGCTTTGTAGTCTCAGTTATTATTATTATTGTTGTTGTTGTTATTATTATCATCTTCATTATTCAGTACAGCTCCAGAATTAAAATATGTTTACTCATTCCTCATTTTCCAATGGCAAATATAATAATTTCCATCTTAGTCATTGAATTAATTTCTCCCTTATGTAGGCAATCAACCAAGGTCAGGTTTATGACTATGTGGCAAGCGTTTGACTAATGAAAAACGTGGAAGTTTTAGTCATTTAAATATGTGGCACTTGTGCAGCTGTCCCAAAACCTACTGGCTCTAATTTACCTGATTCTATTGTTCTGCCTCCTCTTCTGTGGTAAGAGGTGATTGGTTTTAGTTATTTCAACTTCTGTGAAAATGATAGAAATAATAACTTCAGCATTACTCCTTATTCAAAGGAGTTCAGGTCAAGGCACATCGCTGCATGTGCTTGAGAGAAAAAGTATTAGGTGGTAGTATCTTCTTATAAGAGTTAGGTTCTAAAGAATGGTATAGCTTATATTTTAAAAGCCATTTCTTTAGAGACTTTACTTATCAATTTTTATTTTGCTTCTGACACTATATCTGATGATCATTTAGTTTCCTCTTCTCTTTCTTTATCCTCAGTTTCCCTTCTACATGTGTAGGACCAAATCCATATCTTTAAGGGAGTCAGGGATTTAGGTAGTCAGTGGAAAATATAGAAGATAGTTTTTAATACGGAAATGTTATTTACATTTATTTTATTAGGGCCGTTCCTACAACTACCTCTGTAGTAATGACTTATTGGTTTGTGTAAGAACAAGTACAATCATAGCTGCTGTGTGGAATGCGCAGTTGTATACAGAAGAAATGTCAAAACAAAGAAAATGGAAGAAATTGGATGGTAAATGCGATGATAATAAAATGCATAATCAATTCCACAGGTGAAGAGCAATGAAGCAGAAACAGTGGTTTTCCTTTTGTAACTGTGTTTCATACTTAATTGAATCAAAATAACATGTAAGATAAATTCCTTGCCTGAGGCTCACAATTTCAATTCATCAGAGTGGTAGAAGAGTCAAACACAAAAAGATGAGGCTAAAGTACTGGGGATAGAGGAAGGGGAGAGGGAGGAGATACAGGATATAAAGGTGGGAGGGTTACTGGAGGCAGTTGTTAAGAGAGGCTTATTTAGGATATTTCACTTGTGCCCTGCACCATTCAGGCAGGCTTTTGCAATTCCTATCAACCGGCGAATCAATCTGTTATTTTTTTTCTTTATCCTCATACTTTGCTTTCTGCTTTACTCAAACCTTGTTGACTGTGTATTCGCTGTTGATTAATTATGTTTATGTACAAGACTGTGAAGAACTGTCAGAATTCCATTTAGGTTGCTTGTCATGGGCTCATCAACACCTGGCAGGTTTGTTCTTCTATCCTCTAGTGTGATCCAGGCAAATCTTTGATGCAAAGAGGCAGGCTCCATGTCAATAACCAGGAGCAAAGGTAAACCCACGGGTGTCATTGTGGTGTGATTTGTAGGTAGCAGTACAGGGAAAAGGAGAATGCCAATTAAGTACAATACAAATATGCTGTGTGTATGCATTCCTGGTGCAGTTTGTAATTCCCAGGGCTTTTAGACTGTGAATAATTGACACCCTTGTAAGGTGGATCACTATAATTGTCCCCATTTTATTGAGGAGGAAATTGTCTTCCACTCTGGAAAAGCTCATTTGTGTTCTCTGTAACTTTGCTGCATATCCAGGTGCTTCCCAGGGGTGCTATGAGGACCAATTACTAATTATCCGAAAGAGCTCTTATGTTTTGATGACATCCTTTGGAATGTAGGCCCCTATGAAACAATGATCGTATCTTCTTCATGTTTTCTATAATAATTGGCATAAGGCCAGGTACCTTTGGTCATCTAATCAATGCTCTCTGAACTAAACAGAAAAAGGAAAGATAACATGGTAAAGAGAAAGATGCAGAAGAGAGGGTGTTCGACCCAGCCATGATATAGTGGTCAAGATTACACCACTAGAGAAATAACCTTATGTGACCCTTCCTTTATAATGACAAAAAAAATAGACTGTTAGAAAATTTTAGAATTTTAAAAGTCCTTATTTCTATTGGGGGCTAAACCAAGGATAATAAAAGTTTGATACAATATCCACATAATAAAAAGGAACTAGGAACACTAATAAAAAAATGCAAATGACTCAAAGGAAACAAGGATTAGATAAGTTAAGTGTCCTGGAAAACTTAGAGGTAATTAGGGAAGAATTTCAAGACAAGGCTTTTGACCAAAATTCCAATGAGAAGTGACAACTGGATAAAGGACATTGTCTGATTCTGTTATGTCGGCTGGTAGCATGGTGGCGATGAAGATGTGATTTAGAGCAAGCCTCCTGGCCTGATGTAACCATGCGACTCGGTAGCATCTTAATTCCTCTGAGTCGCAGGTTTTCTCATTGGTAAAATGGGATAAATAATAGTATATACCCAATGGAGATTTGAGAAATATTAAATAAGATAATACCTGTCAAAGGGTGAGACAGTGACTGACATAATAAAT
This sequence comes from Rousettus aegyptiacus, assembly GCF_014176215.1. Classification (NCBI taxonomy): domain Eukaryota; kingdom Metazoa; phylum Chordata; class Mammalia; order Chiroptera; family Pteropodidae; genus Rousettus; species Rousettus aegyptiacus. Next base: position 67,783,634 of record NW_023416284.1, read on the forward strand.
TATCAATAAATCCACCGTTTTATTGTTGCTGCAGCTGTTACTAAGCTCCTGTCATAAAGTAGGTGCTCAATGAATATAAAATGAGTGAAAAATTAATCTTTCCAGTAAGTTATTTCTCTGCTTTGCTGTAATAGTGTTAGAGAGTAGACAATGAAAATACGAGTTCTATAGATGTGCTGGTATTGTATGTTTAAAGACAAAAGCAAAATAAAAAAGCAAATGATTTCCACATACTACATTGTACTTTGCTTTTTCTAGGAACATCATTTTCTTCATTCGCATCCCAATGGCCAGCTTTCTTTAAAGCGTCTTCTCCTCACGCTTCCTTTGTTCTCCCAGCACTGCAACCTGGCTTCCACCCTTCTCACAGTTGTGCCCATTGAGGTTCTCAGCTCTGCCTCCATTCCCTGGTTCAATAGCCACTCTTTAGAATTTCCTCAACTTCCCCTTGCACTTCGCATCTAGTCGTCCCCCTTTCGCTAAGTGAATTTTTTTCTCTTTTGGTGCCCTTTATGACATTATCTATTCCTGGGTTTTGTCCTATGTTTGTGACAGCTCCTTCTCAAACCTTTTGTTGTTAACCACTGATATTATTAGTATCCAGGACTCTGTCCCTTGTACCCCTAATCCTGCCTGCAGAGGAACCCTCCACCTTCACGCCCTGCCGCTCCTTCCCTCCCATGCATGCATAGTCTGAACTCTTTATTCCATGAACAGCCCTGAGGGCACTGCCTCTGTGCTTTAAATGTACTCTACTTTCTGCTGAAATGCCCTTCCTCCTTTCCAATGGTTTTATTCCTGGTCATCCTTCAGGTCTCAGCCTAGAGTCGCTATTCAGGTAAACTTCTCTGATCCTTACACAACTGCATAAACTTTTCTTATTATAATATTTAGCCTATTTTCTTTTAATTACTTGTAAATGTCTGTATTCCCTGCGGAGCCCCTGCTGGTGGCATGGTGCATTTTGTTCTATGCAAAGTTTCGGAGCAAAAGAGGTGAACAAGCATAGAAAACTCTCCTGCAGTCTGTGATCCCCAGAGTGGCACAACGCTCACCCAGAGGCTGAGTCATTATCTAATTTGCACAGAAAGAACTTTTAGTACAGCAGAAACCCTAATTTCTAATAACTTGTAAGTTTAATGAAAGAGAAACTACATCTATATTATTCACCACTAAATTCTAGCTTCAATCACAGTGCCTGGAATCTCTAAACTAATAACTGTTAAATACATAAAGTCTATCCATTACCAAGTTCTAAAACTGCAGTGGTAACTCCTGACCCATGTGTAATTATTGAGCACTCGAAATGTGGCTTGAGATGTGCTCAGTGTAAAATACACACAGAGTCTGAGACTTAACAAGGAGAAAATGCGGCATGTCTTGTTAAGAATTTTGTATTGATTACAAAATGAAATAACATTTTAGATATATTGTGTTAAATAAGATAAACAATTAAGATTAATGTCACTGTTCATATGTTTTTTTCCGTATGTGGCCACTAGATAATTTGCATTTGAGGTTCACATTAGGTTTCCGATGGGCAGAACTATTCTAGACCTTCTTCTGAAACACTCGTCTATATTTAAGCATTTGTTGGACATCTCCAGCTGATGTCCTACAGATAATTTAAACTCAGCAAAACTGGATCTATCATATGTCTTAATGACTTACATTTCTTCCTCAGGTGTTAATGGTCACATTTTCCCCCGTCACCCTAACCAGAACATTAGACCATTCCATGACTCATTTTTTCCATAAAATGACTCTTTTTCTCCAATTTTCCCTTTTTCTAATCTACCCTTCACAATTCTCTGAAAATGGCCACCAGACTCTCCAGCATAAATCCCATAATGACACCCCATCAGCATCGTATAAGAGGCCCTTTTGGGTAAAGCGTATATGAAACAGTCTTTCCTCGTGATTGGATCATTTGCTCTCCAGTTCTCCTCTCTCTGGTGTCTCACTACCCTTCTCTGCTTAATACTAATAAAAATACCCTTTTACTGAACAGCTCCCCAAAACAAATTTTTTTCAATACCTTATCATTCTCATTTTACAGATGAGGAAACTAAAGCAGGGAGGTTAAATAATTTGACCAACGTTTTGCTACAGGACAGGGCAATACCCCCAAGTGGGCCTGCACCAAGACAGAGGGTTCTTTGATTGAGCGCAAGAAAGAATTCAAACGCACACTAAAGTTAGAGTCAAAGGAAAAATTTATTAGAGAATGGATAAGGCTCCATAGACAGAGCATGGTCTCCTCTTAGAAACAGAAAGTGAGAGAGCCTGAAAGAGACTTGGAGGGTCAGAGAGAATAGAGGGACGGAGAGAAAGGTACCGCAAGGGACTGAGAAAAAGACCCTGAGAGTCGGGACCCTGAGGGTTCGGGGAATTCAGTTTATATATCATTCTTAGTTTCTGTGAATTATAGTTTAAATATTTTGTTTACCCATTTTCTTTTGATGGTATAGATATACAGTATGAAAAGATAAAAGTATATAACATGAAAAAGTAAGAATATGTACATGAAAAGCCTGCTGGCGGTTCCCAACCTTTGATCCATAGGTTCTCCAATGGTTTTAGCCTTAGAGAATGAATGATTTTATTTTGTGTAGGGCGCCACTTAAAGACTCTTCTCCTGTTTTCCCTTCACCGTATGGGTAAATGGTTAGTAGTAATTCCGGGAGAAATCTTCCTTTGTTTTACAGGTTCCCTTATGGTCTGGCTATAGGGCTGAGCAGCATAGCACAGTCTCTGAATGCAGCTTGATTTAACATTTTAGTTCTCTTGCTTCTTCCCTACATTAGTTTCATCTAAAAAAGTGACAGAGCTGGTACTTGAGTTTGGTAGTTAGGTAGTCATAAGTGACAGGTCTGTAACCATAGAAACCTCCCCTGAGGCCCTCCTTAAAACTCCCATTTTATGGTTATGAATTACCCCCAAATCCTAAGGCACAAAGGCCATAAATGTTGCTGGCTTAAAACAGCCACAAACACATGTGCAGAAAGTACTACCCCCAACCTGCTCATAACCTCAGCCTCATTACACCATCATTATAATATTATGCATTTGCTTGAAAGTTCATGAATCTGATTATAACAGACTGAATTCTAAGTTAGCACATGCATGTAGGCAAAGTATTATATGGCAGCCAACTATCGGACAAGGAGACCTCACATGACAATCATCTAGTATTGCCCTTGTACTCTCCTATCACAGCCCAAATATAAACGGACCTTCTTTGCTGGTAACCCGCTCTTTCCTTGGAGTGTATTCTATCTATCTTTTGTCTTCTCACCTCCCAAGTTCCACAGGACTGCAGCCTTCCTTAGTGTAGCCTGTCTCCTTCTAAAAGGTACTTTCAATAAATCTTAGTTTTCTAAATTTCCCTGACCTGTACTTCGTTACTGTGTTGTTGGGGAAGAACCGAGGACTACCACCTTACCGCTGGGACAATGGCAAAATTCACATTGCTCCAATGCTAAACACTTGTACCAAGACTATTTGACAGTGGAATCTGGCCTCTTGGCCAATATGATCACTTTCACTTCTACAGTAATGAAGTCATTTCTATTCTCTGAATGCATCAAGATTTCTCATACCTTTGTATCTTTAAAACTTTGTTTCCTATGCTTGGGAACTTCTACCACTCTTTCACTATCCTATTCACCAGATCAAGTCTTTGTTACCCTTTCAAAAATCTCGTGGAAAGTTGTCAAATCTTACCTGGACTGTTTCGTCGTTTTTCTTTGTTCTCTTTTAGCATTTAATGCAATGTAACTACTATGTGTCTTCCTCATTAGGAGAATACACATTTTTATCGAAGTTTTCTAGTATCAAGCATAATGCTTGAGACACAGTTGGTTCCCAGTGTAGGTCTGTTTGTTTTGGGGCTGCTGCAGGGTGGAGAGGACAGCACTTCTGAACAGGACAAACTTGGCTCGAAGGTAATGAGGTTGCTAATTGAGTTGGCATTATCTGAACTCTTGAGATTTTCAATTTTAAATTGAGAAACGCTGGACTGGCAAGAATGAAGCTCATCTTAGTCCATCACTTATTATGGAGGTATTCATTCACGGAATTATTTTGACAGTCATAGAATTTCAGAACAATGCTAGAGCTCAGACAGTATAATGGCCAAAGCCTTAATTGTACAAAAAATTAAATTGAAACTACAAAGATTAAGTAATTCATCCATAAGGACACTGCAACTTAGTATTAAAGCCCGTTCTTGAACCTGAGTCTCCCGCTTTTCAATCCACAGCTCCTGGCACCTCCTTGCAAACTCATAAATAACAAGATGATTTTATTTTACACAAACACACACACACATACACACACACACATACACACACCTCTTCCCTGCTAATGAACTGATTCATTAAATGGACATGTTTTCTTACCTAAAGCTTGAATTCATTTGTGGGAATAATTAGGAGTAATAGAACTTCAGTGACTTATACAGAATATATCTTTATTTACTTCTAAATTTTACAAAGAAATATACTACATCACATTTCCCCAGGACTAGGAAAATTGATCCAGTCGACAGCTTTCAAACCAAGAGTCAATGCAAAGAATTCAAGTTTATACAGCTTTGCTGTTGTATTTTTCCTAATATCTACTACACCCATAACTATCATCATAATAGCAGCTAAGATTTTTGTAATAATTATTCTTTATCATGATTTCTGCAAAATGACTTACACGCCTTATCTTAATCAATCCATACAAAAAACCTATAAGTAAGATCACTATTATACTTTCTCATCTCACAGTTAAGGATACTGAAGCCCATGAGGTTTAATAAATTCCACAGGGTCACATAACCCTTCAATGGCAGAAACTGCAGTTGTATTTAAAGTAAATCTGACACCAAAGCTTATACACTTAACCACTAACCTAGTCCATGTGTTTTTAACACTATACTTATTTTTTATGTAGAAAGATAACATCACAGAGCTAAAGACCTAGAAATTATATTAGATTCTGATTAGTCTCTATAAATCCTTTGACAGAAACACAAAGTAGGATTTTGGAAAATGAATCAAACTCCCTTAAACTTAGTGTTCTTAAAACTTTTTCTACATTTTTAATATCACACAATAAAGTGCCTCTCACAGTAGACATATTCAATAAATATGGAGAACTGACTCTTATGAATTCTTTCATCAATACATACTACCATATAAACACATGCATATGCATATATGTATATCAGTGTCTAGTCTATGTATCTCCAATAATAAAGACCCTGGGAATAACAACCAGCCTGTCAAAACATAGAAAAAGGACTACATTTTGGAAAGAATTACAGTATCATTACCATTGACATGGGTAGAATAGATGAGTGTCCCTTAACTACTGCCTGTCATGGCCTACTCTTATCTTAGCACCCAGTTTAAATAGTACTCAGCCAGCTGTCTGTGGATTTAGCCAACATTGCATGTTAATGCAAAATTCTGATTGTCCAGATGGTTATTTCTAGGCCCTTAATCAAAAATAGTAACTGAGTGTGGATCTAAAGCACATCTACCCTACACGTAGGCAAGTGGCTCCTTGTCCTTTTCATAAATCTGCCTCTGTGCAGACTGGACATGTGGATGGTGGCAATTTTGACAACTCTCGCTCAGGGCAGAAAGAAGAAACAGAAGGGACTGGGCACCAACCATTAAAATCTATGGGAATCTCCATAATACTTTGTCTCTCATATCTTAGATTACATTCTTCTTTCCTCGCTGTTATTATTGTCTGTAAAGTATTCACTTTGTGAACTTTCTTGAACAAGTGCTTTTCACTATTTTATATATTTCATATACCACCAGTACAGTGGTTTTGCAGTTGAAAGGCAAGATAAAGACCTGGTGAATTGAAGCAGCCACAGACTGAACAGAGACCGAACAAGCAAACTTCAAGTACTCCCAGAAAGTACAATGGAAGAAGTTCTGGTTTTGAACTTTGATTAGCGCTTTGCCTGCCCCAGAAAAAATTGCTAGAATATTGTGGAAAATCATGTCTTCTAGGACAATGCTTTTGAACAATTCAATTTGTGACAAGAAATAGAATAACCCTTAAAATTTTATCAAAATAACTATCATTAGCAATTCTAAATCCCTTATTTTAGAATTAAAATTATAGAGTTTATGAAGATCATAGGTACCATTTTTGGTACCTTGGGTATACCTTGGTTTCCTTGGGTTTCTGGGGAGTCAATTCTGATTATACCCCTAGAAAGATAATTCTATTGCCTTGTAACAGAGCCTCTCTATAAATTACATTAACTCAGGCCATCATCAGCCATCCTTGTTCTGTTTCAATAAATGTACGAATAAACAGTTTTATTTGCTTTATTTTTTTTAGTTATTTTCTCAACCCGTAATCTTTTCTAATCTTTCTATTACGAAAGCAGAGAAATTTTACTGGGTAAAATCGTTCATTTCCACCTCAGCACTTTTTCTTACCATTGGAATAACTTGGCTCAGCTACTCTGACCTTGAAATGCAGCCCCTCCACCCTACCATGAAATCAGCAGGCGCTGTAAGGTGGAGAACATGAAATTTCCATTTCTTTGCAAATCCATATTTACATGGTGAAGGCTATGCTGGTTCCCAAGGCAAAGAGACAGCCTATCAACCACAAAAAATGATAGATAAGGATTAGGTTTAATACTGGAAAACATTTAGAAACTGAAAGAAAGACTGCATTCATGACAGAAATAAAAAGGGCCATTCTTTGGCAAACATAAAACAGCATCTGTTGAAACAACTCAAGTTCTGAGCTGCTTTGCATGGCATCCTTTGTTGTCCAAGGATGGCAGCTTCTCTCAGGCCTCTGAGGACATTAAATGATGACAGATTAAGGTCTTGTGCCAAGCAGCAAAAGGAAAAAAAGATTCCCATTTTGATGTGCAACTACTTGATTCTCAGCCATCTAGAAATACAGAGAGGAGGCTGTCAAATGCATTTGATGAACTGCTTTGGTAGCACCGGGTGATTAATTTCCAGTTTTGCCCTGCTCTATCACATAGTACAGAGCACATTACCAGAACTTTCTGGCTTTGAGGAGAAGATAAACCTCATGTGTGTAATTTGCTCCAGGTGTACCAAAGTGAGCCCTCTGCCCTTCCTCTTTGGCTCTGTACTGTGCTGACATTCTGGTGTGATACATTAGCTTTTTCTGTATAAAATATTCATAATAACATAGCCCAGGAAACTTCATTCAGTTCACATATTTATAGCAACGACTCACTTCTGTCACTATTTTTAACATAAAATTTTTCAGTATATGATAGGGAAAACAAAAACACAATCTTGGCCACACATTAAACCAAATAACTAAATAACTGAGGTCACCTACTACTTGTAGATTATTAACAAAGCTTTTAATACACAGAACTGATTACAAGTGCCATTAGAAAAAGAGAGGATGTACTTTTTAAATGGTCAAGGTCATTTTATATAAAATACAGACATATTTTAATATTTCACATGTATTCAAAACATTTCTCAGATACATTTGATTAAAGAACTTGTAACATTTTATTCTCTTTACATATGAGGTAGCTAATATATACCAGTCATGCCAAGGGGGGAAAAATGACTTTGTTTTACTGCAAGCAGATTTTATGGCTTTTTCTTTTGATGTCTGAACCATGAAATATGCCAGAGGTACTTTGTTGCTGTTTATAGAACCTATGCACAGTCTTAATGAGTTGCCAATTTTTATTTCCTTTAAGGAACACAAATAGTAAAACATTTATCTACATATTGAAAAAAAAAAAATCCCTTAAACAGATTCTGCATCTTCAAAGAGGCAAGGTCCAAGAATCTTTCTTTTCTCTACTAAGCCTATAAATTAGATTGTTCCTAGATTACAGGTTGAGAGACATGACATTTAATTCAAAACTGTGATTGTCAAAGGAGAATTTGGCTTCATTTGTCTTAAAGCAGGCCCAAAATGGAGTTGATTATGCTAAACCCCTCTTCACCAAACAGAAACTTAATTACAGTTCTAGGTCTCCTGGAAATGGAATCTTAAACCAACAAGCCAATCAAGAATCGCCTGATTAGTTTACTTAGGTAATCTTCCTGATGGACACCCTATTCCCTAAATAAAAGTAGTTTTTAAATAACCAATCTACTTTTTTGTCCAGTGTAACTTCTTTGTTCTGTTCCATTCTGCCTATAAAAGTCCTTGAAGCTCCTTTCTCTCTGCTAGTTCAAATACTGCCTGATTCATGAATCACTGTATAAAACCAATAAAATCTTTAAAATGTACTCAGCTGAATTTTGTTGTTGTCATTTAACATGGATAACCTAAAAGAAAGGGTATAGGTACTTAATCCTGAAACTTTAGTGATAACGTTCCTCATTTTAATTTCATTTTTGCTCCTCTGATACAATATGGGAGGTAAAAAGATATATGTAGTAGAAAAATGTTTGTGGAGACTTGCCTTGGTAGTAGATCATTTTTGTTACTTTAACTCAAGGGCAGCTGTTGGGTAACAAGTTGCAACAGCTGATGCATCAATGCCTACAGACTGACAGGTGTCTCAAGATCTCGGTTTCGTGATGCAATGAGTATTATTACCCAGCTCGAGGCTCAGTTATCCTTGAGAATTGTTGAATATTGTTACTGAGATAAATATTATAGGCAGTCAGAGAGGGCAATGTGGAGACCATGTTAATCTGGGCCATGGGATATATTCAAACCTAAATTTAGTCCCCTAAGTATGAAAGCAGAATTGTGGGCTCTTGTAGCAAAACTCAGTTCCCACATGCTATATGCCCTGGACCTCCATGGAAGCCAATACAGCTATATCTGGGATGAGGCATCTGCCTTCTCTTCTTCAATGAGTGTCTCCATTACAAAAGGGAAAAAAGAGAGAAAAAATAGTATTCTCTACTTTCTTCCCCTCACCGCAAAGGAAAAATATGGTCTTAACTTAAGCACATCAGTTTCCTTACTCAAGAAGAAAAAATGAAAGTTCTCTGTTGTGCTACCCAGGAAAGCTTAATTTCACTTTGTATCAGGGACCAGTTTTGCTAATTACTCATCTGAAATGCAGATCGATCGACATAAAATCTCCACCAGTTGGCTAAGGGGTTTCTTTCCTGCCTTCTTCCTGTAGCATTATGTAAATATTCAGAACAAATTTTACTACTAAACTCTTGAAGGATTCCAACATATGGTCTCCTTAGGCATGGGTTTCCAGAAACTTTCTTTTCTGTATGAGCAACCTGCAGAATATATTTAATATTTAAAAATTCATTGTGTTGGAAATGCTGGATTTCAGTGCTGATTTACTTATATCAAAACTACAAGAGTGATAGATTTAGAAGGTCAGGGGGACCATCTGGGTTCTGAATGAGAACATGTCAGGACTTTGAACAAGCCTCTGTAGGGCTCACTACAGATTAAATACATAGATGATACCATGTGCTCCTGTTTGGCCCATGAGATGGCCATTGAATAGTTTCTCTCAATATGTTCTACAGTTCTCCATTCAAGATAAATTTACTAAAATAGTAATGAAATATTAAACAAAAGGGAAAACATATAGAAAACTATATAAATAATAGAGCCCAACAGAGGGGGTGAAATAGCAGCTCCAGAAACCTACTAAAGCCCTTAGCATGGATTAAATTATATTAATATTTACTAATTACTTGATGTCATATACTTTACATGGTTTATCTCAATTAATATTCTTAATAATCCTGTGAGATAGATATTATTATTTTAAATCTCAGATTAAGGTTCTGGGACTCAGAGAGTATAAGAATCTAATCTTGGTAGTTGTTAAGTGGTATAGTGAGAATCTTAGCCCAAGTCCCTAATTTCAGAACCTATATTTTCTCTCCTCTTCCAAGCTAACTTTCACCCAGCTGCACTGAGTGAGCAAACACCCTCTGCAACTAATTCAACAAAATTGTGTTTCTCTGATTTGAGGTTATTTCTTAAGAGTCAGGTCGCATCAGATATCTATGTGCAAAAAGCGATGGGCAAAGCTAATCTCATATTTAATACTTATAAATATTCAAGTTCAAGAGGCAAGTTTCAGAGTTAAAACTGGAATCCAGGATTACCTTCCTCTCCAACACCTTTCTCCCTCAGGTTAAAGTCTCTGATCAGTTCATATACACAAAGTACCTACCTGACCTGGAAAACTTGTTGTTAAAGGAAATATGTTTACCAAGGAGCCAAGTTCCCTCAGTCTTGGCCTTTGAGGGCAAGCGAAGGTAAAGGCAAGGTGGAGGTGGATTATTTCAAATTATTTTCTTAAAGTTACATGGAACATCAAGAAAAGTCAAAGAGCGTAGGAACATAGAAATGTGTTTCCTAATTCTCTCAAACAATGGCATTTACCAAAGCAAAAGAGGCTTTGACAGAAGAAAGAATCAATTGTCTAGCTTTGTCCTGTCCTAACAGTTAATAACACAAAGCGTATATTCACAGCGAAACGATACTTTTCCCTTTCTTTCAAAAGAGGGGACAACATATTGTAAGATATTTTATAAAAGTCCTTCTTCATAGGGCTCTGTAAACAGTACTGGTTCAGGACTGAAAGCAAAGTTTCAATTCATATGACATTCACCTTGCATTTCAGGAATTCTAATTGAATACATGTATCATGTGTTGCGACCTACAGAAGGAATACACTTCTTTATTTTTCCTGATTCCTAAATGATGGACACCAGTGGCAAAATTTTCAATCTGTAAAACAATGATTTCTTTTCAAATCTGAAATCTGAATATTTAATCACCACAATAGCTGCATTTGACACAAAATTATTCCTCAGTCATTATCTTCCAAAGCTGTTTCCCCCAGTCCATTTTCCTCCAAGTACTAAGTCACACCCAAAAGCTGTTAGAATTTGAACTTCTGGTTCCTGCTCCTGCTGGACTTTCTGTTTCATCATATATCCTCTCCTTTTCCATCAGTGAGATCCAGAATGAGTTCAGAATCATGAGTATGTAAAAAAAACCCAAAAAACAAAACAAAACAAAAAAAAACCTTGTACTCTGCATCATGGCATAATTTTATTTGGAGAAACTAAAATATTTGAAAGTGAGATCTTCAATCTCACTTGAACTGACAACAATTGCTTACTATAAGCAATAGAGAAAATGTTAAGTATTAGAACAAAAGATACCAAAGAACGGAAACTTTTGGACAGAAACTTTCTGTATTAGAAAATCTGTTGCCCTTCTCCATAAGAAATGGTGAAATTTCAACACCAAACCATAAAGAACTGCTTTGTTGTGGTCTTTTTTGTAGACTTTTGAAATTCTTGTACCTGTTGATGAGACTGAAAAGCAATTATATTTAAATTCCTTCTTTGATTAGTAAAAGTATATTGAAAATATACTTAACTGAGACATTAATAAATAATATTTTTGTAATAAAATTTTTCAAGATAAGCAAAAGTATGTATTTGTCTCTCTTTGACTGGTTTCATTAGTTCAGGGACTTTAGCTTTTTACATCAGCTTTAGAGGTAATACCCTATCAGAACAGAATGTTTGTATACAAGCCTGATTTCAAGTAAACTCCAAATTTACTCCAAATTTGGGTAGGCAAAATTTTTCCCAAACTATGCTACACATTGATATTTGTGTATTATGTCTCAATGCATGGCAGAATTTCTTGCTACTTTTTGGCTACATCTATACATCACATGTGAAATAAATTCCACTATCGACTCTTCATTCTGACCATCCTAACAATTAATATGGTTTGCTGTGTGATTGATTTGGTTTTGGCAAATACTACTTAGTCATCAAATCGAAGGAGTGAAGGTCATGTTGTGCCCCAATTAAACAAAAGTGTACAGTTAACACCTACTTTGGGGCACAGTTTGCCTTAATTATGTAATGTTGTATTTTAATGGTTGACTGGAAAATGGGCTCTTTTTTACAAACTTGAACTTATAACTGATTTTCAAAAGAAAAATTCAGACCACAGAAGCTTCAGATTAATATATAAAATCAAAGAATAAATGTACATCTTCAAAGAAAGAAAGAAAAAAGTAAGTCTTCTTGATTTCCAATGCATTTATTCACCCTATTTTTTTATGGCTTGATCTAAGTAAATGCATACATTTTAAGTCATTCTTTGGATTTGCCATCTTTAGAAACATTCTTTTGAGACTGGGTATCAAACCCTTTTAAACCTGCCAACAGAAGATGCCAAGGAAAGAAGGGGACTCCTCGCCTCCAAATGTGGGAAGAGATCTTAGAGTCCCCTTAGTAACCAAGAAATAGGACTCTCCTATTGTATGAGGACATCTGGCAATTGGCCACTGCCATTCAAGTTCTCATCCATACCAAGGCAGTTCCAAACACAAAGGAGAGCTCAGACTTTGTTTCTCTGTTCTACTTGGGTAGTATTTACACATTTCAGCTAGAAACCTCTTCACTCTAGCAGAAAAAGATCAGTTTGAATCACCAATGCAGTGTCAACTTTTCTTGGAAAGTGTAGGGCACACATGCTGGTCCCCCCTCCCCCCGCCCTCATTCTCTATTATTTGCTCTTCTCTTTTTTCTTCCAAAAATGTTTACCATCCTCAGGGCAAAAACGTTCTATTCCTTGCTCTCAAAATGTTTTTTTTTTTTTTTTGTCTGTGCTTTCCTTTAAAATGCCAATTTGAAAAATTTCAACTACTCTTCTGAAACAATAAAAGCTAATTATTCTCTTTAAAACTAAATCACAATATTCACTGAAAAAGCTCTGTGTTTGACAAATTTGGACACTAAAAATGAAAAGAATTATTTCAAAAGCGATGTGTAAATAGAAGGCAATTGGCAAGCATACGTATAAGATGAAAAGACTCCATGTTTACTTGACCTTAGGAAAGCCAAAGGAGCTAAACACCTCATAACAGTTACTAATTTTACCAACTTAGAAACATTCTTACTACTTCCTGTGGACTTACATTTATTTCAGCCACAACAAAGTAAACCATCCAAATAAATATTAACAGTCAACACATTTAAAATTATTATAAGAATTATAAAAATCTGATATTTTATTTTCTATCACAACCTAGAAATTGTTTTCAATTGTGTAAGAGTATCATTGTCATTACTGACTTAATCAACATCTCTACAGGTTATTTTAAAAAGGAGACCATCAGTTGTAAATGTTTTTTTTTAAAAACAGCTTCGTTGTCCTTTTAAAGTATACAATTCAGTGATTTTTAGTATATTCACAGAGTTGTGCAAATGTCACCACAACTAAAAACATTTTAGAACATTTACATTAGCCCTCTAAGCCACTCCTTACCTATTGGCAGTCATTCCCCATTTCCCCCCCCCCAAGCTCCCCTTTTCTAGATCTAGGCAATCATTAATCTACTTTTCATCTCTATAGATTTGCATATACTGGACACTTCATATAAATAGAATCATACAACATATAGACTTTTTTTTGTCTCCCTTCTTTCACTTAGTGTAATGTTTTCAAGGTTCATCAATATTGTAGCACGTATCACTATTCCGTTTGGGGGGAGGCTGAATAATATTTCATCGTATAACTACACCATATATATATATATTTTTTGTCTATTCATCGGTTGATCGACACTGGAGTTCTTTCCACTCTTTGCCTATTATGAATAAAGGTGCTGTGAATATTAAAAATAAATAAATAAAAGGAGACCAGGTAGCAAAGGTAAACAGAACAAATTATTAGACTGTTAATTTGCATTACAAAACAATAGATAGAAAACATGTTTTTTTTATTAAGTCAAACATAGATTCCTAGACATAGTATATACATCGAATTCTTTTTTTAATCTATTTTCCTGTCTGTCCACTGATCCAACTGGTTCAATTAATCTGGTGCTCTATTAACCTTGTATGCACTGTGCACTGTATTGTAACTTCTCAGGTGGTAGAGTGCTTGAAACTATCATTCATCTTCATTTTTTAAAATGTGTTTTATTCATAGCTATTTAAAATACATGAAATATGCCAGTTCTAGGAAGAAGTCACCTAGTTCTTTTATTTTAAATCACAGATAAGCAATGCATTAAATTGCTAAAGTTCAAATTTAGATAGTAGATGAAAAAAGGATAAAATATATAGTATAACAAAGATTAAGTGGTCTGCACAGTTCTTCTATAGCAGTGGTTCTCCAAGTGTAGTCAGGGAACCCTAGGGTTCCTAAGACCTTTTAAAGTCTTCATGATGTCAGAGCTAATTTCATCATAAACCAAGATGTTATTTTCCTGTTTCATCCTCATTCTCTCAGAAGTATCCAATGAAAATTTCCACAGAATAGATGAGGTGTGAGATCATTACAGACTGAATGGAGAAGCAAATCTAAGAATCCAGCTGTCTTCTATTAAACCAGACAACAAAGAAAATTTTTTAAAATATAAAACAATGCCACTCTTATTTTGTTGTGTTGACAAAGCATTGTTTTTTTTTTATAAAAATATACATTTACATCAACACATAGTGGGATTACTATTGTTATTTTTAAATAAATTAATAATTAAATGTTTCCTCATTGAAAATTGAGAATAAAAATGAAACTTTCTAGGTGATAACCTTGTTGTTATACAGTTTAAATTTAAACAGTTAACACTTGTAAACAAATTTAGAACTAAACTTACCATATTATAAATGCTATGACTCAAGTAAAATATCTTATTTCATCCACTGTTCAAAGCAAGTGCATGGATATTGACGATTTGGTTTTCAGAGAAAATTTTGCTATTTAAATAGATCCAGACACCCGAATACCTTTAATTCTGCATTCATCCCAACTGCTAAATGTTAAGAGTAGCAAGTTAAACATGAGAAATAACACAAACATACTTATAATGCTGAGAGGAGAATGGCAATAAAATACAAATCAGAACATAGACACAAAAAGCTTAGAAGCATGATAGAAAAATTTAAACATACTCAACTAAGAAAGCGTCATAAAGACAACAAACGAAATTGTCTAACCTCTTTAAGCAAAGTTAGAAAGTTAAACTGAAACTTCTAACTAATTTGAGTTTATTTTTAAATGATATAAATCTTGACATCATTTCAAAATCAGCATTAATATTATCATCTTAATAGTGTCTTTGATTCTATCTACTCTTTAGAAAATGTCCTAAAATAAGGAATACATAGAATCACACAATATAGTCTAGCTAAAAGCAAAGGAAGAATTAGAAAATTTTTTGAATGCTCTTTTACCCCTTGGCCTCTGAAATTTCACTTGGTTTGATTTTCCAACTCATATTTTCCAAGAAGATAAAACCCTCCTTCTCCTTGCCAGACTCTAAGTCCCAAAGATGTGGACATAATACAGAATGGATGGACTGTACTTATCGATATTGGAGTGTGCTCAGCATCCTTCAATTTAATTGTCATCATGCCAAACACGCCAGGCTTTGAGCTTGTTTGCAACCAAAGGCAACTCATAACTTCCAACTTTTTTTCGAGTTTTGTCTTGTTCTTTTCCTTTAAAAGTATCTGAATTTGAATAATGAGTTGAAATAAAGCGAATTACCAGGAATTTTATTTAATTAGCTCTGATTAACTCATTTTAAAAAATCTATCCATATATTACCCAAATGGGATCAGGTTGGAAACATACAATTTTTAAAATACTAAATATGATAGAGAAGGTGAATTTTCCTTGAAATGCATTATAGACTAAAATTTGCTAGCGTCTTATCACTAGTCATGGGATTGGAAAATCTTCTGGTCTGTCCTGTATTAAGTGGCTAAGCTAGAAAAAAAAAAAAGGGCACCCTCACCTTGCTGATCATTTCACTCAAATGTCTTTCAGTTTATGTCATTTATGACCAGAGGTCCTGCCATTTAGCAGAGTATTTTTCTATTTGGGTCTCTATTCCCATGAGGTACAATGCTTGAGGAAGATGCATTCCAAAGAAGTTTTTTGAACAATCAGGGGATATCACATGGAGGACCTGTGCATCCTTCAGCTCCTATGCTATTGCCAGCACAGCATCTGTTTCCTCCTTAGCCTTGTTATAACACTGAAATTGCCTTCTGATATATCTTTATTTCCATGCAAAACTGTCAATCATTTTTTTCTGACTGTTCTATAGGGAACATGAAGCAGACTGATTATGCTGTTTTGACATTATGTGACAGTTAAAGGTCCATTTTACAAAATGACGTGAAACCAAGGACTTGGCATTACCCTCTACCCCTTTCTTTTACTCTGAAAGCCAAACTGAATTAAACCTGTGAAACCTTTGCAATTCACTCTCCTTTACCAATATTATAGATAACAGGCTTGACTACCAAAAATGAGGAAGGTGGATGAAAGCTATCATTGTTATTTTGAGGGGGAAAATACTGTTTTAGTTACCAGTGATGAGCAAATTGAGGGAGAATCTGGCTTGAGAAGAATTTTTTTTTTTTTTTTTAGAGTTTTATTAAGTACCTGAAATAAAAACACTGAGAGCATAGACATAAACTAATCAAGAAATTGTAAAAATAAAATAAAACAAAATAAAATAGTTCGTTTATTTCCATTTAACACCAGTGCAAAATCTCCTTGGGAAAGAAGTATATGCACTCTGGGCTTGTAGATCAACTGTGAGGATGCAAGGATCTTCAGCCACACATTTCTAGACAGAGAGAGTTATGGGATAAGAAGCTTGCCCTCAGGCTTAACAATTTCTATCTTCTGAACCAGAGAAAATGTTTCTGAGCACATTCAAAAAGACCCTTTACTCTATATCACAATGAAAGCACATTTCAACAGCTCAGAGAGAAGTGCAGAGTATACTTACAGATGGATGAGCAGACATTCACTTGTTGACTTCAAGAAAGTGGAATAGAAAGAAAAAAATAAATGAGCAAACAAAACAGAAACAGACTTATAGATACAGAGAAAAAACTGATGGTTGCCAATGGGAGGGGGTCGAGGGACTAGGTGAAAATGTGATGGATTAAGAAGTACAAACTGGCACTTACAAAATATTTGCAGGGATGTGAAGCACAGCATAGGGAATATAGTCAATAATATTGTAATAATTATGTATGGTGCCAGGTGGGTACTAGACTAATCAGGAGGATCACTTTGTAAATTAAATAAATGTCTATTCACTACACAGTACACCTGAAATTAATATAACATAATTTTGAATGTCAATTGTAATTGAAAAATAAAAATAATAAAAAAATTTAAAAAAGAAAATGCACTTAATTCCCTAGTACTTAGAACACTCAAAACAGAAAAAGTAGAAATTTTAAAATTATCTGAAAGAAAAGATGTTCCTCACACTTTTTATATCTCCATTATACTTCCTTCATAAGAAAAAAAAATTAAAAAAACAATAAATATTACCAAGACAGGTTTCTAGAGGTTTTCCAACGAAACAGGAATTTTCTAAAGGACAGTTACTATATTAAATGCCTGATAAATTCATGAATAATATATAAGTAATATAAATTTTTGTTGTGGGAATATTCATATCTCTTATCAAGAAAAAAGATTTGTGACTATTGTCAAGGTAGTCAGGTGATGACTTATATTTTTAAAATTGTATCTTTAGGAAGATACAGCTAAATGGACATAGCGTACACAAAGACTATTTATTTAATTAACTGATAAAATCAGTAAAAATAAAACTGAATCGATAAAACTGATAGTTGTTTTTACTAAATTTGAAATATTCAATTTGATATGTAAACCTATTGTAAACTGTATAATACAAGTGACTTAATTATATATTTTTTATTAAATTCTAACAATGGTATTTGAAAAAATAAAAAATTATTCTTTTCATTTTTGCCAATAAAGAAATTGAAGACTAAAGTGAATATGTAACTTGTTCAGAGCAGCGGAAGTAGTCTATGGCACAATTAAAAGTATCCTTCAGTATTTTAGTTTGCCAAATCAAATATTATTCAATTGTGCTTTATCTTTTTCTCTATCAGACTTATTTAATGAAGTCATATGTGGCCTAGAACATAACTGTTTTTCTTATTACTGGCATTTCCAATATAGAATTTCACAAAAGCAAGTTCCTTATAAAATTTTAATATTGGAAGAAACCACCCTCAACCAATAAGTTTTTATTGTTCATTTCTAAGCACACCAGAATAAAGAAAACCATTTGACTTTATTCTCCACCAGCCATGGAGAATTGTAGAAACTAAGAAGATTAAAAACGTATAGGACTTGGGAAAGATGATAATAGTTCCCTCCCATCTGTTCTTTAAATAAAACAACCTGACAGGACTTGCTATATAATACTACTAAGCAAACTGAAGCTCTCTAAAATTGTAAACGAAATAAAATTGCTACATAGCTCTTTAATTCAGCAAATTAAATTTTGCATGTATTCATTCAACAACACAACTGAACTGCTCTCACCGATTCATTGCACTAGCTGACAGTATGTACTGAAAATAAGCTGTAAAATCAGTGTTTACTATTTATAACTTTTTTCTATTAATGACAGTGTAATTATAATTCCTAAATCAACTGTACTAATGATTTATATTTTTTAAAAAAATTCATACGGAAAAAAAAGTGAGACCTGTAAACAAATATTAACATCATTTTCCTAAATGCCAAAAATAAAGAGAAATATAACAAAACCATAACCCTTTTAGACTAATAACATCAACATACAGTCATCAATTCTACTCAACAGATATTTGAGTGCTAGCCATGTGCTATGCATTGTGATAGGACCCAATAAATATGAATAATATGTCATTTTTCTCTTCAAGATGCTTGCAGTATAGTTGGAGGAAATATCTGCTTAAATACTTCAAAAAACAAAATATCAATAACATCCACTAATGTGGCTCTTTTTATAGATTACCAGTGGCCAAATATTGGAAGAAGTTGTGTCTCTCTATCATCTTTACAGAGGTCCAAAAACAAATTATTAATGTAATATACTAAACATTACACAATAATCAAAATTTTAGCAATCAGGGTGGGTTTCTTTATTATATTGATTTATAGCCATAAGACTGAGGAAGACACCAAATTTTAAATAGTCCCATCATTCCTATCTTAAAGAATTTCAGAAAAAGCTATACATACAAGAGACAGTGATAAATTAGAAATTCTGTTACCACATTATTATAATTATCCAACCACCCACAACTCTCAATTAAACCCCATAACAAAATTGGGTTAGAATGTCTGACTTAGAAGGAAAGACCTTTCTCAGGTTTTAAGTTCTCATCTCCAGCAACCTGCTGAGCCCAAATTAATGAGAAATCCAATGCATGGAAACAATTGTGTGAGATCTACACAGCTCACCATCACACAGAGTCAGGCCAAGCTCTGTGTGTGGCTCTTACAATGCAGAGAAGAGACTGAGAGGGAAAGAGTACCTCAAGCTCATCAATTTACCACATGGAAGCAAGGAGGAAAGCAATAAGGCCACATTCATGCACATCGCTTTTCAGTGGAATTATATATTCCCCTGCTACAAAATGGGCCAATTTTTGTTTTAGAATCTGACCAGAATGGCTTTTCCTGTATGAGGTGAGGTAAACAGAAAAAAAAAAAAATTGAAGAGAATAAGAAATAATTTAATAGAGAAGTAGAGAATTTCCTAAAATTCAAATTCCTCTATATTCTGTGTTTTGGAAAATATTTCTGAGGAAAAAAAATCAATGATTATTTGCTTTAATTAAAAAATAATTTGCATTGCAACAGAATGTCATTACAAAATGAGTCCAAAGAATGATCAGGATGTGTTGAACTCAATGAAAATGGCGACTCGATTCCCCTTTGGGAAGGTAGAGGGGACACAGCAAGGGGAGGAGATGATTTCTTTTCGACCAAATGTGATATCATGTTATTGCATGATATAGTTACATCTTCATTCTTTATCTTACAACAGATTTAGAATACAATGTATAGGCACTAAAACTATTTAATAGATACTTCTAATTTGGGAGAAATTGGTAAGACTGTAGAAAATCTAATAGTTTGTCAATACAATCTGAAAGAATCCCAGTGAAAAAGCAAAGGTTAATAAAATACATAGTGTCCGTGTGGTATCTAAAATCATTGCTTTCATAGCCATCCCATCGAATTCTGACAATTCACACAATTTATAAATAATTTATTCTACTATGTTTCTTTCTAGAAATATTACCATGTTTCTTATATAGTACTTCCACTTTTGTAGACCTACTGCTGCCTTGGGCCATAATATAGAAAATAAATAAAAATAAATTTGGAGAGTGATGTCACCAACATGGCAGAATAAAAAAACCCGGAGTCCAGCCTCCTACAAATAACAGCAATTAGATAGCAATCCACAAAGAAAAATAGCTCTGAGAGAGCTCAGGAAGATGCTGAAGTAGCTTCAGCAACACAATGGAGCAAAAACCACACAAAAAGAGTGGGGGGAAAAGTTCCATTTTGCCTGCTTCACCCATCACCCAGGGAGGCAGTGCCAAGAGGAGACTCCCTGTCCTGAAAGATTTCTCCCCGCCAAGAAGAGTGGAGCTGGGCAAGCAGCTGGTTCCTCAGACTCTGGGGCACTGAACAAATGACACACTTTGGTTTCACCTTACCCAGAGACCAGAATAGTTGAGATATCTACAGACAGCCAGGAATGAGAAGGAAGAGCAAGGGCTGCTAGGATCTGCCACATTGTGGGAGTGACCTTAATTCCCAGTAGCGTGCTCTTCAGCCCACTCCAGCTGCCTTCGCCACTGAGGATCTCAATGGTGAGCCCTTGCAAACACTGTGGACACTGGCATCTTTTTCACTGAGGACTTTGTTATAGATCTGAGCAGACTGTTTCACCCCAGCAGCTTTCCTTACTGAGGAAACCCATGGCCAGCACAGATGCCATGGACCCCTGCAGCTTTTGGCACCAAAAGTCCCACAGGTTTTTCATCCATAAACACCAGCTGCCTGAGTCCCTCCTTGTTCCCCTCCACCACATATATCCCAGCCAGCACTGATGCACATGCCCCAGCCTGGCATCCACACTGACAGCCATCCCTGGACTCTGACTGTGTGGGTAACAACACCAGTTTAGGCCTTTGCAGCTGCCCCTTATCACTGAGCGTGTGCTGTGTGTGTGTGCCAACCTCTGCAGATACACAAATGTACACTGACAGCCCAGAGACCCTCAGCAGCTCATGCACCTAGACCCAGCCTGACTATCGTCATTTACTTCCACTGCTATGTACACACCATGGCTAATCTTTGTAGCCACACAAGTTCAGGTTGACAGTCCTGTCCCTCACAGCTGCTCATAAGCCTGAATGCGACCCCAAATCCTATCTCTGGCCTACGTTGCCATGTGTGCCCACAGCTAACACCTGTAGCCCTACATATATACACCCCAGGCCCAAACTCCTATCACTGGTTTCCACTTAAGTCTGTGTATCATGGCTAGCCTCTGTGATCACACACCGGCAGCCCAGGACTCCGCAGATGCTTGTGCACTTGAAGTTAGCCGTGACTCCTGCCACTGACTCCAGACTTCACCCCTGCATATATGCTTAAAGCCAGCATGGGCCACCATGCAGGCACCTGCAGCCAGCCCCTGTAGCTGGGCATGTGCACAGCACTGGCTCCGGACAGTACTGCAACTGCCACTTGCACTAAATCTAGATTCAGTGCCCTCGCCACTGAATCTAGAGAAGCCACTGAGAGCTAAAAGAGCATTTACAGTCACTGTGGACCTCCTGAAGCTCTCACTGCCAAAGATCACACAAACGTTGATGTGTTGGATACCAGGAGTCTGTGCCAATGAGACATCGTGCCCCTTCAGACCTGGAGCCACACACCCTGCACTTGTCACCCTGGACCATTAGACCCAGGGCCACAGCATGCTCCAGCATGCCTTCACCCACAGGTGAAGGTCTTCTATTACCAAAATAAGTCAGTTAATTGTGGAAGACATGACTGCATCGTCAAATATACAGACATACATGTACGGCTTGAAGGATCATAAAGAATCAGGGCAATAATGACACCACAAACTGACCCCAAAGAAATGGAGATCCCTGAATTGCCTGACAAAGAATTCAAAATAATTGCTCTAAAGAAACTCAGAAAGCTACAAGAGAACGCAGATAAACGATTCAACAAAATCTGTAAAATAATACCAGAACAGAATGAACAATTCAACAAAGAAATAGAAAACATAAAAAAGAACATAAAAAAACATAAAAAAGAAGAAATTTGTGAACTGAAATTACAATGCTGAACTAAAATATGCCAGACAGAACTTCAATGATAGACTCTATCAATCAGAAGAAAGAGTCAACAAACTCGAAAGCAGGTCATTTGAAATATAGTCAGAGGAGAAACAAGAAAAAAGAATGAAAAGAAATGAAGAAAGTCTATTGTACTTAAGGGATATCATTAAGTTAAACAATATTTACATTATGGTAATCCTAGGAGACCAGACATAAAAAGGAAGAGAAAATTTAAATAATAAAATGACTGTGAGCTTCTCAAGTGTGAGAAAAGATATGGATACCTAAGTACATGAAGCTCAAAGGTCCCCAGTCCAGTTCAACCAAAAGAAGTCATCATTGAGATATAGTATAGTGAAACTGTCAAAATGGAAGACAAAGAGAGAATATTGAAAGCAGCAAGAGAAGCACACCACATACAAGGGAACTGTCCCTCTTGTAAGCCCAGAGAGGGTGGTATGGTATATTCAAAGTTCTGAAATAAAAAATTGCCAACCCAGAATACTTTCCCTAGCTCTCATTCAGAATTGGAGAGATAAAGTGATTTCTAGACAAACAAAATCTGAAAACATCACCTTTAGACCTGCTTTACAAGGAACCCTAAAGGGGTATCTTCATACTAAAAAAAAAAAATGCTAACTAATAACATTTTATATCAAAGCATAAAACTCACTGGTAAAGGTAAATATGTAGTCAAATTTTGAACCGTTAATATTGTAATGGTAGTTTGTAAATCATTTATAACTGTGGTATAAAGGTGAAAAGATAAAAGAATTAAAAATAATTATAGTTACAATAATTTCTTAAGGGATACACAGTGAAAAAAGATATAAATTGTGGCATCAAAAACATAAAATGTGGTATAGTGGAGGAATGAAAGTGTTGAGCTTTGGTATGCAAACAAAGTTAAAAGTTGTTTTTATGTAAGTCTCACAGTAACCACAAAGCAAAACCCTCTAGTAGATATATCAAAAATAAAGTCAAAGTTATCAAAGCACACCACTATAGACAATCATCAAATCACAAAAGAAAACAGCAAGAAGGAAAGAAATAAACAAAAGATCTATAAAACCTCCGGAAACAATTAACAAAATTGAATAAATCATAACTTATCAATAATTACTTTCAATTTAAATTCTGTTATCAAAACACATAGAATGTCTAAATGGATTTTTTTAAAAAAGATGCAACTGTATGCCATCTACGAAAATTTCATTTCAGCTTTAAAGATACACATAAAAGAGAAGGAATAAAAACAAAATGCCATGCAAATAAATAAAATTGGTTCCTTTTATTATACCATACATTAAATATAACTCAAAATGGATTAAAGACTTAAATGTAAGACCTGAAACTCTAAAACTCCCAGAAGAAAAATAGAGAAAAAGCTAATTGACATTGGTTTTAGTAATGATTTTTTGGAATTGACATTAAAAGCAAAGGCAACAAAAGAAAAAATAAATGAGTGTGACTATATCAAATTAAAAGTTTCTAAAAATTGAAAAGATAACTATCCTGTAAAATAAAAAGACAATCTATAAATGGGGAAAAATATTTGAAGACCATATATCTAATAAAGGGTTAACATCCAAAATATACAAGGAACTCATATAACTCAATAGGAAAAGAACAAGTAACCCATATTTTTTTTTTAAATTGAACAAAAGAACTGAATAGACATTTTTTTCAAAGAAGGCATATAAATGATAAACAAGTATATTAAGAGATGCTCGCCATCACTAATCATCAGGAAAATAAAAATTAAAACCATAGTTGGACAGTCAAAATAAAAATGTTAGTCAGGATGTAGAGAAGAAAGAATCCTAGTGCATCTTTGGTGGGCTTGCAAACTGTTATAGCCATTACGGAAACTAGTATGGAGGTTCCTCAGAAAATTAAAACGAGAACTACCCTTATGATCCAGTAACCCCACTTGGATTACTTGATTGTGGTAATCATTTCACAATGTATACATATAACAAAACATCACATTGGATACTTTAAATAAATATAATTTCTGTCATAAATAAATAAATTTTAAAAATAATTTTGAAGCCCAGAAGAACATTCTAATTCAGAAGACCAAACAGTTCACCAATCTCTCTTTTTCTGAATGCTTAACCAGAGCACTTCATTTTGCTTGGAAATAAATATTTGTTATCCTACTACCAGCTATCTCATCCATTTCATCGACAATCTTGTGAATTTAAAGAAATAATTCTCAGAATTTTCATCACTACATAGTTCATTGATTAAGATAGGATTTTAGATTTGGCCAGACTAACTCTCAATATTGAGTCAGAATGTTTACTAAGTAAGAACTATTGGAGAAAAGGTCATCACTGTTAAGTCTGTTTAGTGAAATTGAAAAGAATGGTTTCTAAGCCTGAGAGAGAATAAAAGATGAGAAAAGGAAGCAAGCTTGTTGTCTACCTGACTCACAATGCAATTGAATGGCGTCCCGCTAAACTCAGGAATCTATCCAATAAATGATATAAAGCTATTTAAGTTTTTCAATGCATTAGACATTTTCCCCCAACTCAAAACTTCTAGGGCCTTGTCATGGTGAGACACTTCCAGGAAACAACTGGGGTGACTGGTCACATGTCTCTGTAACTAGGGGTTGGGGGGCAGCAGTACAATGTTCCCCTTCAACATGGGGCCTTTCTCCGTGCCCCAAGGCTTGGCTCGCTTGTCAATATCCTCAATAGCCCATCCTTGAATGTTACTTATGGCTTAATGAAAAAACACATTGCTCTGCCTAGCATCTAATAGTTGTTAATATCCTAATAACATTAATGTATGCAATATTGAGCTGAATTGTAAGGCTGACAAGAGCCTACGTGTGTGGAAATGTAATTACAGTGGAAATTTAATGATAAATCACCACAGTTTCTCTCTGCCTTAATAAACTGTCAGACACTAGCAAATAAAGCAGAAGCAATTAAGGAAAGCAACAGGATCTTGGGCTGAGGGATATGAGTGACGGAAAAAATAGGGCCTCCGCATCTCAGAATGGATTATATAAACTGTTGGTACTTAACAGCCGTTGAACTCTGATCGGCAGGAACATCAGTCCCCTCATTCATCCACCTAGGGTATGGCATTTTGATTTTTCATAGGAAGGTACAGTATTTTCAACTATGATAAAGTACCTTAGACGTCCAAACAGCTCATTAAATTTCACCTATTATTTCTGGTTCCTCTCAGTATCTGTTTAAAAAAAAATTATTTCTAAAACACTAACATTTCATTTAGTTTTATTCAAAGGCAGGAAATCCTTTAATTTCTAGGTCTTCCAACTATGTTAGAATGGACAGACAAGGACACAGACGATGCAATTAACCTAGGACAGACAGTACATGCATAGGATAGGACCTATGCTGCTAAATAGGAAATAGCAAAGGATTTAGAGGACAGACCTCAGTTCATATCTCAGCTCTGCAACTTAATAGCTGGGTGACTTTGGACAAAGTACTTAACCTCTTTTATACTCCATTTCCTGATTTATAAAATGAGCATATTAGTTAATAATACCCATTCTGTAAGATTGTTATGAGGAACAAATTAAAGAATGTATTAAACCTGTGAATTGGTATAATTTCTGCCACCCATAATGCATGCAGTACACATTTTTATTATTAAAAGTTTATTATTATATTATCAGCTGCTACTTATATATGTATTTATTCCACACATTTTGTTTACTTGTTCCTGTAGCCAGGTTAAATGAAAGAATCATATAGCATCTGGACAGACATATTGTAATTATATGGTCTAATTCTATTGTGTGACACATGAGAAAATTCAGTTGATCTAAACTCATATATTAAATCATGAATTGGCCAAATATAAGCTAAGCACTAGACTCTGAAATAGGCACTCAAGACAAGAACAGAGTCTCTATTCATTTGAGATTCACCATCTTTATACTGAAATGGGGAGTTAGAGGCAGGTGAGAAATACACCAGCAGAGGCAAGTTACTATTGCCACTCAACTATCAAGGAGGAAGAACTTATCTTTTTGGGGGGGCAGTCCAAAAAGGTATTCTAGAGAAGGTGATATTTGCTTTGTTGTCTGTATAAGAGAGAGATTCTAAGAAGAAAATTAGAGAAGAGTATAGACAAATAAATAAAACTATATTCAAATATCATTAGTCATTAAGGGAATGTAAAATAAAACCCCAATCAGTTACCACTACATAGCAATAGCTAAAATAAATAATAGACCAAACACACACACAAACAACAACAGCAACAACTTAAAATTCTAACCACCGGAGAGGATGTGCAGCAACCAGATTTCTCATAAATGCTGGTGGGAATGTAAAATGTAAAGATGCTTTCAAAAACAGCGTGTCAATTTCTTATTAAATTTAACACTGCTTAACAAATGATGCAATCTCTCTCTTAGATATTTACCTCAGTGAAATGAAAAATTATGTTTACATAAGAACCTTTCTATGAAAGTTTATAACAGGTTTATTCTAATCTCCCCAAACTGGAATCAATCCAAATGTCTCTCAATCAGTGAATGGATAAACCATGGCCCATCCTTACTATGGAATACTAGTCAGCATAAAAAATAAAAAACAAAAAGGAATAAACTATTGATATGCACAATATCATGAATGATTCTCAAATGTAGTATGCTTAGTGAAAGAAATCAGACCCAATATAAAAATCATGTATGATTCCATTTATATGGCATATTGGAAAAAAAGACAACCATTGGGAGGGAAAACAAATCAGCAGTTACTATGAGGTAGAAGGAGTGTTTACTTGAAAGGGACAGAAAAAAAAATTGTGGAGGTGATAGAACTGTTCTAGCTCTTGATTGTAGTGGTGGTCACAAGACTACACGTGTTTTTAAAAATCATAAAACTTTACTCCAAAAAGGATAGGTTGTACTGTATGTTAATCATAATTTTTAAAGAGTCAAAATAGATGATGTGAAAAAGTCCAGAAATATAATACACAGTAGCAAATTCAGGTTTGTCAGCATGACTAGCTAATAGTGGGTATTGCATGACTATTAGTTAGCCAACTACTTGAAACTATCCAATTACTATATGTAGCATAAATGAACAAAGGATAATTACTGTGCTATGAGACTAGAAATAGACAAGAACCATCTCACATGAAATCATGGAATAACTGACAAACCGTGCTTATATCTTTTTAGTGATCTGATGGATAGCTCTGTCATTTATATTATTCAGTAAGTACTAACTTAAGGAAAGGGAGAAAATGTATAAAGATAGGGAGTACTAGGACTGGCAGCATGGCCTGTCTGCAATGAGGCTGGTTCTCCTTAAATGTGTGCGATGTACACGACCACGCACAACAGCCCAGGGCCGTGTGCTGAGAAAATGATTTAACATTTTCACTTCTCTAGATATTTGACAGATATTTACTAAGGAGATATTTTCTGAATATGAATAATGAGGGAACACAGAATGAAAGTTTTGAAAATGAGGGCTGTACATTCCATTGGTTTTATGTAATCATGCCCTTAGTCGAATATTTTTCCAATAGTTTTTCTGTACATATTATCCAGCCTATTACGTGTATGTAATATTCCAGAGCACTGTATTTTAAAAAATTAAGGCAATACAAATTATTTTCACGGAGTAAAATTTAATCTAAAACATGAGTCATTATAAAAGCTCAACAAAATAACTCAAGACACACATACAAGGTATACCATGTGGCAATGGTATACCTGCCGGAAGCTAAACACCGCAGTACTGAGGAAAGGCTAGAATTAAGGGAAAGAGTGTAAGGAAGTGGAGAGTTGTTCCTTTAGAGTGAACAGTAGAATTTTTATCGTATTTATAATTTCTGAAGCAATAGATGCTTAAAGTGGTGTACTAACTGTTATTATTTATTCATCCCACAATGCCTGTATTATAAGTAAATATTAGTTTTCTTTTTTAAAAAAATGACTTCAGAAAGTTAAGATCAGACAGAAAGTCTAAGGCTAAATAAGAACTTCAACTTTTTTGACCCTTTTAATACAGTGCTACTGTTGTGAAAAGATGGTCGTTCAACAATTTATAGTTATATTTTTTTTCAGAAGGAGGACAACTCAAGTTTATTTTTATAATAATACTTCTAGGTGAAGGGCCAGATGGGATTAGAATGAGAGAACAGAGCCAGAAAAGGAAATGAGGTGTCAGGGGAACAAAGGACAAGTACAGAAAAGTTTAGAGAAGTTACTCTGTGCTTCCACCAAGAAGCTACACATTGGGGTTTTATCACAACTGAGTCTTTTGAGATCCATCCATCACTAGACAGTACTAAGCACACAGTCTTTAAAGGAAATCTTTGTTCTAATTCCCCCCTGACAGGAAAAAGCTTCTGGGTTCACTCAACCCTATCTTTATCCTTTACAAAGGAAAACTATAGAGAGAATGGCTTTACTCCCAGGGGCCTCACCAGCTCTTATTTAACTAGCTCGGTCTAACCAGACAAGTGCTTAGACTCCCTCCATTCACCTGCTGCAGCCCTCACACAACAAAAAAGCCTGCTTAGATGCTTTTGTTTCCTTTTCTTTGGGGTTCCTCAAAGTCTAGGAGCCCCAGGGAGGAATCTTTTGTAACTAGGTCACCTAAGTGATTGATAAAAGGACCAGAACATTCCATAAGATACAGTGGTTATTACTTGTTTTCCTTAACCCCACAGTAGTGCAGAATACCTGACCCAGATTCAAATTATCAGAAGATGAGACTTCCAATCCAATATTAAAACACAAAGAAATGGCAATATTTTTCACATTAAATGTAATTGCTGAGAGCTTGTAACATCCATTACATCTGAAGAATGCAGACAAACCTTTGCTTCAAAGCAGGATTATACTCACTTCATTTTAGAAAAAGTGAGCATTTACTTAATTGTAAGGAGTAAAATATATTCACTCTCAAAATCCAATAAACTCTATCAACTTTTTGCCGTACTCTATAGTTGATTTTTTTATTATTGATCTTTAATATTGTGCTTATGCTCTGGATGATAATTTCATATATATTGCAAAACTTCAGAAATTTTCCCAGGGCATATTGCTAGGCTTGGAATCAAAATTATCACCTCCCATTCTAATGATCACACTATTCTCATCTTGTACATGAATCAGGTAAGATCCTTGGTTGAAAGAGAAACTGATTCTGGGTCATTGAAATAGAAAGTATTTATTGGAAAAACAGTGGACTCGCAGAACCTGCAGGAGGATGGAAAATCAGATTTAGGAAATAGACTAAAAGTAAGGGAACTTGGTAAAGACAAGAAGCACGAAGCAAAACAACTATCTTTTAGAAGAAATGTTTAGCTGAGATGTTACCTCAGTTACCACACTGTACCATCACTGGGCATTGTGAGAGCTATGAATGCATCTTCATTCTCTCTCTTAGAATAGTCTGCTCTAAATCAAAATTCCAAGGCTTTAACATATAATAGGCCAAGCCTAGGTCATGGCCTGGTGTGTTCAGACAGCTGATTCCTCACACGAACCCTTTCTACAAGTCACTATCACCACTGGAACATTTTCCTTTAAAAGGTCTTCTTGAAATTAAAAAGCTAAAACTCCAAAGAGGGAGAAAAAATATCTATATAGCTACATAACGAGAAGTGTAACTCACATATCGGTAGAGGTACATATGGTAATAACAGAAAAATAAAAGCTGGCCATTGCTTTGGCTCTGCTATTGATACTGATTTCTACTGAAGTTTGTTCATGTTTGGTTACACCACAAATTCCTAGGGCACTCACCAGAACTAAGAGAGCCTTCCCTCTATGTTGTTATTTCTTGATCACAGGGTAACATAGTTGCCTAGGGACAGGTGGCTTTCTTCAATCGGCTGAGTTCCTGAGAGATGAGAGGGAGGCAGAGCTTTCAAGATATGTCACTGGTTGGCAGTGGCTCAGTCATCCAAAGATTCTTGTTACTTTCTGGAAAGAAGGGGAAATTTTAGAAACTACAAAGCTCCACTCAGCTTTGGTTTGGCCCACAGCTCACAACAGCTGTAAAAATTAAATCTTGCAGGGGGGAAAAAAAACAAGGTCAATGTGGTTTTGCCAGTGTATTGTTTTCAGAAGAGGGAAAACCCACTGTGGATGAATATTCAGAGAGTGAAAAATAAGAAAAACATGTTAGTTTTATTTCAAGCTAAAGAGATTGGGCCCGCAGTCCCGATTACATAGATGCTTCTAGGTGCAGGAGCAACTACTTGCCTTTTAAATGATCTAAGACACATTTTAGCTTGTGTCTCCAAAAATATTTAATGTTTTTAGAATTTTTAGCCTTCACGGTCTGAATAATGAGGGAGGGGAAAACACTAAACATTAAACAGGTTAATGGTTAACAAAATTATTTTTTTAAAAAATGAGTGACTGATTTTCACTGCATCATACTGATTCAGAAGCAGAGTGAAGGTTTTTTCTCTCTGGACTTATTTCCATTTATTTATTCCCCGTCGTAAATAGATTTTTTTCCCCCAAAAAATAATCCAAACATACCTCTATCTTCTCTAAAAATTCAAACAGTAAAACGCTATTTTTTTTTTCAAAAGCAGTGGATTAGGAGAGAGAAGTTATATCCCCAAATAGTTACTAGGTTTTTCACAATTCTGTTATCAGTTAGCTGGAAGTGTTCACATCACTTTTGACAATAAATGCCAGCAGGAAGGTAGTTCTATTTTAATTATTTAGGATAGAAGTTCTCAATCCTTGCTGCATATTAGAATAACCTGAAGCACTTAAACAAAATGGATGTCTGGGCCTTATTCCAGACCAACTAAATCATAATCTCTAGATGTGGAGTCCAGTCATTGGCATTTTATTTTTAAACCCTCAGGTGAATCTAATGGAAAACTGGGTTAAAATTTCTTTCTCCCAGGGAACTGCCACTTTTTGTGGCTGAGGATCGAACTTTGTACAAAAAAGGTTTTTATCAGGACACAAATAAAGAACTAGAGCTAGATTTCCCCTGCCTCTCTCTCTCTCTGCAAGCTTAGCTTGTGAATCCACTTGGAATATAACAATATACCACCACCACCAACGACAACATCTTTACCAAGTCCCACACATCTAGCTCTCTTTCTTTCTAATTAGTTCTTAATTTGTGTATTTGTTTTTGTTTGTTTGTTTTTGACCTAGAAATGGCCCCTTAAACTTATAGCTTCAGTTCAGTATCTCATACTATCAGAGATCTTGGCTCTCACTACATCACTTAGTATAAATCGTTATCATCCATAGAGATACAGAAATCCCAAGACATATACGCTTGCCAATTTCTGGAAACATTTTTAAAGTACTTTAGAGATTCTAAGGGTGAGTTCCCCACTGGTATTTACTTAATGGGCAGAGAAACCTCAGCCAGAAGGAGTGTAGGACAGGTTGACACTGAGCCAGGCTGGGGCCCAAATTCCACAGCATAGAGCAATGGCTCTGCAACTGACATTCTGTTTCAGTACATCTGAGGTGAAACCTAAGATTGGCATTTTTTAAATAGGAACCTCAGAAGATTCTGCAACAGCTGGTCCGCAGACCACCCAGAGAAACATGTCCATAGACTGTTATACGAAAAGCTTTCAAAGAAACCAGGAATATTTAGATGGGGTAAGCTAAGCTGTCTTCAAATGTTTAAGGGGTTTTCCTGTTTGAGAAAAAAAATTAAATAGATTTTTTAAAAAGTCTTCTTCTTTAAGACCCCAAGAGATTGAAAAAGGAAACATGAGTTGAAAATACAGAAAAATTGATTTGGCCTCAATTTAAAGAAGAATTTCATAGCAATCAAATTGGACTGCCTTAGAAAGTAGTATTTCTAGATTCATCCTAGAATGATTTTCACTCTGCAAAAATATATCAAGGGCATTCAAGCTTGTGATGGGTAGATGGTTCAGTTTGCCGCGTCCCTTAAAACATGAATTCATTCAGAATAATAAAGCTCATCATAGGTGCAAATTTTAATCTCTACAGCAGAATGAAAAACATACAGCTGAATATTGTGCACCATATCAACTAACTTGATTTTCTAAACCACCTCATTACACTTTGAACGTCTTATAAAAGGGAATTTTGAAATCAATGTTCGGGTGAAAAAGTTTTAACCCAAGCATTTAATAGGGCTACCAAAATAAAATATTAATCAACCATTTATAGCTTTATAGTCTAGCATCTGAGCCAATCTAATAAGGAATTGATAGCTAGATAAATAGATAAGAAAATAGAGATAGATAGAGGTAATAGAGATAGAGCAAGCAAGAGCTAAAAAGAGAGAGCTAGAGATGAGAGAAAGAGAAAGGGAGAGAGAGAGAAATTCATTTAGTCTGGCTAAGTTGGACTAAGCACTCTTTATCTTTCTCATTGAATGCAGCTTTGAAACCTGGAAAGAATGTACATGGAGCAGCAATTTGAGAACTCTGCGAAGAAAATAGTGGCAAGTGGATTGGATAAGAAAACCAAAATTCAAAGTACCATCAAATGGAGAGTGAGTTCACCAATCTTATTCCCTTCTGGAATTCTATGGCCTGAATTCAAGATGGCCTGAGAACTTAAAGGGGTCCTTGGCACAGATAGAAATCAAGGAGAAACACTCTAGTTTTCACTCCAGAAGTGCTAAAAGAGTCTCCTAATGCTCAGAGAGTGTGAAAGTCCTGTTTTGGTTTCTCTTTCTTTCTTTCTTTCTTTCTTTCTTTCTTTCTTTCTTTCTTTCTTTCTTTCTTTCTTTCTTTCTTTCTTTCTTTCTTTCTTTCTTTCTTTCTTTTTACATGCCTTTTTCTAGTGCCTCAGCCCCCAAGTGATCCTACAGAGGTGGATGCAATGGCAACAGAGACACAGCAGGAGCTTATAATTTGTGAGAAGAAAATCTTGCCCAAATACAAAACTATGGTTTCAAAATAAGGGGAGAGACCCAGTTAATTTACCTACCCACCTCGCTTTCCTGCTTCCGCTTACTCTATTTCCTGCTTTCCCTGATCTTTGCCCATGATGTGAGCAAAGCCATGGAGAGTGAACAACAGAGCAGGACATATTATATTATATCTTCAGTTCTCCAACAAAATTTTTAAAAAGGGGGAGGTGGGAAATCCAAAAAAAAAAAAAACAAACAAACAAAAACAAAACAGAAAGTATCATGGAGATAGCAGAGGAGGAAGAATTTGAGAAAGCAACATTTTTCATCTGTATATGAATTCCTGTGCTCATCTGAGCTACGTGTGAGTGGCTCTGAACCTAAATAGCACACACTGACTTGGAGAACTGAAAGACGGTATCAGCCGCTGCCTGAGTCCTTGACTGGCTGCATATGGAACATGCAGGACAGATTTGAATAGCACTGCAAAGGATATAAGAACCAAATCGACAAGACCACAATCAAAAGAAGTCTGATCAAAATTTTGATTTGAACCCAATCAAGTTGCTTGCTACTCAAGCAAAAATATTAATACGCTCTGTAGGATTTCATCTAGACCCAGAGACACAACGTAATATTCAAAATGTCCACAATATAACTGGGAATTACTCAGTACACATAGGACCTGGAAAATCCCAATCTGCATGAGAAAAGACCATCTGAGATGATATATATGTTGCAATTCTGTCAGAAACTTTAAAGCAGTTGAAGGGAACTAAAATCTTGCCACCCAGAAGCTGCTTTTGGGGTTATTGATTTTAAGCTGTTTATTAAGAAGAAAAGACTCAGAAAGAAACTTTGACTCTCTTCCCTTTCCTGCACAAGAGATCCAGACAGAGAAACCAGCTTTAGGAACAAAGCCTTGGCTTAATAATCTTAAGAAAACTCACCCTAGCATGTCAGGAAGACTCCCAGCCTGTTAGCTAGATACCTCCTGTGTCCCATTGTTTCTTAGTTACCTAGTAAGGATTTTCCTGCCATGTATGTTCTGAATATCCTCAACTACCTATAAATCCCCCCACATTCTCACTTCCAAAACCTAATACCCCATTCTCCCTTTTCTCCTTTGTCCAAAAATGTCATATATACCCATTTTTGCCTCACTGTCTTTAGAATTTTTTATGCTTATGTGAATTCGCATATGAACTTATTAAAACTTTGATATTCACCTGTTAATCTGCTGTATGTTGCTTGAACTACTACATTAGCCAGAAGAACTAAAGGAGTAGGAGGACCATTTCCCTGGCCCCAACACAGTTATAAAACTTCTTCAACAAGAAAGAGTGCTAGAAACACCCTTAAAACAAATGGAAAATAGAACTCTCAGAAAAGAAATAGCAGACACAGAGAGATACTAAATGGAAATTTAAGAGCTAAAATATATAATAGCTGAGGTCGAAATAGAATTGAGATGGCAGAGGAAAAAGTAAATGAAGATTGGTGAATAAATATTGTTCAATCTGAACAGAGGAAGAAAGTGAAAAATAAATAAAGAGAAGAAAAAAAAACATGAAAAAAAAAATAAACAGAACATTAAGGAACTATAGGGCAATACCAAAAGTCTGATGCTGTATCATTTGAGTGCCAGAAGGAGAAGAGAGAAAAGTGTGGGACTGAAAAGAAAATTTGGTGAAAGACTGCCTGCGACCTGAGCAAAATAGTGAAATGATAGAGAAAATGGAAGACAAGTCAGCCTGGCTCCATTGCATTGCGGCTAATTTAGAATTAGTGTGTCTCCTATGAGTTTCCACATCAGGTTGCCTGAGGTCTGGAAGAAAAGGGGGGGAAATGCAGAGATAGAGGATCAGGATCAGGCTTCTCACTTTTCGAGGGTCATAGATTCAAGCCATCTTCTCCTGGCGATTTTTTCTGTCTGTACCATCATACTCAATTCCAGGGTCATGACTATGTTTCTGGTGAATGGGGAGGCGAGAATTATCAGAAGACAATGTATGAGAAAGGCAAGTGCAAAATTGAAAAGGCTTTTTTCCTGCTAGTCCTGACCAGGGGCTACCAGAGGGTAAAAAATGAAAAACTCACTGCTGGTTTGGTAAGATTTAAAAGTCTGATCCTCCTCTCCAATCCTCTTGCTACTACAGTTCACCCTTGAACAAGGCAAGGATTAGGGGCACCAAGTCCTGCATACTAGAAAATCTGAGTATGATTTTTGACTCCCCAGTTAGCCCTTCACATTGGCAGAGTATAACCACAGATCCTTTTTTCGCAGAAACAGTATTTTTGATCCACAGTTGGGAATGCGAAAACACAGTTTTCCGTGTGCAGTTGTTCGAATCCTCAGACGTGAAAAATGTAGACATTGAAAAGAATCCACGTGTAACTGGCCCCAAGCCGTTCACACTGGTGTTGCTGAATGGGCAACTATATTTATTTTTCAGAGCGCACAAATCGCTGCTTCCTACATTCTATCGAGGTTGTACAGTTGCATTCAATTGGACAGATAAGGAGTGAGTGCTTACTACAGAACTGAAACCTCCTCATTCTAGAATAATTTTCAAGCAATCAAAGATAAGACAAATACATGTTCTGAGAAAATTACAAAATATTGATAAAAGTTACTTCTTGAATCTTTGGATAATATTATTGCAGATGAATGCTAAATAAGCTACTTTTGATTTTCTGCTTATTCAGAATCTAATTTTTAAATTATATTCCTAGTCATTTTTCCACCTCACTGCCAATGTGTATGGGAGCACTACAAAGATATTTTAATTTTGTCCAAGAAAATGATTTTTTAGAGAGTTAAAGCATTTATCTCGATATATAGATTTTTCAAACTAAAATGGTCATGATTTTGGACTATACATGCTGCTGAATACCAACGTTAGTACAGGTAATGGAAAAGTGACTATATATTGAAAATAGATACACAGTCTTGCTGTAATGTTATTTCACATATTTTTTATTATCTTATTTATTCAGCAAATGTTTATTGAGTGTCCATCAAGTTCTAGCTTTGACAGCATGGCAGTAAATTAATTGAGTAAGGTCCTATGTTCATCTTATTGGGATATTTGAATAAAATGTCATAGACGTGCTGACAAGAACAAATGTTCTCTATTGTTTTGAATATGTGGATATTTTTTTCCCAATTATTCTGCAAGTGAACTTGCCTCTGGTGATCTTTACAGCAGAATAGAGACTGGACAGATCACATTTCTTTTCAAATATACTTTACATGGAGAAGATTGGGGCCATTATAAACTTCACGTTCAACTGAGTGATATTAAACAATGATGTTTTAGGTATGAATATCCCTGCTCATTAGGAAAGAATTAAGAAAGATTATCAAGAGCAAAACGGTTCATTAGAGACCAAAGCTAAGATCATACACACCTTTATATTCTTTATTATTATGTACAAATGCCAAAGATGAACAGTGAAGAAGGCTGACTTACTTAGAATATGGTGTTGGAGGAGAGTTCTATGGATACCCTGGACCACCAGAAAGACAAACAAGTGGGTCCTAGAGCAAATTAAGCCTGACACATTGCTGTTCTGCTTTAGTCACATCATGAGAAAGCAGAGCTTTTTGGCACAGACGATAATGTTGGTAACAATAGAAGGCAACAGGAAAAGAGGAAAACCAAATATGAGATGAAATGACTCCGTAAAGGGAGCCATAGGCATGAGTCTCCAGGAGCTGAGCAGGGCCGTTGAGGACAGGTCATTGTGGACATCACTCACTCATAGGGTCGCCAGGACTTGGAGCCCACTCAGTGGCAGGGCACATAACACATACATCCCTGCTAATTAAGCATAATGCTCACTGTGAAATTCTTGCCTTGAAACATTTTGTAAATTTCCTAATTTGGGGCAAATAGGCAAATTTTACAAAAGCTTTATGAAAGAAATAAAAACCACAGGTTGAGTCTAGTCTTATTTTGACTCTGATTTGTTGCTCTCCTGGCTGAAGTTAATAATTATACCTTTTATTTTCTTAAAGCAACTTTTTAACTTGAAGAGATTAAATGACTTGATTAGCACAGTTTAGCTTTTCCCAGGTGGTTTATTTAATGTCACTGTTAACAACCTCAGGCCTGAAAATGAAGCTAAATTCTTAAAGAAAAATGAATTTTGTTTATTCATTTATACATAATTTTAGTTTTAGTAGCAAGAGAAGGACACTTGCAACAAATTTATTAACTCATGGACTTGGGGAATTTTGTTAAATTAGTGTTTCGTATTTCAAATATGTGGCAGACCTCATATTTATATGATGGACTCGAGGCTGCCTTTCATTATTACCCTTTTTCTTACTCTTTTTTCCTTCATCCCCTCCTCCATTTTTTCTTTTCACCAAACC
Source organism: Rousettus aegyptiacus (assembly GCF_014176215.1). NCBI lineage: Eukaryota > Metazoa > Chordata > Mammalia > Chiroptera > Pteropodidae > Rousettus > Rousettus aegyptiacus. Next base: position 67,821,052 of record NW_023416284.1, read on the forward strand.
CGTCTTTTGATTTCCTACTTTAACACCTGTGGTCAATTATCAACTTCTCAAAATGTTCTCACCTGTACCAAGAGTAGACCCATGCCATCACATCTCCAATATATCTAGGCGTGGTGTACAGAAAAAATATAATGGAGACAAAGGCAATTCTAACATCACTATCACACGGAGTGTACATGTATGTGTTTATATGAATCCAAGAATACAAATAACCTTCACTTGGCAGGAACACATTCAATTAAAGCTGGTGAAAACTACAAAAAGTTCACTAATTTCCAGAAATCATATAACCTCTTAGTTTGTTATGAGGCATTTTTTCCTAACATTGGTTAAATAGCTATCATATTTAACATTTGCATTCCTCCCACCCCCCAGTGGAGGAGAGTACTATTGTAATTACACTACATTCTTCTGAGGTTCCATAACGAGCTATTATTTTGCTAATGGAATATTCAAGTAGTCTGTAGTAATTTATCAAATAGTCCCAAGTCCCATTTTCTCAGTGTGAATCTTTTTGTTCACAGGTAAATTGATGTGTGGGGGGTTATCAAGGCTTTTTGTAATTCAAATTATCCATTCCTCCTCCCTTCACACACACACACACACACACACACACACACACACACATAATCTTAGAAAAGTTTTTAGAAATGTTTAGAATTAAAATTATACAGACTTTATGCAAGTAGTAATTTCTGCATTTTAATTTTTTTTTTTATATTTTTGCATTTGATGCCTAATTTTTTAAATGCATCTAAAGGATGGGGTGGGGGGAGGAAACAAAATGTAATTTAACTTCTTTCATACTACAGCATGTTCTTTTGTCAGTTTTTACTACTAGCAGGAGAGCACTATTCAAAATGAGTGCTCCCACAGAAGAAAACCAGCTCAGCTCAAGGTCTCTCATTTTCTTTCACTTTAAAAGACAAGAATTAAAACTAGTATAGTTCTTATTAAAATGAACATCATTCTTTGGCACAGAACTTTTGATGGTGTAATGGTTGTGCATGTATTGATGAATATATAACAGCCCTTGAGCAGAAAACTATGCAGATAAACCCATGTTGGGAGAAAGGTTTTAAACTATTTAAACAAACAAATGTAAATTACTTGTAAAATTAACTAAGCAACTGACTAGAGGGTACCAATTCCTGCCAACATTGTGAAAGGGCTTGTATTGGTGGCTCAGTTTCCTTAAATCATCCTTAAAGTTTATTTGATAATATTGTTACTATAGGAAAACATTTTTAAGAAGCTAACCAAAATAATTAACAGAAGGCTCTGAGGACGCTGAAGGATATCTGGAATTGCTGCATGTGGAAAAAAGGGTAGAGAATCTCATCCTCCTATGGAAATGCTCCAAAGATGACCTTGAGGAGATAAAGTAGAGAAAAGCCTTTTCCATTTTGCACTTGCCTTCCTCATATATTGTCTTTGGACAATCCTCACCTTCCCATTCACCAGAAATCTGCTACAGCATTTAAGATCACTAAAGTGGTAGCCCTAATATAATAGTGAAGCAGCACAAAGGCCCTGCCTGAGTGATGAACTGCTACAAACAGGTGAAGACTGACCAGCTGCCCTTGGGCTTTCAATCTTCCCCTTCCTCCCCCTCAGTATTCATTAGCTGATGAATATCAGCCTAGGGAGACTGCTTTCTCCTATTTCTGTGTTACCATTAAAAATGAGACATGAATCACTGACCAGATGAAACTCCTGTGGGAGTGACAGTTAACAACCTGGAATCCACCAAGGTTCTGTGGGCTTAATTCCACCTTTATTTTTAAATTCATCAGACTAGAGCCTGGCCTTTGGCCCTTACCCAAAATACATTTCCAGAAATTCAGGACCATCTATTTCTACTCACAGACCTGCTGAAACAGAGTCGCCGATGCACCAGGAAAATATGAACTCACCAAAATATCTAGATGCCAAGGCCTTACAAATACCTAAAAGAGAAAGCATGGACTGTATATGTAGCACCTTAAGCCAAAATATTGGAACTGACAGATTGAGAATAGAAGCAGTAAGATAGGTACAGATATAGAGATATTAGAAGATACTAGCCACATAAAGGAAGAACGATAAAAATTTAGAAATTTTTCTCAGTATTAAAGAAATGGAAGATCTTAAATTTAGAATGACCATTGAGTGCCGGATAAGATTGGCACTGAAAAACCCACACCTAGACACAGTATAATTAAATTAAGAATATCAAAGATAAAAAGCAAAGAACAAATATCCCAACTGAAAACATTTAGAGGATATAATCCAATTAGAAAAGAACAAATTCAGAAAGTGATAGACGTGATATGTTAAGTAGAATAAGCAAATATTGTGGTAACAGTTAATGTTAATAAAGATGGAGGAGGGGATGTGTGTGTGTGTGAGAGAGAGAAAAAGAAAGAGAGAGAGAGAGAGAAAGAGAGAGATCTAGAGCAAGTGGAAAAGAATATATCCCCAGAACTAAAATTCAGTGTGATTCAATTTGATGAAGCAGAAAACCTGAGGAATAAGGGTGAATTAAAATATTCGTCTTGTCAAGGAAAATGTCCTTTCCTGAAAGTTACATTCATTACTTGTGCTGTTATAAGAAAAAATATATAAAATTCTTAAAGCATATATACATTTATGTGCATATATATGTACATATGTGTATGTACATTACACAAGTTTAAAAATTTGTTACAAGAAAATAATCATGATTATGGGTCTTAGGGGAAGGACACAATAATAATGAAAAAATAAATACCACGTATAAATTTTAAACAGCATAATATGAAAAGTGCTAATTATATAATTATAACGGTAATTATATTTATCTAGTACCTATAGTTAACTATAAAAGTGAGTTACATGTATGAGTTAAAAGGTGGAAATACTAATAATAGATTTCTTTAATATCTAATAATATGTTGTCTAAAAGAAATAAAAATTAAGATTTATCAACCAAATATGAACCAAAAGAGAATGGACATAGTAATCTTATTATGTGACAAACATAATTTGATGCCAAGAAGGATGTTCTCTACTGATAACGGAAACACTAGGATGAGAAGATTTATTTATCATAAGCCAAGTTCTTTCACTTACATATTATCTACGGCTACTTCCTCACTACAGTGGCAGAGCTGAGTAGTTGTGACACATCTAATGACTTGCAAACCCTAAAGTATTAACTATTGGCCTTTCACTAAAAAAATTTTCCAATTTAGTCCTAGAAGGAGAAAAATACACCTCAGTCCTAGAAGAAAAGAAAGATAATGGAACAAAAATGATATTTGAAGGGAACTAGAATTACACAAATGGTAAAATTACTAGACAGAATGTTTAAAAAGCTATTATGTCTGTATTTCGTTTGTTCAAGAAGTTAGAGGAGAGACTAAACATGTTAAGTAGAGACATAGACGATAATAAAGAACTAAATTGAACTCATATTAATAAAAATTAAATATCCGAGATGATAAAATCACTGGATGAAATTCATGGCTGATCAGATATTGCAGAAGAAAATATTAGTGAAATTAAAGACATACCAATAGAAATCACCTAAAATAAAATATAAATAGATAAAAGATAAAAGGCTACAAAAATTGAACACGATATCAGTGAGCTCTGGAATGTACAAATAGTTAGAGTGCCTGAGAGACAGGAAATCAGGTGTACAGACAAAATATTTGAAAAAATAAGTTTTTCTATATTTGTTGAAAACCATACGTGCCCATATCTAAGAAAGTCAATAAATCTCAAGTGCAAGCGGTATGAAAAAGACTTTACCAAGTCACATCGCAAGTGCTTAAAATCAGTGAGAAATCTTAAAGCACATAGGGGTGGGAAAAAACACATTTCGTATGAAAGAACAAAGATAAGTGTGATAGCATATTTTTCATTGGAAATAGTGTCAACCAAAAGTACTAAAAGAAAACCTGTCAACCTTAAATTATTTACCTATTAACAACATATTTCAAAAACAAAGATTAAATAAAGACTTTCAAACATACAAAACCTGAGAGCAATGAAGAAGGATCATTTGGGAATAACTATAGTGGTACGTATAAAGCTTTCTAAGAAAATTATTTATATATTTTAAAAAGATCTACTCTTTAAAGCAAATTACTAACAATGTAAAATATGTTTTATAATGTATGTCCAAGCAAAATATATAATAGCACAAAAGCTGAGAGGAAAGAAATAGGAATATGGCATTTTAAGTTTCTTATAGTATACATGAATTTGTGTAATATCCCTTGAAGTTAAACTGTGATAAGTTAAATATGTATACTTTAAACCCTAAAATAACCACTAAAATAACACAACAGAGTCATAGCTAATGCACCAACAGAATAAATAATATGGATTCATTAAAAAGTTCTCAGATAAAAGAAGGTAGAGAAGAGAAAAAAGGAATAAAAAACAGATAAAACAAAAAGAAAACAAATGGCAAGATTGTCCATAATCGCATCAAATCTAAATGGTCTAAATCCCAGATAAAAGGCAGAGAGATTACATGATTAGATTTTTAAAAAGCAAGATATAACTATATGCTGCCTAAAAGATACACATTATATACATATTAAGAAATAAGATAAAAGCCAAAAGATGGAGAAAGATGTGCAATATATAAACTATAGGAAAATAAATAATCGATATAAAAATACATTTTTATCTGACACGTGAACAAAATCTTGGCTAGAAATGAAACTCTTTCATTTAAGTTACACCTGTTTTGTATAAACTGATGACCAGAGGTTAGTTTAGAGACCATATTGCCTGCAGATGTTTTTGTTTGTTTTGTTTTTGTTTATTTGTTTTTGCCTATAGAACATTAACAGAAAGTGAAGGTGTTGATGACATTAAAATCTGGAGATTCTACATAAAAATTCTATTTCTGGCTTTTCTCAAAAGGTCAGAGCAGTTGGTGGCCTTGGAATAGCATTCCCACAAAGCAATACAGAACTTGAGTTGAGTGGCAACTTCTGCCTTTTTTTGAAACTGCAATCTTCAATACACCATAATACTTATTTGCACTACTTCACTCTTTTGCACTGCCTGCCTAACTTCTAATGGCAATTGAAATTATGAGGCCTAATGTCACTTGAATGGTTTCTAGAATTTTGTGTTATGTATTATTGAAGATAATTGTAAAAAACTTCTGGTTTTGTTCTTTGTTTTTTTGTGATTTTTTTAATGCTTTGCCCAGATGGAATAAAGGCAACTGCCTTAAAAGTTGAAACAACAAATATATGAAAAAGAAAACAAAACTATATGAACCTATGTCTAATTGTTGTTCTCCATATACTTGTCTGGTACATAATTTGTTTTGCATGTTAAAGCTTAGAAAGGCTGACTTTATAGTGTAACGGTTAGCACGTCTGCTTTACATGCAGAAGGTCCTGGGTTCACACCTCAGTGAAGCCATGGTTTATAGTCAATGGCCATGCCACCCTGAACAAGCCTGATATCTGATCTCGGAAGCTAAGCAGCATCAGGCATGGTTCGTACTTGGATGGTAGACCACCTAGGAAGACCAGGTGCTATAGGCATAAATGATAATAATAAATAATAATAAAAGGAAAGATTGGCTTTATTATAATTTATTTATTACTTTTATTTATTATGCTACCAGTTAAGTCAAGTTGAAGATTTTTTTTGGCCTTCTTATTTATCATCTTTTCTCTCATTGTTTCCATGTCCTTATTTTTTTCTTCTGTGTTCTAAGACGCTCAAGTTTTTAATATATTATTGAAAGCTCAATTTATTGTAATGCTGATACAGCTCTGTTTTAGTTCAATTAATCATTTTAATTCTGTAATTATGTTTTAGTTTTTGAATATATTAATAATTAATATTTATTAAGTATTTAACTATATGCAAAATACATTTAAATACTTAGAATATATATCTCGATGATTTTTTTTTCAGAAATCCTGTTAAGAATGTACTATTATTATCTCTTTTAAGAGAGAAAATGAGGCTTTCAGAGATTGTTTCAAGATAAAATCGTTGGGAAATAGTGGAACCAGGGTTTATAATTTGGCATTTCTTTAATCCAAAATTCATGCTCTTGAATTATTCAGCGAATTGCATAGCAAGCTTTCTTTATCTCTGATATATTTACCCCCTCATTCAATTCATTTACTTTTTATCTTTGATCATATTTCTTCTAAAATTTTTGTGAGCAAATACTCATAACATGAAACTTACTATCTTAACCATTTTGGGCCTACAGTTTAGCACTGTTAAGTACACATTGTCTTTTAATCAACCAATCTCCAAAACTATTTTCATCTTACAAAACTGAAACATTGTACCTTTCCATTCCCTACTACTTCAGCTCCTGTTAACAATCCTTCTACACTCTGTCTCTCTAATTTATGCTTATTTTAGTTTATTTTAATAATAATAATAATAATTTAATAATTTTCTTGTGTAAGAATCTTGTTTCTCTAAATTTTTTTGTAAATACAGTACAAGCTTTTATTTTTTTTCTTAGACATGTTTTCAAATTATGTTCTTTCCTTCTCTGGTACTATAGTTTCTGTTTTTGTGTAGTATTACTTCATATAATATATATTTTAAAAAGATATTCTCTTGTCCTTGAAGGGAATGGATTATCCCTTGTTGATATTAATCAGTTTTATCTGAGTCCAATTAGAATCACCTTTTCGTATCTAAAGACGTGGGAGATATTTATGTTTATAATCCCAGTCAACTTTCTGATTTTGTGTTGTCTTTAATTTAGAAAGGATCTTTCCACAAAAGGAACAATGGTCTTGTGGTCTATCATATCATGATCTTATTTTATGCTATGTAGCCTGAAGTTGTCTGTAATTTTTACATTGCAAAAAAACCCAAATGGTGAAACGAATATTCTAACATCTGGATCCAAAAGGTTACCCACATCCATGCTGGTCTCAGTAATGCTTTATTTCTGAAGAATAGCCAAGAAGTGTGTTAAAGACTGAAGTGGGATGGAATAAGTGCTTAGATTCTATATTGAGGAGCTTTTACAAAACAGAAAGGTGTGCTTGTGCCTTTATGAGTCTGTAGATGGAAATTTCCTAGCTTATTAACCCAGCTGGCTTTACTATTTTACCGACAGGCTAAGCTTTCCTTAGCTGACTCTCCAACTTTTGCCTGACTCATTTTTGACCAACATTACTATAGTCTACTGCTATTCAAAGGGCATCTCTTTTCCTGTTTTTTCCTGTAATGGAAAGATGAAGAGGGTGATTCAGGAACTGCTGCTTACCAACAATGAGGCTAAAATATCCTCTTTCATATTTAAAGATGAAGCTGGTAACGGCTTGTTGCCCTCATGTGCCGGTCTGACCTTAAATCCAATGTGTGCCAATGGTCTTTAAACCATACATATTGAAAAACTGCCTTTTAACTATAACTTCAGCTGGTTGTTGAAGAGCCAATTTTTGTTTACTATTACTATCTTTCTCATTTTCATTTCTCAGAAGTATTATGACAGGAAAAGGTACATATAAATTGCACAAATTACTCACATTATATTGAGGTGCTATTTGCAGGTATTTTTTTCTTAAAATTATTTATTTTGTAAACATCTTTAAGACCAAGTGTAATTCTGATATAACTTTAAATTATAAGAGCTCTTTTTCATGGTCAAGGTTGAATTACTTTCAACCTTCCAAATTTTATTTCATGTCCATAATACATGTTAGTTTAATGAACAGCCTTTGTGGAAGTCACAATAGCTAAATTTTAAAATCTGTTAAAAATCCATTCTACCATGGTTCTAGTTCTTCATTCTTTGATATAGGGAGGAAAGAACAAGTAGGAATAGAAAAGGACAGAGTGTGAAATTTAGACAAAAACTGTGGTTTAAACCTTTAACACTTCAACTAAAGCTTAGTTAAAGAAAACAAATAAAACAAAAATCTAAACCTCGAATGAGATTTTGTGTGTTCATGCATTTGTATGTGTGTGTCCACTATGGCACATGAACCATGAACATTCTATGAATTAGCTCATTGGCCATGATTGCAGTATTTCTTATGGAAAGAATGGGTGGCTTGTTAGCATGATCTCATCCATTCTCAAAGAGCAGGAGGTTGTTTATGTGCAGAGACTATTAACAATAATAATTCTGAAGAGAGGAAGTGTTGCCCAATGTTTAGAGTCAGCAGCTTAGATTCTATTTCTGGATCCATCAGGTTGTTTTCTTTTCTTAGGAGATTTTAGATAGGCCACATTTTCTTAGGACCACTGTTTCTATGTCTGTTTGATTGGTATACTAATAGATTCTACTTTATTACTTCATAGTTTGTAAGTTTTAATAATTTTAGGTAAAGTCATCTGCAAAAATGCTTTAAAGTCCTTGGAAAACCTCCAGAACCAAGGAGGAAGCGTTACTTCTCTAGAAAAAATGTAATATATTTTCATAGCAAGTGTTGTGTGGTCTTTCTTTCTTCCTTTTTTTTTCTTAATGGAAATTTTCAGCATTGCAACAAAGTATATTCTATAAACTTTCTTTCCAAAATTGCCACTTAGAAGCTTTTTAATAGAAGCTATGTAAGTTTCATGTGACCTCATTATTAGGTATGTTTTGTGCCTAATACATTTTCATATTATTTTTCAAAGGAGAAAAATCACAGCAAATTTAGGAGTCACAAGGGTGACAGAAATTTGGGGACCATTTCTAGAGCAACAGTTTTTCTTCATATTGAATATGTACTTGTGAGAACAAGTCTACTTCTCATGAGATGCCCTGGGCAGGTAAATTTGTAGAAGCTGGTGATTTCATTGTTCATCTATTGGGACCAAAGATAAAACACGAGTGTTTAAAATTTAACTTTAGGTAAAATGACCCAGCAAATGGGTTTGAAAGAATCTAGAATCTTAGTATATACTTATTATTATTCCAATTAATAAGAAAACCTTAAATTTGTAACACACCTTATAGTTTAAAAGAACACACTATGTACATAGTTTTAGGAAATCTGTGAGGCAGAGTAATGTGTTTTTTTCAGGATGAAAAAACAAAAATTTAGAGTTTCTAATCAATCTGTCCAAGGTTACACATCTGGAGAGCTAGCATTCTCACCCCAATATTTGGATTCTTCACTAGTGATTTATGCTATGCCCTTGATTCTCCCTAATGTATGAGGACAGAAAATAACTTGCCAACCACTGAATATGTTTTTTTAATTATTTTTCTTTTTTTTAATGTAAATCATAAAACTATATCATAAGCATAGAGTACTTATCTTCATTTTCTCAAAAAAAGGTTTTTTAATATACCCAGATACTTGTGACAATGTTTATCCCTACTTGGAGTTGAAATTTGGCTGCTGTTTTACACTCTGATAATAGCTCTAGCCATCCTCCAGTGCCTCTATCTAAAACTAACATTTCCCAGGCCTAATTCTCTTCACTGCTGGTGCCCTATTTTTTTGCTAATGTACATTTTAACTGAAAACACATGGCACTGGAGAGTTTAAAACCTCTCTAAAACATAACCAAGGCAACATTTCATAACTCGACTTTCCTCTGGACTATTTTCCAATGAGATTTTCATGTGGTTGCAGATGTTGAACCTCACATTGGCATCTATGTTTTGTCATAAACTTGGAGAAAGAAATAAAACAGGCTCTTTTCTCATGATAATCTTATATCAGCTCTCAGAGAAAGGAATGGGGAACTGCTTCAGGAGAGACATACCTTAATTTTGTTGCAAATCCTTTTCTGCCTCCAGCCTTCAATATCAATATGTCACACTAAATTATTTCATTAAGCACTTCATCTCCTCTGTAACCTGCTTGTCTTTGAGGACAAACTTTAGATCTGCCATGTACACGTCTGCAATATTTCTACTCAAAGGACACCTGCTGACTCTTAACTGGAAAGCTGTGTGCATTCTTTTTCTCTCTCCTTCATAAATATATATTGCAATTGCCACTGTTATTAAAAAAATTATCCTTTGGTCCTTAGTGATCTACTATGCTCTACTCTCTCTTCATTCTTAAGCTGACCTTGTTCCCTCAGAAAGACAAGAAGACAACCTTAAGTGACAACAGGACAAATTTCATTTTGTGGGGAACTGCCTTTTCAATTATTTCTCTCTTCTCGATTTCTCCTTGCTGACCTGGTCCAAGCTGTTACTTTGACAGGGGTCCCTAACCTCTGAATTAAAATATGCAAATTGTTATGCTTGCTGCACTAGGACCAGTATAGTCTCTGCATTGTAATTGCCAAAAATTGTTCAGTTCCACTTTACGCCAGAAGAATATAGTTACCTACTTCTGCCATTTCCTGTTATTAGAAAAATTGTACCCAGCAGACTGATATATTATAAGCAATACATTTATGCATCAGTATATTTCTATTTTTAAAATTAAGGATGCTTTTTTTTTTTTTTTTTGTGACCCACATCCTTCCACAAGGAAAGTAAGTCCAAATAGGTCCAAATACTTTCAAGGACTTGGTGCATATATTTCAAATGTTTCAGATCTAGTCTGCCTTAATTTGAAACATAACTATCCTTTTAAGTACTTAATTATTTTATAGGTTTGAAATACAGAAAGTTACCAACAATGCATTTTTCTTTATATTTCTCCTCTAGTAAATTCTGGGAATTTGGATGATTTCCAAGTCACCTGATTAGTCAGCACTAATCCAAACTGATAAACAAGTCAGTTACAAGTCCATTCTATATACTGTTTACCTATATGTAAAAAGTTTTATTTCCCAACCCAATAATAAATTAGCTTTATAAATACCCACTGTGATGACAAATGATATTTAGAAATTTCTTAAAGCTTGTCTCTGTGATGCTCTATTTGTCATAGTTCTCAGAAATCCCTGAATCATCATGAATTGTCTCTTGAGCATCATGATTTTTCCCAGTTTGTCTCAGGTGTAAGACCATTTGAAAACCACTGTATTGAAATTATTTATCTATAAGAAAAATAGCAGTAATAAATAAAACTACTAGAAATTTAAAAGGTTATTTGTTGCTTTGAATACATTTCATGTTTTTTATTTACATTTTCCATCAAAATTTGATTGTATTAGATTGGTTTAAAGTGAACTTTTAATCGTGAGATGGTTATTTATAGAAACAGAACATATCAAGTAATGGAAGGAAAACCATATTTAGTTTAAAATTTTACACAGTGTAAAACACAGGGAAAGAGAAGTGAATGTTGAAGCAAATAATACTAGGACATCAAGCACCAAGTTCCATCTCTGTTAGTAATGCTCAATATAGACACTGAATAAGTAACCTGTCTGGACCTTGTTTTCCATATGAATGAAACTGCATATTCTTTGTCAGTGAACTTGAGAGCTTAGATGAGTCTGGTCAACTAGTCAACACCCTTGATTTAAAGAGGGTAACAGAATAGATTATTTGATACTCATCCTATAATTAATTATATAGTAAAAGCAAGCTAGAATCAAAGTCATTCATTCTTTCATTTAATGAACACTGTGCTAAGGAGTGACAGGGTTCAAGAAATCATTTTAAGCTATATAAAGATGGTGGGAGTGTACATGAGGAGGTTGCTTGTTGGCTGTTATCACAATCCCAGGCCACTTGAAAATGTGCAGGAGTCTTGCTAGTCTTCTCTGAACACCTGGGTGCTATAAAGTTATGGTTTAGTCTCATATTGATTTTCTTCTCTCATTAGGTTGTTCTTATGATCTTATAGATTGTATAGAGCCATTCTTCAATTCCCTTGTTTCAAAAGTTAGCAAATAGTTTTTAGATTTTCGTAGGAAGAGAACAGCAGCAAAAGGGCCAAGTTTTGTTTTGTGGAAGAGAATTTTCCCAGATGTTTATGAGATCATTGAAAAAAAAGTCTATAATTGGAAGGCACTGATTCTGGGCCCTATTATCTAAACTTTCTTGCTTATTGTGAGACCATTAAAAAACTATCATTATAAACCCTTTTTATAACTCTAAGTGTCTGAGATTATTAAATAGACACTTTTAAAAAAGTGTTTTTTTTTTCTTTTCATTTTATCTTATTTTGAATCATTATCTTTGAATTTTTCTCTTCAACATTGATTGTAATCCTACATTTTATCTTTAGGAATTAATAATCAGGATGGCAACTTAGGTCATTTTGACTTTAGCTTCCCTCACAAGAAGACCAACTAACAATTATTCATAGACAAGACACCATTATGAAAACCTTTGAATGTAGGGGTAAGGCTGAAGCAGCTCCCTGCATCACATAGACCAAGAGAAACTACATTAGAGGGGTTAGAGGAGTGGCTACACTCTGACCACATTGCCCTTATGATGGCACAGCATCACACCAAGAGGGCTTCCCTGGACCTAGGACTTCCTTGGTGGGAAAAGAGAGCTCAGTGGACATCCAGCTCCCTCAGCATTGTACATCACTTCCTGGCAAGCTTATTTAGATCTAACTTCATGAGGATTGACTCATGTGGGGGGCTTGGTAACTAGAGACCAGATTATGATAGAGAAGAGGGGCAGGGCTTGGATCCAGCAACCAGTACTTGAATCTTGACAGATTAAGTTCCTACCCACAGAACCATTCAAATAGATACCCTAACCAGTAGATCTGCCCAAGGTGATAGACCTGTCTGGCAGAGAAAGTTGGTGTACAGCACTGACTGACTTGAGACCCCAAATGGCAAGCCTTGTTGGCCTTGGGGTCCATTCTGACAACCCTCTATAGGGATACTACTTCATAGCCCCACCTACTTCTTAGTGTAACCCCTAACCCTGCTTGACAAGGAAGTCTTGCCAGAGCACTTCAGAAGCTCTGCAGCCCAGAAGCACTAGAGCAAGCAGTGTTGCCTATCTGTAGAGCCAGGACAGTGGCCCTGTCAGGTCAGGTAACTCCGCCCACACTTCTGCCTGATTTGAGAACCCAAACAATGAGCCTTTCTGGTCTTGTAGCCTGATCTGCCATGCCACCCAGACAGGGAAACTAATTCAAAGCACTACTCACTGCTGTGTGCAGCCCTTGGCCCTGACCAAGCAGGAAACCTGGACAGAGTACCCAGGAAATTGTGTGGCCCAGCAGCACTTGAGCAGAGAGCACAGCCAGCACTTCTGCCCTTCTGCAGAACCAAGTTGGCAATAATAATAAGTTATAAAAGTGAATAAGTTATAAATTAAATTCTTACTTAGAGAGCCAAATATATAATGGAATTTGGTATGCAATTCTGCCTGAGTTGGGATTCCATAAAACATATCTTACCAACTTATAACTTGTTCTGCTGCCCTACCTGGTCAAGGAAGCTAATTCATAACCCCATCTACTGCTGAATTTAACCCCTAGCCCTGCCCAATCAGGAAGCCTAAATGGAGCACCTGGGAAGCAGTGTGGCCCAGCAGCACTTGAGCAAAGAGCTCGGGTAGTGGCTCTGCCCTTCTGCAATGCCAAACCAGTGACCCATTGGGCCAAGGAGCTTGGTGCAAAGTTCTGCCTGATTTGGTCCCCAATTAACGAGCTTTGACAACCTTGGAACCTGTTCGCCCAGGCAAGAAATATAATTTAGAGCCCCTCCCACTGCCCAACCAGGAAACCAAACCAGAGCATTCAGAAAGCTAAATAGAACATTCTACAGACATTTACACAGGCACATGAGCAGAAAGCCAAGCCAGTGATTCTATCTGCAGAACAAAGCCAGTTGGCCCATCTGGCCAGGCAACTCAGATCTGCCTCTGTCACATCCCAAAGCAACTAGCCATACCAACAGTTAGGACTGTTCTACTACCCCAACTAGACATTAAAGCCAATTAATTGCACCACTTATTCCTGAGTTTAATATGCAATCCCGCCCAACTAGAAAGCCTAACGAGAGAATCCGGGCAATTGCAGAGCCTATCCTGTAGATGTGCTTGGGCACGGAACCAAGTCAGCAGCCCTATTTAACTATTCCAGGCAGGTGGTACCATTACTGCTGACTTCAGAGTTTGGTCAGTGGCCTTGCCCAAAATAAACCCTAATAGCAAGCACTGCCTGCCCAAAGATACTACCAGCTGACCCATCCAAACCAAGCTGAGCTGACTGGTGAAGGACTGTTTTTGTCAAAGAGGACCTATAAAGTCCAGAAGAGGTAACTGCTTATACAAATATACAGGTATCAATGTAAGGAATCAAAGAATACAAAAATATTAGGTAAAAATGATGCTACTAAGAGAAAATAATAAAGCTCCAACAGCTGACTCTAACGAAATGGAGATCTGTGAACTATCTGACAAAGAATTTAGAATAATCTTCTTAAAATATCTTAGCAAACTTCAAGGCAGACAACCACCTAAAGAAAATTAAGAAAACAATACATGAACAAAATGAGAATTCAAAAAAGAAATAGAAAAGACAAAGAAACAAACAAATGGAAACCCTAGATTGCACTGAAGAATTCAGTAGAGAGATTCAACAGCATACTCAACCAATCTGAAGTGAGAATCAGTGAATTAGAAGGCAGTTATTTAAATTATCCAGCTAGAGAAGGAATAAGAAAAAAAAGTAAAACATTTCTGAAACTAATAGAATAATATAAAAGGAAATAATATATATATATTATTGGAATCCCATAAGGAGAAGAGAGAAAGAAAGAAAGAAAGAAAGAAAGAAAGAAAGAAAGAAAGAAAGAAAGAAAGAAAGGAAGGAAGAAAGGAAGAAAGAAAGAAAATATATTGAAAGCAATAATTGCTGAAAACTTCCCAAATGGAGAAAAATGGACATCCAGATTCATAAGGCCTAAAAAATCTTTAATAGGTTAAACTCAAAAAAAGGCTACACCAAGGCATATTATAATTAAGCTACCAAAATTCAAAAAAAAAAGATAGTATTTTGAAAGTAGCTACAGAAAAGCAATCTATCAAATATTGAGAATACTGTACCTGCTAGAGCTGCCTTTCAGAAATGAAGGCGAGATAAAGATTCTTCAGAACAAAAACTGAGAAAGTTCATTGCCACTAAACCTGTTTTACAAGAAATGATAAGAAAGTTTTTCAAGTAGAAATAAAAGATTGCTAATTAACATCATAAAATTATAGATTCAAGTAAAAAATTACCTGCTCACAGTAAATATACAAAGTCAGATTCTCTAATATTGTAATGGTGGTGGGTAATTCACTTACAACTCTAGTTTAAAAGTTACAAAATAGCCACAACTATAATAATTTGTTTTTGTATATACACGACATAAAAATATTTAAATTGTAACACTAATGCGAATGGGGTAAAACTAAGTTCAGAAATGCTACCATCAAAGTTAAGTTGTTATTAGCTTAAAATAGGTGTTACAAATAAAAGATGTTTTATGTAAGCATCATTGTAACTGCAAAGGAAAATATGTAGTAATTACACAAGATTATGATAAAGGAGATTATGATAAAGATTATGACAAAGCATACTATTATGAAAGGTCATCATATTACAAAAGAAAACAGCAAGATAAAGAGAAACAATGAACCTGTAAAATATTCAGAAGATAATTAATGAAATGGAAATAGTAAGTTCTTACCTATCAATAAGTACCTTAAACAGAAATGGATTAAATTCTTATCAAAAGATATAGATAGCTAAATAGATTTTTGTTTAAATAAAACCAAGATTCAATGATCTACTGCCTGCAATATTCACATTAGCTTTAACACACACACACACACACACACACGCACACACACGCACACACAGACTGAGAGTAAAGTGATGAAATAAAGATACTTCAAGTGTTAACCAAAAGAAAGCAGGGGTAGCTATACCTATATTAGACAAAATAGACTTTAAGCTAAAATGTGGTCAAAAGACACAAAGACTGTCAGTATATAATGATAAAGTGATCAGTCTATCAAGAGGATATAACAATTTTAAATATTTATGAAATCAACATTAAAGCACCTAAATGTACACAATAAATACTAACAGAAATAAAAGGAGAAACAAAGAGCAACACAAGAATAGTTAGGGACTTTACTACCACATTCAACATTGGCTACATCATCCAAAAAGAGAATCAATAAAGCAACAGTGGATTTGAACAATGCTGTAGGGCAAAATGACCTAAGAGATATAATGAACATATTACCCAACAATAGCAAAATATACTTCTCAAGTACACACATGACTGTTCTCCAGGATAGATCATATGCTAGGCCATAAAACAATTCTTAGAAATTTTAAAAATACTGAAATCATACCAAAAATATTTTCTATCACCGTGGTATAGAACTAGAAATCAATAACAGGAGGAACTGGAGTCACAAACACATGACTACTGAACAAACAATGGATCAAAGAAGAAACTATAAGGGAAATAAAAATGGTATCTTGAGACAAATGAAAATAAGAACACAATATACCAAAACTTTTGGGATGCAGCAAAAGCAGCACTAAGAGGAAAGTTTATAGTTATAAACACCTACATCAAGAAAATAGCAAAACCTTTAACTTAACTTTACACCTAAAGAAACTAGAAAATCAATAACGATCTAAGCCTAATATTAGGAAAAGGAAGAAAATATAATGATCAGAGCAAAAATAAATAAAATAGGGACTAGAAAACAATAGAAAATATTAACAAAACTAAGAATAGGTTCTTTGAAAAAAGAAAAGAAAAGAAAAGAAAAACCTTTAGCTGGGCTATCCAAGAAAAGAAAGGGCCCAAACTATAAAACTATAAACAAAAGAGGAGACATTACTAATGATACTACAAAAATACAAAGAATCATAAGAGGCTACTGTGAACAACTCTGTGCCAACAAACAGACCTAGATGAAATGAATAAATTCTTACAAACATTCAACCTCCAAGTCTAAAATAGGAAGATATAGAAAATCTAAACAGACCTATAAAGAGTAAGGAGATTGAATCAGTAATCAAAAAACTTCCAACAATGAAACACCCTGCACCAGATGGCTTCAATTGTGAAATCCAGCAAATAATTAAAAATGAATTAATGCCAATTCTTCTCAAACTCTTCCAAAATATTGGAACACTTTGGAACACTTATTCAAAGTTAATTTATGAGGCTGCATTATCCTGATACAAAAACCAGATAAGGACCCTATATGAAAAAGCTGCAGGTCAAAATCCCTGATAAATATAGATGCAAACATTCTCGACAAAATATTAGCAAACCAGATTCAGCAGCACACTGAATAGATCAGACATCATGATGAAGTAGAATTCATCCCTGTGATGCAAGGATGTTTCAATATATGCAAATCAATAAATGTGATACATCACATTAATAACATAAGATATAAAAATTATATGACCATCTTAATAGATGCAAAAAAAGCATTTGACAAAATTCAAAATTCATATGTGATGAAACCTGCAACAAATAAGGTATAGAAGAAATATACCTCAACATAATGAAAGTCACATATGAAATACGCAGGCAACATTATACTAAATGTGAAAGACTGAAAACTTTTATCTAAGATTAAGGACAAGAGAAGAGTGCCAAATCTTACCACTCCTATTCAACAAAGTACTAGAAGTCCTACCCAGAGCAATCAGGCAAGAAAAAATAAATAAAATCAGAAAAGAAAAGTAGAATTGCCTCTTTTCAAATGACATAATTTTATGCAGAGAAAATTCTAAAGATTCCTCAAAAAAAACTGTTAGAACTAATCAACAGATTAGCAAAATTGCAGAATACAAAATCAACAGTCCAAAATATGTAATTTCTATACACTAACAACAAATTATCTGGAAAAGAAATAAAGAAAAAAGTTCAACTTAAAAATAATGCTTCAAAAATAATAAAGTACTTAGGAATAAACTTAACCAAAGAAGCAAAAGATATCTACACTGAAAACAATAAGATATTGATGAATAAAATTGAAGAAGACACACACAAAAAAATGAAAAGATATTCTATGTTCATAGATTGGAAAAATTAATATTGTTAAAAAGTCTAAACTACCTAAAGCCATCTATAGATTCAATGTAACCCCTATCAAGGTTCCAATGGCATGTTTCTTTTTATGAAAATAAAACAAACTCCTAAAATTCACATTGAACCATAAAGACCCCCGATAGCTAAAACAATCCTGAGAAAGATCAAAGCTATAGTCATCGCACTTCCTGACTTTAAACTATATCACAAAACTATAGTAATTAAGAGTACAGGGATACCTCAGAGATATTACAGGTTTGGTTCCAGACTACCATAATAAAGAGAATATTGCAATAAAGTGAGTCCCACATTTTGGGGGTTTCCCAGAGCATTTAAAAAAATTACTCCTTGATCCATGAGATCCAGAATGGATGCTGTGTTAGCAGATATGAAAACAACATTAATCTTATTATTCATCTCTATCAGAACTCTTGGATGACAAGGTGCCCTGTCAATGAGCAGTAATATTTAGACAAATTTTTTGAGTAGTAGATTTCATAAATGAGCTTAAAATATTCAGTAAACCATGTTGTAAACAGATATGCTGTCATCCAGACTTTCTTGTTCCATTTATAGAGCACAGGCAGAGTAGATTTAGCATAATTCTTAAAGGCCCTAGAATCTTTGGAATGGTAAATGAGCATTGGTTTCAGCTTAAAGTTACCAGCTGCATTAGCCCTTTACAAGAGAGTCAGTCTCTCCCTTTAAAGCTTTGAAGCCAGTAATTGACTTCTCTCTAGCTATGAAAGTCCCAGATGGCATCTTCTTCCAATACAAGGCTGGTCCATCTACACTGAAAATCTGTTGTTTAGTGTCACCACTTTAATTCATTATCTTAGCTAGGTCTTCAGAAGAATTTGCTGCAGCTTCTACATCAGTACTTGCTGCTTCACCTTACACTTTTATGTTATGGAGATGGCTTCTTTCCTTAAAATCCACGAACCAATCTCTGCTAGCTTCGGATTTTTTTTCTGAAGCTTCCTTACCTCTGTCAGCCTTCACAGAATTAAAGAGAATGAAGGCCTTGCTCTAGATTAGGGCATGTTGTGGCTGGTTTGGTCTTCTATCCAGACTGCTCCAACAATATTAATTCTTCCCCATATCAGCAATAAGGCTATTTCACTTTCTTATCCATGTGTTCACTAGAATAGCATTTTCAATTTTCTTCAAGAACTTTTCCTTTGCATTCACAACTTGATTAATTGTTTGCTACAAGAGGCCTAGCTTTAGGCTTGCCTTAGCTTTAGACATGCCGTCCTCACTAAGCTTAATCATTTCTAGCTTTTGATTTAAAGTGAGAGCTGTGTAACTACTCTTTTCACTTGAACACTTAAAGGCCATTGTAGGATTGTTAATTGGCCCAATTTCAACATTCTCAGGAACAAGGAGGCTTGAGAAGAGGAAGAGAGATTGGGGAATGGCCAGTTGGTGGGAACATATGATGTTAATGATTAAGTCCACTATCTCACATTGGGCGTGGTTTGGGGTCCCCCAAAACAATTACAATAGTAACATCAAAGATTGCTGATCATCTTTACCTTATACCTTATACCACTCACGAAAAGATTTACTCAAAATGAATTAAAGTCTTAAACGTAAAACCTGAAATCGTAAAACTCTGAGGAGAAAACATAGGAAAAAACTTCTCAATGTGGGTCTGGACAATGATTTTTTAAAATATGACACCTAAAGCATAAGCAAGAAAAGCAAAAATAAACAAGTGGGACTACATCAAACGAAACGCTTCTGTACAGCAAAAAAAAAAAAAAAAAATGAAAGGACAATCTGCAGAATGGGAGAAAATGTTTGCAAACCACATACCTGAAAAGGGGTTGATAGGCAAAATATATAAGGAACTCATAAAACTCAAGAGCAAAACAAACAAACAAACAAAAACCCACAAATAACCCAATTAAAACATAGGCAAAGGATCTAGGGGTTTGAAAACTGGATGAAGGTAGTAAAAAGGTATAGATTTCCACAAGACACATAACTTATGGAGATATAATTTTCAATGCCTTTAGTTAACAATGCTGTATTGTATATTCAAGTTGTCATGAGAGTAGATCTTAAAAGTTCTCATTATAAAGAAAAGATATTGTGACTATGTGAGGTGATGGAAGGTAACTAAACTTACTGCAGTGAGCATTTTGCAATACAGGTGACCCTAAAACAACACAGGATCAGGGGCGCCAACACCCTGTGCAATCAAAAATCTGTGCGTAACTTAAGTTGGTCCTTCATGTCTGCCAATTCCCAACTGCTGATGGAAATACTGTGGTTGATGGAATACGTGAATGTGAAACCTGGGCATACAGGACCAAATGTATATTTATTGAAAACATCTGTGGATCATTGGACCTGCACAGTTCAAGCCTGTGTTGTTCAAGGGTCAACCATGTATATATATATCAAATCATTATGTTGTACAGCATAAACTCTTATGTCATATGTCCATTATATCTCAACGAAACTTGAAGAATAAAAATAAACTAACAGAGTTCTAATTTCTTCATGAGAGTAACATTTTGTGATTATAAATACATTATTTCCCTAAAAAATCTTTCAGGTCACCTTTTTTATCGTTTGAGAGGCACAGTGCTAATTGATCAAGGGGATAGCAACTGGATAAGTGAATTAGGGGAAAAACCAATTTAGATTTATGGAACCTTTCTAAGGTTATTTTTAGAAAATATCTTTGAAGAAAAAATATCACTATTATTCGTGCAGAAGAATGCTATCAAGTTTTTGGTAAAAACTAAGTCTTACTGTACTTTATCGGCCTTTCTCAGTCCGTTAGAGAGATATTTTCAGACATTATCATTATCAATATGAACTTGATAACGGCTGAGATTTAGCATGAACTTTTCGGTGATAATTTTTTTTTTTCTGTGAGCAAGGTGGTATAATTGCAAGCACAGGCTTTTTTAGGAAGGGGGATTTTACTCAAAGCAGGGAGGGAAGACATGCAATGTGAACATTGACAGTTTAGGGGTGTATGACTATTGCAATAATATTAGGATGGTTGGCATTGAGTAATGTCATTCTAAAATAATTTACCTACAAGATATATATGTATGTCATAGGAATTTGTATGTGCCAATATTTTACCCTAAGAAAAATGAAGGCAGTCATATCCCCCCAAAATGCAATGAGTGTACCTGTGAAAAGAGCCTACATTATTTAATAAAAAAAACTAAGCTGGCATAATCAAGAGACCTCAAAATGTAAGGGCTTATATAAAATCAGAGTTTACTTTTCTTTAAGAAGCGCTGGAGGCCAGTGCTTTTGTACTGAAGGATCTCTCACACAGTAGAAAGGGGGAAAGGGGAGGGTTTACACTTTTTAGGAGACCTCCATTCTTTCTGCTTAATCCTGTCCAGAATCTAATCATGTGGCACTCCAAGTTGAAAGAGAAGCTAGAAAATATATTTCCTATCTGGGTGGCTATGCAATCAGGTGAAACTAAGAAACTTGTTTATTAAGTAAGGGAAAAGAGAAATTGATAGACAGCCAGCAGTTTCTGCCACTTAGCATTAAATTTATTTTGATTGAATAAATGGATGCCATTTATGTGACATTTGTTTAAAATTTAGAATGGTAAGACTAGGTAAATTTCCAATTAAAGCAAGATAGTTTTTCTAAGATAGTATTACATATTTTTAATAAATATTTGCATTAAGAATCATTTATAAGAGAATGTCACTCACAAATGTCCTTTTTCCCATTGACAATAAATAGTATATTTTCTTCTTTCTGCATTACTGCTTAAAGTGGTTCTATAAAATAGTTCTATAGTTAAGAAGGAAACAAAGTAAGTTCATGAAAGTTTGTGTGAAATTATCAAGGGAATGCCAAATACATACCTATTTTGAGATAGTATAGTGAGGAAAAGAACCAGTATTGCATGACTCATTATTACCTAGAGAGTCTCCCAATTCTCTTTTTATCTTCCCAGGCCAATTGCTTTGTTCCCACTGAGACCATTTGCTTATTTTTGTGCCAGATTAAATAGAATGTCAACCCCAGGCCCTATCCCGCATCTCTGTCTATATTTCTTAGCATCTAGCAAGTCTGTGGTTGGTTAATTAATTCAGAGCACTGGTACTAATAATTAAATAACATGTACAATCCATATTAGGAAGAGTAACAGTAGTGATTTTTTTTTTCCTCTACCAAACCTTGTTTAAATTAGCTATGTTCATTTTCTAGTTTGTTAGCCAGCCTGCATTGAAATTCAGTTCACTATATCTTAGTCATTACCTACATATTATGCACCACTCTGCCAAGGGCTTTCAAATATACTTATTTATATGCAAGCTTTGGGCTTCCCAACACTATTATAAAAGTAAGCTGACCTAGAGATGCTCGTGTTTTCTCTAAGGGACTGGAATGTCTGTCTCATATAGGCAATATTAAGGGCAACGGTTTATTTAAGTTTTGAAGTAGAGAACTATCGAAATTGCTTATAAGATATTGATATCAAAATTCAAACAAGTAAAATCTTAGCAAATAATAAAGGTAAAGACAATTTTAAGTTAATCAAATTTTAATCCAAAAATATCATAGGTAATTTTAACTAACTTATTTTTCTAATTCTACATTAAAGTTAAATCATTTATGGACACTGAGTGTTTTAGCAACATTATTAGTTTCTCATGTCATTTTCTCTATTCACATGCTGAATCCACCCCTTTGAAGTAATTAGCATAATCACTAACATTATATGATCATTTTCCTCACTCCTAATAAATGACCATCAAGCTCATGCCTACTCTCTATATTCAGAAATGTTTAAATAGTTCATTATTACTCAAATGACTATGGGGAAATGCTGTGCATAAGACGAAAGGAATAATGACTCACACTCCTTACAATGAAGATGAAACTCTTCTACATAAGAATTAATTCACTGTAAAATAACTGAATATCAGGAAGATAATTGAAAGAACTAAAAATAAAATTGAATGCCATAGGTAATATAAAGGTCATGAGATTTTTCACCAAACAATTAGATATTTTAAATTTTTATAAGTTTTATAAATATTACTGTAGCTTGTATTCTGAACATAGATTACTTTTAAATGAAATTTGCTTGTCTCTAAATGTATATCTAATAAAATATTTTGTATGCTATAAGCTTTCACCTATTATATCACCCTACATTGGTAAAAAATGTAAAGGTCGTGAGATATCACAGACACTTGAAGATTTTTTAATTTTGATATGGTTTCATTTTATAGATTTCACTATAGCTTCTGTCTGAATTCAAAACAACTTTTAAATAGTGTTTTATCTATTTAAATGTACCTCAAATGAAAACATTTTTATATGTTACATGTTTCACATTCCTTATCACACTACATCTAAAAGGAATCTGAAACACTTAATAGTACCCATTTAACTATACAACAATAATACATTCTGTTGGTAATAGATTTTATTGATTTTCATTTCTGAACCTAAGTTATCTAAAACAAAAGAGAACAAATGAGGAAGATATAATTCCTAAATTTAAAGCAAATTTGCTTACGTGGAGGCACATTGATTTGTATGGCATCATACATAAATTAGTAATTCTATTTAATAACAGACTTTAGATTTCTTAACATTGATTTCAGAGCTCAGGTCTAGGCAAAACTGTAAAAGAAGTATTTACTTGCAGCATATTTTCTTTTTTGAGTGCATCCCTTTTTTTCTCAAATACCTTCTGAGTCCATGTTGGTCCCTGGTATCCTGGTACCCAGGACTCATGCACATTGGCATCTGTTAAGTCATGAGCCTATTATGGTTGACATCCCTATGATAAGTCAATACCAACACCAGACAGGTGATGAACTATTTTGAAAATCATTCATGGTGCACACTCTCTAAGCTAAGTCCCTCTTTTCAGTGGAGGTTTCCCTAACAGCCCTCTCTTGAGTATCTGCTCCAGTTTAAATTTTTACAGTCCAAGAGAATCTTATTTTAAAAATCAGGATTCCTTTTTACTTCGGCTAATGTAAGTTTCTGAGATGAATTTTTAACCTCCCTTTAATATCCGTAGTGCTTGTCTGTTAGGGACTATTCTTCACCCTAGGTGTCAAGTTGTGAATCAAACATCTCCAGGTATTGTCATGCACCTTTAGGTCATTATAGTTAAGTAAGATTATTGTGACAGTTTTCCCAGGATACGGCTTTGAAGGGTCTTGAAAAATGGAGGCTTTTTTCTAATTTGGAGCAATGGTCAATAAATATAATTTATTTCTAATTTCCAAATGGTCAATAAATATATCAAAAGGTACTCAACATCATTTGTCATTAAAGAAAAGCAGGATCAGAATACGATCCTACCAAACATCCAAAAAAATACCTAAAATTCAAAGAATTTAGAGCAAATTAGACTCACACACTGATGGTGACAGTAGATCTTGACGCAATTACTTTTGACAACTGCTTGATAGTATCTAATAAGTCTGTACTCACATACAACATCCAGTAATGCCAATTTTGGAAATACCTCTGGAGAAAGGCATATATAAAAATTCTAAAAGACATATAAAAAATTTATAGCATACTATTCATAAAAAAAATTTTTGAATAAAAGCAATATCCATCTATAACAGAATGGATAAAGAAAACCGTGATAATGGACAATGGAATACTATATTTCCAGGAAAAACAAATATTGCTACATGAAGGAAGGATGGATAAATATTGAGCAAAAAACAGATAAACTGAGGGTAGGCTCTTGATCTGAGTGGTAGTTAGACAAAAGTGTTCTCTTATAAAAGCTGACTGGCTGCCTACAGTAATCAAAAGGTAGCACTAAAATGCCATGGCTAAAAAAAAAAAAATGTCTACATATCAGTAAGAGTGATCCACCTCTCAGGGAAGCAGTCACATTACCCAGGCACAAGAGAGTCAGATGGGAAAACAGAATGTCAATTCATAAGTTTGTATTTGTAAATAAGCTGTTTCATATATAATACATGTATCAATGTGATTAACACATTTATTTTATGAAAACAAACTCCCCATGGAAAGCAGTATTATACAAATACAAGAACAATAAATGTTGCCTGAAAAATGTCCTTTTACTTCACAATGCATATAACATTTACCATGCTTAATATTAAGGACACATATGTTAATTCAAGAGACATTTAGTTATGTTGTATGACACTGGTTGAAGTTCGCTAGTCAAACACCCAAACATTTCAAGCTCATCTCACCACTCATATGGCTACAGATATAAATTTGACATGTAAAGCAGCTTGCATGTAAGAATTTCAAGCAACTTAGAGATAGTGTGGCTCTTAGAGAAAGTCAAAAATTGACATTATCTTATTTTATAAGTGGTAAGATAAAGTTTAAAGACATTAAAACCTAATCTAATTCATGTTTGTTTTGAGGTTATAGATAAAACCAGAATAGAACTCACCATGCAGACTTCTACTCAGAGGTGCCAGCACATATTCATTCAAGAGCTATTTATTGAGAAACGGGTTTTTTGTTTGTTTTTTGTTTTTGCTGCTAACTATTGCTTACGTGCTAAAGACAAAGCTGTCACCAGTTAAGTCTTTGTCCTCAAGGTAATTACCTTCTGCAAGGAAACCAGACCGTGTGTGTGTGCGCGCGTGCGCACGCATGCACAAAAATAAAATTTTATGTAATGGCTCTTGCTCTGAAGAAAACACAAATCAAGATTAGGGATAAAGGTGAGGCACTGGTTTCAGAAAAATCTTCAAGGACAGCCTCTCTCAGAGGTCACATTTGGACAAGCATGTGAATAATCAAATGGGGGGACCCAGATGAAGAGCTAAGAGAGGAGCCATCCTGGCAGAGGGGACAGAAAACATAAAGACCCCAAACAAGAACAATGTTGGCACATTCAAGGAACAAGGGGCTCAGGGGGGCTAGTACAGTATGGGGAGAAGTGGTAGCAAATGAGGTAGGAAAGGCAGGCAGGAACCAGATTATGCTGGGCCTTTAAAACCAGTATAAGTGGCTTGGGTTTTATTTTGACTAAAATGAGAAAACATTTGTGGGGCCTTAAGTAAAACAGACATAATAATGCCTGTGCTTTGAAAAGACTACTCTGGCGTGTTATATAGCAGCCAACATCTACATCTACGTTGAGAAAATTTGCAAGTGAAATACTTTTAAGCATCGACATACTTTGATTTCTAATGAATAAAACACTCTCTTAAGTGTTTTATAGTAACACCAGCTTGATGTCCTTTTCTTTCCATTTTCCAGGCAGTTAATTTCTTGGAATTTTATGGTTGATAGCCTCACCATTGCTTTCATAGATATCTAAGGAATATCTGAAATAAAGGACAGTCTTATCTCAAGGGAAATTGTCTAAAGGGAAATTTAATTATAAAGAAATAACAAATGACTTCACATTGTCAATATATAATATAAAAGATTTCTTATGTTGACAAAATTTCTAACAGTGTTTATAACTTGCCTCCTCCACAGCTCCACATTCTTCTAGCTGAAAAAGTGAGGATACTTCTTGGACTTTTTAGATCTGGTGGAGATTATCATGTTTAGTCCTCCCCAAACTCAGAGATTATGTGTTTTCTCTGTTAACCCGATCCCTGAAATGAAAAGGATTGACTGGGTCATCAGCTCACTAATTACAGATTTCATATTTGCTCTCAATTCGTTTGAAAATATAAACTGTTACTTATCATCTTTGTTATACATAAAATCACAAATTGTTTAGCTTCTCTTGTAAAACAAATGTTAGAAGCATGCTTAGCACATTATATCCCAATTGGCCGTCTCTTGAGTTCACTCTCAGGTGAAACACCACGGACTAGAAAATGGGTCAGAGATGAATCCAATTTCATTAACATCTGAAAGCTTTCATCTAGTAGAACATCCAGTCCCTCTCACAGCAAAACAGCTCCCTCCCAAGAAAGTTATTAGTCCAAAGGCCAAACTAGAGTTCCCGCGGTGATACTTCTAGTGCCATGAGTCCCGGGTTAAGTGAGGTAAATAATAGATGGCCTGTTCACTGGGGGATTTATTTCAGTCCTTCTTAAGAAGCACATGGAAACTTTAACCCACTCACATCTGATCTCAATTTGGAGCCATCTTTCTTTCCCTCCGAAGAACAGAAACTAAATTCAGGCTAGTTAAGTTATTTCCCAGTTATCTTATCGGTGCACAACAAGAACTTGAAAATTATATGATGAATCACTGCTCTGACCTTCTGCTCTGATATAACCACCTAAATTATTTATCTTCCAAGACCAAATAATCAGGTTAAACCATTTAACTTTATGCTGGGAGGGGTTGGGACTCATGATGGAGGTAATGGAATGAGCCTCTTTTGACTTTGATTTTACATATGTGTATGTACACACACACACACGCGCGCGCGCACACACACACACACACACACACACACTATGCTGGATAATCTTTGTTTCTTTTCCAGATTTACTCTGATTTCTCAGTGAGTTCGGCTAATGGGAGCCTTTCGTAGAGTAGAGGGCAGGAGCAGAATGAGGTCAGAGCATGTTAAGTCCCAAGTTCTCCCCCTACTTGTCTACGGCTAGAGGTGGCTGCATTTTTCCATGGAGGGCCACAGCTCCATCTGGTCCCCTTCCTGCTTGGGCTGTTCCAGTTCTTTCAATTTCACCACACCACCTCGAAAATTCCCTTCATTCATTTTGTCTTACTTGAGTCTACCATCTCCTTCCTGCCTTTCTACCCCTTCCTTTACTTACAGAACTTGAGTTTTTAAAAAATACGATCTAGTGATTAAATTTCCTCTGGTATGTCATTATTATTAGTGTTATTTTACTATAAAAGATTAAGGGTACAATTTGGTCATTTAAGGTACTTCATTAGAGTAATTGTAAAAGAGCAGTTTTATATAACACTCAAAATAGTCAACTGGCAAAAATTTGCCTTAGCATGTATCAGCCAACAAACCAAGGTTAAACTTTTAGAGTAAATAGGAGAAGATGAGAGCTAATATTTATTGTAAGTCCTCTGGGAACTAGAGAATTTATATACCATACTCTTTAATCATTGTAACAACTCTGTGAATTAGAGTTAGTAAAAATCAGAGCAA
Organism: Rousettus aegyptiacus; assembly: GCF_014176215.1. Classification (NCBI taxonomy): domain Eukaryota; kingdom Metazoa; phylum Chordata; class Mammalia; order Chiroptera; family Pteropodidae; genus Rousettus; species Rousettus aegyptiacus. The sequence continues at coordinate 67,849,001 of NW_023416284.1, forward strand.
ATATTCAAAAGCTAACCTCACCTTGAGATATTTCCAACTTATTCATTCTGCTGCCATTTAAAGGGGTTAATATACATTTTCTATTTTCATTATTTGCTATCCAAAAGATCTAAGAAGTTAGAATAAAGAGGAACTCATGGAAATTCACTGCAAACACTATAATCATTGCTACCTCAAAATATTCCCTTTGAGGGCCACTACGGTCTGAAAGTGCTTCCCCATAAAATTGATACATTGAAATTCCAACCCCCAAAGGTGATGGCGCTAATATAGGAAGGAGCTTTGCCAGGTGCTTAAGTCATGAAGGTGGAGCCCTCATGAATGGGATTAGTGCTTTGTAAAAGAAGCTCTAGAGAGATCCCTACCCCCTTTCTACCATGTGAGGATACAAGGAGAAGCCTGTGATTCAGAAGTGGCCCTTCAATGACCATGCTGGCACTCTGAATTTGGACTTCCAGCCTCCAAAACTGTGATAAATGAATTTCTGTTCTTCATAAGCTACCCAGTCTGTTTGTTATATTTTGTTACAGCAGCCAGAACGGACTAAGAGTATGCATCCTCTCAATTCCTACTGGCTTCCTTGAATTTAGGTATTAGCTTCTCAGCCTAACCCTTCTCGAATGTCTGAGACTGACCACTTCCATTAGGTTGACAGTTATTCCACTGGCTAGAATATTAGTATTCTCTCCACAATCCTTCCTAACTAAAAACCACCATTTCTAAGCTGAAGCCACTGTTTCTTCCATATCAGCAAAGATTAATATTCTAGCTTTTAGAAGAAGAATGCAAAATATATATGTAGTATCTCTAAGAAGCCACAGGTTGTGAACATAATTTCCCCTCTGGCATATTAGCCCAAGTGCAAAAATCCAGCACAAATGCTTGTCTACCTTTTTTTCAATTATTTTCATTAACAAACGGTTAGTCTAGCTGAAGGATTCTCAGCTCTTCTCTGACACATTAGTGAGCAGGCCTCTGAACCGCCTCTCTCTTCCTTTGCTCTGTAAATGCGGGGCACCAGTTCAGGATCCCACAGCTCTTTTCTCCCTGCCACTTCCTCCTTCTAATGTCTCTGGCTTTCCTCTGCTTATTTAATCTCAGCTCACTGGGTTCCCACCCACAACAGTAGTAGGTGCTTGAACATATTGCCTTTGCTTTTTCTCACTGCTTCCATCTCACCTCAGCTTAATGACGTCATTGATCCATCTGCAGACTTCTTCCTCTGCTACGCCCAAAGCTCATAGGAGTGGGTGGAGGTGGGGCATCCTTGTTGTATGTTAGCGTTTCCCTTAGCTTAATTGGAAATGACCATATTGATTGTAGGAGGGCAGGGTGTCCAGTCAGCATCCCCAGAGGGGACTGTCTGAGAGGGTTTTGCCTTTTCTATTTTCCTTTTAAGGATTCATTTTCCTTTTCTCCTGGGATTTGCTGTTTAATTAATCTCTCTAAATCCATGTGTTGGCTCTTCCCCTTTAACATTCCAACTTCTACTCTCTATTCTCTTTTTCTTTACTATTTCATTTCTTTCATCTTCTTTCTTTTCTTTTCTTCCATTCCACCTCTCATTTTTGCTTTTTTTCTGGGAAAAAAATGGTAAGTAAAAAATGATAAACTGATTTTAAAAAGCGATGATCTGGAGGTAAACCCCAAAGGCTTAGTAGCCTGTAGTTGGAAATATATATATTCTTAAAGAGATACGGCACTTAATAGAAAGGGCCATGCCCAAGGCAAAAGGCATACTGAGTAAAATGAAAAATTGCTAATGTTATAAATTTGATGAAATGTGTTTAATTCTCTACGTATAATCAATGACATTACGGGTTGCTCGCAAGTGAGTAGGAGGATTTAAAAGCTTTTTGCACACCTTTGCTATCTCATTTCCTCAAAAAATTAGCTTCATCCACACTAAAAAATAAATTATACATATTCTTGTCTACGTGGATATCTTAATCAAAATCGAAGATATCAAATGCATGGCACAGTTCCCATACTTTCTGCCCAATGCTCATGTTAGTCTATGTTAATTATTTACAGGTTCTCCCCCTCCCCTCCCCGCATTTAAGCTCAGGAGCAGCTTCTGTCTTTTTCAAAGGAGTAATCTAAGCAATTTCCACCACTTGATAGAGAATATCACCGGTGGAGAGGTCTATTTTTCATTCTCTTAAAACAAGTGTAGACACCAGATACTGTGATCATCTTCCACGTATGGCATTATGCATTTTCATTTACAATTTTCTAAAGCATCAAAATGTACTACAATGATTATGTATTACATTAATAATCAAATCAAAGTCTATTTTTAATTAATAAATTGACTCTCCTATATAATTTGAGGGCAGAGTTACAAACTCATAGATTTCATTCTAACAATTCCAAAGTAGAAAGTCATGTAAATTACTTGAGCAATTCTCTTTATCTTACCCCATTCTCTAAGTATTATAAATACTCCCAAAGTAATCATATTTAATTTGTCATTTTAAAAAACATAAAGGTCAGGATTGAGTTTTCAAGTCAATCCTGACCTAGTTTAAGAGGGGAGGGAAATGGTGAAACAAGCAGCACTGTGATGATTAGCAGAAACTTGCACGTAGAGCGTAAGGAGCTGAAGAGAAAGAATTGTCCTTAAGAGGGAAAACATTTCATTTCTATTTCAACTGATAAAGCTTCAAATTGGCTTCAGTATAACACTTGTAACAGTGTTAGTTAACATTTATAAGCAATAATATTACCTGAGCTTAAAGTGTATGTGTGTGTGTGTGTACACATATGTATGTAAACTTCCATCTAATTCACCATTACTTACATTTACCTTGACATTTACCTGGACTTCAGTACTGGCATTTATACTTAACAATTTATTCTTAACACGTATCTTACAATGTTATTCTCAAAAGAAACTCTTAGTAAATATTGGTCAAGGATAAGAAATCTATCAAGGAAGCTAATAATATTGGCTTTGACTTTTAGCAATTTTTTTCATTTCTTTATAAAAATATTGGAAACTATTAGCATTCAGGATTTAAGTTCTAATATATGTTCCATGAAAAATCTGGCAATGTTATCAAAGCTATGGGAAATTTTTGAACAGCATATGATAGATTTGTGAGACATAACTTACTAAAATGACTTAGGTACATTTCACTCTTACTAAAATTATAGGACAGAACCCTGAATAGTCAAAGAAAAGTCACAAAGTTTATGCATTTATATGACAAAAAAAAACATGCCTCATTGCTGGATTCTTTGCTTTTTAGAATGTGAACAAGATATATACATTCCCTGCCTCATAGTGCTCACAGGTTAGTGAAGAATACAGACACGTAAATGGCCAACTATAATACAGTGTTTTAATATTTACTAAATGATGATTTATAATTGTGCTGCATTAATATCACCTGAAGAGCTTTTTAAAAATACATATTCTCAGCACTCTGCTCCATGTGCCCTGAATGAGAACCATGTTTTAGCATGCCATGAAAGGCAAGAGAGACAGCTCACTTCCCAAGGGAAATGTCTCAAAAAAGGATGGAAAATTATAAAGGAGAGACTTGTGTGAGGCCGCTGTCAATGCAGGTCAAGGGAAGTGGGACATACTGAATAAAATGGGAATGAGAGGAGAGTGTTATAACCCGAAGGAGTAGAATACATGACACCTCAAATGTGAACAAGCATTTAATATGATAACATTATAGCATACCATGTGGAGGGATGCAGGAGTTCGAAAAGAGTTGAGAGAAACGAAAACTAGTAAAGTAAACTCTAACTCATTCAGGATCTTGGAAGGTTTAGACTATTTTAGAGTTTCAACTATTTCAGCAGAAATTGGCAGAGGAGAAATTTGCCGAGAGTCGTCTGCATGAAGTTTCTAGCTTTGGCATCAGTGTAGGTGCTATTAACATCCGCTGATGTTCACAGCACAGAAGGAAAAAGTAGTTTGGGAGGAAGGTAAAAAATTCTATTTTGAATGCAATTTTGAGATCCCTGCATTACCATGTAGTAACAATTAATGGCTATAAAACACATGTAAGTTAAGAGTCAGCAATCATTTAATATAGACTGAGCACTTCCTCTGTGCTACACCTTGTGCTAAATCCAGATATACAGTCATAAATAAGAGGAAATGCGGTGCCCAACCTTATGGATCATGCATGCAGATGGTTATTGAAACCCTAGGAGTGCAAGGGATTATCCAAGAAGGAAGTGTGGTTAAAATGCATAAAGGATTTATATAATGATGAGTAGCACACAGAAAGGCCTATATCAACATTAAATAAATAAAAAATCACAGAGTGATCATTGCAAAGTAGAGAATTAAAATAGATGAAGTTCTTCCAAGTGATCCAATGGCCATAAAAGGTCTCTTTGAGAAATAAATGACATTAAAAAATTTTTTTTAAAGCCATTGATATGAATATTAGGGAGAAAAGCAATGAGAGGCAGAGAGAATGCCCAAAGTGAAGACCCCTGAGGTAGGAGAGAGTGCATACGAGGATCCACATGGGGCTCTGAAATCTTGGTTAATGCATTTGAATTTTAGCCTAAATGGGAGGGGAAATCATTAGATGATTTTCAGCAGGGAGTTACTTGATCTAATTTATACTCTTAAAAATATATTACTTTGGCTGTTGTATGGAGAGTTGATTTTGCAAGAGTGAAAGCAGGAAGATGCTTTGGAGCCTATTTTAGTCATCTGGAAAAGAGATGATGATAGCTTGGTCTAGAATGATGAGACTTGGTTTATTTGCTGACAGCGGAGAGGAATGGACTTGCCGGTGAATTAAATGTAGAGAAATGAAGTAAAGAGTGGAACAAAGATAACTCCTAGGTTGGGGAAGCAGTGGTGGAGGGCATGCCCACTACGGAGGTTCATAAACAAGTAGAAGAGCAGGATATTTGACAATCTTCACAGATTTTCATACTCAATAATGTTTTGTCGTTTCCTCAAGTACACTGTGAACTACTTGAGGAGAAACACCACAGTTCCTACAACGAATGGTTTACTCTTCCTATCCTTGTTTTTTCCAATGGTTTCTAATATGGCAGTGTGAAAACACGAAGTGTTTGTGAATAATTAAAAGAATTGAAAGAATACATCCTTATGTGGAAAATAAGGCAGCTGCTTTTATGCATTTTTTTTTTACTTCTTAATTTGACTGTGTTCCCCTAGAACATTAATGTCTAACATGGACTACCATGGTCTTTATTTACAGAAATATCAATAAAAATAAGTTGTAGCTCTTTCCTACACTTTTAAGAAATGAAACATGCAAAATAAAAAAAAAAATCCTTAAAATGGGCTTTTCAGAGAGATCAAATTTGTCTTACTAGAGGCTTTTGAGCATCTGGAGATATTTCACTCCAGGAAGGAAGGATTTTGAAAAATATACATCCAATAAATACTATATATGCTATATATTTGGATGTGATTTAAACCTTACAGGAACCCAAAAGGAAGATGATATTTTATTGTTGTCATTATCATTATTGTTATCATTTTATAGATGTGGAAACTGGGTCTCTAGAAGAGGCAACAACGTGTACAAGGTCATTTAACAGTAAGAGACACAGTCAGTAACCAAACCTAGTGCTCATAGGTTTTGTATTTTCGCACCTGAGGCTTCCAGGGGCAGATCCTCTTAAGATTTTTCTCTGAGATGTCAATTGAGAATGAGGCGAAACTTGTCCATTGACTATACTGGCACTCACCAACCATTTCTCTCTAGGTTTCACAAATGAACAGAGTGAAGATTCTCCATGAAGACCTGCCAAGCGCAGACATCTATTTCAGGTCAGTCAAGAATCTGGAACCCACTTCCTAGTTTGGGCAACACACATTTGGAGGTAAGAAAGCTGAATCCAATGAAGGAGGTATCGGAGACTTTTTTCTCCACTAAAATTAAACCCAGAGCAAGTAATTCTGGCCAGATGGTCAACCCAAGGCCTTAACATCTGTGGTCTAGCATCACAGCTCTGCAGGCTATAGTTGTCTACCTACCTCCCCCATACCAAGTGCCTATTTTAGTTTCGGTAACTATTTGCCCTCAGAAAGAGACATTGAGGTAGGAGAGAGGTTAAGCTAAGAGTCTTGGTAAATGATTCCCCATGAAATTCTCTTTCTTTAATGTATAAACTGGAAAAGAGAGTTTCAACAAAATGTACCAAAAATTCCGTTCTTACTCTATTCTCTTCCTCTTCTGGAGCTGCTCCACTAGCTGCCCTTATTCTTTAAATTTTCTTTGATATCTCAACACACACACACACACACACACACACTACACATTGTTCACCTATTTCTATGATGTCACATTAACAAAGAGATAGTTTAAGCAGGTTTAATTTTGGCAGTAGGCCTGGCATTTAAGGAACCCTCTACGATAGGGATTTATAACATTTTTTTGGTGCCATGACAACTTTTTTCAGTCTGGTGATTCCTGTCAACCCCTTTCCTAAATGCTATTTTGAAATGCATAAGGCAAAATACATAACATTAAAAAGAAATCCAATTATATTAAAATAAAGTTTCAGAATATTTTTAAAACCAATTTTGTGGTATAGTAATTCATGTAATTCTTCACTGATACATTAAATAAAAAGGTCTAGCCTTTGATCTAATAACAACCATAATTTTTAAGTGATGATGATCTTAAATGATACTTAGAGCTATCCTCAACAATCATAAAATGATACAAAAAACATCTGATTCCTATCAGTAACAAAATCACAGTTGATGCTAAAATGTAGTTTGTCTACATTCAGAATTAAAGGAAATACTAAATTCCGTTAGCAGTTAGTGAAATTAAAAATGTAATTTTTCTCTATCCAATTTTGGACCCTTTAAACTTAGGTTATGATCTTCCCATGACAATAGAAAGATCATAAATTAAATGTAATTTAGATATTTCTGGCATCTCCACTTAATTCCAAAATGGAAATAATCTGATGTCATGTTTCAAACAAGAAAAATTTTCAGACAAGAAAAATTCTTAAATTATTTTTGGTGGAGAAAGTTAATAACTAAATAGTTGGAGGTGAGTGGAAATTAGCTATACAACTTTATTACCAGGTTATAATAAAGTGAGCTTTAGACCAAATTATGCTGTTATAAATATAGAATATATTAAACAAACATTTTCGTACAATTAAACTCCAAATAGTTAATATCACCTATTCTGAAGCATGATGAAATCTCACCTTACTGACTTTTTAGATCCCCTGACCACCACCCTGTGTGAAACCTTCTCTGCAAGTATATGTTACAACATTTTGGAGATGTGAACTTGTCTGACTTTTATATTCAGCATCTGGCAATCAAGGACCAGCCACAGAGCCATTAAGAAATCAAGCATCAGGGGCCATCTCTAAGAACACAGACTTTGGACCTCCCTGAATTCCTACATTCTATCCATGCAAATATGTGCAACATTGCTAAAATGTTTTAGCCAGGTCATATCTCTAGAACAATTTTCAATTTATATAGTTAGAGTACAGTTCTACCAGTGATTGTGCTGAATAATAAGTCATTAATTTTACTGAGTAAAGCCATGTCTGACCTTCATTACAATGATTGGAAAATCCTCAGGTATTGATCAAGATATAGAAAGTTAAAGGGCTTTTAATTACCTTTTTTAAACCTTTTTCATATAATGAAAACTTGGCACCAACCTGGGAGTGTGGATTGTTGATTCAAGAAACTGAATGGTCCTACAGTTAAAGCTTAAACTAACTAGCAGATACATAATATTGTACAGTGTGTGCCTAAGTGTTTTAAAATAAATTATTACAGACACTACAATAGTCCCCCATTCAGCTTCAATACAGCAAGTGCAATATTTTAATATGATCCCTCATCAAGGATTTCTGGATGCCTGACAAAATGCCCACATCCCTAGATCTCAATCCACTGTCACTGATCCTCTGTACATTTTCTTTCATTACCCCTCACCATCTCTCTTCTATCCAACTACCAACACTTTAAAAACATTGAATTTCAGGACTAAAATGAGATGCTTCTTTAACAAATTCTTTAATTTCTATTATCTTAAATTGCCTTGTTTAGTAAGACCTCTGATATATTAAAGTGTGAATTATTTATTAGTTAAGTTTCATCCTTTTGGTTCCTTACAAAAGGCAACATTAATTCCAGTTATTACTGCAAAAGTCCAAACATATGTTTTTCTATACAGGTTACCAGCAAAATGCATTAATTCTAAAGGAACCAGAAAATATATGCTAGAAGCTCTTGCAAGTTATTACAGTCTAATTGTGGTTAATTTTATTCTCTGGGACAACTAATCTCTCGATAACATTTGCAGTGATTGATTAAAATCCACTCCTTGCTAAAATCAAGGTCTTTAGGTAATTGATGTGCTAATAGACCTGCAATTATTTGAGGCTATGCTTCCTCACAGAGATCAAGTTAAGGAATGGATAAAGTCCAAATAAAGTACCTATTTTGCAACAGGAGCTATGATAATTGCCAGGAGACAGCCTGCTTATCAGCTGTGAGAGGTTTTCACCCTTCATTAATATGTAGTTCAGTTGGACATCAGAGAAACTGGCCCCCTTGGGAGTACTCTCTGAATCTCCCATTATCTCATTTTTTATATACTTGGCTTGACCCACTTTTTATCTACACTCACAGAAAGATCTTTTTTGCTTTTCACATATGGGCTTTCTAAACAATCAGCTAGCCATGATTCTTGAGTCCCCAAAGCTTCATGTAGTACTGGCTGTTGTAAACTTGGACAAATGTGTACTCCAATAAAGTATCATTTTAAATGTTGCAGACTAAATATTTTAGAAGTAGACAAAATAAATATTCCAAAGTGCTAACCTGTGAGTTTTCCATTCCGAGGCCTGTGCCTCCACGTGCTTACTGTGGTAGACTGTCAGTCAGGGTTGCAGAGCCTTATTTTCTTCAGCCATCTAGGAAAGCAGCCTTGCCCTGCTGTCCCACCAGTGCTTGATTGCTTGTACATCCAGTTGAGCTCTCTACTGAGTCTAAACGAACCCATGGAAAGATTGTGAGCAATGCTTTAAAAACTCCTTTATTGTAACAAGAACCATTTTCTTCTATCTTAGCCAGACATAGTGCAGGTGGCAAAAACAAGAGAATTGTTACTTATAACCAATCAATTTTATTTTGTCCTGGACTTGTGAGGGATTTTTTAAGTGGGGTGCAATTCTTCATGGCTTTGACTCTCTTTATCTTTCCCCTAATAAACAATATTTCTTCCTCAGAGTTTATAATTGAAACTATTTAAAGATGATTTTTTAAAATTATAATAAGAGGGATAACTGGTTTATCTTTTGACTCCATCTTCATTATGGCTCAAAACAAATATCCAGTATGGTCAATTATAGTGGACAAGTAACAAGAAAAACACAGCTGTTCAAGTTTTAGCAAAATACAGTTTTCAGGTACTATAATGGCTAAAAAATATTACGAGCTTACTATGTGCCAGGCTCTGTGCTAAGTGCTTTATGCATAGCAGGCCATTTAATTCTTAAAACATACAAGTATTGCTACACTTATTATACAACTCAACAAGTGCCATAGCTCCCCATTTTATAAATGAGTACACTGAAGAAGGGAAAAGTTAACTCTGCTAAGAAGCCCACATGTAAAAAGGAGCAGATCCCAGACCAAAACCAGAACAGTAAACTGTTGGATGAGAACATACTTGGATATGACCTGGGCTATTTTGAGTGAAACTTAACAAAGGAGAACTGGCCATCAGTAATTTTAACCATGTTCATATTTTATTGTTGCTGTTTAAGTATAATAGTATCCCTAAGAAATTCATAGTGAGTGATTGTGATTGCATATTGCTCATCTACATGCCTCTGATACTCTTGTTGAAGATGCTAATCTTGTATAAAGCTGTCTTTGGGATGGATGATGCTGCCACATTTCACTCCTGTGGGAAATGGAGAGATCTCACACATAAAACAGAGTGAAATGTATTAGAACCAAGTTAAACTGCTAATAAGAGTAATTAGAGTAATAGATTTAAAACTTATTCTTAATTCGGTTTTAATTACATAAATTCATTTCAGAAATCCAACTGATGTGATAAGAAAGTCATAAATTTTATACAAATCGAAAACAGAAATTATATTACTAAAATACTACTGTCTCTATAGTATCATATATATAAATTTATGCATATATACATATTATACATTTATATGTATGAACTTTAACTTATCAGGACTACACAATTTCACTTTCTACTTAATAGTTTAGTACTTATTAACTTTCAAAATTCTCATATATTCTCTTATCAGTGATGATAAAACATAAAAGCAATCTAAGATTGCAGAGTATATTTTCTAAACAAAATTTGCTTTCCATTTTAGAAACTTGATGTCACCAAGGCATCACCATCAAATTTAACTTCTATATTTTTCTTAAAGATAAAAGTAGAAAAGAAAGTTTTCTAAATATATAAGTCCAAGAAAAACTAATTAAAGAATTCCTGGCTCTTGCTTAGGATGCATTCTACATCTTATTTCAGCTTGAGAGTAGGCAGGAGACTTTCCTTTCAATCTTAGGTCGAAGCCAGAATGAAAATTGCTTTGGAAAAAAAATTAACTCTGGTTTCTATTTTCATAATTCTCTTCTGCCCATAAAATTAACCTGTGCAGAATATTTGAAATAGCATCTCAAAACCACCCAGTTCCTCTGTATTTCTCCCTGAAGACTGTATTGCGGCAGATTCCTGAGGAGCCAGTGGTGGATCAGATTGGAAAACTGTAACCTGAGAAGAACCAGGAAAATTTTGCAGACTCACTGGGGTAGGGGGTCAGGCTATAGATTTCAAGTACTCTAAAAAGTCTCTTTTATTTTGCGGCTCAAATTTGGAGGGCTTTCCAATCGATGGGTTTACAATGGGCTCAAAACATTGGTATTTTGCCAAACAGTCCCTGTAGCTCACCGTTGGCATGAGACATCGCATGAGCCCTGGTGTTTGAGACCCAAGATGGGCTCCAGCGGATTCTCAGCTTTCCTTTTATTTAAGGACAGAGGCCTTCAGTTCATCTAGCCCTGTAGCCGAGTCATCAAAAATGTCTGGTTCAAAAATGGATAGGCTTCTGGCCTGGGACTTGCTGACCAGAAAACCTGTAGAGGCAGAGCTCTAAATCTCTCCAAAGAGATGCTATGGAAAGAAGGTTGTGGGTTTAATCCAGAAGTTCAGGCTAGAGGTGAACATATTACCTGTAAAGAGAGAGATTAGCCTCCTGACTGGCCTTATTGTCTCCGCTGGAGTGATCTTTCTCAAGTGCACTGTTGATCATGCTACTCCCTTGCTTAAGATATTCCAGTAACCAGGAGTTGGAGAAAGAGTAAAAGTACACATATAGCTAAATATAAAAAAATATATAAATCAATTTAACAACTGATAACTTAAACATGCCCTCCCATGCCCTCCTTTTTGTTGTGAAAATACCAACACAACATGTAAAGCCATGGTTTTTCTATGAGTCAGGAAAATAGTAAAAATAACTAAATTACATTATTGTGTATATGTGTATTCTGTATAGAGTTAGAAAATGAGAAATAAAGACTAAAAAAAGTAGGTTATTATATTCTATAATACTCATTTTAGCAAAGTTTCTAAGTTATTTTCATCAAAATTGTTATATAATAGTGACAGTTTTGATCTAAAGGATTAAAATATTCCAACTTTACAAAAGTTCAATGTATTTTCACTCATTAAAAATGTAAGTTAAGTGTAAAAATAAATGATAAATATTATTTTTCATATTTTCAAAGTCTTTTCTTTCAAAATAATAAAAATCATCTGTAAAATTAAGACAAATTATAATATAAGAATATCAAAATATAAATAAAATATTTGAAAATAAAGCTGATGTGTTCACAGAATTTTTTAAAATTTAATATTTTAATATAAGACCATTCAAGTTTTAGTGTTTGATATAAAATTATCATGTTTTATGTGTATGTATATGTATATATTGTGTCTATCAGCATGTGTATTTATACTATATATATCTAAAAGAAAGAGAGAGGAAAACAATTTAATAATGTCAATATTAATACAAATATTTAACACTATAAAATATCCCTTAACCTTCATGTGCAAATTTTGGAAATGCCACTCTAATTCTTGTGTACCTCTTTGTCTGGAAACTATAACACAGAGAGAAGCAAAGGATGGATGCTCTTTGAGTCTGATTTGAAAACTGTCCTTAGGCAACAAATTAATAAAAGAAAACTACTTCCATTTTTTTTCCCTCCAACCTCTTCACAGTTTGGAAGCAGTGTCCATTTCCAGTGTTGCAGGGGCAGGACCACAGGTCTTTGTTGTGCGGGCCCAGTCACCCGCAGAAAAGGGGACAGAGATGTGGAGAGATGTTTTCCTGGTGCCTCTAGATTCTTCACAAGAGCTGGTATTCTCACTTATGCATGGAACTGGGACACCAATGCCTGTTAAAACCAGAGTACAAAGGCAGTCTTGCATTCTTATCATAGCTTTGTTTTGTGTGTTTGACTGATAAATAAAGGACATCCAAAGCACAGGTTCTAGAATAAGGCCCTGTTGAGCCTGAGACTAATAGCAATTATGTCAATAACTACTCTAGCCTTTACAACCAGATCTACATATCTTTAACACAATATAAAAGGTAAAACTCTTTGCAAGAAGATTCTTTTCTTTTTCCACTAGATATTTTCATCATTCTCACATGTTCTGCTCTCCAACCAAAGGAAGGTGATTTTATTCCCCATTAACCTTGCCTTTTAAAATAAAACAAAACAAAACATTGGGTGTTTTGAAAGCTCTAGTGCCTTTGCTTTTAAACTCTTTCACTTCACCCTTTCCTAACTGATCGATCATTAAAGACTCAAATCAGACATCAGATGTCACTGTTTCTGGGAAGCTTCTTTCCCAGACCCACCTGTGTTAGGGTCCCTTTTAGGTTCTCCTACAGTACTCAGGGACTCCTTCCATCATAGAATTGACCACACTGTGTTGTAATTTTATGCCTACTAATGGGAAAGCCCCTCTTAATTATGAGCACGTTAAGAGCAAGAACTGTGTCTTATTTGATTTTGTAACCCCTTCACCTACTATACTGTCAATTGATGCATCATTGGTAGTTAATAAACATCTGATAAAAGAATAAACCATTAAATAAATAAAGGTACTTAACTCTTTCAAATTTTTACCAATATATAGGTATTACCAATTCCATTTATGTAAATTTGTTTGTTTGTTGACAGAGAGTAAAAAGCAAGGTCAAATCAAAGCCAGTCCCTGGGACGTCCATTCAGAACACACAATTCCCTTAATACATATCTTGTTCAAGCCCTTCATGGAGTTATCAACAAATGCACTTCCTTCAATATACACCAACTTCTCTTCAAATAAAAGCCTAGACGGATGGTGTCAAGTCTTGCATATATTCAGCTTATTCCTTATAAGCCTCAATTTCTTCCTTTTGTCACCGTGTGAGTGAAAAGACAGCTGATGCCAGTGTTCTATGCAGTTTTCAAAAAGGTCAACTAGCATTCAGATTTATGCTGGTAAAATTCATTCCTTCTCTTTCAGAAATTTAATGAGAAAGGACAACTTTGTGAAATGGGGGAGCAAGAACAATATTGCTTAAATAAATTGGAATTTGCACTTTGATTACCCTGCAGTTTCTGCCATACTTTACTGGAAAATGCTCCCTGTGGTGCAGGTTTTCTCTGGAGTGACATCATCATATGAAGCCATCCTCGCTGTAATTATTTCCATCTACATTTTGTAGAGCACATAGCAAGAACATTCAGTAAGGAATATTTGATGCATGTAGAACGATTTAAAACTGTAGAGTCACCAGAAAACCCCATTAAAAGGCAAATGATATATCTTTATGCATGCCTCTGACCCCAAAGGAGGTATTTCATATTCACATTAGGAAAAAAAAGTCTCTTTCAAACAATGAGACTCTGATAAGAGCAAATATCCTATGCCATGAAACAACAAACAACATGTGCAATTTCAGTTGCTTTTCTTAGAATAGCAGTTTTTAAAAAAACTGTAGTATAAAGAGAGCAGGCATATTTTAGTTCATATTGTCATATTTAAATCCTTTTGGAATTTAGGCTCTGTCAATGCTATTGCTAAGTATTGAGATTTAAAATTTTTATTCTTGGCAATCCCGGTTTCCCTTTGTGGAAAATTTATTATTCTTTTTAGAATGTGTGTGTGTTTAATTTCACAAAAGTGAAAATATCAATATAAAAATATTAGTTTTTCTCAAAAATCAAATAGCTTGCTAAAAGAACAAGATTTTTTTTTTTTGTCAATTTAAGTAAAATTAAAAAAAAATGTGAAAGCTGTAGATTGGCTTCTCTGACAATTTGTAATTTACTCAGGCTGACTTTACCCATGGGAGAGACTTGAGTTTCCCACTCTTGTGAGTTAAAAGACAGGGGTAGTTTCTTTGTCTCTTAGAAAATAAAAGCTTCTACAATCTGCTCACTGAGGCTTTTATTTTGTTTTAAATGTAGAAAAACACGCATTTAACTCTGCATTTAGTGATAAGGTTCAAATTCATTCATTCATCCATCCATTCATTCAATATAACAACTAAGGAAAAGAAAAAGGTCTTAAATATGAGGTTAAATTGAAGGGTTTACTTGATAGAATGGAAACATGCTTTCTCTTTCTATTTTCAGACCTACTATTTTCAGACCTACTCTGTAAAATCTCCCTTCTGTGTCCTTTAATGTTATCTCAATCATATTCCACCATTTTTAAATCATTATCAGTTGCTTAAAAGTCCAAGCTAATTTAACTCGGTTTAAAATTTCAGTCTATAGCGTATGTCATGCTTTGTGGTTCCCCTAGTCCAGCGTTACTCTCAGCCCTGGAGACCATAGCTCATTGCTCTTTCCCCTCTCTTTCCTTTCTTCTGAGCTCTGACATCTCTGTATTGTCCCACCAGGAGGATGGGTGAGATAAAAAGGGCAAAAAGTCCTTATTGTGCTGATGTGTCATCTTTAGGCTGTTGCCAAAGCCTTGTGTGGCAGGTAAATCGATAATTACTATATTAGGGAGAGGATGTTGGACTCTCAAGAGGCACTGTTCCCCATGTGCCACGTGCATCAGTGTAATCTTCCTCAACAGCCTGTTTGGCTCTGGTCCACCACAGCATAGTCTCAGCGTCTTAATGTTGGGGTCTCCTCATAGAGCACACTGACCACCTGTCTTTACAGTACTCCATGAGGTCCCCAAAATCCTAGGGACACATCGGATTCTCTCAAGCGTGAGCTTTAATGACATCTGACTGATCCAATTTTTTTTTCTTTTTTAAACAAACATATTCTTGGGTTTACAATTATACTCTAAATGATTATGCGCATAATAAAAACTCAAATGTGAAATGAGGTCAATATTACATATTGATCTAAGCAATAGACAATAACCCATGTTTCTAAGTCAGTATCACATATCATCTACACTAGTGGGCGAACACCCACTCACTGTTCCCCAATTTGTGCTTGAGTGCAGAAACTGCCATCCCAGCGTCATTTATCTGGATGTGAGAAACTCTCTGGGCTGAAGTTATAGGGTTTCTAGTGTGCTTTCATTTTCATGTGGCACAAAAGACATTAGTCAAGTTGACCCTCTATGATAATGCCGTCAACTGTTGTCAAATATATATATACATTCACTATTCTCACATCTGTTTTCTTGATTGAAATTTGTGATGGTAAGTGGTAGCAAATGTTTCTAATTCTCAAACTTAGAAACTAAATTCTGACCTCATTTCTAGCAGAATAAAATATCACTTTTTTAATGTTTTACATTTTCTATTGTTTCAAAGGGTGACTTGCCCAACTCTGTAAGGAAGGCAGTCACACTACCCTGGTGATGCACAATTTTCTTCTCACTAATGTTAAGCTTACGAGACTCCCGTTGCTGTTTATTGCTATTTAGTGTTTGCAGTCAGAAATCAGCAATGCTGACTCTAATGGAAAACTATATCTCTGAGATTTAGGTAATGAGTTATCTCAGTCACTAAATAAAGCTCTCTTTGCCAGAAAAGAAACAGTTAACATTAAACAAGACTGCCAAATACTTTAAGAACAAAGGAACATTAGGGGATTTAGGTTAAAGATGTGTGTTTTATTCCATAGCAACAATGAGAGCTCTTACTGACCTGGTTAAATAGAAAAGATTTCCAATGTCACTCACACCTACCACCTTCATAAATCTTATGATTCCTTCATACCTGTTTAAAGGAACTTAATACCCCTTTAATTATACACTGTAAATAATTTTGACCAGGAGACAAGTAAGAGATAGACTGTGGATAAAGGCTTTAAATCATTACACTTTCTTTATTTCTTGAAGGACATTAGATCAACATTCATAATCCATTCTTAGATCTCACTAAATAGTCCTCTTTCCCATTAATGCAAAAAATATTCAAATATTGAGCTTTTTACAATTTTTCTGTGAAGTTATAAATGCTAATTTATAGTGTTTAGAAATTATCTTTTATAAATTTCCAAAGTGAATTTATAACTTACTACCATGAAAAAAAAAAAAAACTTTTTACTATTCTTATATTAGGAAGGTAGAAATATTTCATCATAAGGACAGCCAAGGCTCTAAAAACTGATTTAAAAGAAAATATCTAAACAACTTCTTATTATGCATATGTATGCGAAATCTGTTCTTGAATAATGGTATAATTTTACGTAAAAGTACTCCTGTGGTTGACTCCCAAAAATTTCTCAGTGAATGTTTCTGGTGAGTTTACCTGAAAAAGCTGGTAGAATCACTTAATTTGATTAGACATGAGGCAGGGCACAGAGTCAGAGCTGAGTGGCTCACCAGGAGACATCAGTGAGAAATATACCTGGCCAAGTGTTGGAATCCCTTCTGAACTATACAAAATCTGATCATTTTTTTGGTTCCAAAAAAATTCCCCAAACCTCCACTTTTCTTTATGATAATTCTACTTTCATTCTCTTAATCTTTAGCTTCAGCTTTTGTTTCTGATTATAACTGTTCATCAACTAAATGAGACTTCACGCAGTTAATAATGCTAGCAAAAAACAAAGTTTTATTTTAAATTAGCTTATAAGATATACGGATGTTATCCAAATAGAAATGTAAACATTTTATAAATGTTTCAATGATTCTGCCTCATCTACCTTAATTTTAAACTCTGGAATTTAGAGAATGAAGCTACTAATTGAGATGTTCACAAATTACCTTATTGTAATAGTCAATGTGAGACATCCATCAATTTGCTATGCCACCAATGTTCCCAGTTATACTGCTAAATGATATTTTCCCCCTTGAAATAGCATCCCTGTCTATTTTTAGAAAGCCAGCTTTCAAAGCAAAGAGACAAATTGCTAATGAGGGTTAATCCCTTCTTTAGAGATAATAAAATAACCTCTGAAAAGGGACATGAAACTTTCACATATCTGCATGCCACTTCTTAGTAACTAAACCAACACTGAGAAGAAGCCATAAAATTTCGCCTAACTGGGAAGTTTTTCTTGGGTGTGCAATATTAGGTAATTTTCTATTGATTAAGTTCTTTAGTAAAATAAAGTTGCTTTTGTTGAAATAACCATAAGCAATAGCCCTTCATTCCATCATTTATTTATTTATTCAGCATTTATTCTGTGTCCTTGTACATATATTAAGAGTTAGAAACTTATTTTAGTTTACAGCTATGTCAATGTAGCCGACATCTCAGGGATAGTGACCTACAGAGAGGAAGGCCAAAAGATTCATCCAATATTTGATGCATTTTATCAAGCTTCTGGAGCACAGCAAGGAACCAGGCAGGGTCTTTGGTGACTGACTGCATGTATAATGAGCGGGGCCACAAGGTTAAAAAGACATCCACATAGCTACAATGAATTCAGCAAACTACATCTCACTAACACTTTTTTTTTTTTTAAGTATGAATTATGAGCTACCTTGAATCACTACCAGGCTCTTTTTAATTACTAACAATGACAAGTCTGCCCTCTCTGTTGCAGCTGGATGCCCCAGGCATCTTTATAGCAAAATCAACAAATGATTGGAATACTGTGATTTAAACTCAAAACCAAAGCACAGTTGGAGATTTTTTACAAGGCTGCTTGAAAGTCTTGTTTCTAGAGTTTGTAAGATCATAAAAGATTCAGAAAGACAATGCAAGGTCAAATCTACATCTCATATAAAAAAAAATAAACTGGCTTTCTAATCCGTTTGCTATAGCTCACAATCTAGAGGACAATACAGGATAAATAGTAGGGCCCTGTGCACAAAGGCCACACTGGTGACCTTATGTACCCTGGTATGAATAATGGCCATGATTAGAAGGAAGTGCTGGCAGCAGTAGCAATATACCACTGTCTGTACTCCTAAGCCTAGGAGCGAAAGAAAATGGGGAAAGAGCAGTCCTGAAGATATATGCTATGCTAATTATTTTTGTGATATAATTCTTTGGGGGCGTCTATTTATTTGAACAGCCGAAATAGCCCTTCGAGTGTAGCGCAGGGCACCTTAGCATTAACCATCTGCAGCACTGGCTTTGTTTGTTTGTTTTCAAAATTTATACATATGTGGTATTTATCTTGATCCCATAAGATCAGGAAAAGATTAAATATACAGCTTTTGGCCAGGACGGTTGTCTTTGAGTCTTGGTGGTAACACATATGTTAACACCAAACTATGCTCTCGGTGTAAAGATTTGGGAGCGATTTTTGTCCACCATTTTAAGCTGTTTATTATTTACACTCAGCTTTGAGGGAACTTCTCTAACCAGTTCATGGGGTGAGCACAGTCAAAGGGTCAGAGGACTGTGCTCCCTCATGGTGTAATATTTATTTCTAGGAGCTGATAAGATGATACCTTCTGGAGGAGGTGATGGGGGAAGGGGAAACAAGAGAGAGTGGAATGTGTTTTGTTTTTATGTATTTTTTTTGTTTCACGCTGAACACCTGGAATGTAAAATATCATTTTCATCATTCTCTCTATCTCTTTTTAACCCACAGATTCAGACATATTGCACAATACCTATACTGAATTGCGTCTGCTTGGCATTCAAGCTTTTATACCAACATAATTAAAATATGTTTGGGGTATATGTTGCTTATGACGATCATGAGAAATATGAGAACGTACATACTTATCTACCTCATTAACTGATGTGCTTCAAACAGTCCTTTTCTGACTCACAGAGGGACCTTAATGTGAAATTTTTTCAAGGCTGTGACAGACCTAACAGCAATGCCTGCTAACAGGTGAGCAGTTGTTAGGAATGCTAATCAAGTGGAAATAGCAAAATTATTGGTTATCTCTCTAATGCGAAAGGAGGCTTTTAAATTATCTAAAATTAATCTCTTTGCCCATTCTGTACCATCAGCCAACCCAGGCTTATATTGCCCATCGAAAAGATGGGTATTTCAAGTTATGTTTTATAAAAGCCTAGAATAGTGGTCCCTAATCTTTTCGGCACCAGGGACCAGTGCTCCTATGAGAATCTAATGTCCGATGATCTGAGGTAGAGCTAAGGTGGCAATGCTAGTGCTAAGGAGCGGCTGCAAATACAGATGAAGTTTCGCTCACTTGCCATCGCTTACCTCCTGCTGTGCAGCCGGGTTCCTAATAGGCCACAGACCAGTCCATGACCCAGGAGTTGGGAATCCCTAACCTAGAACACCACAAGGCCTCTCCTTGGTAGACTGGATAGAACATAGGACCCTAGAAACATATTTCATGTATATTTATTATATCAACTCTAAACTCTGCTCCTGCCATGAAACAATTCAGATTCTGGACCATAAAAAGAAGAAAGAAAAAAAAAGGAGGCTTTTAAAGACAATAAATAACTTAACGTTAACAAGAAATTTAACCCAGAAATGTCCTTATGATCTTGATAACTACAATAAATTTTTTTCTTTAGAATATTCCCGACCTGCACACACACACTGCCTTCTGTGTGAATTATTCAGTTTGCATTTGGATATATTATCTAAGGAAGACTAAAGTTGGGAGTTGTTTGGACAAATATACGTACCCTGCAAACCTTAACCACAGGCAAGCCATAACAGCACGCCTCAAGTATATTCCCTCAGGCTGCACTGGCATCCAGCCACTACCATAACTTATGTCTTATATGAAACTTATCTCACACGCACACATACTCTCAGGATACTGAGGTGTGCTGCTGACATCTACCTACATTGTGATTTCATCAATTTAAGTTACTAGATAAAATGGATGATTATTTTTAACAAGCTCTGCTAGGTAATGAAGAAGACAGAGAAAATTTCATGGCCTTTATGGTTGAAAATTTCATGGCCCTATGTGGGGAGAAGAAAAGCATGTAAAATGTTAAATATCATAAAGATAAAATCTTGGTCTATATACCACAGTGGGGAAGAGGCCACATGGGTATGTATGATAAACTGGCAAATAAGTGAAATTGAGCAACGATTCTCACTTCAAATGCCACAGAATTTGTGTGCCTTCTTCACTAGTAATATATTATCAATAAGAAATATTTGAATTTGTGGGTTAATTATAATGTCACAATTATATTGATTCAAGGTCATCTTTATAAGGATGCCACTCTATTCGCTTATATTCTGATGTGGTGACTTAAAAGGAAGAAAATGGACAGCTTTGGCTGTGCATATATACTTGACCACAAGCCTTGTTGCCCTATTCAACAATGCACAACCCCATGTGCCTCCCTACAGCCCTTTTTAGCTTGCTTTGTTTTCTCCAATGGCATTTATTACCTTCTAACATACAATATCATTCTCTTATTTAGTTTGTCCTTGATTACCTTTCTCTCTCTGCTAAAACTGATGACCAAGAAGCCAGGCACTTTTGTATTGTTTACTAACGTATCTCAAGCTCCTGGAATAATATATAGCACATAGTAAGCATTCAATACTAGGTGCTATCGCTTTTGTTTTATTTTTTTTTGTTTTATTTATTTATTTATTTTTTTTTTTTTCTGCACGCAAATAGGAATGTTTACTGGCCTGAAAGTCTCTGAGATTTTTGTCTATGGATTAAAAAGACTGAGAACCATTAGCATAGGTGACAGTGCCAAGAATTCACAGGACAGAAATGTTTTATTCTGTTGAAACGGTTTAACTTGAAATGATCCATAGAGTTCCTGAGAGCTATGTTCTTCACTTAGTCATTCCCTATCACATTCTGATATTACTGCGTTCTAAATTTATCATTGTATTTATTCATTGTCTATGTGTCAGTTTTTCTCATAGAATACAAGCTTCATGTGGATAGATAGCTTGACTATCTTATTTACTGCTCCGTCCCCAGCACTCTTAGCAGGCCCTGGTGTAGTATAGGCACACCCAGTCTTTGTAGCAAGAATATTTTTTCCTCTAGTGCCTGCCTCTAACAAACCAAAAACTGTGAAAGCTAACTTGTTATTAGGTTTCTAACAATTCAGTAGATTGTAATTTTTAAAAGAAAAAAGGGGATCTCATACAATGGAATGGTTACTCTTATCTTTTCTTATCTTTGCTTTTGTTTTAAAAAGATATTTGAGGTGCTGTCATCAAAGTATTCCCTGACTAAAATCAGTGCTATGTCCTGGCATCTAAGGATAAAAACAAGGACCAGGGTGGGGGGTTGGGGGACGGGAAGAAGTTGATGGCAATGAAGCACAAGCTGAAATACAGATGCTGTTGAGGAGAGGCACGTGGAGAAGCTGCAGCAAGGGAGAACTAATGATTGACAAATTCTGAGCATCAGAAGAATCACAAGTGAAGGAAAAAGCAGATCTTGTTGACAAGTGAAGAGCAGTGAGAAAGGAGCTGAGCCGAACCTACTTTTTAATGAAGTGTTAAGTAGATCACCAAGAGAGGTGAATAATGACTGCAACGAAAGGTTGTCCAGGGTGTGGGAAAAAAAAAAAAAAAGCAAAATTAAGTGACACTTGGTAAATCACAAGAGGACATGAAACCTGAGAGAGTTTCTGGATGGAATGGTCAATCCCTGTAACACTCCAATGCCTTTTAGTAATCGAATTGGGCAGCTCATTAAAATTATGTGTGAACAGATAGGTACCTTGGCAAAAAAGACAAGGGATCCAAGAAATAACTAGAGCAATACAATTACTATTTCTACAGTTGAAAAATATCAAGAATACGAGGTATTCAAGAAGACGAATTTAAAAAATACTCGTTGGAAAACAGTGAGTGGATCCTAGGGAAATAACAGGAGCAATAAAACTGGCCATAGGAGGGATGAGTCATGCCAAAAAGAGAAATCTTTTAGATTGGATATGTTCATATAAAATAACTAGCTAACAGTGAGGGAATTTAAAGAAGCTATTTGAAGACTAGCATGAGGAAATGGGAGGATAAGATTTTAGTTTCCTCTCTGAGTATGGGCAGACTAAATATAGAATTGTCATGTACATCACAACCAGGTTGCTGCTTAGAATCTGGCAGAGGCCTCCAGTGTTTTCCTAAATAAAAGTAATAGTTGGGCTCTAATTATTTCCAATGCTATAGTTAGTTATCTGGACTACATTGAAGAGAAGTGAATTTACATGTAAATAATACCTCCTTTGTGCTAGGTACCATGTTTGACATTTTAACATATATGAGCTCATTTGCTTCTCACAACAAACCTGTCACATGAAAGTCATTATCACAGCTTTTAGTTGAGAGAAACTGATATTGTAACACTCTTAAACAGTGGCGCCAGGAATTAAATCTGAGTTTGGGTGGCTCCAAAGCCAGATGCCACCAAGCTGCTTCCTGCATTAAAGGTAGTTGTTACTGAAGCATAAAATTATTAAAGAGAAATATAATTTCAGGAGCTGGATATTGTGTTTAAAATGTTATTCACACTCAGATGGGGACCTCAGATAATTTGATTTGTCTTCCTTGGGCTTCTCTCTTGCTAAGCTTTATTATTTTATGAGACCGACATTTACCTACATATAATTTTTAAAAATATCTTTTAATAAATGATAAACACTCATAAAAAAATCCTGAGGCTCCCCTTAGTGTATTTTACTAGGCATAACAAAATTCCCCAAATTTTCCTCTGAGGACTGAGACAAAAGGGAGAGTAGTAGGATTTAGTCATTCAGTCATTCATTTCTTTATTAACCACCATTTATTGATTGCTTAATATGAACCAAGCACTTCGTTAGGTTTTTAAAATAATCAAAATGATCATACTTCCTGTCTTCATAAAACATAGATTGGTTGATTAACTTATTGGCTGATACAAACCAGTGAAGGGATTTTATAACTTTACTAGCTTACTAAGAGTGAAATAAATGCTATTAAGGGAAAACCAGGGTTTTATTGGAATACATTGGTATGATACCTAATTCTGATGAGTAATTTTGAGAAAGCTTCATTAGGGGAAAAGGGCATAGAAGTGTTAGTATTCTGGTCAGAAAGAAGAGCTTGTATCAAACTGAAAGAGAGCGAGAGAAAAAGAGAGTGAGAGAGAGCGAGAGCGAGAGAGCGAGAGAGAGAGAGAGAGAGAGAGAGAGAGAGAGAGAGAGAGAGAGAGAGAGGCACTCACTAAATGACCCATAGTCCTTGGGCACTGACTGCATGCCAGGACCAGAAGTAGATGGAGTTTGTTTTTCACTGCAACACAAACCAAAGACACGGCCATGCTATGACTAGGACTACCCTTGATAAATGCACGCCCCAAGCTACCTCTTGCCATTCAGAGTCTTTTGTCATATTTGCTGTGTATCCTCTAGCATTCTCAAGACCATTTCAATGAAGTTGAAGGTTACGTGTAAATCAGACTGCAAAGAGAAGTTGCCTGATGTCAAACTACTCTAGAAAACTACTCAGGAAGTCTCTATTTTAGAACTCTGCAAGTCCAATATTGTCAATTTTTCTACCAGGAGTGAGAAAGGTAAGCATTTATAAGTAAGCCAGATAATCGGGTTGTGAGATCGGGGCCATATTGTGTGGTGAATAGACCCATTCTTTAAATACATTAAATTTTGAGAAATGTCTATACAAAGAGATGTTTCTATATCATAAGAAGCTGAAAGAATGTTAGATCCAAGTTGTTCTTGGCATACTAACACTTTATTATTGTAAATTTTTGGATGGATGATTAATGCATGGCTCTTATATAAGAAGATAGCAGCCAGAATATTCTCTTGCTTACCTGGGGACCTAGGCATTATGAAAACTATGCCCTATACGTGGGTTTAACTAAGGCAAGTGACTCACATAGTGGAAAACCTAGATAAAATAAATAGCATTGCCTTGGCATCAGAGAACAATTTCTTTGGGTCTGTGAGAACTATCAATGCTTTTCAAGTCACATAATTTAGGAAGCTACTGAAATGGACACAAAATCACCCCAACCTGTGTATGTCATTAGTCTGCAGGCCAGTTTACACTGCCTCTGCATTTTCAGAGTTAGGCCGTGCTTGGCATCACATACAACTTTTAGTCCAGCACTACGATTATAGAGTGTACTTGATAATAGACTTTCAAACATTTAGAAAATATCTATTGTGTGTTATGCCACATTTTGGGGATAGGGATAAAAGTAATGAACCATATTACTTTTCTACTCCAGACTAGAGGAAGAGCAAAAATTAACAGGAATATAGAAAATAATCAGTGTAAACATAGAATGATACAGGAACACAGCAGGTGACTCGTCTTGAGCAGTCGGCTAGGTCCAGCATGCATGCTTAGCATGTGTAGCAGAAGTTTTTCTTTGAGAAGAGTGTTGATAATTGAATAGAATAGTTTACCAAATACCAAGAAGAATGGCTATTCAATGAACCAAACAGAAGTTATGCTATTTGCCCAAGATATCTACTATATTTTCAGGAAACATAAAATGGAGGTATGAGCTACAAAGAAGAATCTGCAGCATTGATGAGAATTCACAAGACAGGTGTGAGCTAAAGAAAGACAAGGGATTTATTACTCTCAGTGGCATCTTAGCCCTGTGCCAAAGTGATGTAATCAGTAATGTTTGTATGAAATATCAAATACTTCGAAAACTTTACAGAAACCAGATGCTAAATGTGTCTGCAGGTCACTGACAATGTGATAAGCACACAGTTACATGGAATACTTAAACAAGACCTTCAGAACACTCACAAACACATTGGAATACCCATAACACAGCATCAGCGAAAGTCCGAACGGTGCCTTTTTTCCAGTAGAGTAACTAATTATTTGATCAGTAATTTTACCATTAAGGCACATGTAGTTCAGAAGAAAGCAAAACACAAAACCATCCCCTGTAATTCCAGGGAGAGAACCAAAGACATTTTAGAAACTATCGTCTTTTTCAGTCCACACAAAAATATGTCTTGGCCACCAAAGCATACACATAGTGTTTAATGCCGAGGATAAGAGAGCTGAGAATACAAGTTTTTCCTGTTTCCCTTTCTATATTGGGTCTTGTGTTTGCTAACTCTGAGAATCATTTTTCAGATGTACTATTAGTCCGATTAACATTTTCACTGACATATTATAGTCACCAAGAAAGCAAATGTATGTGATCCTCCCTAATAACCACCAACCTTTTCTATCCCCAACATTAAAAACAAAAAGAAAAAATAATACGAAGAGACAGAGTCAAATGGTAGCAATTTCATTTTCTACCTTTCAGTTTATTGAGTCATTTTAGGAGATGTGCCTCCATAAAAACCTTATCGAAATCACGTTTGCCTATGGCAAATATACCAATCCATATTCAAACTTCCTATTGTCACATACTTCTTGAAAAATATTGAATTGTCCTCATCATTTCACCAAGTCATTTAATGACAAAACAATTGTCAGTTGCCTCAAATGATTCACATACCCACTAGCAATATTTGTTAATATAATCTTTGCTGTACGAATTTCTAAATGTTCACTTCAAAATAGTAGAAGAGAATAAGTACTCCCATTCTATTCAGTAGGAAGCAATACAATAATAAAACAAAGAACCTATGATTTAGAATAAGAAAGACCTGCCTTGAAATCTTGGTTCATTTACTGTTGTCTGACCTCGGGAAAATTATTTAATATCTGAACCTCAGTTCCCTCAGCTTTAAAATAGAGATAATAGTAGGCACCTAATTGGGTAGTTGTATTAATAAAGACGTTACATGTAGAACATAATATATTGCCTGGCTTACTTTACAAGCTCAGTATAAGCTACTCTCATAATTACTTGTTATTAATGCTAAAATAGCAGTTTTGTTAACTTCTGATTTCATGGTTAGAGCAATTTTGAATGTGCAATTCAAGGGACAAAGCTTAGGCTTGAATCAGTAAAATCTGTATTTGAATCCTGAGTGTTCTGTGGACTGCAAGAAAAGCCACTTAATGTCTCTGAACCACAGCTGCTTCCAATGGGAAATTTGAATACTAAAGCCTATCTCACCAGATTATTACAAAGATTGAATGAGGCCATTCTTCTCAGTACATGGTAAACATTCACTGAACAGTAACTCCTGGTATTAATATTATTTCAATAGTAGTAGTTGAAAAACAAGGAATCATCTGATTTACATGCTTTGGAATAAAATAATATTATCTTATACAGAGATGGAGAAATAAGATCATCTTCAGTTGCCAACCCTGCCTGGCCTATTCTATGAGAAGGACTCCGCTATTTACTAAGCCTCTGCATGCATGCAGTGTTGATGAATACAGAACCTGGAACCCAGCATGCGATTAAGTATATTTAAATATCCCCAGATATTCCCACAAAGCCACTGAAAAGACACAAAATATCCTGCAGTTACTACATACTTTAAAAACTGGAAATACAAAGGAACTACTTTTTTTTATGTAAA
Source organism: Rousettus aegyptiacus (assembly GCF_014176215.1). NCBI lineage: Eukaryota > Metazoa > Chordata > Mammalia > Chiroptera > Pteropodidae > Rousettus > Rousettus aegyptiacus. Next base: position 67,875,827 of record NW_023416284.1, read on the forward strand.
ACATGTTGGAAGAGAGTAGTGATAAAATCTGGAAAAGCAACAACAAAAAAGGAACAATCCTATTACCCTTACTTTTCCCTAGATGTATTGTTTGGCAAAGCATGTAGAATATTAGAAACTCGATGATTGTCTCAGTTTGTAATCATTCAAATATTTTAAGTTGACTTATTTCCATTCATTCTATTCAGTGGTAGCAACTACTATAGATGAAGAGTAGAAACCTTAAAATAACAGAGGTTCACCAAGGATGATTCTAAAATATCCCTGTATATTACAAATAACTTTATTTATTTTTTATTTTTTTTATTTTTATTTTTTTTAACACAGGCTGGATAGAAAACCATAGGAGCATTTCATTTAAGGATCACTTATTCAGAAACCAAAGGAACAGACCTGAGATTTGTTTAATCAACGGGTTTTATTTCTTAGAACTGAAATAATTCAGATCTAAACTTCCAAAGCTAGCTTAGTCAACAATTTTTTCATCAGAGCCCAAGAGAGAAGGTCAAGGGTAAAAAGACAAAAGATGGAGAAGGGCATAGAGAGACCACCAGGAACAGGATAGGAGGGGACACTTATTTCCCTGACTTTTCAATAGGTTACATTATCAGGTCTGGTGACAAATACTGAGGGGACCAGGTTGAGGAATGTGGATAGGAAATAACACTGCAAAGGAATACCAAAGCCTGAAGTACAAAAAGAAAGGCATCAATCCCTCTCCCACCACCACCGGAAGGGGATCCTCCTAGCTCATTTAGGAAATGGGGGAGGGCGATGGAAGAGATAGGCGCCCAGTGGAGGTATATTCAAAGGTAATTAATTTTCATAAAGATTCCTTTATTTAAAAGGTTTCTTAAACTATGCGCCTTATGTTTTAAGGCTGGGTGATGCATATGACTGTAGGGTGGCCTTAAGGCTGTGGGGAGAGAGAAAGGGGTGGCCAAGGGTCGTCCCAAGAACCTCCCACGTCACTCCAGAGATCTAAATGGGAAAGGGTGCCCTTCACCATTCCATCCAGAAAGCTGGGCAAAGCTAAGCCTTCTGATCTTATAAACAACTTGAAAGGCCCCAAATCATTTGACGAAAAACTACAACTGCTAACTCCCTAGGTCTGCAACAGAATTTTTGGAAAGTAGGCCCTTGGCCATGAGCTGGTATAGTAGGTATGGGAGGAGTGGACAGGAGCCGGGGAAGATGTCACTCTCCCGCCACCTCCCCACCACCATAGTTGGAGGGTGCTCCCTCCAGGTCTCTAGAAGTCTCTCCTGCTCTTTATCCTCACCACTTCCACTACTGCCCCTGATTCCAACGCAGAGATCCAGAATGCCTGGAGTAAGGGAGACGGGTGCCAGGAAGTGGAAACCACCAGTCCAGACCCCAACAGAAGACTTCGGCAGGAAGGGACACGATGGCCTCATCTCATTCCAGGGAACAGAGGCCCTGACTCAGGTCCCAGACCACGGGGACAGAGGTGAGAGCCAGATGACCTGCCCATCCAGGTCAATCTCAAGGCTGGGTGTGCGGGAAGGGGTGGAAGGTAGTGGGTGGGGATGGGTAAGGTGGTCCCAGTTCATAGGCCACGGCCAGTTTCCCCTTAACAGTCAGGCAGCAGCGGGAACGCGCAGGGGCTCTTGTTGACACTTTGGCGATTACAGGCTCTCATGGTCTCCGGCGCCCAGGGCCTCGGCCTTCTCCTCCTCGGCAGCCTCCTTCTGTGGCTCCAGATCCTCCTGGGGCAGCTCCCAGGCAGGGCCGGGCTCCGACGCCTCCACCAGGACCGGCCTCTCGGCCTCGCTGACAGCCACTTTCTCCTCGCCTTCCGGGTCGGCCTCCTTGGGGCGTTTGGGGGCGTCCTCCATCAGGTCCTCCGCGATTCTCTTCAGTGATCCCTTCTCGTCCTGCTCCTGGGCCGGCTCGTCGACGCCCGGGTCCTCCTGCTCACCTCCACCCTGGGTGCCGCTCTTCTGGGCCTCGGTGCTCTCGGGGACCTCGGGCTGCGGCCCCAGCGCTGGCCCCTCGGCGCTGCTCTTCTCTCGGGCGACTCCGTAGTCGCAGGCCTGGATCGTGGGGTTGTTTTCGATCTCCCACAGCCCCTCGCTGAAGCCCCTCCTCTTGTTGGGCTTACTGAACTTCTCCTTGGACTCCTTGTACGGGAAGAGATGTTTGGGACCCAGGAGAGCGGTCTCGTGGGTCCCGAAGAAGAACACTTGATATCTGTTGGGTTGGGCCATGTGCTCAATCCTGGCCGGCCAGTGGGCATAGCCCTTTAACTTGGCGAACACCAGGTCTCCGCTCTGGTACTTGGGCCGGCAGTAATGCGACATGGCGATGCGGACCGGCCTCGTTGGTGGCAGCCGGAAGGAGACGCCGGCGACGCAAGCGCGTGGCGCAGCCGCTCAGCTCCCGCCGCGCGCCCCCTCGAGGCTCGGCGCGCACGCGCAGCGGCAACGCTCCCTGAGGTTCTACTACGAGGCGGGCGTTCTCTCCGAGACCCAGCGCCCGCTGGGCCTGCCTCAGCCTCGCGCTTTCTAGAGTGTTAGCGTGAATCGCTTGGGTGTCTCGGCAGTTGTGCTGACCATGGCCGCGTGCAGATCAGCCTCGAGGCCACACAGAGTGCATAGTTGACTGTGTGCCAGAGTGGCCTAGAAAGGGAGAGATGAGGCAATGAGAGGACTCAGAATGACTTGCAGTAGCGGTGTGGGCCCGCATCTACGCACTACAGAAAACTCCAACTCTGACTCGGGAGCCCTGGATGCGGTGGCTGGGACAGCGGTTTCAATCATTTTCTGATTTCCTTGAGGGCTAATACTGGAGCTCGAGTGGGGCTCGAGAACAGTGAAGCGATAGAGTCAGCGATATTGTCAGGCTGTCTAGATTACACGTCTCTTGGTAACATATATTCTAAACATGCAGTACTTTTAGGGGAGGGGGTGTCTCAAAATGTGTATGGCAGAATCATGAGTATGATAAACCAGCCATGTCAAAATGTCCTGTTTTACATGGGAAATTTACATTGGACACTGTACAAGGATATTACCCTTTCGGTGATTCTACCCTTTTAGTGATTCTTGCACATTATAGAATATGAGACTCTATGGTTATAACTTGGAGAGAGTATGTCAAATACTCTCAGTATCTTCCTACAAAAGAAAATTGGGCCTATTATGCTTAAGAATTAGGTAGAGGTATGCTCGTATCAAATACGCTGTTGGTAACTAGAAAGAACTTCCTGGGGGCTACAGACTAAAAATAGCATCATCTCAGCTAAGATACTATTTTGAAAAGAGACTTTCCTCCAGTTAAATATATTCCAAAATGGTATATATTAGAGTTTCAGTGTAACTGCAGTTGTTATATAACTTTCTACATCTTTTTTGAGTCCTGCTAGTTAGCTGCAAACTTGCATTCTGAAACCTAGCCAAATTTATCATAAAAGTACTCTTGGATATTATGCCAAAGACTTGTCAATATCAATTATGTATTTAAGTAGACAGATGTTCTTTCCTATGGTAACTAACAATGATCAGTAAAAAGTTTGAATAGCTAACCCATCTCAATGTAACTCAAGTGTGTTTCTGGTTTCCTGGGTTGGACCAGCCATTTACTTCTCCGTGATGGAGACCTGTTCTGGGCAAAAGATGTTAACTTCTCCCAACAGACAAAATAAATATGATGTACTTTGATAATTCTAAAAAGTTCTTTTAGCTTTTCGTCACCGTTTCCTTAGAACACTTATCTTCTCCACAGATAACCTACCATTTTACCAATTAAGTAAAAACAACAATCATTCATGAATGGACATTCTGCTACAAAGATAAATCTGACATACTTCCTCTTCTCAATTTCTTAGGGAAAGTGCTAGAAAACTAGAGGTATTTAATAGCTGTAGAAGAAAATAGGAAATCATGGGTCGCTGTGGAGCCCATAGTAGGAAGGGGGATGTGGAGTTTCTGTAAGTAGAGGTTTTACTGCATGTGGTCTGTTTTCTCAGCCCTAAGCATGCTATGCTCATGCTCAGATCATGGACCAAAGTTGGTCATGGAGGAAAAAATCTGTATAGACAGTATGTCCAGAAAGGGTACACAGTTATGTCATCAGCTCAGTCTAAAGGTGTGACCAACTTAAAAACCTAAGGCTCAAGGTAAATGTCATTAAAGGCAAATGGGCCAAACATCAAAGATTATTATTGGGTGGTTGAACTGCAGCAGGTAAACAGGTATGAGGATTAGATCTGGATCTGCAAGTCAGAGCAAATAACTAAAACCTATCGAAAACTGAAAAATATAGTAGGAAGCAGAAGCAAGATTTAGTAGAAGATCTAGATCTGCAGAGGGTTATAGAGATTCTATTAGGCAAAGGAGTGTCATTCTCATACCTACACCCTTTGCCCATTATGGTATTAGGAGCTAGCAAAAATTATGTTAATCTTTGAAGAGTTTAAAATCTGATTTAAGAAGTAAAAGTCACCAGAGACTTCATTTCAGAGTAATGCAAGCTATTCTTCAAGTGCCAAATCATGTGTCCTTTCCATAAATATGAAAAAAATCCAGGATAAATCAATTGGAATATTGTTTTTAGGACAGGCTTATGGGAGGTGTGATAGAAATGAAATGTAATAGAAAGAATTCTGGCATCTCTCACTTGTTTTCCAGGTTTGTAAGTCTGGTAGTAGTTATAATCTTTCTGAACCTCTGATATATGATTTTAACGATTTTTAAAGTAATTCTTAGAATTTATCTCAAGATCATTATAAATATTAACGAGATTGTAGCTATAAAAGTCCAGACAATGGATATAAAGTTTTATCATGTACTAACAAAAGTGAAGTAGAATTCCATTATGGATAGGATTAGGCTATTGTTATTATTAGGCTAAATGAAATGGAAAGATACCAAAAGGAGTAGGGTCATGAATAAGGGCATTGAAGAATAAAGATAAGTCCTCCGCCAGCCAAAGTTCATATTATATCTGGAATTACACATCCAGCACAACTCCTTTTGTATGAAACAACATATAAGTTTTTGTGACTTATTATTTTTAAAAACAGTGTTCTTCAGTTAAATTTATCACTTAATGATAGCTAGTTCCAGAAAGGAGAAAATGGGAGGAAGGTTGAGAAAAAGTTGAAAGCATTTCAAGATCTAGCAACTGCTTACTCAGATGCCTCATTCCTTTTTTACCTGCATTCTCAGTGATGCCATTAAATGGCATGATCTTGACTTCTTTTACCATCGAAACCACCTTGTTTTAAAAGTTTTTGTCTCTCTTGCTTACAGTGAGGAGAGTAGGGAAATGGTGTTTATGGTAATGGTTAGGTTTAGATTTGGCCACTATATAGACAGAGTACTCGTGAACAACTACAATTATTAATTTTCAGGAACTAGATCTCCATGAATTCAAATATTTCTAATAGATCATGATGTTTTAAAAGTCAAATGTACCAAGAACACCTGCTTGTAAAAAGGGCTTAATTTCAGCAGTAGCATACCTAGCAAAACACCGTGGAGTCCGAAACATGAAACACTTCTCAGTTTCTTCTCTGGAAAACTAACGAAAGGATTTAAAAGCTGTTTGGCAGCAATTACGAAATATGGGCAATAAAACAATATAAGTATACAAGAGAGATAATAGATACCTAGTTGATGTTTTCTTGTTTAATTAGTTTTACTTTCAATTAGTTTGGTGTAAACTGTCATTGAAAATAAATGCAATTGTTTTCTGCGTACTTCTGTCTTCATTAAAAAGTATTAGCTGCCTCTCTGATTATATAACAGAAGTATTTATACATGGTTGGTATATGGGGCCAAGGCTTTTCTTTTTTAGGATGTTCTAGTAGATATAATTATACAGAAAATAAATGCCCTCCTCTCTACCATGCGTAGAGAATCCCACTACTGTCCTTTTTAAAAAAACACAAAAGGTGTGCTATCTCTACATTGTCATCTTTACATTTCATCAGTGTCTACTTAGCCTAACCTTTAAAGCCTCAGGGGTTTCTGAAATCCAAGGGAGCTGCTGGGGGTGGAGATGAACTCAGTATCATTAGGGATGTTCCACAGTTAAAGGATCATTTAAGGGATGTTCTCAAGTAGCTGTGTCATTTTCAGTTTGAATAGTGAGTAAAATTTGTATCTGCTTCTGATAATGGGATTTAGGGAGGGAAAGATGAGGGTGCAGATTTTCCAAGTGGTGTATGTATGCTGGCAGTTTGGACCCCTTGGCCAAATGTTCTGGAGTTGTGTGTGTAGGAAGGGGCAAATGGAGAAATTGGACTTGTTTAGAAAACTTGTTTTAGTGAGCATGGAAAGAAAATTGCCACTCTAAATTAATAAAAGTGGCTGATTAAGGATAATTATATTTCATTATACTGATTCACTGTGGGCTTAAAGATTTAAAAAAACTAACCTGGGATATAAATTTTAAATGTTTTTCAATAATATGATTATTTTTCTAATTTGAATCTTGCATGATGTCTATATAATTAGCAATGTTTGAACAATTGTTAATCATTACTGGTGAGTATGCAGTAATTGGGTATTAGATGTATATAACATGATCTGTTTATATAATTATTACATAATTAGATAGCCATACTCTGTGTCCTTAAGGTTTTTAAAGTACAGTTTAGTAACTTGGAAAAAGCTTACAATATAAAGTCAAGTGAAATGACAGGTCAAAATATATAGCGTAGGCAATTTGTTAGCCCATGTAAAACCTAGTTCCTTAAATCTAAAATGTGGATAATATTTATACCCATTTATAAGAAATGTTTTTAGAAATAAACAGAATGTGTCAAGTATGTTGTCTGGCATTTACTAAGTGTTCAATTACTCTATTAGCCATTACTATCAAATAGCCAGTACTAGCTTTATTTAGTTTTAGTGCACTTTTTAAAAATTTATATTATATGTTACATATTTTTCATTGTCTATTTTTTTATTCCCTTATCCCACAGATTTTTTCTGGTTCTAAATTTAGCTTGACACTTTGCCAATGTTCCGTTAATTTTATATTTTTATAAATAAAAAAATAATATTTTTTCTTATGTTTTTGAGGGGATATTGTCTTCATGCAATGACAACACATTTTGAAATATTGACAATCAACAAAGTCATGTCTATAAACAATATGGAACTCAGTGTTGCAATTTCAATTTTGTACTTACTGCCATTACATTAAGGTATCATATCAATGATTAAAATGACTCCTTTTCAGAAATCCGTGCTAAAGTTTTTGATAATGTAACCTCAGTCTTCACCTAAATTGTGTCTTCTTTCTCCTTCCAATAGTTTCCTAGCTTTCAAAATAATTGACAAAATGTTGATCTTTAGAATTAAGTAATTTATAACATTTTTATTTAAGGAAATCATCAACGATGTGCATGAAAATGTAAAGGAGAGAAATTTTAAACCAAGATGTATAATTTTGAATAATGAAAATGGTATTTGAAGATGGACGATAACTTTAATTAATCAAATTTTTTCTGTTTAATTTTTACAAAATTCCTTTAAGTTTTTATTTAGTTTTGGTTTAGTATTGAATTGGTAGTTACCTTTTGCACCAAAGGATTATCTTTTTAAGCACTGCAAAATAAATATTTAGCTTTCAGAACAGATTAAGTTTTTCTATACTAGGGAACATGTATATTACGTGATTATATTATATTACGTGTATATTATATTCTAGGGAGTTTAAGGTTTTATATAAATTCAAACACTCATGAAGCATGTGCTAGAGATCAAGTAAAAGAAAATTGGAGCAGCAGAAATTCAAGAAAACTTTCAGAAACCAGTATTTGTGCTCAGTGAAATCTTCGGCAAACAATGTCTCTCTCTCTTTCAGAGTTTGTTCATTTTGAAAATGGTGTTGGTGATGAAAACACGCTTTTAAATGCTTCACTAAATATATAACATGAATGATGATAACAGAGCGAATATTATCACTTTTCTCTTTGGTCATCCTTCACAGTGAAAAATTTTTCTTAGGCAAAATTTAGTATTTTTGGATATTTGCAAAATTGAAATACTTGAATAAAACACTCAGGATATAGTTTTATTATCTTTGCTTTTTAAAATTAGACATAATAGGTGCCTCTCACTCTCTGCCTCTGAGAGGAGGCCACACACTGTGGCGTGTTAACCCTTTTTTACTAAACTTTCCTTTTGAAAAATAAATAAATAAATAAACAAACAAATAAATAAATAATAAAATCAGACATAACAAAAGCCCATACTCTATTCTTCTCATCAAAGTATAACCATAAAGAGAATATATTTATAATAAGTTAAATTAGAGTAGAGCCGCTAGTGTTTAACTACCAGTTTTTGAATACTTGTATCCCACACACTGATATAAGTACTTTATATATTTTCTCAATTAATTCACAAAATACTTTGCTATACTGCTTTTCTCTCTTTCTCTCTCTCTCTCTCTCTCTCTCTCTCTCTCTCTCTCTCTCTTTCTCTCTCAACTTTTATCTGCCCACTTATTCATTATGAGAGTAGTCATTGAGGAAATACAACCCATAACAAACCAGAGAAGCTGGTTAAGAGAAAATGAAGACAGAAAAATTAAGCAGATACTGAGAAAGCAGAAATGTCATGAGCAGTAAGTCACTAGAAGGATTGCAAAAGTGGAATGGAGAAAACTGTCATTCCCTAGAGCAGATTCAGTTGGAAGGTTTTTCCAGTTACAATTTTGAATTCAGTTCACATGCACCCTTACATTAGAAACATTACATTAAAAATAGTAGGTCAAATGTACACATACCTTTGATGATGGAGTTTAGGAAAGAAGTGAAAGTGCAGATTTATTCTTAATGGTGGCTTAGTGAGCCTCTGTTTCTTACAATAAAAAGTATCTAAGTAGGACAATAATTATGCTGATAATCGATATTGGCATAATTTATAAAGGTAAAATAATGTTAATCACACATCAAGTAATGTTGGTATAGATACAATATCTCTCCAGTGTAAATATTATAGATAGAATATTTACTTTTTTTCAAAATGGTCAGCCTTTCTTTTCCTCCTAGAATATTTACACTGGTAAATTATAACCATATAAGAGAATGATTTTAAAGTCTTCAAAGGGCATATATTCTGAAACGTTTACCAGCTATCATCTTGTTTTGTGATGACTAACCAAGCTTTTCCTCTTTTAATAATAGCAAAATTTTTATTGAAGAGATGAATGCAAAAATGCTTAAATATTAAGTTGAACAATTTAATAATTAAAAACACCTTAGTCAATTATAATTTTGAAATAATTGAGTTATTTTGTTTTTACTAATTTTAGTTGCTTCAGAAACTTTCAATATAACTAAAAAAAAATTAAAAATGGAAGTATGTGGCTTTTTTATATTGTGGAAGACTAATTTCGTTTTTCTGCTGTTTGCAAGACTCTTATGGGTTGACAGGGAATTTTTAAGCTGCATATATAGAAAACAGCAAAATTGAAATTTAGAATATAATGAACCTTTTAGGACACCATTTCAGATTATCCAGCGTCTAAGTGCTTACTATGTGCCCAGCAGAGACCTAGTGCTGTGGGAAAGACAGTATTAAGTATTCAATATTTGAACCAATGGTCACACGGTGTTACATCAATTCTTTGACATATTTTGAAATATTATTTGTGATTTGTTGTATGATCTGTTTTATAAGTTATACATTATTTTTACATATACATTATATAAATGAGCAAGCTTATTGTTTAGTTCAATATTTCCATATAGTTGTTAATATTTTGCTCGTTTTATCTATATATTTATAACAAAAATATGTTAAGACTTTCCATGGTATTTCCAGATTCGTCAATTTCCTTTAAATTTGGTTTGCTTCTGCTTTGTGCATTTCAAAGCTCCGTTAAGTACATATACATTCTCTTTTTATATTGTTTTGCTTCTATTAGAATCTTCATTTTATTAGAATAAAATAATTGTCCTATTGAAATCTTTTGCTTTAAATTTTACTTTGTTCAATATTAGTATATGCAGCAGCTTTTTAAAATTAGCATTTAAGTGTTATACTTTAATTTTAACTTTTCTATGCCATTTTGTTTAATTGTACCTTGAAGCTAACATACAGGTAGATTGCTTTCAATCATATTTTCTTAAGAGAATTTAATCTTTGTAACATTTTGTGATGAATTCTATATCTTCGTCTCGTTTTGTGTTTTTAATTTACCATGCTCTCATAGGCTATTTTCTCCCTCTTTTTCTACCTTCCTGTGGATTCATAGTATCATAATCATCATCGTCATCATCATTATTACTTTTCCCTTTGCTAGTTCCCCTTTGCTGGTTTGGTTACTCTCTTCTTCAGCAATTATTATTTAACATACATAACTAAAAATTTTTCTAGTATAAAGAATTCATCATGTTTTAAATAGCTCTGTTACCTACTTAATTGTCTAAAATTTTAGTTTAAAATTTTCATAATAGTTATTTTTTACAATTAGTTTATTACATTCATTCACATATTTTATCGTTAATTTCTTACACACTCTACTTTCAGTAAAGGACACATGTCATTTAATAATTGTTTTAGTGAGGGTTTGGAGCAGTAGATAAATTCTCTTAGCTTTAAATAGTTAAAAACATATTTATTATAACCTCGCTATTAGATAGTATATTAGCTGGATATATAAGTAATATTTAAAATTTTATTTCTTCAAGAATGTGAAAGCAGTATTCTGTTGTCTTCTAACATCTGTTACTCTGCTAAGAGTCTGCCTTCAGTTCAATGGTCATTCCATTTTAGTCATCATGCCTTTCTCTTTCCAACTATCAAGTCTTTTCTTCATCCTTGATATACTGCAGTTTCATTAAGACATGTATGGGTACAAACTTATTTTTACTCATTATGATGGATATTTGGTGGAGGTATTTACTCTGAACTCATGTCTGTCCTTAATTCTGGAAAATTCTTACATTTTAAAATATAACTTCTCAGACATTTCTTCAGTTTTCTTCTGGAACACTTACATATGTATATTAAATTTTCTTGACCGGTAGCCTATGTTTATTATACATGTTTTAAATCTCGATCTATTTTGCTGCAGTCTGTACAATTTCTCGAAACTATACTCCCATTTACCTATTCTTTCCATCTGATTTAAAGCTTATCCCCATTATTATCACTTCAAAAACAATTGTTTTAACTTTAAAATTTTCTATTTTTTATATCTACCCTTCATTATTTCATTTATATCTGTTTGGGTTTGATAACTTCTTTTTTTTCATGGAGTTATTAATTTTTCTATCTCTTCAGAGATTATAAGCATACTTATTTTAAAACCATTATTGATATTTTTCTCTTATTTTCATTTAATCTGTCATGATTTCATTTCCTGCTGTTGAACGGTGACTTGGCTTGCTTCTTTATGCTTCTATAAGAGACAACATTATGAATGTTGTATCCCCAAAATTAGTAAATCAGGACTTTTTTCACCTGCTTTTCAGTGTAGGGAAGCTCCACACTGGCCCAGCCTCTCTTGTCTACTTATATGTGAGGAATCTTATTTCCTTCTACCTTCAGAATCTGGAACATGTGGTCACCTCTGCTAGCTTCCAGTCTCAAATCCCAATAGACATGCAGTCTTAGTTTCTCTTAACATTTTTCATTTCATTCTATTTCTGGTCTATCAATACATTTAGTACTTTGAAGTTATTTAATTGTATTATATCTGTTTATATTTTATCTGTTATTTGCCATATGCTGGATCCAAGAAGCAGGATTTCAAAGCATGAATTTATAACATCTTAATTAGACATCAAGAAGTTTGAAAATGTCACTCATGCCCTTCCCCTAAGCAGTGTGCAAGTAAATCAAGGAGAAAATACTTGACTTATGAAATAGAGAATATGAAACAGATCCTAATAAAAACAAAAACTTGTACCCATTTATACAAAAGTAATCAGGGAAGACTTTTAGGATGTGGCAGTAGTTGAGATGTTTATTAAGGAATGAGTAAGGTTTGAATGGACAAAAAATATATACAAATTTTAACTTCTTTACAGATTCACTATTATGTTCCTTAAAGACGTAGTTTATCTTCCTTCCAGTCATGGTTTTGAGGGGTACAAAGACAGCTTGTTGAAATGTAGAGCTCTTTGTGCACAATCAAGTGGGAATATTGAAAGACAACAATTTTATAGGGGTCCTAGCAGTTTCATGTCCTAAGAGTCATTCAGTTTTGAAGGAGCTGATGCAAGAGGTGAAAATGTGTGCATGTATCTGCCGATGTCCTCTAAGAAGTATTAAGACTGTAACTACTGTGTTATTGCATTTAGAGGAATATTCTTCCAGGAAAGTATTAGCAACAACTAATTGGATCGGTATTGACTCATTTCCCACAGAAATTTAGTATCTAAAGCTAAGTGCATCTTATTTCCCTCTGTGCCTGAGTTTTCAGTATTAAGGTCCTTTATAAACTTTTCATATCCTCAAGAAAGTCTAAAAATAATTTTACTGCATAAAGCTCTAATATACCTCTGATGCCTGCTATGCAGAGTCCTTCCTAGGGATTCATCGCACATGCAAGAGCTAGTAAGTAACATAACAAGAGGCAAGACATTCACGAATAGGCTAAATTCATTTTATGCCTTTGTTTAAATCTCTCTTATTTACACTATACCTAAGTAGATCCAGCCATTTTACAGAAATAATGGATATAATTGGCCTTGTGCCTTGTTAGTTCTGATGGTTAGCCTGACTCAGACTAATACTATTCCAAATGAAAAAAAAAAAAATGTGTGTCTCTTCTATTGCATATAGAAGGGCAACTGTAGGCTTCAGCCACAGGCTTTGGCAAGGTCTGCAAGTGGATGACTAAATAGTTTCAAAGTAGGTGATGGAAATCAGGAGACAGGAAGATTTACTCACAAGAAGTGTCTGTTTTAAGTCAGCTTGACTTCCATTTATTGCAGCCCTGACATTGGAATAAACCTGTTAAATATATATTTTAAATGCAACCAAGTGGTAAAATGTGATACCTCTCTTTAAAGCTTTTTTAATTGAATGCACCTGGTGCTGTTCTCGAACAATTTATGTTAATGCCACACACAGGCAAGCAGGACCTAATTACCAATTAAGCAATAAAGCTGTTTAAAAGAGCAAATTTTTATGGTCAAGTCCATGAATTTTATATATATACATATATATATAAATATGTGTATATGTATATATGTATATGTATATATGTATATGTGCATATATATGTATGGTATATGTATATAGGTATATATGTGTATAAATGTAAATGTAAATATATACATATATTCACACACTATATTTCTTTTGTTATACTTGTCAATTTGTGTTACTGAATACTAGTTTTATAGAGATCTCTTTTGTGCAGTGATTTCTTCTTCCCAAATGATGAGAAGGATTCCCTAATTATATAAAGTTCTGAGTCATTTTAAATCTAAAACTAAAATTCTTTAAAACACATGAAAAATAATTCTTTTTCTTGAATGATCATTGACTGAATCCTCTCATTCCGGATATAGCTGTTTAAGATCTCAAACAATGCTCAGAAACAGAGTTCTGACCCAATCCACCCTATTCCACAGAGCTGGTGTAGAAGCTGCAGGTCAGGAGGCAGAAGACTAACTTAATGTTCCTACACCCGACACTGTTATAGTCAAAGCTAGGGTAACTGCACTATCGATGAAGTAGCACTAAAAATAGATATCGGAGAATTTTTATGACCTAATTTAATTGAGGGAACTTTGCCCCTGGAACCCAAACTCCATCTTAGGATGTAAGTCGGTGTTAGTTCATTTACATAAAAATTTATTGAGCATCTACAGTCACTGGGAATACAATGATGAACTAAACTAAATCCCTGTCTTCGATGAGCTTACACTTAAAAATGTTCTTCTGTAACCTTTCCTCTTAACGGTCACTGCCATGGTTACTGCCATTGTCACAGGTTATTCCTGGGCTTAACCATCAGGAGACAGAAGTTACAAATTGGCTGTCTGTGTGTGCGTGTGCAAGAGATGGCAGGTGCAGAGAGCTGGGATAATCTTACTCCTTAGTAAATAGCATCCTCATTATCAGGCTGTCCAAGTGTAGTTTTATTACTCTTCATCCACACTTGATCCTACCTCCCATCTACCTCTCTTATATACATATGTATCCCAATGTGTATGTATATAGGACCCTTGTAAATATAATAATATTTTTAAATGAGCTAAATGTCCCTTGTACAATGTGAAGATTGTTTTGCCTGTTTGTGTTTCATTTACATAAATGCATAAATGTGGTGTTATTAATCTCATTTCATCTTATTTCCAATGAATACTTTGTCTTCGTAATTCATCCAAGTTATTTTATACATATGCAGTTGTGTTTCCAACTGTCATTATGCATCACTAACTATATCCATAGGTTTGACTTATTAATTCTTCTAGGGGCAAACACCTGCATTACCTCCAATTCCCCACTGCCACTCACACACACACACACACACACACACACACACACACACACACACGCTAATAGTAGTCCTCTTTCGTGTTAAACTTCTCTGTGAGAATTTCTTTGGGATACAAAAACTACTCAAGGAACTACAAGCAGATAGCAATATAATGTAAGAATTATGTGTTTAAAAATTATAGGAAGGGCTAGAAGAATGAGGACAAGCAAAAGGGAATCAAGGAGTCTGAGGAACTGCAGCTCTCCCTGGACTGAGGTGGGTGCTTTCCAGCAAGAAATTCAGAGGACACCATGAATGTATTTCCTGAACCCAAGTACTTGCCGGCCACTACATAATAGGCATATCCTCAGCCTTCCAGATCATGTGCAGGTGTCTCTCATGGTTAAATCTTGGCTACAAAATTGCTTTAGGTTTCCAAACCTCGCAGGCTGAAGAGAAGGTAGGAAAGAGCACATCCTTGTTACACTTTCTGGGTTGATTACTCCTAACTTTATCTTTCAGACCTGGTACAGGGGTTTTTTTGTTTTGTTTTGTTTTTGTTTTTGTTTTCTGTACTCTTTTTAATTTATGGGAATTCTTTCCAATTCCGACTCTTCTTTTATAAAGAGTTTGGTTCTTTTTTATGGATGTAATATAGTATTCTCTTTCTTCTCTGGAGATAATAGTTTTTTTGAAATTTTCTTTTCTATGCATTGTGTTGATTTCAAGCATATTTCTGTTTTTGTTTACTTTAGCCTCTGTCTTTCATGTTGTAGTCTTTCCCTTATGTGTCTGGTGGTGATGTCTGTATGTTATTGTTTTAAAATGAACCACTTAAAGAATACTTGGAAAGTCTCCAGGTTGGAGTGAGGCTTGTTCTGTAGCAGTCTTCACTGCTGGGTGATACTGATGACAGGGACATTTTACTGGGAGATACCGAAATGGCCTTTTCAGTCGATCTCTTCTCTTGAACTTGTCAGTTTTCAAAAAAAGGAAATTTTCCACCTGGAAGGGAAAGGGAGAGGCAGTGAAGGTTGGAAATGGGAATAATTAGGCTGGGTTGACTGGGCTTAATGGAGACAAAAAGCCCTGCAAAGGAGCTGAAGGTTAGTTTGTAGGTATTTATTTAGTCTGTTTTCAAAAAGATGATTCACAAATTTCACTCTAGCCTTTGCTTGGATCTGATATCCCCATTTCCAGGGTCTACCTGGGTCAACTTGTTCACCTGGCCAATGTCCAGTCCACTGCTGGAGTAGAGGAAGAGCATCACTGACTTCAAAAGTCTGGGCAGATGATCTGGAGCTTCACATGCTTTCGTTTTTAACCTTTCATCTTTTCTCTTGTTTACAACCCCATCTGAGTTTCACCTTCAGCTTAAGATCTGCCTCTGATTTCTGGGTATGTCCAGGATCATACCACAATGTCAACTCGTTCCTTCTGATTTCCCTCCCTGCCCCTTTTTCCCTTCTATTTGCTTAGCTAGATTCTCTGTTCTGTAAATAAGCTACTACATGCCTGTTCTTTCCAAGTTTCTAAAACACTTTCTTTCCAATGATATCCCCTTTCCAGCTCTCTTTCCTTGGGAATTTATGCATCCTTTGTCTTCTTTATTTCATTTTAGTGTTGTTTCAGGACATAACATAGATAAATGCTAAATTTAATTTCTGCTATACTGGTATGTACTCAGTAAATATATTAAATGGGAGCCCTCTAAATGAAAACACTTTATATTTTAAAACAATAAAGTTGAGATAAAAATTGTAAGTACTGATATCTGTCTAGGTATCCATCCATCCATGTTCTATGTTTTAATGAGTCCTATAGGTATATTACACTTTTTGATGATTTTTCTCCTTCAGTACAACAGAAAGTCAATGCTATTATCAATATCTGTAAGATATCTTGAAATTCACTCCAACATCTGAGAACCATCATATTCAAATGTGTACTTTGTTTATGAAGAAGTTAATGCTAAAGTGAGTTTCTTACTTATCTGGGTTATGCTCATTCGAATATCTTAAAAATGGTTTCAAACTGATCAGAAGTCTATTTCTGAATTAAGAGTCTACCATTATCAAACATAAATGTGATAAAATCTCAAAAATAATGTGGGTTAATTTTGTTCACATCCAGAAGATTTTTATCTTATCCAAACATTGTTCACACTCTCAAATGTGAATTTTACATCCTTCCCCTCTCAATTTGCCACAGAATGTATTATTTTCATTAGTGTTGTCAGGAAGTACCTAAACATTTTTCCTGCTGATTGGTAGCTAAGATTCTTCAACAGATACTTTATTAGTCACAAGCTGCTATCATTTGTGCAGGAAAATGTAAAGAAATATGGGTTTTAGGTTTTGCTGTGTTCCCTACTCTCAAAGTTACTCTAGGCCTCAACTTTTCTGTTCTGCATAAGAAGAGGCAGGACAAAAATCATTGCTTCTAGTAGAGGACTGACACAGAAAATCATTGATAAGACAATGTGATCATATATGTCTGTCAATAGTGATTATAAGCATGAATTCAAGAGTCAGATCTACCTGGCTTCAAATCCCAACTGCTATACAGTTTTGTGACCTATTATTTAATTTTTCTGCGCTTAATATGTTTTTATCTGTGAAATTGGTATAACAATAAAAGTTCTTGCTCATATGACTTCATGACTATGTGTGAAAATTAAATGTAATAAATTTTGTAAAGCATTTAACTAGTGCTTCAAATGCAGTTAATACCCAGTAAACATTAGCAACAACTATAAGACACCAACATCACTGTCGTATCAAAATTGTGCATAGGGCTGTGAAGAAAAAAAAAATCTAATCAAATAATTTATATATTTGACATCTATTGAGCACTTTCTAAGTGTCAGATGTTGTTCTGAGCACTGATATAATTATAATATGCCTCCACCCACAGAGTTCACTTACATTTTAGTGAGGAACACAATAAAAAAAGATATGATACAGTATATTGTAATATTGATAATATATGGTGGGAAAAAAAAGCCTCTAAGGAAAATAAAGTAGGATAAAGGAATGTAGAATGATTTGGGTTGATATATCTTCTTTTACATAGGGTAGCAAGGAAAGCTTCTCTAAGGAGGAAGCATTTAACAACTAGGGTACACTGTCCAGATATGTGAGCGAAGAACTTTCTAGACATTGGGACCAGGATATGCAAAGATCCTGTATGTGAACAAACTTGCTATGTTACAAAAATAGCAAGGAGGCCATCTGACTTTAGATAGCAAGGGAGGTAACTACAGGAGATAAAGGCAGAGATATGGTTAGAGGTCAGAAACCTAAGACATTGTAGAACATAATAAAACCTTGGATTTTACTCTAAGTGTGTTTAGAAACCATCAGAGTATCATGAACAAGGAATTAACGTGATTATACATAAGTTTCAAGTACACATGGTTTCAATCCCCTGGGAAAGTTGCTAAACCCCTCTGGTTTGTTTCTTTACTTTTTCTTGGAAGGGTTAAAAGAGACAATGCTTCTGAAAGCAGCACAGTGTCTGCCACAATATCCCTAAATATTAGAAATTCTTCCTTTTCACCTGAAAGTCTGGGATAAGAATATACAAGACCAGTTCCAACCAGTGTTTCCTTTCCTACAATGTGGTTAATCCCAGCTCCAAACATTATCTTTATTTCAGCAACTCCTTTCTATGAAAGATTTTCTTTTCTCCTAAAAGATTCTTATAGTAGCAATTAACACAAGTTAATTACATTAGTTATTCTGGCACTACTAATAGGAGTCACTAGCTACTAGTTGATGATACTTTGAGCAATGAAACAAGACTTGCATTATGGTTGATAGCGAGGTGAAGGGACAAGTATCTCATTTAGGACAGTCCAGAGAGAACTTCTATATGGGTCCACAGAAAGCAGTATGATCTCTAGACCTGAAGTTGGAAAGAGGAAGTTAGATAACAGCAATCTGAGAGGAACTGATGAATAAGATGTTGTCTTCAGAGGGCCCTACACTCTGGGCTGGGATTCTTTTCCTTTCTCCATACTTGAGAAGTATACATCACACGGAGCCACACAGAGAGTAATAGACACACTAATGCCAGAGGCCAAGATTTCAGAGCCAAGCTCTTCTTAGGTTCAAGTTTTGACACCAAGGCTTTCCTAGACTAAGTGTTTCATTTTGGAAAGAGCATATTCCATTAGCTCTTTGCTTCTTATTTGGTCCTTCTTAGTTTCATCTTTTATTATAATATTTGGTTTGGAGCATTGCCTTTCAGTGACTCAGTATGTGGATATTAAGGGCTGTGGATTTCTTTTCTATCTAAAGCATCAGTTGTGAAAATCTAAGGGTAGAAGAAGTCCTCCATAAAAATATATACTTTCTTGTCAATGAGTCAAGGAATGCCTACCTGCCGAAGGATGTTATTTAACTTGAATGTTATACAATATTTTAAGTGTTGGAAAAACATTTTTCTAACATAATTATACCTAGAATACTAGTGTAGTCTGTAGCAAATTCTAATTATAAAAATGTTCTCTAGGTCTACTCCATATGGAAATTTTCATGACACAATTTAGCACCTTTATAGCAGATGTGGTACCATATATTGAAGTTTCCGTGTAGACTAAAACTCAACATCAAATCCCCAGCTCTTCAAAGCTGAAAAGAGAGGGGAAGTCAGTCCAGACTAAGTCTTGACTCATGTCTTCATCTAACTTGGAGGGTTGGGATGCTTCCACTGGTCTCAGAGACTGGTCTCAGAGAGACTCACAACTTTTACCTTGTTACTCCAAATTAAAGGTATAAACAAACCTACAGTAGTCTGGTAGGTGTGGTAATTATTACATTGTAAAAGATTGGTGTTCTGCACCTCTCAAATGAGAGTGCTAAATGAAAATAAATGAGAAGACAGATGATTTATTTAATCATATGGGCTTATCCCCCAAATCTTAATTCTTTGTTATTTTTTGTTAAAATTCAATGTTAGCTATCTATCACTATACATTTTCTTGCAGCTGTTCCAATTAAGTTATTGCGGATGCATTTTCTTGTCCTTTTACCAACATTCCAGCTGCTTTTCATCCTTTTATGTAATAGGTAGGAATTGTATTTTAATTCAATGATAAAATAGTTTCCAGCAGGTAAATCTCTCTCTATCTTTCTTTCTTGTTACTCAACTGAATTATGTTTCCACTCATTCTTTCTTTATTCTGCTTTGAAGCTAATCATTCCATCAATACTCTTGATTCACCTGTACTTTCTCTACCTTCTCAGTGAACTTGTTCTAATTACTCTTCCTCTACTTAACATTTTCAGTCTTTATTTGATCTTCCCACTCCAATCTTTGACTAAAGATCTTTCATATTAAAAATTATATTTTCTCAGTTCTCCCTCACCATTAAGTTCACCCTTTTCCCATTTTCCCATCATCTTCACGCTACGTTGAGAAGCCACTGCACAATTTAACTCACTCCTCTGCTTGTCTCTCTATACCTTTCCTTATACCACCTTAGAAATTGTTCTTTCAAAATTACCTTCTCATTTCTGTGCCTAATGACTTCTCTTCATTCCGGATCATGCATTGTATCTCCTATGAATTTGAAATACTGGCCACTCACTCCTACTCAAAATTCACATCAACCTTGTTTCCCTTGCAATGTTCCTTTAGAAGCTCAAGTATTCATGAATATGTGTTTTATATCAGGTACTATGGTGGATCTTTCAAAATGATTAAAAGATAGTCTCAAGCAGGATAGAGTCCATTGTCTAGTAGGAGTAATACTAGACTAGTACTACTAGAGTAGTAGAAAAGTATACACAAACAGAACACACAAATCTTTGTCATACTACCTTTTCTGGTAATCAGGCAGATAATTTCCAGAAACTTTGTCCTAATAAAAAAATAAAAGAAAGTAAAAGTAGTGCTTTCTTTGAAAGCTGCCAGATCCAGATCCTAGGTTATAGTGGCACACAGAAGCATCATTAGGGAAAAAAATAAAACCTGGTAAGCAATCAAAGTAAATGTCTGATCAGAGAAAACCCTCCCCCACTAATCTTTCCACCACAACCCGCCCTCCAATTTCACATAAAGAATTATGAAGGATAACTTCCTCAGCAAGAACTTTTTTTTAGAGAAAAAAATCTAAAAAACCCAGATCTAGAAAACCCAAACAGAATAGTTACAATGAAATTGATACTTTCAACATAACATCGTATGTGTGTGTGTGGGGGGGGAGGGGACGGAATTGAACATCAGAAAGAAAAATCAGAAATGACTAAAATATCAACAATGAAAGCCAGAAGGCCATGGAATAATATCTCAAAGATACCAGTAGGAAATAACAACTTAGGATTATATAGCCAGTTAAACTATATTTCAAAGTATGGCAAAGACATTTAGAGAATTTTATATCAAAAAATACCACTCCCAAATGTTCCTCTAATAGCCACTTTATGAAGAGGAAAATATATGCCAGAATAAATAGTATAACAAGAAAACATTAAACATTTGTGTAAATATAAACAAACATTGATTGTATAAAGCAATAATAACAACTATTTTGTAGAGGTAATAAAAACAATCTTGACATCCAGAATGGAAAAGAAGTAGAACTGTCTTTATTCACATACAGTCTGATTCTTTATGTAGAAAATCCAATCAAATCAACTAAAAGATAACTATAAGTCATGTGAGTTTCACAAGGTTGTAGGATAAAGTATCAATAAACAAAAATCAATTTCATTTCTATATACTAGAACCAAACTAGTTATATTTTTACAAATTTTAAATAAATGCAAAAAAAATATTTAGAAATATATTTGACAAAAAATATAAAAGACCTGTTCACTGAAAACTACAGAATGTTTCTGAGAGAGATTAAATAATATATAATTAAATGGCAAGATACACTGTCTCAGTGGTATGGAAGACTCAATACCACGAAGATGTCAATTCTCCCTATATTGATTTACAGATTTAACATAATCCCAATCAAAATTCCAGAAGCTTTATGGAAATTGACTAGGTGATTCTAAAATCCTTATGGAAATACAAAGGACCTAGAATAAATAAAACAACTTTGAAAAATAATGGGTGACTTATTAACAGGTAATTAATATTACCTGATTACAAGATTTCATTTAAATCTACAATATCAATATAGTATGGTATTGAAGTCAATATAGACAAATAAATCAGAATAGAGAGTCTAGAATGGGCCCATATATAGAGAGAGAGAAGATTGATTTTTTATTGTGATGAAAAACACTAATGACATTTGATTTTGTAAATGGTAAATCAGTAAAGAAAGGATAGTCATTTCAACAAATTATGCTGGATTAACTGTATATCTAAGCAATTATTTTTATATTTACAGCATATCAAACAAACTTTTAACTTTACATGTTATTTCTAATCATTTATAGATCATTTTGTAATTTCTAGGTATACCATCGATACCATCATTAAATATGTGTTATATATTTGTTAAGAATTTTTATTGTAAATGATGTTAAATTTTATCAAATGCTTTTTCCATATTTTGGGTATTATTTTACTTAAGATTTCTACATCTATTTACATGAAAAATATGAGCCTAAAATTTTCCTTTTCTAATGATATTCTATTCAGCTTTGGTATGAAGGTTATGCTGATGAAGTGACATCAGGAAGTAGACATAATTCATTTCTAATTTCAATGTCTCTCAGTAGAAAGTGAACTAGAAATTATCGATAGAAGAGAAAGCATTGTGAAAAATCCCAGGATATAGGAATGAGACAGAATTACCCTCCCTCCCCCTGGTAGAGAAGGAGCATTTCCCCTCTCTCAGGCAAGCACAGCACCACACCAAGAAGGTTGTCCTGGGTCTGTGGTTTCTACAGTGGGAAAACTAGAGACCAAGGTAGACATTCAGTTTTCCCAAATTTTCCCAAATACTTCCTAGGAGGCCCACTTGGGTCTTACCTCACAGGTATTACCTCACAGATACTGTGGAACTTGACCACTGGAGATAAGATTAGGATGAAGGAGAGGAGTAGGGTTTATGATAACTAGCACTCAGATGTTGGCAGATCAAGTTTCTCCTCACAGAGGCACCAGAGTAGAATCTCGGCCAGTGGCTCTGGCCATCTGCAGAGCCAAGCTGGTGCCCCATCTGGCCAGGGAGTTTGGTGCAGTTCTGCCTTACTTGGATCCCCAGTCAATAAGCGTTATAAGCCTTGGGGACTGTTCTGCCACTCTGTCTGGGCAGGAAAGCAAATTCATAGCCAAATCTACAGCTAAATACAACTGCCAGCCCCATCAGACTAGAAAGACTAACCAAAGCAACTGGGAGGTTGCGTAGCCCATCTTTATACCTACTTATTGCAGCACCCAAGTAGAGAGCCCAGCCAGGGGCTCCATCCATGTGTAGACCCAAGCCGATGGCCCTGTCTGATCAGGGTGCTCTGTGGATAGATTCTGGCCCCCAGCCATTATATCATAATGTCCATGGAGTCTGTTCTAAGGTCCAGCCTGGGCAAAGAAGCAAATTAACAGCCCTACCCAACTGCTAAATATATCATCCAGTCCCTTCCTACTAGGAAACCTGACCAGAGAATCCAAGTAACCACAGAGCCCATCTTACAGTCATGCCTGGGCAAGGAATCAAGCCCTAGTTTGACTGAACTGCTCTCAGCCAGAAGTAACCCCCTGACTTCAGCACTCAAGCAGTGGCCTCACCCACATAGAGACCCTAAGAGCAAGCCTCACTTGTCCAAGGACACTACCAGATGACCCATTCAGAATCCTAAATTGAGCTGACTGGTGAAAGACTGTTTTTGTTGAAGTGAACCTGTTACAGCTAGAAGATGAGATTATTTACTCAAAGGCACAGATACCATGCAAGGCATCAGAGATCAAGAAGTATCAGGTAAACATGACAAAGAATTCAGAATAATTCTTTTCTTAAGAAGACTAGCGAAATACAAGAACACAGACAAACAAAATTAGGAAAACAATGCACAAACAAAATGAGAAGTTCAAGAAATAAAACAAAACAAACACAGAAATCCTAGAGCTGCGAAATGTAATGAATAACAAAATGAATACAAGGAATAACAAAAATGGTAATAGTTATTAGTAATTATGTTACACATAAATGGATTAAATTTTCGAATCAAAAGACATAGAACTATTGGTTGAATAGATTAAAATAAAAACTTCCAGGGATATATTGCCTACAAGAGACTCACTTTAGTTTTAAAGACACACAGAAACTGAGAATAAAGGGATGGAAAAGATTTTTCCAGTGAAAAGGAAACAAAAAAATGGAGGAGGAACTATATTTATTTCAAACAAAATAGACATTAAGCTAAAAATACCAGAAGGGTGTGCTAATATAAACCAAGTTGGGAGTAGTCTCTTATTTTTTTAGTTCTCTGGAAGGTTATTTAAGGTTATGGCTACTTTGTAATTTAAATGTTTGGAAAATTTTACTGGTAATGCCATCTGACATGAGATTGTGTGTGTGTGTGTGTGTGTGTGTGTGTGTGTGTGTGTGTGTGTGTGTGAAGGCAACAAAGGAGGAAGATTTTTATTATAGATTCTATTTCATTAAAAGATATAGGATTATATATTTTCTCTTTCTTCTTATTTCAGAGTTGACAAACTGTTTTTTTAACATACTCCACACACCTAAATGTTATTTTAAATATATAAGTTCTCTATAATATTCTTGTATTTTAAATATCTGTGAGATTTTTAACTGTGGCCCCCCTCTTTTATTCCTCATATTAAATATATTTTTCTTTTCTCATACATACACACACACTTTCTTGAGCTTTGTCTTTCTTGGTTAGTTTATCTATAGATCTGTTAATTTCATTACTTTTCAAAGAATCATATTTTGACTGCATTGATTGTTCTACTCCATTCGTTTCTGCTATTATATATTTTTATTTATTTTATTTGAGATTAATTTATTGTTCTTCTTCTAATTTCTTAAAATAGCTAATAAGATCATTAATTTCCAGCAGTTTAAATCTTCCAACACATGAATATAAGACTGCACATTGTTTTTTTACCTCAGCTTTATCTGCATTCCAAACATTTAATGTTTTTTTCATTTTCACATAGTTAATGATATTTTTTATTTTCCTTTGATTTCTTATTTGATCAACAAATTATTTAGAAATGTATAACAATTTACTAAAAGTTGAGCAGTTTAGGGTTATTTTTTGTTACTAATTTTAAGCATAATTAGAGTCTTGGATCCCCAAGACTATAATTTTGGTCTCTTTTTCAACTGATTATTCTGTCTCTTAGTAGAGGCCCTGTGTCCAAAATTTTGGATCCTAAGCTTTATGCCCTGTATCCATAATCAGCAAATATTCTGATATTAAAAGTAGATTCTTTCTTATTGCCATAGTTTCCCATCCTCAGATATTGTTTTCAAAACTATTGGTTGCCACAATAGTTCTCCAGTTCCTTTAAGCAGACTAGTCCTTAGAAAATTTTCTCAGCTTTAGTGGTTGTTCTCAGTGAGAACCTAGGTCTGGCTGAAATCATGGCCCAAAGTAGAAGCCTTGATGTTTAATTTTATATTCATAAATTGATATTCTGAAAAAGATTGTCACCAAAATTATATGTTTTACCCCCTCAAAACATGGACTTTCCTTAGTTTCAATTACTCATTTGTTGTTAATAGTGGCCTCCTATATACTATTTTCCAATTAGAATGTAAGTTCTTGAAAGCAGAGACCAATATTTGATTATTCTTTCCTGTAAAAATCTCAGTTAATATATTTAAGGAAGAATTTTAAAAGAAGTGGAAAGAAACAATGGAAAAGGGATAAGATAAAATAAACCCAAATGAAAAATAGGAAAATGGGATCTATTTTTTAGAAATAAAAAGATATTTTATAAAACTTTATGAAGGAAACAATAAAATCACATTTCTCAATCCTTAGGTCCCTTCACAATTTCATAGCATGCTATTGTATGTTTCGTCATCTTTTGCCTGATTAATTAGAATTGTAACTTCCCTGATTATTTTTTCTCTGAATTTCATTTATCAACAAGACTTCTTTCTGCCATCACTGTATGTAACAAAAAAATACTGAATTGTATTTCTTACCAAAAAGCAGTTTTTACTGGAATATTGGTATTGAAAAACAGAGATTGATATATTTTTATCAGCACTTCTCAACTAGTTACATCATTTTACTCTGTATACTGTTCCCATTGACAGTGATGTTATGAAAAGCCATAGTGCATGCTGGGTAATGCAGACTTCAAGCATTCACACTCCATTAATGAATTCATCACCTAAAAGCTAAGTATTGATTTTTTAATGGTTTTACAAATCTATTTAAGCTTCTGTGATGTGATTAAGTGGATGTGTGTTTACTGTAAATTATCTAACAAGTACAATGGTATTACTCTCAGAAATAGCAAACAATTTAGCTTGTGAGAGAAAAAAGGTTGGTTAAAATATTTTCCCAAATACTGATTACTTATTTAATAGCTATATAAGCCATTAAAACATGGCTTTTAAAAAAATGACTATTTCAAACCATGGGTGATATGTTTCTTGATTTGTGGTACAAATGAAATCATAAACCAATGATTTTTCCCCCTTAAATAACTACATATTACAGTAGATTAAATATTCTTTAATTGCCAGCATTAGAAACATTTCAGTTTAGCTCTTATTGTGGAATATTATGAAAAATGTGGAATTATTTTGCACGTTTCCATTTTCATTTCTAAAAAATATTTTGGCTCATAGCCATTTAGAAATATTCCTGCATATACTTGTCTATAGCATTTTTTATCTTTTATAGTAATGAACACCAAACTATTCAATGTATTCTTTAATTCTTAATATAAAAAAGTTTACCCTTAAATCTACTAAAACAAGAAATTATGCCATTTATAGTAAAAACTGATTTTAATAGCAATATAGAAAATTAAAATAGACTTAGGAGATCATGGGAATTACATTCAGAAGACATGATTTTATAAGTACATTTGGAAAAGATGAGTCATTTACATATTTACACAAAGTTAAATATGTCCTCTGATACTATTCAGCATGAACTGTCATATAGAGTATGACAGTGACATGTGTGCTGTGACTTATCTTCTTAAAGGAATTTTTACTGCAAAGCCTATAAAAATTCCAGAGATATATTTCTAAAATCTTAACATTTTTTTTCCTGCAGTACTGTACAATACAATCTGAAAATCAATTCACTTTGAAACATTTCAGACAATGCAAATATACATGGCTGAGGAATGCAAAGAACATTTCTTTTTAAACTTAAAATGGTGTGTAAGAATTGTGTGTGAGTGCATGTGTATATGTAGAAAAAAAAGAATATGGAAATAATTAGATGAAAGAGTTGCAAGTAAAGAGGTTTTTTTGCTTGCTGTCAAAGAAGAAAAAATATTCTGATACTTCTTTCCCAGCTAATATTGACCCTACAACTACCTGAGAAAAAACCTGGTCATTAGATAATTATGTGGCTGTTCATCTTCTTTTACTTCATATTCTGAAGGATGAGATTGTATTATTATTACTGAGAATGGTTGCTGCTATTACTCAGTTTTTAGATGATATCCAACTGGTAATGGGATATGGGAAGATATTTGAAGCTACTCATCATGCAGAGATAAAAAGACTGCAAAATAATCCTGCTAGGTCTTTTGATAGAATTAATTAGCGGCAGAGTTAAGGTTGGTATATATCTGTGACTTTCTGAAGCCAGAGTTAGGTTTTTATTCTCAGTGTCAAAAAACGGGGGAAAGAACATCAGAGTGCCTTATATTTTATGATAAGAAAACATTATTTTTTTGTAATTAAAACTAAATATGTGTACGTGCAGTCGGTTTTGACTTAAGGAAGGACATGCCCTTTTACAAGGTTTGGTCTCTCCAAATAATCACCATTTGGCATTTCATAAAAAGTGTGCATATTTAGAATTTTAAAAGACTTTTGTAGGTTATAAATAGATCTTTTCATTTCTGGTTAACTTCAAATAAATTTTTGGACCCTCAAAGTGAAGTTAAATAGTTACTTATTTACATATTTCTATACACAGCCCATGCTTCCTGCATCTGTGTATTTTACATAAATACAAACCCACAATTCTACCTAATTGTGCCATCAGAGATCTCTACTATTTAAGATCCCATTTCGGAAAATGTACTCCAAACAATGTGTGGTTCTCAATGGTAAATGGACAGCTCTATATAGTGTGGTCCCATGAAGAAAATCTTAGAAAATACAGATCTTGAGGAAAGAAAAGATAATAAAATGTATTTTCTGTTATCAAATGAGAATAAGACTAGTCAACAGGAATTCCAGAAAAAAATCCCTAGTGTTCAATACTCACCACAGTTGCAGAATGTGACAGATGACAGGGACAGGCCACATGGGAATAATTAGTGTGGTGATGGTTCACCAAAGGCAAAAGAAAGGACAGACTGAAGATGTTTGGATTCATAAGCAAGATTACAGTGGAGAGCTTAGGTCCTTGTGTATGTCCCCTTTCAAGACTGGAATGCTCTGCGTACCAGCTTAGAGATGTATATGTATATATTTATGTCTATGTCTGTATCTATATCCAACCTATAACTATATACACACACAGATATATACATACAGAGATAGACGCACAGATAAGCACACACGTATGTATTTCTCCCCTTATCTCAAATAACATAGGTACAGGCCAATGACTTTATAAATATTTTAACTTATTTTCAAGGAACTAATAGAAAAAAAAAACTTTTAAAAATCAAAATAATGATAGTTTTAAAAGCTGGCTCATGAGTATGTAAGTGGAGGGGTTTTCAAAATGAATATCTCAGATATTTTTTATTATTCATCACGAAGTTGATTTGATAGACTTCAACCTACTTCTTATTGAATACGAATACAAAGAAATAATCATTAGCCTGAAAGTATAAATAGCCAGAAAAAAACACTTTCTGGGATTCTTAAGGCTAAGGACCTAGGTAGACTAAATTGATATATATATTCATTCAACAAGCATTTATTGAGCACTCACTATATGTCAGGCACTATTCTAAGCACCAGGGACATGACAGTGACTAATTCAGACAAAAACCTGTGCCTTCATAGGGCTTCCAATTTAGAGAGGAGACAAAAAATAATTAATTAAAGGGAGAATAAGAAGATTGTCTGGAAAGATAGAGAGAGTGGGCTGTAAAAACGACACTTTAATAACAGAAAGACCTCATTAAGACTTATACTGAACATGTGAATGAGCATTCTTTCACTGAAGACAAAGCCTCCTTTCTACAATGTGACATTTTGTTATCTACATGGAAAGCCTATGGTCTGGTTCTGTTGGAAAGGGATCCCCAAAGAGCTTGTAATCATTTCCCATGAATTCTGTAGGATAAAAACTAACATGCAAATCCTGGTTATTTATGAATGTTTAGTCCTTCACTAACTGTGCATCCTGGAGCTAGTTATGGAAGCTGTCTGATTCTTAGTCGTCTCATTTTTACGGTAGGACTGATAATACTTTATGAGAATCAGGAGTATTTATGCTGAGAATTTGGTGAGTATATTAAATAAATAATAGTGATTTGGCTTCATAGTTATAGTATCTGAAAGGTAAAATGTTCCAATGAGTATGGTATATTTCTAATGAGACTTGCATCCTCTGATTGATAAAATACCAATACTGTTATAAGCCTGAAAAAAGACAAATACTGTAATTGAGATGCAATCAATCAGAGGACTGAAAGTCTTTTTCTGCAAATTAATCATTTTTCACCTTTCCCCTTGAAAGTCAATGTTGCCAGTGAACAATTTATTCAAAGTAGATATATGCTATATCTTGGCATTAAGGAACTAATTGGAAATAGAGTTCTGGATGAGTAATGGAGTTGCAACCATGTGTAAGATCCCAGAGAGAGCAGTGTAGTCAGGCAGAAGGAAACATTTATGCAAGGAAAAACCCAAATCCTTTCCACAGAGAAGCCAGAAGTCTGAAAGATGGGGAAGTATTTAAGTACAAAAATAAAATTAATCCAGCACTAGGTGGCTTGTTTGTTTTTAGATGCTCCTAGAACTCCATCCGCTCTTGTGTCCCTCTAACCCCCACTTTCTGTGGCCATACTCTCCTCTTCTCTGTGCTCTCCTGTGTCCTAGAAGACCAATCAATACCCGAGCACTCTTGCCCTCTGGCTACCAGTTGGCTTGGCCAATTGTGAGAACTGGTGAAGAGATTGAAAGGTAGGAGGAGAGATAAATGAAATTAATTTTCTCTCTCTTCTCATGTTTTGCTGATATTCTCTTGTGGTAAGTGCATTCTTCTGTAGCTAAGACTCATGTCAGGAGGTCCAGCTTTCACCAGTCTCTGAGAATTGAGTTCCTTCTTTTTCAGGCCTAGGGGTGATAACAACATTATTGTTGGCCTCTAAATTCTTCACTACGTAACATCGGGTAACCCCCATCACATCTCTGTATGTGGTTCGCTTAGTAAATTTTTTTTTTTTTCAGTGAGATCTGTTTGAGTATGCTATCTCATTCCTGCTATGATCCTTGACTGATATATCCACTTTGACCAGAATTAGTTCTAGAAAAAAATAAGAGCTAATAAGCATTCTTAATCATTGGAACATATTTGTATTCACATAGGTATATAATTCTATCTGTCATCAGAAACACTGGTACCTAAGCTGAGATCTTGGCAAATGACAGCTGAACTAAAAAGGAACTGACAGCCTCTTGCCATTTGAGTATTTGCATTAACCTCTCGGCATTGCCCTGTGGCTAGAGCAATTGCTCCAGCTGAAGGAAAATGGACCAGGAGGAGCCTGGTCCAACAATGAAAAGGTACCAAGAGAGGACCAGCTAGCTATTCAATGTAAGGGAAACTGGATTAGCTATCAGTAGACTTATTTTCTTCTTGCTCTAGAGACTTGGTTACTCATCTAGAATGCTGGGAAGCAGGAAATAATAGGAAGTAAAGGAAACCATATATAGAATCTGAAAAGTCTGTTAGCTGCCAAGGCTGTGCTTAAAGACTTATTACTCCTGAGGTCTTTAGGGTCTGGGATGGAGGCAGTGAGAAGCAGTCTGCCTAAAGACTCCTTAACAAGAGCTTGGAAAATTTAACCATTAATGTTGGATGTTTTAATAGGACTATTATAACTTTAAATAATAGAATAAAACATCTTTTTTTAAAATTAGTAATTCTTAAGTGTTCGTTCCATATTCGATTTGATAATGAATGGCTCAAATCAGATTAGTTTCTTTTGCTTCTCTATTTCTGCTAGATGAGAAAATGAATTTACAATTAAAGGCCTTTGAGAAAGGCAGTAAGTGTTCAATATTGCTGTCAGATAGTTCTGGCTATTCGGATTGAACCTAGAAGCTCTTGTTCTTTCCCACTAAAGACCACTCAGCATTTTGTCAGATACCAAATGTTGACTACATCACTTTCAGAAGTTAGTAGTAGGAGTTTTAATTCGGGTGGTGATAATAACTGCTTTTTAATCAATCTCTCAAGGCACTGAGTGCTGGGAGACATTTATGTTCCAGTTGAGGAAATTTCAAGAAATTCCTAAAGATGTCCAGTAACACATGATTGACTGTTTCTTCCAATGAGTGTAGCAAAAATTCAATATCTTGGCAATAAAGTAATTTGGAAGATAGTTCAGTTCTTTTTAGAAAGCCTGAGAGTCTTGTGCGAAAACCCATAATGGTCTGATTCTAAAATGTTAGGTTATTTTACTCAGAATCTTGAATACTCCTTTGGCTTTATTAATCACCTGAAGAAATTGTTTTTTTTTTTTTTTTTAAATCTTCAACGAACAAACAAATAAATAAATTTTCTTTTTCCACCTATCATATACATGAATATCTGTCTTAGTCAACATACTGTAACATGGATTTGTACATCGCCCTGAAAAAGTATACATTCAGAGGCAAAATTTGATTGTATTTTCTATTTTAATTATTTTATTCATCACCGAGTCAAGATTAAGAGACATTTTATTGACTTACAACTATCTTATTAATTAGTGTGGTAAGTGAATTATCATCTTTGTGCACTCTCTTTTGTTCATGTGACAATGCTTTTCCTTGTTGATCAGATAGCTGAAACTATGTCAATAATGAACCAAATGTTATTTCCAGTTAATATTGTATTTCTTAAAATAATCATTATTTAAATGAAAAGGCAATTGTTTTATCCAGCTGCAACATAAAAATGTCTGCTAGCACATAGATAGTAATTAAACCTCTGTATTGTATGCCACTTATAGAGTATCCAAGTGTGCCTTCAGAATTGATCATTCTGCTCTCTCTCTCTGAAATAGTTTTCGTGAAGCATGCAGGTTTTACAACTCCTTAGCAATACTGTGACTTGTATCTAGTTTCATACCTTTAAGTAAAGCTTTTCACACTGAAAACATTATTTTACCCTATTCTGGAAATGTTATTTGGATTATAGGAAAGGTCACTGTACTTTAAAAATGACAAGAAATCTTTGATGAATTTATGACACTCATTGACAAAGCTTCATAATAAATAATGCTCTGAGGAGTTTGAGAAAATAGATTGAGTCTCCAAAAAACCTTATTTTCCAATATTTTTATTAATTTCTTTTACATTTTTGTGAATAACTTTTGAGATAGTTTATTTTTATGACATTATAATACAATGCAATAATAAAAATAAAACAAATTTGGCAAATAAAAAGAATAACACTAAGTTTTTAACAATTATTTAAGACAATCTATTCTAACTGTATGTTAGTCAAGATAAGCTGACTGGATCAGTCCTTACAGCTTATGATAACCCTTTAAAAATGTAACATCATATTATGCTGAGTGAAATAAGTCAGAGAGAGAAAGATAGATACCATATGATTTTACTTATATGAGGTATCTAAGGAACAAAAAGAACAAACTAATCGAAAACAGATGCACAAATATAGTGGACAATTTGGTGACGGACAGAGAGGAGGGAGGTTGGGAGGGTCGAAGAAGCACAAATTAGTAGTTGATAGTTGGGCATTGGGAGCATGGAAGAGGGAATGTAATTAGCATTAATATGGTGGCTAAGTGAAGGGCCAGGGGAGCAATTGGGGGAACTATTTTATGAACATTATAGATATCTAACTAATGTACTATATACTTGAAAATAGTTTAAATAAATTTATTTTTAAAATGTGACATAAAAGGATATTTGTGAAAATCTACATTATTGCACATTTCTGTCACCATATATTTGACTCCCTTTACCCTCTTCATCCTCCTTTATCCCACTTCCCCTCTGGTAACCACCATTATGTTGTCTGTATCTATGAGTTATTTGTTTGTTCGTTTGTTGTGTTTGTTCGTTTGTTGCTTTTTGTTTTATATCCCACATATGAGTGAAATTCTATAGAAAGAAACAAGACTTTGAGTGATGAGAACACAATACAGTATACAGATCTGATATCATAATGTTGTATCCCTGAAATTTAATGTAATCAACAATGTTACTTCAATAAATTCCGTTTTTAAAAAATTATTTATATTTCATATTTGTGAAAGGACTACAAAATAGTCTAACATGTTTTCCAATAAAACCATCAAACTGCCAGCAAACTATTTATTATCCAAATGTGTGTTTACTATCCAGCATTGTGTTTCCAACATTTAGAAAGACTCCTAGAAAGGATGGTATCTGTTTTACTCATCAATATGTCCTTAGTGCTTAGCATAATGTCTGACATATAATAAGTACTTAATATGTAACATTTAAATTATAAATTATTAAATAAATGTGAAATTATGTGACACCAAGAATACAATATTATGTGGCTACATGAGCTTGCCTTTCATGTGAGTGATTAGTTTGTACTGAGTGAACTTGATGGGTTTTGTAGAGTTTGTTATCGTGTTGCTGGTTCTGGAGTTCATTTCTGGTATGAGATGATCTTAACATCATCCAAACGAATATGCATATGTGGATCCATGGATTTTGAAATACTTACTAAAAAGGAAGTCTTTAAGAAATTTTAAAAACGAAGAATTAGTAGTGAAATATTGTCAATATTATAGCATTTTTATTAAATTAAACCATACTAGAATCATAAAGTAGAGCAGCATTTAGAGGGTTGTGTGGAAAATAACACGCATGTACTATAGAGTAAAACATGTACTAGAGAAGAAAAAGTTTATTTGACATTCCTTGCCACATATATACCCAATATCCAATGATGGAATGGGGATAGTAGCCACATAAAACTATTTAAAAGGAGGAAAATTGAATACCTTTAGCAGTTGCTGGTTACACTACTACTACACTTCAGCCATTATAAAATTTCCTGAACTGGTAGTACTCAAGTTTCCTAATAAGACTCCAATTTCCATTTATTTCTATAGCTCTGGGTTTTGACTTCAATAAGAAAGAGGTATTTTGTTCACTATCCTCCATGAGTACATTTGAAGTGAGCATTAGGAATTACACACCCTCTTGAAGGTGGTACAATTTTGGGGACATGCTCCTTTTTGTAAGAGGGTTGGGAACTCAATTGTATTTTAACCTTGAGCGATGATATTTTTAGTCTCAGCTTTTTGTGTTTTAGGTGATATGTTTTCTGCAAAAATTTAACTCTGATCTTTTCTTCTAGTTAGTTTCATGTACCAATATTCACACACAGAGTTTTTCCTAGATGAGATTCTAAAATTTGTTCTATTCTCTTGCACCCTTCAACTCCAACCCACCTCTCTCTCTACTTAGTCATAACCTCTCTGACACTACAGACTTATAAGACTACAATCTCAATTTGACATAGACCATAGACTGGGATTGAAGGAGCTCTTGTCTCTCAAAGCTGTTTTATTCCCTAATTCTTTGCCTCTGGGAACAATAGAATTTTTAGTTTTTCAAGGTCCCAAAATTCTAGGCTTTCTCTACTCCCTTTTATTTCTGCTTACAAAATGACCATTTTTCTTGTGATCTTTTTTTCCCTGTAATTCTTGCCAAATATATTTACTAGTAGCCAATAACCTCTAAGAGTTTCCCAACTACTTCTAGATGTCTGTAAAGAGTAGACTGGGTGGCTTCAATGAGTTTGTAATCTAACTGGAGAAACAGGATATACATAAAATCAATTATAATTAAAATTTTTAATATGTGCTAAATGGCTAGTGATTGATTCAGAAACTAAGTTTTATTTCAGTTCAAAAAGAGTTATGACCACCCACCAGCTCAATTCAAATAATAACCATTGCAGACTTTTGAGAGAAGTAGCAACATAATCAGAAATGAGTTTTAGAAAACCATTGTGTAACTAAGCTTGTGTATGTAATATTAAAAATCTAATATGGAAAGTTTCTAAATTTATGCTATGTTCCTTCTGGGGCTTTAGTGATGTTTTGAAACAATGTTGGCATTGAGACTAGCAACAATACTTTACAGACAGAGATGATCCATGAAGTGATCAGATTTCTCATTTAATCTCTCATTAGCTAAGAAATGTCAGATACTCTGCTGTGAAAAAAAAGAAATATGGTATTCCTACACCCTGCATGTGTTTATAAATATCTACTGGTACTTTAAGTTGAGCATTGAAAATAATTCACTAAATGATAGCTGTAATGAAGTGTGAAATAACTTATCCTCTTTGTTGTTGATAAAGATTATTATGTTAGGCAAAAGATGTATTTATCATGTAGCCTTGACAGTACAGACCTTCTACAACAAGGGAACTAGAAAACAAACAAGCAAAAAACCAAACATATGAAATTAATTTGCTATTTAAATCCACACGGTAGTTATGACTCAGACACCTGCCCCCGGGGTCAGAGCGTGCCTTTGAAGCTATTTGAATCTCCAGACAGTAGCTGAGGGATTCAGACTAGCAATGCCAACTTTCAGTTGCTTCTTAGGATCTGAGAGAGAAACTTCAAATGCAGAGGTTTTCTTAGCACTTATGTCCCACATGTGACCCGCATGACCATTTAACCAGACTCATATCCAACTCATCAAAAGTGTTGCAATGTTTTAGGTCACAGTCAAAATTCAATTTATTTGAGGCAAAAAATTTTCACACCATCCTCAGGTATTTTTGCAGCCATTTTGTATGACATCCCCTACCAATACTCCTTCTCACCACAAATTCATTATTATTCCAAAGCATAAAGTTTTTGCATCACAGAAGTCCTGAAATTTTGCAAAGGGAAGTAAAGATTATCATGATCAATACCACTTTTGAAATTGTTTATTAATTTTTAGCATTTCTTTTCATTGTAATTTTAGGACATGCTAAATTTTAAATAAAATTTACATAATTATGAAGATAATACAGTATTTAAAGCATGTACAATAGATATGTTGTCCATGTTTATTTTAAAGGAAATTGTTCTAGAACTGTGTTCCATGATGGATTTTTGACTATTTGCTACACATCAAGCCTTCAGGTAAAATTAAATTATTATCATGAATCTTAGTTAAATTTTCATATTAAGAATAATGAGATAGGAAGATTTATGTGCATCACAATTCCTCTTAAGAAGAGCACTGACTTTGGACAAAAGTTTTAATATTTAAAATTTTAAAATAATTAGAATATTCTATTTAATATATTAAATTTTAAAGTAAATATTTTAGTATTTTAAAACACCCAAAGTAACAAAGTACTTTCCTTCTTTCTCACTAAAGCCTAGAAGTTCTCTCAAACCGAAACATCAGAAACTGGGCTAACCTCTTCTGCATAATAGAAAAGAGAGAATAGGTAGTTCTTGTGGGAAATCCAGAATAGTAAAGTGAGAAACCAGGAAGCTGGGTATGACATAAAAAAAGAGATAAGAGCAGAGTTTCTCAATCTCAGAACTATTCATATTTTGAGTTGGATAATTTTTTGATAGGGACAGGGAGAACTCCCTGTGCATTGTAAAACTTTAACAGTATCTCTGGTCTCTATACGTTGGATACCAGTAACCCCTACGCCAATTTGACAACAAAAAATGTCTCCTGAATTTGCCAAATATCCCTTGAGAGGGCATTTTTGTCTCAGTTGAGAACTAGTAGACAAAAGGTATATCAAATGGCAGTCTGGCTATAATTGGATTTGAAAAGAACGTGAATGTTTAATATGAATTTTTTGTTTTGTTTTGTTTTGTTTTGTCTTGTTTTGTTTTAAATCTCTGTATTGGCATTGAAGAAACCCTTAAAAATTACACCTTCCTTTCCAAAGTCTGAATTCAAAAGTAATTAAGAGCTAAACTCAGGAATCTGGCAAATGGATGTCAAAATAGTTGATTACTAATAAAAGCTAGATTCAATTATATATACTAGGTATGAAATTCCTGAATCATAGAGTATGCTTATTTTCAGACTTGTAGAATTTACCAAAAATTTTTCCAAATAGTTGTATAATTTTACAGTCACATCAACAATGAATGAGAGTTGCAGTTGTTCCATGTCCTCACTATGTTGCCATTTATCTTTATCTCTGCAATTAAAATTTAGCAATTGTGGTAGTAAAGTGATATCTTATTGTGTTTGGGTGTTTCCCAGATCACTGATAATATTGAGAACCAGTTCATATGCTTACTGGACATTTGGATATTCTTTTTTGAAAAGAGCCTGTTCAAGACTTTTGCCCATTTATTAAAAGATTGGTCTCTCTCTTTTCGTTTTTAATTAATATGAAGGTGAACTTTATGTATTCTGTATACAAGTCTTTTCTCAGTATATGTGCTACAATATCTCTTCTCAACAAGTGGCTTGCTTATGCATGCTTAATATTTTAAATTTACACATGCAAAGTTTTTAATTTCGTGACATGCAACTTATAGATTTTTTCTTATTTGGTTAGTAATGTAGAAATCTTTAAGAAATCTTTGCTACTCCAAAGTCATAAATGTGTTCTATTACGTATTCTCCTAGAACAGAGGTCAGCTGATTATACCCATGAGCCAAATATAACCCACAAACTGTTTTTATATGAATCATTACCTACCAATGATTTTTACATTTATTGCAACATAGCCACACTCATATGTTTACATATAGCCTTTGACTGCTTTAATGCTTCATCAGCATTGAATAGGTGCAATAGATATTACATGGCCTGAAAAGTGTAAGGTATCTGGCTTTTATAGAAAAAGTTTGTCAACTCCTGTTGTAGAAAGTTGATTTCTTTAGGGTTCACATTTAGGTATATGAACCTTCTTGAATAAATTTTGTGAGGCGAAGGTCAAGGCTTATTTTTTATTCATTGGATCTCTCACTCCATTGTCATTTATTGAAACACCTGTTTTCCCTCATTGAATTTCATTAGCACTTTTGTCATAAATTAAGTGACAATATATGTATATATGTATTATGTATTTATGTGTACATATATACTTATGCATTCTATAATACATATATTGATATATAAACATATTAATAATATATTGGCAATATATTATACATTATAAAATATATACCACATGTCACACATACATGTGATATTATATGTAATCCTGAACTCTATTCTGTTGCATTGTTTTATTTAACTATTCTTATATGAATATCATATTACCTTAATGGCTAGTTTTATAGCAAGACACATCTAGTAATGTAAATCTTCTAATTGTTCTTAATCAAAATTGTACTGACTATTTTAGGTCTTTGCATCTCCATACAGATTTTAGAATCATCTTGTCAGTTTCTAGAAAAGAATCATGAGATAATTTTGAAACTATAAATTAATTTGGGGGAAACCAGTGTCTCAAAAATATTGAATCATTCAATTTATATATAAGGTAAATATCTTATGTATTGGTCTTCTAGAACTTCTCTCTGCAATATTTAGCAGTTTCAAGGATAGAATATTTTCACATCTTTAGATATATTTATTTCTAGGTATATGATGTTTTTACACTATTGTGAATAGTACTATTTTTAAGTTTTATTTCCCGTTGACTTGTTGCCAGTATAGAGATGTAATTGATTTCTCTATATTGACATTGCTAAATTCACTTACTAGTTCTAAGGATTTGTTTGTATATGACTTTCTTATTTTACTGCCTAGGAATATAATGTAATATTTTAAAAGAAATAGTGATAACTGTCCCACCTTCGAGAAAAAGTTTCAATATTCACCATTAAGTACTATATTAGTTGAAGATGTTTTATAGTTCCTTTTTCAAGTTGATGAAATTCCCTTCTATTCTTGGTTTGCAGAAAGCTTTTGACCATGCCTGAGTGTTGAATTTTATCAAATATTCTTTCCACATATATTGAGATGATTATATTTTTTCTTCATCCTGTTAATATGGTCAATTACATTGATTGATTTTGTAGAATCTTATTTGCTCCTATATGACTAAAATAAACTCTACTAGGTTATAATGCATTAGCATTTTTTTAATGTATATCTGGATTTGATTCCCTAATGTTTTGTTTAGAATTTTTGTATCTATATAATGAGGGATATATTTAATCTGAATTTAATGTATGACATTAAATTAAATGAAAACAGGCTAGACGTTGCACTTAAAAGACAGAGATTAGCTGATTGGCTAAAAATACAAGTTTCTGTTTTTAAGAGACAAACATTCTTGGATATGTTCCTCCCACCTCAAAGAACAAAAATTTTATGGCAAGATCTCTTATTATCTAAGCAAATATAAATCCATTTAAATTATCTCTAAAACTACCAAGTTCATTATTTAATAATACACATTATTCAGCTATGTTTATGTCCCATACATAGAAGCAACACTTGTTTGATTTTAGGGTTTTCCAAATCTGCCTGTTCTATCCCAATTTATGTTCTGCTTCTTTTCCATATGAATCTCTAAGATTATTGTCCATGAAGATTCACCATCCAGTTTATATATAGTCTATATGTCCCCTGCACACAAGAGGCATAGTTTTACCTTTTTTTTTTTTTTTTACCGCTAGTTTTATGCTAGTCTGCATAATTTGATCATGTACTCATGACTAAACCATGTTCATCCTAAAGTGAAAGGCTAGTTCTAAAATAGAGTTACTGAAAAATTTAAAACATAGAACAAGTTGAGTAGAGGAAGTAGTTTACATGTTTACAGTGGTTAATTTAAATGATGAGATTAAATAATTGTTTCCCCCACCCCCTTTCTTATTTGTGTGTATTTTCAGTGGTTTTCATAATAGGCTTATATTATTTTAGACTATTTTACCATCAAATTTTAACTATTAATAACCTGGATAAAGTATATGCATGTATTGGGTCTGTGTAGGTGTAGGTATGTATATATGCGTGTGTGTGTGCTTTTCTTAAATTTGCTAGATGCTAGTTATGTGACTTTGAAAATAATTATTTAACTTCTCTGCACCTCAGTATTCTATAAAAATGGGGATAGTAAGGTCAAACATAAAAAATTCAATAAATGTTAGCTTTAATTATTACTATTATTATTGTTATTATTATGTAATATTAGCAGTTTATGGATAGGTATGTATATTGATAGATGATGATAGATAGATAGATAGATAGATAGATAGATAGATAGACAGACTCAAAGTAAATTGAATAAAATATTAAATATTGTTAGCACTAAGTGATGGGATTATAGGACATTTTTTTCTAACATATAAAATCTATTATTTCCATAATTAGAAAAAAACTTTGTTTCAAATGTGAGAAGTCACTTTTCTGTAAGAAGTTAATTTATCTTTTCTGTTCTTTGAAGTGAATATTGTATTTTGTTTGCTTGAAATATTGTAATATATCTAAGAGACACATTTTAAGAACTAGATGCTAAAACACAAGGGAAATGCCATATATGGAGATTTCTTCTTTGCTTTCTGCTGCTGCATTCTTAGGAGACAGATTTACCTTCTGGATGAACTACTTTAACTTTTGATTTATTAGGTCTGTGGGAACAATGCACTCTTCTTATGATAATTAAAAAAATGAAAAGGGGCATGTATTCAATATAACATATTAAATTAACCATATTCGGTTTTGTGTCCAAATTTCAGGGGTGCTTTAATCACAGAAAATGGAGACTCAGGAAGCTGTCACTAGAACGTTGGTACTGGTTTGATCCCCAAATAATTACTTTCTATGGGATCACATCAAACAGTCAGGGAAGAGGTGTATCCTTGGTCCATTCAAGAAAGAAGACTGGATCAGAAATGGATCTCCTCATTTGATGGGGATTTATGATCATAAAACTGCTGCTTGCATACTCTGAGGCCTGAAGGTAAACTACAAGGTAAACTACTACAAAGTAGCCCTTTCTGTTTTGCTGTCAGCACCAAAGAGGCTGTCGGGTATTTAAAGGCTTGTGAGGTCTTGGCAATATTTCTATGTGCTCCAGATGGACTTGATAAGATTCAGGGGTAACTTTAGCCATAGAATACTGAGAGAAGAGTATAGACATAGAATGTCCTTAGTTTAGAGAACAGCTCCATAAATCTTAAAATGCACATATATTTTGATGTGTGGCTATTCATATGAGGTTATTGTGTTTCACGAATAGACTTCCAGAGAATGACTGTCTCAAGAGAGTAACAATGATAACAACAACAAGAACATAATAATGCAAGTGTTAGCTCATTGGGAAACCTGTAATGCATCCATCTTGAACTACCTCCAGAATTTAATTCAACCCACAGCAGTTACAGGGCTCCAGAGGATAACTTGGAAGATTTAGTAATAATTTACATAAAAATGGTTCTTCTCTTTCTCCGAATAATTTTTATCTGTAAAGTAATAGAGATGATAGGCAAATGACCTAAGACTTAACTCTGTTCACTGCTTTGAAACAAATGCATTTGGGCACTCTAATGGGAAAGCCCAACCTAACACTACCAGCAAGAGAGACCGGAGAGCTTCCTGGAAGATAACTCTATGGAAACAGAAAATCCGACAGACAAATATGGTCCAATAAGATTAGTAGTGAGAGAGCTATTTGTCAATATTCTTTACTAAGCTGTTTGTCTTGGTCCAGATTCTACTTAATGGAGTAGCCTGAGCCTCAAAAAATGTTTGCAAGGAAAGAGCTATGATTTTTTTTTAATTACCATCACAAAAATGTGTACCACTATGCTATCTAAAGGGGTTCTCTAAAC
This sequence comes from Rousettus aegyptiacus, assembly GCF_014176215.1. NCBI lineage: Eukaryota > Metazoa > Chordata > Mammalia > Chiroptera > Pteropodidae > Rousettus > Rousettus aegyptiacus. The sequence continues at coordinate 67,917,306 of NW_023416284.1, forward strand.
CACTGCTTAGAAAATCCCTGCCTTTACGGCCCAGGAGAGGGACTGAGCTGAAGATGGGGAGAGTGGAGGGCGGTATTATATAGGAACTAACTGGATCTGTTTCATGGTTTATCTAAAACATCTGCTGAGTCATACTTAAGGATGTTGTAGTTCCTAAAAATGTGTCTGTGTATTTGTAGAGGTAGATGGAGCACAAAATTGCCTATGATAAGCTATAAAAAATTAGATTTCTACTAGATGCCTCTCAAAATTTGGCTTGTCACCAGAGTTTTCAGAGATTGGCACCTTTACATCCTATCTACTGCAGAAAAAAAAATTCTTTCTAAACTTTAAGTTTATTTATTTCATTTAAAAATGAGTAGGCATTCCACCATTATCATTTATGTTGAAGATTATAACAAAATATATACATTGTCTGAAACAAATTGCCTCCATGGAACTTAAGCCAAGAATTATAATAAATCAACATTTATATCAAGGAAGGCAATATGAAAGGACCTAGCTATTTTCTTTGATATGATAGATAAGAAAAATAATATTTAAAATAGGTCCAAATCATTCAAACTTTAACTAAATCAAGATGGCAGGCTTGAAATTAAGGTACATCTTGAACTTTCTACTAAATTCAGTCAAAGTCACTTAACTTCCTCAGAAATTATCATGGACGGACAGAGATAAAAGCAAACACAGTGAGTTCAAACAGAGACTTGATGCCTATCAAAGTCCTGCTGCCTAATTCTCCCCGGCTGTTAGGTTCAAGGAGATTATTTTTTCCAATAACAATTAGATTGCCAGACACATTAACCTCCCCCCATCTTGTGATCTTTTAAGTGCAGTTCTACTCACCTATAATAGTTCTCTAAAAGCTACTCATTTTTAAACTATTCAATCATTTACACTTAAAATTGATCACAATTGACAGAGGTCCAACACAATACCCTGGGTGACGGTATCTCAAGCTACTAATGCTTCATGTGAGAAGCTGGTTGGCAGTACAGTGGCCTCAAGATAGAAAAGTGGGATCAGAACATTATGAAAGACCTAAGAAATCTTTCAAACTAAACTGTAATTACATATTCCATTTTGAATAGCGCTCTCGAAAATAGTTTAATAAATAGATATATTTTTCTTTCCAGTGGGAGATTTTCTCCAGCCCTTAATTTTTTGTGTGTTACAAAATCTTGTTTTATTTTTAAACACTTCTCAGCAACTCTCTTAGCTCATGGAGGGTCTCATATGTACAATTAATCTTACTTTTTCTGTAGTATGATAATATATTTTCCAAAAAAATAAGTCATTTTTTTCAAGGTGATGCAAACTTCATGTACCAATACTACTAAACATCATTGAAAATTGACCTTTAAATATCATTGAAAATAGACTTTTTAAATCCTTTTGGTTCATTATTTGAAATTAAATTTCAATTGTCTGAGAAACTATTCATTCTTAATTCAAGAGCCTGAATTCTAGATGCTGGGCTGTATTTCTTTTAGACATCAGAAATAGGTTTACACAGAAATTTGTTAGAAAAAAATGGCAAGGCATTGTGGTTTTGTGATATGAATACCTAATCTTTTGATTTATCTTCAACATAAAACACAATACCAAAGATGCATTTTTCAATGTTGTAAAAGAAAACATAATAAAATCGATCTTATAAGATGATCATTTGTCAAGCTTTATGACCTTGGGAAAGAAGACTAGGTTTCATAGGAAATGTAAAAATAATTAAGAGGTATAACATTTTGTTACCTTAATTTACTCTTACCAGATTTTTATTCTCATTGAATTTGATTCTCCCTTTAATAAGGACAAGGGGCTAGAAGTATGAATTTCCCTCCAGGGGAAATAGTTATTCCATGAACAGACATGTCAGGGGAACCCAGTTTCTGTTTTGCAGATGAAAGGGGTGCAATGTGTAGCTCCTAATGAGCATAGTTCTATTTGGGCATCAAGGGTTATATAAAAGGAAGATGTTGGAGCACATGGGGTATTCTCCAGGTCTCTATTTATATTTGTATGTGTTTTTCTAAGGTTTGAAATTCACAGCACAGGAAATAATATTTCTGCATCTCTGTGTTTAGCATTATTAGCAAAAAGTTATCTTTTATACCTCTCACTTAACTCACTCCGGCATTATGAAGATTGGATAGCACTATCCTTTATCTTCATAATTCCAAACTTCTACTTTCAGAAACAATTTCAGATGGGATGTCCAATTGTCTGCCATCAGCTCCCGTTTCAAAGTTTCGATCTAGAACGAAACACTTAAAAATATGCTTCAGTATTTATTTTCCTAGTTCTACTTACCAAAGTCAACTGGCTTGAACTTGATTGAACTCGTTAATTCCTAACCTAATCTTTATAATTAACCCTTATATAAAATAATTGATTTAAACATTCATGGTAAGGCTAGATGCCCTACCTCTAGAATAATTTATTTCCATTATCAGGAGATAATAATTAAGTAGTCCCTGAGTTTGTTCGACATATAGTTTGGGGTTAAGTGACAATATCCTTTTGTTTTTAAAATGTCATACGCCAAAATAAAATCTAAAATATTTTCTACTACTTCACCCTAGTTCTATTTTATCTTTACATGTATAACTTGAATTTTAATGTATAGCTGTATAACAGAGTCGTATGCCAGAATATAGAAGTCTAATTTCTATTTCTTTAAATTATTGCTTAAAATTAATGGCACATTGTAATACTGAACTCTAAAGAAACAAATTGCAAAATTTCGTCAGTATACATTCAAACATTATTTCCCAGTTTAGTCCTTTGCTGGACAGATTTTTTGTGCCTGCCTAATTTGAACACATTTAGTCATTTGTCATCAGACTCCAAATTTAACTGAGTTAACATATTTTATTTAATCTTCCCCAAAGGAAATATATTGAACTCTACTAAAATAGCAGGGCTTTTTCGGGGTAAAGAAGTTTCACAATAAATCACACACACAGAGCTAACACTTTAATATCCTGCATATATATAAGGAAAACAACTGCCAAAGTCGTTGAAAGTGTAATGAAACATAACCTTCCTCCCATGAATTAGTACTTGCATTTCTGTTTTCTTGTTATACCTTTTTGAAAAATAGTAAAAATACTCCCTTTATTTTAAAATATCACCTTTAATATTGATTAAAATACTGTATAAATGTATTTTGTTCTTTCAATACACATTGGAAATAGAGGTTTCTTATCTCAAGAATGGGAACATGTTCAAAGCAAGTATTTACTAGGTATGTAAGAACAGCCTTAAAAACTCATGATTTAACATTAGGAGGAAAAGAAAGCAGTGAATACTAGCCCAAAGGGGAAAATATAACCAAATATATTTATTTTACTGAATAACCTGAGTAATTAAATGACAAAGTTGAGACTAAATTTTTCAATAGGTGTTTAACAGTATCTAATGTTTTTACTTAAGAAACTTATTAAATTCTGAATAGTGAAGCAGCCTGGATTCAGTCAAGAAAGAACTATGAACACATATTTCAGTGATATGAATTATGACAATAAAAAATGGACTATGTAAATAGATGAGTATTTTAGAATAAACTGTTATAAGAAAAAGACTTTTGCCCAGAACTAGATTGAAGGGAAAAAAGTCTGTAACTCAACCACAAATTTTGACTCTTCAGCATAGAGCACATTTTTCTCTAGAATGTAACAAGTTTAGTTCTAAAATGAAATATTTTTTTTCAAGATAACCTATATTAAAACATTAGTTTTCATGTGAGTTAATTCATATGATTTTTTATATATTCTTCCTTACCAATTATTATCAGCTAGTAGTTATTTTTTCTAAACTTTAGACATCAAATTTTCATAAACATTCAGGCTAAATTGTCAGCTGAGTAAAAATAGAGATCATTATTAATATTTCAGGTAAGAGGTTGCCATATTTGAATTTTATGCTATGACCTCTTTTCCACAATCATGTATTATTTAGGTGGTATACTGTCAATTTTTCATCGTATGTATTTTGACAGTTTTATTCATTCAGGCAATCTTAATAAGGCATTCAATAATCACAAGCTATTCACTTCATTAGGCACCTTAGAAGATATAAGACATGATTTTGTCCTCAAGAAGCTTATATGAGAATAGCTAAAACAGAAAATATGTCATAAAGTAAATTCACATTAAGCATCATGAGGCTACTTTCAATGGAAGATTTACTGCATTAGTTTTGTGATAGAAAAAGTATTGGCTTTAAGACTAAATGACTACAGTTGAATCTTGACTCTAATACTTAGTAACACTGTAGCTTTGGGCATAATATTTTACATTTCCAGAGATCCAATCCCCTTATCAAAAAAACTGGAATACTAGTATCTAAATTATAGAGTTATAGTTAGGATTGAAGATAGTGTATTTAATGTGCTTGATACATGGTAGTTGGGAGACAATTCTCCATGACTATCTCTTGTTTCTGTATGGTTCAAGGCCTCCGAGAAAAGGTATTTGAAGCCAATGTTTGTATAAGGAGACATTCCAGGAAAGTAAAGCCGGAAACATCTCTTTATCTGGGACATCCCAAGATAGTAAAGGTAAAATATTCCTTTCCTTCTCCTTCCCTCTCCTTCCTCTCCCCTCCTTTCTCTTAGCCTAAAGTAAATTTGTTTATATTCCTGGGTGATAATTTTAGAGATGCCTTCAACTTCTTCCCCTGGGACATTTGCAATTCGGTATAATGAGATCTCTTTTTCTGGAGGAGAGAATGGCATGTCACTAGTAGCCCTATATAACATTAGAGTTTTCTAATTTTGGAGTTTATTTCCTTTGATACACAGGTAACATGGCATTCACCACATCGCCATGTGGAAATAGAATCATTAAGGAATCCATACAAAGTTATTGCTCTTAATACTGCCTTGTTGTGAGTAATAAATTGCCTTTATTTCTGACCCAGATACATGGAGTTGGTAAGTAGGTAGGTAGGTAGGTAGGTAGGTAGGTAGGTAGGTAGGTAGATGATGATAGATAGATAATAGATAAATAGATAGATGATAGATAGATAGATAGATAGATAGATAGATAGATAGATAGATAGATAGATGGATGGATAGATGGATGGATGGATAGATAGATAGATAGATAGATAGATAGATAGATAGATAGATAGATAGATGCTAGATGATAGATAAATGAATAATGATAGATAAATGGGTAGGTTAAATTTTTAGTTAGCAAGTACTGTAAAAGTTTAGACCATTTACAGTTTTCAACTTAACAGAAGGTACTCAAACTTAGTAATTATTTTTATGAGTTTTTAAGTAGTTTAAGAAGCATCATTGTTATAAAAGCCCATGTTAAAGGCAAGGTAGCATTTGAGCTGAATCTTCATGGATGGGTAGAATGAAACCATTTATAGATTGTGTGAAAATCATTTCAAATATCAGGAGTAATATAGAAAAGACTGTGTGCAGGAGGCAAATCAATGTTGGGCTCATACTATAAACATAAATTTATTAACTTCGATAAAGTACAGGCTGTACAAGGAAGAGTAGACAGAAACGAAACTATAGAAAGAGATTGATTTGAGAGCATGCATTGCCTTATCAGGTGATAGCTTGAAAAGCATCAGAAAGCAATGGGAAAAAATTACATTTTAGCAAATAGCAGGACATTCGAAGTTATACTTTGAAAAGATAACTCCGTTAGCTGTGTATATTAGGGAAAAATGAACAAGGAAAGGTTGGAAGAGAGACTTTTCTAGTCATCCAAATGAGAAGTAATGTGGCCTAAAACCAGACATAACAGTGGAAACAGGACTGAGAGAGTCCAGAGTAGAATAATGCTTGGGGTCTTGGTCTTGGGGCAGTATTATTCTGGTCTTTATACCAAAGAATCTGATCTATTGACAATCTTTCAGAATTCCCAAAGTACTCTTAGGTATTCTGTTACATGTCATTTTCTGATGGTTTCAGAATGAACTAAGTACAAAACTCTCAAATTTGCAGAGGTGAACCAAACTTTATAGGGCATATCAGATGTAAGTTGAGCTGCATGTGACCAAAATCTTAATATAACGATGTACTTAAACTGCTTCTGCTTCCTACAGTCTCTAAAGTAATGGCCCTCTCCTAATGGTCCAAGACAGCTGTTTGAAGTCCAGCCCTCACGTTCTTATGCCAAACAACAAGATGGAAGAAGGAGTGAATAAGACACACTTCCAGGATAGTTCATGAAGGAAGTCTCCACTTATAGCCCTTGAATAAAATACTGCCACAGGCCCATATGGAAATAGAAGGGAGGAAAAGATATGAAATATTTTATCTGGTAGCATTGTGCCCAGATAAAAATTAGTTCTGTTATCAAATGCAAGGGAAAGATGGGCATCTGATAGGCAACTATACAAAGAAGTACTATGGGAACCTAATTTTCCTGAGATACTTTAGATTAAGTCTCAGGGTTTGCCTCAATAAAGTGTGGACCTGCTCAGACCAGATTTCCCTAATGTGACACTTAAGTGTCATATGAAGTCTTGACTCAGAATCCACCATCATTGATTGGTATTGCCTAGGGAGATCTAAACCACCATTTGAGCAAGTGGAGTACTTCATAACCAAATACAAAATAAAAAGAAAGCCTGGAGGTTGTCACTATCTTCATTTACTAATTTAAGGTTTGTTTGTTTTTCAGAATTTACTTTGAAAATGAGGTATCTCGTAAGATAGGCAATAAATGTCCTAGAGAATTATCAAAGGTATTCAAAGGATATTAATTAAAAAGGATAGGGTGAGAGGAAAGTTAATAGAAATATTTGGGAGTTGAGGTAGACCCTGAAGAATTGCAGAATTTGTAATATGTAGAGGTGGAAGGAAGAGGAGAGTATTTAAGGTGAGAAGAACAATGCCAGAGTGGTGTGAAAGCACAGGGTAGGGTAACTACTGGAGCATGGGATATATGAAGGGAAATGGGACAGGCAGGTTAAATAGTGCAGGATGAGACCACAGAAGAGTTATAATTCTGAGCTCCAGAGTCTCTGATTTATTGTAAGTGTTAGACTACCATTTCTTGTCTTAAGGACCTCACTGCATATTCAGAGTTGTGGTGCTAATATCTGTGGTCACCCAGGAAAAGAATCAAGGGAAATAGTTAAGTACTGAGATGGCAGAACAATATTGCAATGGGAATATTCTGCTGACATTCTGCCTCAAGATTGTTCTCAGGGAGGGAAAAGGTATGTATGCTCATCACATCTTAGGAGTAGGCAGACCTTTAGGCAGAGAGAGTAAAGACCACTCCTAGGCTTCTTTCTCTCAGTCTTAGGCAGACTGTCCTTCCAGTTCCCAAACAATTAAATTCCCACAACTAATATGACTGAAAAAAAAAAAATTGAAGCCAAACAAGTTTTTTGGCTGTTAAGATAGCTCTATGGCTATGAACATTGTGAAATCCTCAATAAAAAGTTTATTGGGAACATAATGAATCTAATTATGTTTAAAGCAAAACATAACTGTGTGCACAAGAGCACCATGAGCCCTTCATATAAATTCAGACCTTGGCCAAACTTTAAAATCCATTAACTGTTCCTTGGCAAGCCTAAAGAATGATTAAAAGTACTATTTTCACATAAATACCTATAAACACAACTTTGAACATATCAGATAGAAACTGAGTCTACTTTGACATAAAATTGTATTTTAAAAATTCACATAACCTGAACAGAATCCTAGGATATATTTTAATTCTCAATAAACCAAGCCACACCATTAGAAAACTTGATTTTGATATGGTTTTATTTTATTTGCCTTTGCATTCCCAGGAATAAATATCAGAATATCAACTGTGAAGAGAATTTAAAATAATGTATGTTGGTTGTTTTCCCCATTCTACATTTCTGTCCCCTCCCACAAAATCTTTTGATTCCAGCTAAACCTAGAGACACAAGGAAAATAACCTCAGCCTTCATTTACTCCTGTTCATCTGACGTCCAAAAGTCCTTAGAAAACATAGATCAGTTTCATTCTCACACTAAAACTTCACCAATGCTATCAATAAATATTGGTAACCAGATTTCCTGTCATTATCTATCCCTACATACAGTTTAGAAGCATCTGTTCAAGATATCTGTTTTCTACGACCCCTGCTCTAACCCTAAGTATATAAAACTAACATCATGTTAGAAGCTTAGCCTCAGATTCTAAAGAGCCCTCTAATCGTGCTCAAACATTGTTTTGTTTCAACCTAACTCTCCAATATCAGTTAGGCCTTCTCCAGCTGAAGACTTGCCATTAGTTTTTAATTCCTGATTTCTGGTTTTGTTCTCTTACTCTCAGTGGTCCAATCATCCTGACATTAAAATAAGTCCTCCTGAGCAACTGAGCAATCATACCCCCTTCCCAAGGATAACAGCTGTGAGTAATGGAAGAGCAGACTCTTTTGTTCTACGCATATTCATATGTAAATATATGATATATGTGTAATATCTGCAAATATATAAAGATATAAAATAATATTTGAATATAAATATATAAATGTATAAAATACACAGACATTTGTATATCCTTTGCCAGCCTCCCTCCTTTCCTTCCTTCCTACTTTTATCCTTCTTTTCTTTCTTCTACTCTTTTCTGGATTGTTCATGTCTTTTAATGGCTCTTCTTTTTTTCCCAAAGCAAAGGAAAAAAAATGACTTATCTTTTCCTATTAAAATATAATTAATGAATATATAATGTCATTTAAAATATAGCAGTAAAAAGGTGCTTGCAGTTTAAGCATACCTTGAATATGTTCCTATGTATTCATGAAACTTATGAATTTATCTGCCATTATTATCAAAATATTGCCAAAAATAAGGTTGATTCAAATAATAAACACATGATCCTGAAACCTCACACATACAGAAAACTATTATGAAAATTATTCTATATATTAATCATTTGTTATATATAATATAAATAATTTTGTAGTCTGCATGTTATCTTTTAACTTCGTTTATCTGAATTAATATAATGTTACTTTTCAATATTTTTTTCATTATGGCTTTGGCGTTTTGTATTTTGATAAAGAATATATCCCAACTAATATCAAGTTTGTGAGCATATTTTTCTACATTTTATTTTATCATTTTTATACTTTTGCTCTTCTACATTTAGAATATTGTGAATGTCAGTTAGGATTTTAACTTTTTTTAAAAAAAAAAAGAACAGTGAATTATCACAATACTATAGAAGTTTCAGGTTTTTCTCATTTTAATATTCTAAATCAGAAAATTAAATACATTCTCCACTCAGAACTAATGATATTTTTGACTATTCTTATGTCAAAATGACAAAGTTCTAATGTTCATTCTGTAAAATGTTTTCTTATGCAGAAAAATCCTCTCTCCACCTCCCACCCTGGCACTGCTTTCACCACTTTTTCAAAATTGCCTTGGCTGTTCTTGCCCATTTTCTCATCCGAATGAGTATTTGTATCTACCTATAAGTTCACCCGTATAAACCTTCAAAGATATTAGCTAGGACTGCTTGTATTAAAGAATTAATTTGAGAGAGAATTGGTCTAACAGATCAACTATATATCTCCCAGTTTTCCTACTGAACCTTTCAATAACTACTTGTAACCCAATGCAACTACATAGCCCTTAGACTCTATAGGTTGATGATGACCTGTGATCAAACTTGCACAGAGTACAGATCTCTTAAATATGGTCTTATTTTGCTATTTGATCAAAGTTATTTTATGTTTGCTATTGCATCTTTACCTGGCAACAAAAAGGGTATATGATAATTTCATGGTACCAATGTTGAAATTATCAACAATATTTTATGGAGTTACCAGACACGAACCTAAGTTGTATGTTTTTAAATCACTTTTCCCATGCTATAGACCTGTTAGATCATCCCCTTAGGATACCAGAATAATTTATTTTCTTTTATTGAAAATAAGCTGGCCCAGTCACTGTCAAGAGGTAGGATGTACAATCCACAAAAGACTGTCTTGAGTAGAACATAGTAGTTGAACTGAAAGGACTTTTAGATATTATTGAGACATTGAGTAGCATTTCTTTGATTTATAATTGAAGAAATAAGGCTAAAAAAGTGAAGTCTTTTTCAAGATTTGCTGGCTAGTTGGTGGTTACAGGGTATCCTCTTTTAGCACATATTATGGTTTTGTTCTGTTGGCATATCTGCTTGCTGAAAGCTACCATGCTAACCAGTCAATCAATCAATCAACCAATCAATCCATCCATCAATAAAAATCTGCTCATTTCATGTTCAGAAACTTTCAGAACCAGAGTAATATCTTCTCTGAGACCTCAAAATACCAAGTAATACTCCTATACTAGTGTTTCTAAGTTTTGCATCATGCATTTGAGAAGTTCTTTCCAGATATTCATAAGCAATAGCATATCTTACTCTCCATTGTCACTAGTGCAGATAGCGTTTTGCTACATGCAGTCTGTAACCATGTTAAGTTGCTGTTTAGTTCCATTGTGCTTAGTTTTTAATTGAAAGGACACAAATTATAGTATGTTTTCTACCTACTAGTTATAAGCAAAATCTAAAAACTTAAAAAACAGACATATTATATTTATTCTTTTTGTTTTCTTTGGTCATAAAATGCTTTCTGGAATAAAATGATAAACTGTGGATATGTTAGCACATTTTTTTAGCTCTTCTTTAAATATCTTAGCAAGCATTTCTCTGTGCATTAATGAGGTGGTGCCTAAATCATCATCCCATCTAAATCTGTTTTACTTTCCAGCAGGCTCATCACTAAACAGGTCAAATTTTGTTGAGTAACTACATCTCAAATTACCTAATCTTGTATCTCTTTTAAATATTTTTGTGGACTATAAAATGAAAAAATAGTGTCACAAAGACTGTGAGATGCTCATCTTGCACTCGATTTTCTTTTAATTTCTAATTGAAACTGATTTTACAAAGCAAAATTAATGCCATTCGATTAATGGATGATTTTTCCAGTTACTGTTGTATTGGTTTGTTGTTCTTCAACCTTGAAGATATCATTGACTATTAAGATTTATTTAACAAAAGTTTTCAATATAATGTCAACACTTCATTTTTCAACAATCCAATTAACTCTTCTGTCCAGTATCCCTGAATCTTCCTCAATTTTTTCTCATACAAACTCACTTGGCAACTCTATCTCTCTTACTCTGTTCTTTGCTGTTTTAAGACTTAAACATTCTCCTCAGATCTCTAACTTTTCTATCACCACACACACACACACACACACACACACACACGCACTCACAGTGGGTGATCTCTTACCTGGGAAAATCAAGTGATAAATTCCCTTCCTCGCCACCACCAATTCTTTTTTCTTTGTCCTATTTTATCATGGAAGATTTCCTATCCTCATACAAGACCAAATCCTTCATCTGGGTTCAACACAATTGAAATTGAAGCACATGAGTCTACATTTCAATATACATTCTTTTTACATTTTGTTCTTCATCACTAGCTAGCTCCCTGTGGCCAGTAACCTTATCTGTCAGTTCTCATTAGCCTAGAAGAGTATGTGACACATAATAGGTGCATAATAATATTGAAGGTGAGAAATACTCAATAACTATTTTCCTTAAGTTGCATAATTGAATTCAAGTAGTTACACTATGCTGAACATCAGTAGACCTTCTCAGTATCTTTAAACTTGGATGAAATGCTAATAATATCCTTCCCTAACATGCGTGGATTGTTTTTGCTACACAATTTTGCCCTTCTTGCACTTCCTTTTTTTTTTTTTTTTAGATTTTTTGGACCTAATTTCTTGGCTTTGATTCTCCCTGATAGTCTTTCTTCCAGAGGCTTGCTTGATCCATATTTATTATCTACTAGGGACAATAATAAAGCTAAAAGTTTTATGTTTTAAAGATAAATCTTTATTGTGAAAACAACGCATGTAAGAAAAAATGTACAAATTATAAATTATAATTATATGTATGCATATAAGGAAAAGTATACAAATAATAAATGTAGAGATAAACACCACCCAGGTCAAGGAATAAAATATCACCAGCCCTCCGGAACTTCTCTGAATTTTTCTTTTCAATATAACCCCCTTCCTCCTCCTTTAAGAAAACCATAGGTTTGGGGGAATAGGTGAAAAGGTGAAGGGGAATATAGTCGACAGTATTGAGATAAGTTTGCATGGTGACAGATGATTACTAGACAGTGTAGTGATCAAATCATGAGGTACATAAATACTGAATCTATAGTTTGCCTCTAAAACTAGCAAAATATTGCATATCGACTATATTTAAATAAAAATAAACACACGCAAAGAAAAAGTTAAAAATAGGCTTTTAAAGTATTTTGTAAAAATAAAATTCATCAACCCTAAAAAGAAAAAAAAGGGTAACTACTATCTTGACTTCTATATTAATCATTTACTTCTTTATTACCTAAACAGCCCTTGCTATACAATGCAGTTAGGGCTTTTCGTAATCAAAATCATACAATGTGTGTTCCTTTATGTCCGACTTTTTGGTTCAGCCATATGTTGATAAAAATCCATTGCTGTTGTTCTTTATAACTGTAGTTCAGTCATTTTCATTAATTCATAATTTATCTGTTCTATTAATGATACTAGGGTTGTTTATACATTATGATTGTTTTGAATAATGCTTCTATAAACTTTGTTATTCATATCCTCTTGTGCATATATGCATGTATTTTAGTAGGTCCTATACTTAGAATTGGAATTATTGGATTCTATGAATATTTCTAAATATAGCTTCATTAGATGATAGAAAGTTGTTTTCCAAAGTGATTACAGCAATCTAAAACCCCACTAAAGTTATGAGAGTTACTGTAAAAGTACTGACAGGCTTTCTAATGGTAGCTCTTCTCTTGATTGTGTAGTGATATTTCATTGTGATTCTATCTTGACTTTCCCTGAAGGTTACAGGCCAATTGGATAACCTCTTTTATGAAGTGCTTATTAAAAAATATCTGCCCATTTTTTTCTATAGAATTACTCATTTTTTTCTTACTGACTTGTAGTTGAAATGATTTTATCAAGATCACACATATAGTAAGTAATAAAACTCTAATCTGAGTTATATGTCCTTAATCGTTATTGTCCCCCCAAATAGCTACAGAATAACATGAAAAAATTGAATTTGTTAAGAATATATTAAATGCTTCTGTTTTAAAATATTGTAAATTTTCAAGTAAAAAATGTTAGAAACTATATTTATCTATATCTCTATATACTAAACTAGTTAAACAAATTTTCATTCATGGATTTTGGAAATAGTCACACTTTTTAAAGAAAGCAAATGAGCAGTTACTGGATATCTGTCCAGTATATAGCAAGTCTGGCTAGTTATATATGTGTATTATGTATGGCAGTGCTAAGTATATGTAGATTTGTACTTATAAGGAACAGTAGATAGAAATATTGTCACATGAACTCTTTCAATCTCATTTTAGAATAGTTTTAGTTAAACAAAGCCATAACAGATAACTCAGATTCATTGGTGTGAGATAATTTCATACAGCTATACTTTGGACATGATGTTGACAGAAAAGGTACTGCTTTTTAACGACCAATTAGACTGAAAGATAGCAATATGCGTGAGTAGATAAATGATTTGGACACAGGATAAAATTATGAGATTTCATTTAAATGAGCTTAACTATTTGTTCTCTTGTTTTTTCTTTTCTATCATACATTTACCTTTTCTCTGTTTTTCTTTCTCCGGTCTTCATTCACTCCCTTCTGTTAATATTAATGGGCTTACAAAATGGAACTATTTTAATGTATAAGAGGGAAGGGAATTGCAAGAGATTTGCCAAAGCAGGACAGGAATAGAGAAAGAAGGGATTTTCTTTGGTGTGCAGTTCCATTCCCCTTCCAACTACCTATCCCATGGAAGTGATTATAAACTCTCAGAACACCAGCCATGGGGCGTGAGGCTTGTAAGAAGTCAGTGCTGTTTATCTGCAAGTGTAAACCCTCAAATAGAACATGCTGATCATCTCTGTCAGCACTAATAAAATTTAGAAATCTAAAGTGACGGGTACAGTGACTGAGCGACTGATTTAGGAATTTAAAAACTAATATCTTCTGGTTTTAGTTTCCCACTCCTTTCAGTCTCAGTTTTTTTTTCCACTGGGAAGGTGAGCAGAAGCCGCCTCACCCCTCAGAATATGCATGTTCAGGAGTCGAGGCCAAAATTCAAGTATCGCTGCAGAATTATTTGAAAAAAAAAAAAAGAAGAAGAAGAAGAAGGAGGAGGAGGAGGAGGAGGAGGGAGGAGGGAGGTCGGAGTATTAGGGGATTCGTCGTATAGTCTTCTTATGCTTTCAGCCTCCTACTCCTACCTCCTCCGCCTCATCCTCCTCCTCCTCCTCCTCCCCTCCTCCTACTCCTCCTACTCAAGAAGAAGAAGAAGAAGAAGAAGAAGAAAGAAAGAAAGAAAAAAAGAAAGAAAGAAAAAAGGGAAGTGCCAGAGGATTACAGTCAGGTGCCCTTTTACACTCTGACAAGACAAATGAACCTTCAGTCATGTTATTCCTGACCAGAACTGACAACTTTCAAATACAGAAGTTCGATTGTAAGTGCAGCCTGTCCATTGGAATCCACCAAGGATAAAAAATGAAGGTTGAGATGTAGCAACAGTCCATTTGGAGCATGCTTTCAGACAGAGCAAATTTAGTATTCAGGAGCCCAATTTCTGAAAAATCATCATAAAGTATCTGCAAGACATTATGTAGTGGGCTTCATACATTTTACAAGTGAAATAAATCATTACATGTAAATCGCTTTCCAAATAAGAGAAACTGAAGACATCTCTAGGAATGTAATAGTACATGGGATGGTTTTTTATATATAAATAACAGAGGAGATTTTGAAATGATTCTTTCCTTTTAAGATTTAAAAACATGAGTTTTCAGCTCCCTATATATGTACGTTCTCTGAGTTGATCTGAAAGTTTCCTATAAATGATGCGAAAATTTGCCATGAATTAGAACCAAAATATTTGACAGCAAATCCCCTGCTGAAATCTGAGAGCCCACATTGAACAGATTCTTATAGTATAACTGGTATTTTGCCAAGTATTTTTTTGAGAGCTGTGATGTCTCAGAGGTAATATATAAACAGTTTCTGAATTCCTTTAACCATTGCAGCCGCACTCTTTCCCTGAGGTTAGGGCCAGCATACTAGGTATGGCTCTTTCCTTCTCCCTTCAGGTTTCTGGCTTCATCCATCTTCGCCCTCTGCCTACTGGCTGGTAGCTTCTGTGCCTGTTTGAACTCAGCCGAATTTAGAAGCTATTTCCTTTTCTCAGTTAGCAGTGGTTCAGGTCAAGCGCAGGCTAGTTGATACCTTGTTTTTTGAAAGCTGTTACTGTGGTTCCCTTTCGTCGTATACAACTTTCTGCCTTTAGCCTTTCTCAGTGTGGCATCCATTATAAATTTATGTCTCATCCCACCCTCACACTTCACTGCACATCATCTAAGATGGGACTTGCAAGCATTGTGAAGCTATTTCGAAGCAAACACATTTCTCATCTAAATCACAAAATTTAGCTCATTAATAAAAATGCTTGCAGGCTTTTATAGTCAGGGAGTGTTAAATGACACATGATTAAAATATTACAAAGTGTTTCTTTTTAGTCTCTATTAGAAAAAATGCATTTTTACAAGGAACAGTACAGGTAAAGTAACCATGTAATTTATCATTGAAACCAGGACAATTCTGAGAGTGAAAGGGGACACTATTAATAATCATTCCAGGACAATAGACATAAAGGAGGACCGTCTCAGGCAAACCCAGATGTATGTCATCCTAAGCTAGTCATCTGGCCCACAAAATAACTCTTGCCAGTAAAAAAAATAGGTAGCTAGCTGGTGGAAAATCAGTCAGTTTACCTCAATAGTAATAATTTACTCCTTTTGACATATTAACTTAAGAGTGGTTTTTGTTTTCCAATAGCTAAGGATTGAACGTATCATTTTTGGAAAATGTAGAAGAAATTAGAATGAAAAATTGAGTCTTGGGAAAGAAAATCTACAGAGAGGGGAGACATATTTAAATGAACAAGTTATGATCAGCAAAATCAATTAAAAGATTCCTATTAATCACCTATTATAGTATAAAGCACTCTTCCAGGTACTGATGGGTATAAAAAATAAGAAGTTACTTCTTGTATATACAGTAAACCCTCACTTATTATTTACAGGTTCTGTGACTTTTAGTGAAACAATGTATTAAAAAGCAATTTTACAATAAGCTAATTGATATAAAAAAGAATTAAGTACCTACACCATCTGATCAATGTTATAACAAAATTAAACAAAATGACATTCTTAGAGGAGCTGCTGTAGACGATTTAAAGAGACAATAACAATGGTATGTACTAGAGATGCTTAGCAAAGGAAAAGGATAATTTGGGCTGAGATGTCAGGAATATTTTTAGGAAGGAAATGTGGGTAAAATTGGTTAAGCTCGTTCTTAACCGAAGTATTTTGATAGGCAGAGAGGATGTGGAAGAGCCTCTAGGGAAAGAAATGGAAAGAAAGCACTGAGTAACGAGATGTAAGTCATGCCTATTTCATACAGAGTATAGCACCCAAACCAGGGCAGAGTGCACTAGGGAATGGGTACATAAAGTAAAAATGGAATGGTCAGTAGAAGGCATTGAATACCGGGTTAAGGGTAGAGGTATGATCCATGAGAAGCCATTGGAAATGATGCAGTAAGTAGTAAGACACAAGTCTGATAAGAGTAATCATGGGGAAAAGACTGAAGTCAGGGAGGCCAGGTAAGCAATTATTTCAATACTACATAAATAAGGAAAGATCTGAATTAAGATAGTGAGAATAAAAACAGGATATATACTTTTTAAAAAATAATCTAGAAGCACAATGAAAAGAAAACCTAGATTATTCCTGGTACCTGATTTAATAAGTTGATCCAAAGAGTGGCAGAATCAGAATGAAGCACAGCTTCCAAATCTCCTAAAGTTAGAAATGTCGTCATGCTTACAGAAGAAGACAAGGGGTTTGCTTCCAGATATATCAATCTTTTTAACTTTAACTCTTTTTTATTTTATTTTATTTTATTTTATTTTACTATTAGTTTCAAGTATACAGTACATTGGTTAGACATTTATGTAGCTTATGAAATGATCCCCTAGATTGCAAATTGGTATAGCCACTATGGAAAACAATCTGGAGGTTCCTCAAAAAATTTAAAATGGATCTACTTGACCCAGCAATTTCACTTTTGGGTATTTATCCAAAAAACAAAACAAAACAATAATTTATAAAGATCTATGCACCCCTATGTTCATGGCAGCACGATTTACAATAGTCAAGATATGGAAGCTACTTAAATGTCCATCAACAGATAAAGAAATTATGGTTCATATATACAATGGAATATTACTCAGCTGTTAAAAAATGAAATCCTACCATTTACTATGACATGATCGGAACTGAAAGTTATTATGTTGAGTGAAATAACTCAAAGAAAAATAAATAACGTATAATTTCACTTATATGCGAAATCTAAGGAACAAATAGAACAAAATAATCAAAAGCAGACTTAAAAATATAGAGGACAATTTGGTGATAGCCAGAGGGGAGGAGGGTTGGAGGGCTGGAAGAAAGGAATAAAAGTGTAGAACCAGAGGACAGATATGTCAACTTTTAAGTAGTAGGGAAACACCAGGTCAGAAAACACAAAGGTAGATAGGTGTCCTGAGAGGTAGATTAAAGTCACAGTTAAATTTGGATCTTTAGAATTAATTATCCTGAAAATGATTATCAAAATCTGAGAAAGTGAGATCTCTGAATAGGTATTAAATTTTAAAAAAAGAGAGTCAAAAAATCTGTTTGGATGAGGAGTCAGAGTGAAATGAGAAAAGATGATATGTAATAGATAGATAGACGATAGATAGATAGATAGATAGATAGATAGATAGATAGATAGATAGACAGACGATAGATAATAAATAGATAGGAAATAAACCTTTGAAAGAGACAAAGGAGTGGTCTCAGTGGTTAACTAGGATTTTGTGGTTTTACAAAACCTAGATGAAGAGATCTTAACAAGAAGGCAGAGAGAAAACAAAGAAAAGACTTTAAAAGGCCACTAGATTTGTTAGTTGCATTGCTGTTGCTCAGCAAGAATTAAGTTTAGTTGGAGAGGTAGAGAAATGACCATAAATCAAGGAAATGAAAGCAATCGATAGATGTATTAAGCTCATTGAAAATTATTTTTATTGTGTAAAGGAAGTAAAATATAGTATAGATGACAGCTTTCAAGTCATAATGTATCTCAAAATTTGATTTCTAGAGGACACTGCAAATATTAGAAAAAATAAATATTTAAGGAGTAATTCATAAACAAAAAGAAGGTGACATGACTGAAAGAAGCCAAGGAATTTCCTAAAATAGAGAAATGCACCTAGAAACGACGGCAGTAACTACAAATATTTAGGTGAGGAAGGAAGTATAGTATATATGCGACTTAACATCACATTACAAGAAGGCTGTATCAATTTGCGTGTTTGCTTCCCTTTTTATAAGGGTTACGAAGTTCTCTGTGTACTTTGTTTGTGTGTGTTTACATCTTTCTTCCATACTTTCCTTTTTATCGTATTTATTTATTTGCTTATTTGATTAGTTGATTTGTTCTTCATCTTCTTTTAGTGCTCTCACTTAACTAGCAATTCATCATTTAAAATATATGGATATTTTTTTTTATTTGTAGCCTCCAATATATTTTGTGTTTTCCGTTCATGATTTATGATTTTTCTCCTATAGTTTTTAATTGAAACTAAAATTTTCATCATCTCTTTTCTAGCCCTTATACGAGTCAGATAAATCATAAATTTATTTCGATAAAAATGGACTTTAAATATCAAGATTTTTTATTCTTTCAATTTTTATTTAAAATGTTTTAAAGTGTTCATAATTTTATATTGTGAATCACTTAAAACAGAAAATAGCATAAAGATTGGACTTCAGGTCAAGCTCTGTTTTATTGATAGTGAAGTGAGTTACAATTTAGCTAAATTTACATTGAATTTAAGGAAAAGTACATGTGCCAATTATAAAGGGACCTGAGGCTGATTTGTGCAATGAGTACAATTTGAAAATAGTGAAACACTAAATAAATACTTGATGGACTTTAAACTTTAGATGCTTCATATTTATTTTATATCTTGTAAAAAATCATTAGCTGTGGTCAAAATAGGACTCATATAACTGCCTGATTTGTTTGTAGACCGTGGGCTATTGACATGACTCCAAATGTGTGAATAAAAGCTGAAAAATAAATAGTTATTTATCTAGACATTTACAAATGTTAGATGTTTGGAACTATGCGGAAATCATATTTGTATTCAATTTTTACTCAAATATTTTATTCAAATATTGGGTTCCTGCAGCTCCTGGAATTGTCTTTTAATCTTCTGTGCTCTAAAAATGGAGTCAATTACAAAGTAATTTTCATTACATTTTCACATAGATGCATCATACAGATGCTCCTAACTGTCACTCCCACAACCACCAGTCTAACATTTGGCAAGTAGTAATTACATGCCAGGAACTGCAAAGGTGTTTATATATGTTATCTCTAGTCCTCACTACCACCCTGTAAAGTAGGATCTTTTATCCTCATTCTATACATGAGGCAAATGAGTCTCAGAAAGGTTTAGTAACTTATCAATGAAGGTCGAAGCCAACATAGGTTTGTCTAATTCAAGGCCCACAATATTTCCACTGCAACACTAATCTACCTTCCATCACACCAGGAATAAATCCCTCTTTGACTGGAACTTGATTAATTGAACAGCTCTCTAAATGGATCTTCCCTGCCTCAGATCTCACCATTAGTCGACCCTCTATTATATTCTTAATCTTTTGAAATATCCCTTATACCAGCTTTCAGTGATCTCCCAGACACAAGAAACAGGGGCCTTACAAGATATTTTATTCAGTAAAATAAGATTTAAAAAGAAAAGAAATTGTGAAATTTACAGCGTTAGTTTGCATGATACCTATTTTTGAAATTTGTAGGGATGTTCTTTGTGATTTGGTATGTGGCCAAAATTTGTAAATGTTCCATGTGTATTTTAAAAGTATATTCTTTACAGGAAGTGGGTGTATAGGATCAAAGTCTTTCAATTCTGTTGTACCATTCGTTTATATCTTTAGTCTGGTTTCACTTTTCTTGACAAATTCTTGGTTCTGTTGATGTTGCTATTGTTTTTTTTTTTTTTTTAAGTTTGTTTCTGCCCATCTTCATCTCTTGGTCCCCATTCCAGAAGCAGGTTTTAGAATGGTAGGTTGAAGTCCATCTTGCAGTGAGATTGAGAGTATTAAAGGACCTGTTATCAAATCAGCTGTCGAGCTATGTTAGTTCCTCGTCACCTCCACCAGCTTCATTATCTATAGCCAAAGACAGTGTTTTGACAGCAGTTTATTTCACCCTTTTACATAGATTTGAGGTGAGAACAAGGTGCTCTTTGAGATCCAGTGCCCCTTTTCGATCCTAGCTTTCCCTGTGAACTGAGCGCTGGAACCCCATTCTCAACACTTTCAGGCACATACAAGCTGAGCTTCCAGGTGCCAGTGTCTGCTTCCTGGACCCAGACACCAGCAGGTGCTTCACTTCAATGCCTCATACTTTCACATTTCTGTTTTGCTTCTTGTCCATAGAGACTTGACTTTATCTTTTTTAATTTTTTCCTTTTACACTTTATCTACCCTTGATATCAGAGCTATGTGAAAATGCATACTGTCTTGACCAAAAGTTGAAATATCATATTTACAATATTATTTCCAATATATATTAATTACAGTATGTAGTATAATGTATCTCCATGAGCACGTTATGGTGAACTGAAGAGGAAGCTGCATTCTTGTGGAAAGAGAAAGACATGCGCATTTAAGCCCAAGGTACAGCTGTGACCAGCAGAAATCTAGGCAAATTTCCCCTGTGCACCTCTCTGTGGCTCCCTAAACAGAAAGCCCCTCCTCAGCCAGGCAAAGTTGTGTTAGAATGCATGTTTAAAACAACTCCTTCTCTTCCCAAAGCAGGACAAGGTAAGGACTGAAGGTGTTTCTCAGAGGTCTTCCAGAACTCTACAAACTAAGGCTTCCTCTAGCTCTACAATTTTATAGGCCTGTCATTAAGGAACAAAATCCAGATGGTGAGCATGATATCTCCATTTCTCACAGGATTAGATTCGATAGCACAGGGAAAAGAATGTGCTCTTGAAGATACTAAAACTAAAAATACTGTCAGAAATAAGAACAATGTGTTAAGATCACAATCGACTTTATGGAATCTAGAACTGCTGTCAGGGCAAAGAGAATGGGTCAAACCATGTGCAGGTGGTAAAAATAAATATATCAAATCAACAAATTGAGATATAGATGGTTTCCTTTTAAATTTTGGCCTGCAATTCAATCTCACAACGCCATATTTTTTTAATTAACTTTTATTTTCGAAAGTAAAGGTCAATAATCTTGAAAATGCATAGATATGTTTTCTAAAAGCATACCTTCAATTTAAATGCAAGCACGAGTTTCAAAAAGAATTATATAATTAATCTAGACATATTTCCCTAATATTTAATGAACATACAATGAATAAAATCTTAAGAAAAGTGAAAGATGTTTTATACAATTAACTTTTTAATGTAGATTTTTAAAATGGTCTCACTAACAGAATTTAGGAAAGAAACATTGAGAGAAAATGTTTCTAAGGAAAAAATCCAAAAGAAATAAAGCTGTAGTGAAAATTTTATGTGTGTATTTTTAACTTTCTATTCTCTGGCATAATAAAAATACTGATAAAAGAACAGCTTCTCTATTCCTAATATGTACATTTTAGGTTTGATCATCCTTGGTAAACTCTCCACAGAACTTCCAAATTATTTTAAATGTAGTTTTTAATAATTAATATATTAATTTTTAATAGATTCTAGCTAATTCTGTATGGACCGCGTAGATTTTCATCTTGATGTTAACATTAGACATCCAATTTCTGTCTTACTAAAAGAACCCTCCAACTATCCTTTTCTCTGGAGAGTAATTTTATTTAATTACAAAAGTAACAACATTTATCTGCCTTGTAATATCTCTTGTATGAAATTAGTTTTCTTGACCTGGGTCTTCACTTTTTATTTCACTCTTTTAGTGCATTTCTTTTCCTTCTGTTTAAAAGCCTTTACTCCTTGGCTCAGGCCCTGATGGAGCCAACCAATGCAAAGACTTTTTCTGAAACTTGTACAGTATGTATTACAGTTTGGGTAGATGAGGTAAGTTATAATCAGGTGTTCTGTCATCTATAGTAAGATGGTAATATTACTAACTTCAAATAAGTACCCAGTGCGCTCACGGGCTCCTTAACTATGGACAAGGGAAGAGAACATAAAAAAGGGCCACAAATCGAGGAAAGTAGGCAGCTTCTAGAAGTTGTAAAAGACCTCCAAAATGGATTCTCCTTTAGAGGCTCCAGAAAGCCCTGAAGATACTTAATTTTACACCATGAAGACCCATTTCAGATTACTGTACAGCAGAACTAAAAAATAACCGGCCTGTGTTGTTTTAAGAATATAAAACTTTTTAAAATAAAGTTGATTCCAAATGGAAACTTGCTGCTGTGTAAATGTTAAGCATGCCTTAATATTGTTACTTAGGGGGATATGTCAATTTTATCTTTTATTAAAAATTAATTTTAAATGACTTTCAAAAAGATGTTTGTCAGACAGAAGAACAAGAAGGCATCTTGGCTTAAAATAACCCATCTGGCAAAGACAACATCTGATACGTAATCACTTCTGAATAGGTGAGTTTTCAATGAAAAAATGAAGGAAAGACTGAACAGATACACAGCTGTTGGCTACTTGATTCAGTTTTTTTTTTTTACTATGTTATTATATAATGCAATTAACAAGTGCTAGTCATTCAACATCAAATATATAGTGAGCAAATACTTCATTCTGGGCTTTGTTCTAGTGGTAAAAACAATACGTTTTGCATTTAAAAGGAAGACTGGAACATTTTCTGTAAAAGGAGGCTGAACTTGAGCTGCCCTTTTAAAGTATAAGTAAATTGTAGCTACAGACAGAGGAATGTGAGAGATGCTGTGGCAGGAAAACACAAGCAAGTGTTCAAACTAGGGTATGTAGAACATTTCTTTTGTCGGCGATGGGGGCAGGAGTGGTCTCAAGCAGAGTGTCCTTTAGAAAAATAAAGCAACAAAAACACTATCCAAAGGGTTAGGGCAGTAAATATTGACCATCTGTATCCCCAGCGCCTACACCAAGCAGGTGTTCAATAACTAGGGGTAAATAGTAAATAGATAAACTGAAAGAATGAGAAATAAAAATTAGTTGTGACATAATTTAAGGGCACCTTAAATATCAAATGAAAGAACAAGGAATTTTATTCAGGTAAAAGTAAGATATTAATGAAGTTTTGAAGCAAGAAAATGACATGATAAATCAGAGTTTTAGAAAAGTTAACACTGTAATGATGTGTAGACTTTACAGAAACAGAGAGGAATGGTGTAGAGCTCTCACGAATGAGAGATTATGGCCGGTGAAAGGTGGGACCTTTATATCTCGATATGCTCCTGTCCAAATTTCACATTTCCTTCCCTCAAGTGCCCACAATTTCACCATTGTTATTCACCCTGGGACCATCCTTAATCCCTATTTATGTCAGTCATACAAAAAGCCCTTGGCTCCTGTCATTCCTCATACCCCAAAGCTCATTGTTATATGGCTTTTTACATACCTTCTGTAACTCTAGCTCCTGCTCCTTTCTGATTCTTGAAATTCTTCCACTGTGCCCTCTGGAACACGAGACATTTTTTTTTTTTTTTTCAGAAAAATCTCCTATCATCTCCATCACTTCTCTAAATGTCATTTTCTTACTCCACCCCAAACCTAACTCTTAAAACTAAACTCTACTCAAAGCACAACCTGCCCTACAGCACTCTCAAGGGATGGCCTTTTTTTTTTTTTTTTCTATCATAGCTCTTATTTCACCAAGACTGATGTTCATTTTGCTACAAATTGCCACGTAGAGATCATTCTCTTTTCTTCCTGTATCCCCGGCTTCGAATTTCATGGCATTCCTATTTTTTGCAATCATACTACCCCCCTTATTTCCTTTAAATATTCTTGGCCACCCGTCATTCTATCCAACACTGCTCCTGTCCATATTCTTGGTGATTTTAATATCCACATAGATGATCCTTCTCATTCTTTGTCTACCTCCTTGATTTTGTCTCCTCCAAAGATTTTGTCTTCCAAACCACATCAGCCACTCATTCCCATAATTACAATCTTATCCATAACAATACATTTAAACTCTAAACAACCCATAACCTTGATTTTATGAATTCTACTTTCTCACATCTTGCTATCTTAACTCCAACAGTCTTTGATAACACCAAGGCCTTCAATACATCTCTGGCCTCTGTCTTTCTCTCATACCTCTACTACAATTATTAAATTCTACATACTCAGAATCAAAATAAACCCAGAACCCTACTACTTAGTACCTGCATCACTCTAGCCTGAGACAATTTCATATTCTCAGCTTACTGTAATAACCTCCAACCTGCATTTCCACTTTAGTAATGGCTGCCCATTGTCAAAACGGAAGCCACAAGGATAACTTTAAAATGTAAATCAGGGCATGTTACTCCTTTGCTCAAAATGCTCCAATAGCTTCCCATTTTAGTCTTGATAAAGCCAAAGTCATTGCAATCGTCATCAGGTTCTTATAAAATTTGATTCTTTGTTACTAATCAGATCTCATCTTCTAACTCTTTCCTTTGCCCTATCCATTTTAATAACACTGCATCTTTGCTCTTTCTAAAACATGTCAGGCACATTCTTGCATTGAAGCCTTTGCACTTGCTGTTCCCTCTGCCTAGAACACTTTTCTCCCAGAAATTTGCATCATTTATCCTCTTACTGTTTTTAGGTATATACTGTTCATAAAGATGATAGACAGGTAGATGGATGGATAGATGGATGGATGGATGGATGGATGGATGGATGGATGGATAGATGATAGATAGATAGATAGATAGATAGATAGATAGATGATAGATGAAATTAATTATGTTTATTTGTTTATCCCTAGTAGGACATGAACTTCATGAGGGCAAGAATTTTGCCTCTTTGGTCACTGCTATATTCCCAGAACCTATAACAGGGACTGGCACAAAGTAGATATTTAATAAATATTTGTTAAATAAGTGAATATTGTTTAAACAGTTATGGGACTGAGGTTGAAAATAATTTAATGCAGAGTCATAGAAAACAAGATTATCAAAATAATGGCCAATAGACCGATTATGTTCTCAAAAAACCGAAGTCATTATAAGGCTCAGAAAAGAACCTGTTTTTTTGTGAATTCATCTGGTTCTTAATAATCTCTCTCCTCAAAGTTTCTTCTGATGCATTGTCATTCATACTATTTTATGTTGCCATATATTTGCCCTGCTAAAAAAATAACAAGATTCTGATTATTTCTAATTCTATTTCCTGGAGTACAATTTGGAAGGGTTTTTTTTGGTTCTGTTTTTTGTTTTTGTTTTTGTTTTTTACATCCAAGTGAAAACATAGAGTGCTCATTAACCTGATGAAAATTTTAGGCCTTGTTGCATTAGTAGTTTTTAGTGACCCAGTGATTTGGAATACCAAAGTAAAAGACAAATTTTTTCATTGCAAAGCTCTCATGCTGAAAAAAGCAGGACACTGCTTAGTTGGCTCTTTATATTCTGGAAACATTCCACTTCACAATTGAAAATATTGCTCCAATTCATCGAGAGACATGAAAGGTTGCCAGTTACATGTGTCAGAAAAGATCTCCGCAGGAGGACTAGCCTCAAGTACAAGCAGCATTTCCATTTGGGTCATATAACTTGATAGACCATATGTAGTTTAGAGATATCTGCAATGGGAAACACTTTATGGCATTTATGGAAAGTCTCAATAGGAGGATCATAACATAGAACCCTAGGAGACTGTTGCAAGGCCAGTCCACATGCAGCGAATGGGAGCTATTGCTTCCCTCTACTGACCTTCTTCATGTAAGTTTCCTAAGTAAAAGAAACCAAGAAGACTGGAGAAGTTATTTCTAGGCTGGATGAAATTTTTTCACAAAGTAAGAGGATGGAAACGGTGCTCAGTTACCCTCTAAAGACCAAAGCTGCCAGAATGTCAGCTCCTGGTGATTCACAGTCGAGTATCTCCCAGGGAATTGCCCTCACACAGAGAGCTGCCTCACCCGAGGTTACGCACCTTCACCAGGGGCAGCCCGACTCCAATGACTGTTTGATGCAAGGTAAAAGACAAGGCCTTTTGCTTCAATTTGGGATAGCTTTGAAGGGATATTCTAGCTCCAGAGTTTCCTAAAGGATCAGTTGAAGGCTCTTCTATGACTGCATCACAGCTCAACTCCTCTCTCCCTATAAACCTCCTGTAAGTATATACACATACATACATAAAATCACTCAAGATAAGCATGATAGGGAAGCAAGGGTAAATCACTTTGTTTTTATAAAATAAGCTTTGAGTGTTGGCAATGACATTAAGATGAATTTTTTTTATGAGATTACTTGTATCAATTCACACTAACCTTAAAAAAATAAAATTTTTAGATATACCAAACTTATCAACATTTTTCATGTTTTTACCTATTTTATATCTGTAGATATACTTACAGAATTAACTTAGATCCTAAACAGGACAAAAATTGACTTCTACTTCTGAAAACTGAGCATTTTTCAAATGTCTAGGTCTTTTTCTCTTAACATGAGTCATGCAGATTTAGTCCAAGATTGTATCGACTGCCTCCCATTTGAAATTTTTCATTCATTAGAGTTTTATTAAGGACTCTGTCTTTGTCAGAAAGATACTTTTAAAACAACATTAAAGTGCAAGACAATCTATATCTAGACTGTTAACATTAGGCCCAGAAATTTTATAAATGTCTAAAAAAGGTATAATATTTGGCTCTAATGCAGATTCAATTTTATTTTTCAACTCAACTGGGGCTTTCTATCACATCAGAGTGTTCAGCAAGACTTAAGATTCTCAAGTTACTTCTTTTCAGGTTATTGTTCAATATCTCAACCTTTTATTTAGTGGCAAGTGTTCTCCAGTGAATTGGATTGCCTTAAATGTAATGCTTTCTTCAGGGCATTTGTGAGAAAGAAGTTCATTCCTTCCTACTTACAGTTTAAAAGATTTCAAAGCAAGTTTTTTTTGTTTGTTTGTTTTTTTCTTCCTTCCTTCCTTCCTTCCTTCCTTCCTTCCTTCCTTCCTTCCTTCCTTCCTTCCTTCCTTCCTTCTCTCTCTCTCTCTCTCTCTCTCTCTCTCTCTCTCTCTCTCTCTCTCTCTCATTATTTTTTGTTTGCTTGTAGTGTAAGTTCAACAGTCTAAGTGACCTAACTTTCTTTCTAAATCTTAAATTTAGACATAAATTTAAGTCTAAAGACTTAACTCTTTGAGTTTAGTCTTCAATATACTAAGTAGAAGTATCAGGTTGCCACAGCTACATGTTCTTAATTCAGTGAGGGCATTTAGGCATTTAAAAATATAGACAAATGGGAATAAAACAAACAAACAAACAAAAACTCCAAGAAATTTGAGATGATGTAGAGTTAGGTTGCGAAGTGTCCTGAAAGATTCCAGGTACTATTTAAAAAGTTAGCTCATGCTACACCACAAATTTCACATTAATTGTAACCAAGCATCATTTATATAGCCATCTAATACAGCATTAATGCAATAGGGAATTCTCAGGGTGAGGAGGAAGACATGTTAGTGGCTCAGTAACAATTTTATTAGATATTTTAAGCTAAAAGTAGATTTAATGCTCAAGAACTATCAGAATTGTATTCGTCTTCCAAATCCTTTGGAGAGAAGGAAGTATGAGGATGAGCCCCTCTAGAAAGTTAGCAGAAAAAATAAGGTAAAAGGGGCCCTTTAAGATGATCCGCTTTGGATATTTTCTTCTTTTGTTTCAGGGTTGAAGTCAAATCAGAAAATGGGGACTCATTCAATTCATATTTGGATTTCTCCAATCATCGCATGATCATGGGCTAATTCGTAACAGAGAAAAGAGAACTCCATGCCTTGTTATACAGACAGATCAAAATTTTGTCCTTATCTAGCCCTTTAGAAATGTAACACAAGAGTTTGATAGTTATTGTTGCTTACACTGAGTCAAAGGAAAGAGTTCTATGATCAAAGAGAGAAAAAGTTAGGTCAAACTTTTTACAGACAGGAAAACTCAGATTTTTGACGTCATGATAATTAGCCCAGAGTTCAGAAGGTATACTGATAAAAATCTTAACCAGGAAACCACAAATAAGGTGAAAGTGGAAAGTTTTTAGCCCAGATGATTAAAACTGTGGATTCCTAAAGGAATTGGCTAGACAAAACCTGAGCAAGAACATGTTGTTTGCTGCCCAAAAGACAAAGGTCAAATATTCAGTAATGATGTAGGCTTAATTCAATGGTGCCACTTAGATGCAATCTTTGAGTTTAGTCTTCAATATACTAAGTAGAAATATCAGGTTGCCACAGCTACATGTTCTTAATTCAGTGAGGGCATTTAGGCATTTAAAAATATAGACAAATGGGAATAAAACAAACAAACAAACAAAAACTCCAAGAAATTTGAGATGATGTAGAGTTAGGTTGCGAAGTGTCCTGAAAGATTCCAGGTACTATTTAAAAAGTTAGCTCATGCTACACCACAAATTTCACATTAATTGTAACCAAGCATCATTTATATAGCCATCTAATACAGCATTAATGCAATAGGGAATTCTCAGGGTGAGGAGGAAGACATGTCAGTGGCTCAGTAACAATTTTAACGTGCAAAAAAAAAAATGCCTTTATTATTGCTTCAGCATAAACTATTTAAATAATTCATTTTAAAGAAAATTTTTCATCATAAATTCGGTAATAATTTTTTCAATTGGGCATTGAGAATAATGAATCAATCAACAAAACAGTTTGCTATTACTAATCTCTGACAGAATGACATATTGGACTGTATTTAAAGCCTAGCATACCATTTATAAAACAGGATTTATGTATAATTCATTATGTCTGACAAAACAAATGCCAGTAGAATACATAAGAAAATAATTCCTACTATCCTTTGGGATCAGTTATTTGGAGAAAGAAACTGTTCATGTTGGCATGATGTGGCCATTGTACTGTAATTATGTCTTTCAAATGTCACTGAATCTGAGACGTAACCAACTGCCTTGACCTACAGTCTAGTTATATTGTACTATTATTTCCAAACCCATTTACAATTCCTTCATTTTGCTGGTTTAATGCATCTTTATTATTTTTCTATTGACTAAAAAGTGGTGTTTTCCATAGATTTATGATTAAAAAAATAAAAATACTTAAAAATGAAACTATCAACCCATCATTCATGAAGTAAGGCACATAAGAAGGTAGTCTGATTTCTCATAGCAATGTGGACAACATAAGGAGTAAAAAGGAGTAAAGATCTGGCAGAAAACCGGTCCTGTATCCTGAAATAGAAGGCTGTTAATTTGTCTAAACCAAAGATAAAATAGCAAGGAGTAACATTCAAACATTTAACAGATACAACACGACATGTACAACCACCAACCAAGCAAAGGGATATTGAATATAGTGGGAGTAATGTCCCATATGTCTTCTAATGTGCCAGGGGACAGCCCTTCGGTTGCTGAAAAACACACATTTAAGAGTTCTGAGAAGGAGCTGTGATAGCTGAGGGAAGTAAAAAGGACTTGAGGATGAGAGGAGGTCCTGGGATCAATACCTCTTTACCAACTAGTGAGAAGTGTCTCACTGTGTTAGCAACTGATGTGCCCACACTGGTTCATATCTGATGATCAATCCAGATTCAAATTGTATAATTTCACTAATATTCAGATCAGATTTCCTGACCAAAAAATAGGTTCTAAGGTGTTGGAAGAATGTTTTGGTAACATAGCTGTGGGGAGTAGTATGTAACGTATTAGTAAGAAATTCTCATAGTTGTGTTTGAACACAGGACAGCATGGCTGAGACAGGTAACAGCAGGATGAAACAACAGAGCCTCCCACCTGGGATGCACATTTCCAGTCTTTGGAAAGGATCTTTAGGACAGGAAGACCCCTAGCAAGTAGTCCGGGATAGAAAGTGGGAAGCACTGAGTTAGAGAACATTCCTGCCATGCCAGATGGTTTGCATTGGGACATCCAAATTCCAGATTGCAAAGCACAATTAATGTGAAGTTCCATTAGATAACTGGTCCAGAATGAATTAAATATGCCTGTCCAGATGGTTCAGGATGCAGTGTAAGGTTGAGGTCTCAGATTAGGAAGTCAGTGTGCCCAGCTATGGCCAGTTGACAAAAGTAGGGATTGAGATATGATTTAACTAATTTTTCTCAGCCTGTAGAAATTATTAGCAAACTTTTATAAAACCACACATGTCCTCCTCATCCCTAAAGATTTGTAAAATTCATTCCATAACAGAAATTTTCGAAAATAGGTATAATAGTATGTATGTGCACTAAAAGACTCTTGTGTCTCAAATGAGACTATCAAAAAATTTCTACCCTAACCACATAGCAAATTTCCTGCAATTGTTATATATATATACATATGTATGTATGTGTGTGTATATGCATACACATATATATATTCCAGATGTCTGATAAAGAGATTGTGTGTTTTTGCATGTGTTTTTGTGTGTGTTCCTCAGAATGATGACTTTTACTATAGAGAATTTCTGAATATGTAGTTGATTGAGCTAAATAATAATAATGATAAATGCCATTGAGAGAAAAAGATGTAATATACTTGATGAAATATGCATATATCAATAAAACAGCAGTCCATAATTGAGTAATTCTTAGGCTCCATGCCATTGCATTATATTACCTATATACATTAAACATGGCAAAACTGTTGGTATCACTAATTCTGGAGATAATGTGTGCAATGTTGCATGTCATTCAACTGACAAACAATTGGCAGGTAGCTTTTACAATAGCAAGATGGATTCTTGTATGGAATGTGTTGATTGCTTATGTCAATCCCTTTGAAATTTAACAGCAGTTGTAATTAGAGCTGTAAATCTCTTCTAACTGTAATTAGATTACTATTTATACTCATTGTCATTTTTTTAAATAGCCTGAGACACTGCTATGGAGTGAGAGAGGTGGGGGGAGGGACAATATGGTTTCTTTAAAACAGTAATCGCTGTTAAGAATTATCTGCATGCAGCTTAGTGAGTTGAAATAATGAGTTCCAAGGAAAATATTACAGAGAGATGGCTCTTTAGTCTCTGCAAAGGAAGCATATTCCCCAAAGAAACAGATCTAGTCTTTTCATGGGTTTCCCTAAGACAAGACCATGCAGTCAATAGTTATACCTATATCCATGAGAACAAAATGAGACTAGAGAATGTCTGTGTCATAGAAAACTGACTCTTGCATTTTGCATCTCATTAAATCTCAGTTCTCTCTGAAAGCATCCTTTTTGCTGATTCTGTAATCCAGTGAGTCTATGGAATAACACGGTAAATATACTGCTTGTTTAGGAGGCTGTGATGTTGCTGAAGTCAGTGGATAGTTCCTCAATTCTTTACCCTCCTCTTCTCAACCTTCTTACAAGTGTTAAATAAAGCCAATGGAGAAAACAGATGGGTTTCACATTCGGAAATATTTTTATAAGTAAACTTTAAATTTTATAATAATCACTGACAATATTCTAAATCTCTGAAAATATGTGCAATCTGACACTTGAGGTGTACTGGGTTCCTACCTCCCGGAAAGGCTTTAAAAACTTGAGGTACATTTCATCCTTTTAAATTAAACAAGAGGATCAATAAATGTTGTCAACTAGAATCATGTGATCCCAAGATCAAGATTTGCTCAATAAATGATAATAAAGCAGAAGGATGGATGCAATAAGGGAGTAACCTCATGAGTTTGGAAAGAGAAGTTCCTTCTGGCATTCTTTACATTTATTTCCATTTCTCCATCTCAAAACTGAGAACATTATACTGGATTATCTTTATAATATATTCTAGCTCTAAAACCTGATTAGTATTTTTAACATCTGTGAGCTCCTGTTTCCAGATTGAAAATGTGCTACAAGCCTTTGAGCTGGCTATTTTAAGGGAAGTAGATAGCTGTGACAGGATTTCTTCATAGCTCAATTAGAGCAGAGGTTTTCAATACTGACATGAAAAAAATTAAACCATAAAAATACTAGAAGAAAATATGTTATTTCTAAAAATATAATTTTGGAAAATGGAAAGCCTTTCTAAGTATGGCATACAACCCAAAATACATAAAGAAAAAGCTGCCAAATTTTATAATATAAGAAAAAGCTACATTCTAAGAGAACTATGGTATGTTCAGTCTTAGAGTCAGCTTGATTCTAGGTAGAGGTGCCATGCATGGATTGTTAAAGTATTTGGATGTGCTATATTTAGAATCTCAAAACCACTCATCAATACAGCCATTAGCTGTGAAATATGTGCAATGAAATTAATTATTAATAACAAAAAAAATCAAAGCTTGTAAAAGATATACATGTTTTAACACAAATTAGAGCAATGATAAGAGTACCTGTATATTTTTATCATGCACTGCATTGTTGTTCTCCCGAAGAGGAAAAATGTGGAAGAGTTTAAGCTGTGACAATGGAAATTTCACATCATAAAATTGCTGTAGAAGTAAATATCATTCAACTTGTGTATCATAATTAAAAAATAAATTGAATGCTACTGCTTCAACACTTTATTCTGTGTGAACTCATTTAGTATGAAGCATGCTATACATCTAACAAGATTTTTTCAGACCCATTCTAGGAGAGGGATGCTTACCAGGTCTGCTTACTTTGGATTTATTGATGTTCATTAAGTTCAAATGATACGTATACAAATAAACACCCCATTTTTCATGAGGCAATGCTCCTGGAAATGGTATCACTAACTGACCCTTCTTTATGAGGTGTCCTGATATTATAATCCTTTTCTAAAAGGCATTTTTCCCTACAGATAGTCTCCCAGGTATAGTTTATATAATGGTAAGCAAATTCTTCCAGGCTGCAGTGATATGAATGAAGCACTTTGTAATGTCAGAGAACTTCTACCAACCCCTATTGCCTATTGATCCTTTCCTCTGCATTATAGGCCATTGCTTGAAAGTATTTCAAGTTATCAATATACTTGCATTTTAACAACTATAATGATAATCTCTTTGTGGTAGGTCAACCACTATGACATTCATCA
Source organism: Rousettus aegyptiacus (assembly GCF_014176215.1). NCBI lineage: Eukaryota > Metazoa > Chordata > Mammalia > Chiroptera > Pteropodidae > Rousettus > Rousettus aegyptiacus. The sequence continues at coordinate 67,950,597 of NW_023416284.1, forward strand.
AGTTTTATGGATCAAAACTATTTGCCAGAACACAAATAATTGACAGAGGAGAGGCCACAGCAGAATAAATAAAACTCTCTGCAAAATATATTTAACTCAGAAAATCAAGGAAAGTAGTGATTAACTGAGAATATACAACAGGATTCAGGGACTGTTCTTGGGAGGAGGTGGGTAGGGGATCAGAAATAGCTATGGTGTGTTGTAATAGATATAAACATAGATATATTTATACATTTATATTTTACATAATACAGTCATTTTAATTTATATTTAACTTATTGTATTATTATTTATATTTATATTTGTTATTTTAATTTATATTTAAATAACAAATCTCTCTTGTATGGGGCAGTGTTAAAGAGGTACTTATCTTCAGTAATAGCCAAAGAAATCTATGACAACAACCACAGGATTGAGCATAGTGTTTTGGAATAAATTATATGCAAGCAATAAACTGTTAATTTTAAAATAAAATAATTACTAATACTCCACAAACAATAAACAGCAAGTAGATGGTTCCAATTCTTCCTCCCTTGGGTTTAGAAAAATTCTTAAGTAGACGTGTCTTTAAAAAGTGTTCAAATACGTCTACCACATTGACTGTTCTGGTTTTCATTAAAATTATCTGAAGAGTCCATATAGAGAGTAGAGCTAGGAATAGTTTTATCTAAGAATCTTGTTTAACAGCAATTATATTTATTGACAAATATCTAATACACGGTATCACTGTCTACACTTTGATTGATATTTATACATGGGTCTCTGATGGGCATTTTAGTAGGTAGGCCACATAGCAACTTAACAAAACTGAAACAAGCAATCCTTCTAACTATACATATTTCTTCTAGTATATGCTATTACCATACTCCAGGTTGCTGAAGCCAGACAAAGAGTCACTGCTGGTTTTACTGTTTTCCTACTGCACAATCTGTCAGAAGGCCTGTGGATTCTGTCTTCAAATTATAATATGAATTTATTCATTTGTCTCTAACAGAGCTGCTAGCACCATAGGCCAAATCATCATCATCACTTTGCTAGAATACTCCAAGCACTGCCTACCTGGTCTCACTTTTTATGTTATTGCTTTTCTGTGATTTATTCTCCATATAGCAGCTCAGTGATCTATAAAGCATAAACCAAATTATGTCTCTCCCTTGCCTAAAATCTGCAAGTAGTTTTCTATCACAGTTGAAACCAAATCTAAACTCCTATTGCAGTCCAAAGGAGACTGCATAAACTGATGTCTGCCTACATCTTTGATCTCATAACCCATATTTCACTTTTTTCTTTCTTGATAAAACTTTCTCCTCACTCCTCTTGGATGACACCAGTAATGTTTGAATTCTGGTGTCACAACATTTCTCGTCTCTTCAGAAAAGCCAAAATTCATCTGCTTATCTATAAGTTTTCAACCTTATAAAAATATTAGAAGAAAAATTACCTATGAATTAAAGTATTACATAAATATATTTTTTCTCCTATTCAAGTATTTTAAAAGCACTTGTTTTATCCCAGAGAATGCTCCTGGACAGCACTATGTTTTATGTGTTGAGTTTTGATTTCTCTAAATATAATAGTAATATCTATTTTGCCTTATTAAACCACCTTTTAAAGATGGCCCATTACTTTTTCCCTCAGCTTTATTGAGATATAATTGACATATAACACTGTGTATTTTATGATGTACAAGATGATGTACATATATCAAGTGATGTGACAAAATGATTACCACAATAGGGTTTGTTAACACATCCTTCATCACCTCAGAAAGTTAATTTTTCTCTTAGCAAATTTCAAGTATACAATATGACATTATTAATTATAATCACCATGCTAGCTTAATTCTTTTATATATTTGCTAGATTACTTTTTAAATATGTTAATAATATGCAACCAAAATATTACTTCAAAATGACCGAGATGGCCAAGCCTCACAACATTCTTTAATCACTGCCATTCAACACATCAAATTTTAGTCATTCTGTAGTAATCTAATTGTTTTAGCAACACTAGACAGATCAGTTTTTAGTAATTAATAATTTTTCTTACAATTTCAATCTTAGGAAAATAATTGTTTGACAAGAGACAGCAGGCACCTATTGTTTTGAATCTACTATATCTTTTATTCTCCCAAGTTTTGGAAACTTAAAAACAATCAAAACAAAAACTCAAATGGTTTGATCAAATTTAACTTCTTGGTTCTAAGAAAAAAATACCTTTGAAAAAATATACATAGAATAAGGAGCTGGTTGGATATCCAATGGCTCTTAGTAAACATTATTTTAATGAGTTAAGTGTAAATGAATCACCAACACATGGACTAAATTTCTCTCAAAGAGCACATAAGTTTAAAATGGAGGGAAAAATGCCTTTTAGAAAAATATATTATGGTTTCTACCACAATCCAAACATTTACATAATAGCTTGAGCTGTTTCACAATCTTAAAGTACATCTGGATTCATCCAACTCTATAAAGTTTTTTTTTTTCTTTTCAATAAATAAGTGCTTCAGAATCACTTAGAATAGTTTGGTATGGAAAATCTCTTGCTTTCTCATCAGAAGAAATTCTCTAGTTCTCAGGTATATAAAACACTGTTGATATTTCAGGATGATAACTTACTAAACATTAATTTTTAAAATATATATAATAGAGTATGCCTGTTCATTTATTCTTTAAAAAGCAATATACTTACACATATGCAAGTACCTACCAGAAACAGAGATCAGCTTTTAAAGAAGATGAATAGACATGCACTACTTTAAAACACTGGGCAGTTAAAATATCATACTGAGAAAATTGAGGGTAATTTAATAAACTATCAGATTTCAGATTCTGGACAATCTTCTGTGAATTTGAAATAAAGGTAAATATTGCCTACTTATACCAGGATAAGAAAAAAAGTAAAATTGTAGTGGGCTGAGGTCACAGATTGCAAAAGAGTATCAGAAAAAAATAAATCTGCCATAAGCAAGTGTGTCATAGTTCATTTGAAAACTGAGCCCATCTTTCACTCAGTACTCCAGCTTCCTTAAGTTTCTATAGAAAGGCTCAGTAACTTTACAAGCCTGCAGTTCATCTCCTTCTACTGAAATTCTCTCTTGGGGTAGACTTGGTGATCCTCCACCACTGAGCATTCAGCTTCCTTTAGGATGAGGTCAAGAAGGAAAGAAAATGTCATCTGCTCTCACTCACTCAAATATTATGGATTCATTTTCACGTAGAGTTTGCTTTTTGTTTTTTGTTTTTTGTTTTTTTTTTTCTTTCTGCAAAGCAATTGTTGGCTGTGTCTGTATTTGTTGCAAGACATGTACTTTGAAATCTTGGAACAATAGAATATGTTATCATTATTTATAGGCATAGGGAGGGATCTCCTAACCTACTGAAATTCTAGTTGGCGGGAAACCATTTTTTATTGTTTATAGTGTTGCCCATTCTATTGTGCTCATAGTAGGAAAATAATAAAAGGTTTTTGAAAGTAACTTCAAATAAGCAAGCCATAGTAAGAGAATTAAGGGTTTTATTGCGAGTAAAGTTATGTAAGGAAGAAGATGGACACATCATTCTCTCATTCTTAACCTCTTTCTTCCCTTTCTTGCCCTCCAACATCTAAGATAGAAATTGGCCTGCCTACACGGTGCCTTCCTGTAAATCTCTAAACTTTATAGACAAATCTATTAATGTATCCATGAGAATTTAAAGTCTGGACTGCCACTCTAATTTTACTCTCATTTGTTAAGCAAGGAGTTTGAAATATCTATTTTAATGAACTCCTGTCTTATATTCATGCATAAACTTGAAGTTAATCCTACTTAAATGCTATCTAGTAGGGTTTAATTTAAAAGATCTACATATTTGTCAAATTAAAGACTACACTTCAGATCATTTTTACTACTTAGATGTTAACCCACAAACCAGAAACAAGTCAATTTCCATATGAAAGTAAATTTAATTGCATAATGGAAAACCTATTTTCCCAGCAATTCTAATGCTGCTAAACTTCAAACCATGAGTTAGGTATGGCATTTAAAATTGTAGTTCTTCTTCTTCTAAAAAAAAAAAAAAAAAAAAAGCTGAATTTCAGAAATTCTAAAGTTATAATGGGGAGAAAAAGATTGACGATTTATAAAGCTAGGCTATACCCTTGGCAGTTCCATGCTGAAAATTTAGCAATTGTCAGTAGAAATTTATTTCATTGTATATAAATCAAAACAAAGCTTCCGCGCACAAATGTTTATTAGTTGATTGTGGACATAATTCTATGTCTGCCTAACTTGGCTAATAGATACTATGGACTTACTCTCCCAGTGCATACACATGGAGAAATTAGATGACAATAATGGATGCCATCTTTTAAACAGCTTTATTATTAAACAATGTAAAGGCTAACCCCTAATTCTAACCAATCTTTTTACTCTAATTATAACAGCATATTTTAGCTTAAAAAATTAATTTGAAATGTCAACAAGTTAGTTAATTAGGGGATATTCCCTGGGAGAACATCAAGGGGAAAAAATGCCAAATACTGGTTAAAATCAAAGAAATTATCGTTTTAAGGCTGAAATTCTAATAAAATTGTTGGCATCAATTAAACACTTTATTTTTTACTTTATTAATTAGCTATTAGACTTCAAATAAAAAATATGAAAACATTTAATTGCAAGGATGTGTGCACTCTAATGTTCATAGCAGCATTATTCATGGTGGCCAGGACATAGAATCAAACACACACACACACACACACACACACACACACACACACACACACACACACACACACAATGGAATATTACTCAGCCATCAGAACAGATGAAATACAGCCATTTGCAATAACATGGATGGACCCTGAGATAATCATGCTAAGCAAAATAAGCCAGACAGAAAAAGTTGAAAACCACACGATATCACTTATATGTGGAATATAAACCTAAAAGCAACAAATGAACAGGACAAACAAACAGAGATTCATGGACATGGACAATGGATTAGTGGTAACCAGAGGGAAAGGGGATATAGATAAAGACTAAAGGGGTCAAATATTTGGAGACAGAAGGAAATTTGACTTTGGGTGGTGAACACACGATGCAGTATATTTACAGCATACTTGTAAATTGTACACTTGAAACTTATTTGACTTTTATTAATCAATGTTACTACAATAATTTTTATTAAAAAAAAATAAGAAAAGTAACCACCCAATAAAAAATTGGCAACATTTTTGATAAATAAATAAATAAAATACTTTCTCAAACCCAAAAAATTCAAACAAGTATGTTGAATAGTTACATTTATAGGTATTAGCTCAAAGCTACACATAACATAGAGAATACAAATTAAAATATACTTCAAAGGCAACAAAAGGAAATAGACATTTGCTTTATGTATAATAGGTAATATCTAACAAACATGAATACACCTTTAATTATTATCAGAAGAACCTATGCAAAAATTTCTCTATTTTAATTTTCTTAATCTGGCTTTGATACTCTGGGGTTTTTTAAATGATAATTTTGAACTGTTTTACTTGAGTAATTTCAGTGGTTTCTTATCAATATTTTGAGGAAATAGCCCTGGTCTTTAAAAATTCTAATATAGATAAAAATTTAAAACCTTACCAACAAATAACACATTCTCCTTTTTTTTTTTTTTTTATTCCCTTCACTTATTTCTTTTTCACTTATTTCTTGGTCTCTTGGCCTTTGTCAACCTTTTTGTCCCTTACTCTCATCATTCCTTTCATCTCTGTTTCCTTTATTTTGCAAGTTAATATCTTCTCACAGAACTGCATCTTAAGTAACACCAGAGCTCCTGGACTTGGGACTTGGGAAATCAAAGCCATAACATCTTGGCAATCAGTCAGAAATCTCATCTAGAAACTAGAAATGAAATAAATGCTTAAAACTTGACTTTGAATTTTGAGACCAGAAACTTTAATTTCCAGATGAGGTATAAGTACTGACAATTAATTGAACTGAAGACTCCTCTGACAAGCAGAGAATTTTGCAGGAAGGATTTGGACTAATGAATGTGAACATGATGTTTCACATAGAGACAAATGAAATTAGCTCATCATTCAAATTTACTAAGTTCCTCTTCAACCTCATTCTTGAAAAGTTTACACATATACACTTAAAATGTGGAACTACTCACGTAAAATTAAAACTATCATTAGAAATTTGGAATTAAATTCTCTCCAGATTCTTTTGCCTGTGTCTAACTTCCTGGATAAGCCTCTCCTTAGAGTTGGGTACCCAGTTACGCCACTTCATACAAGCTTCCCAGGGTTTTCAATCCAGATGTAATCTGCTCTACTGATTTCTCCTGGGATATACTAATTTCATCCAGGCATCTGAGATCTAAGCAAAGCCTGTATAAGGCTTTGAAAGACAGAAAATCTCTCTCATGATACATATGCCTTTATTTTTCTAAATACATCATATTTTTGATTGTCTAAGGCAATAAATTATTTCATTTAGTGATATTATGCACTTCCAACTATTTTGCAACTTCTTTGAGACATTACAAAACATGAATGTTAAGTGAGCTTTGTTTTGTGTTAGTAAATTTTTAAAAATCAGTTCTACTGTACAGTAGGGACCTATAATTAGAAATGTCACCATATGTTAGCACCCAAGCTACTTATGAATTTATCTGTTCAGTTAAAATGTCAGCTGTCTGTTGGCTATGAGGATGCCATGCAAAGAATCACGTCCATTTCTATGTTCCTGACACTCATGCAAGTGGGAAAAATAAAACTTTTCAAGTAAATCTATTATTCCTTGTTACCCAGTTATTATGGCAGTGAGGAATATAAAGGAACTTATCAAATTACTAACTCTGAAGCTTTGCAGGATCTAGGGTCTTTTAATAGGTCTCAAAATAATATGTGTGTTACTTTCTTGAAAGAATTTCTGACACTGGATTCTAGTTTCTTTACGGCCTCTAGATGATATGAGGATACTTTAAAACAAGTGGAATTCAGCAGTTTATTATATCAGAAGGGCTTTGGCATCAACTAAAATATTAGCTAGTTATTAGTATCAATCATAGCTATTGGCTGAAAAAAATCTCATCTTCGAACAACTTCATTATTCAAAATATCTGTTAGTCACAGAATATTTAAGTAGAATATTATTGTTTTCTCCATCCTGATGATGACTGATTAGTTGGAACTCTCATTAAAATGCAGTTACTCAAACTATAAAACTTAGTAGTAGTTCTAGAATCAGAATTAGAGACATATGATCCTGTTTTACTCCTCAAAGAAAAGAGTTAAAATTCTGCTCTAATTAGGGGTAATCCCATAAAAATAGGGATGGTGCAGCTATGTGTGATATAGAAACCACGAGTTAGTATCTCTCCTATGACAAAAATCAACCAAGAAAAAGAGGCACAGTTCTATTGGTGCCAGTACAAACCGTTTACCCTTCCTAAAAGCTCATGAAAAGTAAGATTGTTAAAATATATTAATTCTTGATAAATATTCATAGGCCATGTGGACTGAATATTGTAAGGTTATTGTTTTAATTACCATGTTCAAGTAAATCATAGTTAAGAAGTGTTTCTTTGTCTATTTATGTACAAAACATTAATTAAATAAAATAATTTATATTTTAACATATGATATCTATGGAAACCATGACAGACAAATATAAATGTTACTATATGAAACTTCCTAAAACATTTGTATATAATGAGCAAATCTGGAGGGTTACAATGTATTGGATAATCATTTATAATTGATGAGGCATATTTATATTAACTCCAATTCTAATTTTATAATTAATTAACAATATTTATAAGCAAGGAAATGAGAAGTAGTTAAGAGGACCTGGAGATGTCACCACAATAAACTATGAGACTTTGACTGTCTTAGCTCTCTTACTTTGGCAAAGGCCAGGGTAAATCAAACAGTTAGATGATGTGTTGGACAAGTGCAGATAAGAAGAGATTTATCTTCACCATCCAATTTAGTAAATAATATTTTGCATTTTGATGACAAAATAAGAGGCAAACTTAAGTTCATAGTATGTATTATATCTATATCTGTTCAAAAAACATCTACCTCATAAGATTGCAGTTCCTATATCAAAAGTATTTAAGAGAACTAAGTGACATCATACATGTAAAGCACTCAAAACAAGGCTTGACTTGATTTATAGAATAATCCCAATAAATGTTAGTTGTTTTTATTATAATAACAGGGCAGACACTACAAAATCATTTCAGCTATAGCAATTCAGATTTGCAATAAAAGCCAGAATGGCACCATGGAACTAAAAACCTAGGGGAAATGTCCACGAGTATTGTTGGAACATTTTTAATACACATCACTCCCTCAGGAGCCTAACTTAATAAATAAGGGGACAATAGTCTGGCTCTTAACTCTGTCAAAGTCTATCATAGACATTACTTTCATATCATACATGACAGTTCACCAGTGTATAAAGTCTCTTGCCCCCAAAGGACAGCAGCCTGATAGTGTAGTGAGAAAGAACACATACCCTGTTGACCTTCTGCTATAAAACAATTCAGCATGGGTCATAGAGAAAGAATAAAATTTTCATGCAGACTTTATGAAGTGAACTTATCTTGAACCCATGGAAATTTCTCAATTTCATTTCAAGAATTACAGCATAATAGCAGCACTTTAAGAATTTTCATTAAGCATTCAGCCTGTATACTCCTTTTAAAGGAGTTATTGGTGTACTATTTATGAGAATCAGCTGGCATCAAAAAATGCCCTCCAGCGGAGCTGGGTGACCTTGATTTAAACAGCTAAAACCAAAATGCTAGCAAGAAAGTCCCCAGAGCTCAATTCAGCAATACAATTGCTTTGACTTTAAGTTCAGAGATTGTAGCCAAAGCAGAAACACTGTTATGTTAGCATCTTTAAATAAGGGATCCCTATTTGACTCTGGACCTAGTCTATGTTTTTACTCCAGAGATAGTTAAAAAAAAAAAAAAACACACACTTTGATAAACATCATTTTCAACATAACAGGGTATATCCTAAACCTTAAAAGTAAAGCACAACAACCCAAACATTCTAAGCCTCCTCACTAAGGAGATAAGAGAGAAACTACATGATACACATGGGAAAGGGCACAAAACATAAAGTCATTAATATTTTTATAATGTCTAATATCTACAGAAACCATGACGGGCACATGCAAATGTCACTATACAAAATTCTGTAAGAACAATTTCTTAAAGGTAGATACCTTTAAGCTTGTCTTAAAAATTAGAAAACTGAGGGTTAAAGTAATAAAGTAACATGAATAATTTCACAGAGCTAGTTTGTGGCTTAACTATTGGGTTGAGATAAATTAACAAAAAAAGGCGAAATGTATACCTTTAGTTATTCTACCAAACGGCTATATCTTCCAAACCCAAATCATCCCACTAGGCCTATTTCTTCACCTTTAAAATGAGCAGGTTTTACAAACAGATTCTAGGGTGGCCCCATGATCAAGCCCTTGTGTGATGCTCTACCCAAGAGTGAGCACAAGATCTGGGACTGACTCCTAATAAATAGCATATAGCAAAGGTGACAAGATGTACGTGATTACATTTAATTAGAGTATAACACCATCTTTGAGATGACCTTCCTCCTTGATGGTTTTGAAGAAGCAAGCTGGGATTTGAGCCACCACATGAAGAAGGCCATACAAGAAAGAGACGAGAACAGCCACTGGTGAACAGCTAGCAGAAAAGTGAAGAGCCCTGGTTGCCAGCAAAGAACTGAATGTTGCCAACAACAATGTGAGCTTGGATCATAGTCTTCCCCAGTCAGCTCCAGGTAAGAATCCAGCCTTGGCTCCCCCTTGATTATAGTTTTGCAGAGGACTCAGTTAAGCCATATCCACATGTCTGTCTGTGAAAATCCTAACTTTACTGGCTTTAAAAATAGACCTAATTATCTGCCATAACAAAATATATAGATATTAGGCAGATTTCAGGGTTGGTCAGTTAAGCGGCTCAGCATCAAAGACTATACCTGTCCCAACTCTCTATCTGCAGTTCAACTCCCCAGATGTATATGAAACGGTTGCAGCAATTCCAGCCTTCACATCCAGACATAGGAACACTCTGAAATGAAAGATGGGTCACCTCTTCCTTATGCCCTTCTTAAGAGTAAACCTCTCCCAAAACTACTCCCAGAAGAAACCCCCCATATCTTAGTGATCAGAACTGGGTTACATGCTCACCTGTAAACCAATTATTGTCAAGGGAATTGGGCCAGAAAGCATGATTTGTTTATAGCAATCAGGGTTTACCCCTAGTGTTAGGGAGAAAAGGCCACATTTTACTGAGTCATAGTGGGGCACCTCAACCTCACTTAGCTTGGCAGTCAGAAAGAAGAGATAAAAAGTGATTTAAGGTAGACAACATAGGGTATGGTACCATAACAAAGTCCCTCTTAGCTTTGACATTTTATGATCCCGTGAATAATCCATGTGGAAAACTATGTGTTCAACTGCTGTTTTTCAAATACCTGTCTAGTAAACACTGTGGTCTATACTTGGTATACAGTGGTGAATGAGACAAAAGAGTCACTTTCTTCATAATATACAGTTTAGTAGGGAAGGTATAAATAAACGGGCAATTTTAATGCCAAAGGGAGTAAACAAAGACTACTATAACAGCACTTACCTTTCACGGGACAATTTCCTAAAGGAAGTACTAGTACACATCTACGGTCTTCATATTGATGACTTTGGTAATGCTGAGGAGAGTGTACCACGTATGTTCATGCCCTTTATATCTTCCAGGAAATGAGATGAAAATATGGGCTACCAAGAATGTCTGTCCATGACTGACACCCTAGGACTGCACTGTCCAATACATGAGCCCTTAGCACATGTGGTGAATTAAATTTAAGCATAAATTAATTAAAATCAAATGAAAAAAAAATTTCAGTTCTTCATTTATACTACCCATATTTCAAGTGCTCAGTAGACATATGTGGCTAGTGGCTACTATATTGCAGCAGATACAGAACATTTTCCTCACCGTGGGAAGTTGCATCAGAAAACACTGCTCTAGAGCTTCAAGAAAACTCAAAAAAACTTCAACAAAATTTACAAACATAGCATCTACACACACTTCTACTCTAGCAGCTATTAAATTATGCTGTAATTGCCAATATTTTTCAGTCTCCCTCAAAGATTTCTCAAATCCAGTTATAATTTTCATTATAAATCTGTCCTCCTTACATCTGAGGCCTCTAGCCTCCATCAAGAATTTTTCTATCAGATAAAAAAAAAAAAAAAAAAGCCAGCAGAGTAAAATAAGTTCCCATGGGCACTCAAAGAACAAATGGGAAGGACTGTGGTGAAAATGTGACAGAACAACTCAAGGGATGCTAGTAAGGGAGAAACAACCTGAATTCTTGGGCAGATTTCTTTTGTAGATGCATTTTTGCCAGCTTCGCAGGTGAGTTATACATAGGGGCCAATTGGATGGTTAAAGGTGGCTTCCCTCTAGCTAAGACCCAAATTGGTGAAGAAAAGTAATCAATTGGCTGCTGTGCTCCTCACTCCAAAACATAAAAGGAAAAACCTAACTTACATATATCCCAACAATGTTGACAAATGTCATAGGTCATAGGGGGAAGGGTGATGTAATTTTTGCCTCTTATTTGAATTAGGCCATAAGACATAGAGTAAAAGAGACAAACTGGATTAAAGACTGAAGTTGTAGGGAACTAATTGTTTGCTTGCTTAGTAATGTCTCCATTTACTTTAAGGTTTTCCAGGCGATACCATAAATTTGGTTCCTTCTTATAGCATTTGGGAAATTATAGAGAGATATGATGTTCTCTCATCATCCTTTTTCAAGACTCAGAGCAGGACGTGTTAGAATTAAAGAATTCTATATATTTGTCTTTAAAGCTCCTTAGCTCAAAATATTGCTTCCAATTCAAATGAAGATGCAAATGAGGAAGATTAAAAAGTGACAGCACTTTTTGGTCAGCATCTTAACAACCAAAAGCAGTTGATAAAAGTGTTAAATGAAAGTTATGAAAATAAATGCAGGAAATGGGCAAAGGAAGAGGAAGCAGTGCTGTGGAAAGTGGAATGTCAGACACAGTGAACAAGCCTAGTGGAAGTTTCCAGCACATACACACACACACAGGCTTCTAGCCTGGAAGAGTCATGGAGACAGTGAATGTGTCTCAAAGAAGGAGAGAGAAAGAGAAAATAAATAAGCAATCAGTTTATAAACAGGCAGAGAGAGTGAAAGGGACTGTTATCCACTCCACTTGGCCACAATTTCAGGGGATCACATTAATATCTAATGTACAGAAATGTCAAAACAAAAATAGAAAAGGTAATAAGAAAAAAATGAAATGGAAGCCCTTATTTATTTTTATTAATTTTATTTGACTTTTTGGTGACCAGAATTAAAACCAGGTGCTGAAAATCACCAATACATTCTGTAGCATGTTGGCATATTTCACACTCAGTGGTTCATGTGGCCCATATAATCTGAAAAACAACTCAGGCTGCAGGACATTGGAAAGATGATATAGGAGGTCATGAATTCCCTTGTTTGTAAAGAGCTCTGCCCCAGGCTGCTTTACACCTCTCTTTGCATTTTCTCCTCTTTCAGCAAACTTGGCTAACCCTTCTCCTATCATGGAATACGTATCTTTACTAGATTTATAAAAAAGTTTAGCAATAAATTGAAATAATAACAATGATAGCAATGGAGGCTGCCAGGGCACATATTCAAAAACTACAATCATCTGAAGCTAGGAAGAGCCAAAGGGTATGTTTATTTTGGCTCACGTTCCAGCTGCAGGCTGCCTGAGGTCGCCAACTACATTTCTGTCAACAGAAAGAAACTATTATAACAAAATCCATGTTGTTCAGGAAGTGTGACCACAGTGAGGGACGCTGAGGAAGTGCTGTTTTTATAATACATACTGAAAATGTGTCCTAAGCCCTTCAGCAACAATAGGAAAATTCCCACTCTGTCAATGTGCTCACCTGCAAACCCCAGAGAGGGCAGAGTGGGGAAGGTCTGCCTGTAGAACATGTCTTTTTGTGAGGGCATCGATATCCTCAAAGCTCTTCAGAGTTTAGGAGAGATCATTATTCTGTTTTTGTCACCTTAGTTTTCTCTCTTACGTTTTAAGTCCCGTATTATTGACTAATGTTTCCTCTTTTCTGTTCTTACATTGGGCAGGCCTCTGGATTTGGACTACACATGAGATGACCTGTATGTGTTCATATATTTATAAAGTTAATACACAAATAAAGCTAAAAGAAGCAAGCCTCCATGAACTCTGTCTGCCTTCCTCCTGCTTCTGGGACTTTCCCTGACATCAGAGGTTCCAGGCCTCTGGCCATCGTGAATGTGTAGCCCAGTACCATGCCACCTCCCTCCTTCACTGCTGCGAATACCATGCTTCCCTGCTGAAGTTCATGAGTGAGACTAAAAGAATAAGTTGTCCTCGCTCTTGGGATCACCCTAAGAGGAACTGTCACATCAGCACAGGGTCAACCTGACTTATAAGATGAGCAGAGTCATTTAACAACTTATATCACACCAATCCAAAGGCTTTCCATGTTTTCCTTACTTTCATCCTTTAACAACTCTACATCGTCAATTATTTTCTTTACGGATATAGAAACTAAGGCTCACAGACTCTATGTGACTTGATCAAGTTTACACAGCCAATATTTGACAAGAGCAGGATCTTGGTCTTTAGCTCACAATCTGGCAGTGTAGATACTCATGTTCCTTAGAGCTGAGCTTCTTGCATTTACTGTGCGTATGAATCATGAAGGGTCTTGTTAAAATATAGACTCTGGTTCAGTAGATCTGGAGATGAAGGCCCAAGAATTTTTAATTATTACATTCTCCCAGGTGGTGGCTGGGTGGTCTTGTAACCATATTACGGACATCAAAACTTTAAAGAAATTTTCCAAATTAGACCTAAGGTTGAGTCAACTGTAGGTAAGAAATGGCCACCAAATATTTGGGAAACTTTAATACAAGGATATGGATGGAAGGACAACTCAACTCTCTAGAAAAGTTCATCACATGCAGAGTGGCCTCACTGCATGGTGCCTTTGAGGGATTATGCTGCTTTCTGGTCATCTTGATTTCAAAACTCGGTCCTAAATTAAGGACTGGGGCAGGAACCTAACAGTGGAGATCTTTCTTCTGTCATGTTACTAGTACAAGTTCTACCATTGGGAAAAGAATCCAAAAGGAAACTTTTGAATCACTGAAATAGATTGTTGTGATATCAAGGTCAATAGACAGTTACCTATAAGAACAAACATAACCAATGAACTGGTTTGCTTGAAGAGAAGCAACAGAACTGTAGCCACATTTACTTCTCCAACACTAAAATATAACATTTAAAATCAAGAATTTGTGGGTCAGATTTTACTAGGTTGGATCTCATGTTCACCATTAATTAACTGGTCAACTATGAAGAACTTAATTACCTTTCAATGCTTTAGTTTTCTCATCTATAAATGGGAACAATAAAAGTATTTGGCTCGAGAGTTGTTATTAGAATCAATAAGAAGATATATTTAAAGTACCTAAAACATACTAGCATTTTAGCTATTTCAACAAATGCCAAATGTATTAAAGCATCCAATGTTCAAATAAAAAAAAAAATCAATTATACTCACCTTATTTTAGCTGGAAACTTTAACATATATTATTGTTATTATTATGATGAGGTTTATTCACCTAACGGTGAATGAATTCCATACCTTGGTCTAAGAATGTTAAAACCTGAATGGCCATCTTATACAAGAAGGCAGATTTGATGTTGAATGCTGCTTTTGCTATTCCCGAGAACACGGCAACTTATTTTCTAGTTTAAGCATTATGGAAACAAAGCAACATCTTTTCTGTACAGACAGGACCACATTCATAGCTATATTAAAAACGAGCAGCATCAATAAGTCACCAGAGGTATATGTACAAAAATCTTGCCTAAAATCTTTTAGATAGCATGAATAATTTCATCTTACCTCTGTCTTTTCATTGTGACTCATCTTCACTTCTCATATTTAGCATATAGTTAGGCACTTTTATAAAGAATATTATAAAGACAGTTGTCTGCATGTGGTAAGAATAAATGTTTAGAACCAAGGAAAGCCTTTAAAATGTGAGTGTTGATTTTCTTCCTTGATATTTAAAATACCAAATAGATGCAAAAACATATTCATTTACCCAATTTCCCGCCCTCAAAAAACACTAAGAATAAAATGTATGTGGTTTCTACAGGAAAATATTCACTACAAGGGAAATCTCTGAGCTCAAAAAAAGGCAAGATAAAAGCAATTTATTGTTATGCTGCCCAACATTGCTATATGAGATTACTACAGATGAAAGACATTTTCATAATGCATGCAGCCAAGTAGGTTGAATTCAAGTATTGTTGGGAGTTTTTTATTTCTTCTTCTTAAACACAGTACTGTCCGTGTGCGAAGCCTCAAGGGATGTACAAAATATAATTAACAGAGGTTTATGATAAGGAATCAACCAACCAATAGGCAGAGACAAATTTTAAAATGCCAGCCCATCTTCAAAGTCTTTCTCTAAAACATTTCTTTTGCACACCAATTTAGTTTACAATGATGAAAATGTTGTCATTTCTATGTCCTAACTTCAGCTGGAATTTTCTATCAGGCTTAAATTTGACATGGAAATAATTATAGGGAGATGACAGGTGTAACTATGCGATTCCACTGAAGTTCTAAACAGGTGCCTCTAATTTGAGTTTCACTGGATTTATCTAGGGCTTGTGCTGTCCTGTTCCAGTTCTGAATTGAGCATGGGACTGGTCTAGTGGGCCATAGAGGTAGCAATGCTTCCTCCATCTCTATTTGATCTATGGCCTTGCAGCCAAAGTTGCCAACTGGCACAAGTCTGATGGCTGTCATCAGTAAGTGTGGTGTTTGTGTGATGACCAGTGGAATCTGACATGAAGTGCCAGGACATTTCATGGCAACTACATCAACAAAGTTTGCTCACGACCAATGTTAGTTTAGTTTGAATCATTGCATCAGTTATTAAAGAGTTCCAGTTTATAAGAATTTAATATCTTAAAAGGTTTAGTTTTATACATTCATAAATTTTATCTTCTACTTCTGAAGGAAAAGAGAAAATAGAAATTTTTTAAAAGTCAGACAATTCCACTGGGGTGAAGCACAGAAAATATTCTTTTTGCTCGGCGCTCACTAGATTGTCATGGATTTTCAGTTTCAAGCTCAATTTAACTAAGCCTTTTGGGCTCTGAGTTTCATTTACTCAAGGCCAAACAAAACTTCCTCATGGCAAAAAAAAAAAATAAAAAAGAAAGAAAGAAAGAAAAAAGAAAGAGAAGAAAAGAAAAAAGAATCTCGGTATGAAGAAAAAATAAATTCTATATAAAGATTTCTGAACATTAAGAAGTCCCTGATAAACCAATGTCTTCATGCAAGATACAAATATAAAACATATATTGATTAGAATTTAAAATGTATTTCAAAGTTCTTTGGCCTGAAAATCTTTATCGAGCCTATAAATAGGACAATCCCCTCCCACATTACAATTACTAACTCTTCTCTATTCTCATTCTTTAATTCTCTACTAGCCCCTAAACAATGCCAATCTCAGGCACAATTTATTAATTCTTAATACATTATCTGAGAACAGGAGCACTTACCAATTTGAACTTCTCAAAATAAAAATTACTAAGGCAGCCTTAAGAAGAGGAATGAATAGAATGAGGGTACAATCAAGCCATAATTACTCACAAAGGCTCAGTTCAGCAGATTAAAATTCAAATGCAGGTGACTGGAGGCAAAGAAGCAAACACAATGAGCCCAATTCTTTGCTACCTGTTTACACAAAGCTCCAATTGACTTTTCTGAAGGGCTCCAAATAGGGCCCAAGGGGTAATACATTTGCTGGTATGGTTGGTATGCACTCTCTACCCTTTCCTAAGCACACAGTCAAATATATTCAAGTGTTTGCAACACGGTCCTCTCCAGGAGTTGACCTGAATTTTAGGTGAACAAGAAGTCTAAAAGCATTTTGAGAACAAAGGGCAAATCTTAATGGTGAGTGCATTTGCTCTTTCATGGTAAGCAAAGTATCCTAGGATTTTGGAATTCCTCCAAGATCTTCTATCAATCATCCCTATTCTGTACCATCTTTGTCCCTCCACTCCCTTGTTCAACAAAAACAATGGGACAGCTGGGTAGGAAGAAGAGAATTTTCTTAAATTCAACTGGTATGTACCAAGTGTCTGGACCAAAAGGTCTTAGAGCTTGGGCAACAGTCCACATTTTGCCAGATTTAATTGTATAATAGGAACTTGATTATTTCCAGCTATGAATCAGTAGACAAAATACACAATACTCCCTTCAGGTACAAGACTAAAAGTTCACAGATGTAAAAAGTAACCTGGAAGTTTAAAATGAGTTTCAATAGAGAAAACCAACATTACTGTGAAAGACGAAACAACAATAACAACAACAAAAACAAGTAGGAACAAGAAAAGATCGGAGGGCAAATCCATAAACATAGTTAACTTCAGGAAAGTCAAATGAAGGAAGACAAAAAGTGGTATGATCAAAATAATAGAAGTAAAGTGATTTTCTGAAGCCTAATGGAAATGCTAAAAAAAAAGATTCTGGCTTTCCAGAGGGTTTTTCTTTATTAGCAATGTTGTTAGCTTTGGCAAAACATATGGAAAGAGTCTAACTACCAAGACTGCAAGTAAAGATGTATTGTCTCAACCCTGTGAAATGCAAAGTGTACAGACAATAAGAGATCTCTGTGTTTTTTTATTTACGTTAACCAATTACTCTTCCATTCTTTACCTATAAAATGTAAACATATTCCCTTTCATATTCCTCACTGTCAGAATCATTTCATTATAAGATCTATATAATCTATTTTATGATGTTTTCAGTAGAAAATATTTAGCAAAGCTAAAAAATTATAAGGTGATTATGCAAATCAAGGAAATAAACGTATGACAGAAGAAGCAGCAATGATAAAAGTTTCAAATCTATACACTTTCTGAATTTATAATCTACTAGAACTATAAAAGGGTTTCAAAATATCTCTGATCACAAGGTTAAAAACAATAACAGTAATTAATTTCAAGACTGTAGATTTATTGTGTGGTTCTCAGTTAGGCTTCCAGACCAATTAAGTTCCATTTTAGCCCATTCTGGAATACTCACACTCCCTTTCTTAATGACCTGTAAGATGACATAAGTCAGTCATTCTCAGAGTGTGGTTATATAATCACAACATTAGCATCATCTGGGAACTTATTACAAATGCAAATTTTCACACACATCTTTCCCCTCTTCCCACTCAATCAGAGACTTGAGAGTTGTAGCCCATCCATCTATATTTATCAAAACGTGTTAATGATTTGATGCATGTGCAAGTTGGAGAGCCATTGATTTAAGCAGGGAATATGAAAACTCCATAAGCTGAGGAGCATAATGCACAATGGGAAATAAAAACGCATGGATTAAAAAAGATAGATAGAAAAAATGAAATAACAAAGCACGTTATGAAAGGTGGAGAACAGAAAAAGGTTTATATTTTATTTAAAAAAAAAAAAAAAGAACCCCAAATCCCTGTTTCCACTTTCATGACCTCAGTACCTAAGGTTATTTAAAACCAGTTTTGTAGAAATAACACTGTTATTTTTTCTTAGAGACCAGATAATACATTTTTTTCTCAATGAACACAATCTGAATAACATTACGATTCCAAATTGTCATGACCAGACATTTTATTTTTAAATCTATTGTTGTAAATAAGAACACATCTGTTAATTGATCGTGTCTATCAACCAAATTCTTTAAAATAATATACATGTCCCATGTTTTTAGAAAATATATATATCAAGGAATCTTCAGTTTGGTAAAGTAGTTTAAGAATAGACTAGAGAAATCTAGTTTTACCCTAACACTATATAGCTTTAAAAGTGTTAGAAAGCTTTACTCCAGGCTTAGTGTTCGTTTATTTGAGAACACCATGCATAGTAAGAGCAGATGTAGGTCACTCCAAATTCAACCGGAAAATCTAGCACTCAAAAGCCATCTTGTCAGATATGGTGCTGCCACAAGACCAACTAAGTTTAATAAATAGTGGCAGTTACCATTCACTCACAAACCCAGAATCCCCAGATAATCCATTATGCGTCATTGCCCACCACTGGATTCATTTCCTGATTCATGTATTGCCCAGCAATCCCCTCATTATTCATTCAACAGATAATTCATAGAGCACTTAGCTGCTGAATTCAATTATCCTATGGACAGTTATGCAGACGGATATAAATAAGACATTACGGCCAAGGCACAACTAGGTCTAGTCTTGTGATAAAGGTCAATGTTCATAGCATTGACCATTTCTCTTCATCTCACTAGAGAGAAAATCACTTTGGAGTATAGTTCCCGTCCCTAGGTTTTGGGGTGAAGCCTGACACAAATTTTAAAAGCTACATGGACAATAACATAGAAAGACAGCAGCCAGATGGTACAGTATTTGGAAGGCCTTAAGGTTTCTACTTGGCTGTCATTACCTCCGAAAAGCCTTCCCTTATCCCACGAATCTGATATCAATAGTCTTCCTATACAATCCCATAGTGGACACTTTTGGAAGTTGCGTTGTATCAGCCCAATAAATTGCCCATCACCTCAACTAAACTGTAAGGTCTTTCAGCACCAAGTTGTATTTACCATATTGTAGTCATCAGTGGCTCTAATCACCAGACCTTTGC
The DNA here is from genome assembly GCF_014176215.1 of Rousettus aegyptiacus. Lineage (NCBI taxonomy): Eukaryota > Metazoa > Chordata > Mammalia > Chiroptera > Pteropodidae > Rousettus > Rousettus aegyptiacus. The sequence goes on from NW_023416284.1 coordinate 67,970,376, forward strand.
TCACATAATTAGTTAAGTTAATAAGTGTGTGAGTGTATAAACAAACACCTAGTAAGCTACACTGTGGCCCAGAAAACTTTTTTTAAAAAAATAAGATAATTAAGTCCATTTAATATTACAGTAAATTCCAAACTGTTTTCCTAAGTGGCTGTATCATTTGACATAATCATCAGCAATACATGATATTTTTAGTTGCTCTATATCAACATCAGCACTTGGTATTTTCAGTCTTTAATTTTAATGCTTCCAGAGTATGTGTAGAGATATCTCACTGTAGTATTAATTTACATTTCATGTGGATTAAGCTTCTTGTGTCTATTGACCACTCATATATGTTCACAGTAAAGTAATGATTTAAATCTTTTGCTTGTTTTCATAGTTTTAGATCTTAATTCTGATCCTTTTCTGTGATCTAAGAAATTTTTGTCTAATCCAAGGTCATAAAATATATCTTTTTTTTCTAAAATATATATCTATATTTTCTTCCAGTACTTTGTAGTTTGGGCACATATATTTAGGTCTATTACCTATATCGAGTTAATTTTTGTATATAGTGTGAGATAAGATTTGAGGTTCATTTTTTCCTGTATGGCTATAGATTATGTTCCAGCACTATTTGATGAAAAGACTCTACTCTGTTGAATTACCTTGGCAATCGAGAATGAATGTGTCGGTCTATCTCTATTCCATTAATTTATATGTCAATCATTATATTATCTTTATTTTTGAAGATTCACAGTAATTCTTGAAATCAAATAGTTCAAGAACTTCAGATTTTTCTTTTTTCCCCATCGTTTTGGCTATAATATTCTATTTGCATTTCTATGTGAATTTTAGAATCAGCTTATCAATTTCTACAAAAAAAAGTTTGTTGAGAGTTGTAAATTAGAATTTCACTACAGATCAATTTGTGAAGAATTGTCATCTTAAAAACACTGAGTCTTCTGAGACATAAACATGTTAGATCTCTCCATTCATTTAGATAATCTTTAATTTTTTTTATTAGAGTATAGTTGTCAATGTAATAGGTTTTACACATATTCAGTTATATTTACCTCTCTATTGCATATTTTTAATCATGTAAATGATGTTATCCTTTTGATTTCCATTTCTAATTATTTGCTACTCATGTATAGAAATATAATTATTTTTGTATATTGATCTTAACAAACTCACTTATTATTCTAGTACATTTTTTTAGAGATTCCTTATGATTCTCTAAATAAATGGTCATGCTGTTTAAGATAATAAAATTTTACATTTTCTTTTTAATCGGTGTACCTTTTATTTCCTTGTTTTCCTACATCGCACTGGCTAGGACCATCACCACGATGCTAGATAGTTGTGTGGAGATATGTCACTGTAGTATTAATTTACAAGTAGTTGTTGTTCACAATTTTGTCCTACTTCCCTTCTGACAGAAAACATATTCAATATTTTTGTCATTAAGTATGATGTTAGCTGTAATGAGCTAGAGATGTTTTTTGTCATGTTGAGGAAATCTTTTGTTTTCCTAAGTTGCTGAGAATTTTTACCCTGAAATTGTTTTCTCCCAAGTTTGATTGTTGTGTTTGTTTTGTTCTTTTTTTTTTTTTTTGTTGTGACATAATTGCCTGGTTTCTTTTCTTTGTGGTAAATTATATTGATCGATTTTTTAAATGTTAAACCTACTTTACATTATTAAGATAAGCTCCAAGTGGTCATAATGTATTATTTTTTTTTATATATTACTAGATTTGATTTGCTATTTGTTAAGGATTTTTGTAGCTATGATCACATGGCATATTAGTCCATATGAGGATAATTCTGGCCTAATAAAATGAATTGGGAAGCATCCTCTTTTGCGTCAGTATGCTGGAAGAGTTTGTATAGTATATCTAAGAATTTTTAATGACTGAACCACATGAAGCCAACTACATCTAGATTTTCCTTCTGAGAAAAATTTTAACTACGAATTCAGTGATATAAAGCTATATGTGTTATCTGTGGGTAAGCTTTGTATCTCTTCATTTTTGTCCTTCAAGGAATTTGTTTATTTCATCTTCTTACAATTGGCATAAACTTTTTGTAGCATTTTCTTATCTTTTTATCACTTGTAAGATTTGTACATATGTTCTCATCTTCATTCAGATATTGGTAGCTTGCACTTTTTTCAATTTCTAGATTAGTCTTACTAAACATTTAGCAATTTTATTAATCTCTATAAAGAACTAAATTTTAATTAAAAAAAATTTTTGTCCATAGTCTATTTAATTGATTACTATACTTATCTTTATCCTTTTCTTTCTACTTACTTTGAGCTTAATATAATGTTGTTTTCCCTTAAGGTACAAGCGTCAATTACTGATTTTAAACCATTTTATTTCCTTCTGTGAGTATTTAGTTTTATCCTAAGCACTTTACTTGCATTTCACAAATTTAGACATGTTGTATTTTTGTTTTCATGTGATTATTTAATCTTTGTCATTTTTTTTAATTGACCCATGAGATATGTAGAAGAGTGTTATTAATTTCCAATTTTGGGAGGATTTTATTGATAACTTTCTGAGTTTCTTTTGTTTGTTTCTAATCTGATTCCATTATTATTAGAGAATATATTTTGTATTATTTCAATATTTTGAAATTTTTAAATGGCTATAATCTATTTGGTGAATGCTTCATATATGCTTTAATAGTATGCATTTTCTGCAATTGTTTGGTAGAGTGATATATACATGTCAAGTAGGTCGATCTGGTTAATAATGTATTTAACTGTTCTATATCCTTACTAAATTTTGTCTACTTGTTCTATGAATTACTGAAAGAAGAATATTGATATCTGCAACTTTAAATTTTAATTTATCTATTTCTTCTTTCAGTTCTGTCAACTATGTTTTTTTAAGTATTTTGAAACTGCATACACATTTAGGATTGCTATATCTTCTTGATGAGGTTCCTTCATTCTTAGGAAATGAGTCTATTATTGATAATTTTTCTTGTTCTTAAATCTATTCTATCTGATATTAACATATCTACTAGTTACCACATGCAGGTCTGTTCACTTTGGCTTGAGTTAGAGGGAAAACTAAAACCTCCCAGTCCTATGAGAGTAAAGGGAATTTTTGTTTTACAGCCCCAAGTAATGTTATTTCTTTGGAATCTGTTCTTATTAGGCCTTGTGTAGTTTCATCGTATGCATTTGTAAACTATAGTCAACCAATCTCAAGGGGTCCCTTAAGCACATTTCAGGTACTTTTTCTCTGTGTAACTCCTTCCTCCCAGTACTGTGCCTCACAAATGCTAGATCCCTTGACCTTCTGAGCTCTGGTCTCTCAACTCTGCAAGATTGCTAGTTTCTGTTTGGGTTACCCCTCCTTGTGCTATAGTCCAGAAATTTTCTCAAGGCATAAAGTGCTCATCTCCTTCGCATTCAGAAATTTTCTACATATAAATATTGATATCTGCTGGTAAAGAGAAATTATTTTTTAAATTACAATAAATAATATGTTTGAAGTTCAAAGGTATAGAAGTTTTCTGGGGGGGGGTTGTTTTTGGTTTTTGTTTTTGTTTTGTTTTGTTTTGTTGACAACAGATGAAAGAGTATGGATAATTAGGATTTTTGTGAGAATTTCTGCCATAATATTGAAAACTCCTAGATCATTTTCTGAAACTTGGTTTCTTAGTTTTCTGATCAATTAGATTCACAAATAAGTGTTAACTTGCTTCAGTCACTAGATTAAGTAATGGGGAAAAAAACATTAATAACATACTTTTCCTAAAGCATATAGAGCAATGAATACTAACTTTCTTCCACTGATGGGGAAATTATGGCACAGAGAGTTAAAAGACTTGTAAAAAGTCACCAGCCAATTAATCGTTAGAGTCAGGAACGATCCCAGTCATTAATCTTTATCTCAGGGTTTAAAATATTTACTGTCTATAATCCACACACAAAAGTGTTTTAGAATGTGCTTTTTACTGGAAGGCTTGTTTTAACTCAAAAAAAAAAATTTTGGATTTTTATATATTCTTGATGCCAATGATTCTTTGCATCTAAAATTCATCCTTCAAGAGTATGACATATAGTTTTGAATTGCTAATATACCTATTATCTTAAATGTTATTGTAAGTTTTTTTTTTTAAGTTACTTGAACCTTCCTAGGTCTCTCAATACTATGAGAAAAAGAAATGTTGGCCTTAATATCTAAATTTCACAAGGTTACCTCTGAGACCTGACTATTACAGGATCTCAGACCACCATTGAGATGACTCCAAGTATTCTGAGAGTCCCAAGAGGTGTCTCACATGTATCAGCATCAGGACTGTCACTGAGTACAGGACAAAAAACAGATACCACCTTGTTCTCCTGTTCCTGTCTGTCCTATGATTTTGAGTGAGATAATAGCACTACCCTCTCTCCAAATTTACTTCATGCACACACACACACACACACACACACACACACACACACACACTTACTTCTCATTGTGTATTAACTCATGAAAATAGACCTCTTGGGAGGGGAAGATCTTTATATTCACTTAAATTGAACACTCTGCTCCAAATACTTTAAATCAATGGCTTAAAGCCTATCCCTTTCACCTAGTATAATCCCATTAGTGACAGAGTTTCACTATGGAATCAATTCTCAAGTAGGCAAGCATATTTTTTGAAACGCAACACCCAATTTAAACCTTCTTCCCAAAGATTCTGATATTTCTTCTACTTCACTCTCCATCCCCGACACTGAGAATTACTACTCTAAATGAATGTCACGACTAAAGACTAAACCCAAAATACAGTATATTGCAGGGAAAAGCAATTAGAAGCAATCAGGAGGGAGACATACTTGGATTTATAGCAATGAGAGACAGATTCCAGCACAAACTAACAGATTCAGGCTTAGTAAAAACGTCATTCCCATCTAGTCAAACCTTAATGACTCTGGAGAGATTAGATTAGGTTAATGATTTTTAAAATAGTCAAATTATAAATTATTTTACAATGAAGTAACATAGATTATGTGACTTATTAAATGATTAAAAGGAGTTTGTTTTGGAAATACAATAACTTTCTTCCTTGTGAGTCAGGATTTGCCTAAAAATCTGACTACCATAATTAATAATTTTTAAAAGTAATTGGAATGTTTTAATCATTATAAGTTTTCTAAATATCCATCTGTGAGTATAAATATTTTTAAATTTTTTATTGTGTTTGAATCTAATACATCATATATTTTCAGGCTGAGCCAATCACTGTTTTTACATGCAGATGCCTGTAATTAACTTAAAGTCTTAAAATAACATTTGATTGTCCTTCAAAAATAAACTACATATGTACTAATCTTTAATTTTCAAATATGCAAATAGGTAAATTTATTTCATGAATTATTAGTAATCTGTCTTTAATTGTAATATGTATTCATGAAAAATATGTTAAGGCATTCTTAAATAAATGCCCTTTCTATCCAACCCTTTAAATATAATTTTACTGGAAATCCTATAGTAGATCAGGTAATTTCTAGTGTCCTATTATAATATTTGATCCTACCATTTATATTATTTATGTAAATAAAGGCAGTGATTGATAGTCATAATGGCCACTCTGTTTAGTAAACCAGAAATGGACATATTCCATGTGAACTTGCTTTATTGGTATAAAAGAGCAATGCTTCCATATACTTTGAAAAACCAGTTTGCTCGATTTTTTAAAAAATACAGAATTGGTCACCACCAATTAAGGAAGCTATTTTCCCATAGGCTTCAGATCATTAAAATATATATATTTCATATATATATTCCCTAGGATCTTTTAACTATTCAATCCTGGAAGTACTCAGTAGGCCTCCCCAGTACCTAAAGACTGCTGCTCGAAGTTAGACTTTATAGGAGAATGTGCTGTACATCAAGTGACTGAGAGTGTAAACAGACTTAGGAAAGGCAAATACATGAAATCTAGAGGCAACACAATAGGCCAACCTTCTCATCAACCTCTCTCCCTCCCTTTTTTTCACCATGTAAAGTCCAGACAAGAAAAAGCATTATCAGAAGAAATATTAAATGAAAATCGACCCTCAGTAATTGTGGATTTTCAGTGCCTGGTTGCCCACCCATCCCATCTCATGCTTCAAAGAGCAGAGGGGAAAGGATACAGAGTAGAGGAGCAAGGAAGAAATACAAAGAGAAGTTATTTACCAGCCTTTTGAGATCTGGTTACAAGCCTGAAAAACAAGAACAGATGTATATGCATGATTATAAAATAAAATGCCTTTCAAATAACTTAATCTTCGGGAATATTATAGTGTATACATTTGTTTTTAATTCCACAGGGACCGGCAACAGACGGTGGGATCCTTTGTTTACCCCTGGGTATAGGGACAGAAGATTCTTAGATACATCTCTGAATTCATGCTAGTGAAAAACACGTGTGGGAACCAAGAGGATTACGGTATTATCCTGCCATTGTTTTCTGCACTACATCCACTTCAATCTTCAGGAAAATGAAAACAGAAACAGGCCCAGGAGATTATAAACAGGCTGTTGCCGATGAAGTCTGCTCTTCCCATGTTGATGTAGCCCAGGATGCAGGTTTGTTTCTTCGGGTTCTATCAAAAATCCTCTCTGAATGTGAAAAGAATTAGTGGAGGTGAAATCACCCAAAAGGCAATTACTGTCTTTTTCCCCCCAAGGAGTAGATTTCAGCCAAGCAGACATAAAAAATATAAAGTTTCTGTCATAGCTGAAGAGTTCAAAGCCAAGAGGCAAAGCACATGGGCTTTGGAAATGTTCGTGGTTAGTGGTAGGTAATAAAGAATATAAACGCAGCAGCTCAGACTAAATATAAATTTGGAGGAAAAAGGAAGAACGGTGTATGCTGCTCCCCCATGCTGTGCTTCCCTGGGACGGACACAGACTTCATTTTCCATTTGGCACAGAAAAAGCCTGGACCCACCCCAGCTGGATCGTTCAAAGAGCCTTCAAAGTGTTGTGTCCACGGGGCCCACTTTTGCTCTGAACTGGATGACCCTGGGCCAGCTGTCAAAAGGCTGAGCTTCATCGAGTAGCACCAGGCCATCGGGGTCAGATATAAAAGAAAGCTGACTGGCTCATAGGTTTACAATAACGTCAGGCGAGGTCAGCTCACTTTTTCCATTCCAAGCCAGGGCTGGGCTGTAATGGTGATACGGTAATATTAATAACAACGGGGACAACCAATACCTTTCAGGGAATGGTTTCAAAATGCTTTCCAAGGAAAGGCCGGTTATTAATTCCCCAAATGACAGATAAGAAAACTCAAGCAGAGAAAAGAAAAATGATTAGATTCAGAGCACACATGTGAGTTAGGGTACAGATGACAGAAAACACCAAAGCTGCCTTCCCAGATCAGGTTCTGGTCCTCAGAGTATTACTTGACTCCACTGGGGCCTACCTCCTCAACACACTGCTCCGCGCTCTCGCGAACCCCTCTGCATTCAATGTATTGCTTTAAAGCCTTCCTGACCCATTAACTTACTTCATCATTTAAGCAGGTTATCGGAAGGGAGGGGAAAAGGGAGGGGGAAAACTTTTTTAAATAAAATGATAATAAATAAATATTAAAAATAAATAAAAAATAAACAGGAATAGTAGTCATCTTTACTATTTCTGTTGTTCCTTTTTTTAAAAAACATATACTAGGAATCTGCTGCATATACAAAATAAGAACCAAACAAAATGCAGAATTACATGGACAGAAATGTTCCCTTCTAACAGCACAAAAACGTTTTTTCATATTTACACATAAACACGCTCATCCCTAAGGCATACTTTCTCAGTTTCCCTTGAGTAAGTAATTCAAACAATAACTAAAATTACATTTGCTCATGACTTATTTAAAATAAAATCAAGCTTCCAAACTTTTCTTTCAAATTTGTCAGATACTGTTACTCTTCTCCATTTATAGTCTGCAATGACTTGGGAATCACAAAAATCTCTGGGCCTTCTTTTTAAACAATCGACGCACATTGACTAAACACTTACTAATGTTATTAAAGAGGCAGTATAACCTTGGGTATAGGATCAGGGGCTTTAGTGCAAATGTCCACTCTTTTTAAACTATAAGACCTTGGCAAGGCCCTTAACTTCCCCACCCAGCTTTCTCATCTGTAAAATGGGAATGAGAAGAGTCACTTACCTCCTATGGCTGTTGAGAGGATGAATGAGCCAACATATGCAGAAGGCTTGCAATGGTACCTAGTGCATAGTAAGCAACTGCATGCATGTTAGTCCACAACAGAGCTTTCATTTTATAGTAAAGTTCTATGCAATGATTCCTGCCTGTAGGGAACGATAACAAAATAAATGAAAAACAAAGTATGCATTTGGCATAGTGTTTGGCTGAATGACAATATGTAAGGAAGATAGCTAAGCAGAATAGTAGTTTTAGTAATCAAGGAAGACTTGCTGAAGGAAGGAATGAGGTTTTCATCAAAACAGGAAAAAAATGTTCCCTTTACTTTCTTTGTTATTTGTAGTCTTCTCTTACATTTACATATCCATTAGAGTAGTATTTCTGCAGTGAAAGGCTGCATTCAGAAATAATTAAACCTGTCTAGCAATAGGAAAAATATCACAAAACAATTAAAAGACAATCCAAAGATTGTAACTAATAAAAGATGGTTCCTAGATCTCAGGTAGCTCCTGTATTTTAGGATAAGGATGATGGTAACAAAAAAAATAGAATCTGCTTTCTTATGACTGCACCTTAAAATAGCCTGGTGTTCTGCTTTATTAATTAATGCCCCATTCAGCCTATTGAATTCTTATCTAAGGTCTCCTTTTCATTCATCGTGGTTTTTTTTTTTTCATACAACCTTTGAAGCACTGCTCATTGAAGTGTTCAAATTTGGAACTAAATAAGACGCATTCTTTGTCCTCAAAGTGCACCTAAACCAGTATATTTTCATTAATATGTCAATTTATCTAATCATAAATTTTAATCTAATACTTTTTAAAGTTTAAAAATTCAAAAAGTGAGGAGATTAATAAAATAAGCATAAATTTATCACATAAGGAAAATCACTCTGCATACTTCCTTCTGGTCTTTTTCACAGGACAAATAAAAAATGCACATGCAAATAATTATTATTTTACCACACGGTGCAGTTTTTAAATCAGCCTTTTTCATCTATATCATAAAACATTTTTTCAAGCTATTAAAATTTTCTTTAAAGGCATCATTTTTAATGTTGTATAATATTCCATTATCTAAATGGTCTATGAAATAATCCTATTAACATTATCTAAAGATGAAAGTCAACTTTTGACTGACCAAAGACATTGTAAATAGCTGATGTGCTGGATGAAAGGAAATAATCTTCTGAAAAACACGCCACCTTTATAAAGCCAGTTGTCATGACCTGCAGAGCATGGGCTATGCTAAAATAAAACAGCCCTCAGAGGCAACCAAGACCTCTCACACACCCCATGCCTCCTTCTGCTACATTTTCATTCTGTAGCCTTTTCTCCCAAGGCTGGGGAGCTTTACTGGTCAGGCAGTTTTCCCATCTTCTGGACTTCTGGCAGAGAGAGGACCAGATACAAGTGAGCAGCTGGGAAAAGTAATCTAAATTAGACCTAAAGTTCTCTTAATAATTTCACAACTTCTTTAACATAAACTAGTTAAAAATAAGCAATACACAGTGTGACTGCTGGTTGTATACAACATCTTAACTTATGTAACTCAAGGCATTCTTATTTGTTTGCTTTGAGAATCACTTCCTTTCAGGGACGTGGAATTAAGTGGTTATACAAAATCAGCTGTCAAACTTGGCACTGCAGTCACATTTCCATGCCTAAGAAGGCAGGCACATTTCTACAAAGAAGGAATATGAGAAACTTTCTCTACAACTAATAAAACTAACATGAGTTTAAATTCAATAAAATTTCACAGCAGCATAGTTTTGTGTAGTACCTCTCATAAGAAAGCAACTGGTTATGCTGTCTTCGTATGGCATTTTCATTTCTAGACCATAGTCAGCTGAAAAAAGCAAATTTTATTGAGCCATATTAACTACGTATTTTATTTATAGAAAAAGGGGGACCTTTGTGGTTTTTTCCCCTAAATATCCAATGTCTCGTTATAAATATACCACACTACATAGAATCTAAAGCCTCCTGAAAGGTTACTCATAGCCAAATATCCATTTTATGATTTTCTAATTGGCTCCCATTGGAAAATCAAATGAAGGTTGCTGAAGAAAATTATAAATAAATAATGAAGTTACAAATAAGTATCTCCTCTTATCAGATTTCTACTGCCACTGTAATGCTAAAAAAAAGAATTACCCCAAAACTCAAAACTCAATACCTTAAAACAATACGCATCTGTTTTGCTTGTATGTCTCTAGGTAAGTGACCTTGGTGGCTCAGCTGGGCTTGGCTGGATGGTTCTGGCTGGGGTTCACCCAGCTGTTGCTGATGAGGATGGCATCCGCCAGGACAGCTGGGACGATTTGGCTTTCCTTCCCATATCTCGTCTCACCTTCCAGCAGGCTAGCCTAGGCATGTTTTCACGGCAATTTCAAAGGAACAAGGGGCAAACAGAAACACAAGGGATTTTTTCAGCCTATGCTTGTGCCATCTTTGCTAACTGACACTTTTTTAGCCAAAGCAAGTTGCGAGTCTAGCTCCGATCCAAAGGCAGGATGGTAGACTCTACCCTTTTAATGAGAAAAACTGCAGTCACATGACCAAAGATGTAGCAACAGAAAAGAGTGAAGAATTGAAATCATCAATGCAACCTGTACCATCACAATCTTATATTTTTAAAGGACAATAACAATAATAATAAAATAAAATGGGATAATTCAAATTTTTGAGAGGTAATTCAGTTTAATACTCTAAAGTACAATACAGAAAATGAAAATATGACCTTAAATAGTCTTATGGATAATAGAACAAAACAGATGTTAAAAAATCAAAAGGCTTTCTTCAAAACCTTTCCTCACATCCTATGGCAGGACTGCATACTTCTTGATTTCTTAGCCCCTTTTGCCTAATGGCTGATGGAAGAGGCTGATATTTAGAAAGGTTGATATAAGTAAAGTAAGAAAGAAGAAAATAAAATAAAACAGAACTAGTAATTTTAGCTTAGTTATAATCCTTACAAGCCATAAAGGTACGTTTTATCTCTAGGTAAAAAATGAAAACTTTCTCAAAGTTCACCAGTCAGATTGAGTAGAACTGAGATTCAGATACAGGACCTGGGGATGTATGGCATGGTGACTTTAGTAATGAACAATATAGCATTGTATACTGTATTTGAAAGTTTTTAAGAGAATAGACCTTAAAAGTTCTCATCACAAGGAAAAAAATGTATAACTATGTGTGGTGATAGACAACTAAACCTATATATTGATTATTTTGCAGTATAGATATATATATCAAACCTAAAACTGACACAGCATTATATCTCAATTTTAAAAAGAAAGAAAGAAAGAAAGAAAGAAAGAAAGAAAGAAAGAAAGAAAGAAAGAAAGAAGAAAGAAAGAAGAAAGGAAGGAAGGAAGGAAGGAAGGAAGGAAGGAAGGAAGGAAGGAAGGAAGAAAGAAAGAAAGAAAGAAAGAAAGAAAGAAAGAAAGAAAGAAAGAAAGAAAGAAAGAAAGAAAGAAAGAAATACAGGATTAACAAAAGCTTATATTGTTTCCATGATACATCAGAAACAAGTACTTGAAACTGAAAACTGTTTCTTCAGCCTAAAATACTTTCCCTTCCTCACCACCTAGTTAATTCTTCACTTTCTTGAATTTCTTCAGTTCAAGGTTCACTTATCCGGATAAACCATCTTGATCACCCTTGTCATATTCCTTTCTTTGAGCCATGTACTTCTACCAACAGTGATCATGGTTTCGTATTTGTTCATAAAATTTTTTGATTGCATCTTTCTCTCTCACGAGACCGTCAAATCCATGGAGGCAGAGACATTTTCTGGTTTCGTATGGTTTTATCTTTGGACCCAATATAGTTGCTGGCATATAATATCTCTTGGTATGTAGTCAATAAATGAAGTAATAGGAAAAAAAAAAAAGAAATGTGAAAGCATGGTCATTGGAAAGATGTAATAGTCTTATGGATAAGAGAGAACATACATGGCTGATGAAACCTAAAAAGGTCTTCGAAGTGAAGTTTTAGGTAATACACTTCTAAATGAATAGATTAAATCTAATGTTTAAGGTTAAATATATGTATGCATTGGCACTCAGAAGCAACTGCATTTTGTGTTTTTATTAGTGAGAACCAGAGAAAGTCAATGTGAGAAATTTTTCAAATAAATGTAGTTTCTCTCATAGGATAAGACCTTTTCCCCCGCCAGCATCTTCAATAGAAGAGGTGGATGAAAAGGTGAATGTATATTTTGTATCTGATTCATAGTCAGCTAAAGCAAAATTGAAAGCTTCACTGAGGTACTTTGCAAGTATCTAATATTTTCTGGAGACATTTTAGAATTGCACGCATTCTCTCCTCACCACTTACTTGCTGGTGTTACAGTCACTTTTCTCTGGGACAGGACTCACCTATTGCCACCTTGGTTGCCAGGAAATATATATATTTTTTTCTGGTTGCAAACCAAAAACATAAAAGGGCTACTTTTACCTATGTGGAAAAATGTACCTAAGATTGGGATATTCTAGTGAAATTGATAATAGAATTGGAAATTGCTTCAGGAAGGAAACTTCATGGCTACACATGGAATGGCATGTACTCCATAGTATCGAAGCCCCCGATAAATACTTTATGTACAGGGACATGCATGGAGTACATCTTGGTTGTATTCAGCCCAGAGAAATCGACTGACCATCGCCCCCTATAAAATTCTCAGAATATCAAAATTTATGATGCTAGATTAAATGCTACAATTCTCAACACAAATGGAAAAGAAAAGCTTTTCTATGGTAGACCCAGAAGCATCATGATAAAATTTTAAGACCACATTGCAAAAGTGCAGTCAACACAAAAGCAAAACTGAGTTGAGGAATAAGGGTAGCCACATCATTCACTTCAATTCATCTTGGCTACAACATTGCCTCCCTAACTTATTGAATCATTGCTTTTCATTAGAATAAGTTCACACGTGCCTCTGTATAATTCATATAAGAAAAAAAGGTCGAGATGGACTTTTTCCTTTCATGTATACTTAGAATTATCCAAAAAATATATGGTTATGAGGAAGGCACAATGCTTACTATCTTGCAAATGCTGAAATAATGATTCACTTTGAGCTTGGAAAATGAGTGAAAGAAAGAGATAGAGAAAAGAGGAAGGAAGGACAAAAGGGGAAGAAGGAGGAATTTTTTTTTTTTTTAAAAAGGAAGGTGAAGGAGAAGAAAGGGAAGAAAAAGAAAAATCTGTATATATGATGCTTGTTCATGTCCTACAATAAACACTGTTGTCTCAGCAAAAAAAAAAAAAAATCTTACTGGTATTATTTTCTATTGGCAAACTCCACTGAAATGTACCCTTTTTCCAAAATATTGTATTCCACTTAAATTTGGATATAAATGTTACAATATTTTGATAAAATATTTTCACAACCTTCTCCTACTTTAATTTATTTAACCACTCTGTATAACACAGACTCGTGATTGGTTTTGAATTTAGAAATTACCAAAATTTGATTTATGAGCTGAAGAAATTGAAGTTCAAGAAGACACATACATAAACATTTGTATTAAAAGACAATATCGTAAAACAAATAAGATGTTATTGTGACACAAGAAAAGAAATTATCAAGCCCCTTGGGAAAAATAATGGGGAAAACCAAATGTGAAGAGATGATGCTTGACCTAGGTCCTAAAGAATCACTAGAAATTCAAAAGACAGATGACAGAGGGAAAGCATTAGGAGGCTGAGGAAATAAATGCAAAAGCATGACCACCTGAAGTAGCAAGTTGCACCCAGGGACCTATGATGGAAGCAGAGTTGGAATACAGAAGAAAATGAAAGATGAGTTCGGCGAGTAGACAAAGACCAAGTCATAGAAGACCTTGAATGGCATGCATGGATGATATTGATTTACTTTATAGACAGTGAATATGAAGCATAGAAATAAAATAATACAGTTTTTTTTTTTTTAACTTAACTACCAACAATATGGAAGACAGACCTGGAGAAACCACAGGGAGAAAGATCAATGAGAAAATACTTAAAACAGTCCACAAGAGAGAGATGATGAAAACTTGAAATAGGGCATAGTGCTGGAATGGGAGAAGAGTTGACAGATTGAGAGATGTTAAGTAAGGAGAACTTATATCTAGTGACCAGATGGGCATGAGAGATTAGGTATTGGCAGAAAGGAAGATGTTTGTAATTATGTCCAGATTTTTGACATACACACACACACGCACGCACACACACACACACACACACACACACTATATATATATATATATATATATATATATATATATATGCAAAGCAAGTCTAGGGAGAGAGACAATAATTTTGCTTTTAAATGTGTCAAATTTTCCTATAGGATATCCTGTTAGTAATTAAAAGCAGGGAGTCAAAAAAAACCAAAAAAACGTATAGAAAAGAAACCTGGACTGGAAATGTCGATTTGAAGTCATCAGCATCCAGGATCCAATGAGCACTGAAAAGTCACCTGGGGGCGGGGGGGGGGGGGCGGGCAGGTACATGAAATTGAAAAGAGAGAGCGGCTAAGTGTAAACCAAGGAAATACAAACAGTTAATGGATAAATAAAGGAAGAAGAGATTAAGAATATGAGAAAAAGCAACTGAGATGTAAAAGATGGAAAATCGAGTACAAGAAAGACTTTTATAGAAAGGTAGTAGTCACTAATGAAGCCACTGAATTTACATGGTTAGCTTTATGGACTACACCGTTTGTTGTTTTGAATTATTATTTACAAACTTAATTAAAGACTACTTCAGAACCTAAGCTGTCGTTCATTATAGTAACCATTCCCTCTTAGTTAAATTGAAGTAAACACTTTGAGGAACAGTTTCTTATTCATGTTTCGATACCTAGCAGCACCTACCACAGAACATAACACGTAGAAAATAACCACATAATATTTGAATACAATTATTGCTTAAGAAAGTAAACAATAGATTCACATATTTTAGTGAACTTGCATCTTCATTCTGACAATGAATGTGTTTTTGAATTATATAAAATTTTAATACGTAAATGTATCTGTGGGACGTGAGGAGAAGGAGAGAAAAGGAGAAAAAAGAAATCCAGGTTTGAAGACACTAATTCGCTCGTTCTGTGTGAATCATATTCTATCATATCTAGCAGGAGAAAGTATTTCTGACAGGTCTGGGCAAGTTGAATTTGCTTAGCTTCCTGTTATCTAATAACTTGCTTCAACTAATCTATATTTTTGCCATTTCAAGTCTACCTCCATCCTTTATCAGTTTTAGTTGCATATCCAGTCTCCAATTTGCTTCTTTGGCAGAGCAAGATGCTAAACTTGGCATTTATGCATTTTTTATTCACTCAAAATAATAAAAAAGGTAATTTCTCTTACAATTTGTGTCATGTGGAAATAAAAACCAATCACATTGGTCATCAGTCTTGCTAAGTTAGGTAGAGATGAGTTTCAGTGTTATTAGATGTTATTACATCAAGATGTTGTTTGTTCAAGTCTATATCTCTCAACCTGTAGCAAGTTAAGACTTAATGATATTATGGACACTTAGGCCAAGTTAATATCATAAAAAGTTAAACCACAGGGTGGTCAGTTCTAGGCCTCTCTGCTATTCCAAAATGAAATACAAGAACCATTTACAAACTGCATTATCTCCTTTCCCTATCTTCAATAAAGTTCATCATATACAAAGTTGAAATGCACCCTATATCAAAGTTACTATGGGAATCGAGGGAGATGAAATAGGTTAAAGTGATTATAAATTGTAATGCACTATAAAATTTTATTCAGGGCTGGTTTGCCCGACTCCATCATATTTCTAAATACAGTTCAGTACAGAACAAGTGCATGGGGCTAAGAAAGGACAAGCCCCAGAAACTAAACCTACAAATAGATTGAGGCAAACTAAGGGGATAAACAGAGAAGCAGACACTCAGAGGACCAAAAGGGCATGATTACCAATAGGTGGGAACTCAGACAAGCAGTTACTGATAAGAAATCAAGTAGGGATAGGAATTTCTGACAGGCACAGTCCTATGGAAACTCGTAAACATCCTAGTCAGAGTAAATTCTCAGTACCCTTTGAAAGCAATATCTTTAAATCTCTTTTAAACTTCTATTTAGAGGGCTGGAAGAAACTAATTTTCTATTAACAAAAATATTTAACCTTCAAAATAAAGAAATGATTACATGCACCTAATGTAAAATAACATTTTACTAGAAATTGTCCTAGACTATAACTCTGTGTCAATAGACAAATATTTGAAAGGTCCATAAAATGGCTTTAAAATATTCAAAATAAATCACTTATTAATGACAAATTATAGCAAGCCGAGTATTTTTTGGTTTTAGAATTTTACTTGATACCAGGTGCCAGTTGAAAGGCTGGTCTCAGGTCAGGAAAGATACCACTTGCGACCCTTAGTTGAGCATTGAAAAATTATTTGAGGAAGTCAAGGCTGGACAGATGAAAAAGTTTCAAAATTTTCCATTAGAGATTGTTGTTATAATCACATTTTAGTTGTTATATAAAGTCTCATGTGACAAGTTCATTTTACTGTCATCATGTTTCTGATTACTTCGCCGTTGCTTAGCTCCACTTAGAGATCACTGTCTCATCCAGTAGCCTATCAAGCCTGAACTTCAATCCAACTCAACTATTAAAAGGACAGAGATGGGAAATCTAGATCTCAGGGTAATAGCTCCCAGAAATGCACATGAGTGTCCTTTGGCATAGAAGAAACTGCTACCAGGTGTGGTCAACACACCCTAAATGACTCTCACCAGTGAGCTAGGCCCTTGTATAATTCTCTCTCCTCAAATTCTAGCAGAACCTGTGTCTTGCTTCTAACCAACAGAACATGGCAAAGGCGACAGGATATCATTCCCATAATTGTTTACATTATATAAGACTCTGAATAAACAGATTGGAGCTAGAAACTTCCCCTTGCTGGCTTTAAAGTCAGCAGTCACGTTGAGAGAGCATCTAGGGAGGGTCATGTGGCACAGTGGAGATGACTTCTAGAAGCTAAGGATAGCTCTCAACCAATACAGCCAATAAGAAAACTGTGATTAGAGCCCTACAGCTGTAAGGATATGAAATCTGCCAACAAATGGATCTTTCCCCAGTTCAGACTCTGAAGAGAACACAGGTCTGACTGGTACCTAGACTGCAACTTGGTAAGACCCTGAAGCAAAGATGCTAGACTTTTGACCTCCCAAAAGTGTGAGATAAAAATCTGAGATAATAAATGTGTATTGTTTCAAGCAGTTAAGTTTGCAGAACTTTGTTACACAGCATAGAGAATACAGTAGGAGTAAGCTAATTGTCGGCACTTTATTCATTGGTAGGAGTGTAGAACACTCCAGGGCAACAAAGGTCCAAGGTCTAAATAAGAGGAACCCAATAATTGGCATTATGCTAAAACACTAATGTAGAGAAATGTATGTGTGTTTTCAGGGGTGGCTGTGCTTAGAGGTTGAGACAGACATATTATGATAAGGACTCAGCCTAAGGTGGGAGTTTGAAAGCAACCAGTGTGGAGGTGTTAGAGGCTGGGATGGGCTGAGTCTGCGAATGGGGGAATTACCATAGTCAAGGCTGAAAACTGGGCAGGGTATTTCCATACATTTTTTGAGGTGGAGCAAAGAGAGTCTCCAGTCCAAAATAACTTTCAGTGGCTGAAATCTTACCAGCAGCTATACATTCCTGGTGTGAAGTATGATCCTTGATATTCATTAATTATAACCCTATGTAATAAAATAATTATTGGATTAGTTTCCTTAATGAGAGCTCCGATTAGCTGGTGATAAGGGACTACTTAACAAAATTTGGAATAGGACCTACTAAAAATAAAAGGACATAGCAAACACAAATTTTGACTAATTCATAAATTCGGTAGTAGATTTCTTTTCCCTAAAAGAAGCATGATTTGGGGACTCGGAATTGGATTAAAACCCTAGTTTCTGTCTTTAATAACGTTCTGATTTAGGCAAACTACTGACATTCTCTAAGTCTCAGTCTAAGCATTTGGAAAATAAGGTTAGTAATAACTACTTTTCCTGATTGTCATAGAACAAATGAAGTGACACAATGAGACAATGCAATTTAAATTGTCTCCACCACAGTACAAAATATAAGCTAAATTCTAATATGCCTTTAATAATATAGAGAGTTAAATTTTTTTTTTTGGAAACAGCTTGGATGAATTTGAATCCTGGCTCAGCAATTCATTATCTCTGTGACCTTTTGCTAGTTACTTAATCCTCAGAGTATCTGTTTCCTCATCTAACTGGCATGAAAAAGATACATATTTCACTGTATTAGGCAAATATCAAATGAGACAATATACATAAAGTACTCTAATTTTTCCTTAAATAGTAGTTTGCTGCATTGCCTGATTAAGATTGCTCAGCTTTGGAGCTAGTTAGCATTTTGCAGTTGGGTATGACAGTTCCTCTATGTGTCCTTTCATCTTTACTTCCATTGATTGTTCTTGATACTTCTAATTAGAAGGATTAATGGTTAGTAGTATCATTGTTCACACAAGTCTGTTAATAGAACAAGAATTTTTAGGCCAAGTTTTTCAATAAGTATTTGTTGTTTGAATTAAATCCACATTTGCAAACTGATGAAAAATTTATGGGGTGCAGACCATGAGTTTCCTTCCTGTAATGCTGCTCAGCCTCAATAATATCTTCACTACCAATGTGGGAGGATATACTTTTCAACATAGGAGGTGATACCTTTTAGGCTAATAGAATGGTTTGATTTAATGCAGAATGTTAGCTTTGGTATCAGCCTAAATCAAATCAGCACCAAATGCAGTGGGCACCACTGCATTCTCGGAATTATGCTACAAGCCTTTCTATCTCCATTTGCATCCCTCCGCATCACTGCACACAAAGCACATTAGGAGGTCAAGACATTTATACTCCAAAAAGTGATGTATGTAAGATCAGTGTAACAATAATTTAGCAATATAGGATGAATTTAGAAAACTTTTCATGGACGTGAATGTGAATTTAATAGGCCAAGAAGGTTACATCAGAAAATGACACTTAAATTGATTTGGAAGGTCCTGGAAGACTTGTGGAAAACTGGTATTTGACCAGCTAGAGTCATAGACACATTGCTTAAAGATCTTTAAAAGTGATACTTTTATCTCCTGGCCTCTACCGAACAAAATAACTGAAATGTCCCACAAATACTGAGATGTCTACTCTTTAAAGATCTACTCTTGATAACACTTTCTTGGATCACATAAAGATCTGTACATTAGCATTATCAGGTAGACAGTTTCTATATGATGTTGTTTTAGAGGTCCAGAAATGCCCAGCACTAACAGTTCATTGTTCAGTGTCAGTGTTAACACTTTAATTATTTATTAGGGCCTAGTTACTATTGTAAACCTTTACAGATACCAACTCATTTAATCTTCACATAATCATCCTGTGAGGTAGCTATTATTGTTGTTATCATCATCATCATTTTACATTGAGGAAACTGGAGCACAGAGATATTAAATAACTTGTCCGGGGCAATACAGCCAGTTAGCAATAAAGCCAGTATTTAACCAAGTTGCATGTCTCCAAATTCATGATCTTAACTATTAGGCTATAACCTACTCTCCACACAGAAATATCACCAGACTGGGAGCTTAAGGAACTAAGTCTGAATCTCAACTTCATCACTAATTAGCTATAGGAAAAATTTATAACTTTACTACTTCTTTATTTTACTTTAGGAATACTAATACCTATATCATGAGGTTAGGAGGAAGCCACAGAAATATAGAAAGTCTCTGTGCAGTGACTAACTCATAATAGGTGTTCAATGAATATTATTTTTATCTAAATTTAATTCCTTTGGGTTTTTCATTAAGACTCTTATTAGCACAAATGAATTATTAGTGTCTGTGAAGCTTTTAGTATTAATCACATTAATACCTGAGCATAATTTAATCTATTAACTCTAGCCAAGAACAAAATGTTGAGAGGAACTGAAAACAAAGACAAGCTTATTTGGGTGGACCTCGTGTACAAAGTCAATTTGAGGACACTGGGCACTGTTGAGCAGGGCAGGCCTGGGCTGGTGACTTACAGAGTTGTTTGGACAGCCAGAGGTCACTGAGCTAAAGGTGGATGACAAGAGAGAAGAGGTGCCAAGGAGATCACGTAAAGGCTTGAACCCATTTTACCTAGGGCAGGAGCTTCTTTAATGTTTGCAATCTATGTGATGGCCCAGTGCCACCTTCAAGTTAGAAGTACTCAGCTCATATTGTGCGAGCAGTAGGATTGCCACAAAAGATTTCTCTTGTTTCCTCTCAAAGAGATTAATGATGATGTTTTATTTGAATATTTTGAGTACTCTAATTTTCCATATTGGCACATAAAAGAAATGTCAGAGAGTGATGCTCAAACATTGGCACTTCCATCTGAGCTGTGGGTGTGCTCAGCAGCTCAGCCTGAGGAGAAAGAGCTGAATTATCTCTCTTGGCACTGAGCACAGAAGACTCTACAGTGGACAGAGAGAACGCTGTAGGCACACAGAGCACAGGTCCAGGCCACTGTGTTTCATGGTGGATATGTCAGGCATTTCCACATGGTGATAAACAGAAGTGTAATCAAGGCACCTCAGGTCAAAGATTTTTCCTGTAAGACTCCATCAGAAAGTGGCAAACCTCAGTGCGTGGCCTTAGCCATTACACACTGAGCCTCATATAGAACAAGTACATTACATCACCATTCCTTATGAGAAAAGCAAAAGCTTTTTTAAACATCACTCAGTACTTTCATCCAGGGCCAGAATTGTGTCACATGACCCCAAAACCCTGCAACTAGAAAGGCTTGAAAAGTATTTATCTATTCTCATAACTATAGTGGAAATAAATAATAGAGACAGAGTTGGATATGAACACTGTGCAAGCTAACCCACGCGGTCTGCACAGGTAGATACGATTATAATCCCCATCACATAACTAAGGAAACTGAGTCCTGAAGAAGTTAAACAACTTGCATAAGGTCTCACAGCTTAGAAGTGGGGAGGCAGGATTTGAATTACGGCACTCTCTATGACTTAGCACTATAGTCTGCTGCATCTCTAAACTAGGTCTTTTAGTAATTCTCTCTCAGAGCATCCTGTAACTTTCTCTGATGTCTCTAAATCATTATTTACAATGATGTGCTTATTTCAGGTAATAATTTGTTTAACATCTGCCTGCCCATTTAGATAGGAATCTCTGTGAGTGCCAAAGCAGTTTTTGTTTTATTTACCTCTACATATGCAGCAATGTGTATATTTTCTCACATATAGCCAGTCAATTAAAGAATGAATGAATTCAAATAACATGCAATTTGATGCTAACCCAATGCTAATCAAGGACTTGAGGAGCTCAGAGCAGAAGAGTAAGCATGAACTTAATAAAGGTTAGAGAAGCCTGTAAAATCAGGCTTGGAGGGATGGATTTGGATTTTAATGCCTGGAAGTGAGATGACAAAGCCCAAGGTAAAAAGAGACAAGTGTGTTTGTAAAATAGAAAATTGACCAACATGATGAAGTTAGAGAATTGAGGTATTGAACAATTTATGGAGAGCCTTGAAAAAAGGGCAGAAATTTCAATATTAATAAAGAAATAGAGGTTTGGAGGGAGTATAATCGAAATCCTAACAGTGATCCTTCTGGTAGTTTTATGTAGATTTGATTGGAGGCCTTTAGGAGCTGCTTCAGGAGCTTAAGAATCAGGGAACAGTGGCGAGACCACACTGGGCCACAGCACTGGGAATGGAGAAGCGATCTTGCCAAAGCGGCCACTAGTAGAAATTGTGTCTATGAGGAATGATGTAGAGAGAATGCAGAGAATTAGATTTAAAGCAATTCCAACCTTTTGAGAGAATGTATTAAGAAAGAAAGAATATCTTGAGCCACGTGACTAATTCGGGCCAAGACTGTGAAAAGACTTTATGTGATTCTCTAATTTCTGTCTTCCCCTGCCTCAGTGACCAGCAATGTCAGCCTGGATCTCTGAATGATCGTGGAACAAAACTCCTCTCCCTCTCCCAAACCAACTCATGTAGGACATGTGATGTGAACAAAAACAAATAAATAAATAATCCTTTATTGTGTTAAGTCACTGGGAGTTCAGCTTTCATTTTTAACTGAAGCACGCCCTAGCCTACCCTAACACAAGCAATAGCCCATAGCTGCAACTAACATAGATCTCAGTGGAAGGTGAAATTTAAGATGCAAAGCACATAAAAAAGCAAAAAGCGATGCGCTAACTTTGTGAATGGAAAGGACGATGTTGCCATTATGGTAAAGTTAGACTAATATTCTCCCATGAACAATGGGTGAACAATGGCCTCAAAAAATGTGATTCACCTTTAGTACTTCTTATAAACATTGAGCCATCTTTTTTAGAAAGGAATTTAAAAGAAAAGTTAATTATTGATTTCTCATGTTAAATGTTTATTAATAAAACTGTGAAATACTCCAAATGAATATAAAATGTGATAATGTACAAATAACTTAAATACTAATTTAACAATGATGATTAACATGAATATTTCTTTTGGTAACTGATGCAGTCTTCACAATTTGTCTTATCTTTATTTTATTTTTAGCATACACTGTTAGCATTATGTCTTACCAGTGATCAGTAAATATTTGTTGAATAAATGTATGACTAATGCAAATAATAGAATGAACAATAGATGGAAATGACTGAAATAATTAAATTAGTTAAAAATCTATTCAAGGAATTATGTATGATTTCATTTATCTAGGGAGCAAAGATCTAGAATATCTGTTTTCTGGTTTTAAATTAGCAAGAAAAGCATGTAAATGACCAAGAAAATAGCAAATTATTTTAAGTTAGGATAGTAAAGTGGTTTTGCAATTTATACAATCCTCTAGCAAATTTAACAATTATGATCAGAAAAAATATAATTTAATATGACTCAATAATATTATAAAGAAAAAGATAAATTATGGGTATTAGGTCTATAGGTATTTATATTATTATATTGAATGATTTTGAAAGTAGCACCTACTTTTATGAGTAAAATAAAAAATATATATAGAAGTATGTTTTCACAAAGGGTCAGAATAAAGTAGGAGAAGAGAAATCATCTAAATATCAGGAAGAATTTGCTGATAGTGGGAGATGTCAGACTGCAGAAATATAATATTAGACTGGACAGAGAGTTAAAACATCCATCACTGAAACTCATCCTTCACCTACAGGGATGTAGAATAGCTAACATAATGAATAATAGCAATATACACTGCCTGGGTACTAGGTGAGACCAGTCAGGCAAGTATAAGTATTTCTAATTAAATTATTCATGTGATGTAAGACCCAAGATTGACACAACTAGCAAAATTTCCATAAACCTAAAAAGCAAAATACATATTCTTGGATTCATGTCTATTCTGTGCTTCGTACCCACATTTCTTTCTGTCATATAAAAATCAGATTTCCAACAAAGAAGCAAAACACTGAACATATGCATCTATTAAAATAGACTGTAATATGAATTACAGAATATATTGTGCAATGTTATTTGCTGGTAATTCTTGTGGAAGATAGATAAAACAGGCTGTCCATTATGATAAGCTGTCCCCCTCTTATTTACTTATTTCATCAATTCTACAAATGTTTATTAAGTGCTTCCTGTATGCTAGGCAATGTGCTAGAAACCAAATGCTCTTTGCTTTCTTGGAGCATATAGTCTACTAGTTGATGAAATAAGCATGAAACAATCTATTGCTAAATTACAATCTTCTATTCATTGTCCATCTTCTAATTAAAGTGAGACATTTTGGGGAGAGAACAATGCCATATTTGACATTCTCAGAAACCAGCAGAGTGCATGACACATAGTAGAAATATGGGCGTGCAAAAACTGTTTGTGGGATAACTGAGTGAAAGGAAGAATGAAAGAGGGAAGCTTAGAAAAGCTTAGAAAAGGGAGAATATGGATGGTGAAGTTAAGTGATTCTGGTTAAAAGAGTATGTCAAGTTAACAGAATGCCACTATTTCATAGGTTAAAATTAGAACTTCAGAATCAGAACTTAAGAAAAATGCTCTGCTTCCATCAAAATTTAACATATGGAGTTTTATAAAAATGACCTCTTTCCATCAAAGACCAAACATATACTTATACTTTAACCTGAGGAAACCAGCTTCAGTCTGAAACTATCTCACATGGAGGAATCATGTAATATTTGTATACCTAACTAGTTTTTTCCACTTATAAACAGTAATAATCTTTTCTAGTGGTGGGTATGTAGGTTTAACTGAAACAGGCAAAGCACTTCAATTGAAAAACACTAATTTCTACATGAGCCAATTGGTATATTCATTTTCCACTGAGGAATATGATGTAGATATTAATGATAGACTCAGGAGAGTTAGACAGAGTGACTCTTGTAAAGAAACAGAATCTAACTTCCTCTCCAACATCCTGGGAATATTGGTCTTAAATGAACCTGTGGCTCCATAACCTAAGAAGGATAGAGAGAGTCCTCAGCCATTTCCTAGACTCAATCTCCTACCTCAGAGAATGTGGGACTTTAGCCAAGCCACCCAAAGCAGCTGCAAAGAGGTTGTTTGCTTCAAATCCACTAAAGTATAATTATAAACTCAGCTATAAAATTTTATAAACTTTGACCTAAAACATTGATTTGGTATTTCTAAAATTACTCTGTGATCTGTATTTACTACATTTCTAATGACATCTTCCTATGTATTGAACACACAGTGCTAATTTGAGAACCACATCCTCATCCTGCAGAAGAATCCAAAAGCTACTGCTGCCACAGAGGAATAAACAGCCTTTAGGAAATCAATGAATGAAGCCATAAAAGGTCATTTGATCTAGTCCACTGCACTAAGCAGGTTAATACTACTCCATCCAGGATGAAATATTTTCTGGCAGAATCTAATTGATACTAACTATCAATATTGATATATTGATGAAAACAATAATAGCCTACATTTATTGAGTGTGTATTATGAGCCAATTCCTGAGCACGTCTCACATTATCTCATTTAGTTCTCAAAACACTCAAAAAATAGGTACACTTTTTAGCCTCCATTTTATTGATAAAGGAAATGTAGTAGAGGAAATCACTGGGACTCGGCTAATTTTATCAGAAATTGGGTGATTGAAAGTATTTGTGGTAAGGGTGAAAAAAGCAGACTTGAGGAAGAATGAAAAGGGGCAGAGCACAGCCCACGTGCTGCTACAGAAAGGATGCCAACATTAGCTTCTGAATGATCTACCACTAGATAGCCAATTCCAATACAGCATCAGAAAAAAATCTCTTTTTGCTCCTGCACCTCATGTCATTTCCTCAGACTTCAGAGTTCTGGGAAGAGCTTGGCTTAGGTCAAGTGCTTCTATATTAGTTGGCAGGAACCAGGAAAAAAATAAATCTATTCAACATACTCATAACCAATTTTTACTTCCTTAATGGGAAATACAGTCTTTCTTTCTTAAAAAAAAAACTTAAGATTTCCACCAAATTGGACAGTAAATGTCACAGAAATGACCCTGAACCATGTACAGGTACAAAGATCATTGCATTGTGCTCTTTAGTCCTTCCTATAAAAATACGTATCTCAAAATACCGATAGCATTTTTCAGAGAGCTAGAACAAATAATCGAAAAATTTATATGGAGCCATACAAAAACCCAAATAGCCACGACAATCTTGAGAAAGAAGAACAAAGTTGGAGATATCACACTACCTGATATCAAACTATACTACAAGGCTACAGTAATCTAAACAGCATGGTACTGGCATTAAAACAGATACATTGATCAATAGAAAAGAATAGAGAGCCCAGAAATGAATCCACGCTTATATGCTCACTTAATATATGACAAAGGAGGTAAGAATATACAATGGAGTAAAGACAGTCTCTTCAATAAATGGTATTGGGAAAATTGGACAGATACATGCAAAGAAGAAGAAGAAGAAGAAGAAGAAGAAGAAGAAGAAGGAGGAGGAGGAGGAGGAGGAGGAGGAGGAGGAGGAGGAGGAGGAGAAGCAGCAGCAGCTGCTGCACCACCTTCTTACACTGTATTCAAGAATAGACTCAAAATAGATTAAAGACTTAAATGTAAAACCCAAAACCATAAAACTTCTAGAAGAAAACATAGGCAGTAATCTCTCTAATTACTAACAGGAATTTCTTTTCAAATATATCTCCTCAGACAAGGGAATTAAAAGAAAAAATAAACAAATACAACTACATCAAACTAAAAAGTTTTTGTACAGAAAATAAACCATCAACAAAACAAAAAAACAACTGACTGATTGCAAGAAGATATCCCTTGATGATACATCTGATAAGAGGTTAATATCCACAACATATAAAGAACTTATACAACTCAACCACAACAACAACAACAACAACAAATCCAATTAAAAAATGTGTAGAAGACCTGAACAGGTACTTCTCCAAAAAGGAAATACAGATGGCTAATAGGCATATGAAAAGATGCTCAAGGTCATTAACCATCAGAGAAATGCAAATTAAAACCACAATGAGATATCAGCTCACACCTGTTAGAATGGCTATCATCAATAAATCAAAAAAACAACAAGTCTTGGCAAGGATTTAGAGAAAAGGGAACCCTCATACATTGTTGGTGGGATTGCAAATTGGTACAGCCACTATGGAAAACAGTCTGGAGGTTTCTCAAAAAATTAAAAATGGATCTACCTTTTGACACAGCAATTGCATTTCTGGGTATTTATCCAAAGAAAACCAAAATAATAATTTGTAAAGATCTATACACTCCAATATTCATGGCAATACAATTTACAATAGCCAAGATATGGAAGCAAACTAAATGCCCATCAACAGATGATTAGTTAAAGAAATTATAGTTCATATATACAATGGAATATTACTCAGCCATTAAAAAGAAAAAGATCCCACCATTTGCAACGACATGGATGGACCTAGAGGTTCTTATGCTGAGCGAAATAAATCAGACAGAGAAAGGTAAATGCCATATGATTTCATGTATATGCAGAATCTAAGGAACAAAAAGAACCAACTAATCAAAAACATACTCAAAATTTGGTGGACAATTTGGTGACAGACAGAGGGGAGAGGGTTGTGGGCTAGGAGATTGGGGTGAAGGGTTAAAGAAGTACAAATTAGTAGTTGATAGTTGATCATAGGAATGTCGAGCACAGCAGAGGGAATGCAGTTAACATTAATATGATGGCTAGGTAGAGGGTCAAGGAAGGAAAGGAACAATTGGGGGAATCGTTTTATGAACTATATAGATGTCTAACCAATGTACTGTACACTTGAAACTAATTTAAATAAATAAATTTTGAAAATAAATAAATAAAATAAAATGCAAACATATATTTTAAAAAAGAAACATCTAGTCTACTCATGATGCAACCCTTCTGACCCACAGAGCAAAAAGGGACCCCAAAAATCTTTGGAAGTGTGGCTAAAAACAGAAATAAAACTTTAGCCACTTGTTTATAACCTACGTCTTTCTTTCAAATTAAAGAGTTGAGATTAATAACTTTTATCTCCTTCTCTCTAGATCTTTTTTTTCCTCTGCCAAATGTTAATTTCTCAGGAATTAATTATAGTATTATTTCTACCTGCTCATTTTCATATCGGTGAATTAGTTTTAATATTAATGAATGTTCCTCTACCAAATTAATTGTTCATTTTTAAATATTTTAAGTTCTTTATTCTATAGATTTATTATTAACTGTTTAGCTGTATAAATGTTAACATAGAATGTTAACCTTCATCAATATTCGTTTTATTTTTTTAATGATTTTTTTGTACTATCGATTGTAAAGGTTTTGACTGGAATGGCTTTAACTTTTATCCATTAAAAATAAAAGTAAACAAAAGTAAACACATTCATGCTTGACTGTACCCTGATGATCTTAATAAAATGAGCTTGATGATACCAGCCTCATCTGCAGTAGAAAATAGTCCACAGAATGAATTTGCAGACAGTATGAAAAACCCTTCTAAATAATTCCAAAAGTCAGCAATTAGGAATAACAAAGAAAAATTAAAAATACGAAGTCCTATAATCATCTTTATCACAAACTCATTGGGTGACTCTGCTAAAATGAACCCACATTGCAAGTCACGTCTAGAAAAGAAACAGTATCATATAGTAAGAAAGAAGACCAGAAAACCTCATGATAAGTAATTTTCTGTTAAGGGCTTTGCAATAAAGGAGCATCATAAAAGTAAAGCATGTTGACCAGTGGAAAGAATCAAATGTTTGGTAGCTACGAATAGAAAGAGCAGTCTCATTCTGATTAGATATTTCACTGTGACAAAAGGTTAACTTCAATCAGCCAGAAAAGCTATTCATTCACCTATAGTGTAACTCTTTGGTCCATTATACCTTTATAACCATGCACCTTTTTTTTAGCAGGTAGTAAGTTTAATTTTAGCAAACAGAAGCTCCTTTTATTTATTATTCAAGACATAAAGCATTTATTGAGCAAACATTTGCGTGAAAGCACTGGGGGTAATAACCCATGATGGAGGTGTCAGTATGGTAGTTTCTGTTTGCAGAGTGCTTATAGTCAATTAGTAGAAATATAATAGGTAAATAAAGATATAATAGCAATATTAAAGATAGGTATGAGCAAAGGAAGTTTAGATAAGAGGAGGTTTTCATTTAAATAGGGTTTTCACTGCAATGTTTAAATTAAAATCAAATTCTATATTGTATTGTGAATTGATATTTGCTCTCTTATGGAAACAATTTGGATCTGGGTGATGCATTAACTTGCAACTATAAAGCATAAGAAATGATCAGTCTGGGAAGATGGAAAAATCGCATAAATTCTAAAGGTCTTAAAAAACAATCCTCAAAGGTGAAATCTTGTTCACGACCCCTGCATTATGACTTCACACCACCACTTTATACCTGTAAATATTAGGAACTATAAGAGAAGGTTGTCAATTGTTTAATCCCATATGATAGCCAGGTGTCCTTGGGTAGACCTTTCTATGTCTCAGTTTCTCAACTGTAACATAGGGAGTGGTTAAGCTCAGAATCTCTACTATCTTTTTAAGTTCTTATATTCTGAGATTTTAAGCCTTTTCACATGGACCATTTTTCATATGACCAATTTTCATTCCATGCATAAATGTTGTTAGGTTACCAGTTCTCCACAAAGGAACTATAGAGAAGTAATTGTATCCCCATGGAAAAGCAATGCCCAGTGAACATCCCACACCTCATAAATAATCTGCTATGAACATTTGTGGATCATATGCAAAGGAATAAAAGACTTGAAATCTCCTATTTGCCTTAAAATGACTTTTTTTCCCTTATTAGAGTTGTACAGATTATACTTTTGTGCAGGCTATTGACACAGAATAGAGAACATAATCTTAAAAATGCAACACTTCTTGATGAAAATGATACTTGTATACAAGATAGTAGAATGGCCAAATATATTTTAATAAAAGGAATTCTAATATAAAATTTAAGGTTCTATTATTTATGTGATGTAATTCATTCTCTCTGCCAAACTCTCAATCTATCTGTAGACTGTGTATTTCTGTTCTTGTCGTTGGTTTGTATATTTGATGTGGAAGTCACAGAAAGAGCTAAACCTCATATTCGGTTGATGATGTGGAACAGCACAGCACAATACATGGATTGGTCAGGTGTTTGCAAGAACTCTTTCAATAACACTATCTTCTACTCTCTATTTTATGTTATGTAGAGTTTTTGTTCTCTTACATTGTGTATTACTAAAGGGAGGGTTTATCTTATATCTGGCACTATGTCTCTATCATTGCTGCTTCTTAGAAAGTAGGTGCCCAATAAATAGTTCCTGAATGATTCATTAGACATAGATATATCTAAGCAAAAGAGAAACGATGAATCTCCCTGGTGACAATCCAATTTAAATATGCAAATCTCATTAATCTGACCTCAGAGGTTTTAATCCTTTTAGTCTTCTTTTTTTTATTTTGTTGTATGTTTGTCAGACTTGTCTATTAGACACTGAAGCCTTAAAGCTCTGGTTATTTTCTCTATTTAATTCAAAGTCAAAGATTGACACTAACAGAGGAGTCTGGATGCTGATGTGATCTTAGCAGTCTTCATACTAATGATGCAACTTGTCTGAATAAGCAATAAAACTAATGGCATGCTATTTTTCATTCATCCTTTTTCCTTTATACTCTTAATTATAAAGAAAGCACTCCTTTCACTTGAAGGAAGTGAGTATGAAAACAATTGATCTCTAATTTTATAGGTTAAAAAGATTTTTAAAAAACTATATTAACAATAAGGCAAAGGCATCACTGATAGTTTGGCATGTTGGCAGAAAAATTTTGAATCACATTTTGAACGTTTTTATGCTCCAGGTTAATCATAATTTAGGAAAGAGAAAAGGATAACAGCACATATTCTTCCCAATTCAGGTTATACATCAGCAAGAATGTATCTCAAAATATCATCATTTCTCAGGGGACAGAAAACAAGCATCATATATTCACTCTCTGATTTCCCTAGATCAAGGTAAAGTAAATTATCCTTCCTTCTTCCTCTGAATTAATTTATCTACTATTTCCAGGGACAACTAATGGTTTCATGAAGAAGTACTGCTTTTTATTTTTCAGTTCTCGAGATAATCAGATCAATGGTCAAGAATAATATTAGCAGTGAAATTAGAGAAAATCAGGCTTTCTAATCATTTGATTAACAAATTTTACTTGTTATATCTGTGTAATGAGAAAAGAGAAGGGAGAGAAATATCACTGGGATTTGTCCTGAACATTAAGGTCATTAACTTTTCTTGCATTTTGTTTGTTTGTTTGTTCATCCTCGCCCCACTCCCCCAACCCGTAGCCAAGGATAGGACGACAGACTAATGTGGGAGATGGAGATCTGTCTAAGAATTTAATTTGGAAAAGGTTAAGCATGGCCATAATTGTGAAACTCCTGAGAATTTCATTCTGGTTAAGAATACAGATCTAAGTAGATGACTCTAGGAAAACAACTAGGGTGCAGTGTTCCAAAAGATATTTTAAAAATAGATGAGTTAGTTTGTTTTACAAAATAAAATAAGGGTCTTTCATTTTTTTTTAAAGATGCCAATTTTTTCTCAAATACAAAAAAATATTTACTGATTAATATAATGCAGCAAATATGGACAACAGACCATTTTACCTGCTCTAAACTACCATTTTCGCCCTTCCTTTTTTTGTTTTTTTCTTTTTTTAAAGTTATAGTTGACATTCAGTATTATTTTATATTAGTTTCAGATGTATAGCATAGTGGTTAGACATTTACATAATTGAGAAACTGATTCCGCCAATTAGTCTTGTATCCACCTGCCACTATACAAAGTTATTACAATATTACTGATCAAATTTCCTATCTGTACTTCATATCCTCTTAACTATTTCATAACTACCAATTTGTACTTAATCTCTTCACATTTTTTACCCAGCCTCCCAACTCTTTTCTCATTCTGCAACCAACAGTTCCTTCTCTGTATCTCTGAGTCTGTTCTTGTTTAATTTGTTCATTTATTTTGTTCTGTAGACTTTACATATAAGAGAGATCATATGGTATTTGTCTTTCTCTCTTTGACTTATTTTGCTTAGTGTAATACTTTCCAGATTCAATCATTTTGTCACAGATAGTAAGATTTCATTCTTTTTTATGGCTCAGTAATATTCCATTGTATACAGTATCTTCCAGTTTTAAGACTGCAGTTTATTAAGATATCTGCTTCCTTCTCTCCCATTTTGATCAAGTTAATATTAAGCCCCTTAAAGTTAATATATATAACAAAAGGCTCTCAATGGTAGCAAAGTCAGGCAAAAGTGAAAATAACACAAAGGAAAGGTGCCCAGAGTTATAATCCCAAAAAGAGTATGTAGGGCACAGATTCCTTCAGCTAGACGGCATGCTATAAAGGAACAAAACAAAATTTTTTTACTCAGAGCAAAAGACTAGGTAAAAGACTGGCTACAGATGCACTTCAGAATGCATTTGACCTCCTCACAAAAGGAATGTAAGTACAAACCAGTATAAGGTATTTTTTTTGGAGGAGGAGAATGACTGTTTATTTCTCCACCCCAGTATAACATATTTTAAAATGAGTAATAGGACTTCCCATATCCAAATCAATGTATAAGAAGCTTAGAAGTCATCACTCCACCTTAACAATAAGTAAAAACTGAACAAATTGAAAAACCAAAGCTCTTTTCAGATCTGTAAGAGTAATGAAGTCACAGGACAACCCACTATTTCTAAAATTAGAGATACTAGCAGGTGAATACAATTACCATCTACTAGAGCAGCAACATCTGTGGGAACAAGTATAGGGCAGGGAAATCTGAACTACAATGGATGAATGACTGGAAGTTCAATGAGAAAAATTTTGAAAGATAAAAATAGTCTAGGGGGACCCAGTCTGTTGGACTAAAGTAAGTACATTTTTATGAGTTTTAGCTCTCTATGTCTACTAGGCTCTCACAGTGAATACTGGGGGACCTGGGGAACCCTAACGTATCCAGAAGGGGGACAAGTAAAGGAACCATTTTGAAATATGCCAGAATATTCTATCCTTCTTAAAAAGGTTCTGCATCAGTATAAACTATTTAACCAGAGCCTAAACTGCTGGGTTGTTTTCAGAGCCTAACGGTCCTGGGGGAAGGGAAATACCCTACTTCAGTCCCCTCTAGCCATCCTGTCCTACCTAAGACAGGGAGGTGGAAGGGTATGACTAAGCACAAATGAACTTGATAGCCCTTAGTTATAAGCTTACTAAAAGACTAAAATAAATCAGAGGACTATAAAATGGTTTTCCTCCTCTAACATGTTACCATCACATTACTAAAGACGTATTTACAGCAGTTTCTTTTACCATGCTCATCATTCCTGGTTATAAAGAAAAAAATTACAAGACATACTAAACAGCTCTCTAAGGGACAGAGCAAGCATCAGAACCAGACTCAGATATGGCAGAGATGTTGGAATTATTATCAGATTAAGACTTTAAAGCAACTATGATTAATATGCGAAGTACTCTAATGGATAAAGTAGTAGCATGCAAGAATAGGTGGGCAAGCAGAGCAGAGAGATGGAAATTCTAGAAAGAACCAAAAAGAAATGTTAGAGATCAAAAACAGTGTATCAAAAATGAAGGATGCTTTTATTGGTTTATCAGTAGATAGACTATGGTGTCTCTGAGCTTGAGGATAACTCAATAGTAACTCCAAAACTTAAAACCAGAAAAAACAAAGACTGGGGAAAAGAAGAACAGAATAATGAAGAACCGTGGGACAACTAACATATGTTGGTGAGAATTCTAGGAAAAGAAAGAGAGAAAGAAACAAACAAAAAAAATTTGAAATGATAATAACTGATAATTTCCCCAAATTAATGTTACACACCAAACCACAGATCCAGGAAGCTCAGAGAACACAAAGCATGATAAATGAGAAAACAAATAAACAAACTATACCTAGGTATATTATTTTTGTTACAAAAAATGAAAGATAAAAAATTTATCCATAATGGAGCAAAGATAAAAATTACTTCTGACTTATTCTCAGAAAGCAGGCAAATAGAAAGAGAGTGAAGTGAAATATTTAAGAGTTAAGAGGAGAAAAACCACCAGCCTAGAATTCTGTACCCTGAGAAATTATCCTTTAAAAGTGAAGGAGAAATAAAAAACTTTCTCAGGCAAAAATGGAGGGACTTCGTTGTCAATAGACTTGCCTTTCAGGAAATGTTAAAAGAAATTCTTTAGAAAGGAGAAAAATATGTCAGAAACTTAGGAAGAGTATCAGAGAAGGAATAAGTAAGCAAAGATCATTGTTTCTAGAGATAATGAATAAATAACACACAAAAAAATGCTCTATTTCTAGACCCTTATGCAACCAATAATTCAAAGGCTAAAAATGAGTCCTAATGTCAATCATTATTATTTTAAGATACATTGTTTAATCTCTACATGCTGATCAGGTAAAATTGGAAAAGATATACAGGCATTCTTTTATGTGACCTCCTTTGTTTCCCATATAGTTTAAGCTCATTTATTAAATTGTGTATTTGTATACTAAAAAAAAAAAAAAAAAAAGAACAGTAATCAAAGCAAACAAGTGATATATGTATATATAGTGAGATATATATATCTCTCACTATATATATATATATATCTCACTAGATAAATATATATAAGATATCTGTAGATATATAGAAGATATATATCTAATGAGATATATAGATATAGATTAGATATCTCACTAGATAAATAGATGATAGATCGATCGATAGATCAATAGATAGATAGATACCTTCAAAAAGCAAGAAAGGAATAAGGAAAACAAATGGCAAAGAACAGCTCTGAAAACAGGTTTCTACAGAACGGATTAAAACTTCTGACCTAAGCTATTTCCAAGAATTCAATAAAATTAAAGACAATACCAGGTCTACAAAATAAGAGATTATGTAAGATGTTGAAGAAAGAAATGAGGAAACATTAGATTAGGCAATGAAAAATAATTCGACAGAACTTAAGAGAAGAGATGCATATAATAAAGCTGTTAAAAAATGAAGTACACTTTGGAAGTAACAAAATGGAGAATAAGAAGAACATAAAAGAAAACTTAAAGATAACAAAGATCAAAGAATTTCTAAAGAAAATGAAATGTACATAATACAGATTCAACTTAGGCATAATTGGTGTCTCAAAAAGGTGAAAGACAAACAAAATGAAATAGAAAAAAATTTATTTATAATTTTAAAAATCCAGAAAGATGATTGAATCTGCAATTTTAAGAAGCACCTGGTATTTCAGGAAAAATAAATGTTACTAATCAATTACTAATAAGACCTAATAATAAAACTATTAAATGATTAGACTTAACATATAAAGAAACAACTTTGAAAATCAAAGCAAGGAAATCAAAGCATTTAAAGGGGAAAATAATCAGACAATTCTCAGAATATACATATATATTGATCATAGCAGTTATGCTATATACATGAAGCCCTAAAGAAAAAAAGTGTGGTCCTTAATTAAATGCCCAACCAAAACATTATTCAAGTATAAAATAGACGTTTTTAGCTTACATGAATAAAGAGTCATAGTTTTTATAAGCCTTTCTTAAAGAAACAACTAGAGTTCTCCTCTTGATGAGATGGCAAACAGACATAGAATTAAGTAACTGCCTCCATCATAATGCAACCCTGGAGATGTCACAGAATTGAAAGGGAGACTGAGAGGTGTGAGAAAATATCATAGAAAACTTGAAAATCTTCTGGGTAAAACAGAAGAGCCCTTAGTTCTGGCACATATGCTGAGGGTCAGGAATAAAAATCCAGAGTGAGGAGGCTAGAAGCCACATTTGGAAATAGACAACAATAAGAGTTTTCTCGTCATTTTTTGTTATTCCTCTTTACATCACTTTAGAACACTATTCATAGCCTCTGTGGGATATGAACAATATAAAATAAAATTCACAGTCATATCAGTCTAGCACCAGCATGGAATGACAGGGTAATGAGAGAAGTGTACTGGCCCAGATAGAGAGTGAATAAGAAAAAACGCAGGCCCACTGTAGACCCTGAGCATTCCCTCTACTTGCAAAATACCTTGAAGACTAGATGATTATAGCTCCCAGAGCCAGCTTTTGGGGAAAAGTAGTGACTAGGCTGAAGGTATAAGGACATTTCCAAGGGTGATGTGATATTGCAGGGGGAGGGAAACCAACTTTGTAGAATCTTCTCCCTGAAACATGTTCCTCTTCTGAAATATTCCAGGAAGCAAACAACCTATTATTTCGCCAGTATTTTGTTTTGTTTGACCCCAAACACACTACTATATCCCAAGAAAATAATCTCATAAGAGATATTCAAAACTAACCACTATAAAAAGGAAGAATTTAAAATAAGTGTAATAAGTTTCCTCAGAGAGATAAGAGAAGGCATTAAAGATAAGATACAGAAATGGGTTATCATTTGTTGAAACCAAATAGAGTTACTGGATATGAAAAAATAAAATGGTTCAAATAAAGAACTCTTAAGTGGTTTCAATAACAGAATGAACAGTAGCAAATTATATATATACATATATATTAGGAAATTGGAAGGTTGGGCAGAGTAACTCTTCAAAACAGCACCCAGAAAAAATAAAAGGACAAGATTTCTAAAATGAAAGTTAATATACAAGAATATAGAAGGAGAAATGTATTCACATAATAGAAATTTCCAAATAAAAACAAGATAATGAAAATGGGAGACTTATTTAAAGAAGAAAGGGATGAGATTTTCCCAGATTTTTGGTGAATATTAATTTCTGATTAACACGGTTCATAGAATGCCAAGAAAAAAAAAAGGAAGGAAGGAATGAAGGAAGGAAGGAAGGAAGGAAGGAAGGAAGGAAGGAAGGAAGGAAGGAAGGAAGGAAGAGAGGGAGGGAGGGAGGGAGGGAGGGAGGGAAGAAGGAATCCCACAACTATGAACATTTCAGAGAATTTTAAGAAAACAAGGTGGATTAAAAATTCTAAAACCTTCCAAAGACTAAGATGAGATCACCTACCAAAGATAAAATTAGATTGAAAATTAAGTTTAAAAGTAACCCAGGTCATAAGGAGACATTACATTAATATATTCAAAATAATAAAAGTAATAACAGTTTTAAACTCAGAATTATATAAACAGCCAAATATTACTTAAATGATAAGGCAAAGCAAGTAGGCAACGCCTTAGAGGATTCAGCATATTTTTGAAAACAAAGAGAACATGATGACTCATAAGAAAAATAAGGTTAAGTAAATAACTTAGTGGAGTTGTCAAAATAAGAAAAGAAAAGCAATACCAAAAATGTTGTTAACAATCCAGAAATTAGTTCTAGGAATATGAATATGGAAGTAATAGGGAAAAGCAGAATGAGGTGGAAGTATGCTAAGGGATATGTTTTACTTGGGGGAAGATATACACTTACTAAATTTAAGAAATTGAGAAGGGCTTTAATAAGTTATGTGTTATCCTTAGAAAACTAAGAGTATATAACTTTCAAACCAGTAAAAGAATATTAATGTATCTAATAACAGACACATTAATGAAGGAAATGAGGACAAAAAGAAATAATGAATAAGCAAACTCAATAAAAAAATACCAAATAAGATGGAAGAAATAAAGCTTAATATGAGAAACTTAGTAAATGCCAATTTATTATACTCTCACAAAACAGTGACTTACAGAACTAATTAAAAACAAGATAATAAAAAGCAAACAAAAAAAATCAATGAAAACAAGAACTATCAATACACGTATATAAATATAAAACAGAGGTTTT
This sequence comes from Rousettus aegyptiacus, assembly GCF_014176215.1. Taxonomy (NCBI): domain Eukaryota; kingdom Metazoa; phylum Chordata; class Mammalia; order Chiroptera; family Pteropodidae; genus Rousettus; species Rousettus aegyptiacus. The sequence goes on from NW_023416284.1 coordinate 68,007,870, forward strand.
CCATCTTTTTAACCTTATTAATTCCAGGTGTAAATAAACACAATGTAGAATAAAAAAAGAAAGTATTTATAGACAAACAAGATTTTAAATATTATGAATACTATAAGCAACTGTAAATGTAAATAATTTAAAGATCTAATAATATATTTTTTTGAAAAATTAAATGCCAAATATTGCACTAATTTTTTTTAAATAGTAAGACCAATAATCATTAAAGAACTAGTATTAGTCATCAAAATTTCTCTACAAAACTTAGATATGAATAAACTATAGCTAAAATGATACATAAGAAACAGAAAAAAATGTGGTGCTTTATGGGAAGGGGGACCCATGATGGAGGAGAAAGATGTGAAGATATAAATTATTATTCGCCCTTGTGTATGTTTCAGAATTTTTTCATTCATGTATGCTATTAAAAATAATTTTTTAATAACTTGTTCAAGTCAAGAGTATATAAACAGTGAGTAAACCAATTAAAATTGCTAAAATGTGACATTGTATTCATTTAATTTAAATAGGAAACTAGAGACATTTAAAAAGTAAATTGGTGACATAAATTCTGGCCTCCTCAAAATATACTTTCTCTGCTGTCAGTAGGAGTATAAATTGGTCCAATCACTATTGAAAACAATATAAATGTTTCTCAAAAAAACTAAAAATAGATTTAAAAAATGGGTCTACTCTATGATTCAAAATTTCACTTCTGGGTATATACACAAAGGGAATAAAAACAGGATTTTGACAAGATATGTGCATTCCCATGTTTAGCACAGGATCATACATGATAGCTAAGTTATGGAAACAACCCAAATGCCCATTGATGTATGAATAGATAAGGAAGATATGTACATCATACCCAATGGAATATTACTCAGCCATAAGAAAGGAGTATATCCTGACATCTGTGAGAGCATAGATGGAACTTGAACCCAGTATGCTAAGCAAGATAAGTCAGACAAAGGTGAGTACTGTTCTATATCACTTATATGTGGAATCTAAAAGAGCCAAACCTGAAAAAAAAAAAAAAAAACAGAGAGTAAAATAATGATTACCAGGGGATGGATGGGAGGAGGGGTGAGGCAAGGAGTAGAATAAGATTGATGTTTAATGGTACAAACGTAATGAGTAATAAGCCTAGAGATTTAATACACAGTATGATGAATATAGTCAATAATACACTAATATACTATAATTATGTAATGTGATAAATATTGGTACAATGGCAATCATATAATATAGTAGTATATCAAATTAACAGGTTGTATAAATTAAACTTTTACAATGTTATATGTCCAGCTTATTCAATTAATAAATAAGAAAAAATACACTGTTCTCAGAAGTAGATAAGAGAAAAGGTATAACTACCAATGTGATTTTTACTTCATATTCCTAGAGATTAACCAAAGGAAAAAATTAAGCCCGATATTAAACATGATAATTTAAGACAAATCTTAATGGAAAGAAGAAAGAAATATATATATTTTTAAAAAACTCTAGAGAAGTACAACAATTCCATGGTTAAATAATGAAATAATTTGTAATCATTTAGATCAGGTTAGTAAACTATGGACTCATAGGCCAAATATGCCCCTCAGCCTGTGTTTGTTAATAAACTTTTATAGAACCAACACTTATTCGTTCACATACTGTCTACAACCACTGCAATGGCAGGATTGAGTAGAGGTGACAGAGAGATCCTATGGCCATGAGCCTTAAATATTTACTATCTGACCTTTTACAGAAATGGTAGTGCTACCTAGAAAAATTCTTATGTTATAATAGCATGTGAAAAATTATATGAATACCCTATTACAATAAACAGGAGGAAAGATTGGTAGGAAATATAACAAGATCCTAATAGCAATTGTATTTGGATGGTAATAATATGCCCGCTCTCGTTCTGTCCTATATTTTTTAACTTGGGAGGAAATGTAGTTGCAATATATTTGTATTACTTGTATTTTCATCTTAATTTTCTGAATTGTGAGAATATGGCAACCATAAAATCATGAAAAAGCAATGTAAAAACTTCAAAATTAAATTTCAAAATATTAAAGAATCTAAAGCATCACAAGTTTGTTGTATAAAAGTTATGTAAATTCTATGAGAAGAATGGAAAATTACCATAATCTGTGAGAAACTCCTTATGGTCACTAACAAACAGAATAATTATTCAACCTTACATTTGCATAAAATGTTCTAGTTTGCAGATGTTATCTCATTTAATTGTTGACAAAAATTGATAAATGTTTATACCCTTTTCACAAATGGAGAAAGGAGGCTGAGATATGAAGCACTTTTTTCAGGGTCAACGAGATTTCAAGTGTGTGAAAAGGAAACAGAAGGCAGAATTTTCATTAACATCTAGTGTCCACATTGAGAAATACACAAAGGCTTTTGGACTTCTCTTAAGATGATTAGAACTTTCAACACCTGATTTTTTAAAAATTACAAAATGCTTTTCCTTATTGGTTTGTTGAAATGATGCTGATTAAAATGATTTTATGTTCCCTTTCGTGTTCTCACTATTTTCAATTAAGCTAAGTAATGACGAACTCAGTTTAATATGTGACATTTGTAACTGAATTCCTCTGAAGTAATCATTTTAAGTAAAATGATTAGCTATCACTCTCTAAAAAAATAAAGTCCTTGTGGAAACTCAAGTGAAAATAATAATCATTGTTGCATATCTCTCTTGGTTCTGTGTTACATGTTTTATTTAACTACTTGCCATTTTATAATAGTGCTGAAGTATGATATAAAATATCATTTTTCAGCATGACAAAACTGCCTAGATCTTAGTCATCAACTCCTCATGCTGACTGGAAGATCTGTATGGGGCATATGTTTGTCTTCAGGACTGCTTTAATTCTCAAGTTCTAAACAAGAATACGAAACCCTACCAGATTGTCTCATGTAATAAAAATCCTTTTATTCCTTAAGACTCCTTAAGCTTGATAAAGACAGTAAGTTCTATAATGGACAAGGCTTTCAAAATCGATAACCAAGTTTAATTATTTTGCTGGAAATATTTCTTATTTCTATAAGAAAAAAGTTAACTCTGTTTAATTATAAATGATAGCTTTATCTATTTTCTTTTCACTATTTGTTTTTGAAAGCCAGTAATGCACTGTAGTCCAGGAAATCTTCATCAGCTCTTGTGCTAAAGAGGCTCTAATGACAAAGGAAATCCAAGGAAAACACATGGGGGTTCTGGGTATGTAGCTCTACTTCACCTTCAGTAGAGAAATTTCTTTGAATTCTCATGTCTGATCTCTAAAATTTATAACATGTTTATTTTCAACATTCTTTACTACATATTTGTGTCAGATAATAAAAATTTCAAATTACTTAAGGTGAGTTTAATTATTGTTCAAAGAAAATGATGTTTTGGTATCCAGCAACCTTAATTATCCAACAACTTGTCCACATTTAACCTCAAGGTTAAATTAACTCCATATAGGGAAGCAAATGCAACATGATGGAATCTCATCATTTCAGCATGAAATGCAAAAATATTCATGGCCTGACTTCTGTGTTTTGCTCTGTCTCAACTTCTCCAGTAGTAACAAAGCTACAAGCCCCCCAAAGCATCCAATATCTCATGTACAATAGGCTCCCCCATCCTCCATGCCTTATTTTTGTGGTGCCTCTGCCTGAAACCTCTCCCCACCCACTTGTTCCAATTCATCAGATCAAATTCCCATGTCTCTTCTGAGTTTCCCTGAGGTCTCAACTGTCTTCTCTATGAAACAGTTCCTGATCAGCCAGCCGGCGTCTAGTATTCCATTTTCTACTCTACTATTGTGCCTTCTTGCATCATAACAATTATATTGAATTACAGTAATTTACTTGAATATCTGTTCTCCTTGTCTACTTACTGTATGACTCTTGAGAGTAGTTCAGTTCACATTTTCTTAAATCCTCTAAAAAAATCCCCATTTTTTTAAAATTACATTTTTTAAAATCCCCCTAATCAAAAGGAATAGGGGGTGAATGAATGAAGTATACAGGTTAATTTAAGTATTGCTTCTTTGGAAGTTTCATTATCTTAGGTAAATCAGTAAAAAAATACTTTATTCCTGAAATTCATTAGCCGCATCAGCAAGAATTCAAGCTAAGAAAATGAGCATAAACACACTGTTGGCAAGTGCTAATTCTTTTTAGCCTTTCCGGGGATAAGAACTATTAATCTAGTCTACTAGGGGATCAAAAAATATAACAGTTTATATAATACTTCACTTGTCTTTCATTTTTAATTGTCACCCTCCTAACACAACTGAAAAGCAGTTAGAGGGACCCCTAGAGTGATTTGGCAGCCTGTGGTATTAAATAATGTCTAGACTCTATGCAATTTTCTGTACTGTGTATCAAAATTTAACACATTAAAAAAAGAGCTGAATAACTCCACAGTAATCCATATGATCATATGTAACTTTCTCAAGAAATATGACCCCAAAATAAAAATGATGTCATTTCTATCTTGACCAGAATTTTGCTAGGAGTTAACATTATGTAAATTAGCTGTTCCTTAATATAGCTATAGTATTTATAAAAACAAAATTCAATTGGCCTTTTTTCCTGAATGAAATCTTATTTTTTGATAGTTGTAACGTGTAATTATGGAGGTACTTATTGAATTTAGGTGTTGCTACTATTTATTTTTTGTACAGATTAACTGAACATTACAGAAAAATTGAAAGTTAGCTTTAACTGATAACATGCAAATCCTTCATTATATAGATGAGAAAAAGGAGGGTTGCTGTGGTGACGATAAAATGCAGGTCACCAAGGCATCTATTTATAATTAGCACTAGGCTTAGGACTTGTGTCTCTTACAATGCTTACTTTAAAAACAATAAAATAAAATGCCATACTGAGCTTTAACTTAGATTAAATCTCCCACTTGATTTTTTATTTAAATAAGTAAATAATTAAACTCATAATATTTATGATTATTACACTAAAATTATTACATTTGTTGAAAAATTAGCCAATTTCATCTTCATATATAATATTTAAAAAGTGAAATAGAGTTTTCACTTAGAAGAATTTTAGGGGTTTTAACATTAATGACATATAAAGGACTCTTAGCGACCTTTCTTACAGTAGCATGACTTTCAACAGGGTGATGAAGAGACCATGTGGGTAGGAAAGTTGGTTTGGTCTTCATTAGGACAAGATGTAATAATTACTCACACTCAGAAACAAAGTATAGTAGACTGTCAATCAAAAGGAGTCTTAATGATATGTTTTGATTCATCAAATATTCACTGGTTTATACAACATTTTTCGAAGTTACTTCTCTTATAAATTAGGTGGAATAACCCTACCAAAGCAAAGTTTCTCATCTAGGGTGGCAGTGTGTCTCCCAGGGGTCATCAGGAAACATGAGAAAAAGAAGAGATGTCAGATTGTCTGGAGAGAGCTAATTGCATGTAGCAAAGTAAACATTCTTAACTAGACATTTTTCCAGAGAAGTCTCTTCCCACCCACATGCCAATAAGACTTTCTCTGAGAACCACTGAGTCGGAAATAAAGTATATCTGATTCTTTTTTATTGGCATTCAAAATACTCATCATTTCAAGCTATTGAATTATGCAGCCAGTTAATACTGAGGAAATATACTAATTTCTCATAAACTTATAGTTATTAATTAATATTTCTAAACTTATAGTTATTAATTAGTATTTCTAAACTTATTACTAAATAATTTTCCTTATTGCACAGAGGCTGTATTCAAAACTTTTATTGTATTTTTCTTATCTTAAGGGATAAAGTAATTATAGAAAAATTAAAGATAGCTAATTGTTAAAAGATTTTCTTTAAAAAAACAAAAAAAAATATGATGCTTCTTTGGAGTTATGCTAAACTTTTCTTTACCAAATATTATACAGAAACACTTAAGCAAATGTTATGTAAGCATCAGATACTGATGTCACAATTTGAGTGAAGAAGAAATGGGAATATAGGGAGAAATAAACCAATGAAAAGCCTGCTATAGAAGACAAATGCACAGAATAGTAATGGTTTCAGACAAGAGTTGCTGCATGTGCCTATTGCTTTTTGCATAATTCCTTGGTAAAAGTTAAGTCAGGTCTCAGGAAAACTTCTGAGGTGAGAGCCCAGTAGCAGTAAGCCTAAATCACAGATAGGTCATTATCATCAAGTCCATCCCTGGCCAAAGTCATCCTAAGAAAGATCCTCATACCATAAGGACATTGTCTGTGGGCTATGGGAAGAGAGACAATAACTTATTGGAGTAATGCTTTCCTCTTTGTCAGTTGCATCCCAATACATTGACCTCTACATGAGGAACCTAGGTATTAAGAAGGCTGCAGGGTGATGGATTTGGACTTGTGTGGTTGAGTTAGGAAGATTTGTGACAATCTGTATTTTTGTTTTTTTGTTTTTTGGGTTTTTTTGCCTTGTCATTTAGTATTTACCCTGATTTAGGTAGCAGTGCTAGAATTTAAAGAATGGAAATTAACTAAAGATAACTACACATCCCCAAGATGCCAGCACCGATACATGATACTTAGAATCTAGAATGACTCAGTCAAGTAGAATGCAAACATGTTTTCTGGATTCCATGTGTTTTGTCTTTCTTAAGTGATTTTCCATTCAAACTCATTATCATATCTCCCAAGTTACCCTTCCTATGTCTATTACTAACTCAAGACCTATATGGGAAAATTGTATTCTTAATCAAAAGCTGTGATTCTATTAAAATAAATTTTAATTCCAAGAAATGTCATATTTGGATATCAGTAATATTCTAGGGAATTCTTTTGGCATATTTACTCCTCTCTGAAACAAAAACAGATTGATTTTTCCATCAGTAGGTAATAACTATGTAAAAGGAAGTGCATCTGAAAAAGTTCTGGCCACTGAGATATCTAGTATCAGCAATGCTGTTATTGTCCATCAATGTGCAAAACTTTTTACTGATTTATTTTTATGTGAAATCTTCTTAGGGCATAAAGTTTCTATAAATCCATTAGATTCCCCTCCTACACTGTTCTTTCATCTTTGTTCACCTTATGCCTCCATTAGAAAAAGAGAGGAATAAGAGGTTCTTCATGTTTTGAAAATGTATATGCTTGTCATTTTTCTTAATAGACTATTTTTTAGAGCAGAAGGTATGTTTCCCTTGCCCCCACACATAACAGTCTCCCTGCTATCAACATCTCCTAGCAGAGTGGTACATTTATTATAATAGATAAACCTATAGTTATACATCATTTCACCCAACATCCATAGTATAAAGATTTACTCCTGATGTTATACATTCTATGAGTTTTGACAAATGTATAATGACATATATCCACCATCATAGTATCATATAGATTATATTCACTGCCCTAAAAATACTCTATATTTGTTCCTTTTGATGCTGAATTTTTATTAAAAATATATTTTTTGCTATTAAATAGATATTATAAGGTAAACATTTTTAGTGAGATATGTTAATTCGACATAGGCTGATGGACTCTGTTAAATGATGTTTTGTTCTTGTTTGTCAAATGTTATTATACACAGGCTAATAGATTCCACATTCAAATTGCCTTTAAATTCAAAATACACATTGAGATAGCAAATCAACATATGGTTCGATATAAATACTGTTTGTAAGTATAATAGTTATTGCTAAGAAATATTGCCCCACTTGGGGTTGATAATAACACCTGAAGAAGGGTGTATCCCGGTTGCCAAAAATAAAGCCATTTTCATCATTTCCACTCTCGCAATACAGATCTAGATGGCATAAACTCTTTCTCAGAGTGTTTCATAGAACTTGAGTCCTATGGTAGTTTCTCTTTCAATAGGGTTCTCTAGTCAAATGCATTTGAGAAATGCTGCATGCTATAGTTTCCTTTGGAGATTTACAAAGTATATTGGCCATTTAAAAATTCTGTGAAGTCCCACTCCAAATAACTCGTTTAATTTTGCTTAACCCGGTATTTTCCAAACTTATTTATTCACAGAACACTTTATTCTTGGGATTTTAAAAAAGCATAACATAAACTGGTTGCATCAAAATTCTTGGGGGAGATTTTTTTGGAAATGCTTTTTTTAGTAAAACAAAATAGAATAATAGAGTAATTCATATTACCATCGATATTTTTAAAACAATGCATGTGTAATATATTATTTTATGGTTTACTTTTCCCTGTATCATATTTTAGTATCATAATTGTTGTTTTAGAATAGCGAATCTGAACTACCATGTTCCATACTTAATGGAGTTCTTCAGACATCTCATCAACTAATTGTTGCAAATTAATGGTAGTACACATTATAAAATTATGAGCAAAGAACTCAAAAACAATAACCATAAATTCTACTTACACTAAAACATATACAGCGAGTTTATGATCATTTTGTATACTCTGCAAGAAAGAATCTGTTAAAACAAATGAGTATATGAAATAATCATAGGACTTAGAAGATGATAGATTCCAATTACATATTTAAAAATAAAGGCGATGACACAAAATACTTCATTTATAAGCAAACTACATATTTTCATCATCTCTGTAATGGGAATGATACACTATACCTTAAATGATTGATAAGAGAATTAAGTCATATGATGTGTGAAGAACCTAGCCCCATACCTACCAGTTAATAACGTATCAAAAATAGTAAATTTTACAAAAATGTATATTAAATAAATCATTACAAAATTTTGGTTTATATATACTGTTAATCATAGTATATAATATATTTAATCTAAGTAACAGGCAATGATCACAGTAAAATAATAATCAGTATATTTCTAACTTTTATATAATGCCTTTTATTCCAAACATAAAGGCTTTGATCATAACTCTTAATCCACAAAAGAGATTTTCTGCAGATTAACATAATTAGAGTCTGTATTCTAATTTCCTGGAATGGTATGAAAAACATTAATTCTAACAAACAAGTTAAATGCAAATTTATGATTGTCTACAATGTTTATTTATAACCAGAGCATATATCTATAGATATGCTAAGAACTTAAAAGTACAAAATTTATGACTTTGTTTTTTTCTCTCATGCACTCCTTTTCTCCCAATTCACAGATATATTTCAACTGTTAATAAATTCAGTCTGACAAAGACCATCTAGCCTCCATCATAGGATGGTAGCTGCATAGGCATGACCCACTTCTCAACAACATTATACTTGTGGGAAACAACTAATACAACTGCAAAGACTACAGTAGTGTAAAATCAATTAAATGGCTTTTTACACATATTGTTTTTTAAAATAATACATTCATTAAAGAAATATAGGAATTATAGGTAAATAAAAATCACTTATAATGATGGTACAGATCAATAGTAAAATTTTGGTTAATTGTCTCTGTGTGTATGTGTGTGCACACAGTGAAAATGTATCCTATATACTTATTTTTAACTTGTATATAACATTTATTACATATGATGTATGCGTATTAACTTTTTAGAGTAGTGAAACTGTATGAATATATTAATCTATATTATCGATTATCAATTTGTACTCTGGAAATATTGTTTTATTACGATTGTTTTTATAAACAAAATTCTTGAAAACCTTGGATATTTTTAAAATCTTCAGCTATTTGAAAAACAAACAAAAACTCTATACCTAATTTTTGTCATAATGTCTTTATTTTGATTACTAGTAATATTGAACATGTTTTGATATGATTCTTAACCTTTATTATTTTGTGAATTGTCATATCATGGTCTTTTCTCATTTTTTATTAAAGATTTGTTTATATCTTTATATCTTTATAAGACCTCTTTATATAATAAAATATTAATTTTTTTGCATTAAACATGTTTTAAAAATATTTTCCAGTTTACCTACTGGCATTTTTCCTCAAATTTATTATTATATCATTGATTTAGCAGCATTTGTAATTGAAAAGGTCTTTAATATCCGAAAGCCATGTAATATGAATATTTATAACTAGTATAGTGGTTCTTATTTTATGAACCCTTCATTTTTATATTTTTGTTCTTAATAGTCTGTAATATCTTAATTCAAAAGAAACTTTAAAATAGCTTATATGAAACTCATATAATAAGACAAGTTGAATTTTAAAAAATTGTAAACTTCAGAGAGGAAAGGAAAAATAAAAACGCATTAAACATCAGGAAATATTCTAACTGAGCATAATTTTGACAGTTAAGGCAAAATAAAAGAGCATTAGTTCATACAGGGCAGCGATTTTTCCTGGAGCTTAATTCTAAATGATCGTATGGATTTTGATGCAAGGGACTAAGGAAAACATTTAATTAATTAATTAATTAATTAATTCCTTCGATTCATAATGTTTGAGTATTTAATAGAGTGGAGGTGCCCATCTTAACTATAAGACTGCTCTTAGAGTCTAGATCACGGGTCTCTCCATTACTGTACCCTGCTTCAATCTATTTCTCCATCTGACTGACCCAAAGTAGGAAACTTAAAACAAGATCAACTATATTTGTCTTAACATTTGTGGAGTTTTCTTGGTTATGAAAAATAAACAATTTGAGATTGATATTTTTTAATTGACTTATTATAAATGTACTAGAATATCTTAGATTAAAAACTTGAATGTAAGACCTGCAACGCTAAAATACATGGAAGAAAACATAGGCACTAAACTATGGACCTTCGTCTTAAAGGGTTTTTTGTGAATTATGAAATCCAAGAAAGTGTTGGACAAAACAGCTTCAGCAATGGCAGATCAAGGTGATTTCAGAAGCCTCGATAAGAGGAGTTTGTGAGTTTGTATATCTTCTTTCTAGAAGAGTTGGTTGGCCCCTGGCTATATCTTAGGATAGTAAGGTAAGATTTTTTTTAAAGTACCATTACCATGGCCCATCCCAAACTAATTAAATCAAAGTTGGGGAGGGGGGGTCATTGGCAAGGCCTACTCAGCAGTGTCTTTTAAGAATCCTAAGTGATTTTAAAATGCAATCATTGTTGAGCTGCTCTAAAGAGCTGAATTTAACACAATTATGCTGCAAACTCTTCAGTATGTTTCTCTCCTTTTAACATTCAGAATCCTAAGTTCAGAGAAAGTGATGATCCCATTTGACAACAATGTATACTGCTGGCTGAGTCAGTCATGACCATAGTAGGGAAGGCCCATTATTCAAAACAGAGTTGCAAAGTAGGGAGACCATTTGTCTTGTTTGGCTGCCAACGAGGAGTTTCTGAAATGTGAGACTTTAAGTGCTGAAACTGCAACAGTTTCTCAAACCAAGGCAGCTGGTCACTAGTCTAGGGAGCCACACCTGCAGGGCAGGTAAGGAAGAATTCTCAGGAGTGGGATGGGCGGTTTAGGGACTCAATAGCACTTTGTTACATGTTTATAAACACGTACCAGTATCATTTTAAGTGTCTTCTAACTGATTTTTGGCAGGGAGGATAGGATAGGAGGAATACGGAGGTGATGATTTATCTGCAGTACCATCTAAATTAAAAGTTCAGTACAATCTCACCATCTTCAATGTATTTAATACAGCATATTTCAAAGAATAGATAAAACTGAGGTAAGTTTGGTGATTTAGATTATAGAAACTCTTTTATGAGTTTAAGATACCTAGCAGGAAAAATCTTAAATGTATATATATAATGAAAAAATAACTTATACTTTAAAAATGCTGTACTAATGCTCTAAGATACTTTGTCAGCTTCATAACCAAAACTAAAAGTCACAAATGTAGAAATGCAAAATGTGTCAGAAATGTTATCTCCAACAGCCAAATGTCATCTTTTCCCACATTTTAAAATGAAAACATAAAAAGTAGAACATTTTAACTTGAAAATGACATGCTATTTCTAGTTTCTCTGCTCTCTTCCAGAGTTGGCTGAATGACTTTTTTTTTTAATTATTTCCATTATTTTTTAATTCAGTAGGCCAAGGAATCTTTCAGTCATAAGGTGATGGTGGGACAACAAACACTTATAGAAGAGATTTTTCTGACTGCAATGGCCTATCTGGAAAGAGAAGAACATAACAACATCTTAAATTATAAACTATGTGATGAACATAAGTCATCATTCAATACCATGGGCATTCTGGAAATCTACTGCATAGCTTCTAGGAGAAACAGTATGATCTAAACATCCCTAGTACTCTGAGACCAAAATAAATAATGCCAATGGTATAAAGCATTTGGAAACAGAAATGAAATTTATTATATACAGAAATGCTGGGTAAGTTGAAAACTTCCTTCTGCCATACAAAGAGAGGCCTACGATAGATTTAACATGAAAAGGTTAACACTGATTCAAGGCATATTCTCCAAAGGAAAACCAGTATCCTTTTGGTATGGAAGGAAGAACTAATCAATATAATACTGAACCAAACTAACAATGAATGCCGACCCACTGACAGGAACCACAGCTACAAAATTCCCGACTGAAACATGTATAGATTACTGCCTGTGATACACATTTTGAGAAATGCATTCTGAGAAATAATCTTGTCATGTGAGGGCTCATAATTTTGGTGCCCCCGAAGAGATTATAATCATGTGGACAATAAATGTTATAATCTCAGACAAAGACTAACTACAAATAAAGAAACACAAAGAGAAAGCAGGTAGACAGCATCTTTTCTGAGCTATAGTTTTCTGGTTTGCCTACATTCTACGTCTTTAACTCCTTAATTAAGCAATAGGAAATGGTTCATATTCCTCAAAATATTCAAATCATCTATTAACATGGTAAGCTAAACAACAAAAAGGGAAATTATGGTAAAGCAGATTGCTGTTCCCTAGACTAAAACTAATTCAATCAATATTGAAAGAGAGAGATAAAATAATTCAGATTAAGTCTAAATTTTAATGACCTAAAATTAACTTGTCTGTTCGGATTTTCCCTAATATGTAATGTGTATTACCTCAGCATTTACACTAAGTGTACTTTTTTCTCAACAGCACAAGCCACTTTTAAATTAGCTTTTTACACAGAAAACCTGAGATCCAAGTTATTAGGGAAATTATGAGGCATTTTTTCATCTATTTCTTTGTCTCAATTTGCCTGAGCTGTTTTTGTTTTGAGAGTGCTCTGATGGTCATGGAATCTTTTCAATGTTTTAACACTACCTTCCTCATTTCTCTGGAAATGAGGCCTCTTGTCAGAGCAGTCATTTAAATTCTTGTATTGAGGGTTCCTCTTTTTTCTCCTCACTTTCCTTTCATTCCTAACCATATACTAAACCTGTTCCTAGGAAAACTTACCATACAAAATCCATGTTGCCTCACACCCAAAACAGCCTCAGCTGGGCGACATTCAAGTTACCTCATCTAAAAACATCTGTTCTCAGAGTAGCACATATGTATGACCACCTGAGACCCATGTCAAATGAAAGGAAGGTTCCAGTGTACTTAACAGAGGTTTTGCAGAAGCCATGTCACTAATTGCAAATTTTGTTTCCCTAGTTCTGTTGTATTCAGATACATAATGACAAGTGCTTGTCTCAAGCAGTGGTAGTCAGGGTGACCACATCTGCAAGCTGAGAACCTCTAGTCCTCTGTATCAGAGCTCTGGTGGCTTAGATTCACCTCCTCGTGAGGCTCTTAGCCCATCACATCTATAGACTCTGGATCTGTAGATCCACAGGTAAAACTTTTAGAATTGAGAAAGCAAACAAAATTGCGTTTTCTCTTTCATATTTATCATTAGGTCAAGAAAGAAAAGAACTGTTTGATATCTTAGCACTCTTACTCAGAAAAGCCCTGTAACAAGTGCACGGACAACCTGAAAGCCTAACGCTCCTGCATTTATGTTATCGTAGCACAAATCTCTATGGGCTAAGATCATTCCTCTCCATAAGAAAAAAAAAAACAACAGTCACATGACCTCTTTCTTTATTTTACAAACTTGATTGATTTCTGCATTCTTCAACTGGTAAGTATTTTGCAAATGGTAATATATATGGAGTCTCAGTCTTCTTCACCAAACACCAAAGGTAAATTCTGAAGTTGTAGGGGAGCCCCAAGGTGTCTCTCTGGCATGCACACTTGTGCGAGCTGTCCCTGTGGTCCTTCCAAGGGTGGGGACGGGCCTGTTCTCCACACCACAAGATCTTGCTGCCAGGGCAGCGTTAAGAGGAGGGACTGCTGTGAAGAGGCAGAACTGCCGACTCCTGGTTGATCCTCAGCAGGAATTTAAATCAAAGACTACAATCCAGGGATCTTAAGGCAAAACCCTTACAGCCTTCAAACACATGCCCAAACAAAACATTGAGACACAGAGAAAAAAAGATAAGGCTTCTCTGAGAAATGAAAGAAGCAAAAAGCTACCTGAGGCTGTGAACTTGCCATCATTCCCCATGAACAAATTAGACATAGACAATAGAATCTGGGAGAGAGAGAACACGGTTTAATCACAGACACTGTCTTCAGAAGACCAGAAATCAACCAAGTCAAATTAAAAAACCTACACACGTCACAGAGAAAGGAAATCGAAGCTGAATAATTGAATCAGTTTTCTCATTAAGACACATCACACTTGTCTTAACTGACTACATTTTCATGGTCTATCTAAATATTTAGGACTGCTATAAACTCATGATCTCGCAACATAATAAAACAACATTTTCATAAGGTTACATGAAATATCATACTTAGTGGCTGAAATTTTGCTGGCAGAATAATTAAACCATATTCAAAGAGTGCCATGAAATCTCTGAAACAGAGAAATATGGCCTGTGAAAACTAGGCTTACCCCAACAAGGGGTTCAAAGCAGCTGTTTCCAAAATGAATTGAACTGGGGCAAATTAGAGAAGAGGAAAATATATACCAGGAAAAGTTTAGACGGGAAATAGTTATTTTTAAAAAGCCCAATGTCTGTACCTTAGTATCACAGGTCAGCATGACCTGGAATGAATCTACTTCTCGGGCCTTGTCCCTTCTCCCAGGGAATGGAGAATAGACCTGTAGATCAGGCAGAACCTCGGGACCTGGCCGGGCCAAGTGGTGACTCACTTAGTGAGCGTAGGAAGGGTTTAATTGCCATGGCTCTCTGACCTAAGCAAGATGACTGCGAGGAATGGGAAGGCGGGCTGGTCCCATCTGTCCTCGCCTCACTCCATGGAAACGAACTGCCCTTGGGGTGTACAAGTGGGAACACATAAACACCAAACCAACGGAGTAACCTTCATTTTTCACATGTGATGTTGGATGAGGCCCACTAAATATTAATAGACTTCACAGTCTTTATGGTGAAGTGCCAAATGACTTGAAATTAAAGTCACTTTTTGTAAATCTCTCCGATACAGATTCCCAATGGAATACTAATATACTTATAATTCCACCTTTTCCTGCAGGAGAGCAATGGCTTTTAGACACCAGTCTGGCACCAAACATTGATTTTATCTGTTTGTCTATACTTTGTGTAGTAATATGAGTTGCTATAAATGAAATTACAAGCTCTTTCTTTCCATCTTCAACCAGAAAAACACCACCACTTCTCATTGCCCTCAAAGTCATATGCATTCGTTTTTAGAGACGTTCTCACTTCATAAATTTAATTATCAATGCCAGGGGATGCCAATGTCATCTGGAGTAAGAGGCACACTCTGACTTTCAGAATCCTTTCAGAATGACAGATTCCACAAGTCTGTAATGCCATCGGTGTATAATTGATGAAAACTTACCAGCTTCAGCAGACCAAAGCTATAATTTCCTGTAGAAAACATATTAAAACATTGCCCTCTGTCATCACCTGCTGTCCCTGAGCCAGATCCTCATTCTGTGTACCTTCATGGGAATTCTCATTGTGCTGAACTCTATAAGAAAATACAAAAAATTCACCACCTTATTTTCAAGGTGTGAATATATCCTATCATTATCCATTAGTTATTAAGCACTTGCAGTGCACCTGGCATCTATTATGACAGGGGGCACTGTCATAGCAATTCTGGACATAACTGGAACTATCACCATCTCTCTTCCCAAGGGAAAAAAAGACCACAGGCATCAACATGTATTGAAAAGTTATTTTAATTCTTCCTTCAACCCATCACTTACCGACAGATAGGAAACGACCTCTTTAGTGCTACAAATAAGCCTTGTGGAAAAGAAAATTTCACTTTTATACACAAAAATAACCAAGTTCGAGTATCTTCCTTCTCCAAATTTGTACCCTCCACAAGGTTAACAGACCATACCTATTAGAATGAAATAAATAAAATGTAATTAATACTACCCAGATAATTAAGACACTTAATATTACATTCTTTCTTCAACTTTTCAGATCAGCCAACAAAATAATGATAAATAAAAGTCAAATTACTGATTCAGGGAGGATTTAGCAAGGTTATTTAACCATTCAAACAGTAATATGCACTGAACACAATCCATTGCTTTCTTATCTATCTCATTCTGATGTATTTCCTGATTCCAGCTCTTGATTAGATGCTTGGGAGAGTTTTCCAAATCTTTAAGTGTTCTTACCCTTTGAAAAAAAATAATAATTCTATTAAATTTGTGGGTAGATATATAGACTGATAAATATTCAAAACATAATCAACATTGACACATCAGTGTCAAAAATTAAAACTAATGTATAATCAGCATATACTGTTAGTAAAATAGAATTGCATTCTTTTATTTATATTTACATACAAGCATTAGATAAATGCATTATAACACCACAAACTTTATTTGTTAAAGACACTACAGGATTAACTGGAATAGAGAATGGCAGATTCATATATATTGCATGTGTATTGATATATACCTTCCCTGCCTTCCAAAAGGGAAAGTTATTTTTCTCATTTTAAATATTGTTTTCTTTAAATTAATGCTGCCATTATCTCTATGACGCACCTATAGACTAATTGAAGGAAAAAGAGTGAGATATCAAAATAATACACACAACAAGAAGGAGAGGGGACTATTCATAAGTATGGATGGAATTCAAAGAAGTATATAAAACTAGTTTACCAAATCCTACACACACGAACAAAATTGAAAACATGGATTAAACATACAGTTTAACAAAATATAAAATATACTCTGGGAGTGATAAAATAACCAAACAGTTCAAATACAACTAAAATAAATAGAGGACTTGCTCAATGGTCTAGTTTCCCTCTTTACAAAAAGCACCAGGTCCACACAGTTTTATAAGGGAATTTTACAAGCTTTAAAAACAGTCAATTCCAATGCTACTTAATCTGTTCCACAGCAGAAAAAGAGAAGAAAGACATGTGGAACATGGTAATTAAAATCTGATAAAGAGATTACACAGAAAAGAAATGTTTAGAGCAATCTTGTGAATATAAATCCTGACTGAGTGAGAATAGTTATTTCAGAAAAGCAGATCAGATTTTAGAGTAGTTGGAAGGAAAGTCCCAAAAGTATGCCCAGAAGTTAAAACAAAAATATTCCCTCAAAATAACAGTACCGCAGATCTACTACTAATAGGTTGGATCTTCTGAGCAGGAACACAGCAGCAGGAATTTCAAGAATTGTTTTTCAAAATGAAGACTTCTGGTGACCTCCACAGCAATCATCTGAAGTGCAGGTTACTAATGCAGAAACAAACCTGACCCCAGACTTTCTGAATGAGAATTATTTAGTGTTGAGGCCCAGAAATCTGACTTTTAACCACTTTGCAACTGATTCTTCTGACCACTAAAAGGTAACCACTGTAGTGCCTAAATAGTGGCTCTACTCATGATCCCTACCGTGTTGACTAACATTACTTGCAATATTGACTTTACCAAGTGAGGCATTCAGATTGCCAATTAACCAAGAAACGTTATTTTCATTTGGTCAGGATCTCTTGGTCTTTTTATCATTATGCTACTTTTCACTTTTCAATGATTATTTTTAATAAAAAGTTTAAAAGTATGAACTAAAATTATAATTTTATTTTTTTTACAAATTTATTTCTTTTACAAACCGCCTGCAGTAGCCTTTGTCTTATTGATCATCTTCATTATGATATAATGCAAATTAACCACTCATTCATTTAATAATAAGTATTTATATAGTGCTATTATCTAATTTATCTTATGCTAGGAGCTGTGCAAAATGATGCATTTTCCCTGTTTAACATATTGCTTTTATTCTTTGTATAATGCAAGACTTTTAATAACACACTCTTGAATTTTAACAAAATAATCCTTCAGTCATTTTTAATATATTATCTCAAATAAATTATAGCTAGATGAACTATACTGAACTAGTTAGACAGGTAAACATAAGAATCTCAACTTTTTTTACTTACACTAAGATTTTCTGGATTTACTGTTGGGTAGATTATAATCAACCAAGCCATAATAATATAAAAACAGCATTTTACTGACTACATTTTACAGGAAAAAAATTTACATTTGCTATTGAAATAATTCTTTATTTTTTCTCATGCCATTTTTTTCTCCCCAGTTTTCATAAGGAAGTGCATTCTTCTTAGTATGGAGACTTTCATTATTTAGCCAGTCATTCAACATTACTATATGTTAGTTACTGTTGAGTAGTTAGGAGAAAGAAGAGAACAAAATAATGTTTCTGCCCTTATGTAACTCACATTAAGTGTCATTACTCTATTAGGATAGTGGTAATTTGATTACAAATACTATGAGTAACATTAGTAAATGCATTAATATTGTTTAGAATATAATATTTACTGCGAGGGTAGTTGATATCTAGTATCTAATCTTCCTTATCCTAATGATAATATTAAATTGAAAACAATAAGAGGAAGCTTTGTTTTCTTCCTTTCACTTAGGGTAAAAAATAGAAATTCCGGAGTTGATTTTACCATGAATTATGGATGTTCTTTAGAAGGTGTCTTTCATTATTTCTTCACTCACCAACTTCTGAAATTCCCACCCTATAATTTCGTTTAGAACCAGTATATCACAGCTGTCACTGAACCCATCTGCTGGTTTATTTAGAACACTATGCGGATTTTAATGACATCTTTAAGAGAGCATTTCGAAAACCAATGCCTGCTCCAGATTTCCCCATATCTCTTGAATATATTACCATTTTCAAGTTCAAATTTTTATTTGGTAAAACCTAATAAAAAACATTATTATTTTTACCAAAGTTAGAAAAAAAAAAAACACAGATACAAACTAGATTGTCTTCTATTTATATTCCGCTCATTCTTACCATGGAGTTAGTTATTGATTAGGACCTTGTGAATCCTAAATCTACCCATTCTTCAAGCTTTTGATGAAGCTTCAATTACCACAGGAAGGCTTCTCCACTAAATCCAGTTAACATCTCATATACACCTTTACCTTTTGACTCTGTGTAATGTTTTAATTATGTTTTATATTAAACATAAATTCAACTGCTTTTCAGTGTTAAGAATTATTAAAAATATGTTATAATAAGCACTATGTATTTAACCACATAAAGATTATTATATATATATAATATATATAATAATCTATATATATTATATATATGTGTATATATATAAAATCCTTCTCTATAAATACATATATTAACAATTAGAATGATAACTATCAAAATGTCAGTAGTGATACATTTGAATTGTGTGAAATCAGGTGTGTGTATGTTTTCTTTAGTTTTCTGTACTTTCTAATGTCTTATAATAAATTCATTTTTCTTATGGAAAGTAGCATGAAAAGAATGGGTACTTGTCTGACAATCTTGTAATCCAGGTAAAAAGTAAGATTACCTGAGACCACCTGGCAGATGAAGCTCAAATTACATGGAGATGCCTTGGAAAATGAGACATCATGGAGAAAGATAGACTAAGAAACACAGAGGGGCCAGATGTGTGCATAAAGAAGCATCATGAGAGTGGATCCTCCAATGCCAGATGATCCCCTGTAGATTAACGATGAACTACCCAGCTGAGTTATTTTTCAATCCCTGACACACATACTGTGAGCAAATTAAAATGATTGTTTTAAGTCACTAATTGTCTCCTCTTACCTTGAGTTCATCTCCTTTACTTTTTAGAAATTCAAAATGAAGGATGTGTTGGATTTTAATGTGTTTATAGAGAACACATGAAACATTTTATTCACAATAAACAAGCAGACCTCAAATATTTAAATAGGATACTGGCAACAATTTCAGCCATTGTTTTCATTTTCAAAAGTGATTCTATTTTTGATGCAGTAAGCAGCTATAATTATCTACCAAACTCTAACTAACTAAAATTGACATAAACCAACCATTGTGCTGATTGTGACTCTATTAGGACATTAATTAATTTAATTTAATTCTTTGACATAAAGTTAGTCATACATGTCTCCATGACTGAATTGAAAACTACTTCAAGGCAGGAACAATGCTGCATATTTTGTGTTCTACCATAATGCACAGTGTCATGCATATGGGATGTGTTCAATACAGTCTACCACTAGAAATTAATTATTTGATTAAATTCAGCATCACCTCCTCCAGTTTTCTGTATGAAAGGCCTAATGTTCTTGACGTAATTTCTGGTTTGCCATAGAAGCTTCGCCTTTGAAACATTTATAATATGTCATCTTGTCAGTCATTATTTTACAGATGAAATAAAGAGATAAGTGACTTGCTCAAGTTAATGTAGTTATTTAGTACATAATAAAGTCATTAGAAACTTAAAACGATTTCCTTTAACAGATTGCTAGCAGGTAGACCTGGTTAGCCAGAGGGTATTGAGGCTCCTGAGAAGCAGAAGGCCTAAAGTGTAGAAAGCTGGCAAAAAAAAAAAAAAAAAAAAAAAAAAAAAAAAAGTAGCTGCCAAGATTTAAAAGAATACAATTACATTTTAATCCATCTGGAGCACAAGCCAATGTGGGCCAATATCACTCACAAAATTTGAAGGAAAAAAATGCTAAAGGCATAAATGTGAAGAGGCTGGGTAGAAATGAGAGACAATAAAGATTTCTTTTTTTAATTAGTTGCACAAAGTAAATCATAAAAACAGATATCTCTGCTTTGAGAGTCTTCATTAACAGCTGTTTATTGTACTGTGAATTATTGCAAGATAATTTATTCAAGATACTAGCTTGATATTTGTGCTTCTACTTCTCAAATAAACTTAACTGTCAAAAATAGGGAGCAAATCAGGGCGGGAAAGGCTGTCAGCAGATGCAGGAGAGCAAATTCTCTCTCCATCTTACATTTTCATTGTGTGTTTGTTGTAAAGACAGATTAGGATGGTTTAGAAAACTAACTAGGGTAGATGGTGTGTATGTTTTCCTTAAAATTCCAAGAAAACCCAAACTTGGTTTTATCTCTATGACATAATAAATAACCCCAGGATAAGAGCATACTTGAAACCCATTTCTCTTCATGAAGAATCCAAAATGGACTTGAAGAGCTGTCTATAAAAACACTGAATTACAGGGCATAAGCACAACAAAAGATAGTCATTTTATTAATCTGCACCACCATACTACTAAAAGAATATTAAAAACAAACTCTTCAAATCTGTTCTGAGGCTTATGTAATGCAAACTCTTCATGCCGTTAATCAAAGTATAAGAGCAAGCCTTTGGAGATACCACTATGGAGAGTAAATCCCAATGAGTTTGCTCAAGTCACGTAGTTATCACCATTTATTGAGATTTAGCATGTGTCAGACAACACAAAACATATACATTCTCCTTAATCTTTACCACAACCTCCAAGGCAGGTACTACTTCTACTTTGAAATTAAAAAACAAAACAAAACAAAACAAATCTTCGCGCTTAAAAAGTACAGGTTTCTCTCTCAAAGTCATATAGCTTATCAGTAGTGAAAACAAAATCCAATGAGTTTTCCTATGAATCAAGCCCATGCCAACACATCTTCCCACCAATT
The DNA here is from genome assembly GCF_014176215.1 of Rousettus aegyptiacus. Classification (NCBI taxonomy): domain Eukaryota; kingdom Metazoa; phylum Chordata; class Mammalia; order Chiroptera; family Pteropodidae; genus Rousettus; species Rousettus aegyptiacus. The sequence continues at coordinate 68,029,642 of NW_023416284.1, forward strand.
CTATAAAGCAGATATTATTATCTTCATTTTAATTATGAGGTAACCAAGAATCAGAAAGTAAATTACAAAGCTCAAATAAATGGAGGTAATTGGAAACCTTATTCAGGGCTATCTGACTTCAACATACTACTTTGTCCAGTGTGGCAACTTGTCTTCAGTATATATCATATTCTCATTATTTTATCTTTTGATTGAATGTGACTAGCATACTAATAATAATTTGGAAGACTGCCATATAAAAATCTAGGATCCTCATCTGAAGGCTGTTGTTTAAGCTCAAGTTATCCCCAATGAGAAAATGGCAGGAGCTCACAGGGGAATAGACAAGCATTCCTACTTCATCCTTTCAGTATTAGCTAGACTAAGCTGGGTTTAGGCTATGTAAACGACAACCTCAAAGTCTTAGTAATTAAGCGAATCAGACACAAAGTCTGGCAGTGTATCTAGGCTACTCTCTATAGCACGTGTGCTCCATACAGTGACACAGTGATCCAAGTGACTTTGATCTTGAGGCTCTTCCATCTCAATGTGAGGCCTCTATTATTCATGCCAGGGGACAAAACTGACCAAAAGATCCTTTGGGACTTTTCATAGTCTCAGCCTGGAATTGACACATTTCTTTCTTTAACATTTCATTAGCCAGAGTCTGCCATCACATAATTGAGAGGGCCTGGAACTTGTGATTTGCCATGGACCCAAGGAAAAATACAGTGAAATTTGGTGAATACATAGCATTATCTCTGACACATCATCCTCAAGAAGTAAATCTAGACTAGACAAGAAACTAGCAAATGCTTAGGAATTAGCAAGTGAAGCCTTAGATTTAGATTCAGAATAAATTTTTCTGGAAGAAGAGATATAAAGCCTCACTATAAATTTATTAATTCAACTTAAGAAAAGAGGAGAAAAAAGTTAGAAACTATAGATGCCAAGAAAAAAAAAATTTTTAAACATAGTAATTAAATAAAGAAAAACACAAATTTGCAAAGCAATCTTAAGTATTTTATTTAAGTGTCAAAAATTAAAGAAAAATTTAGCACTATCTTGCTCTAGGGCAAGAGTTTATGTGTCATTTGAGACATTCAGTTTACAATCTGATTCCTCAAATTCTCTGTAGTATCTTTTTTCCATAGCCCTGAACAAAATTCTATGGCAAAGCTGAAAAATATCAAGAGATAGTCCCAACCCTCTAACAGATGACACTCTTACAGGTGAGAAAAATAGACATGCCTGAAATAATAAGTCAAGGTCACTTTGATGGAGTCTTAAAGTAAGCCATGAGAACACCAGGCCTAGAAAGAACCTCTGGGGTCTCCCCAAAGGAATATACTGTTTTCCAAGTGGTTTGTGTAGTGTCTTGAACATGATACATTTCTCCTGGCTGCTCCGTTTAATTTTCTCCCGGTGGTATGGTGATTCATTCTTTCATGCTGGCTTGGAAGTCTACATGAAATACTCCAGAGCAAAATAACCTAGAATGAAAAAAGTAGATAACACAGAGGCTTGTCAGCCCCATTCATCAAGTATGTCAGCTACAGTAACATACAGAACATTTAAGATGAGCTGTTTTCAGCCTATGTCAGCCCACCTTGCTAGTAAGTGACACCTGCTAAGACTGCCAGCACCTTGTGTCTGGGAAACTCTTTCTTCACTTGGTCCTAATGAATATCCTTAGATGTGAAATACAAAGATGACATAAGGCAGAAATGTATTGATTAATTTCAGTAAGCTTTTCAGAAGGCACCGTCTATGCTGAGCAAAGTGGTTTTCAGCTGACTTTATTAGTCAGGACTCGGGGGAAATTTTGTGGGGTAAATTCTTTTCAGTATTCCATGCATAGGAAATAGTTTTTATCTTTAAAGTACCACAATTATATATATATATTCCCTTCTACCACCCCCAGAGCCTAAACCTGGTCTCAGTGAAAGTTCTATTTGGTGAAATCTCATTAATTTCAGAGGTCTGATTGGTCTACAAACAATCTTAAGATTTACTTATTTCTGCTAATTTTTGCCCTAATGTCAAAGAAGAAGAGAGAGACAGACAGAGAGACAGAGACAGAGAGACAGAGAGGCAGAGAGGGCGGAAGGGGGAGAGGAGGGGAGGGAAGGGAGAAGAAATTAGGAAAAACTCCTATTTTTCATTTTCTCTGAAAATAAATATTTTCAGGGCAAAAATGAAGTAATTAATTATGGATAACAGTACGATGTATTACTTCTTTTTTCAGAAAACAGGAAGATAGGAAAGCATAAAAAGTTTTTCTCCTTAAAAAATTATTGAGTCACAGGTTTGGTAAATTAATTGCATCATTAGAGGAACAGGGTGTTCTCGGTTACTAAGGGGCTCTATTTCTAAATCATTTTGAAGTGGAACATTTGGAAAACCTTTTATCCATTTTTTGTTGGGGTGACAAAAAAATGTACGGAAGAAAAAAGTGACATTGGCTTTCTCCAAGCACCCAATTGTGTAGTTTTTCTTTTTTTCTAGTAATAATCCAAATTCATCTTACTTCCCAGACTTCACATGTAAAGAAAGGTTATAGCTGGAAAGTCTGACTAGAGTGTCCTCAGGTACTTATTAAAATCAAAAACATAACTTTTTCCAAATGTTTATAATTTTCCCTCTACTACCTTCATTATATCCCAATCATTAGTGTATGTTAGAGAGATTTTTAACCATGCCTAATTATATGATGGATGCATTAAACAATATAATGCTGACATCCAAATAACAACTTAGTTGTCATTATACATCTTCTCTCCTGATGTCATTGTCACCAAGCTCTGTTTCAGATTTTCTAAATTAATGAAACAATATGATTTTTCACTTTTTATACTTTTACCTATTTGTAATTCTCTGTCTAGCTAGACTTCAGACAGGAAATAGAGAAATTAAATGGAATTTTTTTTTTTTGTGGTTGTTCTTGTTGTTTGTTTTATTTAAATATTGACATGCATATACCAGGGGTTATAATCATCAACTACAATGATTATGCTGGACTTTTTCTATTTTTAGCATATAATAAAATATCTCAAGATACCTTCTCTGGAGTTGTTCGAGCATTTCTTCTGTTACCCTGTGACAAAATTTACACCTCAGTGCTCATCCAAATTGTTGGCCCCTGCAGCTTCTTCTTATCTAGGTAACTTGTAGATGCAATCACCTTTCCTTGTGTGTAGACCCAGTGAAATTTCTACACCAAAGTCCATGCCTTGGGGCTTCAAAGCACTTTCCTCCTCTTCCCTCTTTCCAGGTCCTCCCTTTGGAGTCCTGAGCCTTTTCACACACACAAAAAAAATAATCCCAGATAGAGACTAATTGTAGTCTATTCCTTCTGGCTCCAGACAAATAGAAGATTTGGCCTTAGCTCTGCATGGATTCAGAAAGGGTTCTGAAATTTCTCAGTTACACTAGTTCAATTTCTTTCTGCCACGTTCCAAGTGCCAAACCAAGATACAAGGAATTATAGACAAATACAGTCTTGCCTTCGTGCTCTGTATAATCTAGTAAGGGCTAAATGCATTTAGCAAATAATCTCAGCACTAATGAAGTGTTGTAAAAGAAAGGGAAACCTGGTGCCATAAGAATGAACATCTAATAAATAGGATGGTCTCTGGGGAGACTTCATGCAGGTGATATCAGAGTTAAATCCAGAAAAATGAGTCGGGGAGTTCTAGGTAGAGGAACAACACTACCTGAATAGACACATGAAGGATGAGAGATGTTGGTGCATTTAATATAATTTCACATGGTCAGTCTTTAGGGTAGGCAAAGTCAAAGCAGGAGAAGTTCTGCATGGTCTGCTATATATTTTATAGTTATTCTCTATTCAATGGAAAGCCATTGAAGAATTTTGACAGAGGAATGAAATGATTAAGATGAATCACCTGAGCTTGGTTATTGCTGGATTAATTCAACAACCAATTTTTAAGAGCCTACTATGTGTCAGGCACTCTACAAAGAGTTAAAAATATAAATATAAACTAGATCTGTCCATGCTTTACGCCGTTTCCGGTCTAGGAGCTATATGGCAAAGGTATAGGAAGATGAAGGAAAGAAGGAGTTGGACATGAACAAGGTTTCTGACACGTGCGACTGGGTAAACAGAGGTGTTATTTACAGAAATTGGGTACAGAGGGAAGAAGGTAATAATAAGTTCAGTTCGGAATATCTTTTATTTAAAGTACCTGCCAAGTAGCTAAGAGGAAACGTACAACAGAGAGCTGGAGCTCAAGCCAGAGATAAAAATTGGGGAGTCATCAATATCCAGGTATTTGTTTAACCAGGAGTTGGCAAAATACAGCCAAGGGACCAAATCCAACCAAAGCTTATTGTCACACGGCTCTTGTGTGCTAATGCTATGAGCCACAGTTGCTAAGCTAGGGTGCTCCTTTATTACCAGCGCCTGCTCTCTGGCTGGTGGCCACCATCATTCCCCACTCCCACTCCCTGTGCCCCACATACTCCTGCCAGCCCACAAGGCCCCATCTCCTAAAACTAGAGAATGTCTCTAGCTGACAGTAGCTGTGTGCAAAGTGCACCCACCACCCAGGAGGGCCCAAACACGGACAAACATGATTGCAGTGACTCGATAGTTTTCTCCTTTGTCATATAAGCAACTACGCAATACCTTCAATTTCGCTCTTGGCCTTTGAAACCTAAATCATTTACTTCTAACTCTTAAAAAGAAATAGAAAAAAAAAAAAAAAAAGATTGTCAACCCCAGGTTTCAACTGAATGTGATAATGAAAACGACTAGTTTTTGTACATTATGCTACTGGAATTCATTTCAAATTAACAAACATATTCTCAGACTATTCAGAAGTTTTAAGGTAGAAATACTGAAAACTGAAAACATGCATTACATTCCGCAGAAGTTCTTTACTCCACCCTTCCCTCCCTTTCAATCTGGAAAAAAAAAAGGAAAGAAAAAGAAAAGTTAATAATCAGAATAACTAAATCCCATCTAGAAGACACTATAAAATAATTTGTTCTGGATTTTCATACTTTATGTTGTGCTTTCTCTCAAAGATTCATCAGTACACATTGTTTTCCATTTAAATGAGCTTTTAAATCCAATGAGCATATTAATTTCTTTATAAAAGAAAGAAATTGAAGCACTGTCTATGGCAATGAAACAACAACTTAAAAAGACAAAAATCAATTGGTAATGTCTCTGGTTATTTGGTTTCTACAATTCGAGACACCCAGCATAGCCAGTCTGGTCACCTGAAAAGATTGGTGTCCCTGTAATGGTGGGGACAAAGTCAATGGCAGCTCACACAGTTAATTTTTTTTTAAGTTTTCAGATATCATAATAGCTACGTTGTGCAGACTAAGAAGTGAAAGAGTCTGAGAAGCATGTGGGAGGTAGTTAAGTGCTATTAGAAGCAAACAAGACCTAATTTGACCGAATAGCCAAGCACGGTGTGGTCTTTTGAAAACATTTCCAAACACAGGGAACCAAATTTGATCCTTTAAGCCCTTGTTCTCTTTAGGATGCATGTTTATTCAAAGAACAGATGGGGAGGAAAATCAGAAAAAGACTTTGGTCGACCCACATAAAACAGCATACTTGAGTGTGGGCAAAAAGAGAGATGAGTTTTGGAAGGATCTTCACTTGTTTGATGTGTGGAGATAGACTTGGGAAGTGGGAAAGCACTGACTTTATTTAATCTCTCCTAGAGAGGAGCTTCAGAAGGCTCTTAAAAAAGGAAAGGTCCTTTAGTAAGCACATACTTCTATGCTCTCACATCATTGGTATTTTCCAATGTAATAAAGGAGGGGGTGGGGGAATTTCCAGGAGTAGAGTTATTGGGTACAATGGACAGAAAGAAAATTTAGGAATGAATGTAACCTGTCATTCACAAGTTGAGCTTTTTATCAAGTTTGAATATTTTCAGTAAATTTTCTTTGGATGAGATCATGCCTGTGTGTGTACTATACACACACACACACACACACACACACACACACATATATATAGTACTATATATATATGTGTGTGTGTATGTATATATATATACACACACACTCCTATCTGATAAAGACCACAAGAAATCAACAGAAAGCACTGCACTGAAAACGAGCGTAATGCATGTATGACCTACCTACCTAGTGCCATATGTCTTTCCAATCTCACCTCCCCAAAATTAATTAATTAATAAACCGTGTTCCTTTTGAGATGCCCAAGTTGTCACTGCATGTCAGGAAAACTTGGGTCTAAACAGATACTTAAATCTAAGAGTAATCTTTGATGGTTATGAAAGCAAATTGAGCTTTTGAACCTGATGAGGTATGCTCCTTTGAAATATTAGCATCAATCTGGAGCCCAACACAAAAAAGAAACAAGAAGGGGGAAGATTCTGGATGAGGAATCATAATGGAAAGGAATTGCCTTGCTGGCTGGTAATATTTCCATATGGACACAAGCAGCAAAACAACAAAAGATCAAAGAGCGACCCAAAAAAGAAGGGAGTGTTCAGTCTCATAATTGTGCATGTGTGTGAACACACAGCCTTCTGTAAGGATAATAGCAGAAACATGTTTTTGCAAGGGAAGTTCAATGTACGCCAACTAATGGGGCTGCTTGGCTGAACCTCAATATGCAACAAACCACTCTTCATTTGTAAAAGATGCTACTGATTAATGGTATCTCAAATTCCTAATAATAGTTAACAGCTGCACAAGAGGAAAATGTCCTCAAAGAGTAGAAATCCTGTGTGCTTCCAAACCTCATCATAATTACTCCATTTGTGGTCAAGTGCTATCAACCCATTTTGCAGCCGAAGCCCAAAGGAAGAAAACTGCTCACCTTGACATTGAATTAGAGGCTGAGCTGAGAATGGATGACTCATAATCCTAAACTTTAATTGTCAATGTTAAATACAAAAGTTTCTTTTTGAGTGTCTTTCACAGGCACAATCTCAGTCTCACAATTAGATGATAGCTTTCTCTAGGCATTGCTAATTTACAAAATTGCTCATTTTCCTGTCTAAATAGGTTAGTGAACTCTTTTTCAAAACACAGCCTCACTCTACATTTACGATACTCTACCCCAATTGAAAAGTTTTAAACAAATTTAATATTTGGTAATAATGATGTATCATTAGTCACTATAGTACATAGGAAAAAGGTAACATAATAAATAGAAGTAATGATATAAGAAAATGCAAAAAAGCATGGTACATCTCACAATATATACTCTTCAAGAGAGCATTAAGGTAATGTCACCATTTTTTCAGGTCATTCAAAGACTTCTTTGGAAAAATAATAGAATAAAGTCAGAAGGTCCTTTTCTGTCTGCATTCATTCAGAAAACAAAATGACCAAGACACAACTCTCAACACCTAATTATGTATTAGATTTAATTTTTATAGTTACCTGGGGTTTTACATTCTCAAAGTCACTTGTAACACTTAATTAGTCCATCTTCTTCAATCCAGCTCCATTTCCAGATGAGAACACTGAGACATGTAGGCTACGATTTTACCTTCCGTGGCTAAATCAGAAGTTCGGTTCAGAACACCCAAGTAAGTCTCCAAGCAGAACCAATGTGTGAACAGTGAACTCTGGACTGGTCTTTTATTCTACAGCTAGGCTCACCGGCTTGGATATTTTTTAAATGTGAGAGCATGCAACATTTTATTCCCAGATGTAGTTTATTCTGTTAATGAACTTTTCACTATAGTTTCTCTTTTGCTATAACTCTAAGTCAAATATAAGTAAACACGTTTTCCCCTTTCTACGTTCCTTCCTCTCAGTTCTTCTGCCCACTTACCCTCATATGGAGACACAATACTCACTTTCAGAATAATATTTCCTTAGGATTTGTAGAATTAATTTGGTGTGTGCGTGTGCGTGTGCGTGTGTGTGTGTGTGTGTATGCACGCGCGTGTGTGTTAGGGCAAGTGTGGTTAAAAATAGTATCAAATTCAAAAACATCAGTTTAAGCAATTTTATAAAGCTTAAAAATGTCACTTAAACCCCTCATTTAATAGGAAGTTTTAAGAAAGAGAAAGAGTGTGATTGTGGGCTTTTTCACATCCCTTTTTCTAGCTCTCCTTCCAGCTGCCATGCAGGGGGATCAAGGTGGGTGAGCAGCTTACTCCAAGCCCTAAGGCTCTGTATCCCAGCTGCCAATATCGTCATAGGGTCAATGAGCAGGCAGAGAGCTCATTCCATTTGTAACCATGAGAAATAGAGTCCCCCAGGGAAAATATGCACTCTCCATATGTTCAGCCCTGTGCAATAGTCTAGGTGAATCACAGCCAAGGAGACAGGGGGAAAGGGATGTGTCTTGACACTTGATTTCCTCAGAGATACCAGACCATCATTTCCAAGGGTAGTACAATGCCTTAAACAGACCACTAATCTGATCCAGTCAGGGAGATGGTATGCTTTTAGGAGCTTTCTTTTAAGTGCATCTGAACTCTATCGCTAAGGTTTCCACGAAACTATCAAAATGAAAGACTTTGATGTGTATCCCCTCCAAGCAAGAGCTGTACACAATTCAGAACCTCTTCATTCAGCCCCTGCCCTCCTGCTCTCCCTCCTAGCCTGTCCTCTCCTCCCACCACCGTGTGCTCAGTCCTGCTATATTGCCTTCCTGCTCATATGAACCACAGTTGCTAAAAAAAAATGAAGCCAAAAGAAACAGCCAATAAAAACAAAAACAGCTGTAACAATTTTGCACAGCATGGACTTGATTTCCTTGAGTTTTGTATTTTTGCCTCTCTCTCTCTCTCTCTCTCTCTCTCTCTCTCTCTCTCTCTCCGTCTCTCTCTCTCTCTCTCCAGCTCCCTTTTCTATGTACAATACCTTCAGTGTTGGCGCCTGGAGCGGAACAAGAAATACTTTCCCCCTCCTTCAAACCCCAGTGTAATTCAAAAATAAGATAGGAGTCCATTTTAAATAACCAGCTCTAAAACAAGCAGAACCAAGGGGAGGTCAAAACAAAGGGAATGAGTTGAGAATCTTACCACCAGAGACAGGTGCAAAGACTTAAAAAATAATAATGATAAAAATAATAGACCTGGCTCTCATATTTGCTCCTTCTTGGGCCGCTGTTGTCAGTGGGTGTGCCTGTTATCCTTGGAGCCCATGGAAGCCATCCTGTGTATTTTAGCTCTGTGTGTTTGCACTTGCCTCTCCAAATGGGACCTGTCCTGAAGATTTTACTTGACTATATTTACAGTAGCTTCATTCTACACCCATCTCCTCAAAATCCAGGCGTATAAAGCCAGCTTGTAAATGCAAAAAGCTACTGGAAGAATGATATTAGTGGTTTCAGAAAAGAAAAGAGAAAGAACAACTCAAAGCACTAAGCAAATATAAAAGGAAAGACCAACAACAGATTGTGATCAGCGCCCTCTTTCCTGTCTGTGCAGGCTCGTGAACCCTGGGAATGTTTATCTTCTTCAGAATGAAAAAAGAATCAAAGATATGTCCTTTTTGGTCTGATCTTCAGTAGGTGTTGTGTCCCAAACCCACGTTCCGGCTGAAATGCTTGCAGCGGTGGTATTGATCTCAAATGGGTATAAAAGTCTCCTTTTTACTTTTTTTTCATGTTTTGGGTGGTATATGTTGTTTTGTTTCCCTGCAGCTGCTTCCTTTCTTTACCCATGTTCTGGGACTACCCCCAGTGTGAAGCTGAGCTGGATCTGGGCTAAGCATAATGGAGAACTGGTTGAAATAAAAGTTCTTTCATGGTGGCACGGCCCTGGTTTTCAGATGGTGTGAAGCAGATCTGTAGTTTATTATTAATAATAGCACATGCGTGACACCTCATCTTCAAAGGGCTGTGCAAACATTAATTCTTTTGTGATGTGAAAAAAAGCAGCAGCAGCATCTTTTTAAAGTGAATCTCCCAGTCCACTGGAGGGGTGAAAAAACCTAATTCCAGCTAGAGATGAATGAATCAAACCCCGGAGGTCTGGGATCTGGGTCCAATTGAGGAGCACTTTGAAAAAAATCAGGAGTTTTATCTGAACTATATAGCATGTTCCAAATTCGACACTCTTTCAAATTCACATGGAAGTCTTTCGAAGACAAGCTGTGGCATCTTTGTTCTAGGGATAAAACAAACAGAATAAAAGAGAAGAAAAGAGTGTAGAATAGACGTGCATTTTCTACATTGTTGAAATTTGATCTGCAGTCTCCAGAAGAAAGAGAGAATTATTCACCAGTTTGGCAAAGCTTGCCCTTCAACTTCTTTTAATAAGTGATTTCTTTGTCAAAGTCACAATCATCTATAAAAATGTGACAGTTAATGTCCCATTTTGCAGAAACTCAAAAAGAGAATCCGGGTACTCCATTTTCCATTGAACTCCCCAAATTGGCCTGTATTCAGTTTTTCTTCAGTTAAAGTTCTTTTTCCCAATATTTAAGAATATATTTCTATATAGACATCTATATAGATAGATAATAGATAGATAGATAGATATAGATAAATAGATAAATATGTGTATATGTGTATGTATATATGGAGAGAGAGAGCATATTTGGTGCTTAATAAAGAATAATCCATCTGCAGATTATAAAGCACAACTATGAAGTGAAAACTAATAAAACTGCTGCCTCATTTAAGAACTGGAGCCTTACCAATAACCTAGCAGATACCTGTGTGTTCCTTCTCTTTTCCACACCCTGCCTTTCTGACAGGGGTCATCATAATCCTGAATTCTGTGATGAATGTTCTTATGGTAGATTGATTGCATTAATAGTCCTGATTAAGGTCCTCCCATGACTTTTGCCCTATATAATTATCGTGCCGTCTCATTCTGCTCCCAGTCTTGGTTATGTGACTTGCTTGGCAATAAGATGTAAGCAAATGAGATGCAAGTAGAGCTTTGGAAAGTGCATACATATTCCTACTATCCCGTTTGTAGGATGATGTTTGCTCATTGTGCATCTTCATGAGAGTATGGCTAGGCTAGCTGTCACTGGATGGTGATAGACATGTGAATCAGAGCTGTTCTCACTAGATCATGGCCATCCTAGATTTGTCAATAGCCAAGCTGAGAACATATGTTAGCCAAGATTACCAGAACCACGTGGGTAACCTGCAGCTCTCATGGAAGCATGAGCAAGCTCACCCAAGATCAGCCAAGCACTGGCAATATCAGATGAACACAGCAAAATTGAGAGCTAGATAAATAATACACGCTTCTATATTTAAGCTACTAAATTTTGGGGTGGTTGTTTGCAGTATTGTTTTAACAATAGACTAATTGTACAATCACTTCTTTTTTTCAAATAAAATCACAAATTCATACAGCATTGAAAAATATATTGCTTGGTTTTAACTTTTCTTCTTTCTCTCTTCCCCTGACTCATAATTTTATCACATCTTTTTCTTTGTGACTTTCACTCTCCATTATAGTTCTTACTTTATATAGTTTCATGTAGTGATGGTGATTAATTTTCACTGTTATTTTATCTTTTGTGAATATAAATTGTTTTCTTCTATTAATGGGCTTTTGGCTTTCATATGGACATTTGTATTGTTTTCAGTTTGGGGTTATTATAAACAATAAAGCTCCCCCACCATATATTTTTCCTAATGCACATTTGCAAGTTTCTCTAGAGTAAATACACCTAGGAGTACAATAGCAGGACTATGGGGTATGAGAATGTTCAAATTTTGAGACTAATGCCAAATTATTCTCTAAATTGGCAGTAGAATTTGTACATCCATCAATATATATATTGCAAGACCCCCAAACTGTCCGCATTAAGCCAGAAGAAGCAGAAGAAGCATGTAGGAGCCCCTATGAGAGGTTTTAATGGTTGAGACCTGGAAGTGGCACACATCACCTCTGGTCACTGGCTCAAACTTAGCAATATGGCCTTATCATTGCAAGGGTCACTGGGAATTGTAGTCCAAAAAGAATAAATGAGCAGGCCACATAGTCTCTCACATTACTTCTAATTCTTCTAATATTAAAAAATTACATTCTATTAGATAAGTACTTCACAGTCTAGAAAGTGCATTCATGTAGGGGTTTTTTTGTTTTTGTTTTTTGTTTTTTGTTTTTTGGGTTTTTTTGCTTTTATAGTTTCACCAACTCTCTAGGGAAATTAGATCAATTCTTCATTTTATTAGTGAGGTAACTAGGGTTCACAGTGGTTAAGTGACTTGCCCAAGGTCACAAAGTTAGTAATTTGCTAGAGCCAGAAAATAATCTCAACTCTTTTTCCCCAAAGTCTTGTCCTATTTCTAGTATAATTAATCTTTCTTTTCCCAGATATTCATTCACTCAACAACTGAAATTATTCGTATAACTACTGTGTGACTATATTACATTATGCTCCCTTCTAAAAACACAAGACATGAGCATCACAAGGAATCCACCATTAGAATCTCAAAATTTTTTTTAGTTTTCTATCTGCTATCTCCTGCTATCTCCATTTTTTCTTTACATGCTCACAGATCAGTACACTCATTCTGAGTTCACCAGTAATTTCCAGTTCAATAAATACAGTGGGTCGAGTTTATTCTTCATCTTATTTAAATGCTATAAGACTATTCCAGCTTGTGATGCTTTTTTTTTCGTAATTCTATTTTCCTTTAATTCCCATGATCCCACACTCTCGATTTTCTTCCTATTTCTCTTGTTAATTTTATTTAGAATTTTAAATTATTGCTGTCTTATCCTCCTTTTTATATATTGAGAACACCCTAACCCTGACTATCAAAATCAGATCTTTATCTAAAGATTCAGTTGCAATGCCATCTTCTTGATGCATCTTTACCTAATGCCTCAGGCAAAAAAAAAAAATGTCACCTACACTCCACAAAACTTTATTCTTGTCTCTTTCACAGCCTTGACCACATTTCACCTTGTATTTGTTGGGTAGCCACCACAAGTCTCACCAATTGAACTAAATTCCTTTAAGGCTCAATCCTGGCATGTCTTTTCTTCTCACTCTATCTTCTCATTTTTGCCTAAAAGTCTTTATAAATGTTGTTTCCTCTACGTGGAAGACTCTCAGCCTCTTTTACCTAGTTAATTCTTAGTCATCTTTCCGATCTCAGTAAAAATCATTTCTTGAAAGAAGCCTTTATGACACTGACACAAACTCAGTCCTCCATGTTATGTACACACATGGTACCCTGCACTTTTCCCTCTTGACATTTGTTACAATTATAGTACAACATTTGATGGTGAAATTTGTTTCAATTCTCTTTATTGTATTAAAATTTAGTTGAGGTGGCCGTGTTTATGTATGTACTCTTTAATGTAACATGTTCTTTGTGTACGTGCGGCCTTCATTAGATATTTGTTGAGTGAAATAATTTTATTAGTGTAGAGTAAAATCTAATTGAGTGTTTAGATGTTACCAAACATGCAACTTATAGTTGACTAAATCCATTGAGTTGTTTTTTTTTTCCTCACCCAAACTCTTGGGCCTGATATTTTTGGACCTAATTATAAAGCTGCAAATGCATTTGCTTTTAAACATTATTTTATTAGATTAAACCCATTGGATTGCACTCATTTTCAACATATACTATTATCTCCCACTTTCATGTCATCTGATAATGTGATAGTCAGATCATTGATGAAAAAGCTAAATGAGACAGAACTCAAGCAGGAATATGAAATCTGTCACTTGAAACTGCTTCTTACTATAGAATTATGATATTTTACCATAGTTTAACTTCTTAGCTATATTATCCTGATCATGGCTGATATTTTAAGAGTCGAAAATCAAATATTTTAATGCTGCGTATGAAAACCTAATCTCTCTTTTAAGGTCCAAAAGAAATATTGCCTCCTTGATAAATTTCTACCTAATTTTTCTAGAAAAAGTACTATCTTCTTCCTCAATGTTGTCCAATTTTGTTCTTACCATTACTATCTCACTGACCACATTCTGGTTTATATTATAGTTAACTGTTTCGACAGCACCACTACTTAAATTCAGTTCCTTCAGGGCTACACCTGCTATATTAAAGTTGCTATTTATTTTCTCATACATGCCAGAAACTGGCATTTTACATACACCAACCTTTTTTTAGGTAAATATTATACCTATAAGCATTTCAGAGATGAGGAAATTGAGTCTCAGAGAAGTTGTTTTTCTTTATATCCCTCATCTAACATGGATCCTTGCTCATAGCATATATTAAGTGAGTAATTGTCAAATCAAAGTAGCGAATCGATGTTGATGGCAATTTATATGGGAATTCTACCCTCTCAGGGACTATGGTCCCAAAATAATATTAATATCTTAGATCAGATGACTGGACTAAATTTGAACTATTATACTAGATAAGAGTTGTCTGATGCATTATTATTTTCTCCTTCAAAGATTGTATGCATTCTATACTGCTTCAGGCAAATAGAAATAAGAGAGATGTGTGATTTGGAAAAACACTGTTACAGGAAAAAGTATGCAAATTATGCCTTTTCTGTACACTCTAAGACCATTTTTAAAATGGTAAACTCCTTCAAAGTGACATACTGACATTTTGAAATAATTTTTGTCACTAGAGTACATCGACCACAACTCGGGCTTTTAATGGAATACCAAAGAGATAAAAATAGTATTTCATAACATCAATATTATTATTTCTACCAAGGATTTTCTTCTAGAACTAATTTATACAAATACACTGTGAGGTAGAGCAGATAATGAGTATAGAGCAGATTCAAGCGGAGAACCTGCGCAACAAATATATATTTTCCTTTTTGAGAAAGCCACAAATAAAAAAAAAAATCAACTTGGGGTCATGTTTTATATGGGTATTTGCACAATCTTTTTAAAAAGTAAAGGATTTTAATCTATTTTCTTTTGTAAATGAGGAAACTTAGACCTAGAGAAGGGAAAATAACTTTCTCAAATCAAAGAACAGTTATGTTGGAATTCAAACCAGAGCTCTGTGTCTGGCCTCAGCATCAAGTTGCTTCATCTCTACTGCCCGATCACACTTTTGCAAATTGGTACCCTCAATTCATGATTTACATGTATGAAACCCTAGGCATGACCACCCAGACTTCTAGTGGCAGCTTATGTCCTCACTGGCTGTATGATGTTTATCTCTTGCATGACAAACTTATTTCACTTTCAAGGCAAAGCTTTTTCAGTGTAACAGCCACGTTTTACCATCTGTGCATCCCACATAGGGCTGGGCAAATAACCTTTCTCTCCAGCAAGCTTTGAGTAGAAAAAGTCTTTTAATAGGAGATGCAGCATGATACAGTAGGCAGGACACAACATGGACTTTGGAATCTGATATCATGTCTGTCAATTCTGCTTCTGTTCATGCTATCTTCATAAACATCACAATTTCTTAAGCTTTCCAAACCTTGGTTTCCTCATCTTTAAAATGGAAGAAATAACAATTGCTGTTCATTGTGGTTATGGGGACCAAATGGAATAATGCATGAATTGTGTTTATCATATAGAAGATGTTGAGTAATTCATAGTAGTTTGCTATTGTTGTTCTTAGATTTTGACTAGAAGTTCCAACAGTGTTTTCTGAGTTATCCTCAATGGATATTGTTATCAGAATATATCCTTTCCAGAACATTGGGAAACAATTTATTGAGAATATATTGGAAACAATATATTTTTGGTAAATTCTTTTCACAAAAACAGAATGAAAGGAATAGACAAGGGATGTTGAGGGAAATGAAAACGCATTCTATACATTGTCTCCACTCAAGCCATTTTCTTTTTATTGTTTTCTTTATTCCAGTAGTCTAGGTCCAACTTGTCTTCAACCTTGAAATGATGTTTAAGGGCCTGTGTTCTCCTGTATTAGTGTTCTCCAGAGAAGCAGAAAGAATAGGAGATAGTTATGCTATGTCTATGTCTGTATCTATGCCTATACCTATATCACCTCTATCTATATTTATATCATATATACACGTGTATGTGTGTGTATATCTATCTTTCTATTAAGAGATGGTGAGGAATTGATTTTAAGTAATTGGTTCACATCATTAGGGCAGTGGGCAAGTCCAAAATCTGTAGACTAGACCAAAAGGCTAATAATTATGTAACAGTTGATGCTGCAGTCTGGAGGCTGAATTGCTTTTACTTCAGGAATCCTGTCTTTGATCTTAAGGCCTTCAAATAATTTTATGAACCCCCACCTCTCCCCCCCATTTTAGAGAGTGCTCTATTTTACTCAAAATCCACTAATTTAAATGCTAATTATATCTTTTTTAAAATACCTTCATTTAGACTGGGGTTTGACCAAACAACTGGTCAAGCCAAGTTGACATATAAGTTAACCATCACAACCTCCAACTTAGTGAGTGCCTAGAAAGTGGAAGAGAGTGAAGCATGTTAGAGAATTAGAAATTTGCTGTTATATAAAACACATGACCATCATTCAGGCTGCTGTAACAAAATACTACAGATACACAACAAACAACAAACATTTATTTCTCACAGTTCTGGAGGCAGGACATCCAGGATTGAGGTGTCAGCATGGCTGGGTGAGAGCTTTCTTCTGGGTCAGAGACTTCTTGCTGTACTCTCACATGATGGAAGGGCCAGGTTAGCTCTCCGTGGCCATTTTCATAAAAGGCACTAATTTAATTCATGAGGGCTCTGCTTTCATGACATAATCACTTCCCTAAGGTTCCACCTCCTAATACAATCACCTCAAGTATTAGGTTTTTAGTATATGAGTTTCTGAGGGGAACACAAACATTCAGACCATAGCACCCAGGGAAGAGACTAAATTGTGTAAAGTAACCCAATTCCTCATTCACACTGAGTACCCTGTGCTGCTGTTTGGAAGCCAAACTACTCTAAAACTTCTATATGAGGACCAAAAGCCATGGGCTGAGGCACTGAGATTACAAACTTCTTGATGGACTCCACAACAAGGTATGAGAGAGTCCAGGTTCTTTCTTGGTTATCAGTCAGGTAGAGTAATTCTCCTCCATATCTGTCCCTATTTGGAAAATCAGGGTTAATTTTTGAGTTCCTAGACAAATCATTACAAAATCCAGGTTGACCAAAATGAAAACCTTTAGCTTTATGTATCAATGGAAACAGGCTTTTCGCAAGTGCAAACTTTAGAGAGAAGAATCTACAAGACGGCACTCACTTTTGTCAGAAATTGCTAGAAGGGCTCACAGAACTCACTGAACGTTGTTGTGCTCACAGTTATGGTTTACTACAGCTAAAAAATACAGGTTGAAGTCAGCCAAAGAAAAAAGCAGTAGGGTAATCAAGCAAAGTATGAAACATGGAGTCTCTCGTTGTTCTCTCCCTACAGTCATGGGCAGCTTAACTTTCTCTGCATTGATGTGTGACAATATGCATAGAGTATTTATAAACAGAGAAACCCGCCCAAACCTCAGTGTCCAGGGATTTTATGGGGGCTTCATGACCCAGGCATAATTGATGGCCCATGCAGCTGACCTTGGTCTCCAGCTCCTCAAGAGATCAAGCTGATGCTGCATGATCCAAACCCCCACCCTAAACTACATTGTTGTCCTGGCCCAAAACTCTCACTCTAAATCATATTGTTCCTATCTAGCTGGCCCAAGGCTCCAAACAAAAGCACTTTTCTCAGTGTCAACTTTTCACAACTTCTGTCGATTTTCTCAGTTAAAACATTCTAAGGGCTTAGAGATTGATTACTTTCCAGGAGAAAAGGGCAAAGGCGAGATTTCTATTTGAATCAGGATGAGTTCTTTACTCCATAGCCATATAGTCAGTTTTGCCTAAGAATGCTCTCCTGTTGTAACTTGACAATAAGGAAATTTGTAAGTGTATTTATACACAAAACAAACATTTGTTAAACACTTATTTTGATCTGGTCCTTCTCCAAACGATTTTTCAGTGAGGTTTCCATTAATCCTCAGTACAGCCCTGTGAGGTGGGCACTGTTTTAATGGCATTTTAGAGATGAGGAAACTGAAACTTTCCTAAAATTACAGAGCTAATGAATAACGGAGATGGAATGAATATAAACAGAGGCTATATGGGTACAGAGTTTATGCTTATAATCACTGTATTGCAAACCTACTGCCTCTGCCACTTGAAAAAAAACATTCACAGCCAAGTGCATAGGCAAATAAGACAAGGTATTTGAATGAAAATTGTCCAGTCCTGCCATTCTGTTTCACAATATGTATGAATTCAGAATGTCACAACATGCAACCCTTCTCGCTATACATTTAACAGAAATAAATATAAGGTAGAAAGACATGAGGATTTACCATGAGTTCATGGTGCCTTGATCAAAGGAGGGTTGGTCAACAATGGCATTTCAAATGGTCCTTTTGTCTGGCCTTGCAGAGATCTCCACACCCCGGGGCACCACACACAATAACAAGATTCAAGATTAGTGAAAGGTATGCCTTTCTTTATAAAATAAAATAAGGGAAATTCTGAAGGGGACATAGGAAAAAAGCTCTGCATTTGAATCTTTAAATACAAATGCTTTCTCAGAAAAATTTAGAGAAGAGAACATCAATGTCGAGTCTGAAAACTGTTTCCCTTAAAACCTCCATGTAAGCATGCCCCTTGGGAATCTTTATGTATCTCAGGTTACCTTGGTCTGGTAAAAAACTAGTCTGAATAATCTAATTTCTTTAACTAATGTTTAAATTTGGGGTGAATTTTTTATTCATATGCCATGTGACCAATGGTGTTATATTAATTAATAAATAAATTGGGATGAAAGTCCTGAAAATGGAGTGGAATGTATGAAGTCCAACTGAAGGGAGTTTGACACACAGAGAGTATAGTTTTAATTTTTCTGAAGAATGGTGATTGGTGAGATGTGGCCCTAATGGTGCTGTGAGAGAGAACAAGGACCCTTGCCAAGTCAGGACAGGGAGAATAATGCAGTCGAATTTTGTTTCATTCCACAGCCCTTCTTTAAGTGAATGACAGGGCAAGATCTCCACTGTGGCTAGTGGTATCCAAATGATGATGCTAACAGCAGTAGTGTAAATGACATGGCTATGGAGGAGCCACACAGGCCGGTTCTAAGCAGAAAAGAGTGGTCTTAATGGGAAAATGTGAGCCCCCTCTTAGTTCCGTCTTTGTCTGAGAGAGAAATTCCTAGAAGAGGAAAGAATCTTAAGCTCCTTCCCAGGGAGCCATTTGGTGAGTACAAGCCATAGAATTACCATTTGGGTCTAGAGTTATTTTTATGACCATGTTGTTCCTCCCTATCCATCAGGTGGGTGGCCTTGGAAACAGCAGTTTTAATTGTGATTTTAAAGAAATATTAAATACAGATGTTCTCCCATTTTATTGCCTTTAAATATTATAAACTGGTAATTGTGAAATTTAATAAGTGAAATTGCCTTACGCAGAGGATTATTTTACCATGATTCAAAAATAAATGACCTTTAAAGAAATTTGGCCAAAACATTGTCAGTGCTTCATTGTACCTGCACTCTACAACCTTATGTTTTTAATAGAACAAGAAAGACATCAAATTCACATCAATATAATGAGCTGAAAAATAAAAATTGTAGCTAATTAATTCTACCACCCCTATAAAAACAGAGAAAAATATTCTGGGTTTGGAGGTATTTGCTTTGGTTTGCTGTTGACTTATCCTACTGGACTGACAAAGCCCATTGACTATTTGGTTTTGCATCACTGTCATCTATACTACTTAATATATCATAGTTTATCAAATTTCGGATTTATATGGTCCAAAAGAATCATTTACACCTTCTCCTGGTAATACTATTATAAGGTAACTTTCCAAACTTTTAGTTACAGGAGATAGTGCATTTTCTATTTCCAGAATTAAAAACTTCCATATCACAGGGCACACCAGTACCAGGAGGTATAGCTCGGATAAGGTGGAAAATAAAACCCCAAAGAGGGTTGACTCTCAGCAGTTTCCTCAAAGAAAGGCACTAGGAAGAGGAGAGCAGGAGTGTTTCTTTAGTTGAAAGAATTTGCCTTTGTTTCTAGTACCATGGCCATGACATAGAATAAATAGAGATTGAACTTTTAAAAAATTAATTAATTAAAGAAGGCAGGATAGTTTTCTTTCTGCAAATGCCTCAAACAAAGCACATGTTTCTGTTTAATACTAGAAAAGCTCCAATTGACGTCTAAATCCCTGTAAAAATGTTTACTTTTCTGTGAGTTCCACCTCCCCCCCTGCCCTCGACAGTGGGACACTATGAAGCCATGGCCACAGCTCTAGACTTCAAAGTTGATGCCAGTCGGTATTGAAAAGTCATTGTTTTACCTCCTGCCTATCCCCATTCAAATGAAATCTTGGTTTTTTAAAAATCATTTTGTGTCTGAAAATAATCTTGGTACAAAACCAAAGAACCTTGATGAAGAGTTCTTCACCAAAGCAACTAGCAAAAAAACAAATTTTGGGAAAAAAATGATGTTTGTATTCATTGGGGTACTTTATATAACATTTTGGTATCATATAAAACAACAACAAAAATAATGTTTTATTTTTAAACAATTGTAAACTACTGATTTGAGTATGAAAAACCATTGCAGAGGGAAGTGTGAAAATAAAAAAATATTACCTTATATGGCCTTGGTTTTGTTTTTCACCTCCATAGGCCTGTATAAGGTAAAATACATATGCCATGAATTATATAATATGTCAAGACAATAAGTGAATAAATCTGAATGATTTATCTTACTTTTTAACCAAAAAAATATAACCATATACTAAAAACCACATATTATGATGCAAGAGACTATAGAACAAAGATAAAAGTATTTTTTAAAAGTGTCTGTAGATAACAGCTATTTAGTTTAAAAGATAAAAATATTTTGTAAAAATAAACTAAAACTAAAGCCTTTAATAATTACTGTAAGTGAATTTGATTTCTCCCTTTTCAATTTTTAAAAAATTTTTAGATTAATTTTTTTTTTCAATTTCTAGGTAAAATGCCCACTTTTCTATTCTTCATTGGAGTGCTAAAATTAGATTTCAAAGATCTGGATTTTGATTCCACCTCTATCACCTTCTGACTCTAGATTTATAAGTTAGTGTTTGTTGCTTAACAAATCATCTCAAAATAGAATGGCTTAAAACAACAATCAATTATTCGTTTATGATTCTGTGTGTTGTCTGGCTGGTTCTACCCCTTTGGCTGGCTTGCTGTGGCTGGTCAATCTAGGATGACCTCATTCACACATCTGAAGATTCAGCTGGAATTCCAAGAAGCCAGCCCAAGCCTTTTCATCTGGTAGCTGAGCAATTCTTATCAGGAAGAAATGGCAAGCACAGGACAGAAGCACTTATCAAGCCTCTTTTTGCACCACATTTACTATTGCTTCATTGGCCATTGGCGATTGCATGAGTAAACTCAGTCAGAGTGGCAGTGGATGACAGAAGGGAATAGTTACAGGGAGGTGTTAACAATTTGGGGCATTATTGAAATGATCTGTCACTCTAGTCTAGTCAGTTAACCTCCCTAGGGCTCATTTTCGTCATCTCAAAATTGGAAAACATAATAATTTTTGTTTCTTAAAATATTGTTTGAAAAATTAAATGAGATAATATATATGGAAACTGAAAAATGCAGAGAACTTTATAATCATAAAACATTATTGTAATAGAGAAATCTGTTGTTCTAGATAGCTTTTTTCCCCTCTACCGTGTTTTTCAGTTTTTACATAATATCTCTCCACCAATTAAATACAAAGTGATTCCAATATAAAATAATTTTTAATTTTTGTGTATTTTAAAAGCCAACTACTTTTTTAAACTAAATTTTTAATGTTTCAGCCAGTTATTTGAATAGTGTTCATCAAGTTAGTAGAAAAACCTGATGTTATCTAATTTAACCTTAGCTAATACTTAGGAACAGAATGCCAAAATATCTGTCCAATTTAACAAAGTTGCTTTTTAATAAGGCACCAGGGTATTTCTTCTACTTAATCCTAAAGATTTTGAAACTTTACTAATCAATTGTAATGTTTTATTTCATTTTATTTTTCTAGGATTGTGCAGCTACCTTTTTTAAAAATAAAATAAAAAAAAGAACCTTGATTATTCTAAAATATACCCTAAGAGTAAAATATCTTTTGCTGAGAAAAGTGATTTTTTCTGCCACACCCAATATATCTCTTCTACATTAAATTGCTTCTAGAAAAATAAATAAGTTCTACTTATAACAAATCAAAGAGAATAAAGATAACAAACAACATTTTGAGTTACAGTTGCCATAGAAACATTGTTTCTTTTCCTCTTCTCTTCCTCTTCTATTCTACTATCTTTAGAGCATGTGAAATGGGAGCCTGCTGGAACATTGTAGTAATATTCCATTATTATAGTCACTGAGATTAATGAGAAAGAAGTCTGAAAAAGCACTGTTCATTATTCCCAAGTAGAGCTTAGAATTTACTGTGTTCATAATTTGGTCGCAATGTTCAAGGCAGCAGTGGAGGTTTGGGCATGATTTTCATATATTTTTTTTAATTTTTAAAAATTTTGCTTATATAGATGTCTAACCAATGTGCTATATACTTGAAATTAATTTAAATAAATTTTTTTAAAAAATTACTTATCAGTATACTTCGATTTTTTTTTCTTTTTTTTATTTTTTTAGGCAAGGCAACCCTTGGTTGCCCTCACAGATTGCAAGGACCTTGTCAGCTTACAATCCTTATTTTTTATTTTTTATGCTTATAGCACCTGGTCTTCCTAGGTGGCCTCCCATCCAAGTACCAACCAGGCCCGACCCTGCTTAGCTTTCAAGATCAGACAGGATCAGGCTTGTTCAGGGTAGCATGGCTGTAGATTAAATTTTTAATGTATTAATGTCTACTGTCCTCAAGAAGTAGAAGCTTTAAGAAAAATTTGTATCCAAGTCTAGTATTTTGTCCATTCATAAAATGTATTTGAGTTATACACATGTGGTGACTGTTCATTAAGGGGTAACTGGAGCAGTTATCACATTACCATGCAACACTACACAATGCATATAACATTTTTATTCTTTTTTGTTCTCCTTTTTCTCCAGTTCCTGCTTTAATCACTTCTCTTTATCTTTATATTTTTCTATTTCATTTTTCTATGGTGTCAGCAGCCATAAGATTTCTTAGTAAACATGATACATTTATTGTAAATTTGCATCATGTTCTATGATAAAGAATATTTTGTGATATAAATCAGAATCAATAAAAGAGACATTGCAATTGGTTAAAAAAATAATAAAATTTTTTAAAATTAAAAATAAAAGAAAATCTCTTGGAATGTAATTATCCCAAGGTTATATAGCTCTTTAATCACAACTTTCTAACCTGATGGTGAGTTTTAACTAAATATTTGCTATGCCTCACTTGTGAATATGAAGTTTAATTATTTAGGGAATATAAACACTTTTATGTTACACATATAGACTAAGTCGGTATAAAGAAGATTTAATAAAGGCTATCACAGCACAATTAAAAGGCCCAACATAATTGCAATTCTTAAAAATGTTGGCTATTACCAACATTTAATAGGCTATCTTTATTTTTTGTTTGAATCACCACAAAATTAGAAGTGCTAGCAACAATCGAATTTGAAGGAAAGAAAAAAAAAGATTTAACTATGCCTAACATAAGTTTTGGCGTAAACATATTTCTTGGCAGTCTAATTCTTTGAAAATGAGTAACACTATCAATCAATAATTCATTCACTACCATGCCACAAACTGAAGAGTATAATTCTTCTGGTTGACTTTTTGATTTTACACAGTAAAATTAGATAACACTAATTATAGAGTCAGAGACAATGGCCATTAGATTTTTTTAAGATTTAAACTAATCACTGGCTCTTCCTAATCCAAATGTTCACCTTCATCTTTTGTACCCAACCACCTCCAAACAACTCCATCCTCAGACCTGGCCTGGGACATCTGCTTTGGACGTGGCAATAGAAAGCCCTCCTCTGGCCATCTTCCCTAAGAATAAGAGAGTGCTCCTCCTCAGGCCCTATGGCTTCACTAGACCAGACCTTGAACGCTGAGATCCTAGAATCCTAGAATTCCCTGCCTAAAGGACCTTAAGCCTTTTCCAAGACCGGTGAGGAGTCATTTCCTTAAGTAGATGGGCAGCACTCCCAATCACTCCTTGGCCCAGAAGGCTGCTCATAGAAGAGAGAAAGCTGGAGGTAGGAAGAGAAGGGCTATGGGCCACAAGTTAGGCCTCTATGGGTAATTTTGACTGGCCCCTACAAAGTGAACCTCTAAAATTTGCCACCTTTCCCCAAACCCACAGTGTTCTTTTGGGTTTAATACCTTTATACATGCTCTTTTCCAAACTTGAAGCTCCCTCCCGCTTCCGCTCCTGGAAATCTCCTTTGAATCCAATGCCACTTCCTTTTTGAAAATTCTTATGACTTTTCTGGAGAGATTAGTCGTTTCCTCTTTTAGATTACTATATAATGTTTTACTAACATTTAGCATAGAAATTAACACATCTGACTATAATTATTTACTCACATATTTGTCTCCATGAAAAATTTGAGGCTAGCGAGACTAAATTCAGATAGCGATCCTTTATAAATATTGAATAAATGTGTGTTGAATTAAATTCACTAAATACATTATTTATTTGTAAATTGGTTATCAAGCTCATTTCTCATGCTAAAAGTCTTCAGGCTATGTCTTAGGATACTATTGCATTTTTATTAATGTAAATGAATAGAATGGTAAACTCAAAATAAGTTAAAATATTTTCCAAATGTAGATAATTCTAAAAGTTCTATCTATAAAAACAAATTTTTGACATATAATGTAATCCTTGATAAAAATTGACAGTTATACTTAACATTCAAAAAATTCAAATTGATATATTTACTGTAATCTGCTCCTCTGTAATACAGAGAAGTGGGACATATTAATGGAGAAATCACATGATTTTTAATCAATCCATTTAAGTATATACCTAAATTATTTAACATACAGTGTTAAAAAAAAATAAAAAGTCTCTTTTTGTTGCTCAAAATTGCTAGAAATGCATAATAGTTTACATTTTGTACACCTTTACTAGGTGCTAGGTACTCTTCCAGGCAGTTTACAAATAGTGAATTGCTTAATCCCCACAAGAAGATTATGAGGGTCATAATAATTAGGAAACTTTCCCAAGGTCACTATGGGAATGAAACTATCACAGCCTTTTTGGTGGAAAGATCAAAATTCGGGAGTTACTGAAATATACATGGTAACTAGATCTATGGGGAAGTAATGGGGCAAGGAGCAATTGGTCAGTTATAAGGATGGAACCCTATGGAGACCGATACTGAAGGGGCTGGACAAACAGAGGAGCCCCAAAAAGAGACAGAAAAGGTGGCGTCAGAAAAGCTGCAGAAGAAACCAGAGAAATGATACTCCAGAAACCAAAGGAGAGAGTAATTTCATGAGGCGAGCTCAACGTTACCAGACCTTATACATACATCATACACAGAAGTCCCTATTTGCATTTAGACAACCTTGTCAAACAGTTTAGATCCAGATTAAAGTCAGATTTGGTAAACTGATGAATAAATGGAAGGGAGTGATGTAAGAGTAGAGAAAGATGTGTCTTTGAGAGGATATCTAAAGGAAAGGTAGACACAAGACTTAAGTCTGAGAAATATGGAAAGTTTTTAACTGTTTTTAACAAGTGCATATTTTCCACTTTCATGAAAGTGATAAATAGTCAAATAAATAATTTTAAGTAAGGTAAAATTTTATTTGCTCAAGCTATTGGCTTTCTAAATCTATACAGCAGAATATAGGTAGCTCTAGATCCTTGATACTCAAGGTTTGGTAAGCATCACTAGCATTTCCTGGGGGTTAGTTAAAATACAAAATCTCAGGCCCCACCCCAACCCAGAATCTGTGCTTTGATTTAAAACAAACAAACAAACAAACAAACAAAAAACCAGTATTTTAAAGTTTGAAAATCATGAATCTAGAATATAGACAACCCAAACGAAAACATTAGTCATTAAAATATGGTTTAAAATTGTTTTAATTCGCTTTATATGCACACCAGAACCACATCTAATTTATTTGTAAATATAAGCATTCCTTTTTTTTTAACCCAGTAATTAACTAGTTTCAAGTTATACTTTCTATCTCAAATAATTAACATTTTACTCTTAAATTAGAATGTTATCACATCAACAGATTGTATAGATGCACCTGGGTGTGGCTCTCCCTGCAGTATGCAGTATTTGTTAGCCTTCTCTAATTCAACGCAATATCCAATTTCAAAAGGTAAAGATTTCACGGATTTCTCTCTATAATGCTTATTTTCTTCAAGCTTGCCCAGCTCGTGTCATAGACACATTGAAGGAGAGTAAATAAAGGGCTCTAAAGAGTTCATTTTATATGGGATGTAGCAATAGCAATGATAGCAGAAAATGGGAAACAAGCTGAGGACCAAAAAGAGAATTCCATAAAAGGAAAACAGACCGAGAAGCAATCTTTGTCTGCATGATTCCAAAATACACAAATTTTAGTTACCATGGTTAGTGAAATAATACCAGTCTCCAACAACGTGGTTCAAATGTCAGCTACCACAATATATCAAATGTGACTAATCTCTTAAAGCATAAACTCTGCTGCTAGCTCTTCAGTCTGCAAATCACTATGTAAAGAATAGATGTGCCTACTATTCAGTGACCAATCATGGCACTTCTTTTAAAATATGTTGGTGATTTGTCACTACATCTTTTTTTTTCAGTGCATGCACAGACAGAAATCATGTTGTTGTGTTGGCCCTTTGTCTCCCAGTGAAAATCACAAACAATGTTTTACAAAAACGGATAATTAAGAAGGAAATGGCCTACAAAGATGAAAGCATAGCAAAGAAATGAAAAGTGCTACTCGTGGAAGCTAAATTAGAATCTTACATAAATTGCTAATAATATGAATGTTGACCTTGTCCTCATTCAAGAGACTCTGGACATGTAGCCATTAAAACTTAGTGAAAGAGAACTTAACAACATAGATGAGAAAAGTGGCTGTGCTGAACAGGGTGAAGATGTTCCAGAGGACATCTTAAATCTCACATTTAAAGAACTCTCATTGATGTTTCATGACATTGAAAGCACAAAGGGTAAAATGTCAGAAGATGATCTAAACTTAAAAAGAAGTATGACAATTTGCCATGGTGTAGAATATATTGGCTCCATATCATAAGTTATACGATGAGAAGAAGGTAAGCATGGTTCAAACAACTCTTGATAAGTTCTTATGAAGAAATAAAATACTTTAATTATCAGTATATTTTTGTTTTAAATTATAAAATACTAAATAGTCCTTTTACTGCCTTTTTTCATGTTCCTATATGTTTATTCCACCAAAGAAACATAATTTTTCCTATTGATTATTAAGTCTTCTTTGTGCATTTTCAGTTTGTAAGGTCATTTTTACAATCCTGCAATACCGTGCATAGTGAGGATTGGCGTGCACGAGAGAGACATGGGGGGGGGGGGGGAAGGTATAGAGGTAGAAGTAGAGATTAGATAGAGATAGATATATAGAGAGATAAATAGAAGAAAATGATCAAAATGAATTTGGACGTAGTGATGACCTTGAAATATCTTTTCATGTGTGTATTCCTAAGTGCCAAGGTCAATAAGAAAAAGTGTGCTTGTATGCATATGCACTAAACATTCAATTATGATATTCACACACACGTAACAGGCAGATTTTGAATATGAATCTTCTGAGATATATCTTTTAACTCAAGAGCTGATTTACAAGAGGAAACTCTGTGAGAGTTCTGCCAACAGCTCTTTGTATATAACAATAAGGGAGATTTCCTTACAAGTGTACTTCACTCCATGCAATACATGTAATCCTAATTTTATATAAATTCTAGTGTTCTAAATTAAATCATACTTAAACCCACAAGAGAAAAGTTCTAGGAACAAAGATGATCACCATTTTGTCTATAAAGCTTACATAAAAATATAAAATCATTTGTGTTTAAACTTTCCATAAATCTATAATATTTTATATAAAGCAAGTAGAATTGAATTTCTTATTAAGTTGTTCTTAATTTTTAAAGCACAAAGAGTCTGAATGCATAAGATAAAGATATTAATCGGTTCTTAGAGCTTATCAAATTACAATATGTAAATCAATTCCTAAAAATGGTAGAAAACGATAATATATGTAAGCTAAAGATGAAAGAATACAATTAGTTTATCAATTAACAAAAATGTCCCTTGACCATTAGTTACAGTTCCATGCAAAATTTATTTTTATTTTGTAATTTCTCAACGATTGAGAAAATATCTGTGAAAATTTCTCCATGGCTTCTCCTTCCATAACATAGATTTGCTCTTAGAAAGCCTTGCATCTAGGTGGGCCATATGACTAGTTCTCACCAATAGATTATGAAGGAAAGTTAACTTTATCCCTTTCAGATTAAAATGATTAAGAAGCCAGTGCAACCTCTCCACCTTTTTTTTTTCTTTTTCCAATAGCTGAAAGCAGGACTCTAAGAATTTTGCTCATGGCAGAGTCACAGGGTGAAAAATTTGGATCTTTAACTCATAGAGAAAAGTTGCCTGGCAACTGGGAAAACCCACATGAGAGCACAAGTGAAGGAAAAATACCCATGAGAACTGAAACATTGAGGTTTGTTTGTTATTAAGTCTAGTAGTACCTATGTAAGAAATACCGTTTCCTGGGTACCATAATCATATAATTTCTAATTCAGTGCTGTATGATAGAATTTTCTGCAATGATGGAAATGTTTCTGCATTGTTCGATATGGCAGCCACGTATGAATGACACGTGGCCATCGAAGGGATAAAATTTTTATTTATTTAGCTTTAATTAATTTAAACTTAAACTTTAATAACCATGTGTGGCTTATAATGACCTAAATGGGTTGATCAGTTCACATCTTCAGTATAAATGTTACAACTTTCAACAGGATACAAGATTAGTCTCAGCATAACTTCCTATCTACTAATAGCCTATGATCCTGAACCCTGAAAAGTTTGACAAAAGTAAGTGTGAATTTTGGTTAGGTAAGTTGCTTTTCTGAAAAGAAAGAAGATAGCTAATAACTATCTACATTTATCATTTCCGAAGCATACTTTATTTTTCCTTCAGAAACACATTTGAAGGTAACTTTTACTGTTGTCGATCCCCATTAGGATGGGCGGGCAAGAGGTTTATTAGGCAAGTTCGACGAGTCAGTTTCTTCTACCCAGTGTCAACTGCTGCCTGTTAAATAAATATTGCAAATTATATTTTTTCTTTCCCCTCACCTTGTCAGTAAAATTTCTCAAGCCACTCAAATTATCTAGAGTAACATGGCATAGAATCTGTCAATATAGGCAGAAGACTAATATATAAGAGACCATAAAAATGCACACGGCCAAAGTCTTCCTCTATTTTTTATGGTATTTCGACACTAGCTTGTATAATCCCAAGGTACAAACTTAGTGTACCTCCAGTCCCTATAAACCCTCCTACAGTGAACGTATCATTGACAGTGGTGTACTTCATGCAATTCACTGTTCACTCATCCTCACTGTCAGCTTGACCACCATCTTGCCTCACCCTTACCCCTGTTCCAAGGTACAATGCAATAGTGAGCATGATTTGCACCTGACCTGAGCGTTAGCACGTGAAACAGTGTCTGTATTCTAGCAAAGACTATTACTGTAAAGAGAAAACTGGAGCAAAGTAAATCAGATTTTTTTCTAGAGACACGGTATAAAATATTAGTTTTAAATCAAAAGAAGAATGTAATGAGTAAATTTTGTTAATTTGAATACTTCATAAATTTTTACTATTTTTTCTTGGCAATTTTAATAGATGTGAAAAATTAAGAAATTAGTATTTATCATTGTTTATAAAAATATTGGGCAAAAAAAAGTCTAACCAAGATTCTTTCCAAAAAAAAAAAAAAAAAAAACCACAATAAGACCCTTGTCATTTTTTAATCCATGGAGCAGAGTATTATTACACTAAAAAATTTAATTAAGTCATTAAATATTTAAAATGAATTTCTAACTAGCTTATTGAATGAACTCCTTTTTACGTTTTTGAAGTACTATCATGAAGTCTATATAGAGAGCAAAATTGAAATGTAAAACCAAATAATTTAATGTATTCATCTCAAAAATTCCATTTCATTTTTCTTTTCAAAATCTAAATCACCTCAGAACACTATATCATAATTTATATTTCTCTCACATCAGAAAACACATAATAAAATACTGTTACAAACACATTTCCCACAAAGTGACTATACCTTATAAAATATAACTTATTCATTTTACATGTTTCATTTCATTTCAATAATATTGTATAATAATATTGTCCAATTTACAATGAATGTCAAGTTTCTGGTAGAAGATGTAATAGATATTTACTAACTTGGTTTTGTATATCACTCACAACCCACTATATGTACATATACGTGTTTCAACATCCTTCAGACAAACATTTCTCACAGTGAGAACATTTACCTTTGTAAAAAAGATTTAGATACATGATTACTTTCTCTGGTAAAATTGCAATTTATCAGCTTATTATTACACGGATTTGAATACACTTATTGAGTAACCACATCTTTTATTTAAAAATAGTCATACCTTGTTTTATTGTGCTTTGCTTTAGTGCACTTCCAAGATATTGTGTATTTTAAATTAAAGGTAAGACCCTCCACCAACAAAAAGATTGTGACTCTCCGAAGGCTCAGATGATGGTTAGCAATTTTTAGCTGAAAAGTATTTTTTAATTAAGGTATATATACTGTTTTAAAAAAAAGACATAGTACTATTGCATACTATTAACTACAGTATAGTGTAAATATAAGTTTTAGAAGCACTGGGAAACCAAAAAATTTTTCTGATTCACTTTATTGTGATATCTGCTTATTGCAGTAGTTTAGTTTTGAACCTTCAATATCTCCTAGGTATGCCCGTGTAATACTTACTTACTACATACATTAAAAGTTTAACGTAATGATGTTAAGCTACCAAAGCAATAAATACCATTAAATGTCCAAATACATTACAAAAAACACAAGTATACTCTTTAGTTGTTTAATTCTGGCCAAATAAGAATGGAAGAGTGAGCCTTCACTCATTTGTTTGCGTGTACACTAAGTTCACATTAGGAAGCTTTAGAAGGAAGCATAAATTATAGCCTTTGCTGGACCCATAATTTTGATAAGTATAGAGATATTTCCTCCCTTTGAAACTTTCAAACTCCCTTTGAGTAACAGAAATGCTTTAACTCCTTAGTCTGGTAACAGAAACCCATGCAGTCTACTTCCAAGCCACTGACTTCGTTTCTCTTTGATCTGG
This sequence comes from Rousettus aegyptiacus, assembly GCF_014176215.1. Classification (NCBI taxonomy): domain Eukaryota; kingdom Metazoa; phylum Chordata; class Mammalia; order Chiroptera; family Pteropodidae; genus Rousettus; species Rousettus aegyptiacus. The sequence goes on from NW_023416284.1 coordinate 68,060,888, forward strand.
CTAGAGTTGTCGTACCATCAAGTTTGTTGGTCAAATCAAAAACTGAAACCATTTTTTTTCTCCCTCTCTCTTACAATCATTCAAATTTGCCAATTTTACCAAAACATCTTTGAACCTCTCCATGTTGGCTCCCTTTGGTAATTTCATTATTCCAGTCTACACAACCCTCCAAGCTTGCAATGCAAGCAGTCTCCTGCCCTCCCCCTGTGTTTGCCTTTCTCCAGGTTGCATTATTTTTTAAACCCACTTAAGAGCTGGATTTAAGCCTGTCTGTTCAGTCTTCTCTTGGGCTCTGATGCAGAGAAAGCATTGAAAATCTTTGTGAGGAACATTGTCTAAGGGCACCAAATTTGCATCAGTGAAATAACCCTACAAATGTAACACTTAAAGCCGCTGTTTCACCTTTAAAATGAACAATTAAAGTACAAGAAAAACTAAGCACAGTTTTCTTTTCATTCTTAGCAGGCACATAGTTATACCTAAGGCAATGGCAGTTTAGATGTCTGATTTACAACCAAAAAATCATATTCTGTAGCTAATATGTTAGATTGTGTTTGCCTGTCAGATATACTAAGGATAAAATATTTTGCTTTTATATTTTTTCTAAAAACTTCTCTAGCATCACACCTTCCTCAGAGTGCACCATTCCTTAAGGATATAATCTAAATTCATCAACATGTCACAAAAGTCCCTTCATAATCTTATCTAAATTATTTTACACACCTCAACCACATACCTAATGCACCAGGCAAAGTGGACTATTAGGAATGCTGAACTTTCAGCTGCTCTCTGCACAAGCTTATTTACTCATATCCTTGCTTTCAACATTCCTACTAATTATAATACTGCTTGCTCAGTTATTGAGGCATTTCTCAGATTTCACTTTCAGGAAATAAGGAGATATGCTTAAGGCCCTGGGATTATATTTTCAAACCAAACAGATCTGAAAAATAAAAAAGCATTGTCAGATAAATAGAAAAAAAGACCAAAAAAAAGTTATAAAATGATGAAAAGTCCAAGTGTGTCATTTCAAAACTTTAAGGGGACTCTGTACTCTCAATTGTATAAAAGAAAAACATTAATTTAAAACATACATAATTATTTGTTTACTCTTTAAATATCAATATGATTTTACAAAGAAATAATGATCTTAGTTGCCATTGTAAATAATGTTTTAGATGTTTTCATTTTTCTTAAATCATTCTTTTTCCATATCTAATAAGAAAATTTCCCATGGTAAAGAAAAAGGAAAAACTAGTTTGTGATATCGTATAAGTTTATTGTCAAATAGAGGCCATTTCAATAAATAACCATTATATATTTATTGTCTAAGAATACCATTTCGATAAAGTATATTCTCTAACTGTATAGTTAGAAATTTTTTAAAGAAAAAACATCTGTACTCTTTTCTATGGTCCTTTAATCTAGTAAATTGGAACAAACTTTTAAAGTTTTTCAAAATTATTATTATTTTTTTAATAAAAATCCATTTGTGCTAGCTACTCCTTGATATTAAAACATGGAAGAGGAGGCATTACTTGTCTTAGTCATATATGAAGTTCTGTATATTTTAGTGAGACCTGAACAAATTGGCTCTCTCTCCAGGGAAAAAAATTCTACTCCAATATAGAGCTGAATAGGGGAGAGGGAATAGGGGACGGGAAGTTTGTCTGGCTTATTGAAAATAATGCTAAAAAATAAGTACTTAAAATTAGGCATACTAAAAAAGTACACATCCCTTCTTCACATTTTATTTCATATTCAGGAAAACAAAATTGGGGATCTGAGTCAGTGACAAAATTATTTTTACAATTTAATTCAGAGTTAAAAACAACTAATTTTTAGTAAAAAACTTTGGAAGCTTATTTTATGTTTGTCCAGACTTTATAGGAATATTTTATACTATGCTATTAAATTGAAAAGAATATTAGATGCAGAGTCAGATGTATCAACCCAACTATACCGCCCAACTTTGGGTAAGATATTTAAACATTTTTATACCCCAATTTCTTCACATGTAAAATTAATATTTTTGTATCTGTATACCATATTTGTATCAGCCTCAGTGTGTTAAACTTAATTGCGTGTGTGTGTATTTTTCGCATTAGGTAGTAAACTTTCAGAGTTAAGAATATGTCTGATATTCAGACTAGTAGAGAACTGATAAATTTTACTTAGGAATTATAATTCCACAAAATGTGAATTGGAAAAGAGTTGTGAATTCCAAAAAGTTTGTGAAACACTGAGTCAAACAAACTTGAAGGTTTTTTCTTCTGCAAAGCTATCAGAACCTTAACTACACAAATATACATTATGATTATCCCAGAGGAAGCTACAGTCAGTGGTAGAATCTCTCTTAACCAAAGTGATCAGCAGCAGTAGTTTCTTTAATTAAAAAAAATCCTTCATATACAATAATCCTAACCACCAGATGATGAATGAATGCTTCCCTTTATACATGGCCATGGCCTTTACTTTGAATATGCCCAGTAGGTGAAATTTCTAATATACCATTCTATTTTTTTTAAAAATTGAACTTATTACACATTATCTAAACTGATCTACATCAGTTTATCTAAAGTTAAATAATATAAAGGCACTGGAAAATAAATCCAACTACAGACTCCTAAGTTTTAACTTTTTTAAATTACTTCTATTTAGTAGATCATTTTTTATTCAATAGTGATGGTTTTAGATTCAGTGGTCTAACCAAAGTATTTAACTTTCATTTTTATTTAAATAGCTCTTTTATCCTACTCATATGTCATTGATTTTCAAAATATTTCATTATGCTATATAATTATAATAGTAAGCACATAGGCATTAATCAGTATGAGAGTAAACAATTGTCTCTTGGCAAGCATTAACTCACCTGCAGGGAGCTGTGATGGGCTAGCTTCAGAGCCTCCTCCCCTTAACTCCTTTCCCTCCAAGACGACTCTATTCAGCAAGCTGGAAACACCAGTACATACATTTGAAAGGTGAATAGAGGGTATATACAGTTGGAGAGTTAATTAAGAGAAAGTCACTTATTTGAATGCTTATGAGGACCATTGTTCCATGAAAGATATTGCAGCAGATGTTGATTTGAAGGGTCATAAAGTCACTTTCAAATCTAAAATAATCTGTCATCATTAAGAAGATGTATATATATATATTTTCTCATTACATGTCCTATTTTCTCAAGAAGGCAACAGAGCCCAATAAATTAGAAAATATACTTTCTAGTAATTTATTTCTCATGGAGTAAACACAGCAATGTCATATCAAGAAAAGATGTTTGTAATATATATTTAAAAGTAATAAGGATTTGGAGAAACATGGCAGAATGAGAGACATTCTCAGATCTCTCTCCTTGAAATAACAATAAGCTGAACATCTAAAACTCAACAAAAAACACCCAAGCTGCACACCAGCACATCTGAGCATGGGATCTGCACATAAGAGCTACCACAGATCAGAACTCCAGTTGTTAGGCAGTGGACTTAGAGAAATAAGCTCCCTCTCACAACTGCAGGAGCTACCTGTAGGAGGAGGGGGACTTCCCTGAATAGTCTGCCTGAGAGAGTTGTGAGTTTTACACAGCCAGAGGCATGGCCCAGTCATCAGTGCAGAAAGAGGAGAAGCAGACAGCAGAGAAAAAAAACAGTTGAATTTTACCAGCCACGGTTGCAAAATCAAGGCTAAACCGCAGCCCCAACTCCCAACCCAGAGGGCCTCTCCCTCATACCCTTGAGACTGATCACTGTGGAGCCCCAAGAGAATCTGAGCAAATGCTACCCAAACTGTTGCTAACATTAACATGGACTGAAATGGAGGGTAGTGAGCATGATTCAATATGTATCAGAAAATAAAAAGACATTTTAAGGCTGTATATACAGCAGGGATCCAGGAGGCTTAGATGCCACCTACTGGAAACTAAAAGAAAATAGCCGTCTTTAAAGTAGGCTAAAGAGAGACCTTTATATGGTAAATCTTTCTGGAAAAAAAGCAGAAAACATTTCCATTAATGCCCAGGTGGAGAAATAGTCCATTAAACACCATGTACAACCAAGGTGACAATGTATCTCAGAAAGAAAGAGAAAAATCTCCAGAAAATAAGTTTACAGACATAGGAATATGTAATTTAAATGACAGAGAATTCAGGATGGTACTTCTGAAAAACCTCAGTGAATTCTAAAACAAGTCATAATAACAATTTCAGGAATTGACTAAATACTTAGATGAGCAGAGCAAGGAGATTTTAACCCTCAAAAAGAACAGAATAGAACTTCTGGAGATGAAGAAAACACTGCAAGAGTTGAAAAATGAAATAGCAAGCTCGGGAAATAGAGTCAACCAAATAGAGAAAAAGATCAGTGATATCGAAGACAGAAATCTAGAAATAAATCAAGAGGAAGAAGAGAGAAACCAAAGAATGAAAAATAATGAAAGAGCAATTCAAGAACTAGCCAATACCATCAGGAGAGGAAACATAAGAATAATGGGCATTACCGAACACATGGAAAAGATCGAGGACTAGAAAGCATTTTCAGACAAATAGTGGATGAGAATTTCCCAAATCTAAGGAATGAGTTAGAACTTGGAATTCAAGAAGTCAACAGAACACTCAATTATCCCAATCCAAAAAAGCCTTCAAAAGCCACATTGTATTATCATTATCAGAAACCAATGATAAAGACAGAATTCTCAGGGCAGCCAAGGAGAAGAAAATGATAACTTATAAAGGAAACCCCATTAGATTATCCTTGGACTGCTCAGCACAAACCTTACAAGCCAGAAAGAAATGGAATCAAATATTTAAACTATTAAGTGAAAGGAACTACCAGACTAGAATAATGTGTCCAGTTAACTTCTCCTTTAGATATGAAGGAGAAATTAAGACCTTTCCAGACATATTTAAAAATGAGCAAATTCTCCACTACGAGGCCTGTACCACAGGAAATACTGAAAGGGGTCAGCTTACTTAGCAAAAAAAAAAAAAAAAAAAAAAATAGGAGTAAAGTGATTAACAGGCAAACAGAAGAAGAGGAGTATAATCCTTACCAAGAACAGGGCATTATAGCTTAAGTAATAAGAGAATTGCTACAGCAAGATAGTATGAACATTCAGGAACAAATTAACGTAACAATGACTGAAAAGGAAAGGATTCAAAGATCCACATTAGTAAAGGGAAATGGAGATAAGGTACACACAGAAGAAAATGGACAACTGTATATATATAACTATCCCTTACATATTCATAATAGTAACCACACAAAGAAGATTCAGAACTGAGGCATATTACAGAAAACAAGAAATAAGAGAGGCAAAACCCACAAATGCCAACCACCGTAAAGAAAACAGAAACACAAGGACAAGGAAGCAATGGAAACACCGAGCTACCAAAAAGCAAAAGATAAAATGGCTATAAGAAGACCTCATCTTTCAATAATCGCCCTAAATGTAAATGAACTCAACTCCAATAAAAAGGTATAGAGTTGCAGAATGGATCGAAAACAAAACCCAACCATATGCTGCCTCCAGGAGACACATCTCAGCTCCAAAGACAAAGATAGACTCAAAGTGAAAGGGTGGAAAATGATATTTCAGGCAAATGGCATTCAGAGAAAAGTGGGAGTAGTGGTACTAATATCAGATGAAATAGACTTCAAAATTAAAAAGATAAAAAAAGATACTGAGGGACACAGCATAATGATAAAGAGAATCATGCATCAAGAAGACATACACTTATTAATATCTATGCTCCCAATCAGGAAGCCCTGAAATATGTCAAGCAATTACTAACAGAACTACAGGGAGAAACAGACCAAACGCTATTGTAGTAGGAGACCTAAATATCTCACCGTTGGATATGGACAGATCATCCAAACAGAAAGTCAGTAAGGAAATAATATCCTTAAATGATGCATTAGACCAGATGGACATAATTGACATTTACAGAGACTTTCATCCCCAAACAGCTGCTTATACATTCTTCTCTAGTGCACATAGAACATTCTCAAGAATCGACCACATACTGGGACACAGAGATAGCCTCAACAAATATAAGAGGGTTGAAATCATACCAACCATATTCTCTGATCATACTACTTTGAAACTAGACATCAACTGCAGAAAGAAAGCAGGAAGAACCACAAATACATGGAGATTAAACAACATGCTACTGAAGAATAACTGGGTCAGAGAAGAAATAAAAAGAGACATCAAGAGATACATAGAAACAAATGATAATGATAGTAAAACATATCAAAAATTTTGGGACATGGCAAAAGTGGTCATAAAAGGAAAGTTCATATCATTACAGGTCTGTCTCCAAAAACAAGAATGAGCCTAAATAAACAACCTAATGTTTCATCTTAAAAAACTAGAAAAGGAAGAACAAATGAAGCTTAAAGTCAGCAGAAGAAAAGAAATAATCAATTTTAGAGCAGAAATAAATGAAATTTAAAACAAAAAATAAAAACAATAGAAAAAATAAATGTAACTAAGAGCTGGTTCTTTGAGAAGGTTAATAAAATTGACAAGTCCCTGGCTGAAATCACTAAAGAAAAAAGAGAAAGGACACAATTAAACAAAAGTAGGGATGAAAGAGTGGAAATTATGACTGATATCACAGAAATGCAAAGGATTGTACAAGAATACTATGAAAAAGTATTTAATAACACAAAAGAAATGGACTAGTGCTTATAAAAATACAACTTTCCTAGACTGAATCAAGAACGGGAAAATCTAGATAGTTCTATCAGCAGTATGGAAATTGAAACAATCATCAAAAACCTACCAAAAAGTAAAAGTCCAGAAGCGGATGGCTTCACCAATGAATTCTACCAAACATTCCAAGATTTAATAACTTTTCTCCTCAAACTCTTCCAAAAAATCAAAGAGGAGGCAATACTTCCCAATTTATTTTATGAGGCCAATAGTATTCTGTTACCAAAATTGGTAAAGATAGCACACAAAAAAGAAATCTACAGCCCAATATCTCTCATGAACACTGATGCAAAATTCTTAAATAAGATATTAACAAACAAAATACAGCAACATATTAAAAAAAGATTATACGCCATAATCAAGTGGGCTTCATCCCAGGGGCACAGGGATGGTTCAACATTTGCAAATCAATTAATGTGATACACTACATAAACAAATCAACACAAAAGAGTCATATGATCCTATCAATAGATGCAAAAAAGTCTTTGACAAGATACAGCATCCATTTATGATTAAAACACTTAACAAGATTGGTATAGACCAATGTACCTTAACATAATAAAGGCCATCTATGACAAACTCTCAGCCAACATTATACTTAATGGTGAAAAACTAAAGACCTTCCCTTTAAAATCAGAAACAAGGCATAGTTGTCCACTATTGCCACTGTTATTCAATATAACATTGGAGGTCCTAGCGAGGGCAATCAGACAAGAGAAAGATATGAAAGGCATCCAAATAGGAAATGAAGAAGTCAAACTGTCACTATATGCGGATGACATGATTCTCTATATAGAAAACCCTAATGACTCCACAAGAGCACTACTAGAAACAATAAGCAAATACAGTAAAGTTTCTGGGTACAAAATCAACATTCAAAAATGTATAGTGTTCCCATACTCTAATAATAGTGTCAAAAAGAAGTTGAAAAAATAATTCCTGTTGCAATTGCAACAAAAAAGAATAAAACACCTAGGAATAAATTTAACAAAACACATGAAGGACCTATATAATGAAAACTGCAAGACTCTATTAAAAGAAATCATAGAAGATATAAAGAAATGGAAAGGTATTCCATGTTCTTGGATTGGAAGAATTAACATAGTTAAAATGATCACATTACCTAAAGCATTATACAGATTTAATGCAATCCCCAGCAAAATCCCATCAGCATTGTTTAAAGAAATAGAACAAAACATCATCAGATTTGTATGGAAGCACAAGTGACCCCAAACTGCCTAAGCCATCCTGAGAAAAAAGAACAAAGCTGGAGGAAATACTCTGCCCAACTTCAAAGTATACTACAAAGTGACAGTAATTAAAATGGCACGGTATTGGCAGCAAAACAGACACACGGACTAGTGGAACCGAATCAAGAGTCCAGGAGTAAACCCATATTTAGCTGGGCAAATAATTTTCAACAAAAAAATCAAAAACATATTATGGAGAAAAGAAAGCTTCTTCAATAAATGGTGCTGAGAAAATTGGAAAGCCACTTGCAAAAGAATGAAACTAGACTGTTGCCTATCACCACACACAAAAATTAACTTAAAACGATTAAGGACCTGAATATAAGACCTGAAATAATAAAATGCATAGAAGAAAACATAAGAACTAACTCAAGGACCTTGGACTTAAAGAGGATTTTATGAATTTGACCTCAAAAGTAAGGTAAGCAAAAGCTGAAATAAATCAATGGGACTACATCAAACTAAAATGTTTCTGCTCAGTAAGAGAAAGCATTAACAAGGTAGAGGGACAACCATCCAAATGGGAAAATATATTTGCAATGAACACCTCCAATAAGGACCTAATATCCAAAAGATAAAAAAAAATAAAAAATAAAAATAAAAAAAAAAACAACTCATACAACTTAATAACAACAAAAAAACAAATGATCCAATCAAAAAAAAGCAGAGAACCTGAACAGACAATTCTCCCTAGAGGATGTACAAATAGCCAACAAATATTTTTTAAAATGCTCAACATCACTAGCTATTAGGAAAATGCAGGTCAAAACCACAATGAGATGCCATCTCACGCCTGTTAGAATAGCTATAATCAACAGAACAAGTAATAACAAATATTGGAGAGGATGAGGAGAAATAAGAACCCTCATACGCTGCTAGTGGGTCTGCTAGTGGGTACAGCCGCTATGGAAAACAGTATGGAGTTTCCTCCCCAAACTAAGAATGGATGTACCATACGATCCAGCAATCCCTCCACTGGGTATTTACCCCAAAGACTTGAAAACGCATATCCAAAAGGATATTTGCACATTGATGTTCATAGCAGCATTATTCACAATGGCCAGGACATGGAAGCAACCAAAGTGTCCTAAGATAGATGATTGGCTAAAGAAGCTGTGGTACTTTTTTATAATGGAATATTACTCAGCCATAAGAAGAAATGAAATACTGACATTTGCGACAACATGGATAAACCTGGAGATAATCATGCTAAGCGAAATAAGCCAGATAAAAAAAGTTGAAAATCATATGATATAATTTATATGTGAAATATAAACCTAAAAGCAACAAATGAACAGGACAAACAAACAGAGACTCATGGACATGTAATATAGACAAGTGGTTAACAGAGGGTAGGGGGTTGGGAGGAGGCGGGAAGTGGACAGGGTAAAGGAGCTCAAATATAGGGGGACAGAGAGAGGGTGAAGTGGGTAAAAGGGATTAAATGTATGGTAGTTGAAGGAAACTGGACTCTGGGTGGTAAACACACAATAGAATATACAGATGTCAAATGATAATGTACACCTGAAAATTATATAATTGTATTAACCAATGTTACCCCAATAAATATAATTTTTTAAATGTTAGAGTAAATGTAATAAATTAATGTATTAGAACATGAGTGATGGCAAAAACATCTTTACCATAAAACAATCTTGGCCAACAGTCCACATTTTTTCACTGTCTGAGTCATCCAAATGTTGGCCTCAAGTATCCCAAATTCATTTTACCTTTTAGCAATGAAGGCTATGATGGAATGGTTTGAAAAAGTTTAAGGCACTGTCTCATTTACAATTAAATGTAAGCTGACTATTAAGATTTGACAAAAGCATTGCTTCTGATTTCATAAAAGGCCCCCTCTGATAAACCCAAAAGCATTTAGGCAGGAATGAATGACTTATTGATAAAGCATCTACCTTGGCTTCAAAATAAATTTGTAACCAAAGAGGCATTCACAAAGCTGTGGCAGAAAGTGTGCTGTCTAACTAGAATCTAAATAATGATCAGGAATCTAGTGGTAATTTTTCTTGCCACTGTAGCCCATGCATTTTGGCTTCTTGTTTCTAACGGCAGCGGGAAGCAATAAGAAGTTGCTCTGAACATAGTAGCATGCACACTTGTCATTTCGAAACCATGGGAGAATCTACTGAGAGACGTCATCCATAGAGGCTGTCGTAAAAGAGGATAGATTAATAACTTTATTATTTCAATTATCCTTTTCCTTATCAACTCACACACTCACCTTGTCTTCTGCCTCTTTATTGTCAGGTTTCCATAGCAGCTAACCTGGGTAAAAAACAAAGTTCCCTATTGCACTATAATCTAATTATCATTTTAGTAAAATCATTTTTTCCAAAAAAGAAAATAAAGACATTAAGAATCTCCATGCAGGAGATACGCAGTGTAGAGTTTGTTCCAGGCAATGAGGATTCACTGAGAGTTTTCACTTTGCTTTACCAAAATATAGTTTCATTTTTTGAGAACTGACTTGTGAAACATACTAGAAGTCTCTATAAAGAGCAGCACAGATAGCATTTTTATTTGAAAACAAAGAGTAACTCTTGAGTGCTTAGTGAAGATGTCATTTTCAGTGTTTTATTCCCTAAAGTTCTAAAATTGCAAAAGACACAAATTAGTAAAAAAAAAAAAAAAGTTAGTTATTTTTGTCTTAGAGAACCTCAAAAAGTATCTCAAAAGTTCAATATTCCATTGCTAATACTCAAAATCAGTTCATCTGTCAAATGAACTACAACAGATAATTGTCGCCTACATTCATGAGTCATTTGAATCATGGCCGTATTTCTCAAATGCCCAGTTCTGTGGTCAACACCTAAGAAATATTTCATACAAGTTAGGGAGAGGTTGGACTCAGCTCTAGGCTCTGCATGTTTACAAATTAAATGCAATTATAACTGGTCAATTTTATAAGCAAATTGAGGAGTGACATGGTTGAACTGAACACTCTTAACTTTCAAACAACAAACAAACCTTCAAATATTGTCACTGTTTCTATTACACAATAGATACCAAAAATGTTGCATCACAGCTGCCTAAATTAATTTGGAAATCATGAGAATGTCCAGGGAATGATACAAAATGGATGCATGTGACAAGAAAAATAAAAATAAATTCCACTAATATTCAAATTGAATAGAAAGAAAAGGTCCCTACAGCTACTAATTTTTTTGAATTTATACCAGGTTCATTGGATTCCAGAAAGCCCTTTGTCCCAAAACTTCCATCCAGAGTTAAACCGGCACCAGTCAGAAGCAGGTAACTGCTGGGCAGGACATACCAAATATCAATTATTCCTTAAAACTTAAAACAAACTTAAATGCTTAATCTCCCACCACTAGCTAACCACGGCTACTTGTTTCTATGTTTTTAGTTATTCTCATCTCATTAGAAATGTCTGAAAAAAATAAAATCTGTACAGAGGGCTGAAGGATGTTTCTAGATCCCTCATTATCTTTGGTTTCCGGCAATCCGTAATCTTTGTAAATTGCTAACGACTAAAGAGGTGTTTATAAATATCAGTAGAAATAAGCTAAACAAAGCCAGAGCCAACATTTGCACTTCTATTACTCACCACTGTTTAGATTAGGAATTAATAAACTTCACAGATTAACTAACTACGTACTGACAAACATAAACCAGATTCACCTTCTACATGCCCAATGCTTGCCAACAAATTAATTTCTCCTTTTTTCTTTATCGATATGAACAAACATGTTTACACTGCAGCAGCTCACCTGTCTCTTCTTGATACTACATATGCAAAAGTAAATACCTAAGTAATTGCCGTGATTTAAAAACAATCTTTTAGAGAAAACTTTACTTAAGAAAGATTAGGAGATATTAAAAACTACTTTAAATCTTAACATAAAATTCAAGATAAAAATCAGAGGCAATGTATGATAATTATCACAGGAGGGTTCTAGATTATGTAACTTTTTCAGAAAATGCAAATATATCACTAAGCAGTCAGTCTGAGTTTTCAGAATACTATTTTAAAATATATATTTTATTATCACAATGAACTGAAAATATTTCAGTATTTAAAACTGAATCCAAGATACTGTTTGTAAGGAAGAAAATAGGAAAACAACATAAAAGAACCTTCCTGTCCGCATTGACCCTTTCACTGGGGGCGGGGGCGGGGGGGGGGGGCGGTGAAATGGAAGGAAAGCCAACCCTATTGCCCAAAACACACGGGCTCTAATACTGGTGTGGGCAGGTGATTTAACCACTCAGATTTCCTACGTTCTTAAAAACTTTTACACATTCAACAAATGTTTATCAAATGCTTATTCTGAGCCAGATTCCGCATTACAAGATGAAAATACGACAAGATAGGTGAGGTTATTGATTTCATTAAGATTATATTCTAGAGGAAAAGACAGATATTTGAACAATTACAATCCTAAAGAGCTTGTTAAAAGGGGAAGTATGAGCACTGTGGGAGCACATGACAAAGACATCTAGGCTAAAGGTTAGAAGTCGCTGTTGGAGGAACCGACAAATAAGCTAAACATCTAAGCAATCTGTGGGAGAAAGCTGGGGCAATTAGAAGAAAAAGCATTCAAGGCAAAGGAAAATAAGAGAGGGCAAGACGATGGTATGCTTGGGGAACTGAAAAAGTCCAGTGTGGCTCTACTGGAGAGGGAACCAACAGGACAGGGCAAGAGTGAGGCTGCCACCTACGGCAAGGGCCAAGTCTCGGAGACCTATGAACCGTGTTACAGGAACGTGGACTGTATTCTAAGGACAAGGGGAAGCCATCCAAGGGCTTCAGGAGTGGAAACACAATTATATTTGTATTTTTAAAGCTAAGTCCAGCTGCAGGGCATGCAGTGGAAGAAGCAAAAATGGATACAGGGATATTAGCTAGGGAATGTTGATCATCCAGGCAAGGGATGATGGGTCGGCTTATGGTAGCAAGTCAGGAATGAAGTGAATAACTCTATGTGAGTTTTAGGAAAAAGTAAGATTAAAACGAATAACAAATTATATATGTGAGGGATAAGAAAAGTAAGAGACATTCTCCAGCTATAAAATAAGGATATTAATTCCTGCCATGTATTATCAACATGAATAAAAATATAAATGTGATAATAATGTGTACTAAATAATCCCAATGGTGCATAGGTCATAATAGAATTCAAAAAAGAAAAGAAAAGAAAAGAAAAGAAAAGAAAGGAAAGTAAAAGAAAAGAAAAGAAAAGAAAAGAAAAGAAAAAGAAAAGAAAAGAAAAGAAAGAAAGAAAGAAAGAAAAGAAAGAAAGAAGAAAGAAAAGAAGAAGAACTGAAAGAAAGAAGGAACAGAAAGGAAATGAAGGAGGAAGGAAAAAGAATAAAAGGAAAGAAAGGAAAAGAAGAAGAAGAAAGAAGACAAAGAAAAGAAAGAAAAGAAAGAAAGAAAGAAAGAAAAGAAAGAAAAAGAAGAAAGAAAAAGAAAGAAAGAAAGAAAGAAAAAAAGAAATGGCTATATTTTTTAATGAAATCAAATTTTATGCTTCTCACAAGTGATGCAAGTCAGATTTTTTTTTCTTTTTTATCTGGGTCATATCCCAGATCTTTGAACTCTTCCCTTGTGTGCAGAGACTGCAGCTCCCCAATGCAGGTGGAAATCAATGTGGCAAGGGTTACACTATTCTGTCACTATTCAGAAATAGCTTACAGTAAGTCCTCAGGTTATGAATTACCTGCCTTTACATGTTGACAGTTATTCCTTGGATAGCCAGTAAAAAATGTGATATGAGAATATATCTCAATCAGTTTGCAAAGATTTTTAATTTAAGTTTGTGAAGACAATGAAGGTCATATGTGCATTCTTTCTCAGGAAGTCTGTTTTTACTGCTATGGGTTAAACCCATTGAGATTGAATGAAATCTTGAGATCCTGCACACAGTGGCCAAGACAGAGTCCTGGGGCTCTGTAGAACTGAGGTTAGGACTGTGCACAAAGTACATGCAGATCGAATGGGCAGTTTTGCCATTGGTCACATATTGATCCTTCTGGAGGGTAGGGTACAGGAGACAATCCCCAGACAGAAGGATGCTGTCTTATTTCTTGAACTAGAGAAACAGACCATTACTACCACCATGGAGGAGAGTGGTCTTATTACAGTGCATGTTCATCCATAAATGTATGCTTCATATTTATAAGGACACAGTTCTAATAAAAGAACAGGAGCTTTCTAAAAGAGTCATTTTCTAAATTTATAGGACCTACATTATTATGCAAAATTATTACCTTCTCCCCAAGTATTCTATTGTACTATACAGTGGAGTTATATCTTACTCAGAAATTAAGTCAGTAGGAGAAAAATAGAGAAAAAGTTATTTTTGAACATACTTTAAATCACCCACTAGAATGATATACATGGTTTGTGCATACTTTACTATCTTAAAACAACCCTTGCATTGTCAGAATTCCTTTCGGCATTGAGACAAATTGCTGTTTTTTTTTTTTTTTTTTCCATTGGGAAACCAGATAAAACACCAGACCTGAATTTAATGGTTATTTTGTAAAAATATATTTCTTATCTGTTTTCTGCTTTTTTTAAAGCACATGTAGTTGAGTAAACTAAAGCCTCATAATTCCATTGCAAACAAAAGAAAATTATTTTTTCGTCCATTTTCAAACCTGACACTCAGATGAAGTCCCACTCCAATTATTTAAAGAAACTTTCAAGAATATTTTGAACAAAGGCATTATCTAATTTAATTAGTAAATTCACTAAACCTTTTTTTTCCATGTCGCTAGAAACAATAAAATGGCATTGACCAAACTGCTTGTGCTCTTCTTGAACTGAAATGTTAAATAAGCATTAAAAAGAAAATTTAAGATTTTCTTCTTTTCTCACTCACATATGTACATAAATCCCAACTGATCCCAAAGTCACCTCATTCTAGCTCATTCATAAATTGTAATTTAATTTTAAAACTAGAAGACAAATTTAAGATTACCTGTCAGGCCAAGCGCTTTCTATTTGTCCCTCCAGAACCACTCTCCACTATTCTCCACCCTGCTACCTGCCTCCATGAGGTGAGCTTTATGGACCACTTCAAAAGGCCCCCTTACCTTCAATCTTCCTGCTGGGATCAGGAATGGGAAGCCCTGGTAGAAAGATGGAAAGAAGAACAATGAGGCCAGTGAATTTATTCCCCTGTCTCACTCCTGTAAAATTGGCCACAGAAACAAGTAATGACTTCCTCAAGACCTCTTCAATACAAGATTCTCTGTTCAAATGCTAGGTATGCCCACTCCTCTCATCCCCTTGGACCTAAGGTGATCCCAGCTTAGTTAACACTATCCAGTTTCCATAACTTTATAAGCAAACACTCCTTAATATATTCTAATTTCTGTGTTATTTGCTTTCTGTTCGAATTCTAAATAATACAATTTAATTTTACAGATGAAGAAACTGAATCTGAAAAAAGATGACAAGCTCAAGATTACACAACTACTTAGCCAATCAATGAATGATCGAATGGGAGTAAACTGGAACACTTAGTTGCCTATAAAAGAAACTTCTCTAAAACAAATTAAACAGACAAAAAGGCAGAGATGTTCATTGGAAGGTCAATGAAAGTGACTCTGGGCATGGATCAATGCAGGAGCTTGACCTTTGTCATCAAAAATGTGTCTCTTTTCTCCATCCTTTTGCTGTTCTCCATGTTGACTTTGTTCTCAGGCAGGCTATCCCCACATGATAGAAAACACCATGGCTAGAAGCTAGTAAAAGTCTCATAGATTATTATAGTTAAGCTGACATTATTCAGATGCCTACCCATTAAGTAATCACAGTGAATTCCGATTGGTCAGATTAAGACAGCTGGTTATCCCTGGAGTAGAATCGTAGGGTCAACCCCACTGCAGAAGCATGGACTCAGGTGGGAAATAGATTATTCCTGAAAGAAAATTAAAAATAAAGAGAGGAACTTTCTCCATAAGTAGGAATAAAGGAATGTTGCACAGGCAGAGCCAACAGATATCTGGTAGACAGAAGCATAAATAGAATCAATTATTCTGAACCCTATTCAAATTGTTTCACTATGACACGTATTTAAACCAAATAACATTGATTTAACCTGAACCTTATTTCATGGAAGCAAAAGAAAATTATTGAACTACAGATACCAATAACAGACATTAGTATGGCAATTACAAGTTACAGAGCATTTTCACATATCTTATCTTATTTAATTCAGTCTTTCAGATGAGAAATTCCAAATTCCTTGCCTAAACATTTTTCAAGGTCACACAAATGTTTGTGAAATTTTGAGAATCCAAAGATTATTTCTAAATGTTTCAACTGTATTCACAAGTTGTTAGGAAACTACAGTGTAAACATCTGAGAAAAACTCATGGTTGTCAGTTTTATTGTGCTAAGAACTGCAGTGGAAATTCAGCCAGAGACTCATCAAGATATATTTCTGGGCCAAAGGCCAAAGTTCCTGGATTGGTCATGTCTTCTTTTCTGCAATCTGTATTTTACCCAGGACCCAGGGGTCACTCTAATACTAAAAATACAGCTTCCCCACCTCCTTTGAAAACAACTTGACCAAGACTTTTACCATAATATTGCAGAAAAACATGGATATGTGTGCTCATTTACCCAGAAATGTGCGGTTAGTATAAAAATCTCAAACAAATGATCAAAAGGTCAAAGCTGGCAAACTCTTGTGATGGTTTTGAACCGAAATGTGAGTTTTCTCTGATGAAATTTAGTGGTCAAAAAACACAGGAAGAAGACCCCGTAATGTAGTATTTAATAAGGCAGGGAATAGTAATAAATTGTGTTGGTATCTCACTAAATTTAGAGTGAAAATTAGAACCTGATTCATAGGTTGGGAGGAAAGACCAAACATACTAAATGAATTAGTTTTGCTCTTTGTTAATAAAAATAAACAATATTTAACATAAGTAATGTATTGCAAAGGTTACTGGTGTTGATACTTTTTATTTTTATCAATAAAGGGTAAAATTCTTATATGATCATTTTTAAGATTTCCTAAATCTCTGAGTAAGGCCAACAAATGAGGGGTTATCAAACTCAACAATTGAGAGTCACATCATGTGATGCTTTAAAATGTGCCTTTCTACAAAGGCATGGCAACCATTGATCAAACCCAACTGGCAGTTGTAAGGTCAGTAATCCCGAGGACAGAGTTTATGTAGTGCTGGTAGTTAGAAAAACTAAAGTTGATGCATCTGTCAAAACTCAAAAATATTTTCACACCACTTGACATGGGAGTCAAGTGAAAATACCTGTTCTCTGGAGGAAATGTCAGAGAACTAGAGCTGGAGAGAAGATGAGGATAAAAAAAGGAAGTGAAAGGTGAATTTTAAATCCTCATCCTCTAACTGTGTCTTCACTCAACAATGTTTACAGGGCCCTTTTCTTTTCTACCAATTGCAAAATGGTGGGGGGAAAAGCAGCCTGCATCTGTCTGCCTTTTTATTTTTTATTTTTATTTTTTTACGCCAATCAGTTACTGAGCAGTATAAGAAGGAAGCATTTTAGGGGATGCAATTTCATTCTGTAAAGAGTTGGGAGGCACACCTTAGACTCTATAAGCTGCATCTGAGAGAATTATCTAAAAGTGAATTCAAAGGAACCTGATCAAAATCTTTGATGCATTTTTTGAGTTTGAGCTGAAAATAAATGTAGTTCTAATAACCAAGATTCTTTTGCAAAAGAGACTGGTCCAGAATCAGTTAAGACAAATATCTAAGTGTATCATATCTGGTTAATCTGGAGTCTCCCCATTTTCTAAACAAATAACCATTAAAATTATTTAAAACCCACAATTTAAAAAGTTTTCATCTTAGTGTGTCATATGAACTTTGACATGTTAACATTGTGTTGAAAAAAAGGTTTCAAACAAGTAGATTTATCAGAGATCAAGCAGCAAAATAAGAGATATCGTTATGGAAGGAACGATGTCACCTTGCCTAACCTTTCATATGACATCCAGCAGGTTAAGGCAAAGTTAAGAAACAGATTAAATCTCAAGAATGAATATCTTGGCCTCTCATTTTGAGCATTACATCCTGAACATGGACCTCCACCATATTATAGTTCACTATCACCATTTCAGGAAAGAACACAAAGAGCAAAGCAAAGACTTGATGGAAGAGTTGATTTTATATGATCCTTACATCACAATATGGTGAATATTAAGTTTCTAGCAAATCGGATGGTGTATGCATGATACAAATATCAAGTAAATATTGATATAATACACAAAACATTTTACATATATAAATGTACTCATAAGACTACATGTTCTCTTGTTATCATCATAAAGCATGTTCAACATGTAAAAAGAAACCAGTCCTATCCCCCAAAGGTTGCATAATCTAAAGACACAAATATTATTAAATATAATTATATAATTAAAGACATAAGTATTCCATACCTAAGAGAGTGACAGACAGCCATACAATGGGCCCTCATCAAATATGGTAACAACAATAGAAAAAAATGATCAATACAAAGCAATTTTCAGGGAATGGAAGAATCTAAAGGGTTAATCCACACTATCTCTGTGTTTCTCATTTTATATTCTTCCCTGAATTGCTACTCTCCAATAAAGTGTAAATAATTTGCATTCTAAAGGCGTAGGGTAAAAAAGTTTGCCAGGCTTGTAACCTAAGTGTACAAGATTACCACAGGTGCAGGCAATTAATAAGCAGATTGCCCTACGCCCAGAGTCCTCGGGGACCCGTCAAAAAGCAGTAAAGAGACATTTGAGATCTCAGCTCAGTTACAAATAGAATTAAGCAGAGAAAACTTATGCACCCTGTTCTCATTTTCTCCATTTTCTTTTGAAATTGAGAACACACATAGGAGTCACTTTGAAGTTAAAGCTGCCTGAATATGATATTATTGATTTCCATAATATGTTTTTGCTCTACAATGCGGATGTGCATTTTTCAAACATATTAAGCAAGGCTTTGATCTGATTTGTTCCACCAGAACACTGTATGGAGGCTGAAAACCATTTCTATATAAGGGTTTGCTGTGCTGAGGGGAAGATTGCTCTAGCTTGAAAGAGGTTAGAAATATCCCATCTGAAAGCTCTTTTCAGTCCTCCTCAGCCTAAACATTTTACTGAGATGGGTCAAAGGTCACCAACTGTCAAAACAAAGCCAAAATTACACAGTGCTCCTGCAAAGAAACTAAGCAGAGTGGAAACTCAGAGTTCACCAACGGGACTCCTTCATGTGGCATGTAACAAATGGAAAAACTGCCCTTAAAAAGCAACAGATATATTCTTCTAAATCCTACTGATTTTTGCAAGTTGTCCAGTAAGTTTAAAAGACCAGTTCCTTAGGTATCAATGTAGAGACCGAACAGAACTATTCTAGAAAGGGGTGTGTGGGGCTAGTCTAAACTTTGAACAGCCACTGGCCTGCACACTCCAAAGCACCAGATGGTTTCATAAACCTGAAGGTTCATAAATCTTCCTTTAAAGTTTCCAATTTCAAAAAGAGGTTATTTTCTTTGTGGGATTGTGGAGTGGGGAAAATTTTTTGCCATTGGGTATCTGACCCACAAAACCCTAATAGCCTTTTAAGTTTTCTTGCTCTACAATCTGGAGACAACCAGAGCAGAGACAAAGAGAACAAACTCAGAGCAGGACGTCATCTGCCGGCCAACTGACTGCAGAGAGAAGCCCTACGCTCTGATTTCTCAACCCTGACCATTGCATCACAGCTTAAGAAAGTTCTGAGAGCTTAATCATTCAGAGACTGTGTTATCTACTCATCCTTCAGCCAGGAACTTTATAAATGATTCTGATTTTTTTTTTTAAGTACAACACAATATTTTTAGTTTTTAAATCCTATTCAGCAGTACTCAGGGGGAAAGAATGGGTAAATGATTTCTCTGAGGCTTACCTGAATGGAGGTAATTTTGGCCTTTTGGGAATACAACTTTATCGCAAGCTCTTAATATACAAAAGCGTTTCAGCTCTTTCATTTGTTTGCCCAGTGAGAGCTAAAGTGGACAGTAAAGAAGAATACAAAAAATTGGAGGGAAAGAGGGCAAGACCAAAGAACGATTGGTAGCCATAATGTGGATTCTGGCTAGTTTCATTCATAAAGGTCTCTGTGCACACTCAGTGTGTAGGACATATGTGCACTACCTTGGTCCAAGGGGATTTGATGTCTCGTTTGTCTCATTATGCTAATAAATAATCTGACCAGGAAAGAGTCTACAAATGATAAGGGGTTTTGATTTAGATATAAAAATTAGTGAATCGGAAAAGGGAAACCGTTCTGGACAGATACGTCTCTTACATAGCTCGGCAACTGAAACATATACACATTGCATTATTTTATGCTCCCATATCCTGTTCTACTTGACCCTCCATTTCATATTAGCATAATTTCCTCCCTCTCCCAGATTTCTTCCTTCCTGGTCTAACCATATGAATACCTTATCTTCCCGTTTATCACAATGTTCTTAGAAGGACCAAATAAAAGAGAACATAATTATAAAAGTGCTTTGTAAACTCTGGAGCTTTAAAATAATTTTGGTTATGACTATTAATTTATACCCTGAAATATAGAAAAGATAGAGTGGAAAGTAAAACATGAGCAACATTAAATGCTTAAGATTGTTTATCTTAAATAACATTAGGTCCAACATCATTTAATAACTATGTAAACACTATTAGAGATTATTAGACTAAGGAGGATTTCAAACTCTATGAAAAGCAGGAAAGAAACTTTATGGAGTGACTTCAAGCTTCAAGGTATGTATCATAAGAAATTCCAACGGTCTGGCTTGATTCCTAATGTGAATGAATCATTAAAGGAGACTGTGGTCTTATTTCCCAGGAATTGTATACGCTGCAAAATGGTCACTGTCTGATGTGGTTCATACTCTGTAAGCAGGCAAAAGGGACGAAAGAGATTAGGTCACCCCAATTGGATCTTCCAGCTCCAAAATTGTCAAAGTATTATTAAATAAACTAAACAGACAAACAAAAACCCTAACGTCCCTATAAATTTAATATAAAGATACACAGTGAAAAAAACAAAATCTCCTACTAATTGGAGAGTCAGTTTAAATTCCACCTATTATGCTGATAAGTAGTACAAATATTTCTAAATAAAATATGCACTACACAATAAACGGAAACTTTAACAGCAATTTCAGACAAGACTTCTGATTATAAGATACTCCAAGGTATTCAAAATTGTACCACAAAGATGGTAATAGCAACACAAAGGCAAGTTTCTCTGTTTTGATTTGTATCCCCACAAAGCCTTTAGAATCTGATGTGTCCAGGAAAAAAAATAATTTGGCCAAATCAAAAACTTTCATCCTTTCAAGAACTGGTCATCATTAATACTGTAACAATCCTTCCAGATCATAGTTAATGGCATCCTTATCAAGAGAGCCCTCAGCTGCATTTTATGTCTGTGGATATGTATATGTTTATGTATGTGTATTTTTTTGTATTTCCTTACATTTTTCTTTTTTTTTTTTAAAGAAAATGGAGGAAAATTAAAATTCTTTCCTGATTTCAACGTTTTGTGTTGTATTTTCATTTCTTTCATTCAGATATTATGCTGGAAAGAAGGGTATTAAGGTAATAAGAAGTCTAAATGTGAGTCTTCATGCAGTGGAAAGTAGGATTCTAACATTCAGGTCCATGTCAATAGCTTTATTGTGGGGTGTATGTGTAAGTGTGTGTGCGTGTGTGTGTGTACATGTATATGTAAGTGACGTATTTATACATGCATACAACTTCCACTGCAGCTGAAGTACCCCCCCAAAAATTTTATACATCAACTGTTTAGTCCTGACAGGTGGAATCCAGCATGGAAAACAAATCCCTTTCTTAGCATTTGTTCAGCCTTCTTAATCTCTTCAAAAAACACAAGTGCAAGAAGAGGCAGCTTTTTTCCACACAAGCTCTTTCAAATGATAAGGGACTTTGGTACCTCTGGGGTCCTCTTAAACTGAAGCAGGTTGCCAAGAGACTTTCCATCCACTATCGACTACTTACATATTAACCCTTTGCTTAAATGGTACTTTGCTTAAATTATCCAGTAACTTCTAGATTCTGCCTCTCTCAAAAGATGTTCACAAGAACAAGTTTTATACACACACACACACACACACACACACACACACAATAAATAAATCAAATGTCACAAAGAGCGAATAGTAGGAAAATATTTCTTTTTATTGAGGTATAATTGACGAGTAAAATTGAAAGACAGTTAAAGTAGGTAACATAATGATATATGTATACATTGTGAAAGGATTCCCCTTTCCATCTAGTTAATTAACACATCATCACCTCACATGTTTACCTATTTTTGCTGTTGATATTTAAGTTTCATTCTTTCAGAAATTTTCAATTATAAAATACAAACATCAATTACAGTCGCCGTGTTATAAATTAGATCCTCAGATCATATTCATCTTATAACTAAAACTTTGAACCCTTTACCAACTTCCTCTACTTCTTCCACTCCCACCCTTTTCCTTAACAATCACTTTTTTATTCACCATTCTTTTGAGTTCAATTTTTTACTTTTTAAATTCCACATATAATTGATACTATTCAGTATTTGCCTTTCTCTGGCTTATTTCACTTAGCATAATGCTCTCCAGCTTCATCTATGTTATCACAAGAGGCGGAATTTCCTTCTTTTTATGTCTGAATAATATTCAATTACATGTATATATCACACTTCCTTTATCTCTTCATCTGTCGACAGATGCTTATGTTGTTTCCATACCTTGGCAATTGTGAATAATGTCTCAATGAACATGGCAATATGTATATTTCTTTGAGATAATAGTTTTATTTCCTTTGGATATATACCCAGATATGGAATTGCTGGATTATATAGGTTTTTTAAATTAAGTTTATTGCAGTAACATTGGTTAAAACAATTATATAATTTTCAGGTGTACATTATAATTTAACATCTGTATATTTTATTCTGTGTTTACCACCCAAAGTCCAGTTTCTTCAGCTACTATATATTTGATCCCCTTTACCCACTTCATCCTCCCGCAAACCACCTATATTTGACCCTCTTTAACTGTCCACCTTTCCCCTCCTCTGCGGCTATCTACCCTCTGGTAACCCCTGGTCTATAGTCCATGTCCATGAGTCTCTGTTTGTTTGTCCTTTTCGTTTATTGTTTTTAGGTTTATATCCCACATATAAGTGATATTATGTGATTTTCAACTTTTTCTGTCTGGCTTATTTCGCTTAGCATGATTATCTCCAGGTTTATCCATGTTGTTGCAAATGGCAGTATTTCATTTCTTCTTATGGCTGAGTAATATTCCATTATAAAAAAGTACCACAGCTTCTTTAGCCAATCATCTATCTTAGGACACTTCGGTTGCTTCCATGTCCTGGTCATTGTGAATAATGCTGCTATGAACATCAATGTGCAAATATCCTTTTGGATATGCGTTTTCAAGTCTTTGGGGTAAATACCCAGTGGAGGGATTGCTGAATCATATGGTACATCCATTCTTAGTTTTTTGGGGAACCTCCATACTATTTTCCATAGTGGCTGTACCAATTTGCAGTCCCACCAGCAGCGTATGAGGGTTCCTTTTTTTCTGCATCCTCTCCAACATTCGTCATTACTTGTCCTGTTAGTTATAGCTATTCTAACAGGTATGAGATGATATATCATTGTGGTTTTGGTATGCATTTCCCTAATAGCTAGCGATGTTGAGCATCTTTTCAAATATTTGTTGGACATTTGTATGTCCTCTAGGGGAAGAGTCTGTTCAGGTCCTCTGTCCATTTTTTGACTGGATCATTTGTTTGTTTGTTGTTATTGAGTTGTATGAGTTCTTTGTATATTTGGGAATTTAGGCCTTTAATGGAGACATTGTTTTCAAATACATTTTCCCATTCAGATGGTTGTTTCTTTACCTTGTTGATGATTTCTTTTACTGAACAGAAGCTTTTTACTTTGATGTTGTCCCATTCATTTATTTTAGCTTTTGCTTACCTTGCTTTTGAGGTCAAATTCATAAAATCATCTTTCAGTCCAAGGCCACTGAGTTTATGTCCTATGTTTTCTTCTATGCATTTTATGGTTTCAGGTCTTATATTCAGGTCCTTAATTCATTTTAAGTTAATTTTTATGTGTGGTGATAGAAAACAGTCTAGTTTCATTTTTTTGCAAGCGGCTTTCCAGTTTTCTCAGCACCATTTATTGAAGAGGCTTTCTTTTTTCCACTGTATGTTTTTGGCTTTTTTGTTGAAAATTATTTGCCCAGCTAAATATGGGTTTACTTTTAATGGTCCGTGTGTCTGTTTTGCTGCCAATACCATGCCATTTTAATTACTGTCGCTTTGTAGTATACTTTGAAGTCGGGCAGAGTGATGCCTCCAGCCTCGTCTTTTTTTCTCAGGATGGCTTTGGCAGTTTGGGATCACTTGTGCTTCCATACAAATCTGATGATTTTTTGTTCTATTTCTTTAAACAATGCCGATGGGCTTTTGCTGGGGATTGCATTAAATCTGAATAATGCCTCAGGTAATGTGGTCATTTTAACTATGTTAATTCTTCCAATCCAAGAACATGAATATCTTTCCATTGCTTTGTATCTTCTTTAATTTCTTTTAATAGGGTCTTATAGTTTTCATTATATAGGTCCTTCATGAGTGTCGTTAAATTAATTCCTAGGTATTTTATTCTTTTTGTTGAAATTGCAAAAGGAATTATTTTTTCAACTTCTTTTTGACACTATTATTAGAGTATGGGAATGCTATGGATTTTTGAACATTGATTTTGTATCCAGTAACTTTACTGTATTTGCTTATTGTTTCAAGTAGTGTTCTTGTGGAGTCATTAGGGTTTTCTATATAGAGAATCATGTCATCTACATATAGTGAGTTTGACTTCTTCATTTCCTATTTGGATGCCTTTTATATCTTTCTCTTGTCTGATTGCACTCACTAGGAATTCCAATGTTATATTGATTAATAGTGGCGATAGTAGGCTGCCTTGCCTTGTTTCTGATCTTAGAGGGAAGGTTTTTAATTTTTCACCATTAAGCGTAATGTTGGGTGAGTGTTTGTCATAGATGGCCTTTATTATGTTAAATTACTTTCCTTCTATATCAATTTTGTTAAGTGTTTTGATCATAAATAGATGTTGTATCTTGTCAAAGGCTTTTTCTGCATCTATTAATAGGATTATATAATTCTAATTTTTTAATTTGTTTATGTGGTGTATTACATTAATCAATTTCTGTATGTTGAAACATCCATGTGGTCCTGGGATGGAACCCACTTGATCGTGGTGTATAATCTTTTTAATATGTTGCTGTATTCGGTTTGCTAGTATCTTATTTAGGATTTTTGCATCAGTGTTCATGAGATATATTGGGCTGTAGTGTTTTGTTTTGTTTTGTTTTTTTGTGCTATTTTTACCAGGTTTTGGTATCAGGGTAATACTGGCCTCATAAAATGAGTTCGGAAGTATTGCCTCCTCTTCAATTTTTTGGAAGATTTTGAGGAGAATAGGGATTAAATCTTCTTTGAATGTTTGGTAGAATTCACTGGTAAACCCATCTGCTCCTGGACTTCTACTTTTTGGTAGGTTTTTGATGATTGTTTCAATTTCCATATTGTGGATTGGTCTATTTAGATTTT
This sequence comes from Rousettus aegyptiacus, assembly GCF_014176215.1. Lineage (NCBI taxonomy): Eukaryota > Metazoa > Chordata > Mammalia > Chiroptera > Pteropodidae > Rousettus > Rousettus aegyptiacus. The sequence goes on from NW_023416284.1 coordinate 68,086,527, forward strand.
CCAGTTTTCTTGATTCGTGAAGGTTGTATTCTAATTACTGGTCCATTTCTTCTGGGTTATTAAATTTGGTGTTAAATAATTTTTCATAGTATTCTTATATAAACCTTTGTATTTTTGCCGTATCAGTCATATTTCTGCAATATCAGTTGTAATTTCCCCTCTATCATCCCTGATTTTGTTTATTTGTGTCCTTTCTTTTTTTTTTTTTTTAGTGAATCTAGCCAAGGACTTGTCAATTTTATTAACCTTCTCAAAAAAACAGCTCTTAGTTGCATTTATTTTTTCTACTGTTTTTCTGTTTTCAATTTCATTTATTTCTGCTCTAATTTTGATGATTTCTTTTCCTCTGCTGACTTTAGGCTTCATTTGTTCTTCCTTTTCTGGTTTTTAAGATGAAGCATTAGGTTGTTTATTTGGGCTCGTTCTTGTTTTTGGAGATAGGCTTGCAATGATATAAACTTTCCTCTTATGACTGCTTTTGCCATGTCCCAAAAGTTTTGATATGTTGTATTATCATTATCATTCGTTTCTATCTATCTCTCTTTTTATTTCTTCCCAGAACCAGTTATTCTTCAATAGCATGTTGTTTAATCTCCATGTATTTGTGGTTCTTCCTGCTTTCTTTTTGCAGTTGATGTCTAGTTTCAAAGTAGTATGATCAGAGAATGTGGCTGGTATGATTTCAACCCTCTTATATTTGTTGAGGCTATCTCTGTGTGTCCCAGTATGTGGTCGATTCTTGAGAATGTTCTATGTGCACTAGAGAAGAATGTATAAGCAGCTGTTTGGGGATGAAAGGCTCTGTAAATGTCAATTATGTCCATCTGGTCTAATGAGTCATTTAAGGACATTATTTCCTTACTGACTTTCTGTTTGGATGATCTGTCCATATCCAACAGTGAGATATTTAGGTCTCCTACTACAATAGCGTTTGGTCTGTTTCTCCCTGTAGTTCTGTTAGTAATTGCTTGACATATTTCAGGGCTTCCTGATTGGGAGCATAGATATTAATAAGTGTATGTCTTCTTGGTGCATGATTCTCTTTATCATTATGCTGTGTCCCTCAGTATCCTTTTTTATCTTTTTAATCTTGAAATCTATTTCATCTGATATTAGTACCACTACTCCCACTTTTCTCTGAATGCCATTTGCCTGATACCATTTTCCACCCTTTCACTTTGAGTCTATCTTTGTCTTTGGAGCTGAGATGTGTCTCCTGGAGGCAGCATATGGTTGGGTTTTGTTTTCGATCCATTCTGCAACTCTATACCTTTTTATTGGAGTTGAGTTCATTTACATTTAGGGTGATTATTGAAAGATGAGGTCTTCTTATAGCCATTTTATCTTTTGCTTTTTGGTAGCTCGGTGTTTCCATTGCTTCCTTGTCCTTGTGTTTCTATTTTCTTTATATTGGTTGGCTTTTGTGGCTTTTGCATCTGGTTCTTCTTGTTTTATTTTACATACTTCAGTTCTGAATCTTCTGTATGTGGTTACCATTAAAATTATATAAAGGATAGTTATATATATACAGTTGTCCTTTCTTTTTCTGCACTAAAAATATACAAGGAGCTCATACAATTAAATAGTAAATATCTATCTATCTATCTATATCTATATCTATATCTATATGTAGATATCTATATCTATATCTATATGTATATATCTATATATAGATATAGATATATATGTATATATCTATATATAGATATAGATATATATCTATATATCTATATATATCTATATCTATATTTTTAGTGTTAACTCTCTATCAGATATGTGGTTTGCAAGTATTTTCTCCTAGTCCATAGGCAGCCTTTTCATTTTGTTGATTATTTTCTTTTCTGTGTTTTTTGGTTTGGTGTAGTCTCATTGAAAAAGCAAGATCTATATCTATATCTATATCTATATCTATATGTAGATAGCTATATATAGATATAGATATCCATATCTATATGTAGATATAGATATAGATATATAGATCTATATCTATATGTAGATATAGATATAGATATATAGATATATAGATATATAGATATATAGATATATAGATATAGATATAGATATAGATATAGATATAGATATAGATATAGATATAGATATAGATCTTGCTTTTTCAATGGACAAAGGAAAAGTAAGAGTTCTAATAAATCTGAAATTAGACTCTAGGAAGGCAGGCTTTTCCTTCCAAAGCCATAAAGGCCTTCCATGTCTCCCTGCATTACTTTCTTTTATCTCCACTCATCCGTTTAGTGATTAGCAGTCCACAGTATACATGGTTCACTCAGTAGCAATCATCCCACAGTCAGCTATAATATGGGCCCCAGTCTAGCCCCAGTAGGCAATAACTAGTGTTCACATACTGATTAATGAAGGGTATGAAAAGCAAGGTACACTCTACAGTTTAACAATCCATTGTTTTCTAAATTCTATTTCAAAATTGAAACACGTTGACCTGAAAACTGAGCTAGGGGACCTTAGTAATATATGGATAGAATATCATTTTTACCAATGGTAGCATTAATGGATTATAGAATTTGTGGGGGGATTTATTATTAATGTTATATTTTTATTTCTCCTAATTCCTTGTTACATCAAGTTAATGATATATTATGAATATACATACCATTATAGTGGCACATGGTACTGCAATTATAGTGGATAGAGAAAGACAAAGAGAATAAGAGATGCGGAAAGTAGAATTAGAGAAAATCAGCAATAGAACCATAATGAGTGGCAGCATAGCCTAGAGACAAAGTTCTCAAAGTTGCTTGAGATGCTGAACACAAGCAGAAAAGAAACAGCTTACATTGTGTAACAAAAACTGCACCAGGAACAAAAAATCAACTTCAGAAAAATATGATGTGCTAAAAACTGAAATTTAGACCAGTGAGAGAAGCTCAGTATAGCATAGCTAGATACTGAAATTCAAAAGCAGAGATAGATGTAAGGTCAAATATACAAATGAGCTTCAGGAAAACCAAAGTATAAAATAGTCCGAAAAGTAAATCATCAAGAGGCTCAGTAGTCTGATCAAAATAACAAAAAAAAACAAAATGGAAAAACAAAATACAAAGACTTGTGCAAATGGTCAAAGCCTGAAGATGTTTAGGAGTAAAAGCTTGGGACTTAGTAGAAAAATAAATGCAAGAAGCTGCAGCACCAAGAGCAAAGACTGCAAGGCAGAGCTCACAGCTACACACTTCTGGGAGCTACCCCAATTTTAATGCTTGGACACTATAGCACCTAAAAGTGAATGAAGGCAGGGATGAAGTCTTGCTATGGCACTGAACTGAAGACAATACTGTTTGTCAGTTTCTTTTTCTCATTAAACTTTAAAAGTAATGCACATTTATTCAATGATTATCAAGGCTTTCGGTTTACAATCAGGATTAGAAACCCTCTTTGATGACATATTAGATATTTGGATATGTTATTTGGTCATAAAATAATATTTTAAAGGAACAAAATCATACATTTCCTCATCTACAAATAAAAGATTACACTTGAACTTAGGATATTCACTATTCTATTGACATAGATAAAATCTAATTTAGATAAGGTCACAGTATTATGTAGAGATTAAATACTTTTATATTTATGCACAGCAATGGATATCTATACAGAAATATATATATACTAATATATCTTATATGAGCTATTATTCTCTTTTTTCTGGCCACAATAAGCACCTAATATTTGGAGAGATAGAGTCACATATTTCTCCAACTCACTCCTTCTCTTTGAGGGCTATTTCTTCTGTTTCCATCACCTAAATATAAACAACAATTTTGTTTTTAGATACTGTGTCCATTTCTAATTGACTAAAAGTGGAAGAAACCTAGTAAGTGCTATCTTATCCTTAATTTAATTACCATTGTTGATAAATTGGGAAAACAGTTATGATCAGATCTCATTCAGAATGATTAAATCTCTCATTTATCTGTCTTAGCCCAGGCTAAATTCTTGCTTGCTTTGTTCTTGAATTCTGCTTATTTACAAAGGCCACTAGCTATATTATTCTTCTACTTGAAAAATCAGACTCTTTATATATTTTCTTCCAGATACAGGAGCAAAAAGTATATCAAAGTTTGCTAAAACTTAATGATAACATGAAAATTAAAGCAAACTTGACTATGGCAGATTTTGCAGACATGTTTTTTAAATTCTCTTCTCAGAAATATTTTTATTAGATATTAAAAATGAGAATATTTTTTAAAAGAAAAATATTAAAATACTTTAGATAAAAAGGACATTTGCTTGTCCTCTGATTTTTTTTTTATAAAAAGAAAACCAAGTAAACATTTTTGAAAATATTACTGGAAACTATTTTTTTCTAATAGCAATAACACTACATTATATAAAATAGATTATGGTTTATCTTATAACTATAAGAATGTTTATATTGTTCAGCATAAAATATCAACAGATTGTGTTTTGTTGGATTTTAAAGGTGGATTTATTAACATCCTCAAATTTACATGTACTTGAATTTCCTACTATATCTTTTCCTTTCTCTGATAACAACTATGAATTCTAGAGAAAGAGAGAAAGAGAGAATGATAGAGAAATGAGCAGGAGAGAGGGAGACAAGGAGGATAGGAAGGACGAGAAGAAGGAAGGAAGGAAGGAAGGAAGGAAGGAAGGAAGGAAGGAAGGAAGGAAGGAAGGAAGGAAAGAAGGAAGGAAAGAGGAAGGAAAGAAGGAAGGAAGGAAGGAAGGAAGGAGGGAGGAGGGAAGGAAGGAAATGGGAAAGAACAGGAAAGAAAAACAAGCAAAAAATACTTGAACATAATTGGAGAGTAACACCAAACGCAGGGAATTTTTAGATGACATTCAATATTCAGAAGAAATAACAAGAGTGATTTCCCAGTATTGCATGGCTTTTAGCCTGAGTGAAGAATGAAATAATGTTCAGTAAGGTAGCTAAAACTCTGTTAGAAACCCAATAGTTATTCTAGGCACTCATGACCACTTGGAAATTAAGAGGAGAATCTCAGAAAGACCCAGAGAAGAGGAGCCCCACAAAATGTGTATATTTCTGGCTGACCTCTGAGTGTGTAAGGCAGGCTCCAAAGAGCACAGCTTAGAAATGAACTAAGGTATGAATTGCTACCTAAGAGATAGAGTTTAAAATTTGAATCTGGTAAATTTACTTGCCAGCTAAAACAAACAAGGCAAATCTTCAATAGACTATAATGAAATTCAAACACAATGTATCATTTACAAACATGAAAGTGCAAAATAAAATTACTTAACACATTAAAAAAAAAAACAAGAAAATGTCACTCATTATCAAAAGAAAAGATAATTTGCACGATTAAATCTTGAGATGGCAAAGGTATGTGAGCAAAATAAGAATTTTAAAATGATTATTGTAACAATGACCAATGATATAAAGATAAATATGCTTATAATAAAGGAAAAGGTAGGAATCTCAGCAGAGGAACTAAATGAAAAGAATCAAATAAAAATTTTTAAAAAGTACAATTATCTCACTTTTTAAAATTACTATAGAAATGACAACAAAAAGAGTCAGAATTTGAAGGTAGAGTAATAGAAATTATCTAATCTGAAGGATAAAGAAAAAATGTTTTTAAATGAATAGAGCATTAGGGACCTATGGGGCAATTCCAGAGGTCCAATTTACATCTAACTGGTGTCTCTAAAAGAGGATAATATGGGCCATAGTTTTGAATAAATAATAGCTACTATAGCCAAAATGTAATCAAATTGGTGAAAATAATAAATGTACAGATATAAGAATCTCAATGATACCCCAGTAGTACAAATTCCATAAATATAATGTCTAAAAATATTATAGTCAAGCAATTTGAAACAAAAACATGAAAAATCCCTGAAAATGACAATAAAAATGATAAAATATTTAATAATACATATTAACAAAATATTTAATAAAATAATAAACGATGATTATGTAACAACTTCCCATCTAAAATTTTGCAAGCCAGAAGACATTGGGATGATATATTCAAAAGCTGAAGGGAAAAGGAAAATGTAAGCTAGAATTTCATATTGAGCAAAGTTATCCCCAAAAAATAAAGGCAAAAGAGGAGACATTTTAAATTTTTAAAATGAGATTTGCCATAAGCAAACCAGTAATAAAAGAAACTTTAAAGGAAGCTTTTCAGTTTAATGGGAAATAATATAGAGATAAACTTGGACTTCTAGGAAACAGCAGAGAGCACTAGAAATGGTAAGTTTCTAGATCAATATATAATACTATTTTCTCTCTTAATTTCTATATCACATGTATAACTATTTAAAGCAAAAAGAGTAAAATATTCTTTTGTGGGTTTTATAATGTATGTATATGTACTACTATGACAACTATAGCATAAAGATGAAGAATGGAGGAAATGGACCTATATAATTCCAAAGTTTCTACACTTTATGCAGAGTGAAATATTAGTAATACTAAGTAGTCTATGAAAAGTTATGAGTGTATATTGTCATTTCTAGAGCTACTACTATGATATTAAAAGAACCGAAATATCATAAAATCTCATTTTTAAGATAGTGACTGTCACCTCAATCAAATCTAAAGATGTAAATAAATTTAGTTCCACTAGAGTAATCACTAGTGTTATACTGTTAATAAAACTCTTTTTGCATTGTGTCTTTTTAATATTCAGTGTGTTATCATTGTGTTGTATGATAAAAGTTATAACAGTTCGAAGGGATCTGTAAAGCATTGATTTAGTCAATACAATAACTAGATTTCTAATTTCAATTCTGTTGTTAAGAGGATTTTTTATCACTATTTCACATACAAGCATGTACACAAATATTTATCAAAGTATTATTTATAGTGGGAAGAGGAATAGAAATAATTTGGAAGAGTTTATAAGTAAAATGTGGGTGCATTCAATGAAATATTTAAAGAGAAACAAGAATCTAGAGATACATATAGTAATAAGAATATATTTTTTAAATATAACTGACTGGAGATATATCAAGACAAAGTTCAGTTTGAAATTTCTAAGACCATATCTTTGAGGTAAATTTAAAATGTATGCTCACTCAACAATACACATCTCAAAGGAACATAATCAAGAAATTCATATGAACGTGTTAGAATGGTTGTTTCTGGGGAAAAAAAGTAAAAGGAGTCAAGGAGGGAATAAGGTATACGTAATAGGTGATAGATGATGATAGATGATGATAGATGATAGATAGATAGATAGATAGATAGATAGATAGATAGATAGATAGATATAGATGATAGACAAATACATACATACATACATACATACATACATACATACATACATACAAGTAGGTGACAGAGGAAAAGAAATGAGAGTAGCTATACATTAAACAATAATGATAATGTATCATAAAGTGAAGAGAAAGAAATGAATAACACTACCTCTGTACCTAAGGTTCATTTAAAAAAGTAAAGAAATAAAAAAGGAATTGAATTTTCTGAACATCTTTTTTTTTTTTTCTCTATTTTTCTTCTCTGGATATCTAGAATTCAAGTCCACACTAGATTTATAACTTAAAATAATTGACAGGTTATATGAAAGATGCATTAAACTGTGCTGCAGTAATTCTCAGCAATTAAAATTGAAAGCATAAAGCAAAATATTTTCAGCGACCAGTATAGATATAGAGTCAGATCTTCAATACATTCACATCCCTAAAATCAAATGAAAAGTGACTGACAGGCTTGAAAAAATTGATTTGTATCACTATCTAATCATCTAGGCCAGAAGTTAACAAACAAGCTTGCAAACCAACTTCTAAATAAACTTTTAATACAGCCTATGAGCTAAGAATATCATTTATATTTTTAAACGGTTTTATAAGTACCTGCATAATAGTCTTCGTGTCACTTTTCACTAGCGAAGCCTAAAATATTTGCTTTCTGGCTTTTCAAGAAAAAGTTTGCTGGTTCCTGATTTAGACTCTGGAAAGTCAAAATAATTATTTCTGACACACTTTTGTTTGCATTATTTACTTTCCAGGTTACAAAAAAACAGTTTTATAAAGTTTTTTTGGTGGTAGTTTTTGTTTTTGTTTTTATTTTTTGGCCCAAAGGACTCTGACAATGTCTGGTTATCCCCGAAGGAGAATATGAGGAAATGTACTGCTGGCTGAATAAAAAATATTAATCAGATGGTAAACATCTAAGGTTATTTTGCAAGATAATTTCATTAATAAATATATTATCAGCACTAGAGTATAACGACTATTGTAGATTGTGTTTTCCAAAATGGACATGACAGAATTTTCCATTCCCTACACTTTTCTTACAATGACACGTCAATATCCCTTCCCAGTGATAGATGGGGTCAATTCTGTCCTTGAATGTGGGCATGCTGATGACCATGAAGAACATGATGCTATGTAACTTCCAAGGCTTAGGCTGGTTGCTCTTGGAACCTGACTTACATGATGTCAGGAAACTCAGAACACATGAAGAAGCCATGGGTAGGCATTCTGTTGAATAATCCCAGCTGAGGCCCCAGCTGACAGTCAACATCAACTACCAGACATCTGAGTGAGGAAGCCTTTGAGATGCCTGTATCCCTAGCTACCACCCACCTACAACCAGCATGAAAGACCCCAAGCAAGAACCACGAGAGGTAATAGTAAATTGCCTGCTATTGTTCCAAGTCACTAAATTCTGAGCTAATATTTTTGCAGAAACAGATGATCAGAACAAATATTTATAGTCTCTTTTATGAAAGATTAAATAAAAAAATGTTCTTAACATTATTCAATAAATTATCAAGTCAGTCATGTGCAGAGAAACCACTGTTACAAATGAATTATTTGGCCTATCTGATTTCATGATACCTTGCAAGGATTCGCTACAATTGGCAGTTGCTGGCCATCACTGGTTTATGGAGCTTTGTGAGCAGCAGGGAACATGTGAGATCGGGAACTTTCACAAACCATGACAAATTGTATTCATCAAATTTGGTAATAAAGTAACTATTTTGTCACAATCATGTTGGCACAGCCCCAATAAACCAGAAATTATATCAGTAATATTAATCAAAATTCCTTTTCTTATTCAATGTTTTATGCATACATCTATATAACTCCTTAACAAACAATGACATAAATTTTTTTTCCAAGAAAAAAAGCATATTCCTTCACCTTAGATCTTGAAGTTTACTCCTACTTAACCCTTTCTAAAAAAATAAGGCTTAAGATACAAACTTTTTGTTTGGTTTTTAGATTCCAAATCACATGGTGTTTGTCTGTCTCTGACTTATTTTACTTAGCATAATACCCTCTAGGCCTACCCATGTTGTCTCAAATGGTCAGATTTCATTTTTTTTTTCTTTTTTACAGCAAAAAAGCAAAGCTTTATTAGAAGGGAAAGTACACTTCCAGATGTGGAAGTGGGCCTGAGCAAGAGAAGCATGGCTCAAAAGGCTAGATTTCATTCTTTTGTATGACTGAGTAGTACAGTGTGTGTGTGCGCGTATGTGTGTGTACACCTCACCTTTTCTTTACCCAACCATCTATCAATGGATGCTTAGGTTGCTTCCATATCTTGGCTTATTGTAAGCAATGCTGCAATGAACACATGTCTTTTCGAATCAGTGTTTTGGATTTCTTCGGATAAATACCCAGAATTAGCATTGCTGGATCATATGCCAGTTCTATTTTTAATTTTTTGATAGACCTCCATACAGTTTTCCATAGTGGCTGCATCAATTTGCAATCCCACTAACTGCACAAAGGTCCCCTTTACTACATTCTCACCAACACTTGTTTGTTGATTTTTTGATTCCATTCTGACAGGTATGAAGTGATATATCTCATTGTGGTTTTAATTTGCATTTCTCTGATTAGTAACGTCGAGTATATTTTCATGTGTCTATTTGCCATCTGTATTTCCTCGTCCTCTGTTCATTTTTTAATTAGATATTTTGTTTTTTGATGTTAAGTTGTATGAGTTCCTTATACATTTTGGATATTAACTCCTCAACAAATGTATCATTGGCGAATATCTTCTCCCATTTAGTAAGTCGTCTTTTTTTGTTGATGATGGTTTCCTTTGTTGTGAAATAAACTTTTTAGTTTGATGTAATCTTATTTATTTATTTTTCCCTTTATATCTCTTGCTCAAGAAGATCTGTCCAAAAAATATATTACTAAGCACAATGTCTGAAAGTTTACTACCTATGTTTTCTTCTAGAATATATACGGTTTGGGTCTTACATTTAAGTCTTCGACCCATTTTGAGTTTACTCTTATATATGGTGTAAGAAAGTGGTCTAGTTTCATAAATAAACAAACAAAACAGAAACAAACTCATAGATACAGAGAACAAAATGATGGTTGCCAGATGGGAGGCAGTTTGGGGGAATAGGTAAAAAAGGTAGAGTGATTAAATAGTACAAATTGGCAGTTATAAAAACAGTCATGGGGATGTAAAGTACAGCATAAGAAATATAATCAATAATATTGTAATAACTATATATGGTGTCAGGGGGCTACCAGAGTTATCGAGATGATCACTCGTAAGTTATATAAATATCTAACCACTATGCTGTACACCTGAAATTAATATAATATTGAATGTCAACTGTAATTGAAAATTTTTAAATGTATATGTAAACATAATTTGGGGTTATAATGAAAGTAAAACAGTTTTAATGTCATCTTTTATGAACTGTGCTAAAATATGTCGCTTGAAAGGGAAAATACATATGATAAAGTCTTTTATAACATTACAAAACAGCATTTTTAGTTTTATGTTTCGAACGATAATATTCCTATGCTTGGAATGACATTGAAGTAAACTACAAGGAAAGACTTCTGAGATTCTTTTTGACAAGGACAAACCCATGACATTTTCAGAAAGCCTTTAGTCTTAGCCTTGGAAATCTGGCTGCTTAGGATAAAGGCAGGGAAAATGAGTAGGAAAGCTCTAAAGGTGGGTTGCTATTACTCAATGCAAATATATTCATTAAAATTGGCTAAACAAGAAGGTGTATTCCACTTTTAATAACTTTTTTTAAACACACAAGTATTCTGCAGATGGTGATTTTATAATTTAATTAACCTTTGAAAGAAGCCATAGTTATCAGTGGAAATGGGCTTCGATGATAAGATGCTATCTAGACCTAAGCTTTTCACATTTTATTTTATATATGTGCTATATAAAATTTTCAAATCCATCAAAAGCTGCCTTATTTCCACTTTTATATCCTTGACTTTCCTACAGAGTCACTGAAAACTCCAGTGGCATCATTTTTATGCGATTTCTATTTTGATTTGTATTGCTAGAAACACCTCAAATAATGGAAATGTTATGTGTGATTTTTTAAAGATAAATTTTCTAAAAACTTTAAAATGCTGATGAAGAATTAAAAAATATTTGCAGGTAATATATTTTTGTGATACACAGTGAGACTGTGACAATTATTTGAATATTTCAGAGCATACATACATATCTACTTACACATTATCAAAGTGACTTACAGAAATTTTAAAGTTAAAATATTCAAATAACACTCTATCCATAAGTGGGTATGTTATAGTATTCTGATCAGGGGACTGAAAAAAAAGGTTTCACTCTTTTAATCATGCTTTTTTTTGGTCATTAAATTTGAAAAATAAAATTATTAATGATTTTACTAATAGTTGTTTAGTGTGTACGATGACTAGCAACTTGATAAACTATTCTTAATTATTAAATTTGCTTGTATGTAAACAAAAAATTGAAAGGTTATGAACAAAAATAAGAAACAGATCTACACAAGCAAATGCAATGAACTCTGGAAATTGCTTGAAAAAATAATGGGAAGAAACCTTCTTTAATTAAAGAAACTTTAATTAAACTTTAATTAAACTAATTTGAGATTAAAGTTCTTGTCAGATTGAATCATATGGATATTACTTTATTTCGTAAACTTCATTTATGTAGACAAGAATTGAGAAGATATAGTTATTTCACATACTCATGTTCCCAAAATATACTTAAGTGATAAATATGTGTTCCTTTATACTTGATGTGCCCTTAATGAGAAATCTTTCTATAAACCAAACATGAAAACATCTCACAATTTCATAGCTGTTTCCTATATGTGAATCCATAATTTTCATTTATCCAAATTGTCTCTATTTTCAGATGCAGTTGAAAGTAAAGTCTGTCTCTTGTTCTGAAGTTATTAATAGAAGTTTATGGCCTATATTCATTCTATTTCTTTTTCTAAAGAAAAAGAAAAATGTTATAAAATTAATGCCTTTCTGGAAGAAACACCCTATTCCTCATCAATTAAGTTATCTAATAAGGTAAGAGTACAAAATGGCCCATAGGAGAAAGAACATTCAAATGTCATATCACCTATAATAGTATATCTCAAGTGGTCAGCAGATAATCTTTTGTTTTTTTAATCTACAAGAATTCTCTGACTTTCATGCTACTAATGATGTAGAAGTGATAAGTAGAAAAGTTAAATGAAGACTACATGACATATGCAAGACTCATAAAAGAATTCTTAGAGACCAAAATGGCACATAAACTAAAGTCCAATTTGAAGAAGAAATATATTAATAGGTTGCCATTCCTTCTCTGCATTAACTAATCAAGAAATATGCTAATCAATACATTGTTTTAATAACATGATTTAGAATCACACTCAAATTCCCTTTGACAGTGGCAAGTTTTCTTTTAAGGCTCCTAAGTTTTCAAAATGCTCTATTTCTCTCTCCTTTCTCTTTGGGAAACTAATTACTTTGGCATTTTTCCTTGAAGTAACATATTTCTCTCTTTTAATCATGTGTCTTTCAAGGTCACATGTGTATTTACTCACCAAGGCTTACCATTAGCTGTATAAGAAACTCAGTGGACGTAGTATGAGTAAAGAAGGCAAGGAGGAATATAGCCCGTATGGCAGGCAAAATATTTAGAGTTCCACTGCCAACTCTGTTAGTAATTGAATATTTTTACTGCACCTGTAAAATGAGATATTTGGTTAGATTTACTCTGAGGCTCTTATGATCTCAAACACAATGATTTAGGCGAATTAGAGATTGTTCAGAAGTTGTCCTTCAGGATGATTAATCTTCCTGGTGAATAAACAGATTGAAATTAAAATGGACATAGGCAGGAGAAAATGAAAGAGAAGCTGTTATAAATATCCAGGTCAAGATAACCTGGAGAGAGGAGAAAAGAAAATTGTATGGAGGTTAAAAAGCAGAATAATTGCAACATATCCTCTGGTTGAGTGTAAGTCAAGAGAGATGAACACAACTCTGAGAAGTTAAGTGTGGGTGACTGAGAATGTGGTAGTTCGAAAAAAAGCTGAATAGTTAAGGATTTTCTTTTAATAATTCTTGGCTGAAGACATATAGATTGAAATGTCTATTAGGTAGATGGCGGCTTAGAAAAATAGAGTTGGGATCATCTACATGGATATGACAGGTAAAGTTATGACACTGAATATGACAGCCAATGGGGAGAATACAGGTCAGAATGTCAAAAAAATGTTGACATGGCTAAGGAGTTATATAGACCCAGCAATCGAATAATCATTGGTGACTATTAAAAGAAAACAAAACAAACAGCTATATATAGAGACTTCTATTGTCATGTGTTCTAAATTTTAGAAAATTGTTACATTTTTATTATGGCCAAGTATAATGTCATTTATTGTAGATGTTTCACAGGTATATGAAATACATACACTTATATCTTGCATCTTGGTTGTTTTATCTCACATTTCTTACACACACACACTTACACACACACACACACACATGCCTTATGTTTTGAATCCTATTATTAAATGCATAAAGATTATTGATAGCCACGTCTCCATTGATAATTGTAATAATATAAAATACTGCCTTTTGCTTTAACACTTTTTGCCTTAAATTTAAACTTGCCTGTTACTAATTTTATAACTCCAGCAATTGTAAATAATTTGCTTGACATGGCTTTATTGTACTTACATTTTAACTTTCCTTAGTCACTTCACTTTCTATCAGGGTTTCTCAACATTGGGATTACTGACATTTTGGATGGCATAATATTTTGTTTTTGTGGCTATGCTGTGTATTGTAGAATATTTGGCAGCATCTCTGGCCTCTACCCAGTAGATGCCAGGACCACCCCCACCTTCAATTATGACAATCAAAAATGTCTTCACACATTGACAAATGTCCTTAGGGGATCAGAATCAACTCTAGTTCCTCATCTTTTGAAAATGGCTGTTTTGGATATATCTTATATCCAGCATCTAATTGGGTTGTGCCACTTTTAGAGAAACTGAATCATTTTTTTCTTTTAATAAGTAAACTAATATCTTTGATGTTTTGTTGTAATCTATCTTCTTTTATATTTTCTGTTGCTTATGTTTCTTTTGTTTTCCATCTTTTGTTAAATGGAACATCTTATATATTATCTATTACATGTGTACATGTGTATTTGTGTGATATTTTCTTTTTCTGAGAAGTTAGAAGGTTTATAATATGTTTTCTGTTCTTCTAGTGGTTATAATGATAATTTCACATAATCCGTTGACACATTTCCTTTCTTAAAAAATCCTCTTGGCTATATTCATTGATTCTAGGCTATCGACCATGAAAAATTAACATGCTCAAACTTCCATTCACCTTTTAAGCAGATGTAATTTGCTAGTATTTTAAGCTTACTTTTTGTTTATTTTATTAGAATTACAGAGAATCAAAATGTTGTGAACTCTTTGTCTCAGAAATCCTCATCATCACCCAGTACCTTTATACTTTCCCCTTGTACATTAAGAGTATATGTATGTCTATATACTTTATTTGTATTATATATTTTTTATATATACATTTTAGATATTTGCCTATCTATATATAGATCTACAGAGAGAGTATTACATATTATTATATGCATATATATGTGGATATTTATTTTGGTCAATAGAGCATTCCATCAAGGAATTAATTTCTATTTATATTTCAACCCCCAAATGATAAAGAGCTTTGCTAAACAATTGTCAATTTAGTTAATTTCTAAATATCAAAGTATATGTTACATTAGTAAGAAATATTCATTTAATGAATTTTTTAAAAAAAAATAGCTGGACATGTTATAGCTAAGATATTTTCAACAAATTCTAATAGAAAAATATATTGAAGGATGGTGATTGTGTAGACTGGAACTGTGAATAACTTGTCCTGCTTCTCAACCAGAACTCTTTCAATATAGAAAATGATTAACAGTAGAGGAAGGCAAAGATGATAGTGTGTCAGTACACGTATGATCTTATGAGTTGTTGGAATAATGAAATAATTTTCTTCAAATCAATACAGATTTGCTGCTCTGACCTCTCAAGTGCCCTGACTCCTCTTGACTGCCTTGGTCCTTCCCTTGGGATCCCCACAGTTCACCACATTGCACAACTAAGGAGTTAATGCTTGTCAGTCCAGGGAGCCTTAGGGACCCTGGTCTATTGCTGCAGCTCTCTGTTCTGTTTGGTGGTGCCTGTGCTAATTATAAGATTAAAATTATCCTTGGTATGGCTCAAAGTCCCACTTTCTATTAGGTAATGACTCGATAGATGATAGATAGATAGATGATAGATACAGATAGAAAGATGGTGATGATAGATAGATGATAGATAGATGATTGATTGATAGATAGATAGATAGATAGATAGATAGATAGATAGATAGGTGATAGATAGATGATAGATAGATGATAGACAGACATTCCTAGAAGTGGGCATGTTTCAGATCCATTCCCCACATTTCTCATTAGGTAAGGAATATACACACGCATAATATTGGAGTATGAAGAATCTTTTACAACGAAAGTTATTACCTGTGCCAATTAGTACTAGCATACTACCAAATATTTAAAGCTTTTACTTGAAAAAATGTAATTGCAAAGTTTGAATCTGTGAAGTCTCCAGACACATGATTCTTAGATCTGGCATTGTGTTATATCAGACATTAAAATTTGTCCAAAGGAGTAGATAGTTCAGAACAAGCATATTAACAAGAAACTGACAGGATAAGCTAATATAGAGAACTCATAAAACTAGATCAGAAGATATGGATATTATATCAGTGAAAAAAAAAGAAAAAAGAAAGGAATTACACAGAAAATTTCCAAGTGCTTCCATTATGGCTTTCTTATTTAAGGAACAAATGCTTTCATGATACCGTCAACAGATTAAGAACTTGGATTTTGGAGTTATTTAGGGAAGTTGATGAGCAAAGGTCTAGTAAGAGATATATACTGGACAAAGGCACTTATGAAAAAGAAATGTATGTCTTAATATGTATGAAGTTAATGTAAATAGTAGGCAGTGATTAAATCATACTTTGCTTATCCTGACAACAGTACAATTCAAGTAATCACTATTGCAATTGATCCTTTCTCCAATGTGCCGTTCATATTTTCTGATATTTTATATTGAAAACAATGTATATCCTATCTTATCTTTTAGTCTGAGTTTTGGAAGGTGGTTATTTGGAATTCTAAAGTCCATACTACAAAATACTTTTAATTATTCTCAAATTTCACTTTATTAAGAATAATTCATTAATAAAAATTGAAATATCCTTTTGATATATTGATTCTGATGATTTTGTTGTTGTTATTATTGTTTTGTTTTTTTTAAGCACCTACAGCACTTGGTATACCTAGGTGGTCTCCCATCCAAGTACTAACCAGGCCTCATTCTGCTTAGCTTCTGAGATCACAGATGATATTCTGATGATTTTTAAAACTCTTAATATCTTTTGCTTTTTAATATTACCCACTTTATCTTATAGTAGACACTTTTCAAGTTATGTGAAGCATTTTAAATACTTTTGCATTATAAAGGACATTAAAAAATAACTTCATACTTAGAAATAGATAAACAAAAGAAAATATAAAGAGAGTACAAGCTCTATTCTTAATTTGGAATGAAAACCAACTTGATGTAACTTAATGTTAAAAATTAGAGTCATTTAGAGAAGATGGCAAAATTGTTTATTAGTTTCAGGTGCTGAAAATATCATGGTGCTTGAACATTATTTGAGCTATTTATTCGACTACTTGACAAGAATTAATCATCAGCTCTTAGTTTAATCCTAAGTCTTCAGACCAAAAATGGCAAACAAATGAATTTTTTCAAATAAAAACAGGCAAGCCCATTCTTAGTGAACTTCTTTATTGCTCTAATTAACGGCAGGGTTTGAGAAATGAGAGATTTGCGAAAGAGCACTTACTAAATTAAAGTTAAAAATGGGTAACATATATAGCAGAAAAAAATAGGACAACTATGACTTTTTACATGAAATATACCTTTTGCATTATTTAGATATTGCAATATCCAGTTAACAGGAAACATGGGGCTGTAAAGCAACAGAAAGCAGACAAGAAATTCCACAGAGAAACGCGTACCTCTTTGGAAGTAAATAAATCAATTGGCCTCCATTGAATAAACACGACTCAGGTTTTCTTAGATTATTCTTTCCTGGCTATCTCCAAAAGTTGCAACACCTTTACATTTTAAGATTAAGTTGTCAGTTCTTATGACAGATTTCTCTACTCTTAAGTTTCTAGGAGAGGAGGGAAATGTAGGGCACCATTAATTTCTCTACCACATGGCACTGCTCTCTTAATAATTCATATTTTCACTGTTCAGGAGAAAAAGTGGATACCTCAAGTGAGTGTATGGAATCTTGACCCAGCTTTAGATTATAAATCATCACACTCGAAGGGTATGATTCAAAATCTAGTGTTGCTTAAGCTAAGACAATTAAGAAGATAGTTTTTAAGTGATGTTAGTTTGGTTAAGATTTCTAAGTCCCGATTAGAGCATAAGATAATTGCTGAAGCACAAACGTGGCAGTAGCAACTATAGAAAAAGTAAATGCCACAGAAAGGGAGTTTTTTTTTTTTTTAAATTACCTCATCTGTCAATTTTACTGTAAGAGACATATGGTAAAATTGAAACTAAAGGTCACAGGCTGCTTTAGATGCATGGACTTAAAAATTAGAGAAAGGCGTCAACAACTTAGTTCTTATTCATTATAATCATTTCATTTAGGAAATCTCTAAAAGGCAGTTGGAACTTTTGAGCCCATGAAAGATGAATTTTTGTCACTTTAGCCCCAGAGTGGCTCGAGGTCAGAGAAATAAAGTAATCATGTGCTAATAACAGTTTATCCACCCCTATCCTTGAGGAGTATAGAAATGACTGCCTAGAATTTTGCTTTACTATATCATTTACCAGGATGTGAGTATGTGTATGTGTTTGCCCTTGAAAACTACTATATTGCTTCCCCAAAATAAAGGCCCTAAGGTCAGGAATGATTTCTTGTTTATCTTCAATATGGATTCACAGCAAGGTTTGTTAAATGATTTATTTCCCAACCCTCCACATTCTTTCTGATTCCTCTTGAAGCAGTAGTTTTTTTAGCATCTAACTTGACTGAATTACTTCTTTTATACCCTTGACATTTAATCTCTCCAAACCTCTGTTTTTTAATCTGTAAACTGGGGGTGATGACATAACTTTACATATAAGTTAAAATCAAAATAGATAACCAAATAAAAGACGCAGGTTAAATCAAGTACCATAAAAATATGCCATTATATAAAGGACAAAATAACATGTAAAAGCAAGAAAAAAATGAGGGAAATGTAATGAGAAGTAACAAGGAACCGAAAATTCTATTTTCTGAATCTTTATTCTATATTTCCTGGTATTAAGTGTAGTATTGGAAATTTTGACTTCACTCAGCAAATACGAATTTAAAAATATATATACCCTTTGATAACACATGAGACACGTAGGTGAAATATAATGCTAAATTCAAGAAACTGCAAAGAAATAAAGGTAAATTTTAAAGTGAATGACTTCCAGAATTTTACAAACTAGTTTCCAGACCTCACCTTCATCATTTCTTTCATTTCCTTTTGGTCTAATTAATCAAAATTCTTCTTAGAATGTTCATTTCTGGCCAGTATGTCTTCTTGAATATGAATAAGAAATAAAATACCATTTGATGTTTGAAATTATGGGAGTAATCTCAATGACGGAAATAGATGACTGGTAAAAGGGAAGCGAATGCCTGATTAAATATATTCATGAAGACGTCGAAGGCTTATAAAGCCAATATCTGGGGAAGAGAAAGCTGTAGGACTACCAGATCTTCTCTGGCAAGACGTGTTTTCTGAAATTATCACCACCATGGACAACAAAGGGTTGTCAATGAAAGGTATGTTCAATAACTTACTGAGTTGCTGGCTTTATCAATACTTCTGTGGGGGTACTAATTCGAAATTTTAGTCAATATTCTCTTAGCAAGAGGTTTCAGCTTTACAGACTTTAGAAAAGCTATCTAATCATTGCTCTACAAAGCAATTATACAAGGCACAATAGAATAGAACAGCAGTTTTCAAATGGAGGAATCCTTCTTCTTCCAGAGATATATAGATAATGTCTGAGATATTTTTGGTTTGTCTTAATTGGGGGGTGAGGTATTGGTATCTAGTGGGTAGTGGTCATAGATGGTGCTTAACATACTACAATGTACAGTACAGCTCTCGGAACAAGAAATTATACAGCTCATATTGCCAACCATGCCAAGGTTGAGAAACCCTGAACAAGAATAAGATCAAAAGTGTAATTTATCACAACTCCGGAAGGCAGAAACTAACATTTTCTGATTCCCAGGCCTCTTATGTGATTTGGGCAAGATGAGTCAACCTGATAAAATTTGCAACTTTGAAACCAAAATATAGACAATGGTAACAGAATTGTCTCTTACAATACTTTGTCAAATTGGATTTAAGCCTAATGACATTTCAAAAGGAAAAAACAGGCTACTAAATACTGTTTATACTTTCTTGGCTGACATTTATAAGAAAAATAAATTAGTACAACCATAAAATTTATTTTATGAAACAAAGAACCAAAAGATTTATCTACTTTATCTCATCTTAGACTATGAAAATCCTTCAGATGATAAATGTACAGATAAATGTATTCAGAGTTAAAGAATATCTATCCAGTTGTGAATCTCTTAGAACCAATTTCTCTACCTGCAAGGTACTTTTTATTTACACCTATAGATAAAATATCCATTCAGCTATGTTACATGACTATAATGGACATAAACTTTAGGGAAACATCATGTTTTCGAAAAATTAAGTCTTACATGAATCATCTCACAACATTAATATTTTATATTTTGTAGCTAGAAGTTTGTTTAGTTACATTCTATACTAAGTTGTTTTTAGATATTTAGGTTTAGGTATTTTTTTTTCACACAGAAATCTTCAGCACTTACCTACTTTTATCTCGGACACTCCCAAGTACATTTATTGAGGATTTTGTAAAAACTTTAGTTTTCTCCTCAACACATTTTTATATCAGATGTTCTGTTGGGGTCATTTAAAGTTAAAAAGTGATTTTGACATATTATTTCTGTCCATTAGAGGTGCATCTCTGTCCATCTGCTGAGATAGAAAATTGATAACTAAATAATATAAAATAATTGTCAAAGATTTTTAAAATAGGCTTTTAATAGAGAAGAAAAAGTGGATAAAGTCAACTTCCTAGGGCTACTGTTATCATATAATCAAAGACAAAATATTGTTCTTTACAAGTAATGGCAATGGCCTCTTCAAGACATCGCGGCTACTGAGGCGGCTCCTGTTACATGTATGCAGACTGAGAGCACACAGGTGTGTGTGATGCAAGACGAGGAAGTGAAAATGTGACAGTACTGCTGTCCAGCTTCCTCCATCTGCTGGTAATGGGACTGGGAAAAGATCACGTAACATCTCTAAGAATTCTCTTTCATCAGTGTAATTCGATGATCATAATGAAGATCGAGGATATCTCAGGGTTATTGTGAAACAAACAATTTTTTTTTTTTAACTTAAAGCTTTTAGCAAAGTGTCAAGCAAACACACGGGGTTATGGAAATAAATTAGCAGATCTAGGCTACAGCATCATCTTTATGATAGTATTCTCTTCATATTCAATATTAGCAATCGGTCAATCATGTGCTTATTCTTATTAAGTATGAATGTAAAACAAACAGATCGACTGGGCTATTCTTGCCATTTCAGTGTCTAAATGAAAGCGTTAGTCAACAGAGAGTTAAACATTTTTTTAATCCTAGAGAGCTAGGATGTTGAAAATTTTCAGAAATTCCCAAGACCCAAACTATCTTCAAGGATTGACCTAAACGCTCTGGCTCAGAATTAATTTAAGTTTCAAATGTTTGCAAGGTACAGAAGCACCTCTGGGAGCAATACAAAAATGTAGGGAGTAACCTACTTCTCAAATTACATATCTGTGCAAATATAATTATATGTCTAAATTTACACAGTGGAAGGTGTCGATTCTTCCGCACCTCAGCCATTATAGTACCAAGTTATGCAGAGGGCAGTAGAAAGAGATAAGGCTGTCCTCCACAGGATGACTTTTGATAACCTCAGTTGAATAGATCATCTGAGAACGGCTCCTGTTTTTGTTTAAGCAGGATCACTCCTACTCCTGCTGCTGCTGGTGTCAAACCTGCTCCTGTGCAAGAGCGTGGACTCCCTGCCCATCTGTGCTGGTGGGGCCGTCAACTGCCAAGTGTCCCTCCGAGACCTGTTTGAGCGTGCAGTCATCCTGTCTCACTACATCCACAACCTCTCCTCAGAAATGTTCAACGAATTTGTAAGTACAACAGTTCATGTTTCTGCCCAGAAGAAACCTTCACATGAATGACTGGGCTACACTACACTTTAAATAAGGAAAACGCAAGAGCGAACTTTCAAATTATGTACCTTCTAGACAAAAGAAAGCATCAGTTTATAAAATGTGAAACAAGAAGAAAGGGACAGTTTCATGAAATCTCAACAGTTCTTAGAGAGAGAGAGAGAGAGAAGTTCTGTGGTGCTTCTTTTTATAAGGAAAATAATCCTACTGTATCAGGGCTCCACCCTTATGGCCTCATTTAACCTTAATTATCCCCATAAAAATTCTATCTCCAAATTGGATGTTGAGGCTTCAACATATGAATTTGGGGGGACACAGACACCTAACATAAAGTACTTTTAGGTGTGGCTGAGGAAAAAGAAACATGTTGTTGATTACTCATCCTTACATGGAAGGTGCATGTCTCCTAAGGCATTCTTCACCTAGCACACTGCAGATATCCAATAAGTGAACATCGCACTGCAGTGAATTGGGTGGATTGAACAGAGTTAAACTAAGCTGAATACATGTTAGGAAAATAAACAAGTAACTATAGCTAGGCTTTCTGAAACCCAAGAATACTGTGAATTATTTGTTCTAAGAATTCCAGTATATATGTTTAGAATTAAAATAGAGGGATTAGTTTAGATCTGGAAACAATTATTCTCGTTCTGATTAAGATACTTTGAAAGTCGTATGTTAACTCTTTTAGGTCAATAAAGGATCATACATTGGATTAGAGCTTTGATAAATCAAGGGGTTTCCATAAAGAATGTGGTTCAATGATTGTAATAAATGTGTATTTATATAGTTCTTTTTATTCACTATTTTTCTTTCATCTTCCATTTTTGACTGGCCATCTTTTGTCTTCAAAATCTTCTTAGTAATCTCTTTCAACATTTTTTTTAAAGATTCATTTTTATTTGTCAATGCATTTAGCTATTTTTCTCCTGTTCTTATTCTCAGTACATTGCTTAATATTTCCTTAAATTTTAGGCCTTGTTTTTCGAACATTATTTTGTCATGATCGGCAAATTGTATTCTGTATTAATGATGAACATGATAAAATATATATATGTAGATTCAGAGATGAGTCAAAGAAAAATTATAATGTTATAATTCCTATTAAAGAGCATATCAATTCAGACCTACAGTAAACAAGAGATTAAAAGGCTAAATATAGGTATATATGCACCATAACATTTGGTTTAAATACTAAAGAAAAATGATAACTAATTTAATATTTTATATTTTTAGTATTTTTAGTGTTTGCTTTCCAAATAGTAACCTGTGGGAAGGTTGAACTTAAACAAGGAATAAAGATAAGAAGAGTTTGGAATTTAGAAAGCTTTGATTTAAAAAAAAATGTTTATAGAAATAATAGAAAGAAAAGGCAGAGAAAAGGGTGACTTTAAATTTTGAGTTTCAATTTGTATGTGGCTTTCATTTTAAAAAAAGTTATACATGTATCAAATTTGTTAATATTTTGGTAATAGGTTCACTGATTCAATCAAATGCCCAAATCGCCCTAATTGAAATCCTTGATCACTTCCAGGATAAACGGTATGCCCAGGGCAGAGGGTTTATTACCAAGACCATCAACAGCTGCCATACTTCTTCCCTCTCTACCCCTGAGGACAAGGAGCAAGCCCAACAGATCAAGGTGAGTCTTTTTCCAGGTTTCTCACCCAAACAACTGAGGCAGTACACTGGTATTACCATGTTGTAGATTATTGGAGGCACTACAATAGGTAATGATAATTGCATGTTCAGAGCAAAGAGGAGGAAGAGTAAGTAATCAAAGAAAAATTACATTATGTAGTCAATGAATTATTAGTAAAATCAAATTCTGACTAAAGATTGTAGCAGCAAATTAAATAACAAATCTATAAATTGTCCACATAGACGACATGATGTTAACTAATGCCTTAGACCCAAGACTTCATATATTACACTGTGTGAAAGCATGAGATGCATTAGACTTTCATGTGTAAAATGTAAGGTTTGCAAAATTCATAGATATGTAAGAACTGCAAATGCAACTTTATTTATAACATGTTACTAGTGGCTCCTACAAGGACAGCATTTCACATTGTCACATTACTGACCTCTGCACCATCTGAACCACCTCTTCTGGATTTTCAAGCCTCTCCCAGTTCTCTTACTTCATTATTCACTCATTTGTTTGCGACCTCTTTCTTCCAAATGATAAGTCTTCCCCCAAGGCAGGTCCTGTAAAATATGATGCTTTGTTTCTCATGACTAAGATTATGCCTCTATTTTGATGACGACAACATGACTAAGATTATGCCTCTATTCTAATGACAACAAAGACTACATATGGAGCCCAGATCATTTATCTCAACTTCTATTTTTTAATCATTATAAGTTTTCCCTTCTAATTCCCTGCCAGAACATAATTTAACATAATTTAAAATAAACATCTTTATATATTTACCCCCATAAATACAATCTGTTCTCTCTTTATAATTTTGTTAATGGTACCAGCATTTTTTTATGACATTTAAGCTCATCAATAACAATTATGATAATAATAAAATAAAAGAAAGTAAAGAAGGAGGAGGAAGAAGAGGAGTTAAAATTTATTGAGAGCCACTACCCTGCCAGACACTGTGCAAAGCACTTTATGTGCATTTCTGAATTTAATCCTCACACAAAATCCTGTAACATAAGGTACTGTTATTACACTTACTGAGATAAGGACACAGAGGCTTGGAGAGGCTATAGAATTTGCACAAGTCACACCAGTAGTGAGCAGTGGGCCTGGGCTTCATCCAGTTCAAAACTCTCACTTTCACTGTTACAATACCCTCCGCAAAACTAGACTGCCATGCATGATATGGCCTGCTCTTTACAGTTCCTTTCTTTTATATCCTTGTACATGTCTCCATTGCAATGTTTATTCAATTCTTCTCTATTCTTCATGTCCCTTACTACTAGATTAGTTCATGGACATCAAGAAAGCAAATATTTTAAATCAGAGCTGATCAGCTCTGAATGTTCATGCATAATCCTGGTAGTAGTAAACTAGAAGGCAAAAACCTTCATTGTGAATTCCTTCAATGCTGTAACTAAAGATAGAATTGTGCCATTTTATTCACCTGAATACATTAATAAATAGACTTCTCTGATAGCAGCATGGGGCAGGGTTCACAGATTGAGGAAGCATGTTTCCGAATTCCGTGTCTTCTTTGTTGTTGCTTTGTTCTAACATTGTAAAATAAAGCTAAAACTCACAAGTGAACATATTAATAAATGACTTGATTCATTAATAAGAATAAATTTTCAGGTGAAAATGATTTGGACCCTTTGTCATTAGCACTGGTGAAATCTATCTTTCCTAAGTCAGAAAAGGTACAAATGGAGTTCCAACAAAACTCTTTGGTTTCTCCCCTTGGACAAGCAAAGCAGTCAGATATAAAAATAATACCCTGAGCAGGCAAATGGTAGCATTTCAGAAGGAAAATAAAATTCTATGGGTTATAAATTAGAATTTTCATTGGAAGGAATAGTTATTTAAATAAGCCAGATTTTTTTTTTTTTTAATTTTAGCGAAGTGTAAGCCAATAGCTTAAATTTTATAATTTTACAAATTTTACCACCTACAAAAATTTTACACATAGAAATGAAAAAGAGGTATTTAGGTCAGTCTCCCTGATCAAAAATCATATGTAACCCATCATATTGTGCTTATTCTAATGCAATTGTTTTAACGGTTGCCTAGCACGAAGACCTCCTGAACCTGGTACTCAGAGTGTTGCGCTCCTGGAATGACCCTCTGTATCATCTAGTTACGGAAGTGCGTGGTATGCAAGAAGCCCCAGATGCTATCCTGTCTAGAGCCATAGAGATTGAGGAACAAAACAAACAGCTTCTAGAAGGCATGGAGAAGATAGTCGGCCAGGTGAGGGGTTTCTTCACACTTCATTTTTCTCATTGATGAAAGAGGTGACCTCTCTGATGAGGAATGAGTATTGAAATACTACACTTTTCAAGAACAAAATTTAGGCATTTTAAATTCTAAATTGCTATTAAATAAATCAAGACCTACTCATGTGTAGTGACAGATTCTATTGTAAGTGAGTCTTAGCATTCTACTGTGTTATTTGACAGGTGCAGCCTCCCTACACTGCAGACAAATCCACCCAAGCCTTGGTCTCTCCTCAGGCAAGCAGTTAAAATATTTTCAAAGGAAAAGAAAACTGGAAAATAGAATCTGCAAGATCAGAGTTTTCCTCAGAGCATTCCAGGATGCTTGTTTTTGAAATTCTGCTCATATTCTTCATCTTTTCTCCCCACACCAAAGCATCAGAGTGGGAAGGGAGAAAAAAGAAAATCAAAATCAGATTGGATGGTGTTTCTTCCCACTCCCTCCTGCCCCCTCTGCTAGACATATTTGTTAGAGAAGGAAGATCGAAAAGATGAGGCCACGCTAGATTTCAGTGGGTCACTAAAGAAGGGGCTATATCTTTTCTGAAATGTTCTTTATTTTGGAATCTATAGAAAGGCACATATCCTAAATTTTGTTTGGGGAGGCTTCAAAAATGAAACACATACATTGCGTTTAATCTCCCCAAATAATTTGTCATATTTAGATTGAGGTAACATTTGCAATATATATCTCCATTTAGATGGAGTAATTTCAACATGAGTAAAGTAACATCTAAACAGCTTTCTGAGATAATGTATCATCTAAAGAAAAATATGATTATAGGGATAATAATAGGAGGAATTTTATATTTCTCTTATTGAGTACAAAGTACATGTTATCATGTATCATTTTGGTCATTTTCATAGAAAAAGAATATATTCAACACAAATACAAAGCACATTTTAACTTTAGGACATGTGAAATAAACACCTAGATTTTCAAGTTATTTTCTTCATTACCATTGGCCAACTTTCATAGTCACTTATTTGCTCTATAATATTTCATTTTCTGTTCTTGTTTACTACATATTTATTTACTCTTGTTCGTATTATCGTCTCATGAACAGTAAATTTTGCCTTAGGACTCAAGCACCAATAAAAAACATAAAACAACTCAACAAACACACACACACACACACACACACACACGCACGCACACGCATACACACCACACAACACACACACGCTTTAAATTACAGTGGGGAATCTCAGGTTTCAAGAAATATTCTTAGTCTGCAGGAGAAAGTTATTGTAGCAATTAGAGTTTACAGGCACCCCGCATAGTATATCTCCAAACTAGCTGACATCCCTAGTTGCCAAGCTGTTGCTCATTCTCAGGCCCCTGGTCACTCCCAGCCCGTAAGCGCTCATAGAACGCTGAGAGGCACATGCTCCTCCATCATGTTGCTCAGTGGCCTTTTATTATCACAATCATGCTCCCACCCACTACTGTCCCTCACAACTGGTAGGGTTGTTGCCAGTACCCCCTTCTCATAGGTACTTTTCTTAGCACCTCCCACCTCACACACCTCAAAAGAAAATTGCTATTCCTCATAGAAATTTGGGGCTTATCTATCCTGGGTGGATTATGAAAGTCTCCTTACTACAGCAGGTCATCTGCACCTTAAAACATCAAGTAGAATCCTCATCGTTTCTAAGGTTTCTAGTACATAGACTATGTGGAGACTAGAATCAGCTCAAAGCAGGAAAAAATCAATGTAATTATAGTGATCTGTCAGAGGAAATAAAGACAAGATTCATGAAATGAAATAGTTCCTCAAATGAGAGGATCGAAGCTAGCTCCTTCATTGTCCTTTGGTCACATTCACTTCTACATTCAAATAGCAACTTTCTGGCTCTCCATTTATCTACTCCTGCACAAACACCCTTTATCTGTGATCATGTACATGTGAGGTAACTTATATATGAGTTTTGCTTATAGCTTTACATTATAAATAGATTTCTGATACACTGGCTCAGTAATCCATGCCTCTGTTGATAGTTTTACATTCATATCTCTTCCACAAATCTTAATTCAACATTTAGAAGAAACAAAGATAATCAACTACTAATAATACTACTAATAAATCACTCTCTTTTTGGTTATTAGGTTCATCCTGGAGTCAAAGAAAATGAGGTCTATTCTGTCTGGTCGGGACTTCCATCATTGCAGATGGCCGATGAAGACACTCGCCTTTTTGCTTTTTATAACCTGCTCCACTGCCTACGCAGGGATTCACATAAGATTGACAACTATCTCAAGCTCCTAAAGTGCCGAATCATCTACAACAACAACTGCTAAGCCCACATCCTTTCCATCTATTTCTGTGATGGTTCTTAATGATCCATCCACAGCAAGCTTCTTTTAGTTTTACAGCTTTTTAATGCATGCTTGGTGTAATGGGTCTCATCTTAAAAAATAAAAGCTGAGTCCTTGGAGGCAATTTGTCAAAGTTTCTTTTCTTCATTTAATAGAAAATCAAAAGACAATCCATCACTACCATTGAGAAGTTCCTATTAAAATTTGTCACAAATGGCAGAAGCTAGCATTACAAATAAGACAGTTATCAGCTTACTTTAGAGCCACAGTAAATTATTACAGGTCAAGTTATTAGAATCAAAGAATTTGACAATTATTAATTATGTTGGTTATGCTAACAAGAAGATTGAATTCTCAGGATTCTTTACAAAATCCAGCTAACTTTCACAGGGTTATGGCAGACAATATAAGTACTATGAATACATAATGCACCCAAATAACATGAGGTTTACCGAACAGTCTAAAATTATTTGGATACTTTCTTAGTACATTCGGGCTAATACTGCAGACTGGGTGACATAAACAACAGAAATTTAATTCTCACAGTTCTGGGAGCTGGAAGTCCAAGATCAGGCTGCCACCATGGTTGGATGAGGAGTCACAGGCTTTTCATTGTATCTTCACATGGCAGAAAGGGCTGGGGAGCTCTGTGGGCCTTTCTAATAAAAGCACTAATCCCATTTATGAGGGTTCTATCCTTATAACTTAATTAGCTCCCAAAGACCCCACCTACTATCCCTTTGGGGATTAAGATTTCAACATATGAATTCAGGGGAGACACAAACATTCAGACCTTGGCAGATACACACATGAAATAGTTTTATCCTTTTCCAGGGGCTGTCCTCAACAATGCTCTACTGAATTCTCATTTCCTTAGTATCATGTTGGACACATGCCATACGTCTAGTCACTCATGGTCTAACAACTCCAGTCCAGGCAAGTTTCAACCCCATCCTATATTCAACCTCTTTAATGCTTTCCTCTCCCCTATTATAGATTACAGACCTAATGTGGAAAGTTCTTCAAGATTTCTTCCCCTTTTCTCATCTGGATCTCCATTCCTCTGGCTATCTAGGATGAGGAGAGATGGGGAAGTCCTGACATTTCTGACTTATGCGGTGCTAGAGTAGCCGTCTTATTGGTGAGAGGGACTAACCTTGAATTCCCTCGGAGTGGCAAGTGTTTCTCTTGCAATTCTCCAGGACATTCACAAGTGGGGACACCTCTCTATACAGTTTCTTTACCAGAGGAAATACTCTGCCTTGATTCTTCTCTCCAGCCCGTAGCTCTGCCATCTGCAGTATTCTCCACAGTATCTACTGTTGTTCCCCTTGTCTCATAAGCACCCTACTATAGAAAATTGACCTAAGATCAGCTATCTACCAGTTGAACCACAGGAAACACAGGCATCAAAACCACTCTAACTGAGTGGCAATAATACTAGATTGCTTCTGACCCCTTCCTGGTGGAATCTCTTGACAATCCTCTTCTCTTCTTCACAGAGTGGATCAGAAAGTTGAATTCATAAGCAGATATTAACAGGAATGAAATGACATTATCTCCTTCTTCTAGAACCAATGAGTAATTATCTCAGTCAATAATCATCTTAGAGAGTTGGCCTTACAATTATTCCCTACTCTGCCACTGAATTATGCAACACACTCCTCATACATTTAATCTTCTATTGATTGATACTGGAGAGAGGTGACTGGATTAGGGCAGTTCGGTTTGTTCGACTGCCTCTAAACAACCTGGGATAAGGACCAATCTCTTGCTTGTTCTCCTTAGAAAACCAAGGTATTGCCAGACTGTTTTTGCAGTAGCTTTAGGGCTTTAGTAGGAAATTTTAGACAACAGACAAAAGGAAATATTCCATCCAACATCCTGATAGAGATGAAATTAAAAGGTAGAGGAGAAGAGGGATGAAGATGCAGAAAGGAAGAGGGAGAGGGTGGGAAAATTAAAAAAAAGAAAAGAAAAGTGAATAAAAAAACAACTGTGAATGATAAGATACTATTGGAATACCGTATTTGGTGAAGACCTAAATTTTTATGCTCTAAGAGCAAATATCTCATATTTTCCTTTTACCTTCCATTTCCTCTTCTCTCCTTCTTTTACAAAATGACCTTTTATATTAGGAGTATTCTTTGCCCTTAATAATTGACTTGGAATAGTTCTAGAGATGAGCAGAATTTGGCACCTCTTCATATCAGATTTCAGGTCATTTTCTCCTGCCATTTAAAGAGGTCTTTCCCTTTTGAATAGAAACATTGTCTACCAAAACCAATCTCTTCCCTTATTACCAAAATTATTTTTGTCTGAGTCTTGCTCCTGTTTCTAGCTGTGATGACCCAAACCTTTCAGAATAAAACAGAACTGTCCCCCAAACCAATCTGTCAATCTCTTCCTTTGCTCCCGCATGCATGCAAAATGCCAGCTTTCTCATATTTCAGCTTTCTTCTTTTAAAAAGCATAAGAGTATGGGGGAAACCTTTATGCACTTTCTTTCTAAGTCATTTATTGCTGCAAACATCTAATTCTATTGTGTTACCCACTTGACTTCCTTTTCTTCAATTTCTAGATATTTCCAACAGAGAGGATGATATTTATCAGGGGTGAAATTTGGCAATAAAAGAACAATGCAATTGTATGAAACATAAGTTCACCACTAGCCCACATACGTCTTCATGTATTCTTCTCTTAAAAGTTTATTCTACGCACAAATTTAAGGCCAGTTAAACAACTGAGCTGGTGATAATAAAAGGTCTCTCCCTGCTTGACCATGACATATAAACTGAATACTGTAGTTTTCAGACAAAATCGAGCAGAGCCATAGGTGTTCTGTAGAGTCAGCAAGGGGTAGCTAGAAAGAAGATATTTAGGGAAAATATAACAAGAACTCTCCTGCCCACCAAGGTAAGTCTTTTTTTTTTTCTCCTTGCACAGATTTCCATGTAGAATTACATTTGAAGGAATAACCCTGCTATAGCAAGAACAATAGCTGTGGTTACAAAACAGAAACAAATGAAAAACCCTTGAAATTCACTGATCTCATAGATTAGTGAATCACATGTCATAGCTACTAAAAAGACTGAAAGAGAGGTAAGAAAGATTTCTAGCTTCCAGAAGTTTATTCTCAAGTTGCAGAGAGAGTGTTACATAAACATACAAATTTACCACACTATATAATAGAGAAAAGTTAGTAAAATAGCCTATGCTAAACAAAGTGCTAGAGTGAATTAAAGAATAGCTAGGAGACATCTGGATGTGAGAAGAAAGTTTTTTGGAGTGACATGATCATGACGGTTTTATGATGGAATTTTAAAGGTTTGATGGGATTATGTAGGCAAAAATAGGAAGACAGCATATTGGTCAATTAATTTAGAATCATTTTATTATATTTATATCATAAAGGAACTGAGAAGTTAATATGGCATTATAAGGTATCAGTAAATAATCAAGTTTGGTGAAAATGCAAGAAATGTTTATTTTTTTAAGAGATATGTAATATCTTTCATTATTATGTTCCCATGATATGCTGTACATATTACTGTAGGGTAATAATGGAGAAAACTGTTGTAAGGATTGTTTATGTATTGTGGAGCATCGTTTATGTGAATTTGTAGAGTTTGTATTTATTCTGCAAGGCAACAGGAAACAGGGAAATTTTAATGTAAGAGAACAGTATGTCTAGAATTGGAAAATAGAATATTAATCTGGTTTGGAGGGTTGTGAGAGTCTGGGACTTATAGAGAAAAAGAAATGGTCCAGAAACAAGTTGGAATATTATCATAACACTTTGAAAGAAAATCAAAAAGGGCTCTGCCTAGAGGAAAGAAGCAAAAGATGTGAGAGATCTAAGAATAGCAACAGGCCTCCACTATATAGAGGGAATGAGGTAGATACAAGAGTCAAAAAGGTATTCAAGAATATGAGGCTAGATGAGTAAATAAATGATGGTAAAGTCAGAGAAAGAGAGAGGAGAAAAGATAAATTAAGATTTCTTCCAAATACATATGAACTTTATTTTCCCATATTTTATCAACTTTGTACCAGAAATCATTTAAAATGTTGTTACTTTAGCAAATCACAGAGATGGGTATGCACCTCTATTAGACTATATCAAATACTAGAACCAAAGCATTTATACTACCGAATAATAACAAATGGTCAGGCAGTAGTTTCTTATTACACTTAAATAATACATACATTATAAAGTATAGTGGATGGATAAATAAGGTAAAATGAAAACAATCCATGCCTTTACATAGCCAGCTCTACACAAAACCTAAACAAAGCATAAGTAATGTTCCCCTTCAACATTTGTCACTTTCTGTTTCTCCTTCCTTTCTCCTGAATCCATCTCTGTTTATTGTTCCTTCATTCTCTTACTCTCAGCAATCAGTTAATCACTAATTCAATAAATAATTAAAAAGTGCTCACTCCTAAAATAATATACATACTAAAAGAGCTCTTGAAAGGAAAGCTTTCTAATCCCCTGAAACTAAAACTCTAAGAGCGGAATTACTATTCCCCAGTAGCATCTTTCCCAAACGCCCAGTAGGCAGCCGGATAGGCTCTGCTACTTAGAGATCTGTGGCAATAATTATAACCTAGTTGAATAGTGAAGATAGGAAAGGCAAATAAAGAAATGAAAGACACTTGAAAAGTAATGCATGAACAAATGTAAGAGATCACATGTTTTAAAAAGAGATCCACGCTTCACACCATACCAGCCTGATGGCATCCAGGTGAGCCTGAGCAAAGGTGGTTTCTTTGATGAAGGCTCTCTGTGAATAGGCACTGAGAAATCTTATTTAGCTCAACTGTTTAAACATGAATTTTCAATTCTAAGACTCAGAGCCACTAAGCCCATTGTTTTATGCAACAAATTTTGACAATCTTCTGTTAATCGCTAATCTCCAAACTATTTTGACTTTATGAGACTGCTATAAACATTTAAAAATGTTATATATGCATTGCTATTCTAATATTATGGAATTAAAAATATATGTAAAATATAAATTAAAGGAAAATTAGATAAAAATAAATAGAAATGTTGATATTTTCTTCCCAAAGGGGTGTGGGCACTCACTTTTAAAGCCACTGGACTAATGGATTCTGTATTCACACATATAATTATATCACAGTTGTTTAGCTCTCATAATAAAATAATTTCTTTTACAAACAATTTAAATCAAAACTCTCAGAATGCCACAAGGGACTGGGCATAAAATTATATATGATTATCTCTCTTCATATGCATATATAAAATTTTGTAAGCTCAATTAAGTAACCACCAATAGCTTTTTATTATTCTATCAATTCATCTACTGCTAAATAATAATGCGAATTTTATGATGAATTTCTCCAAGGGTTTAAATTTCAAGGTATGTCAGAAGCAAAGCAATTGCTTACAAAAATAAACAAAATGTAGTATGGTTATCATTATAAGTACATATCAATTTGTATAGAGAATTAGTGAAAAATGCAAAAGACTTAAAATTGTATAAAACAGGAAGCATACTCACTCAGAGATGGATGTGCAAATTGTTTAGAGTACAGTAAGTCCTCTCTTAATGTTGTAGACAGGTTCTTGGAACTGTGGCAAAATAATGCATAATGAAACCAGTTTTATGACAGGATAATCCATGTAAACGAGAGGTATGTTCCAACAGCTTCTCATCAAGGTTATAACGAAAAGACATTGAAGGAGATGACGTTACTTGCTGTGCTTCTCCAACTCCCCCTGTCTTCCAAAGAAAGAGGGCTACCAGCTTCCACCTTCTCCTGCCTGGTGTAGAGTCTTTTCTCCACAATTTACTTCATTAAATTGTCTCTTCTCGGTATAAAACAGACCTGGACTTCTGGTCCAGACAAGATAGCATAGATCTGTTTGTGCCCACTCCTCATCTGGCCACTACAATAGACTTCTCCTTATTGGTAAGAATAAGGTGAACTAGAGACTGGAGAAGGAACACAGTAGCACCCAGTGGAAGAAGGCCACCACAGCCCAGCTGGGGTAGGGCCATTTCTCTCTCGGATGAAACCTGAATGAACACCAGGTGAGCTGGGCTCAATCAGTTAGAAGGATGAATGGGGGAAAATCACTCTCTAGGCGAGAGACATCACACAAGCAACTTGATTCTGGAAGCCTCTATGTCCCCATGGACATATGACATGTCCCCTCCAGAGGGCGCCCATGAAGGGATCCATCATAACAAGCAGCTCAGGCCAGAAACACTCTCTATCCGCCTCTCAGGGGAAGATCCTGTCAGAACAAGTGCCTGGCCAGAGAAGCCCCAACGAGCCTAAAACTCACACTAGGGACACGAGGCTGGATGGGCAGAACCAGGAAGGTAGACCCAACCATACAGTCAGCATGGTCTGGAATGTTTCTTTGTCTTCAAGAGTCCAAAACTATTCTCCACCCAGAGACACTGGGACGCCTGGGGCACTTGTAGGGGATCATGCCACAACAAGGCGTGGCCTAGAAAGCCTCTTTTTCCCTAGAGCCCCAGGCTGCCCTCTATTACCTAGAGACACACAGAGGCCCAGCCTGGGGAAACTCCTTTTGCTTCCTGAAGCAGTGCCATTAGGGGCAAGTGGGAGCCCAAGCAGCATCAAGCAAATCAAACAGACCAAATCACATGGCAAAGGCTTTGGATGTTAAACTTTCTATGAAACCAAAGGCTACAAACTAAGCCAGGAACTGCATGCTAAATCTAAACAGGGTGACTTTCTACTAAAACAAGATTAAATAGGATCCCTGAGTCTTCTAACATAAGATAAAATGTCCAAGCAACAACTGATAATAATTGTCATACCTAGAACCACGAAAATGAAAACTTGAATGAAAAAAAGACAACCAACCAATGTCAACACTAATTATCTGACAAAAGTTTTAAAGCAACTGTCATAAAAATGCTTTGAGATAAATTACAAATTCTCTTAAAAATAGAAGTTACAAAAAACAAATGGAAATTATATGACTGAAAGATACAATAACAAAGAAAAATACTCACAGAGTAGACACAACAAAGGATAAGAACCAGTGAACTTTAGGACAGAATTCATGCAATCTGGAAGTAAAAAGATGAAAAAATATATGCCATGAAAACATTAATTTTTAGAAAGCAGGAGTAGCTATATTAACATTTGATAAAGTATACTTCAAAGCAAAGCAAATTCCTAGAGAAAAATAACATAAAGAAATTACACAAGGATAAAAGGATCGACCCATGTAAATTAAATGATACATTTCTAAATGATCCATAGGTCAAAAAGAGTCTCAAAGGAATTAAAAAACACATAGAATTCAGTTTTAAAAAATGAAAGCATAACATATCAAAATATGTGGGATGTAGCTAAAGCAATGTTGAGTAGGAAATTTATAAAACTAAAAGCTTATATTACAAATAAGAAAAGGTCTGAAATAAATAATAAAATGTCATACCTCAAAAACTATTAAAAAAAACAAGTAAAGTAAACTCAACACAAGCAGATGAAAGGAAATAATAAAAAATTAATAGAAATCAATAAACTCAAAATAGAAAGAGAATTTTTTAAAAATCAATGAAACAAAAACCTTTAGTTCTTTGGAAAAATCAATAAAATTGATAGCCATCTAGCAAGACTGATAAAATGAAAAGAAAGAAGATACAAATCACCCATATTAGGAATGAGAGGATATCACTACAGATCCTACAGTTATTTTAAAAAGTTAATGAGAGAATATTGCAAATACTTTTACACTCATGAAGTTGACAACTTAAAAGAAATGACCAGTTTCTCAAAATTCACAAATTACCACAACTTAACCAACAATGAGATCATCTGAATAGTTCTATACTCTTTAATGGCATTGAAGAAACAATTTTTATAGCATAAAATATGGATGTACGTGATATTTTCTATTTGCCTCTTCAAAATCACTCTTAATCCTTTTCTATTATGTTACTGGCCTTGGGAGGTTGACCTGACCAGACTGCATTCCTCTGGCTTCCTTGGCCTCTGGCTTCTGCTTTAGTTTCACTAGTGGCTGACACTAGAAAGAGATTGTAGAGTCAGTGGAGAAAGAGATTAGTGCATTTATTTTCTCCCTATGACTCTCCTCCTGCTGGAAAGTGGCCAGCTTTTCCCACTGGATTAAAGAGCTCTGGTCAGAAGCCCTCTCCTACAGCTACAGCTACCTACAAATCCCTCTACAGATTCCGCTGTTCACTCTCTCCCTTGGCCCTTGCAGGCCTGAAGGTATTAATGTCTCCCTGCTCTTGCCTGTCCCAAAGATTTTTGCCATTCGTTTGAGGTTACTCTTAACTATGATTACAACTTCCAGCTAGCTCCTCAATTCATTG
This sequence comes from Rousettus aegyptiacus, assembly GCF_014176215.1. Classification (NCBI taxonomy): domain Eukaryota; kingdom Metazoa; phylum Chordata; class Mammalia; order Chiroptera; family Pteropodidae; genus Rousettus; species Rousettus aegyptiacus. Next base: position 68,122,838 of record NW_023416284.1, read on the forward strand.
AGCTCTTTTTAATTTTTTCTTGATAATTATACAAGTGGCTACAGAACTGCTACATGAAGATAGTCTCTCAATAATCAATTGTTACTGTGCCTACAGTGGAAGAGTGACATCTTTTTGCCTGACTCCAAAATTATAAATATAGAAAAATCTGCAGGCATCACATTAGGTAAAAATAATTGTAGGCAAAAGAAAAAAAAGTATTAAAATACTTTTTAAAAATGTTGTATAATTTTGTAGATATTTCAGCCAATACTCTTAGCATAATAGAGATTTTTATCCAAATAAATACCTATTGGGATACATTGGAAATCAACTAGACAACCCTCCCATATTTGCAACCTATAAATACAGAATAATTAAGTCACTTATCTAAACTCATAAAACCAGATGGCGAAAGTAGAAACAGACACTAAGTTTCTAAATTTCAATCCAATGTGCATGTAACAGACCATCTTATCTCTTCAAAACTCTCCTTTTCAAATAAATACAGGTTTGAGCATGCAGTACTGCAAATCTTGTTCTCTCACATAAATCTACGTGCCTTATTTTTTAAATATCCTATGAGCATGTGACATATTCTTCAGAAGTAAAAGTGCAATGAACACATAAATATTATACCCTAAGCAGCCTGGAAACAAGAATTCAACTGTAAATAATGGCCAAGATCACATTTTCCCATGGCTCCCTAAGGCCCAGCAAGTAGCATCTTTTGGAAACTATAAGAACAAAAACTGAATAGTTTAGCTATTTATAAAAGTCTCATTAATTATATTCATATTTTGTATCAGTTACAGTCCTATGATTTAACCACCAAATAAATTCTTCTACATGATCAGTAAGTTTTCATAGATGCCTTGAATGTCCGTGTTTCTGGCAATCGGTCTCTTCCTAGGTTACACAATTACCTGCAAAGCTCCTTCAGGCAGGCTCATATGTCATCCACAAACCCAGCCAAATATCACATACCATATGTCAATATTTCTGCTTATATGTCCTAAATATATTTCTAAACAATTTCTATTTGGAAGCTGAAGTGACTATCAGACAACGTTTCGGAAATATCTCCTTTCCTCTGGGCTTTATGCCTGTGTTTATAGATGTTCCTTCATAATTGAACATAGAGGGGAAAATGTACTTTTTATGGGAGTAATTTTTTTCTCTTTTCCCCCCATTTATTCAGCTGGGAAGAGGAAATGAAAAAATATGAGCAATGGAGTTGAATATACTATAAACTATATCTATTTTTGGCAGGCAGCAGACCTATGTACTGCCTTCACAGTGGAGTGGGGACATACTTAACTGCTTCTGTTTGCTTTTGCTTAGGCTGGGATCTCATGTAACATATTTCTCTAAAGTGACAGCAAAGTGCACAAAGACAATATAAAGAATAAAGCGGATGCCAAAAGCAGGGCAAACCCAAACTAATCAGATGATATTGCTATAATTTTTCAGCCTTTGTTTTCAGGACTAAGTTTGCATTGAGTGAAATCTCAAAGATTTTCAAACCCCGTATACCATCCCAAAGCAAGGAATAGGAACATTCCTTTTTGAGGACCAGTCAGCTGCAGCTCTGACTGAACAAAGGGTGTTGTTAGGGAGCAAAGGTGGGTAACTCTGAGAAAATAAGTTCTTGGACCCTAAAAACAGGTCTCTGAACAAAAGTTAGAAGAAATCATTCCAACAATATGAAATACCTGCTTGTCGCACTAAAAATCAAATGACCATATTGTCTACTCAACGATCAACTCTGGTATTATACCAAAAGGTAGAAAACAGAAAATAAGGCACACAAGCACTGGAAAAGTAAAACCTCCTGGAGGCCTGAAAAAAGGGTGCGATGTGAGGCAGGGGAGCAGAAAGGAAAATAGGAGGGTACAAAAGGAAAATCTACAGTTTTGAAGGAGGCACTTAGTCCAATTCTGAGCTCAGAGCTGGAGAAAAGCCATGTCCTCTGCTTACTCCTTCTAACCAAATTGGGCCAGAATTCAGAAGAACAACAGAAATTCGACCTTTTAGCTTTAAGAACAAGAAATAAACTTCCATTAACTAGCATTTAAACCTAACCATCATGCTAAGCACCACTTCTATAGCAAATGAGTTCAAAATGGCTTAAAAATGAACTTTTGAAACAAAACCTTTCCTAAGTAAGAGATTTCCTATAAAGAGGCAAAGAAAAAACTATCCCAGGAACCATTTTTCCTATGCCTTGGAAAACCTATAATGTTATAGAAAGAGACACATTAAAATTTTAAATTACTCTGAACCACCAGATCATATATTTTAGATAAAATAATTTTAGTCCTATGTAGTGATGTTTTAGCTAAGTTTTTATGCTGTGTATTAACATAACCTCCACCATTCAATAACACCATGTGTGTAATTGCATTTGAGTTTATGTGACCCATTAATTAGTTGATTGGTAGATAGTGAGGCTTAAGAACTGAAGCTTGAAAAGTAAGTTGTTTAAATGAGTTAACTAAAGTGTGATTGGCTCTTCCAATTTTATTGATAACATTCTTATCTATCATAATGACATTCGAATCATTGATTTCCTAATTTTTCAATTTTAAAATATTTGGGAGACTGCCTTGAAATTACCTTTTCTAGTTATTTATTCAATTATTCATGTGTTTGTATTCTGCTTCCCTTAACTAGAGTAGGCACTTCACATTGTTCACTTAGAATAGTATAGGGCAAAGAGAAGCTATTAAAGAAATGAATGAATGAATCAATGAATGATAAAATAAAATAATTTTTCTATATCCATCTTATTCAAAAAGTATAAATGCTAGAGCTACTAGGGGGATATTTTAATCTATGTTTAATTTTAGTTGAAATAGAATAATCTTAAATTCTAATTACTTCTAAATATCTTGCAGTTAGTGAATCATTAGCTCGTAAATTCACTACCAATGTGGTAGCCATTTCAGTCTCTACAAAAAAATTCAGGTTCAATAATACTGTTCTAAATATAATTTTATAAGGCAAAGGCTAAGGAAAATAATTCTAAGCCATTAGGTTGATAACTAAAGGCCGACACCATCTAATCGTAGAAAACTCTTGGCTTGAGAGTCAAGAGACTAAGTAAGATTCCAGTCTAAACATTTATGTACTAGTTGTGGGAACTCATGTAGGCCATTTGACCTCTTTGAGCTCAAGCCTCATCTGTAAAATGTCAGGATTGGATATAATGTCAAATATCTATTCTAGCTTTAAAATTCTATCAGGGCAATAAATTGTTAGCTAGGGAGAAATTGTACCATGCATATATACATAATAATATCAGATACCATATATAGTTCTTACTAAGTGCAGACATTCTTTCAAGTACTTGATATTGGTTAACACACAAAATCTTCACAAACAAGACTATGAGGTAGCTTTCATCCTCTTCATTTTCGAGAAAAGGAAACTGAGGCCAGGACATGTTAAGTGACCTCCTCAAGATCCCAAATAGGTATTCATGGCTAAAGACTCCAAGTGACCTGCTCTCTGCCTGCCCCTTATCATCGTGGCTTACCTTTTCTGACATCTCTGCCCTCAAACCATGCCAGACTTTTGGAACTTGAGAACACAACTTATTTGCATCTAAGATTCTTTGCACTTGTTGTCCCCTTTGCTTGGAGGATTATTTCCCCAGATCTTTGCATGAGTGGTTCCCTCTCTTATTTGGGTTTCATATCAAAGATCATTGGCCTTGCCTGATTCCCCTAATCAAAGTCGTCACTATTCTTAGCTACCTCTGAAATTATCCCATTTCGGTATTTATTAGTTCATTTATGTGTTTATTATCTGCCTTCCCTGACTAAAATAAAACTCCCACTAGGGCAGGGATTTTGCATTTTCATCACTGTATCTCCAGTATCTATAAAAGTACAGTGGACTGAGTAATTATTGACTATAGGAATAAATGGACAAGTGAATGAATGATAACTTAATCAAAACAATTTTCCTACATTAATCTTATTTATTCAAAAGTGTGAATGCTAAAGCTACCCACAGAATATATTGAATCTCTGCTATGCCGTTTAAGTAAGAAGTATTTTCAGACAAAGAAGAAATGAGTTTACTGACAATATTTAGTACTAGCACAGATCAGAATTTTTGCTTTACTGTCAACTCCTATCAAAATAATTATGTAAACACTTCATTTTTTTATTAAATGAGTGTGTTCATTTCAGAGAAGAGTTCAGATCTTGTACTAAATCACCCAAGGAACCGAGTGACAATATGAGTCATCAAAGACATTAAGCTCACAGAATCTAATACTTTCAAGAAGCTTTAAAATTTATACTAAAATTTATACACTTAAAGACCATAGCACAAGTGATATGCAGAAACAAAAGCAACAGCAACCATGTTTCATGTCTTCCCTGGGGAAGGGGGTAAAATATCATTTTATCAGTACAAAAAAAGGCCTGCAGAGGGAACAGTGAGCAAATCTTGAGTGCGGTCTGACTGCAAATGAAGGCAGCTTAAAGAACACAATGGGCACTAGACTTGGAGGACGTGTGACAGTGAAAGGTCAAAGCTTCACTTTTCTCAAAACTCTAATGCTCACTTTCATAAATTTCATAAAGGTAGCTTTCAAAATCTATACAATATACTAAGAAGAGATAAACTAAAACTTCTAAGAAGATAAAAAAAATGAAATCGAGGGAAAATGACAATAGAAGAAATTAGTTGAAGCCAGGACTAAAGTGAATACAAAAGCTGCCTGCTTATCTGAACCCTTGGTAAATAAGGTCACATGTTGACCCTACATTTTCTGGTATTCAGTACTAGGAGGGCTTTGGGGGACACAGCCAGGAAGTCCAGGATTCCTATGTGACCAATCGGGTACATTATTCATAGCATGAATGAGGGTGGAAATTTGGCCCAAAACAGGCATTATTGCTTCTGAAATCTAAGAGAATCTTCTCCCATGGGTGTTTACAACGATGGGACTGGAAGGTAGAACAAACCCAATAGCATTCTTAAACTAAATGCTGCAATGTTTCATAAAACTGTTTCTCATAAAATTACTCACTGCAGATTGAGGCACAGCACTAAAAAGGCAACTCAATAAAAGTTATTAAATAAGGGGCCAACAACAATAAGCACTCACTTCAGTTCTCAGCTGAACTACATACCCTTCCCGTGTGTGTGTGTGTGTGTGTGTGTGTGTGCGCACGCGCGTGTGATCATGCATGTGTGTGTGTATAAATATGCTTTTGTTCAACTGAGGTTTTCTTAGAATTGAAGCAGCATGGACCTTAAGATAGTAATCCTTAACAGTTACCTAGAGTGCAGATATCCTGTGTTCTGCCTTAGCATGGAAATATATGCTTAAACTGGGATGGACTAATATCTCCTTAGGATAGTTGAGGTGCCTGCCTAACAGGACATGCGGTGAACAGAAAGCCTCTTAGTCCGTGATGGAAAAGGTAGGAAGTTCCTTGGATATAATTTTGGACATATAGAGGAAGGGACCAACAAGTACCCAAAGTTCTCCAGCAGAGGGTATATGGCTAAAAAAAAAATTAACTTGAAAATTATACATGCAGATAAACCAATCATGTGTTCCCTTTGGCTTTATTTTTAAAGTCTCAAGAAAGCACCTTTGGAATAGTTAAACATGGATGCCAGGCCATTCTCTATATAGTAGAGGAGAATTGAATATAAAATAAATACTCAGAAAACTAAATGAGTTAACATACAGCATAAAATCATAAATTATTAGCCAGTTCATGTTATGGATAGTTTACCAAAAATGATGGCTCTTAAAGCCATTGCTAGCTCATGGTATTTATGCAACCTACTCCATAGAAAATAAATTTACCTCTCCAGTTTATGCTTCCTTATAATATTCTAAGAAAATACTATTTTGAAATTTAATACATTTATATATTTATCATGTTTACATATTAATTTACATATGTTAATATAAATATATATTATAATAAATAATTCTTGAATAGTTAATATATAATTGTTTAAAGACAGACTGCCCTGAACTCTCCATCTGATGGAATATCACAGCTGACATTGTTCTTACATTATTTTTTTTATTTTTGCATTTTATTTTGGCTTTAGGCTTTTTAATTTTTTCTTTATTATTATTATTTTTTTATTATGGTGACATTGGTTAACAAAATCTGATAAGTTTCAGGTGTACAATTCAACAGTAAGGCATATATTTATTGCATTGTGTGTTCACTGCCCATAGTTAGATTTCCTTCTGTCACTACATATTTGACCCTTTTCTCTCTATCTATCTCCTCTTGCTCCCCTCCTTCCCGCTTCCCTCTGGTAACCAGTAGTCTATTGTCCATGTCCATGAGTCTCTGTTTGTTTGTCCAATTTATTTGTTGCTTTTAAGTTTACATGGATAAATAATTTTCAACAAAAAAAGTCAAAAATATACAGTGGAAAAAGGAAAGCCTCTTCAATAAATGGTGCTGGGAAAACTAGAAAGCCACCTTAAAAGAATGAAACTAGACTTTTGTCTATCACCAAACACCAAAATTAACTCAAAATGGATTAAGGCCCTGAATATAGGACCTGAAACAATAAACTGCATAGACTACAACATAGGAACTAAAGTCATGGACCTTGGACTTAAAGAGGATTTTATGAATTTGACCTCAAAGGCGAGGGAAGTAAAAGCAAAAACAAAGGAATGGGACTACATCAAACTAAAAAACTCCTGCACAGCAAAAGAAACCATCAATAAGGTAAAGAGACAACCATCTGAATGGGAAAATATATTTTCAAGCAATGCCTCTGATGTGGCCCTAATATCCAAAATATATAAAGAACTCATACAACTCAACAACAACAACAACAACAACAAAATCCAGCTAAAAAATGGGCAGAAGACTGAACAGACACTTCTCCTGAGAAGACATACAAATGGCCAACAAACATATGAAAAGATCCTCAACATCCTTAGCTATTAGGGAAATGCAAATCAAAACTACAATGGGATAACATCTCACACCTATTAGAATAGCTGTCATCAACAAGATAAGTAATAACAAGTGTTGGAGAGGATGCAGAGAAAAAGGAACCCTCATACACTGCTGGTGAGACTGCAAATTGGTACAGCCACTATGGAAAACAGCATGGAGTTTCCTCAGGAAACTAAGACTTGATCTACCATGAGATCCAGCAATCCCTCTACTTAGTATTTACCCCAAAGACTTGAAAACTCATATCCAAAAAGATATTTGCACACCGATGTTTATAACAACATTATTCATGGTGGACAGGATATGAAAGCAATTGAAGTGTCTTACAATAGATGATTGGATACAGAAGCTGTGGTACATATATATAATGAAATATTGCTCAGCCATAAAAAGAGATGAAATACTGCCATTTGCGACATGGATGGATCTTGAAATAATCATGCTAAGTGAAATAAGCCAGACAGAAAAAAATGAAATCCATGTGAGGTCACTTATATGTGGAATATAAACCTAAAAGCAACAAACAGGACATTTATCTCAATGAGAAATATTTTCCTGAGATTAGTACACAAAATAGTTGTACTTCTTGAAAATCGGTCTGTTTGTAAGCATAAACTGTGAATTATGGATTATTACAGGTTACAAATTTTTGTTAATTGTTAGATAGCTCAGTGCTGACCTTTTGGTCTATTCATAACAAGTGTATACGTTTTTATAATTTATATTTAATATTTTTATCATTTTTTTCTTTATTTTTAGGTTTAAATTATTTTTAATTTAATTTTCTTTCAGTGATGTTATATTTTCCTTGTATGTTTTAAGTCTGCTTTAAATCTACAATAGTAAAATAGACTTGCCTATAACCTGTTTGTCTTCATGTACAACATGGGATAGAGTAGCCTACTTCATTAAAAAAAAAGAAGAAGAAGAAAAAATCAAAACTGATGTGCATTTTTAATTAGATGACTAATAAGCTAATCAGTTTAAGATTTGAAGAAAAAATAAATATAATGAAGATATGTTTTTATTACTTTGGAGCAGAACTGAGTATGAGAGTATAACTCAATGAAAAGTCTAACCGTGAAATAAAAAAAATTCAAAATAACTAGTACAAATATAAATTACATAAGTATAGTATGAGACTTCTTAAATCATTTGTTCTAGACTTTGGATCTTTTGTGAAAATATTTACTCTTACTATATTAATTTTTTTCCTTTTGTCATGCAAAAAACATTTTCTTCTACTACTATATCCCAAATGTCTTTCAATAGATTTATAATAACATTGCTATATGTTTTGGCAGCACCTAGAATATAGGGAAATGAATTTAACAAGAACATGAATATGGTGATATTTTTGTAAGACTTACAATATTTGGTAATTCACAGTGCTTTAATCTACTCATAGTTTGAATAAGAATAGGAATATGTAAATAAACTTTAATAGAAATAGTTTAAATAAAAATATTCAAATAATTTTCTTAAATTTCTATCCCCGAATTTCCAATGTAGCAATATTTCAAAACTTTATAATTACATCAATTTTTTATTTCAAAATATTTTTATATCAAAATAGTGGATAACATGTAATAATTTTGTCTAGTTACATATACTCTTACTATCATTTTAAGATTTTATTTCTCACATCCGCCAACTAATTGGTATAAAATTTTCTTTACTGTCAAATACAGTTTCTCCATACATGAATATGCTAATATTTTCATTTCATAAAATGAAACACAAAGGAAAAAAATGTTTTGTGTGGAACAGCCCTTCAAATTAAAAAAACAATAAGCAGCCCAAGGCCCACAAGGCAAAGAGATGGAGCAGAGGACGTTTGTGGAATTGGTAGCTCTACTTATTAAACTCTATGTTGTTTAAATTTATTGACTTATCCACGGTATGGACATATTGCTAAACAATTATTATCCAAACATCTTGGAAAAGATAAACAGTAAAAGAGAAGAAAAAGGAATTAATGTGAACAAAATGAAATTGGGGCAGGGGAGGAATTAACCCATTAAGCAAATATATTTTAACTTCTAAGGAAGAACTGGGAGCCTTTTTAATGAAATGCCTTCTAATAGTTAAGAGGTGGCTCAGAAATATTTTCTTCATTAGTAAACCAAGTGTTAGACAGCAAACTATTATTTGTTCTTTTATGATGACAAAAATAGTCGGGGTATGATTTTTGATATAATGGGTCTAATTCCACAATCATATATCAATATTAGTCTCATTGTCTTAATAGGCATGTTTCATTCAGGACACAAAAAAAATCCAATTTGTGCCCTAGTTTAACTCTTTCACACAGATTTTTTGTTTTTCTGTTTGTTTATTTTATGTCCTATTCTTATACAAGAACAATATGGTAAAAAAGAAAGAAGAAAGAAAGAAAGAAAGAAAGAAAGGAAGGAAGGAAGGAAGGAAGGAAGGAAGGAAGGAAGGAAGGAAGGAAGGAAGACAGACAGATAGACTTTGTTAATCTTACAATAATTTTTTTTAATTTTATTAAATTTACTTGGGTAACATTGGTTAATAAATTATACAAATTATACATCATCTATATATTTAATTGCGTGTTCACTGTCCAAAGTCAAGTCCCCTTCCATCACCTTTCACCTTCTTCTACCTTCCCCCTACCCCTCTTTCCCTCTAATTACCACTATACTGTTGTCTGTGTTTATGCGTTTTGGGTTGTTTGTTGTGTTTGTTCATATTTATTGCTTTTAGTTTTATATTTCACATATGAGTGAAATAATATGGTTCTTAACTTTTTCTATCCGACTTAGTAATCAGAAAAGTTACCATAGGGATAACTGGCTTGTGGCGGCCATGAAATCATAGCACTGTTGCTTGTTGACCCTGTGATAACTTGAATACATGCAGTAAGTTTGGTCTTTGTGATAACAGTAATCAGCAAAATAAAACCTATGCAAATGCATTCATCAAGCCTCAGAAAGTTATGAACTGAGCTACAAATGGACACTTTGAGTGTCACATGAGATCCAGATATTATGTGTATGTAGCTTAAAAGCATATTGCAAATAAAAAGTATTATTATATTTTATTATAATAATTGCCAGTAAAATTAGCAAGTGGTATTAAAATAATGAACTTGCTCCAGTGCCATTATATAACTTTGAATATGAGCAGTAATTGAATTTTTCCATCACCTGAAAAATTATGTACCTTTGCTTAGTACTTGAACTAATTACTTGAAATAGCTGGATATAGTACAAATTTTATTGACCTTTAGCAAAAAGCAATGCAACAACACTAAAACCACCTCTAAAATTAAATAATGGATGAAAGATAAAAATGTATATTAAAAATAAGAAAACAATCTTTTTGCAAAAATGAAACATCAAACAAACTCATTCTGTTTTATTTTCACTGACAGAATCTCATTATTCCAATTATTTCCATAGTTCAAATTCTCTAACTAGATAGTTTTATGATTGCGAGAAGAAAAAAACTCTTAATATTGTTGGTTCTCTCTCATTTTCCTTGACTCTAGAAGACTCAAGAAAACAAGTCTAGAAATAGAAAACTGTTAGTTGTCAGAATCTTGTCTGCAGAGAAATGATAGTTGAAGCTAAGAAAACAGATGCTCCCTAAGGAAGGAAAAAAAGAATGAATGTTCTGGAAGTGGGCATGAAAGACCATGTACATGTAGAAAAATGGGGGAAAAAAGCAGTGAGATAAAGAGCAGTCAAGAAAATAGAAGACAACCCAGAATCAATGCCACAGAAGCCAAGTATTTGAATAAGCAAGGTATGGTAGAAAATATTAAAATCTACAGTAATGTTATAGAGAATGAACACCAAGCAAAGGCCATCAAATATGGTTAAAATAATTTATTAATAATGATAGTCTAGAACAGAGTCTTGGTGAAGATATAAAGAATGCATTCAGATCATAGGATAGAAAATAGACATGTAGACATGAATTGTTAACCATTCTAAAATTGTGATAGCAAAAAGAAACAAAAATAAGGCAAGGGGAACAAAAGAAAAATAACCAAATTAGGCTACACCTAAAACTAAAAAGGTTTTTCACAGCAAAGGAAAGCACCAACAAAATGAAAAGACAGTTTACTGGATGGGAGAAAATATTCAACAATTATACATTCTTTGAGAAGTTAATATCCAAAAATGTATAAGGAACTTGTACAACTCAACATCCAAAAAACAAATAATCCAATTAAAAATTGGCAGAAGACCTAAATAGATATTCTGAAAAGAGAACATACAGAAAGCCAATAGACATATGAAAAGATGTTCAATGTTACTAATCATCAGAGAAACACAAATTAAAACCACGGTGATATCATCTTATACCTGTCAGATGGCTATCAACAAAAAATCAACAAACATTAGACTAATGGTTACCAGAGGGGGCGGGGAGGGAAAAGGGAGAGGTAAATGGGGCAAAAGCAGTCAAATATGTGGTGAGAGGAAGAAATCTAACTATGAGAGGGAAACACACAATGCAATATATATGTATATTTGCCTTACTGTTAAATTGTACCCCTGAAACTTACTGGATTTTGTTAACCAATGTCGCCAAAAAGTAAATTAATTAAAAATAAATTTAAAAAAAAGAAAATATAAAGTTCAACAAACAAGTGTTAGTGAAGATGTGGAGAAAAGGGAACCCTCGGGCACTATTGGTGGGATTGCAAATTGATGAAGCCACTATGGTATTTATTCAAAGAAATTCAAAATACTAATTGAAAAAGATATATGCACCCTTATGTTTGTTTATTGCAGCATTGTTTACAACAGCTAACATACGGAAGCAACCTAAGTGCCCATCAATAGACAACTGGATAAAGAAGAGGTGATACATATATATAGAATGTAATATTATTTGGCCATAAATAAGAATGAAATCTTACTATTTGCAACAACATGGATGGACATAGGGGGTATTATGCTAAGTGAAATAAATCAGATTGAGAAAAATAAATAGCATATGATCTCACTTATATGTGGGATCTAAAGAACAAAATTAATGAACAAGCAAAAGAGAAACAAACTCATAGATACAGAAAACAAACTGATGGTTGCCAGATGGGAGTGGGGTTGAGCTATGGGTGAAAAAAACAAAAACAAAAACAAAAAACAAATATTAGAGTAGTAGCTATACTCAGATAAAAGTATATCATTGTGAGGTATTATTTAATATCCCTACTCAGTTTGGGGAACATTTATCTTTGCCCAAGATTGACTACTTATTAACTTAAATGATTGACATTTTTATTTACTTAATTACTATTCTAAGTATAATATTTGTGTTATTTAAAATCATTCAATGGGATTTACTCATTTAGATCTAGCATGAAATCCAAAATAAGAGCACTTGAGCTATTTTCATTTAAAGGCAATCAAACAGTTATAATTATCACATAGTGAATACCTAGCACAAGTACATGCTAGTTAAATGTTCTTCACATGTTAGTTAAAAATAATTATATCATGCTTTATAAAATATTCTGCTTTGCATTCTATTTTCAAAAATCAACTTGTTACACATAATTCTATTAAATTACTATAACAAATTCAAAATCAATGAAAATATTACACTACAAACAAAATCTAAAGACTATTAAAATTGTACTTAAAAGGTATTGTGAAGCACAGTAAATAATATCCCTTTATACAACACTTAGAAATAAGGTTAATAAGAAATAGTCCAAAAATATCTCTAAAGACCTCTCCTGCATGCCTATTATATAACCTCATGATTTCTAATTTCTCCTTATGGGAACTTTAAATTTAAGAGCTTAAAATTTGGGTAAGTGGTCATTTAATGACTTTTTAAAAATTAATAGTTTTATTAGTTCTGTAAGTATACATTGATATACAACACTATAAGACAAATATATTTTATTCTGTGCTTGATTATTACGAAGAGATGGGGAGAGTGACATGATGGGTGGGTAGAAGAAGGCATTGAAAAAGGTAAACTATCAGTTGTTACAAGGAAAGGTAAATTATAGTTGCCCATGACATTTGTTGCTAATTATAACAATCATCTTCCTAGACAACAGGAGAATAATGATATTCAATCAAGAGCAAGTACTCACAATTTCCTCCTCAGGCTCCACAGCCCCATCTATTTGGCTTCTGTGTCCTTCCCCAAGCAGGAATCAGATTGTTCTGTCTTGAATTAGTTCTAAACCATTTTTAACCCTTTTTCTAGCCCATTACCAAAGAGCTATTTGTCTTGGGATTGAACAGTCTGACTTTCTAAAATTGACAAATAAGGAAAGAAAAGAGGACAGGGATCTATTCGAACTATGAAGATACACAAGGGGAATAAAAAAAAACTATAGCTTTCAGTAAATAATATTTTTGTCATATAAATAAATGGAACATGATTAAAGCATAGTAAAAAAAATGGTTTTATTTATGCTGTGTTTCTAAAGGCTTTTTACAAAAGAGAATTTCTAACTTTCGTTTTGAACCTAAAATGTGTCTGAACTCACAAATTTCAATGCTAACTTTTAAATGAAAAAACTTACCTGAAAACATAATTATTGAAGACTAAACAACACATATTCTAAATATCATTGTTCTCAATTTCCCAAGACCATTTTCATGTATTTTAATGAAAATGTATGTGAAATATGTATTCAAAATATGTACTTAGTTTTTCTGTATTTTTTATAATAAATGCAGTTAAGTATATACATAAATACAAACTAACCAGAAATTTGTATAAGGCTTTAAGTATTATATTGTACAATGCCATAAATATATATAAACTAGAAAAGAGCTTTGTGCTCTGAGCTTTGGTTGATAAAACAGAGTCCTCACAGATATTGACCACATGAAGAAATATACAGTAAGTGCTGATCAGAAGGTCTCATTGTGCAGTTAGTATGGATCAAGATAAAGTAAATTTAAATTGTAGTAGGTACAATTTTGAGAAGATATAAAGAAAAAATCTTTGCTATGCCAGAAAAATCCACAAAGGGAGTTAATGGATTTAGCTTGTTCTATAGGAATAAAAGAAACAGCCATTAATCATCACAACCACCACCAACTACCATTAATATTGCCATCACTATCATCGTCATCAGTATCTTCGAAATCCCTACATAGTCTCTGACTAGTAAACAATACCATATACTAGGCAATTCATTCACTGAGACACATTCAAGTAAAATGATGCTTGGCAGCAGGGGTGGATCTAGGTTGTGAGGGATCCAAATCTAATGCATTTGGGGGGGGGGGTCCCACTTTAAGAAAAAAATTCAAAATTATGAATTCAAAATTAGATATAAAAGTAAACATTTACTTGGAATGAAAAAATAAATTGCAACAGATTTCAAAATGTAAAAGCTGAAAAATATTATAAATACTATAAACTTAGGGAAAATAATCATTTTTATTAATAACCTGACAGACCTGCCTCTACAATGTTTTGCGTGCTTTTTGTATTTAACCTCTTGATGGTCTTTTTTGTAAAGATACTAGGTAACTAATTTAGTCTCTCCTCTAGTATAGTGAATCAAAATTTATTTTCTTGTTACTGACAGTTTTAAAATGATTCTTTTAGCTACCGAAGCATTATTAGCAATTTAAGGGTTTTGTTGATAAGTTGAAGAAACCTCTATCAGTCTTTGTACATTTGCATGTAGAATTTAGAACAATTACCCACAGAAAAGGTTCTGGATCTCTCTAGATGATATAGATAGATAGATGATAAATAGATAGATGATAGATAGATAGATAGATAGATAGATAGATAGATAGATAGATAGATAGATGGATGATAGATAGATAGATGATAGATATAGATAGATAGATAGATAGATAGATAGATAGATAGATAGATAGATGATAGATAGTCTTATTTTTCTTCCATTTGTCACATAAGTCCATAGTCAGTGCTACAAGACATATTTATATGGCCCAGATCCTTCCTATCAAGATGCTGGTGAGAACAGTAAGCAGTAGGAGTAATTCCAGAAGCCATTCCTAACCCAGGATGACCAGCAGTGACTTGAACATGAAAGTGACTATGAATCCCATAAACTGATCCCAATGAACCCAAACTAAACATATCAGTAGCTCAACTTCTCTTTATGTGATCCCAAAAATACTATTTGATATGAGGAAAGGTTCAAGGGTAATGAATATATTGATTATCTCGATTTATATTATGAGTGTATAAATATGTCAAAACATATTTAACTGTACAATTTAAATATATGCAGCTTATTGTATGTCAATTAAAAATTTGTTTTTGTAACTAATTATCAGTCAGAATCTAATTAGAGTACAGAAGACACAGTAATTTGAACAGAGAAGGATATAAAAAAATATATAATTACTGAGTTGGTGAGTTCTTCTCCCTGTAGCCCTGAAGGGTCACTGCATTCTGTGTGAATGCACAGCATGATACAACTAATTTAAGAGTCTTTTATAAAGTTTGCATTAACTATAAAAATAATTAACTATAATAAAGGGTAATGATAAAGATATAAAGAAAATCCTAAAGAAAAACATAAGTTTCAGGGTGAGCACTCAAGGAGAGACAAACAATGGTGTCGTCCTCAAGGCTGATTTAAGACCTTGTTGGAAAAGTCGGTCTTGCAGCCACTACATGGCAGAGAAGTTGGCCTAAGCTAGAGCTGGCCCATAGGTATGTGGCAAGCCTGAAAAAATAAACATGTAAATTAAATATCTCTCCAGTTTAAACAATGCTGCTGAATATCACACTCATTGCCGCGGTGGTGTGTAGCCAGGGGTATGCAGTTTCAATATTAGGAGGACTGTGGGAAAGAATCCTATGGGATGCAAATGAGTTAAGTCTGAAGAGATACCATGCAGAGGAAGGTGGAGTATTGGGAGCCTGTTGACCACCAGGGCAGAGAAACACCCAGAGCTTATGGTGTCCATGTCAGCAAGGGCACAATGAGTGCAGTGGTGAGAGCTGTGCACTTACTGGGGAACTGAAGGCTCTGGCCGTGTTGCTGGGGCAGTGCCCTGCTGACCGCCATGCAGCAGGGCAAAGGAATTGCAAAACTACTGCAGACTGGCACTATTAAGTTGAAAGTTCTGAAATGTTACTAGATTTATAAACTAACAAGTTAGCCACCACAATGCGTTTATAAAACCTCTCATTCAGGGAATAGGCCTTTTACATACAGAACACTCTGTGTCCATTTCTCGTGACTCAGTTCTCCCCCACGGTGATGTGGTATAGCATCACATCCTCTCTTTCCATATCGCATCACTATTTCCACATGTGGAAATTATTTCATAAGAAAATGCTGTATGATGTGTTGGAGCACATGTACCCTGTGCTTAAAATTGAGCTTTGCACCACAGGAAAGGAACTCCAAAATTATGAAACTCAAAGCTTCTATAGGACTGCTGGCATCCCTGCCATGCTCCTCTTTAGAGAGTCTTTTGCTCCAGAATATAAATAAATCTTCTCTGGGGATTTTCTAAATCACAACACTGGAATATAAACAAATATAAACAAACAACCCTGGGAAGATAAATCTGCATGTCTCCCCAGATGTCTCTATCTTTATAGTTCTATTCAATCATTCTTGAACCCAGTTTCCATGTTTTTTACTCAAAAGCCCTGACTGCAAATATGAAACTATACATAGAGCGCTGACTCCCAACAGGAACTAGGAAGAAAATTCTCTACTGTACGATGTCTTCTAGTACTCTCTATTGGCAAATCTTATTATCATGCTCATGGCAAAGGAGAAAAGTTTAAAACTCTATTATCACAGAGTAGGTAAAGAAGATTGGGTCTGGAGAGGCAATAAACTGATAACTGAAATAGCTAATAAAATAATATTATAAACTCCAGGCCTATAAATATGGCAGCTATGTGAAAGGACAAATTCTTTATAATATGCAAATTACTAAAGCTCACTCAAGAGGAAATAGATAATCTGTGTAGCACTGTATCTATTAAGAAATTGAATTTTTAAAATTTAAATACTTCCCACAAAAAAAGTCCATATATGGATTGCTTTATTAATCAATTCTATCAAACATTGAAGGAAGAAATAAAACAAATTCTACACAAATTCTTCTAGAAATTTGAAGAGAAAGTAATACATCCTGATGTATTCTATGATAATAACATAACTCTGAAACCAAAATTAGATAAACACATTACAGAAAAAGATAACTACAAGCAGGATCCTTGTGAACACAGATGCATAATCTTTTTTAACATTTTAGCAAATCAAATCCAACTATATATATATGTATATATGTATACATATATATGTGTGTGTATATATGTATGTATATATATGTGTGTATATATATGTGTGTGTGTGTGTGTGTGTGTGTGTGTGTGTGTGTGTGTGTGTGTATATATATATATATTTAAGATAATACATCATTACCAAGTGGGATTTATCCTGGGGATATTTGTCTGGTTTGACATTAAAAATTAATTATGTCATCCCTCATATTAACTGACTAAAACACACATATGCGATGCAGAAAAAGCATTTGAAAAATCCAAATTCATTCCTGATTTAAAAATAAAAACAATCTGGAAAGCAGCACTAGAAGGAAACTTCTTCAACATGATAATGGACGTCTACAAAAAGTGTACTGCTAACACGATACTTAGTGGTGAAATACTGAGTGCATTTACCCTGGAATCTGGAACAAAGAAATGATGTCTTTTTATTCCACATTTACTCATCTTTTTTAAAAGTTTTAAGCCAGTGTAATAAGACAAGAAAAAAGAAATAAGTCATTTAGATTAGAAAGGAAGAAGTTAAACTAACATTATTCACAAATGACATGATCATCTATGTAGAAAATCCTATAAAATCCATCCCCAAAAATCTACTAGAACTAAAAATTGATGTTAATAAGGTTATGAGATCCAAGATCAATACTAAAAAAATCAATTGTATTTTTTAGACTAGTAACAAATAATCATAAATTAAATTGAAAGAATCAATACCATTTACAAGTACTAAAAATATTAAATACTTAAGTATAAATATGACAAAAGATATGCAAGACTTATTTAGTGAAAAATACAGAATTTTGTAGAAATAAATAAAGAAAAACCTAAATAAAAGGAGAAATGCACTATATTTATGGACCAGAAGCCTCAGTATCATAAAGATATCAACTCATCCAAAATTGATTTAGAGATTCGATGCAGTCCTAATAAATATCTCAGCAGGCTTTCTCACTGAAATAGAAAAAATTCTAAAATTCACATGAAAATTCAAAAGACCTAAAATATCTAAAGTTACTATGGAAAAAAAATAAAAGACCAAATTTGGAGGATCAATGCCATCTAACTCCAGGACTTATGATAAAACTACAGCAATCAAGACAAGGCAATATTGGCATATACAGAGACAATATACCAAGAAGACAGAATAGTTATTTCAGAAATTATCCCACACATATATGGGCAATTGATTTTTAACAAGGTTGCCAGGGGGAGAAATGAGTTTCTCAACAAATGATGCTGGCATAATTGGATATCCACAGTTCCTTCCTCCCCCCAAAAAAGAAATTTGATCCATCCTTTGACCATAAAGGAGTTGGCAGAGGGGTTATAAAGAAAAATGAGAAAACTCTTTGGGAGAGCTTATGTATACACATATATCAAAACTTAGCAAATTGTATATTTAAAATATGCACAATTTGTTGTATATCAATTATAATTCAATAAAGCTTTTTAAAATCTAATACATTTATCTATGCTTATCATTACTTCTGTGTCTTTTTAATACATACACTCACTCATATATACAAGTTCATTTTAGATATATTTAACAGATACTTATATTCATAAAAGAGAACAGCTCTTATCACCATTTGCCGGTTCCCGTCGCAAATTTACACCAGCACTTTATAAAAGATGAAATACTTCCATGTGTGGAAATATTGTTCCAAGTGAAAAAGCATTATTTGGTGGAAATCAAAAAAAGATTTTGTGGGCTAGGCTTACTTTCCACACTGCTTGGCTTCATTTAGCTGGAGAGAATAACAGAGCTGACTGGCCACCAAAGAATTCCTATCATCACTACAGATGCCCAAACAGTTGTTCTTGTGGAGGAGCAGCCAGGACCTTGACCCAAGTTTCAGAAATGTAAACTCCCATAATTTGATCCGTGCTACAACAACATATGAAACAGTAGAATAAATCAAACTTTCAACTGTAAAGGATTTAAGATGGCATCTAATCAAACTGTTTATATTCTAAGTAAAGAAACCAAGGGCAAGAGATTAAATGACTTATCCAAGTCTTAGTAATGGCAGAGTCAAATTTAGAATTCCAGATTTCTTGTGATCAAATCCTCTGCCTTTTTTCTTACTATCCCAGCACCATCTTTTTAGTATTCCTCCCCCCCCACCAAAAAAAAATACCTATTGCTCATTTCCTTATATAAAAGCATCTTTTTACATTTTGCTTTACTTAAGTACATTTTTGTTTAACTATAATGAAAAATATCCCTGCAATCTTCTCTTTTGTCAAACCCATCTGCAGAATCCAGATTTGACCTTTTGGAAAATTAGCTATTTAATTTATACACACTTGGGACAATGTCCCCTGATTTTATTCCTTTGTCCTTGTAACTCATTTTTCATTATCTGTGGTGAAGACAATAGCCTCTGTTCTTCATCTGAAATAATTGTTTTGAAACCCTCTTTAAAACAAAAGTAGCAGGTTAAGAGTAGTTTCTAAAACAATAGACACTTTAAATACAAGAAAAATATGCAAAATCAAAGGGACCTCTTAATCATATTACTATAATCCATGTAGAATTAGTAAATTAAATTTTATATTTAATTTTTTTCTTTCTGAATTCAAAGCATTTTGTGTTCACTAAAGAAACTAGAAAACACAGAAAGTCTATAAAAAGATAAATTCCCCATAAACTCATCAATCAGATATAATCAACTATTAACATTTGGCATTTTTAAATTTTAGAAATTGGTAGACATTCATATAATTAAAGATATTTAATTAACTAAAGAGCTATAGATATAGCTATAAAGTAGGTGTCATATCATACGTAAATTTTATATCTCTTTTGAATTAACATGTTATAATCATTTTTCCATCACTAAAATTATTTGTAATACCATTCTTAAGAAATGTATATCATTGAAACATATTGCTGTACTATTAATTAATTCTTCCTTCATTGCTAGACATACATGTAGTTTTTAAGCTTTTGATTATAAACAGTGTGAAGCCAATTATATGAATGTCAATCTACGTTAGCATTTCTAATTTTTTTATAGGATATATTCCTAGAAAGGCAACATTTTAAAGTCTAAAATTTACCAATAATAGATGATCATATAAGCTAATTCGAGCTTATATAAAGTTCTTCAAAAAAAATTGTGTGTCAAGTGCACCTAGAAAATAAGAATGGAATGCATATAAAATGTTTTTTTTTTTATGTATAAGCAGCTAACAGGAATAGCAGCTATCTAATTTTAAACTTTTTGCTTTATTTCCCTTTATAATAATAGTGGAATAATATTTGCACACAAATTCCCAGTATCTGGACATTATGGTGGATTTGAAACTGAAAAACTGTCATTGCCTAAAAGACTAGTTCCTAGAAGATCTATTTAAGATAAATTTTTAATAAAGGCATAAGCACATGGTGTCACCATGGTGATAAAAGGAAGCTGGGAATACCGTCTAATGGAGTATAGGTTGAATAAAAAAAAAATCGGTTGGTAATAGAGTAGGAGAGGAAAGAAAGGATCAGAATCTAAAGCAGAGGTTTTCTTTAATGAAGGGAGAATAAAAAATCACAGGGATATTAGTTTCCGATTAAATCATATAAATGCCACATTTAGTTTTCTCTCTAAGTTTTTGTCTGCTCATCAACTTCTTGGGCTAGCTAATCAGTCCATAGTACATATTCCTAGCAATCAGTGGGCAAATTTAAGAAACAAGAGGGACAAAACCATCCTTTCCAAGAATGCTTTTTACAATGCTTCTTACTTCATGGCTTTGTTGTTGCTGATGCTAATTCAGTCTGGGCAAAGGGATGGAAATGGGTGAGCCTGATTCTTCACCTCAAGCTGTTGGCTACACTCAGACATTCTCAAGGTATAATGAGACCGCTGCCTAAGAAAGAACAAAAGAGGGCTTCAAAGAGAAAATAATGATCTTTTCCCCCTGCTCCTTCCTGGGCCTGATAATCTGCATGGACATTGTTTAGGTATAATTTGCTAGAAGGAAATGTTCATTGTTTTTTGTCCATTATTTTTTTTTCTCTCTACTTAGAAGGAAAGGCAGAATAGTAGGGTGGAAAGAACTCAGGCCTGGGTACTGGGTCTCTTTGTAGAAATGCATGATAAGGAAAAAGGTATTTAATTTCCTCATATCTTAGGTTAATACCTCACAGAGTTATTATAAGAATTAAAATACCTAATAGAGCATTTATTACATGATAAACACCTGATAAATTATAGTATTTATTATTGTTAGTGTTATTTATGATTTAGCTTGGAAGATACAGAAATAATTCCAAAGTATCATTAATTTGTATTTACGTGGTTCGAAATGGGCCAAAATCTAAAACATTATGATAATTATTAGAGAAAAAAATATTTTTATATTAGTCAATGTCCTTTTATTTTTCTCAAATACATTGGCTAATATGCACACCAAGTTGCAGATGAAGAGTTTCATTATAGTTAGATTTCAAACCTTTGTATTTTGCAATTTTAGCCATATTTCTGTTCAAAATGATGGACTAAACCAGCACTTTTCACACATTAATGTTCACACAAAGTCACCTGGGGAATCTTATTAAAATATACTTCTTTTCAGTGTGCTGGGGTAGATCTTGAGATTCCACATTTCTAGTAATCTTAGTGGTGATATCAGTTTACACCACATTTTGAGGCAAGGGACTAAACCAGTAGTTCTCAGCTAGTGGCAGTTTTGCCCTCCAGGGGTATTTGGCAATGTCTTGGAACGTTTTTGGTTATCACAATTGTGGGGAGGTGCTGCCGGCATCTAGTGGATAGAGGCCAGGAATGTTGCTAAATACCCTACAATGCACAGGACAGCCCCAACCACAAAGAGTTATTGGGACCAAAATGTCAATTATGCTCAAGATATCAATCATTCCAAGGTCGAAAAACCCTGAACTAAACAAATCTAAGAATCTTTTCCATTTAATCTTTTCCATATAATAATGAGGAATAAAATATATGGTGTTTTATTCATACATAGTTTCAGGAGTCAAAAGAAAATAGAGGGTACCAGAAACATTTAAAATGTGTGTTTATACCTAAATAACAAACCACAATGGAAGCCAGAGAGCCCACAGTGGATCCCCCCAAACTGATAGACCCCTCATGGCTGGGGTCATAGTTCTGTTCTGGTAAGTAGATTGATGGTTCTGAGGCCACAGATTCTATGCATGATAGGGAAAGGGTGTGAGGTCCACAGAGTTGTCTGCCCTGAGAAGACACAGATAACTTCCTAGAGATAACAAGAACATGGTGGCTGCTGATCATAGGTGTGGGGCCTATGTTCCCACTACTTGCAGAGACAAAAGTCAAACCTACCCCATGCAGAGAGCTCTACAATCTAGGCACATGTGCATTGTTTCGAATTGTTCTTTTCTAAACTGGCATTCTCTTCTACTAGCATTTGACAAATTATTATCTGGCAAATTTGATTGACAGGATAAAATCTATCAACCTGATAATCAGTAGATTCTGTTTTCTTAAGTTGCCATGAAGATTCCACAAAGATATTTTCATTAGCAAAATCATAATCAACACTAGCGGTACTCAGAATTAAATTGATCCCTTTCGATAATCGTTCATGTAACAAAATAATTTATCTTAGCAAAGAGAAAAAGACAGAAGTTAGAGTTGAAACAGGAGGCAAATCAAAATTATAGAGAGGTTTTATCACTTCTAGATGTTATGGCCAACATTTCTTGGAAAGAACAATTAGCTAGTCTTCTAAATGCAAAATTAATATCGGTGAAAACCTGAATGCCACTTTACTTTGGGAGAGAATTATCTGATATCATGGGATTCTCAGGGCATCCAAATATAGTAGTCTAAAAACTGGATGAGAAGCTCCTTGTCTGTTTTCCCAACTGAAGTATGGTATACATTCCTCGTATCTGATATTTGATGAGATCAGAAGAATAGAAATGAACTAGTTCACATGCATAGATAGTAGACACTGTCAACCATCGACTTTTTGGAAGAAGCCATACTTTTTGACTTTTTACTTAAGATCAAAATATTTTTAATAACCTCAAATGAAAAGGACAATATCAATAGAATTCAAAAATCTGGAGACTAATGTCTCTTGTGTATGTATGTTTTTCATCCAAAATTTGAAGATTCTATCTATATAGATTAACTTCAATAAAGTCCAGAAAATATGAAAATGTTATCTCCATATGCTCTGACCTTTCTCCAATTTCCAAGCCAGTAAATCAGTGTTATTAAGCACATATTATGTTGCATAATAGAACCAGGTCTATAACCAAATGTTATGATGGGAAAAGGCCTGAATTCCTTTTAAATGACACATAATGAAGGTCCTGGGAGTGAATCATCTGTGATGATTTTTTTCTTTTTTAATCTGCTGAGAGAAAAGGAGTGAAAAGACCTCAGGGAAGCTGTGTCGTCTTCACTTTGCCTTGTGTTATGAAATGAGAATGCAGAAATAGCTTTATTTTTAAATGTTTTATGAGCTTGCCCCCAATAGTTAATTGTGCGCACTCTCTGAAATTTAGTCAAACCTCACAACAGAGGAAATGAAGAGTAAAAATCTCTACGCTGTTGAAAATAAATGTGCCTCTCCTGTCACATGTAACACTGTTTTATCTTCCATTCCAAACACACAGTTTATAGTTTGCCGGAATCTCCCAAGAGGCAAAAATACTTCTTTAAAGAAGGAGATTTTCCCAGTCCCCTGTTAAAGCTATCTTTATATCTATCCATCCATACCTAGCTAGCTCCCTTATAATTAAACTGAAAGACTTTGGAATCACGCTAAGGCTATTTACAATTCTAAACAAATTCCTTAAGTGGTCTTTGTAAGAGAATGTGGGCCTTTTAAACAGAACAATTACAGTGAGACGGCTCCACCATATTTACAAGCTGGGAGCAAAAGCAGGGTTAGAGCTGTGTGTCAACAACAACCACTGTTCCTATTTGAGTTCAATTTTCATGAAATTTTTCAAGAATGTAAAATAAGGTTAGTTGGAACATGCAATTCTAATCCCTTTCAGTGCTTATCACTCTTCCAACATTCAATAGCCATCCTTAAGACCATTACCGCTGGGACAACATTTGAGTAGGTCCCTGCCATCTAACAACAAGAGACCCGAGAGAAAGACTGTGGTTTAAAAGCCTGGTTAAAGATTAACACAAACAGTAATAAGAAGGTTCTTAGGAAAGAATCAGGACAGCTGCAGCTGCATCCCAGCTACCTGCTGAGGGTTGCTAAGCAACTTGGGCTTCCACTGCCCCAAGGGTGTTTTACTTTACAATTAGGATTTTTGAAGGGGAAGAGGGGGAGGGGAGTGATTCCTGGTGAAATTGATGGAGAACCATATATACATAGCTACGTGTTGTTGTGTTATTTTTTTTAATAGAAAAATGGTGTCACTCAGTTCTTTCAAAGGTAGAGCACTCACGACAAAGCAGATTATTTTTTGTATATAACTGACAAAAATCTAGCAATAACATGGAGTTTTAAAAGTGACATTTTGACTTTAAGGGAGGAATTATTTGCAATTTGTTTTGAACAGAAGCTTAGTTCATGTCAGATGTGAACCTCCAGACAATCATTAGTTTAAACTGCCTGCTATGTGTTTAAAAATTTCAGTCAATTTAGAGCTGATCTGAATTGCAAATGTGATGGTAATAAGCCATTAGGGAACTGCATATCTTTTTTTTTTTTTTTTTTTTTTTTTTTTTTTTTTTTTTTTTGCACTTACAACCCTGTGCTTTAAGGAGCTCCAACTACACTGAAATATGAAAATATAATTTTAATCATGTGCATTGTCGACAAACATAGAAATGCTGGAGACTCAGAAGTAGAAAAGTGACATTCAGAGGCTAAAAACAAGAAGCTGTGACAAGAATAAAGAAATACATGTAACCTTTACTTTAAATTATATAATACAGTAGTAAGATTTTCCAAAAACAAACATCCCATTTGTTCGTAATGCAACATGAATCTCCAAGCCCAACATCTGGATAAAATTTATTTTCTTTGGATTTTGAAATTAGAGCAAGTTAGCCCAAACTCTTTTATTAGGTCACTTGGGAAATTAAGAGAACTGCTTTTATGGTCAGATTTCAGCTTGAAATACAAATAACAAGTTTTTAAAGGTGCTTATCAATAAAAACTCTTCTTTAAGCAGCCTAGTTTAGTTTTCTAAAATACTATGTGTTTCAGTAATCTCAGAACCATCAATATCAAGAGATATTTTGTTCTCTCAAAGGTGTTTCAGTTCAGAAGCTAAGACATTAGCAAAAAAGTTAAATATTGCAAAATTTCAGTCAATCCTTAGATTTATTTGTTGGTAGCTATATGTTTAATTGAATGGAGAATGGAATTGGAAAAAGAAAAGGTGAGTTCCCCAGATTTTCAGTGAATAAGATACATTTTCTTGATTCATAGCTGCTTATTTCTTAAACTATTTGGTTGCAAAGCTAAGCAGAACTTTGCAAAGAAATAACTGATAATTGATCAACTGTCCATATCAAATCATGTAGCATGTTTCTGTTACTCTCTGTACAATATCCATATCTTCCACCTTTAAATTCACTGTAGTTTGGCACTTGGCTTTATTTTAGTTGTATTAATAGAAGCCCAGAAGTTTCATCTCAGCTATTTGCCAAGATCTTTGGAAAACATGGTAACATGAGTAATGCATTCATGACATGTTTTCCCTCAACAAATTAAATATTTGCTAAGATAAAGATAAAGAATAACATTATTGGTAAATATAGCACAAAATGATAAAATTTGAGTCCCTGGAGAAAAATCTTAGTTAGAATTTAACTCCAGGGGGCTTTAGTGACCCACAAGGTCAGGGCTCTGGCCAATCCCAATGTTTGTTTATATTCTTGAGAATGAAAAATAAGGGCATAAACTCCGTGATGTCAGTTCTATTGGGGAAAAGGGAACCTCCCAAGTGTCAGCTTTTAGGCCATGTATGTACTCCAAAAAACATAAATAAATAAAATAATAACAATAATAATAAAATCATTTTTTAAAAGAAAAAAGTCTAAAAAGTAACAGCCCTTCTTTTTTACACTGCTTTGCTTCACTTGGTTTTAAATCATGCCGCTCCAAACAGTCATTATAATAGGAAGAGTCTCTAGCTATGTCTAAAACAGAAATGTCAAATAGAAATAGAGCCAATTATGCATATGAATGAGGAAGGCTAAGTCAAGTAAGAGAAAAGAGGGGTTTTTTTGCTGTACCTCATACATCTTTTCTTTCTTTATTCAGCCATTCACTCATTCAACAAATATTTACTGAACCTTCTCTGTGCACATGGACTCGTGCAAAGCACCTTAGTAATACAAGAATAAATTAGAGGATAGATCCTGTACCCTGAACATTGCTAAGTGAAACAAAGCTTTTACATGAATAGATATGATAAAAGATGGAGGTTGAAAGTGTCAAAAGAAGCACAGATAAGGTACTCAGTGGGGCAACTTATTAGCAGAGTTAAGAACCGTGGCTGTGGAATCAGAAAAATTCAAGATCCAATTGGTCTTGATTTGAAAGATATTGACCAACTGGTATAACCTCCCTATGTTTCAGTTTCCTCTTCAAAAAAAAAAAAAAAAAAAAAAAAAAAACATTGCGCAACAAATGTTATATGTTTCCCTAGTCAGCTTTCTGTCTTCTCCACAAAGCTGTTCTAAATCTTCTCAACTCTCTTGAAACCTCTAACATACTATTCTTCCCCTCCTTCACAGTAGATGACCTCAATTCCCATCCTGGAGATAATGAAATCCATCAGCTGGAAACCCACTCAAGTTCCTGCCACCAACCTACACACCTAATAGTATCCAAACCTATCACATTCCCTCTTCTCCTCCTGTAGAATCAGGGTCCCATGTATTCTAAAAGACCAATGTATCCGTCTTTGCTTTAGGTCCCATCAACTTCTGCACCTCTCTCTCCAAGACTTTACCTATTGCTTTTTTGCTCCTGTTTTGCAACTTCAGAGCCTCCTCTTTGCCACCTAATGCTCATCAGTATTTAAAATTGTACAAGTCACCAGCTCTCTTCAGGGACAGAAGTGCTGGCAGAGGCCATTGTTCCTATATTGAGCCCTCCCCACACTAAGCTGGCAGGCACAGGTGGGCATCAAATCTGAACTCTCCATTGACTTGGCTAACATCATTTGCCCAGATCTGCTGATTCCCTGAGACCCTGCATCAACCAACTCAACCTCTTCCAGCATTTTCTTCACACAAATAGCATGTCTTAGCTCATGACATGCTATTTCTCTCAAAGGTCCACAAATCCCAAAGAAGCAGTGGCTGGCCTTGGCATGCCCAATACCTCTTTCTAAGTGGCCCCAAGACTGGTACTAGAGGTAGCCAGGCCTTGTTCACAGCCTAACTCTCCCAAGCACCTCCATGCCATTACAGGTGGCAACCAACTACAAATCACCTCGTAGCTCTTACCACGTGGCTTCAGGCTGAGCACAGGTAGCAGTTGAGCTTGGCCTGCATCAGAGCCCATCTCAAAAGGCCCCCAAACCAACACACCTGATAGCCTGCTTCAGACTACCCCAGAGCACAACCCAAAATGCTCCATAAATGACAGACTCAAGGGTAGACCCTCAGGCATTAGAGCCCCACTAAAGTGAATCCTGCTCCATGGGATCAGTCCATGCACGACAGCTCGTTCTCAGTAGTCACATCCATTCCTTACAGTCAGTCAGCCTACGGATTAATCACACTCACTGATGTCCCAACGGTAATCAAGGCTCAGCTACAACAGAAAGGCATACACAACCTACACAGTGGACACCCCTGGAGCACTGTGCCATTGGGCACCACAGGACACCTACTATACTACATAAGGACACCCTGCCAAGGCTGGGAGATGTACCATGCCTACCTAATACATAGAAAGAAACACAAGCTGTTAGTCAAAATGAGGAGACAAAGAAGTATGTCCCATATGAAATAACAGGACAAAACTCCAGGAAAAGAACTGAACAAAATGGACACAAGCAATCTACCAAATGCAGAGTTTAAAACACTGGTTATAAGAATGCTCAATAAACTTTGGAGAGAAATTGATGATCTCAGTGAGAATTTCTATGAAGAGATAGGAAGTGTAAAAATAGAAATTAAAAAAAAAAATAGAACCAATTAAGAAATGAAGAATACATTGGAGGGAATCGACAATAGATTAGATGAAGCAAAGGATCAAATTAGCAATCTGGAAACCAAGGTAGAGGAAGGCACCCAATCGAAACAGCAAAAAGAAAAAACAAAAATTAATGAGAAGGGTTGAAGAAACCTCTGCGACAACATCAAGTGTGTCAACATTCTCATCATAGGGGTACCAAAGGAGGAAGAGAAAAAGTGAGAGATTGAAAACCTACTTGAACAAATAATGATGAAAAACTTTCCTAACCTGGTGAATGACTTAGACATTCAAGTCCAGGAAATACAGAGAGTCTCAAACAAGATGAACTCAAGAGACCCACACCAAGACACATCATAATTAAAATGCCAAGGGTTAAAGACAAGGAAAGAATCTTGAAAGCAGCAAGAGAAAAGCAATTAGTTACCTAAAAGGGAGTTCCCATAAGACTGTCAGCTGATTTCTCAAAAGAAACTTTGTAGACCAGAAGGGATTGGCATGAAATATTCAAAGTAATGAAAAGCAAGTGCCTACAACCAAGACTACTCTACCTAGCAAGACTATCACTTAGAATCAAAGGACAGATAAAAAAAAATTTTCAGACAAGAAAAAACAAAAGAAGTTCATCACCACTAAACCAGTGTTATAAGAAATGTTAAAGGGACTTCTTTGAAAAAAAAAAAAAAAGATCAAAAATACAAACAAGAAAATATAGAAAAGAAAAAAATTCTCATTGACAAAGGCAAACATGTAATAAAAGCAACGAATCAATTAATTAGAAAGCTAATAAGGCTTTATAATTAGGTTATAATAATGTTAAAAGGCAAAATTAGGAAAATCAAATGTAATTACAACAATAAATTCAGGAATATACACAAACACACACACAAGGTAGTAAAAAATAATGATAAAAATATAAACATAGAGGGGGTGAGTAAAAATGGTAGCGATTTTGGAATGTGCTCGAACTTAAGTGATCATCACCTTAAAATAGACTATTATAAAGATATTTTGGTATATAGAAAGCACATGGTAACCACAAACCAAAAATATACATGATAGATACAAAAAAAAAAAAAGAAAAAGGAATCCAAACACAACACTGTAGAAAGTTATTGACATACAAGAGAAAAGAATAAGAAAGTAAAAGAGAACTCTAAAAACAATAAGAAATGATTAATAAAATGTCAATAACTATATATCTGTCAATAATTACTTTAAATTTAAATGGACTAAATGCTCCAATCAAAAGGCAAAATGTAGATGAAGGGATAAAAAACAAGACTCATACATCTATTGTACTTCAGATCGAAAGACACACACAAACTGAAAGTAAAGGTATGAAAAAAGATACGTCATGCAAATGGAAACAAACAAACGAATAAGTGTAGGGTAATAATACATTTATCAGACAAAAAAGACTTTAAAACTAGGGCTGTAACAAGACTCAAAGAAGGGCATTTCAAAATGATAAAGGAATCAATCCAACAAGAGTATATAACTCTCATATATATCTATGCACCTAACAAAGGAGTATCTAAATACATAGAGCGAATATTGATGGACATAAAGGGAGAGACTGATAGTAATATAATCATAGTAAGGGATTTTAATACCCCATTGACATCAATGGGTAGATCATCCAGACAGAAAATCAATAAGGAAACAGTGGCCTTAAATGATACATTAGACTAGATGGATTTAAATGATATTTTTTGGACATTTCACCTAAAGGCAACAGAATATACATTTTTCTCAAGTGAACATGAAACATTCTCCAGGATAGATGTCCACATGTTAGAACACAAAACAAATCTCAATAAAGTTAGGAAGATTGAAGTCATATCAAGCATCTCCTCTAACCACAATGGTATAAAACTATAAATTAAGTACAGCAAGAAAACTAAACTCATGCAAACATGTGGAGGTAAAATAACAGGCTACTAAACAGTAAATGAGTTGAAGATCAAGGAAAAATCAAAACAAATCTGAGACAAATGAAAATGAAAACACAACAACCCAAAATTTATGGGGCACAACAAAAGCAGTTCTAAGAGGGAAATTTATAGCAATACGGGCATAACTCAAGAAAAAAGAAAAATAACAAATAAATTATTTAACTTTACTCCTAAAGTTGCTAGAAGAAGAACAAAGGCCAACATGAGTAGACTGAAGGAAATAATAGATGAGAGTGGAAATAAATAAAATAAAGTCTAAGAAAAAGCAATAGGAGTGATTGACAAAACCAAGATCTGGTTCTTTGAAAAGATAAAAAAACAAACACAAAAACAAAAAACTGATAAACCTTTACACCAATTCAAGGAAAAAAGAGCCCGTTAAATAAAATCAGAAATGAAAGCAGAGAAGTGACACCAATACCACAGAAATACAAAGGGTTATAAGAAAATTATATGCCCCAAAATTGGACAACCTGTAAGAAATGGATAAATTCCTAGAAACATACAATCTTCTATGGCTGAATTAGAAAGACAGAAAATCTGAGCGGACTGATCAGTAATCAAAAAACTTCCAACAAACAAAAGCCCTAGACTGGATGACTTCACAGGTGAATTTTATCAAACACTCAAAGAAGAATTGATATCTATCTTTCTCAAACTATTCCAAAAAAGTGAAGAATCTCAAACTCTTTCTACACCCCAGCATTACCTTGATACTAGAACCAGACAAAGACACCACACACACACACACACAAAGAACATTAAAGGCCAATATCCCTGATAAACAAAGATGCAAAATCCTTAACAAAATATTAGCAAACCAAGTTCAGCAATACATTAAAAAGATCGTACACCATGATTAAATGGGATTTCTTCTCGGGATGTGAGGCTTGTTCAATATCTGCAAAACAATTAATGTGACACATCACATAAACAAAATGAAGGATAAAAATAATATGATCAAATCAATAGATGTAGAAAAAGCATTTGACAGAATTCAGCAACCATTTATGATGGAAACTCAACAAAGTGGGGATAAAGAGTACATACCTCAACAAAATAAAGGTCATATATGACAAACCCACAGCAAACACCATACTCTGTAGTAAAAAAGTGAAAGGTTTTTCTTTAAGATCAGGAACAAGACAAAGATGTCCACTTTCACCACTTCAATTAAACATAGTGTTGAAAATCTGAGCCACAGCAATCAGACAAGAAAAAAAAACAGGCATCATAATTGGAAAAGAAGAACTAAATCTGTCATAATTTGCAGATGACATGATACAATATAGAAAATCCTAATGAATCCACCAAAAAACTATTAGAACTAATAAATCAATTCAGAAATGTAGCAGGATACAAAATTAATATTCAGAAATCAGTTGCATTTTTATACACCAATAATGGACTATCAGAAAGAAATGAAGAAAACAATCCCATTTACGATTACATCAAAAAGAATAAAATAACTAGGAATAAATTTAACCAAAAAGGTAAGAAACCTATACTGAGAAAACTATAAGACACTGAAGAAAGAAAGTTTAAAAGATATAAAGAAATGGAAAGATATACTCTATTCATGGATAGGAAGAATTAACATCATTAAAATGTTTACACTACCTAAAGCAATCTTGAGAAGCAAGAACAAAGTTGAAAGTATCATACTACTTGATATCAAACTATACTACAAGACTATAGTAATAAAAATAGTATCATATTAGCAGAAAAACAGACAAGTGGATTAATACAACAGAATAGAGAACCCAGAAATAAACCCATGTTTACATGGTCATTTAATCTATAACAAAGGAGTCAAGAATATATAAACAGGTAAATGCTTCAATAAATGCTGCTGGGAAAACGGGACAGAGTCATGCAAAAGAGTGAAATTGAATCAGTTTCTTACACCATATACAAAAATAAACTCAAAATGAATTGAAGACTTAAATATTAGACCCAAAATCATAAAACTGGTAGAAAACATAGGAAGTGAAATTTCTGACATCACCCTTAGTAATATCTTTTTGAATATGTCCTCTCCAGCAAGGGAAACAAAAGAAAACATAAACAAATGGGACTATGTGAAACTAAAAATGTTTTGCACAGCAAAGGAAACCATCAACCAAACAAAAAGAAAATCTATTGAATGGGAGAAGATAGTCACCAATGATACATCCAATAAGGGGTGAATATCCAAGCTATGTAAGGAACTTATAAAACTTAATACCAAAAAAAAAAAAAAGCCAATTAAATCACACCTATCGGATAGCTATCATAAAAAAAAATCAATGAACAAGTGTTGGTGAAGATATGGAGAAAAGGGAACACTCTTGCATTATTGGTGGGATTGCATTTGGTGCAGCCACTACAAACAACCGTATGGCTTTTCCTCATAAAATTAATAATAGAACTACCATATGACTCAGCACTTCTACTTGGAATTTAGCTGAAGAAATCCAAAACACTAATTTGAAAAGATATATGCAATCCTATGTTTATTGCAGCATTATTTACAATAGCCATGATAAGGAAGTGTCCATCCATAGACAAATGGGTAAAGAAGAGGAGGGTACATATAAACAATGGAATATTACTTGGCCATAAAAAAATGAAATCTCACCATTGTGACAACACAGATCAATTTAGAGAGTATTATGTTAAGTGAAATAAGTCAGACAAAGAAAATAAACATCATATATTTTCACTTATATGTGAAACCTAAAAAAACAAATTAAACAAAACAGAAAAAACTCACAGATACAGAGAACAAATTGATGGTTGTTAGAAGGGAGAGAGTATAGAGAGGTGAGTGAAAAAGATACAGGGAATAAGATGTACAAATCGTCAGTTATAAAAACAGTCACAGGTATGTAAAGTACTGCATAGGAAATATAATCGATAACAGTGTAATAACTATGTATGGTATCAGATGGGTAATAAGACTTATTGGGGTGATCACTTTGTAAGTTATGTAAATGTCTAATCACTATGTTATACATCTAAAACTAATATAATGTTACATGTCAACTGTAATTGAAAAATAAAAAAAAAATACAAAAATAAAATTGTACAAGTCTCTACTAACTTAAAAACAACGAAAACAAAATCCTCTTTCAATATGCCTCAATAACTTGTTTTTCATTCTATAGATCCCATGCTTCCTGATCTATCCTCTATGGTCATCCCTAGCCACATGTATTTATTTCAATTAAATTAATTGGAATTAAATAAAATTTGAAATTTAGTTTTTCAGTGGCACTAGCCCTATCCAAAATGGCTAATGGCACCATAAAGGACAGAGATTTAGTACTTTTTTACTATCACCTATGTTCTATTGCTAGATTTTTTTGTCTTGTTTCCATTCCTCCTCCCTCTACTAGAAACTTGCTCTGTGCTATCTAATATTACATTCTTACCTCCACTTTACTCTTCAACTCATAGATACATGACTAGTCCTCACTCCTGCACTGAAATATTTTATGTCAATGTCATCAACCTCTCACACAACACAAAACAGGGCAAATGTCTTAGATCTCTATTTTCATGTCTAATCAGTAGCTTTATATACCAAAGACAATGATTTAAAATATTCTCATTCATTTCTTACTGACACCACATGCTCTGGCTTTTCTCCCAACTTTTTGGCCCCACCATGGACTCCACTTGCTCTGCTTAACAAATAAATGTTTTTGTTTCTCTGTGATGCCTCAGACATGCTTCTCTTGTCCCTTCATTTATCCCCTGCATTATCTCACCCTTTCCCATGTCTTTCAATGACAATATATCATCATAACTCTCAAACTTAGATCTCTCCACTGAGCTATATACCATATACACATACATGAATGGGACATCTGAACCTCCTAGCTAGTATGTTTCTAAATTAAACTAT
The DNA here is from genome assembly GCF_014176215.1 of Rousettus aegyptiacus. NCBI lineage: Eukaryota > Metazoa > Chordata > Mammalia > Chiroptera > Pteropodidae > Rousettus > Rousettus aegyptiacus. The sequence continues at coordinate 68,157,040 of NW_023416284.1, forward strand.
TTTCTACCTGCCTCTGCTCAAATCTGTCTATTTTCCTTTGGAATCTATTACATTAAATGGCAGCACCCTCACCCAAGCTACTATGGAAAAAAAAAATTATGATAGATCCTCAAAAAATTGAAAAATAGAATTACCACATTATCCAGCAATTCCACTTCTGGACATATACCCAAAAGAATTGAAAGCAAGGTCTCAAAAATATTTATACACTTTTATTCATAGCAGCATTATTCACAATAGCCAAAAGGCAGAAGCAACTTAAGTGTCTATCAAGGGACTGATGAACAAACTAAATGAATAAATACATAAAATGGATAAATACATTAAATGGAATTCATTTAATCTTAACAGGGAAGGAAATTCTGACACATGCTATAATAGGAATGGACCTTGAGGATGTTATGCTAATTGAAATGAGGCAGTGCCAAATAGACAAATACTGTATGATTCCACTTACATGAGATAGCTAATGTAGTTAATTTAAATTTGTTGAGAGATAAAATTGAATGATGGTTTCCAGGGGCTGGGGGAGGGAGAAAGGGAAGTTATTGTTAATGGGTTCAGAGTTTCAGATTAGCAAGATGAAAAGAGTTCTTGAGACAGATGACAGTTATGGTTGCACAACATTTTCAATGTATTTGATACCACTGAACTGTGTACGTAAAAATAATTAAGATGATAAAATTCATGTTATGTGTTATATATATAAATAAAGTGGAAGACCCTGGATGTAAACCCATGTCCTCTACCACTAGAGCTCACATTGTTCGCGGTTATATTCTACTTCATGACCTGGACCATATGGTGTTATCTAATGTCATCTTGTTACACTGAGTACACCAAGACCTTTAGTCAATGATATTTGACTCAAATTTGCTACAGTTGGTCTGTAAGTCTGGACTAATAGTGGGGCCTTTAGAATAATCTATCATTTTCTGTTTCTCAAAGGTCATAGTTTTTGTGAATCATAGTGATTCAGATCCACAATATGTTTTTGGTTATTACGAGTGTTTATAATTATCATTTATTGAAGACATGCAATATTTTAGGTGTGCCTTAGGGGCTTTTCATATTTACTACAATATTTATAACATCCCTATATTCTTATATTCATTTATAAAATAAAGGTACTGAGGCTTTATAAAATTAAGTAATTAGGTCACATAGCTAGTAGAAGTGAGAGTTCAATCTCATTTTGTTGAAATCAAAAATATTTTCCACTAAGTCACACTTTTCCCCATTCCCTAACCTTCAATGGACACATAAGCAACTTAGTTTCCTATTCTTAAATTTAGCCTTGGCCTCAAGTATCTTTTCATATATAAAAACAGTCTTCTTATCTTTCATGAAATATGTATGCTTTGAAAATTACCTTTGAAAGAAAATATTTTTATCAGTATATTCAGGAAGTTGGACTAATGAACTTTCAGTTCTGACATTTTTCTAAATCTTTGGTTTTACTATACAACTGCATTAAAATGAGAAGTCTCATCAGAAAGACTGAGAAAGAGAATGAGCATAATTCGGAGAGGCAATAAGTTTATAACTTAAATGTCTAACTACAGCTAATGTAGTAAATGTCTAATAGGTTTTGCCTTAGAAGTTCAGCCTCTCAAAAATTATTTTTCACATAACATACTTATGACAGCATTTATTATTAATGATCATCCATGAGTTATGAGGGATAAGCTCATGTGAATGGAATCTGAACGTCAAACAACAGTCTCTCAGAAGCAACTGAACCTCATCCAACTGTAGCATAACTTTGGAAATGAGCTAAAGAATGATGCTGAAGAAAATGCTTTAGTTGAACTAGTGATTTAATCTCTAAGAAGTGCCACCAGAAATGTAAATGGAGGTGAGAAGAAAAAATAGTCACAGTATTAAGTCTCCATGGTAAAGCTCACAATATGTCAGCTGTATGTATAGCCCTGAACTTTAAATCTGATGGCTTCCGCAGGCTTGGAAGCAGATAAATTTCTTCATCTAACATTTCCTGGCTCCTAAGTGTTGGCAAACTCAGTCAGGTCAAAGGCATTGAACTCCTGTCAAACTCCAGGGTGGGTAATAGCCAGTAATTTTAATTTTAATCCTGAGGCCACAGTGTGTTCAAATGAGAAATTTACTCCATATGTTCATGATATTACTTCACAGAAGTCCTTAAAAGATTTCTTCATGAGAACTCTGTGAGGTTACCAAATCTCCTTGGCCTCTTGGTCATTTTAACCATTAAAATTATAAATAGGAATATCAATAGCGAAAATAGTTAAGACACAAAAACAAACAGAAACAGCGACTTTTAAGAACCTAATATATGCCAGGAACTCCTACATGCATTATGTCACTTAAATTCTTACAACTAACCAGCCAATTGGATGGAACTGTCCTCATTTTTCGGATATCAAGACACAGATAGGTACGTGACTTCCTTCAGTGTATCCAGCTGGCATATGACCTTGGGAGTATATCTTACTTCAAAACTCATATCCTTTTAGTACATTGCACTGCTTCTAAACCCAGTTTCTTTTTAGATCTACGAAATGATAGAGAATCAGTTCAAAACACAGAATATGCCCCTGTTAAGAAGAAAATGAAGCCCTGGAACATGTCTTCATTCCCTAGCCAGCATCCCAGCTGACCTTGCCAGCCGCAGTGATCATATTAACCTCTATATTATCCTCTCCTGAAGTGTACTTTATGTGGGTCCTTTAAAACTGTAAACTGGCCATTCCGAAAAAGTTAAGCAGCTTGAATTTGTGCCCGTAAGGATTTTCTTGATGCACATTACTTATGCCCCTTTCTCTTCAAATTTAAATTGTCGAAGTGTTTTTGCAAATATTCAGGCTGTTACCACTTATTTAGTCCTTTCTGGCATATAAGTTCTGGACTGCTTTCTATGGAACTAGAAAATGTTTACATTGATAACTTGAAAATATTAAAATCAAAATGGAAAGGTGATGCTAAGTGACCAAAAAAGCAAGAGAAAACCACCAGAGCTAAGATGCCTTACCCAAATCACCAGTTCGACAGAGTTATTATCACTCACGTTTCTGTTACCTTAGGAAAATGCAAATTTGACTCACTCTTGGAAAATACTGACAAAGTTAGCTTTAAACTTCTATATAATAAAATACAATATTCCAATGAATTCTCAAACTAGGAGAGTTAAAAGTATGAAGATGAAAACGCTAAAAAAAGCAAAAAAATTATGTTGTGCCTTGATAACTGAGTTTGCTGTTAGGTACTTTCATATAACACCTCTTTCACGATATAGCTTAATAAAGTGGATTTTATTCTCATTTTATGGATGAAGCATCTGCAGCCATAACAAGGTCAAATATGTTGCCCAAAGTCACACAAGAAGTGAATGGAAAAACTACAATCAGAATTAAGCTCTAGCTCCAAAACCCATTCCTTTTTCACTTTATTAAACTGCCGCCTTCAATTTTAAAATACATGTGGAAGTAGTTACTTAACTATATTTCCATCTCCTAATAACTATTGTGGGGAATGCTTAAAGGGTAATTCATACAGCAGTAGAACTTGCCAAGTAAACACATTTTTAATGATGATGGCCAAAGCATGCTCATGCAGTTATTTAAACAGGTGAGGTGATCATTATGTTTCTTCCCTGTTTAAACAAGGTTTCCATTCATTTAAGAAATATAACATGGCAGGTTGCATGTTAGGGAGAGATAAGACATGCCTCTGAGCTGACATCCAAGGGGGTGAAAGCAGAGACCCGTGATGTGAGGGGAAAGACGGTGATGCAAATGTATTTTATCTCAAAGAAACATATGCCTTGAGGCCCTTTCATTGAAACTATTAAAGTTGAAGAAAAAAACTACAGAGTCTTTTCCTTATTTTTCTCATCAACATGAAATAATTTCTCTTGGTAGCCTTATGCCGTAAATGCAAAATGTTAATAAATAACTGCAAATAACTTACAAATACGTTAGTAAAATATTTTCTATGCAATTGCCTTAATGTCTTTATTGTTGAAATAACACCACAGATCATTTGGATCAGCTATCATTTAAGTAAAATATACTGACTTTTTTTTTTCTAGGATTTAGTATTTTTTCTTCTGTAAAGAAGAAGCATCAACTTAAAAAAAAAATAGAGCATAAACAAAATTGACCACATAAGGCTCCAGCGTGTTTGTGAAAACTATCAGGCTCACACTCCTGGTTCTGCTCCTGCTTCTGTCCGAGTGGAAGCTCCAGCTTTCACTCCTTGATTGCTCCCTTGACTGCTCCTTTTCTCCAAAGATGCCCCTAGATAGGCTTGATGTAAAAACCAAGCCCAAAGCCAGGATCACAAGGAAATGCCACATGGTGGAAAGTCCCCATTGCCTCTTGATTCTCTCATTCCTTTAGAATTTGCTGTTTCCAGGAAACTTTCTGATCCTTTATGTAAGAAATCTCCTAACCAGGATGACTATCTCTACCTCTCTCTAGGTTTGCCACAGCTTTCCAAAACTGAAAGCAGGTGTGCTCTAGCTGATCTTCCCTCGGTATAAATCAAAGGCTTTTTTTTTTTTAAAGTAAGGCAGCTCTCTTCTTGTCTACCCCATACCTCGGAAGATTTGTTTATTTCCCTTACTCAGCGGTCTTCTACTACCAGAGCTTTGGTAGTTTTTCTGTTCAACTGGATTTGGTCACTCTACTGCCATGATGTACTGCAGATGAATTGAGTTGTCCTGGTCCCTCCCAGCAGAGCTGTGTGCAAGAAGCATTATTTTAAACTGTCGGTGAGAAAAGCTCCAAACTATCATAAGAAAACTCCATTCATTTGATTTAATGAGACTGTTTTCTAAGTGGCACCCCTGCAACTACCTGGAAAACTCAAGACTAACGTCTGTGGCATGTAATAGCCTGAGACTATTACACGGTCATCTTCCTCATGACTTGACTTTGGTCTGGGATTTGACCATCAAGCTCTATCCACGGATATTCCATAGAACATGCTAATTCCTTTAAGTGAATTTCATTTGAAACAATGCCTTCATATGAATTTAATTTGAAGTAATGCCAAATCATATTTGTATTTCCGAATATGCTTTTAACATCATGGGTCAGCTTGGAGCCTGAAAATCTCCTGTACAACCAAGGTAATTACTGGAAAAAATGTTGAAAGAAGTATTATTCATCCAATCTATAATAATATTTCTCTGCATTAGGTGTGTGTCAGAAGCATCTATGGAGCTTTTAAAAATTATGGGTACCTTTTTACCCAGGTTGCCCATGCCTCTTCATGATAGATCAGGCTGTTATTCAAGATTTTCCCCATGGCTCTAATGTAATATAGTATTATAAAGTTAACGTTGAGGCTATATAGAAATAGAGATAATTTAAAAATTATCTCCATTGTTTGAGTAATTGAAAGGGATAGAATCTTAAAGATATGTTATAGGATCTGTGAAATAGGTCCTTATTCCAAACAGAGTATGCCTTTCCCACTGGGGCCTAGTCTAAGAATTCCAGATGGTAAATACAAATGTAAATGATAAGAATATTACTGTTAGGATCTTCTCTTATCCTAAACCTTTCTGTGACACTCTGATTAAATAATTTGCCATTTTGAGAAGGATGAAACTGTGGTCCAGTCAAAAAAGAAAAAAAGAGAAAAAAAAAACCACAGAAATTAGTGTAGATATTTCAAGTAGAAGGAATTGATTTATCAAATGATGAAAGAGTTGAGAAGCCCAAAAGGAAATGGTGGAGCCCATTAAAAACTACAATCTACTATCACATTTAAGGCTGATGAGACAAAAGAAGAAGATAGTGTTACTAGAATCCACAAAGCATGGCCACCTGAAAGAAAATGGAACCATGGTGGGCCTGCCTGTGACTATTAAAGAAGATGCTTTCGGGCAGAACTAGATTGTAAAGTTAATACAGCCTCTGCCTGAGACACCAACTAAGACAAGAAAAATGGGGAAAATACCCTGACTCTTCCTTTCTTCTTGCAGTCAAATCTCCTACCTGTGACTTCCACTGGCTTAGCATAGCCAGAGATTAGTGATATAGATTAACTCAGGGAAAGTATAGGGAATGGATCTTAGGGCAAAGAGGCACTTTCAGCACAGAGGGCATCTTTGGCTCCCAGCTCAATCACTCTAGCATTACCATTATTCGGCATCTTCCTGTCTCGGCTTTTCCTTCTATTTCTTACTTCTGTCCCTTTGAATGTTATGAATTCAGACCCACCATAAAAAAGGGTATGTTTGGGTTGAATTTCCTTGCTCAAGTAAAAGCAATGCTATTAGGGAGAGTTTTCACAACAGGCCAGCCTCTTCACGACTCCTTCTGATTCAGCCACTGATCCAATCAGCTGTGCATTATTTTTTTTTTTTTTCACAAAATCACTTGGAAACATCTGTAATGAATTTTCTCAGGAGGGGGACATATTACATCTAGAAAGCACTTTGAGTTTTTCCAGAAAGGGTCAGTGTTATGGGTTGAATTGTTTCCCCCTAAAATCCATATGTCAAAGCCCAAATCCCCATTACTTCAGAATGTGACTGTACTTGGAGGTAGGATCTTTAATGACATAATTAAATTAAAATGAGATCATTAGTCTGGGTTCTAATCCAATACGTCTGATGTCCTTATAAGAAGAGGAAATTAAGACACAGACAGGCACAGAGGGAAGACCGTATGAAGACACAGGGAGAAGATGTCCATCTACACGCCAAGAAGAGGGACTTTAGAAGAAACCAAACCTGCCAACATCTTGATCTTGAACTCCTAGTCTCCAGAATTGTGTGAAAATAAATTTTTGTTATTTAAGCCACCCAATATGTGGTACTTTATAATGGCAATCCTAGTAAACTACATAGTTAGTATATTTGATAGAATTATATTTATTGATCAGATATATTTTGATGTTCAAAGGTATGTTCAATATACTCAGTGATCATTGTTTCAGTCAATAGTTCTCTTTAACATTGGCCTTTGTGGCAGTTAGCTAAGGCTGCTGTGACAAGCACCACAGACTCGTGGCTTAAACAGACTTGTGGCTTAAACAACAAAAGCTTATTTTCTCACAATTCTAGAGACTGTAATTTTGAGGGCAAGGTGTCAGCAGGACTAATTTCTTCTGAGGCTTCTTTGCTTGGCTTGTAAGGGGGCCACATTTTTTCCGTGTCCCCACGTGGTCTTTCTTCTGTATGCATATACATGATGTTTCTTCCTCTTCTTATGAGGACACCAGTCCTATTGGATCGAAGCCCACCCTTATGACCATATATAAACTTAGTTACCTCTTTAAAAACCCTTTTTGGAGATAGAGCCTTTAAAGAGGTAACTAAGGTTAAATGAGTCACACTGGTACTTTGGGCTGCAACACTTGAATATTGTGGAGACACAATTCAGTCCATAATACTTTTCAAACTTATTTTACCTTTTCTACTTACACTTGTAACTACTGAAAACATTCCAAACTAGGCAGTAAAGATCTTGTCTAGAGACCTAGCTAGGACACCTCTCCTGACTGCCATTAAGTTGATCACAAACATTCTGATTATTAGTCTTCACTTCTCTAAAATTCAAACCCTATCTTACCAGGTTATTGTGGAAATTTAATTAGATTGTTGGTGTGTGTATTTTGTAAATGGTAGAATATTGTCATCAGTAGCCTCATTATCAGTGTACCTCCCAATTCTTACCTGTGTCAGAACCACATCTACCTGAAAAGTCATTTTTCAGAAAAACATCAGGTCTAGCCTATTTTTTCCCCATAGACACATTGTTTGGATTACATTTTCCACTGTGCCTAAGTTTTTCCAGCCCTTGTTTTCTACACTTTTCCAAGATCATAGCCATTCATAGTTTCCTCATCTATAAAATGGGGGATAATATTATGTATCTCACAGGGGTATTGTGAAGATTAAATGTATCGAGAACTGTGAAACACTTAATATGGTATCTGACACAAATTAAGCACTGTATAATTGTTTGCTATGATTAACATCAGAATTATCAGAATTAAAGGTAATTATTTTTTATATACGATATGCTGTTGTTGCCCTGTCTGATTTCCCTTCACCAGGCTCATGTACCCATTGCCAAGCTGCTGCAGTGGTTGGCTGCTAAAGTTTCATTCTTGCAGCCTTCTGCAGAAGATCGCCCTTAGTGATGAGAATCGACTCTACTCAAGATGTCTGAGGAGTTATGTCATCTTTCCTTAGAGGCCACCCACAGCTAATAACTGACTAGTATAAAGGATAAAATAGGCCAGCCCCCTCTTCTCTGTGTAGGACAAACTCTTACATGATTTGATCTCCAGGGTTTCTCAGTGAGGACAATCTGAAGCTACATGTTTTATAAAACCACACTCTTAACTAGCTTCTTCCCTTGTCCCATCCTGTTTTCCTCACTCTCTTGTAGGGCTCTTCTGAGAACATATCTGCAATGACTCACTTGCACAAGAATTCCCACATCAAACTAGAGTCTAGGAAAACCAGCCTATGAAATTCACCTCAGTAGATAGTAGTTTTTAGACTTTGATGATGTCTTACGCATTTTTGTTTCACTGCCATCATATCTAACTTAATATCAATCTTATATGTTTAAACAAATGTTTTCTGGTTGATTGGTTAAAATATCTACAGTAAAGGATCTATAGGAGTAATGCCTACTAATTTCAATTTTAAAGAACTAGAGACCAAGAATGTAGATGCAAAATACAGAAACTATGCAATGGAAAAATCTGTTCATCTGTCTTAACAACTGATGTAAATCACAGTTAGTTGAGAGCAGTGATTACTATTGAATGTGAGAGCTGCCAGAATGATAGACTTATGTGTGTCATTTGGAAACTAGACATACATCCAGAGAGAATGTGGGAAATATTGTCATTGAATACTGTCATATGCTTTGTAGATGGATAGTGTCATCCCCGTGACAGCACGTCCTGCAGAAAAGGCCTCTGAGGAAGTCAGAGGACAGGTCTTTATCTTTTCATTCCTCCTGAGATTATAGAAGCAGCTTTCAATTAAAGGCAATGAAAGAATGAGAGTGTCTTGCACTACTGTGAACCAGAAGTTTCTACCTTATTTCACATTATGATGTTTTATATCATAATGAAAGAAAAACTAAATATGATCCAAAGATATAGAGAGCCGTATGCATCTGCGATAGAACCAGCCTTGCCCTTCCTCTTACAGCTTTATCATTATGATCACATGAAGTAATATAATAAAAGCACTTTGTAAGCAGCAATGTGCTATTTGATTGTGTAGTACTAAATGATTATTATTATTAATATTAATTAAAAAATGCATTCCCCACAGGTACACACTTAGGTATTTCAGGTATATTGGACAGGAATTATTCAGTTCCAAGTGGGAGAATCCTAACTTAAATTAGTCTTAGCAAAAAAGGACTCAATCATTTGGTAGGTAGAGTCCAGATAGCTCTTGGCACAAGGTGGAGGTCCAATGGTTAATACTCACAATTGTGGTGAATTGGGATGGTATACCAGTAGATGGGAATGCATTAGCTGATATGATATATCAGGTATTTGAGAGGTGCTGGGACTTTGTAACCAAGAGGACCATGTTATTCAATGGTTATTGTTAAATAATATTGATATTTTAAGACTGTGGTTCTCAACTTTATCATGAATCAAAATGATCTGCAGGTTTGTAAAACAATTTTTATAGGCCCAATCCAATTTTTCTGATTAAAAAAGTCTTAGGTGGGGCCAAATAATTTATGTATTTTTCACAAGTTCCAAGGTGATGTTGATACTGCTAGTCCTGAGACCTCCTTTGAAAACCACTTTTCTAGAAAAAGTTATAAAAAAGGATGCAGATGATTAACAGAAAATGAAAACAAAGCGTTACAGCCAGAGGGCCTCTGTGGTCCCTCACAAAGAGACTCCATTTGTTACAACAGGAGGAAAGAAAATAACTGGTCTAGACTGTAGCTTAGGAAGATCAAACTCCAGAGAAGGAAAATACCCAACAAAGTCAGGCTGGTAGATAAAGATGAGGATCTGGTTGAGACAATGGAACATCTTCATTTGGAAAGGGGTTATCTGGGCAGAAGACCCTCAAAATTTTGAACTTTAGAGTGCTCTTTAACTTTGGATCCTGCAGAGGTGGCCCACACATTCCTATTAAGAGCTGGCATTCCTCCCTTCATTGAAGACAATGCAAAAACCTCTTTCCTGCAAGACAGTATGTGTCATTCCCAAAGTATAATCCATGGACATTGATTCCTAAACATATAGAATGTACCAAACCCCATCACAGCATCTGCTTCTGAAGAACCCAGCTATAATGATGGGCCACTAGCTGGTGATAACTGGAATCAGAAGTTTCAAAATATTAAGAATATTCCTGTCCAAAATTTTTGTCCCTCTGTCTACCAGATTAATTCTCTCCCACTAATGACAAACTTTTTCAACCTCGTGTTTGGACAACAGAGCCATGGACACATCGGACTCAAGCGATAGCAACTCTGTGGCCCAAGAGTCTAAGAGGAATCTTCTCTGGTCCAGTTTTAAGAAATCCAGGGAAGGCCCTATTTGGTGTAGTGCTCACTATGCTACAGAGCCATAAAGAACATGGTTATGGTATCTTAGGTCAAATCTTCATTCCTGGGGTCAGGGAGCCAAGGAAGAGTACCAAAAGAAGGAAGAAAAGGAACAGAATGGGTAAAAATAAAAATAAGCCATATTTTAATGAGATTGATACTAATTCATACCAGAATATTTCCATATGCCCTGAATTATTTTGATAGCTTAAAAAGGTGTAGGAGTAGAGAAAAGAAAAAAGAAAAAATTGACTACTTCTTTCACCACAAATTTTCTTATCCGACTGGGCATAAAATTAAAAGGCAGTAATTAATCTTTGTTGCAACAGACAGAAACCTAAATTCAAACTAAGCAAAAACTAAAATTTATTGAAGGCTCCTGTAACTGCAGGAAGTAGAGTGATTCAACTGGCCACAGACTCAGACACCACCAAGACCATCTCTGTCATCTCTTGCCTTGGCTCCTCATTGTGTAATATCATGCTGTTAGACCAACTTTCTCCACACAGCAGGGGACAATGGAATATGAAGTCACCTGCTTCCTATTTTGCAACTTCATCACAAGTGAGGAAATGCCTTCCCCCCACCTCCCTGTCATCTCCAGTTTTAACAAATATAGGAAAAACTTTTATCCAATTTGGTCACATGCCCAACTCTGGGAACAATCAGTCATGATCAGAAGAAAAGTCTCCTAGTATTGGAACAGCTTGATTTCATAATCATTATGAAAACGGAAGGAATTATTTAAGAACATGGAAGAACCAAGAGAATTACATGGCTGGGAATGGAGGAGGAACATCTTCCAAAAGAGGAGATGCATAGCCTAATAAAACCAGAAGGAAACTAGAACAAGAAAAAACAGACTCCACTTCAAATAACATAAAAGTGGAGTTTGCTTTCTATCAGAAGCAGGAGAAGTCACAAGCACAAGACTGAAAAGTTTATAACATAATACAAAAAAAGAAGGCATAAATTCATGTTTAATCTCATCCATCTTTGTAAAAATAGAGAAAAAAAGCAGGTTCTAGGCTGTTGGTATCTGAAAGGACACTTACAAACCACTAAATTCAACATCATTTTTAAAATGAGGTAGCTAAAGCCCAAAGAGAGGTGATTCTTTCAAAGTCACTATTTGGTGGCAGGTACCACGATTTCTAATTTAGCGTTCTTCCCACTGTGTTGTAAGAGCCCCATCCAAACTTGGTTAATACAAATACCTCCAAAATTCTGGATTATTATTGACCATATTTTCTGTTTTTAAGGGTGTTATAATTGTGAATGATTTTCTCTGCTTACACAGGTTTTTCAACAGGAAGCCAATATAGTTTAAAATTTCATTGCAGAGCAGGAGCCAACACAAATTTTTCTAAATTTATATTCAAGAGCTCAAATTTTAAACACAATGTACTGAACCTGGTATTAATTACTTAAATTGTAATCTGTCTCAGAACTACTGGCTAATGTATTTTATACTTTTTGTCTGTATCCTCTTAGAGCTATGGGGAAAGTTTGGCCCCTCAAAAAATAATAAATGAAAAATAAAAAGCAATGAAGAATAAGGAACACATCTGTGTTCAGATAGAGAAATGAAAAAGCATTTAGCATATACACTACAATCAGACAACGTTAACTTGATCCTAGCCTCTGATGGAAGGAATGAATAAGTTCACCTAAGTTCAATCTTAATGCTTTGGAAATTAATTTTGAGTACAAGTGGCCTCTCCTCATCTCTTAGAGTATTCAAATATCTCAAAGATTCAAATAAAATTACTTGAATTTTTTGTGGCAAAAGTTGCTCTCTCACACTTCAATTTATAGAATGAAAAGCAAAAATAAAATTCAATAGTACTTTGTGTTCTTTAGATTGAGTTTTCCATAATTATGCATTTACTCTGGAATTTGAATACCAAATCTGGGGTGGAGACATATTTGGGAATAGTCAGTATAGATATTATTTAAAGCCATGGAATCGGAAGAAAGAATCAGGAAAGATAAGAGAAGATGAAAGGCATGAAAATTGAGCTTCATGTTAAACAAACATGATACAAAGTCCGAAAGATGAGAAGCAAGAGAAACTAAGAAGGAAAAGATAATTAAGTAGAAAGAACCAAGAAAGAGCAATGTATTGTAATCCAAGTAAAGAGAGTATTTCAATACAGATAAAGGATAAATTACGTCAAATGATGAAGTAAGATGAAAATAGAGAAATGGTTCTTGGACTTGGTAATGGGGAAGTTGAAGATCTTGAAAAGAACTAATTCTTTCGAGTTGTATGTATAAATCTTTAATTAGAAGGAATTCAAGTGGAAAGAGGGAGAGGGGATGTATAGACTACCCATTATGTGAGTTGAGCCAAAAAGGGGAGCAGAGTAATAGTGAGACAATTGTAGGAATGTACATAGTTATGTGAGGTTTTTCAGTTTTTTTGTTGTTGTTGTTTTGCTTTTTTATGCCTACAGCACCTGGTCTTCCTAGGTGGTCTCCTATCCAAGTACTAACCAGGCCTGACCCTGCTTAGCTTCTGAGATCAGATATCTGGTGTCTTTCTTTCTAAGATAGGAGATAGCAGAGCATGTTTTCATGCTAATGGGATGACTTCCGCAGAAGAGGGAAATTCATAATGTAAGAGAAAAGGGAGACAGTTACAGCATGAATAACCTTAAGCAGGCATAAAGAACAGGATCTGGTACACAAATAACAGGGTTGTCCTTAGAAACAAGGACAGTTCATCCGAAGTGGCATGAGGAATAGCAGAATAGATGGATAAAGAGGCAAGCAGGTTAGTGGATTTGGTGGTGAAAATGTGGAAGATTTGAAATGCTCGTCCAAGATAGAGTGTGAGTGGAAGGACTTGTAATATATAGTAGGAATAATTAGATAATAATTAGAATCCAGGTCTATGGCCATGTCACCCTGAACAAGCCCAATCCCATCTGATTTTGGAAGCTAAGAAACGTTTACCTGGTTAGTACTTGAGATGGGAGACCATCTAGGAAGACTGGGTGGTGTAGGAGTAAAATACAAAATAATATAAAATAAAAAAAAAAAATTAGAATCCAGTCAAAAGGATTTCATGTTTCTCTCCAGCTATATCCACTTACTTGTTCACACAAAGTGAGTGTGTTTCAAAGAAGTCACATTTAACTGAAGCTGGGGTTTAGTTATTAGAGAGAAGGCAACGTAAATGATTTTTGCTCAGGAATAGTGATAGTGGTTGACTACAGAATATACAATGGCTAGGAAGGAAATGAGAATATAAGTGTATTGAGAAAGAGCAAAAACTAGAAGTATGGAGAATGAATGGAGTTGGGATACCAGCAAAAGTAAGTTGGAAATATAGAAGATGTATAAAAAGTAGGATACTTAAGATTTAGCTTATGCATAGGGTGCATTTATTGGTGGCAACCAAGATAAAAGTAAAGGAATTAAAAGTAATTAAATAAATGGCAGAAGTAAAACAAAAGTCAAGACAGATAGAGGAAAAGAGGTCAATGAATTTAGAGTCCAAGCTACTAAAAAGATTAACTACTTGTTCAGTACAGTAATGCTATACTGCAGTAACAACCCCAATGCTCCAGTGGTAACAAACTCCCACGTTTCTAATGCACACAAAGATATATCTTAGGTATTCTTCAAGGCTGCCACCACCATTGAATGACTTAGAAGGTCAGATAGTTTTCCAGTTTTGGCACTGCATCTCAACATGTGTCATCTGTAATCATAAAATGTCTTTTTCCCTTTTCTGCCAAAAGAGAAGCAAGAAAATGGTACATTGGTTCTTAAATGTCTTGTCATTTCTAGTCACCATTTCATCAGCTAGAACCAGTCATACAGCCACACTACCTGCACTGAGTGTAAGGTAGCTCATGGCCTATTTAGTGAGAACTTCTGGATGCTGTGATGTGAATATTTCATTACTTAGAATTATCAAGGATGTAGCATTTGAGTTAGAAATGGCGAACCAGGTGCTAAAAAATTCTTCAAATAATAAAAGAAATTGAGCCAGAAGGCTGTAGATGTCAATAACTAAAACAAAAAAAATCAGCAGGTACTAGAGACTGTTGGCATGAATTGTCAAGGAGCTGGGGGCTTATGTGCTAGAAATTATCTTCCTGCTATAATAAACTGTTTGAAATTTGTGCTCATGATTTCAAATACCCAGATATGAAATGAAATATTCAATCATCTAGCTCTTTCCTAAGGCAGTAAATTTTAAGCTATTCATGAATGGACTGTTGATGAATATGAATAATATACGGCTAACCATATTTCCTACGTGGTTTACCATGTTTTAAAGAATGAAAATATGAGCATAATAAAATTTTACTGAACACAATTTATTCTTTCCTTGATGATTTAGAAGGCACCTTTTGCTCCCGTAGTGACTTAGGGACATGCCTATGAACATCAATTATAATTGAACTGCAGATGTGCAGGGCTATAACTCACATGAGTTCTCTGCACACTGGGATCACAAGCAGGGCAGCAGGAAGAGTAATGATAGCAGGGAATGGAAGAGTCTAGAGCTGGGGATACTAACCAGGTGGTATGACTTGCCCCCAAGGGTAAAACCAGCAGTTGAAATAATAAAGTTCAAGGAAATGAGGGAATTTGGGTTTCAATCAGGGCTGATATTCATGTCCAGGTGCTGGGAACATGAGACAACAAAGCTCTGTACCAACCATCAGGCAGATCATATGTCTTCAATCTTGTAGATTAATTAGTTAGAAGCAGATGTGGACTATTCAACTATTGAGATTTCCAAGACATGGTCCATCAACCTGGGGCTGGGACTTTCAAAGATAAGCTGCTAATCATTGTAAGGTCAAGGACAGGGCTCCAGTTCCAGCATGAAATTGAAAGGCAAACCAGAAAACTAGAAAGTTAAGCATACGGTGGAAAGGAGGGGAGAAAGGTCTCAACTTAATGAACATCCCAGATACCAAGCTTAAGTGAGCATGTTGATTTCACAGCACAGTTACTTGGGGGATGAGAATAGGATCTTACTATGCTTTTTAAAAAATCTTGGAAAAGACATGGAAGAAACTTAAGTGCATATTACTAAGAAGACAATCTGAAAAAGCTACATACTGTATGATTCCAACTATGTGACATTTTGGAAAAGACAAAACTAAGGAGACACTAAAAATGTCAGTGGTTGCCAAGGGTTGGAGGATAGATGATTTTTGGGGCAGTGAAACTACTCTGTATGATACTATGATGATGGATATATGTTGTTTGCTCGAACTCATAGAATATGTAATACGAGAAGTGAACCATAATACAAACTGTTGCCTTAGGGTGATAATGATGTGTCAGTGTAGGTTCACTGATTGTAATTGGTGGAGGACGTAAATAATGGGGGATGTTGTGCATGTGTGGAGACAAGGGGTGTTTGAGAAAACTCTGTATGTACCTTTTTCTCAAATTTTCTGTGAACCTAAAACAGCTGTAAAAAAAAAAAAGTCTTTAAAAAAGGCTTAGTCAAGAGATCATCTTCTTGAGAAGGAGGAACAAGTTAGAGAATACAAGAATGGACTTGCAAAAATAAAAGGTAAAAAAGAATTATAATTTACTCTATTAGAATACTAGATAGGAATGATCTATCTAGGTGCTACAGGGTTACACATCTCACCCCATCTATCTCCCAAAGTCTGTACTTATGCTGCCTTATTAGGAAGCTAGGTCAACACCAAACTAGGAGGGGAATTATTTTTGTCATGCAATTTGATTGACAGAAAAGAGTCAAAGAATATCTTTAGTTTAATAAAGGATTTACTTTAATTCTTATTGTCTTGTAGATTTTTTGTCTTCCTTAATTGGATCTTCTACTCCCATGGATTTAAATCCCCTGCTATATCCACAACTGAAAACTAGATGAAACTGAATTTGGCTCAAAGGACTAAGAAAAAAGGAAGTAGGCCCCAGGATGGGATATGGTGGGAAGAAGGAGAAAAGGTAAGGAGTTTAAAGGACAAAGGAGTTTGGGGGGGGAAACTATGAGTAGAGGGAGAGGGAGAAAAGGGAGAGGAAGAGAGAGAGGCAGAGGGCTATTAGATGATAGGTATAGATAGATGACTGATTGATACATAGATGATAGATGATAGATAGATAGATAGATAGATAGATGATAGATAAATAGATATAGATAGATGATAGATAGATAGATAGATAGATAGATAGATAGATAGATATAGATGATAGATAGATAGATAGATAGATAGATAGATAGATAGATAGATAGATAGATAATCACCTGAGGGAGGCTTCCAGACACCCCACAGACCTGGGGGTGACTCTGTAGAGAGCCCCAGGAATCAATTACAAGGCCCCGCCTACTCAAAGTGAGCTGGATGACCCGAGCAATATATAAAGTACTCCCAGATGTCCACTCACTGCAGAATAATGATCAAAAGAAAAGCCTAGGCAATACAAAGAAAATATTTTCAAAGACATTTGCCAGAGTTGGGTGAATTGAGTCAGTAGTGCCAAGGTGAATTTTATCCAAGGGCCCCTTTTGACTTAAAAAAAAATAAAATAAAAGCTATTTGAAGTTATTTGTGTTTTCAATATATTTTGTTTATTACAATAAAAACTGAAACATAATTTGCTTTAAATTCAACTTGCAAATTTTCTCATCGATTTATAAATTTAGTAAATGTTATATAAAATAAAGTAACTTGGAGGGAATTTTGATTAATGCTTCATCAACCCAAGTTACACAAACTAAATTCCCCTTAAAATAATCAATCTCATTTAAAAAGTTGTTTAATTAAGTTCCTTTAAAAATTTTAAACTGATTTATAAATTAAAATATTCTACTTCATATGCCTGATTGGATAAGTTTATTATCTTAAGAAGTAAAATCTTCCCACGTTCTAAACAAATCTTTAAAGTTTAAATAAATTAAACTCAGTAATATAGCAAATTTAAAGTTCTCCTAAGCTTTCCAATACTGATTGCTAATTTACTGCTATGCATTTCAACAAGAACAACAAAAATTACAAGTACCAATTGCATGTTTAAAATTAAAATCAAAAGTCAATATTTAGATTCCATTTAGTTTTATTCAAAGTGTAGTCAGAGGAGCAGAAGGCTGGGTATCATCTGCAGTTTACTAGAAATGCGGAATCTCAGGCTCTACCTAGAATGACTTAATCAGATTCTAGAGCCCTAGTCTAAGAGAGAGCAGGAAGGGATGATTTTTACATTAATTTTTGAGTTGGTGTAGGTGACAGAGTGAAGTGGGAGGATCTTCCTTCCCTCCCTTCCTTTCTAATAGCATAAAATAATTCAGAAAGCAAATTATTTCATCAGTCTCATAAAAAAGTTCTGTAACTCGATGAAACAGAAACATTACTGCATAGTTTAATAAAAAACAAGGGATGTGGGTAAAAGTAGAATCAATGCTAAGACCCATACTGGGCATAGAAGTAATAAGAAAACAGACCCTTTATTGGATGGAAGTCATTGCCCAGATCAGCTATACAGAATATAAACTGCTGGGACTTTCACTATGAGCCAGATACCAAAGTGTTTTAGAAAGTGGGATGGGCAATAGTGAAAGTTGGTATAGCCACATCTTCTTTACTTTGAAAAGAAGAAAGAGGAGAAGGAAAATGGGGGAGGAGATGGAGGAGAGGAGGGGAGAAAAGGGGGAATAATTAGGATAAAAAGCATCATGAGCATAACATAAATACCTGACTGAAATGAGCAGGGGCTGCCTTACACTGCGCCTAGCTAGGCCACTGTGTAGTGGTCACCAGGAAAGAAAAACAAGATCAGCTAGGTGAAAAACACTCTCTTAAGAGGCCCTGCTTTGTCGGGTTCATGGCCAGTCTGCTGAAACTGTGATATTGGAAAGTAAAGCCCTGTCACTACACCTCCATCAATAATGGAAATGTGGAACGATGCCCTCCACACTCAAGGTACACTGGAAAGGTGCAGTTTCTGCTGTGGCTTGAGAAGGAAGAGGCAGGTGACAGAATCAGAACAGACTATCTTGGATGCTTCACAATATCTAGGGGAAATAAAGAATTTGGGTGGATATGGTCTGAATAAACAGAGCATTATTCCCTGGGAGCATACTAGACTGCTTCCACAGAAGCATCCTTATTCTCAACATAGTTTCAAGGTGAGACAGCTATACAATAAAGGAAGCTGCTACTGGGAACCAGGGATGCCATGTCTGGGCACTGGAAAGCTGAAGCTTTTTAGGAGAGTGGGACTAATCCAATGGTCAGAGGGTCATGTGTTCTTTTAGAGAGGTGTCCAAGCACTTCCATGTGAAAGTCAAATGCCTAGAACTAATGGGTGCTAGTCTACTCTTTGAAACAGCTAGTACAATTTAGGACAAGGGTTACAAATGCAAAAACACAAATCATATTTAGTATTTTACTTATAAAGTCCAAGAAACTAAATACTGACACACCAAACCAAAGCGTACCAAAATTATGTTCACTTCTTAGTTTTGTTCAAATTGTGCTGCTAAAATGCATGCTTCACTCAATCATTTTAAGTTTGGGCCCAGAGAAAATTCCTTACAAATAAAACGCACATTTCCCTGGCACTCTTCAACTCCTAGAGGCAGAATTTCATTGTAGTATCATGTAAGCTCCTCTGTTTTTGTAGCTGACTACAGTTCCCAGAATTCTAAAGGCTCAAAGTTCCCCAAGCAGTTTTTGTTATTTAATTGCTAGATTAAAATAATTTTGTGCAGGAATTAACTCAAAAGCAACAGTTTTTCATTTAAGGTCCAGAGTAATATTATAGAGTAGGTGTCCCTACAATGTCCACTAGCCAAGCCATGTCTTTCTTAATGTCTGTTTTTCTCTTTGTGCTGGGTTAAACAGATTTATCAGAATTTGTTTGAAACCAAGGATGTGTCTATAAATGACAAATTTGTTTTAATTTCAGTAGCCCAGATGCTTTTAGATATTATTGCAAGGACAAACTGATAATTTCGAGGATATACAATGAGTTATGTTTAATTTGACAGAAAGATATCTGCAATAACAGTGAAGATTTTAGTCAATTAATCAATCATTTTTCTACATAATGCTGTATATGTGAATAATTTAAAGCAAATATATGATTTTACCTTAAAAGTCAGTTCTTTCATGAGCTCAGTACTGCTGGAAAACATTTTCTCTATATAGTTTCAGGCTACAAATTTTTTAAATAGTCAATTTATCATTAGGATTACACTGCCATGGGCTATGGCATATTTAACAGATTTGTCTTTGACTTAAAAATTTTCAGCCAGCATAGGCTGTTTTATTCTAAGGCCACTTGAGTGCTGCACCAGCAGACCTCTAACTTACGCAGTTGCTCTACTCAGAGAGAAATTATTGCTCCCTTTTAATTTATGGTTTAGAGAATGTTGTGGAGATCAAGCTGAAGAATTAATTTCAGATTGGTCCCTGAGGGATTACTTTGAATGGTTCATTTAATTCACTTTGGGAGGAACCCTATTAAAGTTGATGAAAATGGCAAAGACCCACTAGCCCATTTCTAATCTAGATTTTGTTTGAAACAGACCTCATCCTTCTAATTAGAGTTGTTAGAACCCACTTTAATTTTATTAATAATAATTAACATTATGGTACTTCAGTTTACAAAGCACTTTCTCATTATCAATTAAGTTTTTAAATCATCATAATAATTTAATGAGCTAGTATATTAGGTTCCTATTGGTGCTATAACAAATTACAACAAATTTCTTAGTTTAAAAGAACATGAATTTATTATATTACATTTTTAGAGGTCAGTAGTCCAAAACAGGTCTCATTATGCTAATATAAAGGTGTTAGCAGTGTTTCATTCCTTCTGGAAGCTCTAGAGAAGAATCTATTTTTTTCCATTTTATAGCTTCTAAAATCTGCCAGTGTTCCTTGGCTCATGATCCCTTCCATCTTCATATCTAGCAAGCAATGTACAGTCACATCTTTCTACTGCATCACTCTGACTTTGCTTTTCCTATCACATCTTCTGCCTCCCTCTTCACTCTTGAGGATGCTTGTGATTACATTGCCTGTACCCCCAAACAATTCATGGTAATCTCCCTCACTTAAGATTCTTAATGTAGTGACATGATAGTCCAAAATAAAAGTTCCTATAAGGCACTTTTATTGAACTTGGAATCTATGTTCAAAAATAACTTTAGACCATTTTTCAGAATTTTACCTCAGGGCTTATTGTCAGTTTCAAGTTAACTATTTAATTAATAGGAAGGTGGATAAATTCTTGATGGTGATAGCTTTGATAAAGTGCAATTCTACAGATACCCCTAAAAATAAAAAAAATAAAAAATAGTTTCGAGTTCCTGTAGCACAATAGAAACTGCTTAAATTTTAGTATTTTCACATAATGTGACCACATTGAACATCAAGGAGGTTAAGTAAAATCATCCATAGCTCACACCTAGAACATTCTAAGGAATCAGAGAATCATCTCTGTGGGACTTTGAGAACAAAGGGAACATCAGAAAAATGGTGAAACAGAATAGCTACTATAACTAATGCCATGAGAATAAAGTCCTGTGTCTCTGACCCAAAAGACTCAAGTCTTCTGTCAATATCCACAAAACCGGCAGGTTATCTTGTTAGCTTATGAAGAGAGCAGAATCTCAGATATTTGACTGTGCATGGCAGTTTTAAGGAGCAAAGATAACAGCGAAATTTTGAGTAAATCCAAATGAGCATTAACTATACTAATTCATAAGAGATACAGGCATACCTTGTTTTATTGTGCTTCACTTCGTCATGTTTCACAAATGCTGCATTTATTTTTTTAACAAATTGAAAGCAAGGCCCTCTGCCAGCAAAAAATTATGATGCACATTGTTGCAATACTCACTGTATTGCTGTGGCCTGGAACCAAACCTGCACTATCTCTGAGGTATGCTGTTATTTAAAAACAGGAGAGTAGATAATAGATGGCAATTACCGAACAGAGATGGAGTAGTTTGCAGTTAAAGATCGCTAGATCAAAATTTATATAACATCATACTTTGTTAGATATGTATATAGAAGACTTAAAAAAACACACTAAAATAAATAGAATGAATAACTTCTAAGTCGGTAGAAGGGAAAATAGAAAACAAAATCCGTCAATTTTCCAATACCAAACAGAAATTAATGCTAAATTTTGTAAATGGTAAATAGAAAATACAAAATAAGATGGCAGATCAAATGTAATTGTAATCACAATAAATATAAAGAATAAAACTTGCTTATTAAAAGACAAAGATTTCACAGTAGATTTCAAAAAACCCACTCTATTCTGTTTTAAGAGCTATACAATGACATGTACACACAAAAATTGAAAATAAGAGAATAAAGGAAGATTACTAGGAACATCCAACCAAATAAAGCTTGCATAGCAATTTAAGACAAGACATTTAACATTTAATAAATATATCAATAAATCATCGGCATTCAAGTAAATTAATGTTTCTCTGAATTTAGGTGCACTGTTTTAAGATTGCTAATCACAAATCCAGGTGTCAAATTTTTATTGCAGCTAATGAGTTATTAACCTTAATCCAGGCCCTTTGAGTGTAGCAATATGTTAACATCTGTTTCCTAGTTATTAGAAAATATGCCTCCTTTATTTAGAAAAATAATCACTCTGGACATTTTCAAAATCTGAGTCTCCCTTCTGGAAAGACTCTGAATAAACCTGTGCCCAAATGACACTCCTTCATACATCTTAAAAAAGATAGGTGATAGATGATAATAGATAGATAAATAGATTAGATAGGTAGATATACATACATACATACATACATACGTACATACATACGATAGATGATGACAGATATAGAGATAGATAGAAATTTTAAAATACATTTTTAAAAGCTAAAGTATGACTTCATTCACCCAACTATTCCCCTCCTCCAACTCGGTACCACTTCACATTACTGTATTAATTGTTGTTGGGATTTATTTTGTTTGTTTTACACTGGCTTAGTGTTTGTAGCTCAGAAGAGAACTCCCCACATATTAATTAATAAGCTATGAATCACATTGTCAAATACCTGGAAGAGGCCTTAATTCCTCAACTAAACAGATCCATTTAAAAGGTTCTCTACACCATTGGTTCCAAATGTGTTGTTCCCTGACCAGGAACATCAGCATCACCTGCGAACTTGTTAAAAATGCAAATTCTTGGGATCCGCCACAGATCCTCTGAATCACAAACTCTGGTGGTGAGGCCCAGCAAGCTGTGTTTTAACAAGACTTCTAAGAAGTTTTATTACTTAAGGCCTCTTAATTCTCTGAACAAGTTCAAGATTGGTTCTGCCAATCCAACAACAAAGTACAAATAAATAAGGTCAAAAAACAGAAAGTAGTACTGCGTCTCTGACTTTATTTCCTTTATTCAAATTCCTGCAAGACTGAGATAAATATTATACTAGAATTGTTAAATGTCCTAGGAAATTCAGAGGATAACTCCCATTTTCCTAATATGATTAGCTCATTTACAATGTTATTCTTAATCAATATAGTAATGCTGGAATGTCTCCAACCTCACTTACTTGCTACATAGAATGAATGGCAAATTCTCTTATATGATTACTAGGAAGAGACCTAACAAATAGTAAGAGAGGAATTTAACATTAATTTCCAAGTTTAGGGGTTTTAAATAAGATCTTCTAATAGCTTTATGAGTAAAAGAACAGCTGAGCTGACATTTCAAAGTAGAACTGAAGTAATATATTTGCTGTGTGTGTTATTTGGAGGAGATGCCGAGAAGTTGATTTGTTTAAGGTTCACATCAGCTTTGGGATTTGACAAATAAGTGTGTCAAACATAAACGGGCAGGTATTTGTCTTGAGCCATGAAGTTAAACCTAAACAATTAATGTTCTATATTAGCACATAAATTTACCGAAGCCAACCCAGAGGAATCCATCACTTACCTTTAAGCCTTTTTAATCTTTGAGATGCTAGAGGAGACTTCAGGCCAGGATTCCACAAAATTATTAGTAATGAACACTGATTCCTCAGTAAAAACAACAGAATGTAGCCATTCATTAATTTAACAATCCAGGCCAGAAAAAGAGGCTGGAGCCAGATTTTCTGAAACATCAAGCACTCGTTTAGGTTCTGAGATATTTCAGTTGAATAGAAATCATCAGCGCTTGCAAATTTAGCACAATCACATATGTTATATTGTCACCAGTTCTTAGTCCACACTTAGGAGTTTGAAAGTCCAAGAGAAAGGTAATCAAGATGATAAAAATCTATAATCCATGTTATATAAGGAGTTATTGAATAAACTATTTATGTTTAGAATGAAAAATATAAAACTTAGAAGATATTTCTACTACTTGAAGAAAGATGCACTGAATTATTTTCTATGTGTTTAGCTCCATAAGATAAAAGCAGGATTGACTAGAAAAAAATATTAGGGGAAACTGATTAAGAATCATTAATTTTTTTTTTTTTTTAGTAATTTGAGCTATCTTAAATTAGAATAAACTATTTCATAAAGTGTTAAGTTACCATCAAATAAAGGATGGGCGACAATGTTCACAGAATTCCTAGATTATATGGAAAAAGAAAATGAAAACAAAATAGCAGGAATCTGTGACCTTGGGAAAATTGTTTAACTATCTGTCCTTTAACATTCTCGTCTATAAATTGGAAGAGAAATAGTCATATCTAAGGGCTCTTGTTAGTTTTAAATACCTAAGGTAAGGAAAAGGCTTCTCACTACACCTGTTACAAGTAAGAGCTTAATAAATATAAAATATACTTACAACTAATGCTATAGTAATAACAAATCTAATATTGATTATCATAATAACTCAACTGCTCTATAGTAAAGAAAGCTTTGTGACATACTTCTTATTTTAGCTAGGATTCCAGTTTTCAATTCAGTCTGTTTGGCAGAAAATATATGTATTTGGGCCTCTCAATGCATTAGTAAGTCAGTTCACCAAACCGATCAAGATTCTTAGACGCAATTGCCCTTTGGGTCTTTGGTATATTATTGTCTATTGTTATTTGATCCCCTCTTCATTATAAAAGTATAATACATCCTCATCCATTGCCATGTGACTTGCAATGCCATGTAAGTGGAGTATACTTCCCCATACCATTGTAAGCCTTGGACATGTGACTTTCTTTGGCCAAAGGAATAGGAGATAATATGATGTGAGCCACAAATAAGCAGCAGCTTGAAGATACATTAGTTGTTTCTGTAAGCTCTGTTGTTCTTTCCTTCTACCAGGAGTAATGTAGAGAGAATGTATATTATGAATCTGAAATACATATTATACAGGTTGTTATATGCACATCTCAGAATGTGAAGACATATGGAACAAAGCTGCAGCTGGTGATTCTCTAGCTGCCAAAACATAATGAGAGCAAGAAACAAATGTTTGTTGCGTAAATTAATGGGATTTTATGATTGTTGCTACCGAAGCAAATCTGAAAAACAGAAATTTGAACCAGAATAAAGAAATTAGTACCAGAAGTAGGGTAATGACTTAATGTTACATAAACTACGAGGCTCTGGCCTTGAAGCCAGGTGATAGGTGGCAAGGAAAATGTTATTTGAGGCTGAGAAAAAATGATGATCTATGTTATGTATTGATGTGATATTGATTTAGAATATCTTCTGTTATAGCACGGAAGTCAGCTAATGTACCTATTAAACTTGCGACTTTAGGCAAAGAGGTTGCAAAGCAACAATTTGCAATCTAGGTGCCTGGATTGCAATTATTAGCTGCCTTTGAGATAGTGCTACAAGAGAAAAACAAGCTTATTGGAATTGAGATGAACATAAACAGAGAGAATCCAGGGATTAAAATATATGGAGAGAATCCAGAAACTCCAGTTCTAGCAGAGTTCACAAATACAGTTATCTTTTGCATGTATGACTTACAAAAACAAATAAAATACATACATACATATATATGTGTGTGTATGTGTATATATATATACCTATAGGTACATATATATATATATATATATATATATATATATATATATATATAGAGAGAGAGAGAGAGAGAGAGAGAGAGAGAGAGAGAGAGAGAGAGATTAGCTTGAGCAACAAAACTAAAACTAGATCTCCAGGTAAAGTCCGGATCTTGAGTATCATTACCTCCTTAGTTAAGCAATGTAAATGGTTTAAGGTCACCACAGAAAATCTTTTAGTTAGAAAAAATACACTCAGAATACAAAGCATGTGTGTTTGGCTTACCCAGGAAGATAGTAAACTCAAAATAAACTACAGAGAGGTGTGTCTCAAATAGAATCCTGGGTATAGCTATTGGCACATGGAGCTGTTTGAAAGCCAATAAAAGTTTGACACATTATATTGGCAAAGGTGGCACCAACCAGGATTAAGAAAGATTATGACAACTCCAAATTTAAACAATGTCTGTGGCCCTAAATTTTTCCTATCGGATGTTTTGCTGATAAATCTGCTCAGTATCCAAGTAGGATATATTCTACAATGTCCCCTTCAGATACGGTCAAAGAAGGTGGGAGAAAAGGAAGGACATACCGGAAGATGACGCAAGAGCTATAGAAAACCATGAACCGAGGGCAATCAGACAGCAGAACTGGGGTCTATCAAAGTTATTTCTTTTGTGATACTGCACCAAAACTGACTAATAATTTATTCTATTTATTAGAAAATCAGAATACAACTATAAAATAATCACACACATTTAATAATTAGCTTGAACAAATATCAAAAAACACTGATATGAACAGATTTTACTTCAGTCATAGATAATTATGGCTAGAGTTAAAAGCATATTAATATAAGAACTATATCTATTTAACATAATCAGAGATTTAAATATACTGAGTGATTTCTTCTCAGAAAATAAAGCATATGATTAAAGATAGCCTCAAAAGTTTAAAAATAAAACCAGACTAAAATAAGTTATTTTCATTGGCCCTAATAAACAGAAAGATACTTAATTTTTTCCATTTAATCAGATATAATCAAGTTTTATTGTTTTTTTCCTAGTCTGACAATTATGTCTTATTATTAGAGAATTAAATCCATTTACTCTTAATTACTCAATCATTTGGCTTAAATTTACTATTTTGTCATTCATTTATATTTGTCTATTATTTGCTTATTTACCCTTCTTTTATAGTAACAAAAAAATTTACCTTTTTTATTATTTCTTTTTTTTTGATGATGATGATTCACTTTTCCTTCTTCACCTCTGTGTTTCCTTCTATGATCAACATCTTCGTTGATACAAAATTCAAAATTCTTATAGTGCAATTATGATGCTCAAGACTTCTCGTCTGTCTTTTGTGTGTAAGTGTTATCATTTTGCTCTTACATTCGAAGAATTTTTTGAATTCTAAGTTGGCAGGTAATTTCTTTCCACAATTTAAAAATATTATTCTACTATGATCTTATTCTCAACATTTCTGATGAAAAGTGATCCATCAGCATTGTTGCAGCTCCTTTTAATGTAACTTTCTACTCCACTGTTTTTCAATTTCCTCTTTTTATTAATTTTTTATCAATTTGATTATGATGTGCCTAGGTATAATTTCTCTTTGGTATAGATACTCTTGTTTGAAATTCATGGAGTATGTTGAAACTGTGTTTTGAAGATTTTGTTAGTTTTGAAAATTCTTGTTCAGTATTTATTTAGAAATCGTTTCAGTTTCATATGTCTCTTCAGATTTGTTCTATATTTTTCATTTCTCCTCCCTGCTTCGGTATGAGCATTTAATATGGATATGCCTTCCTGCTTTGCCTAATCAATGGAAACAATCTACCAAATTCTTAATTTGCGATGTTGTATTTTTTAGTTCCAATATTCAATTTGATTCTCTCACAGATTTCGAGTCCCTGATTAAATTCTCCATTTTTCTTCTATTTTCTTAAACATACAAATCATAATTATTTTAACAATCCTGTCTTCTAATCCCAATATCTGAATCACATTGGGTCATTTATAATTTTTTTCCTTGGTCTTCAGTATTTGGTTATGTATTTACTATACCTCATTTTTTAAATTATTATTATTAATAGGCTTGGTGATGAAGTATGTAGAGGCTCTGAATGATGACTCCTCTGGCAGGCAGAGTATAGGTACATCACCTGGACCTTGTCAAGGGTTTGTTTTATGCTTTGTTAGGACTGGTCTATATTACAGGTTTTCCCTTAACAGTTGGTATGGGCCTTACTTAAGTGGCCTTTCTTAAATCTCAACTAAAAGTTTGGGTAGTTATAGAGTCTATCCTCCCTGACGCACTTGGAACTCCTGTATTTAATTCCACAACAGTCCAAACTTCTCAAATCTTTGCTGCTGTTTTCAACTGTTTTGTTGTTGTTGTTGTTTTAATTTTACTCCATACATGCGTAACTTAGATATCAGCTGATGACTTATGTACAAAATTTTGAACTTATTTCTCTCTAGGATTTCGACTTTCCCATACTAGCAATTTTGGCAGCCCCAGGTTACAGCCTTCATCTTCTCAGGCCAGTGAGTCTATTGTTTTCTGCTCAGGCACTGTTTCACCGGTGCTGTGATCTGGCAAATGTCATTGAGGGAAAAGTCAGTGTGACTTTGAAGCTCACAACATTGTGCTTCCCTTCACTCAGAAACTGTAGTACCTTACATCCTAATTGCATTATTTGCACTCTAGTAATTTGAACTTTTTAAAAAGGTATTTTGTCTAGCTTTTATAGTAGTTCTTGGGGAAAGTATTGGTATTATACAAGGTATTCATATATGGCTGAAACCTCTCTAGACACTTTTTAGATTTGCCTTTTGTCTTCAGTTTTCAACATTTTATTATGATGTGTCTAGGTTTGGTATATATATTTTTTAAATTTGTTTTTAAGCCTTTTTGAATTTATGACTTGATGTGTTTTATCTGTTTTGTCTAATTCGCAAACATCTCCTATGCTTTTTACCATTTTTTCTCCTCCCCTTCTAAGATTTTAATTACATGTATGTTAGACTAATCCACTGTTTTCCATATACACCTCCTTTTGCATAGTTTTATCATTTTCTCTCTTCATATCTTAGTATTAATATTTTATTCTGGCTTACTTTTAAAAGTAAAATAGAAATAGACTCATAGTTCCAATCATCTCTTGAGCTGTGTCTACTCTGTTATTAAACCCATGTATCCATATCTTGATTTCAGTTATTTTTCTTTTAAAAATATTTTCCATACTCTGCTATTAACCTTTATTTTAGTAAATAACTTCTTGAATATTTTCATCACAGATATTTTTAAGTTTATGTCTGATAGTTACACTATGTAGATGACTCATGGGTTTTTTATTGATATTTCTTATTTTTGTTCAATTTATCTAGTCCGCTGGTAAGTCATTATGTCTCATTATATGCTAGGCATTGTATATAAAAAAATGGAGAGATAATTTGAGGCTCTAGATGATACTTTTCTAGGTTTGGATTTAATTTTGCTTCTAGCAATCAGTTAAGTTAGAAGCAGATCACTTTTCATTTGATGAAGTATTGTGCTGATTTGAATCTGAGTTTAAGTTGATCTTCTATTTTCTGAGTTAGACTGATTTTCTATTTTCTTTTCACTTCTCTTCCTCGTATGCACTTTTTTGAGGTTCCAACCAAAAATCTGGAGTCTTTCCTAGGGAATGCTAGACTTGGAGGACACTGAAATTCCATTTTAGTATCCTCGGCCTTGCAAAGCTGCTAGACTTCTGTATATCTTGTCAAACCCTCACCTGTGACTTGCAAATTAGAGAAAGTATCATCAGATCTAGGGTTTACCTCTTTATGGTTCTCTGATCAATAGGATCTTGCGCTAAGTGCTTGCCCTCAGAAAAATGAGAAAAATCCAATTCCTCCTTTCAAATCAGGTTGAAGAGTCAGAATATAAAAAAAGATCATTTTAATGCATTATACTAAGGGTATAAACAGCATTACGTGGAAACAAAAGGGGATTTATAGTATGTTATTGATAGATTCCTAAAGGAGAGAGAGTATAAAGTTTTAATCAGAAATAATATAATTACTTATTCTATTTACCCAAGGTAATTTTTTTAGGCTTGTGGTTCTGGAGTAATAATTAGTTCTTACTTTTAACTTCAAAAGTGTTCCAGTTAAAAAAATTGCATATTAAATTATAAGTTACAGAAGTTCACTCTGGCCATATTATTTAAGCCATAAAAAAAAATGAATGAGGTAATACAGTAGTGAAGACGTTTCTGTAGCTAAATGGCCTGTCGAAGACACAGGAATGAAACAGCATAATGTGTTCATGTAATGCAACTTAAAGATTAATATAAGAGCAATAAGTAGCCATTGACAAGCAAATATATAGCTAAAGGAGATTTTGGAGGTAATTATAAAAACTCATGTGAGAGATGACGTTGACATAATTAAAGGCACAAGGAACGAGGCAAGAGAGGGCACAGATTCAAGAAGCATGTAAGGAAGTAAAATCAAATCACATTTATTGCTTGAGTGTGTAGAGGCGCGGGGTCAATGGACGGAAAGACTGTGAACGAATATTTCTAAGAAATTTTACTAAAAATTATATTAAATGTATGCTTTCTACTGTGGGCAATCCACCCTACTATTGTTAAAGTATACGAAAAGCTCAAGGGAGAATGGGGGAGAAGAGGTCACAAGACAAAAGAAAAATGACCCTGTTCTTATTTCTGTAACAATAATAACAAAACGGATCGAATATTTCAGAACATCTACTATTATAGAGAAATTAACACCCTCAACACATGGACATGGTTCTTTCTGGAAAGACGCTGTTAGTCAACCCAGGCTACCATAACAAAATACCACAGATTTGGTGGCTTAAAAAATGAAATTCATTTCTCTCAGTTCTGGGAGCTAGGAAATCGAAGATTAAGGTACTAGCTGATTTGGTTCCTGCTGAGAACTCTTTTTATCTTCTTCTCTCCTTTATACTGTGTCCCCATATAGGGGGGAATGGGGCAGGGGATTCAGACTAGGGTCTCACTTCATGAACTCATTGAATCTTACCTCCTCGGGATCTTATCTTCAGATATATCATATTGGGGAGCAGAGCTTTTGGAGATACACAAGTGAGTCCACAGAAAACACATATTACAGATCTTTTCTGATGCTTCCAGCATTGTTTCAGGTTTGTGTTTGGTTCAGCCAGTGAGAGGTGTTGATCATCGAGGACTCCAAATAGAGAAATTAACAAAACCCTTGTTTTTTCCTTCAGAAAAGGCAACTGAAAAACACAGGTGTTTATGCTTTAGTAGTAAGAAGGTGGAAAAAAAACAAAAACAAAAACAAAATTAAAAACTAAAATCGATATAACCATACCAACAGCAGGGAATCATATCATGCTTGATGCTTGCTGTTATTTGATGAATGCTTGCCTGTCAGGGTGATTGCTGAGCCACTATCTTTGGCATCGTCCTACAAATGTGGGCCTCACAATTGGCCCTGGCCACACTCCTGCCTAACTATGGCTCCACTGTGCAGAGAGGCCCCCCAGATGCCACACTGTTTCCCTCCCTCACATCATTCTACTCATTTTTTAAACAATTGTATTGAGGTCTATTTTAAATACAGTAAAATTCACCCATTTTAATTGCCTAATTCAACTGTGCAAATGTACAACCACCATCAATCTAATTTTAAAACATTTCAATCATCCTAAAAAGAAACATTATACCATTTACAGTGACTCCCCACTCCCTCCCCCAGCCTGTGTTAACCACTTAATCTACTGTTTCTATAGATATTCTTTTATAAGATGGTATTGAAAGTACATAGCTTTCCTCCATTTAAATTATTTCTTTATTTATTTAGCCTTAAGCCACCCAAGAAAATAAGTGACCGATTTTATTCTAGCACTGTGGCCTCTTTTTTCCAACAGAGATATTGCAAGTGGATGGTGACAAAGAAAGAAATCAATGAGTTGCTCAGGGTTTCCATTCTGCTAAGGCTCAGATATAATGCTGTTCCCTCAAACCGAGCGGGCGGGCACTTCAGAGAGGCCCTGACTGCAAGGCCAACCCAGTAATTTTATTTATAAAGACAAAGGAGATGGGAGTTTACTAGCTCTCTGTTTCATTTTGCCAAAATAAAAATCCATGCACAGGAAGAAAAAGAGAGAAACATGTCTAGGAGCCCTGCGCCTGTGGCATACATAACATTTACCCCTCCCTCTGCAGTGTGAAATATAGCCACATTTTCTGTTCTCATAATCATAAACCCATGTGTTCTGTAAGTGAGATCTTGACAGTTCAGTTTATTCGGTTGACTGTAGTTCAGTGCCTGGTTAACTGTTTAGTTTTCATATGTGTTCGACTTTTTATGCTTTAACCAGTTTTCCCTATTAACCAAAACTAATACTTATTGAACACTAATTATACATTAGATATTAGGGGGAAATGGAGAACTAGTGGACACAGTCTCCACCATCCAAAGTCTAAGATAAGACATTTAAATCAGTAAACCTCAATAAAGGGCACTTAGAAAAAGAGTGAAGTGAGCAGAAAACATACCAGAGCCTTGAGAGGAACACGCATATTCTAAAAAAGAATACTCAATATTATAATTCCCATAATCTATTTTAAATCACAATATTTAGTATGTTTTGAAATACCAAAGAATATTTGAGAAAAGGATGAGATTTTATATTTATCAAACACAGACTCAAGTTTAAAAATTAATTTCTTGGATAAGGGATAGTATAAAAATCATGCTATAAGTAAGTTGCAAGCAGTAACTACAAAAGCTCAGAGGAGAGATTATTTCCAGATAGCTCAGAATGGCTTGGTGGAGGAACTGGTGTCTGAGATAAGCAATTGAAGCTTGCGTCACATTGGATAAGCAAGTACACAGCACAGATTGGGGAGCCCAGGGTCTGTTTGGGGAGCTTATAGCACACAGAACAGTTAGTTTGAATCAGACTATTCATATAGGCAAAACTGCTTAACCTGAACAGCAGGAGAATGAAATTGAGAACCTGAGTAGAGTCCACAGCAACTCTTTTAAACAACACCAAACATGAAAAATGGTTAAGGCTTAGTGATATTGCTGATAGGAAACAGAACATGCAAGAGCAGAGGGAAAAGAAGAGAAATATAAAAATGACACCAGGATTCACAGACTCCATGAACAAGAGATGTGATGCAATTAAAAATAAGGACATAGGCTAAAGAACTGGTTTGGAAGATAATATAACTAAAAACCCAAGAAATGACATTGTTGAGCTAAAGTTAGCACATGAGGCACAGTGTTTGCAAACCATAGGCTCCTCAATTCCTTCCGCAAGAGTTATAAAGTATAGCTGTACTGATATTGGGATCAGCCAGTCCTCTCCCACTTCAAATACTTTGGGGTGAATCCCATCCCATCAAGGACCCCATGCATTTAGAAGAGGTGGTACATATATACAATCCAATATTACTCATCCATTAAAAAATAATAAAATCTTGACATCTGCAGCAACATAGATGGACGTAGAGGGTATTATGCTGAGCAGAGCAAGTCAGACAGAGAAAGACAAATGCCATACAATTACATTTATGTATGGATTCTAAAGAATAAAACAAACAAAACAGAAATAAACTCATAGAAACAGAGAACATTTTGATGGTTGCTAGATGGGAGGGATGTTGGGAGTGGTGAGTGAAAAAGGGGAAGGGATTAAGGAGGACAAGTTAGTAGTTAGAAAACAGTCACAGGGATGTAAAGTAGAGCATAAGGGATATAGTCATTAATATTGTAATAACTATGCATGGTGTCAGAAGGGTATTAGATTTATCAGGGTGATCACTTTGTAAGTTATGTAAATGTCTAATCACTATTGTACACGTGAAACTAATACAGTACCGTATGCCAACTGCAATTTAAAAATAAAACATGATTATAAAAAATAAAAATAGACAAAGCATGTCCCAGAGGTCCAGGCACACTGCCCACCCCCCAAGCAGGTATGGTGGGGGACGTGCAGGGAACAAGTACTCACACTATTGTGTGGTAGATGAACACCTGAATACCCAGCCCAGGGTTTCTCCAGCACATTGTACAGCAGAATGAAAAACAACTACATGGTGCTGTTGGGGGTCACAGACTCCATGTAGAAGTTTTTTGAGGGGCTCCTGTGAATTCTAGCGCAACTGAAGTGAAACAACACAAATGGAAAATGATTAGGTAGTGTTTCCATGCTAGAAGGACAAATGAAGTCCATCCTTAATTCACTTACTTTAGACCTAACTGAATACTATGAAGAACATTCCCAATTGGTCTACGACCCAGAATAATAACAGAAGGATTTGAAGTTGCAAAGGAAAAGGCACTTCAGTTTTTGGAACAAGTCAAAGTAAGTAAAGAGATTGACAGGGAAACATTCATAGATATGGCCAGAACATCTATATGTATTAAAGTTTATTGTGAACTTATTTCTTAACAGAGACTGTAGCTGACTCCATTTTGGCATTTAAAAAACAAGATGACGCTATTGATCTCTTCATGGTTGAGATCACGGAGATGAAATGTAAATCTAAAACTGACATGAGCTTAATCAGAGGTCTTGTTTTGGACCAGGGGTATAGCATCCTGATGTGGAAAAAAAAAAAAAGTAGAGGATGCATCTTTCCTCATGTGCAATGTGTCATTAGAATAATAATAATAATAAAAAAAAGAAGTGAATTTTGGCTTCTTTTACAAGAACACAGAAGAGAGAAACTAGCGAAAGCTAAAAGAAAATGCATTGAAGATAGAGTTAAGACAATAATAGAACTGAAAAAGAAAGTCTGTGGTGACTTAAGTAAAGGATTTGTTATTACTTATCAAAAAGGAATTGACCCATTTTTCTTGAATGCTCTTGCAAAAGAAGGCATAGTAGCTCTATGCAAAGCTAAAAGTAGAAATATGCTTGTGGTGGGGTAGCTCCAAATCCCTTTGATGACTTATATCTTGATTGTTTGGGACATGCAGGACTTGTCTAAGAGTCCACATTGGGAGGAGAGAAGTTAACCTTTGTCGAGAAATATAACAATTTTCGCATTATCATATTATTAGTCAAAAGACAAAATAAGCACACACTCGCTCAAAGCAAAGATGCAATAAGAGATGGCTTGAGGGCTATTTAAAATGCTGTTGATGATGGCTATGTAGTTCCAGCGTTTGTTGCAGTGAAAGCGGCAATGGCAGAAGCCCTAATTAAATAAATGTAAGCCCAGGCTAAAGGGCAGGGCCCAACTTAGAGTTCAAGCATTTGCTGATGCATTGCTCATTATTCCCAAGGTTCCTGCCCAGAATTCTGGTTTTGATCTTCAGGAAACACTAGTTAAAGTTCAAGCAGAATATTCAAATTTAGGTCAACTTGTGAGTGTGGACTTGAACGGGTGAGCCAATGGAAGCAGTACAAGTAGGCACATGGGATAACGGTTATGTCAAAAAACAGCTTCTTCGCTGGACTTTGGGTGGTAAACACACAATATGATATACAGATGTCAAATTATAATGTACACCTGAAATTTATATAATTATATTAACCAATGTTACCCCAATAAACTTAAAAAAAAAGAAAAGTATGTTATCTAACTTGTTAAATATTTCTTGAATGAATGAGTGAATAATACCTGACTTAGTTCCTAGAGTATAGTATTCATTTCCCCCTACTTAGAGCATGAACGGTGATTCTGAAAGATGAAACCATTAGTTTAATATTGGATGAAGAATCTAAGGTTGGCAAAAGCCACTAAGATAAAAGTGGAAGAAGGTTCCTAAATGCTAATGGCACCAAATGTAATTATTACAAATTTGGGCACTCAGTTCCATGCTAGTTATTTTCCATATGTATGTTTCATTACACCCTACGAGATAAGTCCTTGAGGGCAGATATTGCACGATTGAGTTCTTCACTCTCAAATACTGCATGTGTAAAATCATAGTACTAAAAAGTGTTGTATTAGTTTGCTAGAGCTGTAATAACAAAGTATCACGTAATAACAAAGGATCATGTAATAAAGTCCAAGATCAAAGTGTCAGCAGGGTTATTTTCTTCTGAGGGCCCTCTCCGTGGTTTGTAGATGGCTGCCTTCTCCCTATGTCTTCAAAAGATCTTCCCTCTGTGCATATCTATATCCAATTTCATCTTCTTAAAATGACAGCAGTAATATTGAATTAGGGCCCACCCTCATGAATTGATTTTAACTTAATTATCTCTTTAAAGGTATAAATTTCCAGTTATAAAATAAATAAGTCATGGGGACATAATGTATAGCATGGTGACTATAATTAATCCTGTACTGCATATTTGAAAGTTGCTAAGAGAATATATCTTAAAAGTTCTCATTCGAAGGGGGAAAAATGTAATTATGTATGGTGATATGTCAGTTAACATACTTCATTGTAGTGATTATTTTACAATATATACAAATATCAAATCATTATGTTGTATACCTAAAACTAATTTAATGTTATATGTCATTATATACCTCAAATGAAAAAAATAATAATAATAAGAGCCTATTTCCAAAACATTAACCTTCTGAATTGATATGGAGATTAAAACTTGAACATATGAACTTGGGGAGGACAAGATTAAGCCCATAACAGGAGTTTTACCATACAATAGTTTTTTCTGTTTTTCAAGAAGCTGGTATATATACTGTCTCATTGGCCGCTCTAAATAACCCAGAAAGGCAGAGGGGAGAATCATCAGATATCCATTTAATAGGTTCAAGGCAGGACTCAAACCCGGGACTTTTGAGTCTAAATACAACCATCTTTTTACTGTATCACACTACTTCTCTGAAATAAGAAGGTGACAGTGATTGGCAAGTTAAAACAATGCATTAGTAACTTTTTAACTGAGTGTTAAGCAGGAAATCAATCACTCTAAGTTTCTTTTCATCTTTAAGCTGCAATGACTCTTATTTCTCCTTTACAGCACTTCAGACAACAGCACAGTGCCAGACACATAGCAGCTATTCAGTATGTTTTGGATTTAATTAAAACTAATTAAGCTTCAGACTATGCACACCATTGCGTGCCCCTTAAAATATCATCAAAACTACTTGCCTCCAGCCTCTTAACTCTAGAGTTCACACAGCACTTTCCTCACAAATCTTTAAAACAGGAATGTGAAGTAGGAATATGAAAAGTAATGTACTGTCCTTTTAATGGATACTCATTACCAAATAGGGATATTCCTATTCTCTCTCTCTCCCTCTCTCTCTGTCTCTCCCCTTCCCTTCCTCCTCTTCCTCTTTATCCCCTCCGCCCCACCTCTCTTTCTCTCTCTCTCTCTCTCTCTCTCTCCCCCTCGTCAAAACTTTAAACATAAAGAGCAATTCAGTTTTATGGAGAGAGGTCAAGTGTTCTCATTCTCCACACCCCCACATTTTAAGGCTATCATTTAAATGCCTAAGCAATTTTTATTAAACCAACCTATGAAAATAAAAAGGGCCATGTAATACAAATAGAAATCCTTTGAGACCAGAGACTCTGTATGAGTTTTCTATACTTACTGCATGTGGGCACTTTATAATATGTACCTTAAACAGAAAAACCGCAACTTTTATTGCATAGAGTTTTATATCAGAAATGTAAACTGAGTCAAACAGTTCATCCTGGCTGAGGTAAAAAATGTGGGCATGTTCAGTTTTGAGAAAAATTCTGAATAAGAAATGTTTATTTGCCAAAGAGTGTTTTATTTAATCTTTTAACTTTTTCCTGCATTGGGGTTCTAGGAACCTCAAGATATCCTCCAGAAACTTGAATTCCCTGTGCTTTTAGGGTCCAGGTCTTTCCTTCATCTTTTCCTATACCTCAAACTCACCAAATGTGGTATGTATTTGATTCAAAATAAAACTGGAATATAACTCTTGAAAATCAATCCACTTCTTTATTATGTATTTTTAAACAAAACATAAAAAAGGCAATTACTAAACACAGAATTTCAGAATTAATTAGTGACAGTCAGCACTTTAATATGAGACTTCTACTTGTTAGTCAATACCTATTATTCTGTCATTCCACTGGAACCCAGCGATTAGTTGGTAATAAAATGATACAAGGAAGTCTACTTATTTGAAATTGATTCTGAACTTTAAAAATTAGTTGGTGCTATCACCAAAGAATTGAGTCTAATTTTCAGACAGATATTGTAATAGCACAAAAAGACAACCAACAGGATTTTTAAAACTGTTCCAGTCATAATGTTGGCTCCTAATTCTGCCTTCAATTGACTCCTCTTCTGCCATTTGGAAAGCTGAGATGGTTGGAGTAATAAATAAGATTGTGTTTAAATCACCTGTAATTCCACCATTGTAATATGAACCATACTTTTATTTATGACAAGATAGTATTTGGAAATATTAGCTTATATTCCTTGATCCTTGCCCTGTTTATCCAGTTACAGCATTTTTAATTTGTTGCTTTAGAGAAGGCAGAAGCCTAAAAGAAAAAGAGATAAAGGGACTCAGCTCTCATTTTAACAGCCTAGTCCTCAGGAAGAAATGGAACAATCCCAAATATGCAATAGTCTTGAGTGTACACTCAATAGGAAAAGACAGGCCATCTTATTCCCACACCAAATCAAGTTTTCCCATAGAGAAGGAGAGGAGATTGGAGGAGAAGCAAGAGTATTTAAGCTCAGTAGACTTCTGAGAAACAGTTGCTTAGATTTAGGTGTTTGGTAGATCTGAGAGGAAAGACGACTTACACTCTTTTTGCCATGGGAGGTGGCAAGCCACCAGAAAAGAAATGTCTATGACATGTGTTTAGGAAAAAAGGTCTCAAAAATCTTCCAGACTATCCACTGGATCAGCATAATGAAGAAGAAATAGAAGATTCTCCAGGCGATCAAAAGAGGCCTGAAAATATTGGGGAGAAAGTCAGAACAAAAGAAGCACTGTGGTAGAGTAGAGTGAGGGAAAGATCACGTATAAAGGAAGATATCTCAGTCTATGCTATTGTGAATAAACGCCAGCATGCGGAGAGACTAGTATGGCTGCTTGTGGGCGCGAAAGAGGAGCCTCCTCCCAGACCTGCTTCCTTGATGCCTTTTAGCCCTATGCTGCCCCTAAAACTTACGTTGAGACCTTTGGGAAAATGGAAGCATCCCCAAAGTGAATAAAATGATTCAGAGATCAGAGGCGCAAAAGCAAAATTAGGTTTAAATGTAAAAAAATCAAGCTACATTTACTTTGTTTTCACATTTGCCTTGTTTAAAACTATTATAGTCATCCTATTGTACTTGAAGTTAAAGCCTCAGGAAATATAATTATAAAAATAAAGTTAATAAATATTAAATGGAGACAAGTAAAACCAATTTATACTTTTTTTCACCAAGAAACATTTGTCTTGCAATAACATAAGTAAAGTTTGGTTGTTTTTTTTATAGGCTGCTTTTCACATTCATAACATTCCTTTAGTACAAATATATCTGAGGCCTCATTTTTCTCTCAGTCTATAGAGACCATTCCTTGTCTTTCTTTATTAAGTCACAGCTTGTCATGGCACATTTTTTTCTTGTTAAAACATTTATTTTTGTTCTCAGGTTGTTGAAGACAGTTGAAATGTATGGTTTTAAAAACTAAAGTATACGTGAAATGATGTAAAAGATCTAGAGTTGAGCTCTAATTTTTCAAAAATTAAGTAATTTTGTATTATGCAAAAATGAACAACACTTAAGTCTACCATTGATCAACTCTACATTAAAATAGGAATGTTTCCGTCATAACAGATATATATAGTCCCTCCCCAAGTCTGAGTGAAAACATGGTATATTATATACATTAGCCCTTCAGTCCCCACACACAAATATAAAAGCCTCAGAATTTGAACTATATTCCTCTATCAAGGTGCTATAGGGTTACATAATTAGAATATGCCACTGTCTTTTCTCTAATTACATAAATAGACATTGATCAAGGTCATAAACATATAAGTGATTCCATTACGATTGCAACAAATGGCAAAAGCCACTAACGAACAAGTAATAAAAAGCAAAGGACTGCCTAACTGGTTTGAGAAACTAGAACTAACATCAATGAAAGAGTGAAGAAGGAAGAAGAGGAAGCTGACTCTAAGATTTCTGTCTCTATTTAATGTGCTTTCATTTTATTTTATAATTTCATCACTTCAGGCTTTTAAAAGCTATACCTTAGGTTAAGACTTTTAAACCCAAATATATAAACTTTGCTAAAATAATCGTTAAAGGAGGTAAAGGCTGACTAGGAGTCGTTTTCTTATTTTTAAAATTTTGGGTAATTGAATCACAAAAGTCTTCTAAGTCTCACATTCTATGATTACTGTATAATTTTCCTACCATTTTATTCCAAACCTCCCTTTTCTAACCCTCCATAGTAAGAGGAATTTCCGACTTCCACATGGATTGCATATGCTATGGGAGAGTCTTCCCTTGTGTCCAGATTCGTGGGTGTATGCTCCCATACACACAACTTGGAAAAGAGATGCCCTTTTCAACTGCAGCATGTCTGTGGCCTTATGGTTAATTTTGAATCCAGCTCTTCTCAATTGAGAAAAACTACTTTGGAGACTTCTAGGTTTATACAGGATTTAACTATGTGAGGAGGCATGAGTTTAGCAGAAGAGAGAAGGGACTTCCAGGACATTAAATTGTGCAGTCGGTCACATCAGTAACAGAGCCAAACAATTGTCAGAGTAGGAACAGTGGAATTCAAAAAGGAGTCTCAAAGATCATCGAGTCTATGACCATATCGTAAAAATGAAAAATAAAAATCCAAGCAGTTTATTGCTGAAACTAACAGCACACATTCTTCCCATGTAGTGT
Organism: Rousettus aegyptiacus; assembly: GCF_014176215.1. Classification (NCBI taxonomy): domain Eukaryota; kingdom Metazoa; phylum Chordata; class Mammalia; order Chiroptera; family Pteropodidae; genus Rousettus; species Rousettus aegyptiacus. The sequence goes on from NW_023416284.1 coordinate 68,197,354, forward strand.
TCAGCAAACTTTTTTTTATAAAGGAGTAGATAGTTAATATCTCTGTCACAACTACTCAATTCTGCCTTGGTCGCTTGAAAGCATCCATAGACATTGTAAATGAATGACTGTGCTGTGTTCCTGTAAAACTTACCAAAAAAGGGCTACAGACCAAATTTAGCCCACTGGCCACATCGCACCAACTCCTGCACTGCAGGACTTTATGCTACATTTCAGCTCAGTGTTCCATTTATCATGAGTTATGGAAAACAAAACTAATTCTCCCAGTATACCCAAAGTAGCTTTTAATGCTTCTCTAGCATGGCTTGAGATGGCCCTTAAAAACATTTGCAGGTAGTCATTGTTGCCACCACATATAAAGAGATCACCTGGGAATAAAGACAACACAGATGAAATATGAGCCTATGCCGGCATTTTTTGTTTCTGAATCCTGAACCATATCATGGACTTCTCAGCTATGTGTATCACTTACATTTAGTTGAGTTTCTGTCATTTGCAACCCCAAATCCGAAAACATCAGCTAAACGAATTTTTACTTATCTGGGGTTTACCACACAAAGCACCATAATTTCTACATTTTAATTTGACTACTTGACTATGTTTAATGCAAATCCTTCACAAATATGTTATATACTTCTCTGTGGTCTTAAGCAGAAATTAACATATTTAATTATAAACATCTAAGAGACTGAGCCTTACATTTGTTTAGAATTTCGAAGTGTAAAATACACTTTTATTATAGAATTGTTCCTTATTTCAATTGTGCAAAGCGGTCATGCGTGTTATTATTGCCTCTTTTATAGATATCAAGAGAGAGAATTTAATTGATAATTCCCTCAAGGTCTCCCATAGTTTATGGGTAAGACTAGAACTTCCGACTTAAGAATCTTTATCCAGTACTCTCTTAACTATCCTTCCCTCTTTTGTACTGTAGAATAAAGTACATCTCTGTCAGCATTTTCATTGTTTTCTTCCTATCAGATGGGTTGCCAGCTTTGATTTTCCTCTGCTTCTGTCATTTCTCTTCCACATATCAACTTTCTCACCATTGAAATTCTACCAATAATTGTTTCTTACATGAGGAACTCTGGAAAATCAGATAACCAAACATGTCGAGGATTACATGTTAAAAATGTCAAATCCACACTTGTTGACAACTCAAAACAATGAGGGATAGTTTTAGGACAATCGTTTTGTGGCCATTATGGAAATACTTTCTATACATACTTCTTGGTTGAGGTTATGCTGGTTTAGTGGGAGTTGCTGAATCAACAGCCTGTGGATATGCAGAAGCCACAGGAATACCGTCGCAACACGAGTAAGCGAGGATACACATACGACTTCCCTGAATACAAATCACAATATGCTTTGTGTTCTAAACTTTGGAAAACACGAGTAAAGATCTACATACAAGTTCTAATTCAACAATGGGATTTATTATTCCCCTGGGATCAGTTTCTCATAAAAAGCTTGGCATACTTACCATTATCTCATCTAACTCTATAGTTTGATGAGTTGCTCCCAACACTCAAATGTTGGGACGACGAGAGCTCCTTTTCTCATATTCATTGCTCTTCTTTGGGTACTATACAAAGTTGATTTTTTTCACAGCCATAAACAATTTAAATGTGCCATTCCTGAGTCCTGAGTGTTGAATTATCTGACAAAGTACGTTTTACCTCTCTGTTACCTTAAAAGACGATAATATAAATTTATTTCTCAATTTAACTGGATTAGATCTGAGGGAAACAGTTTTCTATACATGAATCAAAAATATTCCTATAGCAGAATATTGGCTATTGAGTGGATGCCAGATACATTTTCACGTGATTCTTCAGTCATTATTTTCATCATCATCATCATCTCAACTAAAATTAATGAGTGCTTACTCTGCTTCAGGTATTTCATAAGCAATTAATATGTTGAGGTTTTAATACCACCTAATTTTCAACCCCATTCAAGTTTCATCCATTGTCAAAATAATGGGTCCAGTTCAGAATCACACACTGCAATAAGTTATTTTTTCTCTCAAGTTGGCTTTGTGTGGAACAGCCCCTTAGTCTTTCGTTGACTGTCTTACTTTTGACACTTTTTAATATGTTTTGAAAACAATTTTGACTTATGCATCATTGTTGATGTTCACTTTGAACACTTGGCTTAAGGTGGTGTTTGCCAGGTTCTCCCACTCAAAAGTTACTCATTTTCCTCTTTGTCATTAGTAAGTATGTTTTGTGGGGAGATATTTGAAAGTATCTAAATATCCCATTCATCAAACTTTCAATTTACAGGCATACCCCATTTCATTGCCCTTTGCTTTAATATACTTCACAGATGTTGTACTGTATCTTTTTTAATAAATTGAAAGTAAGACCCTCTACTAACAAAAACTTATGACTCACTTTATTACAATACTCACTCTATTTTGCTGGTCTGGAACTAAACCCACAATATCTCTGAGGTATGCCTGTACCCATTTATTTACTGAAATCACTATGGATTTATGGTTCTATATTTAATAGGCTGTAATACATTACCATCTTTATTTTCATGCTCAAATTATTCCCAGTTTGGTCTATGAGAGCCTCCTCAAGATGACCTCTGTGTCCTTGTGATATGTTCCCATTATTCTCTGAGCATTTCCATACTATCTTGCATAAGATACTCCAGGCTCACATTACACTTTCTCTACCCAAACTCTCAAATCAGCCATTGTTCCAAGGAGCTACCTTTTCTTTAAGTGAAAATTGATCATTAGTAGCCAAGATGCAGGTGCTAAGTGTGCTAGTTGCTATTGCAGTGACCTGTTTCAGGCCCCTTCCGTGGACAGAGCTAGGGAATATACACCTACATACAAAGGCACACACATTCACATCTCCATGTACTACTATATCTATCTGTCTATATTCAATTTTTAAAGAATCATGAGTTCATACCAATACCTTCATTCCAATATTTAATTTTTTCCATATTTTTAACTTCTCTGCAGTGAGCAACTTGGCTTTCATTATTTCATTATATTTGCCCATCTGACCAGTCCATCATTTATAACCAATCTCTTGTGTCCTCTTTTCTCCCTTCTCCCATGCTCTCCTACCTTGCATGGTTTTGATGCACGACACAGGTGCCCTCCACAAAGACGTCCTTCTTACTCTTCTCAATCTCTGAATCCCCAAGACAAGCTACTCCCTGACATGTTTCAGTGAGTTGAATAGTGGTTCGCCAAAAGATAGGGCCACTCAAAACCTCAGGGTGTGACTTTATTTGAAACAAGAGTTTTTGTAGTAAAGGTCAGGATCTCCAGATGAGGCCATCCTGGAATAGGAAAGGCTTTAAATCCAAGGGGATTTCTGGATTCATATGTAGAGAAATATCCTTACAAAAGACAGGGAATGGGAGACACAGAGACACACAGGAAAGAGAGCCATGTGTAGATAGAGGGAGAGATTGAATAATGTATCTACAACACAAGGAATGCTAAGTAATTACCAGGTACCAGGAAATAGAACTTGGACATACGTATTTGGGGCCTACATTTCAACCTACTACACATTTAGATACCTTCTTCACTCTGCTTGGGCTCCAAAACTCCACACCAGGCTGTCCCTACACATGAACGTCCCCCTCACCATGGCAAGGCTCTGACACCCTTGCCAGCCTGCCCTCCTATCAATGCCTAGCCACCGCCTTGGGTCCGACACACTGTTCTAAGCCACCACAGCTGCCCCCTTCTCCTTGCTGCAGATGCCTACTTCGCGCTGCCCCACAGTGTGGCTTTAAGACTAAATCTTTGATTAGAAAAAGGAAGAGAGGATAATTTTATTAACATCTTACCTCAATGTAAATTAATTTTGGTGATGATCAATATTGCCAAACTTTTTTTTTTTTTTTTTTTTTTTTTACTTCTTATAAGACAAAAGCACACACACTTTCTAAAATAAATGAAAGGTGTAAAAATTATCCTCATTTTCTGATGTGAGAAAAATACATATAATGTTCTTGGCAGAAACAGATAGAAATAATTTTTAAAAATAGTTATGTATTTTTGACATAATCGTTCTTTATTTGATCTAAGAAGATATGACATTTAAAAACAATATATATATATATATTCATAAGTCCCATGTAGTGATTTTAGTATAGTTTACAGAGATAAACCACTTTATTAAGAAAAAAAAGAAAGTGTCTAAAGATATTGTCTCCTTAAGCTTCTGGGATTTTTTGTAAGTTTCGAAAGAAACTCCACAATGCCTTGGTGATATGCCGACATAATAAAACACAAGGTTGTTGTAAAACCATAAATAAACATAATTGTGGGGGAGCTTATGTTTACATTATGCTCTAACAATGAAGTCCTTAATTAAAACACCCTACAAGTTAAGGTTTGGTAAGAGAACAGTCTAAAAGCCCAGAAACAAGAGAGAAAATGGAAAATAGAGCTTGTTCCAGTCTCATTGTTTCCAACAGAATATTTTAGGAATGCTTCGAGTTTTAGCTTAAACACAGAGGGAAAGAAAATACTTTAAAGCTATTTCCTGAAGTTTATTTTTGAAAAGTTCTATCTGTTTTTCTTTATATCTGTTGTGATTGGCATTCCTGCAGATAAGTCAGCATCCAGCATGAGAGTAGAGCAAAGTTTATTGGTCCCTCTTGTTATGCAGCACTGAACTACATAGAAAATTTTATTGCACATTTGCTGCCTTCAATTTCCCCAGATTGTTTAACAATTCTGTGCTTCTGTGACATAAAAAACAGGCCAGAAACCTGAGGCCACACTTTTCAGCTCCAGATCAAACATGACATTACGCACTGACAGCATTTGACAATTTGGCTTGTTCTTTGAAAGCTATCGGACTGCACAAAGACCAGGATGCAGAAAAATAATAAACTCTTTGTGAAGCAAAATTTGTAAAAGCATAATTCCCATTATTCATTGGCAAGTTTTAATTACATTTAGTAATTATTAATGTTAATGAAAACTGTTTGTAAAGGATGCAAGACGGACATAATTCGTTGGGGGAATAACTCAATACCACACATTTTGTTCTATTATGTTGCAGAGAAATGATTTGTGGTGTGAAATTATGCCTTGCTGGTCTGCTTGGAGTTCCTGGATTGCCACTTCTTGCCAGTTTTGTAGTGCTAAAGAAAATTTAAAACTACAATAGTCAATATAATCATTTTGCAAGTGGATCTAGTCATCTCTCATCAAAAAGAAAAGAGAAAATGAGAGAAGAGCATTTTTCAGTGTTTGAATTACATTTAATACCACAGGAGATATAATAATATTGGAGCCTTAAAATCTATGATGGTGCCTGTAGTGTTTGACAATACTAACTTTAGCCTGTAGAACAAATTACAGTAAAAGCCTATGTATTTGGTAGTCCATCAACCAGGAGTTCTGCTTGACTAGCAATTTCAAGCTTTCCCAATCTGGTAAAAATTTGTATTCATTATGGCTGTTGCAAGATCCTACTGCATTCTCAATCGAAGTTTACATTTTGTCAGGCAATTTTATTGTGCATTTTTTATGTTTTAGAGCTTTGAAAACTGATATTATTATATAGTATATATATATGTATCATAAATATAAGCCATCATATCATAGTATACATTATTTTAAGCTTTGTTTAATATATTACATAATATATATCACAGAGTGTAAATTTGTATTATAAATTTGTTTTAAATATCTTCATTTAAATGTCCTCATATCCTAAACAATTTTAATTTCATAATGTTAAGTTTAGTTAAAACTAGTACCATCCCAGTAATGAGAATAGTTGGATAACAGGAGATTATGGATAAATCATTGACTCATGTGATGATATATAACATGTTACATGTTTATTTTTAACAATTATAATGACAATATGTATATATTCTCTAGCTATTGAAAATTGTCAGATCATTTCCTTGATGTTTCAAGTTTATGTATTCTAAAGCTATTCTAATACAGTGCCCACTAGCCACATGTGGCTATTAAAACTAAATTTAATTTAATTTAAAAAAATCGATTCTGTAGATCCACTAGTCACCACATTTCAAGTGTTAAAATAGTGACAGTGGCTGGTGGCTACTGTATTAGACAGTAGAAGGTATTTCCATTATTGCATAAAATCGTTTTGGACAGTGATATTCTAGAAAAGACTTATTTTTTAGACCTCTCTCCCCCCCCCCCTCAAATCAGCTCCATTTTATTATTTGTTACAGTTGTTATTCCATATCTTTACTGAAAGAGTAAGCCACCTTTTCTGTTTCCTGGGAGAGTTTGTATAAGACTAGTATTACTTATTTCTTGTATCTTTAATAGACTTTACCAGTGAAGACATTGAGGTCTCTAGTTTTCTTTGTTGGGGAGTTTTTAAATATGAATTAAATTTCTTTTGTTGATAAAAGAAACTATTTGAGTTTCCTATTTCTTTTTAGGTTAATTCTGATAAATTTTATCTTTCAATAAATTGTCAATTTCATCTTGATTGTCAAATTTATTGGTCTTTTATATCTAGAGGACCGGTAATCATGTGTCTCTTTCATTTTTGATATTGGCAATTTGTCTTTTCTTACATTTTATTAATCAGTCTAGGTATAGGTTAATCAATTTTCTTTTTCTTCACAAAGAATGAGCTTTTGGTTTAATTAATTTTTGTTTTTACTATTTTTCTACTTTCCATTATAGTGATTTCAATATTCTCTTTGTAATTTTTTTCTCTTTACTGGAGGTTAATTTTGCTCTTTATGTCTAATTTCTCGCTGTGGAAACTTAAATCATTGATTTTTAAAACTTCTTTTCCAATTAAAAATTACTTTTTTTTTCTTTACTCATATGCTTCTGATAGCAAATGGGTGGGGTTTTCACTGACATTAAGCAATTCTTCAATTCTCCAGACACAATGGAGTGTCCTAAAATTCAGTAATGACACTAACTGTGCAGAGTTGCACAGACCCCACAGATTAAGGCCTCAGTCCCACAAGATAACCCCTCCCCCCCCCACACACACTTCATACACCAATCGCAAGTCTCATGTGACCTGCACTTCTGACCAACCAGTTAGTTATAAATTAGGTGCTCCATGACCTCCTCAGATTCAATAATTTTCTAGAATGGCTCACAGAACTCAGAAAAGCAATTAACTTATTGTTAGCTGTTTATTATAAAGGCTATAAGTCAAGAACAGCCAAATAGAAGACATGTATAGGGCAAGGCATGGGGACGGTGGGTTGCGGGGGCGGGGTCAGTTGCACAGAGTTTTCATGCCCTTTTTGGGCACAACACCCTCCCAGGACCTCATTGTATGTACCAACCTGGAAGATCTCCAAAATCCACTGTTTAGGGCAGACATAATTCAAAAAACCATTGGGTGGTGATTAAGTTAATTTCCAGACCCTCTACCCTCCCCAGAGGTCAGGGAGTGGGGCAGAAAGTTCCAACCCTCTAGTTCTGTGGTTGGTTCCCCTGGCAACCAGCCCCCATCCTAAAGGGACCCCAGCCACCAGTCATCTCATTAGCATACTAAGAGATGCTTTTCACTCTGGAGGTTCTAAAGGTCTTAGAAGCTCTTGTGTAAAGAATTGAAGACTAAGACCAAATATTATAGCAAAAAATGCTTGCATCTCCCTTATCATTCAGGAAATTATAAGGGTTTTAGGAGCTCTGTGTCAGGAACTAGGGTCAGAGACCGAATATATATTTCTTATTGTGTAACACTAATATAAGCATTTTTAAATTATACATTTCTAAGCACCACTTTAAATTGTGATATGCGGTATATTCATTATCATTTAGTTCAAAATATTTTCTTATTCACCTTATGTTCTATTTCTGACCTATGGACTATTTAAGACTGTGTGTTTGTTTAATTTTCAAATACTCAAATTATTGTTTGTTTTCTTATTGTTATTGATTTCTAATTTATTTACATTATGGCATACTCCGTATGATTTTCATATTTTAAAAAATATATCAGGATTTTTTTTGTTTTATGGCTCGGTGAATCATTTGTTTCAGAAAACACACCATATGCATTAGAATAACAGGTATGATTTATAGTTGTTGGGTATAGTGTTCTATAGATATTTAAGTTAAAGTGGTTGATATGCTATCAGATCATCTATTTCCCTTATTGATTTTTTATGTAGGTGTAATATTGGTTGCTGAAAGAATGGAGAACTACATACTTCTCCCTTTAACATTGATAAATTTTATATTATCATAGGTAAAGGAGAAATGTATTTCGAAGCTCTGTTATTATATGTATACATATTGTTATCTAGTCTTAATGAATTGACCCTCCTAAATTAATAGGACATGTTTCTGTCTTTCTCTGGTATTACTTTATTCTTAAAATTTAATTTATCTGCCACACCAGCCTTTTTCTCCTTTCTGTTTGTGCAATTTTCCATCTATTTACTTTCAACCTAACTATGTGTTTGTATTTGAAATAAGTGCATCTTTTGCAGACATCTCTTGTATTTAAAGCGTATGATTATGTAAACAGCATATAATTACATTTTGCTTCTCTTTTTAATCCATTTTGACAATCTCCTTATTTTAGTTAGAATGTTTATCCCAATAATGTTTAGTTTAATTATTTATATGGTTGGGTTTGTGTTTATTTATTTCTTATTTGTCACTTGAATTTTTTTTTAGTTTATCTTACCTTTCTTGTCATTTTTGGATTATTTGAATATCCATTTTAATTTTCACTAACATAACAAACTTGATGCATCAAGAAAATGATTAAATGATTTTCAACAGTCAAAGAATATATATTGCTATTAAAATTGTATTATATATTATTACATATTGCTATATGTAATGTATAGTTACACTAAATACGATATGTAGTTACATATATTGTTATATAACAATAGTTTTCAACCAAGGGTGATTTTGGTCCCCAGGAGAGATTTGATAATGCGTGTAGACCTTTTTGATTATTACAACTGGTGGAGGTGGGAGAGGTACTACTGGTGAGTAGAGGCCAGGAATGCTGCTAAAATATTCAGAACACATAAAACAGCTCCCACAACAAAAAATTATCTGGCACAAATTTCTAGAGTACCAAAGTTGAGAAGTACTGCTGCAGGGATTATAACAGAAATTCTTAAATTTCCACAACCTGAAGAACATCTTTCCTTCAACCTGAAGAACTTCTTTTATACTTTCTTGCATTAGAAGTCTGCTGCTAAGGATTACTGGTAGCTTTCTTTAATCTAAAGAAAAAAAAAAGGCTTTAATTTGCCCTAATTCTTAAAGAATATTGTTATTGGATATAAAGTTTTGTCACTTTTTTACCCTCAGCATTATAAAAATGCTCTTCTTCACTCTTTTGCCTCCAATGTCTTTGAAGAAAAGTCAGTTGCTGATCAAATCATTCTCTTATATGCATTGCATCATTTTTCTCTTGATCTTTGACTTTTAAACTTTTGACTATGCTGTTCCTCCATATAGCCTTCTTTGTGTTTATTCTGTTTGGTATCTGGTAGCATCTTGTCTTCCATATAATTTTGGAAAATGTCAGCTATTATTTTTTTCAAATACATTTTAATACTCTATTGTTTCTCTCTTCTATTTCTGGACTCCAGGTACATATGTTATTAACCTTATCTAACAGATCTCTGAAATTCTGTTTATTTTTATTTTAATTTGTTCTCTTTGTTCTTTCAATGAATAATTACCATTAATCTGTCTTAAAATCATTAACTTTTCCTTTTATGATCTCTATTTGGCTATTAGTCCACTAAATGGATGTTTTTCAGATATTGTATTTCTCAGTTCTAGAATTTCCATTAGTTTATTTTTCCTATATTTGCACAGAGATTTCTACATCTTCATTCCCAGTGAATGTATAACATTTATTTCACAAGAGATGGTCACAATAGCTGCCTTAAACATCATCTCTTACTTCCAACATCTATGTCATCTCGGCGTTTATATGTTGATGTTCTTTTTCCATGAGAACACACACCAATGTCTTGATTATTTGTATGACATGTAATTTTGCATTGTATCCTGGACCTTACAGATAGTAAGATATAGAGATTCTGGATTCTGTTATTCTTCTCCTATAAGTGTTATTCCTTTTGTTTTAGCTGACAATTTTGTTGCCTCAACTAAGAACTGCAAATTTTAATTTTTGGACCACAGCTCTGGTCTCAGTTCAAATATTTTATCTTTAGCTGCAAGGTTTTGAATCTGCTCCACATAAATGTGACTCGGGGGTAAGCCAGATATTTGGAACAACAGAATGTGGGAATCTCACTTGTAGCTCTTTCTGTTCTGGGATTTCCTCTTATCTCTGCTGGCTGGGATTTCCCCAGATTCCATTTTCTGATTCCCAGTTTAGAAAGACTGCATATTTCTTCACCAGAACCCTCTTTCTCTGATGCCACGTCTAAAAATTAGAAGTGATAAAGACATACAACTCCCACCAATTTCCCTCCTTCAAGAAGACCCCTCTGTTAGATTCTGGCTACTTATGTTTACTCGCTAGTTCCTTCATGTGGCTGCTTTTGGTGTTATTTCCAGAATTGATAGGTGATTTTTGGAAGAGTAGCAGTTCATAGGAGCCGATTTAGTCAGTACATTAAGCAATGTTTTTCTTTTATGCTTATTTTCTTTTATGCCTCTTTTCAGTTTCAAAAGGCCATGACCTCAAGAGTTACTGTTAGTTGATTAATGAAAGTTAATAAACAAGATGTCCCTTTATTGTTTCAGAGTATTTGGTTCTTTTCAATTATTTCCACACTTGTTTTTTATAAACAAATAGCTTTCCTAGAGGGTTGAGCATTTTGGATAGGTCTTGCTTTATTTTATTTTCTGACTTAAGAAACAAGTCATCAAGAGGATTTAGGGAGCTAACTGATATTGCGCTTTAGTAACGCAATTAAAAAAATAACAGTAGCTTTAAGGTAGTGTATTTTCAAGGTGATATGGAAACTACGTGGCTCTGATTCAAAACATGTGGTTCAGCACTGCCAAATCACTTACCATGTCTGCCCCTCTCTTTCCTCATCACTGAAAATGTCCACTTCAACTCTAAGACTGCAGTGAGCTTTAAATCAGATAGGGAAAGCCTCTGACATGATGTCTGAGTATTACAATGTTAAGCAGTCATACTTTTCCAGTTCAACGCAATATGGAAATACACCGAACAACATTAACATAATCACTGTTCTATTTATTCTCTCTCAAAACAAATTCAGTACTATTTTCAAAGAGCCCTACAGCTTGTTCATGATGATGGTGGTTATCCCACAAGTTTACAATTGTTACTGCTCAAATGTTTTGTTATTACTGGCAAAGTTATAATAACCTCTTTATGATCCTTTGGGGTATCTATTCCATCTTTTCTGTTCCAAATTCTATAATTTCCCTATTATCATGAATCCTATGGGTAATTATGCCTTTTGGCATTGTAAAAACTTCAGACTGAATCTACTTGAAGCCAGCCAGCTGCATTAAAAAAGGAAAAATCTTTTTAAAAGCCAAGACATCTGGTACAATGGAGATTAGAGGGGCTTTGGAAATTGATTTCAATCAGTGAATTGATTGTAAATTGATGACTGACCACACCCTTCTCTAGGTCACTTGTGAGCATTCCACATAAATTGATTGACATTAAAATATGAATGTGGGAGCATAACTAGCAACTTCTAGAACAAAGCCTCCACCCAACTACAAGAGGTTCACTCCTCTCAAGGATTTCATTGTTATCTAGTCTTCTCATGCTCCCCAGCACATTCTCAGTATTCGCCATCCACTCTGGCAGTCACAGGCTTCTGAGACATAAAAAGTTATTCTCCACATCAAAGTAGACAAGCTATTGCATAGATGAGCACTGTCTAATAGAAAAATAATATGAGCCACATATAAATTTTAAATTTCCTGGAAGCCACATTTAAAGAAGTAAAAGAGAAAATTAATTTAATACATATTTTAATCTCATATATCCAAAATAACATTATTTAAAATGTAATCAATATTAAAATTAATAATATATACTTTTGGCATTTCTTTTATTGTACTAAATCTTTATAATCTAGTATGTATTTTATCCTTATGACACATTAATTCATACTAGCCAAATTTCAAGTACTCAGTAGATATACAGAGCAAGTGGCTACCATATTGGATACTACACTTTCCAAGATTTTTGTGTGTTTTTGCTATATATTAATTTCTTTTTTCGTCTAATGTTGTCCAACTATAAACACAGGTTCAAGGTAACAATATCTACTGTTAAAGATTAAAAATGAGTACAAATCTAGTACTCTTTTTTTCCCCTTTAATATGGCCAGGGCAACAGTTCCTCATAATACAACTTTAACTGCGTCATGTCATTACTTGGAAATAGACTTCCTTTAATTCATGAGAGTCCATAGACTGTGAACGACTAAAGAGATACTTCGATCGCAGCTCCAAAAATATAGGATTACCTTTTTTTGGGGGGGGGGTGGTAGGGAGAGGGGCATAGTTATCAACAGACTGTTACAGGAAGAGAACTAGAGAAAACTTCAAGCAATAATCAAAATGCTATCCTCTCACTATATAAAACTGGCCCCTAGAGAGAGAGAAATGATTCAGCTAAACTCATACAGGTAGTTGACAGCAGATCCACTGGTAATCCCCATTTCCAGTTTTATAACTTTGTGTTATAATATGTTGCATGTCATCACACTCAAGCCTAGTACATATGTACTTCTACTGTACAGTATTGTACCAGTATTTCCCCCACATGTTTTCTAAGTTCTCAGTAATACATATTTTAGGCATGAACAAGCACAAATGACTTCTAAAATGTAAGAATTGCAAACTAGCTCTGATCTAAAGGAATGTTGCCTAAGACACAGATCATATACAAGTTTGGAATTAAGGGGGAAAAAATGAGCTCTGGTAAAAACTAGCTATGTGACCTTGAGCAAATCTCTTAACCTTTCCATGACCCAATCTCCTTATCTGCAAAATGACTGGCAGTGGGAGGATTGGATTATTTCTAAGGTCTCTTCCAGTTCTAAGATACTTATTCTAATTCCTGCTAGACAAATGATTATATAATAATAACCTTTCTATGTTAGTCTTCTACTTAGAAAAAAAAAATAGAATGCTGCCACCTGTTCTCTTCATGAATGCTTTTAAGGATTGGTCAAATAATACTGAATATTTTATAAAGAAAAAATTAAACCTCAAGCAGTCACTACCATAACAGTTTTTCTCTAAGAACAAGTCTCCTATAACAATAAGCATCATACAAACAACAGCATGGTTAAAATCTATTCTCTTCAAAAAATTTATTTCTTAAATAAAAAGGGAAATGAATGAGTTACAACAATGTGGTGTGGACAGATATTTTTCTTTCTTTCTTTCTTTCTTTTTTTTTACATTTTGAATCGAAAGCTAATTTGGTTTAAAATATGTCAATTCCACTCTGCTTTCCATTCATTCGATACACATGTAGTACCTTTCCCGAGCCAGGCAATAATGAGTTACGTTGCTATAATACCATCCCCATGGATTTTATAGTCCAATGTCTAGATCTAAAGGAAATTAACCTATGCTCCTTTAAGAACTGAGCATAGAATTATTGAAAATTGATCTTCAAAAAAGCAGCTCCCTAAAAATATAGACCTTAATCCATGTTTACTTTCTGACCATACATGTAATGAAGGAGAAGTGAGTACATTGGTTCTAAAGAGAGTCCTGGAAATACAAATTCCTGGAACTACAGTAGAGTCCTGTATGCTAAAGTGGTTCCTCAAAACCTAAAATCTCCTGAGACATTAAGACTGTAAGTATATATTTCTATCGCACACATCACATCAGTATTTCCTCTCAAGGACTTCACAGTTATCCATTCTTCGCATGCTCCCCAGAACGAGGCAATTAGCTACAGAGAGAATGAGTAAGAGGGATGTGATTATTCAAACTCCATTTGCTGGTCCTCACTTGATTGGCTCTAAACAAGTAATATTCTGCTATAGGAATGTCTCTCTCTCTCTCTCTCTCTCTCTCTCTCTCTCTCTCTCTCTCTGTGTGTCCTAAAACAAACAAACAAACAAACAAACAAAAACAAAAACAAAAACTCTGAAGTTTCCTTAATTCTTTAATTAAGAGTCCTCAGTTTCTAGTAAAGGTTAAGGATTGCCAAACATTACTCCTGCTACTGCTGTGATTTCTGTTGAAACAATGTGAAATGCGAAATTCTATATTTTCCCCAAAAAGGAAATATAAAAAGATTTGCTCAATAAAGTGGCAAAAATGACAAATTCTGTTATGCCTTTCATTCTGCAAAAACAATAAATGAAATGTACCAATGGTCATTCCTGGAAAAAAAATATTGGCATTCCTCAGTCTTACAACAAGAAATTTAAACCGAAGTTCATATGGGGCATGAACTTTGATTACTATGGTGCTGCAAAAAGATGGACTAATGGCATCCCTGTAACAGAACAAGGAAAAAGAGAAACTCAGAGTAACTAGAGAAGGAAAAATATAGTAAACCCAATATAGCCTGTCCCGTATCTATCGAGTGATTTTTAAAAATTGATGTCTACCTCTGATAACAAGAGGGGTAGGCATAATCTTATGTCTATGAATCACATTTCAAAAGAAAACAGGGATGGGGGTATGGGAGGGAGATTACTTCTATAAGGTACTAGCAAAACGCCAATTTTTATGTACTGGCTTTTTTCAAAATATTCAATCACACCTAATAATTGGCAGGAAACACAAAAAGGCTTTCACTTCCATGCTGTGCATTCACTCCCCCTGGGGTACACGGCCATTTGTGGCCACTAGCAGCAGCAAGGGAGAAACCTCAGGGAGACCAGATACGTTCAATTACACCCCAGCCCCCCACCCCGCCTCTATACCTCTCTGTTATTAATACACTGCAGTTTTGTGGATTACAAAAGGATTCTTAAAAGCATCAAAGTAACATTTTTATGGGTAGACAGAGAACTAAAGGATTTTTTTTTTATTAAAGGAAAATATAAAGACAAGACAAAATATCAAATTCGATTGATGTTTCCTGAACACTTTTCATTTAATAGGCTTCTCAATGGCTTGTTAGAACTAAGAACATGCCTCAGTCCTGGAATAAGATACATCATGTTTTATGAAATCGCCACAAAAGACGAATGATCATTCTTTAGTACAAAATGCTTACTTTATAACAATTCTTATTTTTGCCACTTAGAAAAAACTGATTTCTCATCTTCATTATGTCTAAATAAAAATGTATAATTAGTTGGTTCTTATCTCCAAAGGAGTTCCAATAATGGATGTATTTTCTCATTTACAAATTCCATAACCGTATGGATAAACTCTTCATTTTCAGGTGATGTTCTACAACTACCGAGATAGATAAAACTCATGAATTTCACCATTAAAGTATGCTTACTACTACCAGTACAGCAAGATTTCAAGTGATTTAATTTGAATTATTAGAATATACAGAATGGATAAGGCTCTGACAATCAAACTTGTTTCCCGAATATTTATTGAGCACTTAGCATGTTCTTATCACCCTACTAGTTGCTGGGAATATCATGCTAAAGAAAGACATGTCTGCCTGTGGTCCTTACAGAGTAATGGGAGTGATCAGAGAGACAAAAAGTGAGAATAAGAACAACAGTTTAATAAGTGTTTTTCTTGGGGAACTCAGAGGGGCTGGCACAGAAAATAACTTGGGCCACATCTGGGGGCGAGAAAAGGTTTCAATGGTAACATAGTCACGAAAGAGAAGCTTGGAAGGAAGGGAGAAGTTATATAGACAATGATGAACAACAAATGCTGTTAAAAATCCATTTGACACAAAATCAACTTAAGGGGGAGGACTGCTAGTAGTCATGTGTTTCTCCCAAACCACTAGATTGGGATAAATTTTCTGGAGGGTATAAGCCTTGAGCATAATTTTCAGAAAAGAATACTAGAGCTTTAGGGCAGAATAGCAGTCTTTTGTATTCCATTAGTCTTTAACTTTACTCTAAACAAACAAAAAATACATTGTGCCTCTAAGACATTCCTAGAAGAAAATGTACTGAAACACACCCAACCAATTACAAAAAAAAAAAAAAAAAAAAAAAAAAAAAAATGGATATAAAACAGTGACACTTAATTCCTTGATATATTTTGGATACTTCTAGGCTTGTTTGGGGCTTTTGTGTCTGCTTTGGTCTTGGCTTCAGGACTTCTGATATTTGATTCTCCAAGATAAATAAACAGGTAACGCCTCACATTAAAAAGAGTTAGCCATAATGATACCACCAAGATCTCAAAGCCCAATGCCAGATTATACACGCCTCTGTCTGCAGAATAACTTCCAGTAATGAAAGCAAGAGCAGTAGTAGAAGCTGTAGTACCAGCAGTCAAATTTTATTGAACACTTTCAAAGTGCTGGAAGGGTTTTATGTTCATGACCTCATTTCAACCTTAAAAAACTTCTGGGAGGTAGGTACCATCACTATCTTTATTTTATGAATGAGGTACTTCGAGTTTAGGGACACTGATTAAGGTGCCCCAGGTCACATAGCTGGTAGGTCCTCAGAGTGAGATTTAAACACAGATTGCCTAATAACCAGGCTTCTATGTGAACTTGCTTACTGCCTCCAATATCATCAACCAAGACCAATAGTATACTGCCGCATAACAGAGAAAGGAAAGAGAATCCAGTGGAACAGGAGAAAAGATGAAAAAGGATCCTGCAGAACTTTTAATATTGCAGTTTAATTACTATCTAATAGAGAAGGGACTGGAGAGGTGGAAAAAGGGAAAGATCTGACTTAGGTTGTTGAAATCACACCATATATAAATTGATTAAAAGCATCTACAAATGATAACGAGATGCAACAGCAATGCTTTCAGATTCATCATTTTGCACATGTTCAATCTTGCTGGACTTCCTTCTTGTCTCTAGCTAATCAGCATTAGAAGAATAATTTTGAAAAGTAAAAATTTCACATTCTTCTTTCTTATGTACTGAATGTATAACAGCATTATATTTTAAGAAAGAGTAACAATCCTTGCTTTCATTTTTGAATTTTAAAATAAACTGTTACATTTGTGTCATCACCCAGGGAATAAAATTTGGTAGAACAGCATTGAGTTCTTACCTCAAATAATATTATTTAACCCTTTGTCCTAGATTTTTATTAATTTGTATGAATCTTCCTCCATTTTTAACACATTGATTTTCTTCAGTATACATGTCATGTATAATTGCACCCTTCAAATATCATAGATAATGATTATACCAGTGGTCAGAAAACTGTAAATGAATGAGTATAGCTTTGTTCCAATAAAACTTTATTTAAAAATCTGGCCCACTGGGCTGTACCTTGTAGTCCACAGCCAAAAGCTGGCCCACTGCCTGATTTTTAAATAGAGTTTTATTGGAACACAGCCGTACTTATTCATTTACATATTGTCTATGGCTGCTTTCTCACTATACCAACTGAGTTCAGTAGTTGTAAGAGAGACTATATGGCCCCAAAAGCCTGAAGTATTTACTGTCTGGCCCTTTACAAAAAATCTACAAAAAGAAGGTTTCATTATCTTTCTCTTGAAATTTGGCTTCACTCATTTGTTCATTCATTAATCAACTCATGTTTGTAAAGCAATTTCTATGTGCCTGGCACATAGGTAAACAGGTTAGAGACTCGTGTGGAGAAACAGACTAACAAAAGACCATGTAATGATGGCTCTAGTAAAGTAGATGCAGGGAGAAAAGGAAGCCTGGACGACATCATCCTGAGGGAGGCAGACAAGTCTAAATTCATTTCGTTATAGAGGTGATGAGGGGTGAAAGCAAAAATATGGTTTGTTTAGTCCTTTGCTTGAGAACACAAGAGACATACTTAAAAGAGTAGAAGGAGATTAATGGGAAGGAGGAGGAAACAAAACAAAAACATGTAGAGAATGACTCATACAGTTCTAGGTGGTGTACAGCTTTGGCACCTACAGGTATTTGAAAGGCTGTTAAGGTTTAAATAATGATGTCGAAAATCTGCTTTTATGACTTTACAAAAGGCACATACTGGCTTTTCGTTAGATCTTCAATATTATAAAAGTGTGGAGACGGTTTGGAAGGGATATAGCTTGTTTGTGAGATCAGGAGAGCAGATCTCCTCCAAGTGTCTAGTGTTATCACCAGCTCTGCCCTCAATTTATAAGAATTATTTAACATTAGGTATTGGACAAAATGAAGTAAGAGGAACTCTTAAACCCAAGATATAACTATGTTTAGTATCCGCAAACAACCAACTGCTATTTTTCCCTGTTTTGCTTACCCAACAACATCTCCAGAACTCATTGATCCTTGTTGAACTTTTTAACTGGAGAAGCCAGCCTAACCTATGAGAAAATACTTACCTAACGAATAAATGATTGATGCAGTGATTGAGTATGATTGCTCTTTTGGCTTTTTGATCAATGGCAATGGGTAAAATTAATACTATAGATATACACTGTCAAAGTGAATATCCAGAAGTTAAGCTTAACTGTATAGCTAAGGCAGCATAAATGACATTTTTAAATAAGCTTATTTTGTTTTTAGCCCACCTAATTTTTTTTTTTTTTTTAAGTAATGGTTGAAAGCCACAACCATGAAAATTTTTTACCAACCTAGACAACCAAATACAACTTATACTGAACGATTTCAATGTGGTCAATTTATTATAAATCAAACAAGAAACATTCGATCTGACTGGGTGCCTGGACACAGGCTCTACTTAACATATAAAGTAGGCATCTGTCCTTTAACAAATGTTAATGAAATATGCTAACATTTTCCCTTACTTAAGTGATTTTAAGGTGATATTTATTTCTATAACTTTGAACTTAAATATTTAAATGATTGTCCATTGACCTAAGCTAAGTAAGTAGCATGGACTAAGAGTGAAAATGTTCACTTACTAAAATAATGAATGCAATTGCTTGATTTTGGAAGGAGCAGTACACTCGGGTACTCTTTTATTCAACAAATATAAATTGACATTTTATTCAGTTAAGAAAGGCTATTAGTATGGTAGGAAACCTTTACGATAAATGTTATTTTAGGGATTCTCAAAGCTAGTAAGTATAGGAAATATCAATTACAACAACAGAAAATACACTCTATTTTAGCTTGATAAGCTGTATTTATATGCTTAAATGTAAACATTGCTGGGTTAAAAAAAAGAATATTGATGGATTTCTTAGCTCCGACACCATTAGAGCATTTTGTTTTGTTTTGTTTTGACTGTGGTCTCTGGTATAAGTGGAAATTACTTTTTGAAAACATATATATCTAAATAGTTCTAAATATTATTAAGAACCTAAATGAAAAGAGAAAACTACATCTAAATTTTCCCTTGTTTCTTTTCATGTGGCCAAGAAATCCAATTCTACAATTTTACAAGAATCTACATTTATTCCTCTCCCTCAGGTAGCCAGGCTACTTGTTTACTTGTAATATCACAGCATGTTCTTACAAAAAATTAATTTCAATTCAAAAAGACAGGATAATGATTCCTTTCAGCAGTAAAAGGTAAGAGGGCCACTGTGGTTTAAGCGCAGATAGTATATAATTAAGAACAAGAAAAATCAAAGGATTCTTGAGTCTACATTGCTTTCATTTCCTCCTGATGGACTTTCAGATTGCTTTAAAAGATCTATTAAAAATCTGCCTTTAGAAAAGATCTATTAAAAATCACAAACACACAGATACTTGGAGAATACAGGAGTAGGAAAAAAATGGGTCATCTTACAAAATTGATTATGTGAGCTCTCTACATTCAGTGCATATGTCAGCAACATGGGAAAACAATCTCCAGATAAATTCTGCAGATAGTCTTTCTTCTGGAGAAAAATCATGTCTTTATGTACATTGTGAAGCACAGGAGATACAGGGTGGGAACAGTTAAGTTTTATCTACAAGCATAAACATCAGGCTAGCTTTTGAAAAACGAGCCAAACCCAAAATAGCCCAGAAAAAAAATATTTTATAATAAAAAGGGTATATATATTTTTTCCTTTCTCCATCTAAATCTGGAATCCTTACTACCTTATTTTAAACAAGCCAGAGAGTGCAAGCTTCAATCTGTTTGGATAGAAAAGAATTTATATAAATGTTTTGTTCAAGCCCAAAAGGGAAAGAGACTTTAAATATACAGTGTATGAAAGATGCACACGCAACTTCAAACAGCTTAGTGCACAGAGGAGGAAAAATAATCTAACCTGTTATTCATTCCCAGCAATCTTTAAGCTTAAATATTTTGCAATGTACAACATCGTTTAAATGACAGTTAAGAGATTAACCAAAATTTCATAACTGCCCTGCTCTCCTCCCCTCATACCTCTTGGAGTTGGGGGGTATTGGGTGGGGGGAACAAGGTCAGAAACCAAATGAAAATAAAATCTGTATTTTTCACCTCTTTTCTGCATTTGAAAAAGAAAAACGAGGCAGATAAATCTGTATAATACTAAACCAAATCTCTTTAATTCCAGTCAGCTTTTATCACTCAGTCACTGAGTCTGTGTGTGGAAAAATTCATGCTAATTCCCC
The DNA here is from genome assembly GCF_014176215.1 of Rousettus aegyptiacus. Taxonomy (NCBI): domain Eukaryota; kingdom Metazoa; phylum Chordata; class Mammalia; order Chiroptera; family Pteropodidae; genus Rousettus; species Rousettus aegyptiacus. The sequence continues at coordinate 68,217,897 of NW_023416284.1, forward strand.
CTAGCAACAGCCTCAGCCTATCAGAGACTTTATGTACCATGCAGCTGCCAGCCAGAGAGAATAACTCTAAGTAGGTCAGGCCTGTATTTCTAAAAATGCTACGGTCTACTAACCCCACTGTCCCGTCTGTCTGCCCTGCCCCATAATAACCTCAATTGCTTGGTGACACAATGACATACTACCCTGTTAGAGTGCAATCACATCATGCTACATTATTCTGCTGCGAGCATGACTGCTGGGTGAAGGACCCTCGGAGGGGCAGCATTAATCAGGCAGCCATTCATGTCCACCAGCACTTCACTCTCGAAATGGGGACTGCATTAATGACCAGCTGTTTGAACTAACACAAACAAAATAATGTCTTTCACCCCGTTGGGTGCACAGAATACCCTATTCTGATCTGGCAGGTTCCGCTTCTTGACTAAATCGAAGATGTAAATTAAACGGGCTCAGACAATGTCAGCTTTGGCAACCTCAAAGTAAGTATATTTAAATTATATTACATGTGATTCAAAAAGCTGTTGATTTAATATACACAGCTTTCTCTGCCTACAATTTTCCCTAATCCACATTAAAAGGGGAAATGCATACATGGCTAACCCAATACATATACACATATCACCCAGGAAGCCAAATGCACAGAGCTGAACTGAAATTGACTTCTCTTGGGCAGAGAAACAAAACGGATCAGGAGTAATTGTGCAGTGTGAACACAAATACAAATACAAAATGAATGCTGTGGAGGAGCACTGAAAACAAATAAGAGTAAACATTCTAGCCTACCAACCAATCAGCTCCTCCCACCATCTCTTTGAGGGAGGCTGTAGTTGCACCAAATCTCTGAGCACAAGAGACAAGGGAGGAGAGTGAACGTGGCCTTCAAATCTCAACCACGGTGGTGCCCTGACTTCTCTTGGGGTTACTAACAGACCGCTGTTTGGCTTCAAGACAACCAAGGCTCCTTCAAGGTTTAAACTTGGGCTTGGAACAAAAATCAGAACCCCACAGACATTTTACAATTTTTACATGGGGATTTTAGGATTTACTTGACCATATGCATTTGAATGTCACTTTTGACTCCTTTCCAATTTAGTGCACAAAAACAAACAGAAATTAGGTGTGAATGCAGAGATAGAAAATTGGAAGTGCTGTCTGGGGCTATTTGGGGAAATATCTTGTATTGATGGGGCTTGCACTGATATTTTCTTGCACGATTAATCTGCATTTTTAAGGGTTCACAGTTTCATTTAATGAACACACCCTCCCCCAACAAATCAAATTATCAGCCTTCAATTATGCAAAATTCAGCAAGTCTTATATGTATAATCCATCAGTATTTGATTTACAAACATAGAAAATTCCTTAATCCATATGCCCTTGTTTGAACTGGGTTTGATAACTTAGTTATGACTATCTTCTTCACTTTGTGGCACACATCACATAGTTATTCTTGGAGAGATACAGTCACTGACGCAACCATGAACCGCTAATTACAAGCTGCTGACATTCTGCTTGTCTCTGCAGCTTTGAAGTTCTCAGTCTGTTTTTCTCTCTTCTGAGCTTGCTAAGTTGCATTCTCTTCCTCTCAAGCTCCCCACCCCTCATTATTCCCTCCTTCCTTCTTTCTACTGTAAGCCTTTCTGGATCCACACTAGGACTACCTGGAGAAAGCAGCTGAGTGATCGATTTCTCCAACTTGCTTTCTTTCCATTCCCTCCCTGCTCCCATGCACACAGATCTACAGTTTGGAAGTACAGTAATAAGATCCCCACCCAGCCCCACCCACAGGAATGCATCAACAGCTGGCCAAACATAATCCAACACACAGAGCTGCCTTTGTAGAAATAGTAACAAACAGTGGAAGGGCCAGACAAGCGTCCCAGCAGAGCTCCCCATGACAACTGCTCCTCATCTCCAGGTCTGAGCTGACTCCACTGAGCTGCTGCTGGAGCACCATGGCTCACTTATCCGAATCCAGGCTCAGTACCTCCTCCAACCTTGCTGGGGGCTATTCCAAAGGTGCTGGGCTCTCCATACAGCAAGTTAGATGCATGCTTTCTCTTTATTGAGTATGGCCACACTCTGCCACATGGCACACACTCTTTGAAATGCACCACCGTAAACTCCCAAACCTCAGGAACAGCATCTGCACCTGTACCTAACCATCTAGTGCGAGCCTGTAGGACCACCTCTCCTCCTTAGAAAAGAATTTCTTTTAAATTACAGGCTGATCCTGGAATTTTAAAACATGTAAATATAACATTGCATTCATCTCTATTGAACAATGAGCATCTGAAGCCTGTGGTAGCCAGCTGGTCTCAAAGTCATCTGGGATACATTTATTTTGATTAAATCGATCAGATTTCTATTTACAGGATAGAATTTTTCACCATAGTGAATACAGCTGTGTTTACAGGGATTTGTAGGAGAAGAAAACAAAACCCCACAATCAGTCCTAGCAAAGCACAGAGCACTCAGAACATCAAGGAGTTAAAGCTGAGGGGCTTGCTTTCACATTAACAAGAAAATGTTGCATGCAGCTGCTTTGGCCATGCGCTCTAGCTAGTCAGGAAATGGGAGTTGAGCTGAAGCTGAAAATACAAGCAGCAATCACGCCTGATCCAGCAAAGTGACAGATTTCCTGTGTAAAATGGTCAGAAATCTCTTTCTGTTATGTCTCTACATGCATGCACATGCATTTAAATACATGCTGAAAGGCTGCTATTTTCTCTGGGGACAATGGTACAGTCACCTAGCCCATCAGTTTCTCCATTGACAGCGTCGGGTACATCCAGACTACAATTTACAGGTCCTTCATCCATGTACTGGGTTATATATTATGCCATCCTCCCTAGAATGAGAATGCAGAGCCAGCGGCAGACGATCAAACAGCATTCGGCAGCTCCTCTCTCATTTCATCCGGTTCTCACTCTGCCTTCTCCAACTCTGCCTCGTCAGGCAAACACATCAGATACCTGCTTGTATCCATCTTCAGCTCCACTCTCAGGTACAATGCCACATCTCGGCATGGGTTTATCCCCAGACTAAGCCCTGGGAGCAGCCTGAGACAGGTACCCACGGCATGGCTGTTCTGCTCTTGCCTGGTGGAGGAGCGGTGGGCACTGGATGGATAGTATTCCTAACTCACCCTTCCCCGGTTCTTGGCATCCTTTCTATCCATCCCACCCCGGCTCCTCTGTAGCTTCGCCCTGTCCACCAAGTCCCTTCCTCCAGCTGCGAGGAGCCCTGGCCAGAGCTGCAGAAGCAGGTCCTTCGTGGCACCGCGCGGATCAGAAGTCAAGGCGGGAGGCGGCAGGTGCATCTCAGGTAACCGGGAGGATGGCGCGCCCACGGCGATGCAGCCCTGGAACTGGAAGCAAAGATGATCTGGCTTCGGAATTTAAAAAAAAAAAAAAAAAAAGGAAAAAAGAAAAGAAAAAGAAACACAAAACAGCGTAGCTCGGTTCCTGTGGGGGTGGGAGAAAAACAAAACAAAACAAAACAGAAACCATAAAAAAGCAAGAGTTAAAATCAAATTTAAAAAAAAAAAGGGAATACATAGATCAGAGTACTTCACGAGACTTTTATTTCTGATGTTTCTCGGTTTATTGGCCTCCCCGCCCCCTCCAAAATCTCTTCTGTCCCCGAACGCCACTGTCCATGAGTGCCGAGTCACAAAGGCTCTTGCTCCAAAGTGCTGCAGACCCAGCATCACATGAGGAACCACATGACAACTGGAGTCGGCTGCTGATGTGGTCAACTATTTCTCAGAGGCAGGGGGGAGTAGGAAGGAGACAAATCTCAAGTGAGACGTGCTCCTCTCACGCTGCCAGGAAGAAATTTCCTTAAAAGAACAATGAGAAGACTGCACCTCTCAAGAAATGCTTGTGAATGCATATATACTTTTATTTATGCACACTTACAAAGACTAAAGAGATCATGGATCCTTGAAGACATTTTGAGGATGCTGTACCGCAGACACTAGCTGGATGGCAGCAATATTATTTCTAGTTTGTATTAGTCAAAGCTGATTCCACTTAAGTGGATTCCTGAAAAGCACACACCATGTCTTCATAGCATGATCAGGCTTGGAAAACCAATTCTATTATCTCTCCCTGCAATCTGTATCTGAACCTGCATTCTGAATAATTTATTTTTAGACTAATAAGATGCTTGGCAAGACTGCTCCTTTCTTCTGTGAGTGGCGCAGGCAATATTCACCCAAGTGGGAAAAGCTTGTCCCTTTGTAGGCAGAAGAGATGGTTTTCGTCATTTAAAAAAAAAAAAATGCAATTTCTCATTTAAAGGCATACAAACACATAACAATAAAGGTCTCCTGCAAGTAATCATTAAAAACAAGTGAAATGTTTCTGCTTCATTGAACTGACATGCCTCTTATTTGCAGTTTGGCATCTCTTGCTGGCAAATGGTGGTGATATTTTTCTAACACTATTTAAGGCTGCAGCCAGAGCTCTTAAGCCACACAGATATTGCTACTTCTCGGCAGGGTGAGAGCAAACAAATGCTTTCTGGAGCACCTCTCTGCAGAGGTGCTGCACTGTCAGGTACATTTTAACTAGTTACATTAAGGCATAATGTAGGAGAGAGATGGCCTCAGGGGCTTGTAGATTCCGGCACTCACACTGGAATTTTAAAAGTTACTTCTTTGAAACATTCTGCCCATTATGTGAGAGGGATGACTTTTTAGAATTGATCGTGCCAGCTAACTGGAACCAGAGAATCATTACACGGGGTGTCAGGACTTGTCTACAACTTGCCTTATTTGACTGTGTAGATATCAAAGTAAGCAGCCATTAATTTAAGCAGCACTTAACAGCCTCCGATTTTGTGATCCTGTGAGGGAATGACCGTCCTAGACAGTGAGGACCCAGTGGTAAGGTGGGTCTGGGCTCCGCCTTCCTGAAGCAAACAGTCTAGTAACCACACATCTCTTTTCCATTGAAGACAACCTTTTCTCAGTTTAGATACTCCAAAATTATCCAGGAAGAAACCCAGGAGTCAGTTTTTCACCCTTTCCTTGCTATCGCCCTCTGCGAACTCCCAAGTCCCATGGATTCTTTCCTTGCAAACTACACTTTAAGATTCCCTCTCCAGTCCTCATTGTTAGAGTCCAAGTTTAGGAATTTCTTCCTCACACTCAACAATCTTCTCTCTGGTCTCTCTCTCTTTGTTTCAGTCCATTTGGCAGCCTATCCCCAAACTAATCCCACTAAACCATCATGTTCATGATGTTCTGAGCCCCTGTCCAGATGGTCTAGACAACACTTTATTCAACACTGAGGATGGCCCCTTATTTTTTCACATTCGTATATGACCAGTAAAGACATAGTATTATCTGCTTGTATCTTAACTATTTTAAATAGAATGGTTTCTTCCTGATCCTCTGAGTATATTATCATTGAGTCAAAAAAATAATAATAATAAATCTAGCTTTTATTAATAAATAGGCATAAAACACTATAAGGAAACAAAGACACATGAGGCACTTTCCCTGCCCTCAGAGAATGTATGATCTATGGAACCTGTGCCATTCTTTCTATTGACACTAATCATTTATTACCTTGAATTGCTGGCTATGTTTTCAAGTTTTATTTCCTATAAAAATAACAAATACACCTAAATCTGCCTGCTAAATGAGTATCAGATAAGTCATGCTAGGAAGGAAAAGATTCCTTGTATGGAAATTCCAGGAATGTCCCCAAAGAACCCTGGGATTTTCAAATTTGCAACTATTCGCAAATGTCTGGCCAGGGTAGAAGGTGGGGTTTGGGTCATAAAATAACAACAACGGCAATAATGAAACACTAGCACTTATTATGTGCAAGGGTCTCTTCTAAGTATTTACAACCACGAACCCACTTAATCTTAACAATCTTATATGGGAAGTATTGCTTTTATAAGCTCTTGTCAATGATATAGAACAGAAGCACAAAAGAGTTGCCCGAGACCACACAGCAAATAAATGGTAAAGCACTTCTGGCCCCTGAGCACACCTTCTTAGCCACCATGCTGTACCACTTTGGAGCTGGAAAAACAGCTAGAGGGACACCAGAGAGGGGAGAATACCTAACTATGCTTGAAAGTGGGTGAAGGGATCAATTTGGTTTAAGTAGGGTATTCATTTTGTAGAAGTGGAACTAGATTGAGGAGAGCCACATTGTAAGGCTGGCGTTTTACCCTTATCAATAAGCCATGGGAACAATCAAATTTTAGAATAATGAGTCCGGTAGCCATGGCTAAGATGGATGGGGGAGGAAGGAGACTGGATATAAGGAGAGTAATAAAGAGACTCCTGCAATAGCCTGACTATAAGGGGATGGTGCCTGAACTCTGGTAGTGGCAGAAAAAAAAAAAATTGGTATGGATTCTGGAGGCTTTAAAAAGAAAGAAATGACATTACTGAAGTACTCTCGGGGAATGGGGGGAATGATAATTGTCAAGTTGAATGCACTTTTTTTATACCTGGGTAAATAAAAAAAGCAGTTCCTTGAGCTTCATCGTGTCATTAGTCTTTGTTTCTCCAGTAGCTAGCACAATACTTGATACATTTTTTTTTTTAAATTGATGAATGAGTAAATGGAAGTAACAGAGGCAGGAATGGGAAAATTAAGTGCAATGCTATATAGAAGAAAAAACTCTACAGAGGATTTGGTATTTCATAGGATATCCAAAGGGAAAGTCCCAACAGAAGTTATATACATAGAAAAAGAATTCATTTTCTCTTTCTACCTTTGGCCCAGATTTTTGATGATATCTGCTTTCTTCCACCACACACCTCAGGTGCTACTTTTCAGGCCTATTTAGGTCATGTGATTCTTGCTCCCCCCATTCCAGCCACCTCAATCTGTGCTCACCACCTGCAGACCTAACTCATCCAGGTCTAGCTCCTAATCCAAACACTGCACTTACCAAGGCAATAAAATAAGTGTGCTAACATACTTTACCTTTCTTTTAATTTTTATATGTAGCAAAGGGAGAAAACACAGCCTTCTTTCATGATCTTAGCTAACCAGAATGCTAAATTAACAAATGTACCTCATTTCTTAGGCAGTTAATGAAGGTTAATATGACATACTGCCTCTGGCTCTGGAAGTAAAAAGGGGTGTTATTGCTTCATATTATAGCTTGGAAAAAAAGTGTTAATAATCTTTCTCATCAGCAATAAAGAATTGGGCTTTTAATACCCAGATATATTTTAGTAGAAGGCTAGTATATCATCTCTAAGTGGAGTCCAAGAGCAATGTTAGATAACTAGGGCATTTCAAGAGGCTGCTTACACTAGAGACAAAAAGAAAAAAAAAAGAAAAGAAAAGAAAGAAAAAGAAAAAAATGCAGACAGAACCAACTTTATTCCTGCATTCCTGAAGGGGAAAAAATACATAAATTTATATTGGGGATACTTTTATTTATGTTGCTTTAGATCAATTTTAGTAAGTCATCTTTAAATATTAAGAGGAAAACTTGGTTCTTAAAAATAAGTGATTTTGAGTAAACAGGTGATGTGTGAGCAAAGTCATTGTTTTACGCAGTTACACTCACCCAGACGTGTGTTTGTGGACCTGTGAATGCAAGACACTATGTTAAGCATTATAGGAGGGGGATAAAATGAATGAGGCACTATCGAGGAGCCTGAAGAGTTTATGATACCCTTATCTGGGAAGATGCTTCCCTTTCTTTGACAAAGGGGACTTAGTGCTTTTGATGACAGTAAAGAATAGCAGAGGTTAGTGGGAAAAAAATGGATATGGCTTCTGGAAAGGAAGTCAACCCATCGAGGCCGCTTTGAGATATCACCATAAAAGAAATCGCTTAGATGATATGAATATTCAGTGGGTGTGACTCTGAAGTCCCTTAAGTGAAGAAGAATCCTATGCTTTATCTGTGGAATCCTGGGAAATACTAATAACATGATGATAGTGTAGAAAAAGGGTCTATAGGCTTATTTTGTAGGCTGCTAGAAGACTTAAAACTGCATGCCATATTTTCTAACTCCCCCATAATGGATACTGAATTAAGATTAGCTCTTCACAAAGCTGACTGACAAAGTGACTAATTGCTAGCTGCTGGCAGAGTACTGATTTCCCCTCTTTTTGTTACCCAGTATTATTACCCTGGTCCAATTTACAGGGGCCAAACGACAATTTTAAGGTGGAAGGACTGTGTTTGTTCACCTGTGAGTGGTTTGACCTTAGACTTTGCAGAGCGCTGTCAGGAAGTCAGTTTTTCCATGCTCTTTACAGTAAACAAAGACAGTGTGGCTGGGCTCCAAATGTTACCGAAGGTCAGGGACCAAACAGCCGCGAAGACAAAGACCGCTTCCAGAAATTGAAACACAAAATAGATGTGAGCGCCATCAACATTCCAGACTGTGCTCCTGTCCATAATCAGTGTTTGGGTCAAACAATGTGACACATACCCAGCATCAATGCATAATAGAAATAGAATTATAAAACCCCGGGTGCTGGAAAGCACCTTAAAGGTCATGTGGTCCCCTGCTCTTCTAAGTTGTGAATACTGCCCTTTAAAATATCTCCATGCAACCATCCAGGCCCCAATGGGACACCTCCAGTGACTGAAAATGCAGTGCCCTGGGAGGGAGGCAGGCCATTCTATCTTTTTAACGCAATAGCTTGATTATTTAAAAGCCCTGAGCCAAGGATCTGATTCCATGGCAGTGGAAGCCTCACTGAAGTTTCTGCTTCTTGACTCTCAATTTAGAAGTTTGAGAGTTCAAATCTAGTGTGTTTTCCATATACTCATCCTTAAGTTATTAGAGGAGACTGATCACCACCCACTCGTATTTTTCTTCTCCACATGAAGTACTTGCACTTCTTCAGCCACTGACCACTCTGTGACTTTTACTATATTCACATTCCAATTCCTGGCCTATAAATACATTCCAGATTATCAGTTACTTTCTGACTGACGTGTCAGACAAAAGAGAACACATGGTCCTACAATTTGGGCACAGAAAGCCTACAGCACTATTGCCTCCTTCATTTCACCCTAAGAGTCCAGATTTCAATTAGTGCAGTATAACCTGCCTTTGCTTTCCGAGGGGGCACGTTACGTTGGTGACTCATTGGGCTCACCTGTGCCTCCGTTCACACATTCCATCTGAATCACATTGCTGCCATCATCGGATGGTGACTTTGTAATTACTTAACTGTTTTTGTCCTGTTTTTGGTTACCACAAATGATTGGATTCTACGATATTTAAAACATAAATAAAATGGAAAAGAGTAGTAAACTCTCCTTGAAGGAAGCATGAACATAAGCTGACTGTTGAACAACATGGGGGTTAGGAGTGCAAGCTCTTTATGTGGTCAAAAAAGCACTTCTAACTTTTGACTCCTCAGAAACTTAAGTACAGTCATACCTACAGGTTTTGCATCTGCAGATTCAACAAACAACAGAGCAAAAACAGTACTTTAGATCTACAGTTAGGAATCTGTGAGTGAAGAGGGCCAACTGTACCTATTGTCCACTGTTGACCTGAAGACTAACATAAATTGTCAAGTAACACATATTTTGTTTGTTATATGTATTATAGACTGTATTCTTACAATACAGTAAGCTAAAGAACATGTTATTAAGAAAATCATTAGAAAGGAAATATTTACTGTATTTGTTGAAAAAAATCCATGTACAAGTGGACCTCCATACAGTTCAAACCTATGTTGTTGAAGGGTCAGCTGTATTTGTAAAAATACATCTCTCTTTCATGGGAATACATAATACCCAAGAGTGCATGTATTCTTAGAAAGCAATGAATCTACTTCTGTCTTTCCTATATCACAACAGCACTGCATGGATTACATAAAATGGCCTGGCCTAGCAGAAAGACTACTGGACTGGAAGTCAAAAGCTCTGGGTTCTAAGACCCATTTTGCCACAAACTATCTGTTTGCTATATGACTATAGGTGATCAGTTTATCTTTTTTTTCAAGCTTCAGTTTCTTCAGGGACAAAGTGAGAACCTCAATGATATGCATCCTGAGCTGCATAGCATTCGAGTAATTTATGTATATGTGGAATTTTAATTAAATTTCTAAAATCGATTCTTTAATGGCATAAAAAACAGCTGGTTTTTAAAAGACTATAATTGAACTTAGATAAATTACATCAAATTGTCTCAAAGCAAGTGAATGACACATTCAAGAATCAAAAAGTTCATATGTCCAGTTGTTTTTAAAAGAATATGCCAATTAGGTAAATGAGGTAAGTCCCACTGGGGGCCCTGGAATTTTTACCCTCTGATGAAACAACGGCTTTGAATAGGTGAACCAATTACTGAGATTCTTGGAGTAAGGAATGAAATAAATGTCATAATTTGATATCATCACTTTCCCATAATCCAAATGTCTTCTTAAAACATCCTTAATTAACTATACAGAGGGAACCTTTAGGTTGAAAAGATCTAGTTTCTTTCACATTTTTAACTAGAGCCATGACAACAGAGTTGGTTGATGTCAATCAATAGTTCTCACAATGGGAATACTATTCACATTCTTAGGTAGAGTGGAGCGGATGATGGCATATGGTCATAACAGAACACTAGCTCATCTTGAGATCTTGCATTAGAGTAAAATTAATTCGGTGATGAGATTCTAAGACACACCCAACCCTCCTAACATTAAGCTAAAAGAGCACAATAACTGATCTTTTCGCTAAGTGTTATTACACTATGCAACTTTTCTTAGATCAAAAGAACTAAAAATAAAAATTGGAAAGGTGGGCTTGATTTTCTCAAACTCAGAGCCCAGTTTTGGCCCAGTCTTTCTCTGTGCATGCCCTTCACAGTTCTGGCCTCAGCATTATCCTCTACAAAACAAGGCAGACTCTGCATGTACAGGCTGCGATACTCTGCTTCTGTGTCACAAGCTCTTTTGGCTTTTTAAAGATCCTCTGTTTTCGACATGTAAACTACACCAATTGTCTATATCCCCAAGTCATACTGTCTCCTAATTTATCTCATATTTAAAAGGCTCATTGCAGAGCCCCTAGTGCAAAAATATTGTTTCGGTCTGAAATCACTGTCTGGGAGTCAGGCAGAGAGTTCTCAAGCTAAGACCTTGGGCCCCTGAACAAGAAGCCACAGCTATGCAAAGCATCTGTAGTTCAGACACAGGCAACATTGGGGAAATGAACTACTGCTTTTGGGTATTTGCAAATTATAGCTAGGTAGCCAATTGATACATAATTAACTGCCTAATGATATTTAATATGTACAGAAATTGTAAACATTAGCATATTGTCACCAGTATACTACTCTAAAATGCAATTAGCACAAATGGCCATATCTCCATTCAAGTAGGGAGGCAGACTTTTAGAGAAACCTTAAAAATAATTAAAATGCCTTATTTAAGATGCCATATGAATACAGATATAACATTGGCTGCTAAAGCAGTGAAGCTTTCTCAAGCAATAGAAGAGGCAGGCATACATATGCCCAGGACTTTCAGTTACATTGAGCATCTCATTGGAGCACGCCCCCACCCCTGCATTTGATGGAGTTTTCTACAGGTCCCCCAAGATCAATGTTATAGTGTTACTGTATCTACAGGAATGTAAACATATGGAAGGGGAGAAAAAAATGCCACAATCTGAAAGACAAGAGATGTTTATTTTTTTCCACCATTTGCCTGAATGCATGGTTCATGTAGAATCATTCCATAATGTCAAAAACTCAATTATGCTTTTTTTAAAAACTGGGAAACATGATAGAGATTCTGTGTGATTTTTAAAAGTGAACTAAGGCTCAATGATAGGCTTTTTCTTTATGAAAATAGTTTAGTTTACATTAAATACTGGATCTTGTATATGGGAGTTGAGAAGGACACACTCCTCAACTCCCATATACACACTTGTATATGTAGATAAATATTGCATATAAATTTAATCAAGATTAAAAGTTATATAATTTATGTAATTATACAAGTATATGACATTATACAAATATATAGAAGAGATATTGTCAGCAAAGGTCATTCATTTAAATTTAATAGAGTTGGCTTTAACTTTGACACTCTATATTCAAAAGATAAGATTTGTTAAAGGGCATTCAAAAGATTTTTTTTTTTGCAAAATCTAAAGAAAATTTTAAATAATTATTCAAAACAGTTGATATATTGACATAAGCATAGCACCTTTTAGTATGACTACTGTGAAAGACAAGTTTTTATTTGTATGGATATACTAAAAAGATAAAGATGATATTATTCTGAAATTACTGAGGCTATATAACAAGACATATCTATCAGTAAGATGATCAGATGTAGTAAATATTGTGAAGCCTTAGGAAAAGAATACTAATAATATTGAACACTTAATTATTACTCACTGCATGCTAGGCACTGCTCCAAGCCCCCACATTTAATCTTTGCAAAGAAACCTATGAGTTAGGTTTCTTATCCTCATTTTATAGATGAGGAAACTGAGGCAACAGAAACTTGTTAAGTAACTTAACCAAGGCCACACAGCAAACAGGTTGGGGAGCAAAGCTTCAAATTCAGGCAATGGAGCTCCCAAGTTCTTGCACCCGAGTCCATTAGTCTGCCTTTTATTTCTTCTTTCTTCCTCCCTTCTTTCACCTGACCCCAAAAGTCCCAATACAAATCCAGGGCAGATCTCCCTCTTGGTCTACCCAGCTGTTCACGTTATTATGAAAATAACAGACAGCAAAATGCAAGAAAGAAAATATAACATTTCTAATGACATGTTTATACTAGTGTGAACTATTCAAACAACATCCTATAGAGTTTTGAAGAAAATTAAAGCAGGGCACAAAAGTTGACAAGTTTGCTGATACCACAGAGACAGTGACTAAAAAAAAACATGTAAATGTATAAATCAACATGTGAAGCTAAGACATGGGTGGGAGCAATGAGAGCCAGCCAGAAGAGGTTACATAAGGAAAAGGCGAGGCAGATAAACCCAATCAAATCTTTATACTGGTGACAGTGAGTGTACATTAAGCACCCATGATACAGAACCAGGCTTTCTTGAGGAACTTTAGAAACAATTTATCTAATTTTTATAACCCTGCAAATCCACTATTATTATTTTCATTTTACAGATGAGGAAACTGAGCCCCACAGAGATTAAGTAACTCCCTCGAGATCAAAAAGCTAACAAATGACTGAGGCAAGATTCACGTCTTGCTCTATTTGACTCTAAAGCTTGTGCTTGTGAGATTATAGTCATAATACAATAGGTCAAGTTCAAAGCATCATCTAAATGAAAAAAAGATCAGTAGGGAGGTCTAGGTATACAGGGCCAAAACCCAGGCATCTGAGTCATTTAAGAATGGCACTGTAAAGCAGTTTTGGGATCATGGGATCACAGATCAGAGGCTATTAATTCTTTGGTTTTGGGCATCAGTCCTGTGCCCCTGAAAGTAAATGCCACCTCTGATTTGAATCAGAGTTGCCTGGATCATTTCAGAGCCAAACAAATGAAATTAGCTGCTGCAAAGCCTTTTGGGAATTAATCAGGATGTAAGTAAACATATAACTTCATAGCGTGAGCCCTGATAAAGTCTGAAAACAAGGGAACTTGGGGTATCTATGGGAAATGACCAAGATGTAAACGAGAAGCTAAACAAACAGGGACAAACTAATAGAGCCACATCTGTGATGGACTAAGTACAATGGGCCACAGACAAAAAGATGGTGAATTCTAGATAATAAGAAATGTTGATGAGATGGAAGAACCACCTGTTTTATGTAAAGCTCCAAATAACCAGATCACAGTGGACAGCCACTCAAATAATGCCTTCATAAAACAGAGTATTATTGAGAATAACTCAATTCACAGGGAGCTTAAGGCGGCCAGTACTAGATAGCCTGTCAGGGGAAACAGAACAATAATTACAGAAAAGAATCATATCCTCGGAAAAACAAAAATTAATCAAACTAAGTTTGTAAAGTGTATCCTACAGACACATTGTCTGGACTCATGCTCTCAAAAATACTGTTTTTGATTTTATGCCAATTTATCTAGCTAATTTAATGGTTTCGTCCTGTTACTTCTACAATGAATATACTCTGTGACTCATAACATTTTAGAACCTTTCTAGTTTCTTAAAGACGTCTCAGAAGTTCATAATCACAAAAGGTGGATTATTTCCCCAAACTTAAACAATGATGTAATCGTTTGTGTGTCTGTTGCAGAAAAATCAACCTATAGTAATCACATTTAGAAATTCAAGTAACTGCAATCAACTTAAGGTAATTCTTGATCGAACACAAATAGATAAGCAAATTTCACTGAATAGCATTGAGATTAAATTGAAACACTATCATGAAATTTTAAAAAATTAAATTTAAGAATGGTTTTGGATATATAGAAAAACTGAAAAGATATGTTTCCAGAATCCCCTATTAACATAGTACATTTGTTACAATAACTGATGCAGTATTATTAACTAAAGTTCATACTTTACTCTGATTTCCTTAATTTTTACCTAATGCCCTTTTTCTGTTCCAGAATCCTACCCAGGAGACCCCATTACATTTAGTTGTGATGTGTTTTTAGGCATCTCTTAGATATGAGTTTCTCAGACTTCCCTTATTTTTGACGATGTCGACAGTGTGAAGAGTACTGCTCAGGTATTGTGTAGGCCGTCCTTCAGTTTTGGTTCATCTGATGTTTTCCTTACGGTTTGATCAGGGTTATGGGTTTGGGGAAGGAAGCCACAGAAATGAAGTGCCATTGCCACTTATCACATTATATTCAGATTATATTACAGGGTACCGATCATAACCTGCCTTATGCTGCTGCTGTGAACCTTGATCATCTGGCTGTGTAGTAGTGCTTGACACATTTCTCCACTATAAAGTTACTCTTCTTCCCTCAACCCCCACCTGATTCTCCATGCTGTGTTCTTTGTAAGGAAGTCACTAGGTGCAGCCCACACTAAGGAGTGGGAAGTTATGTCCTACCTACTTGTGGGCAGAATATCTATATAAATTATTTGGAATTCCTCTGCAGGAGAAAATTGTTACTTCTCCCTCGTTTACGTATTTATTTATTTTTCAATGTAAGTGTAGAACTCACGGATATTTATATTTTGGGCTATAATGCAATACTAAAACAATAATTTTGACAATAGATTTATTCAAATCCATTGGCTAAAATGGGCCTACAGCTTTGGTCTCCTGGCCGAGCAAAGAAATTGGCAGAACAAAGAGCTTGGATGTTACATTCACCTTGAAGACGAAGATGCTGAGGATCATCAGAAAAACATTTCTGTTCTAAATTACAGAGAAAATTGGGACATGCCCCTCATTCTGGAGGACTTTCCCTTTTATTTTTGTTATAGCCAGAACAAAATTCAAATTCAACTGTCAGTGGTTTCAAAGTTAAGCACGACTTAATTATTGAAATTCTTAAGGCAGATGCTGGGTCAATATCTTACTTTTTAAAAAACAGCTTCGATAATGTAAGTAACTATCACACAAACTGATATGCAGACTATATATATTTCAGGAGTAATTGTGAAAAATATTTGCCTTTTAAAAATTGTTTACAAGATAGTGGAATACTTGGACTTACAGGAATAGACTTGGGAGTTATGGGAATATACTATACATTTTAGGTTCTTACTACATACCATTCATTAGCACAAAGGAACTTTAGACATAAAATGCATTACAAGACTCCATAATAAAGAAAAGGTACATGAAAGAAGTGGGATGGAAGAGTACAGAACACAGTAAAGAATAAAAGAAAATAAAGACAATAGATTTTATTAATTCGTTCAACAAATATTTACACAGCACTTGCTATCAGTCAGCAACCATGATAAAATCGGGGTATATTATGCTGAGTTAAAACAGCTACAGATTTTGCTCTCATGTAGTCTATTGGAAAGATAGACATTAATCAAATAATAGCACTACTGAAACTTGTGCAGGGAAGGGATAACTCAGCAGGCTTGGAAGCTCAATTCTGCATGTTCCTAAAATTTTTAGGAGATGGATGACCTATGAATCCCTGGAGTATCCCACCAGGTATGTGTCTTTGTATGCCTGAGACCTTGAGTCACACCAGAGAGTTTATGCTAACAATGAGATTTATGGTGCACACCTATTTATACCTTAGGCTTCAGACCACATCTATTAATTTGACCTCTAGGGGAATGAAGACCTAGTAGCTAAGGTGCTACATGCTTAGACGACTGATCCCAAATTAAAAACCCTAGATATCAAGGTTCATATTAGCTTCCTTTGGTGGGAACGCTTCACACATATTGTTACACACCCTCATGCTGAGAGAATTAAGGGTAGTTCATGCGACTCCAATGGAAGAAGACAACTAAAAGCTCATGCTTGGTCTCTCTTGGACTCCACCTATGCACCTTTTCCCTTTGCTGAATTTAATCGGTATCCTTTGACTATAATAAACTGTAACAATAACAGCTTTGTTGAGTGCTGCGAATTCTTCTGGCAAATCGTTGGGCCTGAGGGTGATCTTGGAGACCCCCAACATTAAACTACAATGCAAATTTGAGGAATATACTATGAAAGAGAAGAATATCATTTATTGCAATTAATTGAAGTAAACTAGGAGGTTAGAGAAGGCATTCCTGAAGAAGTGCTGTTTGAGTTGAGATCTCACAGATGCATAAGAATTATTAGTAAATGGGACAGGCATGAGAGAGCTTTCCAGATGGAGAAGGACATATACAAAAGTGTCTGTTGGGGAGAACTGAGTGTATTTAAGCAGCTGAAAATGGACAGTGTGGCTGGAGCACATAGAGAAGCAGGAGGCAGGATGGATGAGGGACTGGAGAATCCTCAGAGGCTGGGACTGGTAGACCAGGAGGAGGACTTTGATCACCATCCTAAGAGTAATGGGGAGCCGTGAAAAGGTTTGAAGCAAAGGAGGATCACCATGTTGACCTTTTGAAATGAGAATTCTGGCAATAGGGAAAAGAATTTACTGGGGGTGATGAGTAGGCTGGGTGAACAAAGGGCAATTTTTTTTATTGTACTCGAGATGAGAGATGATGGTATCTGTAGCTAGGGTTGGAAATGTTGAGTAACGGAAGCTTTTAATAGAAATTTAGTGGGTCAAGTTGACAGGGCTTGATGATAAAGTCGAAATGAGAGAAAAGAAGAATCATGAGAGTGGGATCTACTTTCCTGGCTTGTACAAATGGCTAGATAATTGAGCTACGTGTTAAAGCCGGACACACTAGGAGTGATTAGACTTTTTCTTTTCCTGGGAATAAAGCACCAGAATACTAAGCATCTAAGATCTTGAATACACTGACTTTGATGTGTCTTTGGAGCTGAAACTAAATACTTATGTAGGTAGATGATATAAATTCAGATTTCATTCACAAATTATAACTGTGGATAAATATCCAAGGGGCATCTACTGTTTGTCAGGCATTGCTTTAAGCACTTTACATATATAAACTCGTTTTATCCTCGTAACAACTAGATGCGGCAGATAATTATGTTTATTTAACATATAATGAAACTGTTAGAAGTTAAGTTGCTTGCATAAGTCACATAGCTAGGATATAAACCCACACATTCTGTCCCTGGGACTTGTGGTCTTACCTGTCATGCTAAGCTACCTCTAACAATAAGCTAAGCGAGGAGATGAGACTAATTTTGGAGACAGAAGAAAGTAAAACAGAAGAAGGATTTTAAGTTACCAATATTTAATAACTGATTCATTGCAGAGGAGATTGAGAATGTATTGCCAGAAATATAAAGAAAAAGAAACTAAAATACTCTAGAAGCCAAGAGGAGGTAGTATTAAAAAAAAAAAAAAGAAATAAATGTTATGAAGACGTTTACTAAGATGACTATGGGATTGATAACAGAAGGTAACTGTAAATTTAAGAAAAGCTCTTTGATGGAGTGATGAAGATGAAAGCTAAATTAAGGAGGGGTGACTGGAAGATGAGGAAATAGAGTGAAATTCAATATGATTTTGGATATTTGTTTCAATGTGATTCTGGCTTTGGTCACCAATATAATATTTTTATAAATAAAAATTCAAATAACATTTAAAGTAGATATTGGAATGTACCATGCGCCTTGACTTTATATAGTTAACTATATTTTTAGATCTAGACTCATAAATCATCACTCCTTCAAATATGGAAACATATTCATATGCTATCTTATTATTTTATTAAAAAAATATTTTGAAGCAGATACATGCCTGTACTTAGAATGTTAATGAATTCTCTCCTACTAAGCAAGCAACACAGAAAGCCAAATTCTAATTAGAATGTCAATCTATTAATTTACAATGAGATGTACAACTGTCAATTCAACTAGACATTTTTGTCAATCTGACCAATGCCTATTTGCATCCCAGATAAGCTGCAACTACAGGTAGGTGAACCTTATATAAAAATGTGGATGAGACCAGAAAACAGATCAATGGCTTCCAGGGGTTTGGGGTGGGAGTAGGAATTTTTTCTAAGTGACACAAAGGAATTGGGGTTGGGGGGCCAGTGACAAACTCTTCTATAACTTGACTGTCTGGATAGCTATATAGCCCTGTGTCTTACGTGAGTACTTAGAAGATCTTAAGACATTTATCTGTGGGAAACAGTCTTGGTATAAGAAAGTCATATAGCACAGTTGGTGAGACTGTAGGCAAAAGAGCCCCTGAATCTGGGTTCAAATCCTAGTTCTATAACCAAATTGCTTGGTAATAAGCAAATCACTAAGGCTAATCCCTGAACCTGTCTAAGCTTCATTTTCCTGATCTGTAAAATATAGATACTTCAAAGTCAAGTGTACCTCATAAGTCTTCTTGAGGTTTTATGAATACAGTGTAAACAAAGCTTTTAGCACATACCTGACAAATAACAGAGGCTCAATTTCTCAGTAATTTTTCTGGTAATATTCAAGTTCTTTATTCAGGAATTCCTCTCCACCAGACTATGCTTAAATGGACATCAATAACATTTGCCTTTATGATTTTTGTTTCCTATACCTTCTTAGTTACACTAACCTGGTTATATTTATACAGCCTTTCTCAAAACAGGACACAATACTCTGATTATATTTCTGATTAACAAGTTACATTTTCTAGTACTGCCTCTCACTTTTTTTCATAGAGACCACCTTGATTAGAATCTAGGGATTTTGTAATATCGAGTCATACATTTATAGAAATTTTTAGTTAAATGTGACATATAAATCATAACCATTTTGTGGGGATTTATTCAATTTAATTCTCAACACACAATCTTGTATCCAGATTATTAGGCTGTCTTTTCTCATCAGGTTCCTATATTAACAACATTTTTTAAATATCTTCAAAGAACTAACATGGGACCAGGTGGTAGCACCTTTGAAATGATCTATAGGACTCAAGACCCAAAAGAAAATACTCTTGCACAGATACTGCTTAGAAGCAATCTTCAGTCTATTAAGACTATCATTGATAAAGCAGGACTCAACAGGCTGACAAATGGATAACTAATGTATGCAGGGACTGTTCTGGAATGCAGCAAGTAGGTGGCTGGTTCCACCTGTAATCTAATCAGCAGCATCAAAATAGTAGAAAAGATACAGAACATTCATGGGAGAGCTGTGAGCGGAAACCTTGAAGGTACCAAATGCCATAAACAAGAGTCGAAGGGGAAAAGAGGGGGAAGGGTCTGTATCCAAGGATGTATGTGATTTGTTTTTGTTGTTTTTCAGGTGGTAGTGGGGGGTGAGGCTTGATCAATCTGTCTTTTAATGAAGCACTGTTAACAGGAGTGTGACCATTAGTTCATTTCCACAACTTCTGAAGTGTGCCAATCAGCTCTTGCAATAGAGAGGATTAATGATCATAAAGCATACTTTAAATTATGGCATGTGACCCTCAATAATCTAGGATATACAGGAGTTTCACAGACATGGTCACACATTGTGAGAAGTTCCTCAACTCTAACATATTCCAGGAAACAGTGGTTGAAGCCTTTAAAAATCCTTCCAGGAAACTAAGAAAAATCCAGCTTCTAGGCTTATATCATTTATAAAACTAGATTCCATTATTTTACAAAAGAAAATACATATGGGGTGGCCAAAACTAACATAAGCAACATCAGTTTCAGAGAGTAAAGAATAGACTCCTGACAAGCCTGAGTTGTAGGTGACAAGGTACAAAGACAGAATTCTAATTTGGATGTTTTATAACAGGACTCTTCATAGGGTGAAATGAAATTTGAGTAAAGATTCTAAAAAAAGAGTAACTTAGATTTAAATTCCATCTATTCAAGCCATCTAAAAAGGAAAGGAAGTCTTTAAGTATTCAGAAAATGTAGCGACAACAACAAAACCAGAATGCCCATAACTGAATTAATCTACCTAACAACAAAAAATTAGTTCCTTTCATATTTTAAGAGCCTGTAGGAAGGGACAAATATCAGAGAGAAAATTAACTCCTTCTATTCCTATTTTTGTCTTGTTTCCTTTTTATATCTTTTATAAAATTCTGAAATAAGAATGCCTATTATTGGTTTTTCTACATAGATATAGGAAGTGAAATGAACAGTAATGATGGCGTAGTAGATCAGAGGGTTAGAAGATATTATAACTTTGTGCTAGCTTCATGGTCTCTAAAAACTATCAGGTTGACTTAAGATAAAGGATTAATATAGATTATAAAGCACCATAATTTTTTCTAGAAGAAATCTTTGTAACTTTTAATGATGTAACACTTACAGTTCTCTGACAAAAAACTCCATAAAAAGTAATTTAACTTCTCTGGGATCCAGTTTTCTCATTAGCAAAAAATGTTTCTAAGATAGTAATAGCAGAAAAAATACACGTATTCCCTAGGATATGTCTTGTTGATAAAATACCTTAACAATCTCAAGAAAAAAGGAGAAGATCCATCATTTTTATTAAAGTGTGCCAGTGTGAAATTTAAGGCACAGAGATATCAATTGCTTTGGTCTGACGATTGTCTTAACCATTAGGAAGAAGGAAAATAAGATCCTGGGGCCGGGGACAGAGAGTGGAAGAGATCTCTCCTTGTATAATATGTGGAGTTGTTGCTGGAAAATTTCAAATGCTTAATTTTTATTGAAAACTTAAGGAAGACATTATATACATCAACCGCACCAAAGCTGCTGTCGGCATACTCAAAATCTACCTTTCATTTTAAAGGCATATCAGAGAAAACACACTTTGTGCTTATATATGCTCTTCATCTTATTTCATAAAATAGATCCAAGACTCTCTCCTAATGTATAACATATAATATATATTACAACATATATTTCCTATGATAAGCATCTGTGCAGAATGCATTATGCTGGGAAGTTCAGAGATGATAACTATTAAAGGAGTTGGAGTCTCTTTCAAAGCAGAAATCAGAAAAGATTGATTTGTTTATTTGATCCAGAATATGATACACAGTGTCTTTTATATCCTCATGCTGAGAGATTATGGTTCTCAGAAAGCATGTTCTGAAGCTGGGCACAAAGGATGCTCAAAAAAGACAAGTGGCTTCCAATTCCCTGGCCTCTCGTGTTGTTAGGGAGAGGGATTATTGAAAAGAAAAGAAAAAGTTAAGCTACAGAGTCCATGTCACAATAGAATTAGGACAAAGGAGAAGCAATACCTAACTCTACCTGAGGCCAGGGCAAACTTCATTGAGAGGGTAACAGACGAGGTGGATCTTGAAATACAAATAAAAATCACTCATGTAGACCAGAGAAGGCTTCATTTCAGGGAGAGAACATAGCACCATAACATATCTGGGGAATTGCAAAGGATTCAAAAGACTCTTATAAGTATGGGAAATTCTGCTGAAGGCTTTTATAATCCAAGTGACTTAGAATTTAACCTGAATGGGAGGAATCTACTGAAGAATATTCAGTAGTGGAGAGTGGCATGAGCAGGTTTTTTGTTTTAGGATTTATTACAATATTTTTGGAACTACTATGTAAGGGTGCTAACAAATAGGATAGAGAATCTAATTAAGACAAAATTGTGATAAGTCAATTATATTTGTGAATCATAACAGAGAATTTGGTATATAACCAAATGTAGAAGAAGAAGACACCAGAGGCTCTTTGAAGAACCTAGGTCAGTGCTGAATGTTTTTCATATATCTGTTGGATAGCCATATGCCTTCCTTGGAAAACTGTCTATTCAGGTCCTCTGCACATTTTTAAATCAGATTGGATGTACTTTTGTTATCAAGTTATATGAATTCCTTATGTTCACTGTAGCATTATTCACAATAGCGCGGATATGGAAATGACCTAAGTTTCCTCTGATAGGTGACTGGATAAAGGTGTGGTACACAAACAGATCAGGGATAGGGATGGGGATGGGGATGGGGATGGGGATGGGAGAGAATATTACTCAGCCATCAAAAAGATAAAATACTGCCATTTGAAACAACATGGATGGATTTTGAGAGTGAAATAATTTAGATGGAAAAGGATAAGAATCATGATTTCACTTAAATGTGGGGATATAAAACAGAAAGCAAAAAATGAACAAGCAAAAAAACCAATAAAGCAAACTCGCAGATACAGACAACAGAATGATGGTTATCACAGGGGAAAGGGATAGGGAGGAAGACAAAGAGGGTAAAGAGGGTCAAACAAATGGTGACAGAAGGAGACTAGACTTTGGGTGGTGAGTACAAAATTGAGTATATGGATATTACATTAAAAAGTTGAACACCTGAAATTTATGTTGTTAATCAATGTTACCCCAATAAATTTAAAGATAACCAAAGTGAAAAATGATTCCACTGCCTGAGAGAAAATATAGCACAGAAATAAGAGTATTTTAGAATAGGATGTCAGAGAAGATGATGAGATCATTCAACAAGTGAGGTTTTAAGCATATTTTAGTTTTCTGCACACTTGATAATCCCATAAAAGTTATGAATCATTTTCTCAGAAGGTACACATACCCAAACCTATATCATACACATAACATACAATTTAAGGGAACTCACAGTTCACCTTTGAAGACTCTTCTTTTAATAATCTCCTAATATGGCCTTTTTGCCACCCTTCTCTTGCTCAGGCCCGCTTGCACATCTGCAAGTGTACTTTCCCTTCTAATAAAACTTTTCCTTTCTACTGTAAATAATAATAATAATAATAATCTCCTAATGCAGAATAAGTAAAAAAGAAAACTAAAGCTAAAACTCTGAGGGGCACTGTCACCAAAAAGACTGGCAAAGAAGAATAGTTTGACAAAGGAAATTGAGGATGAATAATCAGACAGATAGGAAGCCAGTCGAGAATGACATCATGGATTCATGAAGGTTGCAAATTTCCAGAAGTAGGAAATAGGCAGCAACACCAAATCTTATTAAGAGGTTATGTGGAATTAAACATAGGCCATTGGTGTTCATTTGTCTGTAGATTTGCTGGTCCATAGGCCAGGCTCTTATAGTAAGATGAGGGAATGAGAAAGAAGAATCAGAATCTATGCAGACATAGTTTCATGAAAACTGGCAACTAGGAAATTTGAAGGAGTAACAGAGGTAAGACAACAGATTTTTATTTACTGTTTATGCATAAGTTAGGGGAAAAACTTGAACATGTTTTTTGGTTGGAGGGAAGAAGCAGGAGAGTGAGAAAGACTGAGATGAAGAGAAGAAGAGATGAAGAAAGATTGAGATGAAGATAAAAGCCTTCAGTAACTTCTTCAAGTCAATCAAGTTAATTTTCTACCCAGATGTGACATTTTCTATGAGCTAGAACAGAAAGAAAAAAACGTTCCAGCTATAAATAATAGTAGATATGGTAGAGACAGAAGATGGAGGAGACTGTACTAGATATTTTCTTCTTTTAAATTAAAAGAAAAAGTCACATATTGCGATGGAATGTTATGTGGTTAATGGTGGAGGTAAGACAGGCAGGCTCATGTTATAGATACCAGCATAGGCCAAATAACTTGCACAATGCATGGCACACAACAGAAACTCAAGAAATACACATTTAAAAATGACTGCAATTTGAGAAATTTAGGCACGTAGCAAAGTGTGCCATTTGACATGACAACTGACATGTCAAATGAGAAAAAAGCTAACTGGAAAAAGTAAAAGGTGTTGCAAATATTTTTAACACGTCCACAAAAAGAAAGCCCCAAAATGCTATAATTTACTTATATGCCCTACTGCAGAGCTTGGAATGACCTGTAGTGATCTTAGGAGGAAAAGATATACAACCTTCTCAGGAGCTATTCAACTCTGCCATCCTCATACCTCCTTAGAAAATAGGTATCCATTTAATGAATAAGTAATTACTGACAATTGGCAGATAAGGCATGTAACTTTCTTATCCAACACTCAATAGTCTTCAGAAGAGATGGACAATAGAGAAAATTTGTTGATCAACACTTCAGTTGCTCAGCTGGCTCTGCAGACCACACAAAAGAAAAAAGCAAGCAAGCAGATTTCTCTGCAGCACATGTTGGTCTAGAAAAATGAGAGGGCTAGGTCATCTGTGCTTTGTATCCTATAGATGACTTTCTCATGTCTAAAACCATTCAAATCTGAAAACAAAAATCCCTCTCAGATCTAAACTAACGGCCACTGAACAACAGAGAATTGAAGACATACTATTAAATCTCTTCTGATGAAAGGCTATTGAACTGGATTCCCAGTGACTTGGGCACATGATGGGTTACAGATGCTATATTCAGGTGTCATTCGAATTCACATTATATCTAATAAATCACAGTATGTTCACTTGTCCTATTAAAACTGTATTCTACCTTACCAGGTCTGAATAATTTGTATGAAATTGATTGCTACAGTTCTCACTAGAAGCTCTAATTGCATTCCTGGTATAACTTAAAATGATAACCTTATCTTAATTAGTAGCATGATGCAGAAATGCTTTTGAAAGCCTCTGAGAATTAACCTGAATTTTTAAACAGAAGCCCTGGGGCTTGAAAAAATACTTTAAAAATATTCCTGTTGAATACGTAAGCCAATGTTAATTTATCAAAACTACAAAAGGAAATAATCACATAGTGAGAGACTAAGCAACACAGCTAACACCTTCTCCAATCAAGCAGTTTGCATTTCTCTTTGCAGAATCACACACAATGCAATTATAAGGCCTAGATCTCCGGGGCATCCACTGATCCCTGGCGCCCACAGAAGAGGCTCTCTCTGGTTATTCTAATAAGGCTCCCCTTCCTTAATAAGTGGAGCACTACAATTGTGGAAACGAGTGGACAAACTGGGAGTCTGTATTGACTTCACAGGGAACTAATCACCATACAGATCACCTCCAGCCCTCCCTTTGGTTCCACATCAGGTTTCTCCCCCAATCAATCCTAGTTCAATTAATTCTGGCTTTCCTCATCCATTCTAAGCTTTCTAACATCCCTTTCTGGCCCATTTGCAATGTCTGAGCAAAACTCCAAAAGTAAAAGGTTCTCTGTAGGAGAGGCTATATACCCTGTGTGTATATTTTCCGTATCACCACTCTAGTAAAGAGATGTACGTACGTTGGCTCACTGATGATAGTCATTATCAAATGAAGCATATCTGTACATACGAAAATCAACATTTCGTCCATCGTAAACTATATGATGGTGAGATGAAAAGACTTTGCAGTAAGTCATCATCGTAAAAACCCCAAATAGATGTTAAAGATTCTCCAATGCAGTGCTTATAAATTGACAGGCCTTCAAACACTATGTAGCTTGGAAGATATTCTCAAATGTCCAGGAAAAGAAATATCTTAAGTAGATCTTATTATCATCCAAAACTGTAACTATAGCCACCTCCAGAAATGTGAAATACATGGTATTGTAAGAGGACTACTTTCCAAGATTCACCTCTGAGGTCTGGGGTTCTTTTTACTAAGCCGGTACCACTTGGAGAATAATTGTCTTCCTATGAAGCAATCCGACATTTCCTTATTTGAAAATGAGTGTGGGTCAAAAATTATTTTTAAATATATATTTTTCTCCTTACTAGAAGAAACAGTCTTGTCTAAAAGTACGAGAATGGAGCTAGTAGAGATTATTATAGTAGGATATTCGCATTAGAACTGAATGTAAAATTAATGGAAAGCAAAGAGGTATAAAGACTTCTAACATTTAGGATTGTAGCTCTATTTAGCTTAATTTACAAGAATAGAAAAAAGTAAAATGAAACAGGAGAAAACAGGTGCATACTAATGTTAGTTTGACAACAAGCCTTTTAAAAACTTGTCAGTACCTTCTTTGATGACATTAAAACACTTAAAAAATGTCTAACACATGCAAGGTACTATGTGTTGTAACTGCTGTGAAGGTAAATCACTCTTACAAAATGGTAGAGTATCCTTTTATGTTGAGCTTCTCTTTAATAAAATATGGCATTTCAGAGAAGTGTTATTGCGTGACATATATGAACATATATTTACATGAACCATCCGTACTTTGAAAGTCCTGTAAATGTATATGTCATATCACTGGGCACATTTTCTCTTCTTTAAAACTCTATCTCTGGGATTGAGTAAGGAGATTAAAGACTAAACATATACTAACACTGTTAAAATTCAGCCTGAAAAACCCCAGTGGAAAAGACATTTTAATCAACAGATATTTTAAATTGAGTGACCCCAAATCTGTCTAATAAGACTATTTGTTCTAAAGAAGGAAAGCCTTCAGATAATTTAACTTGCTTTTAGTTTCATTGGTGTGACAACCACATACTGATAGCATCTTCAGGCTGCAAAACTTAAGTCTTTTTACCATTGCAGTTATAGTCTCATTTACAACGTTAATGTGCTAAACAGGGACTGCATAAAAATCTTCAATTATTTTCAGACAGCGGATGTAACATTGCTGCTAATTCTAATGCCCAGCAAGCATAATCATCATAACCTCTGCTGTGATCCCAACAAGGATTCTTCAAGCTCCTTATAAATGCATTAATCACCCCTATGAAAGTCACTGCTTGCTTTTAACGAACAAAGATAATGTATGTTACTGGGATTATACCACTGCATGCAGAATCATTAAAGAAAGATAGATTGGAATTTATGATTAAGCCTTTGGACAGCAGGGCACCATTTTAACCATAAAAAATCACAATCTGCAAGGATAGTGGCCAAAGCAGAGGAACCATTAAAGACTTATAATTAGCATCAATCAAGGTGACACTACTGTTGACATCTTTATTACTTTAAATACACTAATCAAATACTTCTGCATTGAAATGAAATGACTGATAGACAGCTAGACATCCCTATGGAGAACTATTTAAAATTATCTGTTTGAAAGGTAACAAAAAAAGCATTGATATTAGTCAAGTGGGATCGAAACACAGCTCTGAATTGGAAAAACTCAAAATGGACCAATTGGCTTGTCAGGGTTCTCATGTGGATGCTTTATCACCAAGCATTCCTCCAAATAAACACATATTTGTATGTCACTTCTGTGCAACCTACTGGACTTGCTTAACTTGGATGAAAAAATAACAGGGGAATATAAATTTCAAGCTGCTCTGTCAGGTAAATAAACAGCCCAGAACTCAGCCTAGCATTTACTCACTTTCTAGCCCTCTCTTCACATGCACATGGAAATGAAAGATAAAGGGAGAGCTGAACTTGGTGTTATTTACATAATTACAATAGAAGCTGTCAATATTATCTAACTGCATCAGTGATCAATTTCATAACACACAGACTCTAAAATATGCTGCTATTATTATTGCTCATATAAATATTTCAGTCTTAATGAATAAGAAGCTGCTCAACAGCTTCGCCACCCCTTGAGCACATATGGCATTATACCTTAATGACCGTAATTTTTTAAAAGGTACTCTTCTCCAAACAGTTTCTGGCTGTTCAATGTCCACAAACTGAATCCTTGAGGTTAAGGGTATAAACCACAAAGAAAGGATGTGAAGTAGTTTTCAGATAACAGTCTGGCTTGGCATCAATACAGAATAGCAGATGAAGATTTGGCAAGGCATCTCCCAAGGGGACCAGTTCATCTTTGCCAAATGAGATTATAATGGCAAAGACTTTCATTATGAAGATGACAATCCCCAACAATCATTTGGCTCCAGAGTTCAACTTTATTTATAGGTTCCTTAATTGGTATATCTACCACTAGGTTTAAAATACATTCTCTCTGAATTAGACACCTGACTCTTGAAAAAAAAAATATGTATGCCCATCAAAAACTGGACACAGATGAGTCAATGGAAATTCCCCATTGCTTCTTTCTAAGCCGTGAAGAACGGACAGAGGAAAGAGGATGAGTGTCAGAGGCGAAACAACTGGTATAAGGCAATTACTTCAAACACATTGCCCGCAAATCACTGCAAGAGTAGCAGCTAACTCAAACTCAGTTACATCTTTAATTTCATGGTTAAGGGAAGATTTTTCCAATATAGCATGAAAGCTTTACAGAGGCAAAGTAATAAGAAAAATGCTGCAATTGGGCTATTGAAAATCCCACTAGTTTAAGCCAATATTTATCAAATCACTCACATGCAATTCTAAGAGGTTCTATATTCTGACCTTTTCTCAAATAATCACAGCAAACTCTTCTGGCTCTTAAAAGAATAGTAGCCTATTTCATTTAAATAAGCTTTTACGGTATACAAAATTATTTTATGCTCAGTACATTACACATCAGCTCTATGAGAGAGATGTGATTATTTTCAATGTATAGATGTGGTGACAGACAAGGAAAAATTAAGGGTCCTTCCGATGGATCCTTGGATGGGAAGGCGGCTGACTCAGTACCCTCTTCACTACACCGTGCTAACCACGAATCACCTCAAATGTTCCATAACTTTATTAAGGAGAGAAACCACAAATTAATAGATGATAATTATCTACAGCAAATAAACATTTTAGAGAACACTTTTAGCAAGAAAAAGCTGTTTACAGACAACCAGTAAAATGTATAAAGATCATGAGAGAATCCTTTTAGTCTGAACATCGGTTTGCTTTGTTTAGAGATTGGTCATCTTTCTACTTTACTCCAAGATTTTGTGTTTTCACTATTAAGGGTCATTTGATTCTTACTGACGCACAATGCGTGGGGGAAGGTTGTGTAATATTCTATGAGGCTGACCTTACCACTCATGGAAAGATTGCCAGCCGGACACAAAGTGTCAGCTAAGAATGACTCAAGGATGGGCTTCGACAGTATCAAAGACCTTTATGGAGAATCCTTAACAAAGGACCTTAGTGTAAACAGGACTTCAGGGCTGGGAAATGACACAAGAAGGGTACAGTCACTTCCTCATTAGAGGACATGGCTTTTGCCAAAATTTGCTGAAACATGTACACAATACTTCCAAATAGACATGCATTAGAGAACTCATATCAATATGTGCTGTGTTCTAGATCCAGATGCAGAAATATGAGTCCTGAAAAATTCTCTTTTTTACTCTCCTTGAATAGCCCAAAGCTTTTTACACTTTCCAATTAATGTCATTTTTTTATATCAAAAAGAGGAAAAAAGATGATAACATTGGAAGAGCTAAGGGGAAAGCCAAGAACCAAAAAAATAATAATAACTACATGTGACATCCATAATAGATAAGAGAAAAAAACTCTTAATAACGGCGGGAGGAGGCTTACTGTAAACACATCATCACTACATTCTCTTTTACAACACTTCAGTGCCTCTCTCATGTTGTTGCCCCAGCTATAACTCATTATATAACTTCGGTCCTGAGTTGACTACATGATACGACTTATGTAAATTAAATAATTTTTTTCAATTTTTAAAAATACATATAATTTTTAATTATACTTATATGTTGTATGATGAAGCAATCATCAGTAGAAAAAATGAGTTGTGGATATTAATGAAACTGAGTTAATAAATAATATGGTAAGCTTTGCTAAATCAAATGGGCTTCTTATCAGTATATATGTTCTCCCAGTCTAGCTAGAAATATTCCAGCAATTCACTTGAAATTGTATACAAGTTGTCCTGTCATTTTTCTAAAGTGATGGATGAGAAGACTGAATTTATTCAACCTGAGCATTTTTAAATTTGTTATCTGTATCAAATAATGATCAGTATGAAGTATTTAGCAAAGAGGCTTTCCATTGCAGACACATGACAAGATAGGTTTGTTCATCAGTGGTGATCAATCAGTAGAAATGGGCTGGAAAAATTCTGCTTGATGTACAGACAACAAACTTGAATATAAAAATAATGCCAAAGGAATTTAAGATAGGAATTTACAATACTCTAATATCTAATTTGGTCTGACTTTGAAAGTAAAAGTTACATAAAAGAAACAACATGCTCTCTTAACATCCTTAAAGGAATTGCTTAAGTAGTAAGTTATATGACTGGTGGTGGTACTGTATTGCCACTGAATTCTGATGAAAAATAGAAAAAATTCCTAAGCAAGGAGGAGAAACCTGCTTTGATGTGTACCTCAAATAAACATACAAATTGAGTTCTTCATAAGCCTGACTGGTTACGAAATATATTAGCAATGAAAGACCTATAGAGTGATTTCTACAACCACGACCAATAGCTCAGCAAATTAAATTAGATCAAATAGTAAGAATAAAAAGCTCACATTGAAAGGTGACATACGATATATAAACATCAATACCTGAACATCAAATTAAAGCCTTTCTCCCAATTCTAACAGCACTCATCTAAGATCTCAGTTACAGATATGTAACAGGTAACACAGCCACTGTCCTGAAGTTTACCTGATGAAGCAGGGCAGACATACAGCATTTCAGGGCTATAGGTCAAGGTCGAGAATACAAGCCATAAATTCACTAATGCTAAAGATGAATGAATAGCCAAGGAGAAGAGATGGTCTCTATTACTTTGTATCGAAGCTCGTAAGAGATTTGCAATTGTCCTACAAGATATGTTTGCTCTCTATCCTGTGTATTCTCTTTGTTTCTGTCTATTATGTCTAAATCCACTGTACATCAAATAAGAGTGAATCATTTCTAATTTAATAGTGACACAAATCCTTTGGAACTCATACACTATTGACATTGACATAGAATATTGACCTCGAATTTATAAAATATTGACTCACTTTTGTTGTTCCTTGTATTTTTCCTAGATATGAAATGATCAGAATGAGTTTTCCATAGGCTGTTTTGTTTTGCCCAGCTGTACTCATAAACTATCACCTAGACAGACTCTTCCATGGGGATTTTGGCTAAAACAACCAAATCAAAGAATCAGGTGTATGCTAGATACAAGAAAATATTTAATTTAAATACATTTCATTTAAATACAAAACTTTGTAGCAATATTCCTTTAAAAAAAAATGAAAATGTGTAAAAGGATTTAACACATAACCATACCATTGCAAATAGAGTACAGAGTTTCAGAGAGAAACAAAATGAGGCCCAACAGAGTAGCAGGTGTGGTGGTTCTGGAGCGTGGAAAGAGGACCTGAGCTGTCGGCTGCGTCCCTTCTTCTCTCTCTCTCTCTCATCAGTTATCTGGTTCTGAACAAGTCTTCGATTTCCTTACCTGAAACATAATATATTGACATTACCTCACTGTATTATGGTAAGGAACAGACGAGAGGGTATATGTGAAAGCATTCTGTATACCATAAAATGCTATAAACTCGTTAAGTTACAAATGAGACCGCTGTACATAGGCAAGTTATAAACAAAGAGAGAGACAGACTAGTGTGATTGACTGGAAATTTACTCATTACTCATAACTCAGATGTGGAAAAGCTAATTTTAAAAAAAAATTGTGTTTCCATCACATAACTGACCCTATCTTGCTCAAAAGTCTTCATTCTCATTTGGTGATTAAAAAAAAAAAAAAAAAGGCAAAACAAAACAAAAATTTAAAGCTTGTCCATTGGTTTAACTCAGGTTCTTTAGAAAATAAGTCAGTTTGGGGTACATTTTTACTCTTTCTGCTTCTTCCCTCCCTCCCCTGATCTCCTCACAGACTGGCATCTCCTCAAGAAATTGTTTATGTAATATTGTAGTGACAGAGGCAGAGTATCTGCTTCCATCACTGCCCTTCCTTGGTTAGCTGCTACATCCTCAGGAAGGCAAAGCTCCCCTGGTCTGGTCTTTGAGTTTTGGTCTCCACCTTTACTATAACTCTTTCTGGAGTGTCCGGGATTGTCCTCTCAGCATAGGTGTGGGGCAATGATAACTTTTGTCTGTCTCCTCTGGTGATTTAGACTCTTCATTTCAACTCACTCCTCATTCCTGATCTCAGAGACCTGGCTGTGTCCCATTTAGGGATCCCTAGTGGAGAAGGGCAGTCTCTGTCAGATTTCCTTGTTCTGTAATACTAGGACTCCTGTAAGGACTCCTACTTATAAAGCTCAGTTCAGTATCACTGCCGCACCAGAATGTCTGGGCCGATTATAAGACATGAGGTACCTGGAAAAGGAGTAAATAGAGTGGCTCCTTCTCATTGGGATACTTGTCAACTCTACTGCCTATGCCAGGGTGGTTTATAGACTCTGAAGAGGCATTCCCCCTGGTTCCAGCGGGGAGGTTCACAGTATCCTTTGCTGTCATCTTCTTGTTTTCTTTTTAGGTCATCTTCTTCTCTGTCTCTATCCCCAATCTCTCATCAAGCATCACTTTGTACACTAGACGGGGGAGGGGAGTGGCTTCCCTTTCTATGTGGCTGGATACCACTTTTTATAAGCTTTAGTCACATCCTCAGGCTTTCTTCTAAATATATAAATGGCAGCTTTAGCATTTTCAACAAATCCTGGATTATGTAAATCTTTTCTAACAAATGCACAATGCCACGTTTATTTTAGAATCTAGACTGTATCTACCCCACACCCCACACCATAAAGGACATTGATTTTATGACCATGGCAGGTACAGGGCAACAAGACTTAGATGAAGTTTTTAAAAAGCATTATTAATTATTTCAAAATTTCTACATAAACTAGGCAGTTTAAGATTATGGAAGAGTTCAAGAGCTTCTTTAATAAAGGAAGATAAGTGTGAAAAAGTCTTCATATGGAGATATTATTAACCCATTTTAGAGACGAAGAAATGAAGATTCAGGGAAGATAATTTTCCAATGTGGCGCAGTATGTCAGCGGTGAAGCCAGAAGTTAAACTGAAGTGTTTGTGTTATAACTCTGGTGTTCTATGAATATCAAAGTTTCTTGACAATGTCAGTCACCCCAAAAGGGAAACTTGATACGAATTCCTGCCACTCACCCAAGCCTCTCAAAAAACTCCCCCCCACCACAAAAACAAAACAAAACAAAACAAACAAACAACAACAAAAAACATGACTTCAGTGAAAATTACAAGAGAGATAACCTTCGGTGAGTCATTAAGGTTCTTCATTAAACTAGCATTTATTGAATACTTCTGATATAACAAATATCTTGAAAAGGAATTGTCCCTGCTCTTACTTAAATCACAATATAGTTGGGAAGACAGACAAATGTAATCATAATATACTTAAACAAGATCAGTGCTGTATGAGTTTAAGTATCATGAGACTCCTAGGGTTTCCAAATCAATTTTTTTCATGCTTTAAATGGTTACTAGAATTTCATAGTAATTCTACAGGTAGAAGTTTCATTATGTCCTCACAGGTTGGGATGTGAAGAATTACTTAATTGAGAATGCTTCTCTCAGTAAATCTGCAAATCAAAAAGGGAAGGCATAAATGTAGTCTGCGGCAACTCGGAAATCATGAGAGCCACCCATCTTCACTTCTTGCCTACTTATCACTGGCCAGTCTATCTTTCAACAGTCTCAGTGCACTGCAAACAGTTCCTCTTTGGAGCAACTGCAGTTGGCTATATACTCACACAGCGTTAAAATACAAATTTGGTAAGCTTCATTAAAACATCTTCCTCAAATATGACATTTTCCAGTGATCTGAGAAGAGTTACAGAGAGAATCTCCCCAGAGAGGTACGTCATGACACTGAGTGTTTCAGTGTCTGGCTATGTGAAGGTTTTATGAGACTAGTGTAAGATTTCCTTCAATAGCTAAAGAGTGACCATAGTATTCAAATGCCAAATATGGTGAAGGGAAAAAGTAACAAATGTGTCAGAATCCTGTTCTTCCAAATTCTGAAACTCAAATGCTTGCCCCAAAATATTAAGATCCTTGACTTAAAACTGGAATTTAATAGACTACTGCATCAATTAAAATTATTAACTCCAATTAAAAAGTACAGTTATCCCCTAAATACTAAATAGTCTAGAGATATTTTAGTAAGGGAAATAAAATCCCATATCCATTTTCCCTTTTGTGTGAAGAGGGAGCATTTATATATCCTACTATGGAATTATATCCAATTATACGCTAATATAAATATGAAAAAAATTCTATGAAAATTTCAAGTTAAAGAACTATCAAAACATGCAAAATCAAAAAGTAGATTAGCTTGAAAATAAATTCTGTCATTTGCTTATTCATGTGTAAACGTCCAATATGCTCCATGCTTTGACATCTCTATTCATTTTGGGGTTTGAATCAGCTATAACTGTATGACCTTTAATTGTGTGAATGATTCATCGAAAATTCTGAAATAATGTTACGTAGGGGACAAACTTCATGAATACAAATATTTTCATGTTGTCCCATTCTGTGATAACTTCCACAAGGAACTGAGAACCCCTAAAAAGAATGTGTTTGTTAATTCATATTTATTCAATCATTCCTACCTAGAACTGTATTTTTTACCACAAAGCACATACTCAAATTTTTTACTTTGCAGTTATGTTCCCAAAAATGCTCAACAAGTACATACTTTAAGATTCTGTAGCTGACAAAAAACAAATAGAAGTTTCATACTTCTATTTATATTCTACTGGTACAATCAGATCTCTCTAGGCAAAATCTAGGCAAAAAGAAAGACATCCAATGGATTAAATGGCACAAATTCCAAGCCTTTCCTCCAGGTTTCTGTGCCCTCAAGCAATAAACTGGCTTTTACATCTTGCAAACATATGCAGAAAACTAGGCCAAATATGGCTGATGAACTTGGCCAAGTTCTTCCATGTGATCCACTGTGACAGCCAACCTAAAGTTCCCACTGTCAGTTCCATTTCCAAATGGAAACTTTACCTTTGCATTAAACTGTGTTAATATTTAAGATAACAGATACAAATAAACCCATCTCACATGGCTGGAGTAAAAAGCAATGCATATTTTAAAATAATGTACTGCATTTATGTTATTGGAAGGAGTGAATATTTAGAATAAGATGGACATTTAAGAAATAGACTGGATCATTCAAGCTTATCCACACAGTCCAGGATTTAAAGGTATAGGGAAGAATGTTCTGAGCATTTCTGTCAAGTCGAATGCCTTCTAGATTGACAGGAGCAATGAGCTATCACAACTAAATCTCGAAAGGCAGCTGAAACTTCATGGCTGTACTTGAAATTCCAGGATTTTTAGAGGTTCTACTAGTTGTCGAATACAAGATGAAAAATGTTTAAATAGCATTATGCTTTTAAATGTTGATAATCAACTTACAACAATGCCAGAAATGATGATAAAGATTTGAGTGTGTACAGTCCCTTGCCCTCCAA
The DNA here is from genome assembly GCF_014176215.1 of Rousettus aegyptiacus. Lineage (NCBI taxonomy): Eukaryota > Metazoa > Chordata > Mammalia > Chiroptera > Pteropodidae > Rousettus > Rousettus aegyptiacus. The sequence continues at coordinate 68,253,402 of NW_023416284.1, forward strand.
GACATCGCTGTAATGGTAGAAACCCTAAAACTTTTCCTACTTCGGGTTTCAGCCTAGTGCTTTGGGCTCTTTTTTCAAGCTGTTTTTTATTTTGTCAGGTAAGATGGAATGATTGAGTTATTGCATCTGTTACTTATAACTACATTAGAGTGACAGTTGTTTATTGCACCATTACCAAAAAGCTGTATTCTGACAGAGGGCATATCAACACACATCAGTGAAGATAAAACAACTTTTTCCTGGCTAGCTCATTCAAATAAAAAACTACAAGGAAGATGTAGGAGAGATTAATATATGTGTCTCCAAGTATAGATAAGTTTTTATCTGACATAAAGATATATTGAAATTGTACAAATTATATCTTTTAATATTTACATAAGGGTATTCGTATTCCTAGAAAACTCTCAATACATATCCCCAGACATATCAACAAACCTCCTTATATCACCTTATTTTTCTATTTTTTTTGTCTTATAATGACAGTCTTTCCCATTCTGCTGTCTTCTTCCCTTTATCTTATAAACAGGATCAAATCACATTTATCCTTAAAAACCAATTCTTCTCTCATATCACTCACTATCTATGCACCAATTCTTCTCTTCTTATTCAAACTTCTGGGGAAAGTGGGATATTTTTAATGAACCGTCTTCTTTATTTCACATTCATTTCTGAATCCAGTGGATTCTACTTTCAATATTTATCATTCTAGTAAAGCTACTTGCTGCTAATGTTACAGGTAATTTTCTAAATTGCAAAGGTCAATGGATACTTTTCATCCCTTACCTGCTGTAACAGCTGTTAATCTTGTTGATTGTACTGCTTTCTTAAAATCATATGTTCCCTTGAGCACTTCTCTCTTCTGAAACAGCCCACTCTCCTGATTTACCTCATTCCTCTCAACATTCCTTTGCAGGATTACAGTCATTATGAGGAGCCATACTATCTTGGCTCAAATCTGTTTTTCCATTTATTGGCTGTGAGATTTTTGAGCAACTCATTTAATTTCTCTGTCCTTAGTTTCCCATCTGTAAATTGGGAATCATACTAGTATTAGCCACTCAACACTTGTTGGCCAGGTGTTAGGGGCTGGGGTGTGTTTTTTGTTCTGATTAGATAGATGCTGAGTCCCTGGGTCTTGGAAATGGAACCTTCTCATGGATCCTGCTCCACTCCTACCTGTAAATCTAGGCCCAAGATGTATTCCTGTCCCTACCCCAGGGATAGAGAGGTATTCTGTACCTGTTCTAGCTGCAATGAGCTTTCACAAGTGCCCTGAGGATAAGAGTTTGTTCTTCTTCCCCAGATGGTGGAAGGTGTTTATCCCATTGGACAGAAAAGGACAGGAGCGGGACTTCCTGCCATTCCCTGAACCATAGCTGATCCACTCTCCCAGGCCTGCTCACAAGAATGATTTCTCAGATCATTTGACCTATCTTTTCTATACATATCTTATGCACCAGTAGAAGAAGCTGGAATGAGTGCAAACTCCTCTTATGTCTGTAGTTGCCAGGAGTTTTACCTTCTCTTGCTATCTCATACTTAACTTTTAGCAATTTGTCATACATTTTAGTTGAATTATATTTACCAGTGTCCTTACACATCCGGCTTTGGTAAGCAGGTTCCCGTACCTCATTCCTCCTTGGAAGCACTTGTCCTTCTTTAGATTTTAGGTTAGTTGGTTTCCTTGGGACCTCTGTTCTCTCATGGGTTCAAGAAAAGTTATGCATTTATAAATTTTCTACCATTTTGTTGTTGTAAGGGTGGGAACATTACTTTTTTCATCTTTCTACATCATAAAGAGAAGCCCAAAATATTGATTTTTCAACCAAGGCCCCAGAGCATTTCTATAGATAAAAGAATGTCTTCTCAGTGATATTATAACAATTAGATACTATTTTCTTTGGCAGGGGGGAATGAAGTTTTACCCATATCTCACGTTATACACAAAAATGTATCCTAGATGATCACAGATATAAACATCACAATTAAACTATAATACTTTTGGAGAAAAAAAGATAAAAGGTTATCTTTGTGATCTGGAGAAGATAAAAATTTCTAAGAGAGTAGAAAAAAATATTGACAACTAAATAAAAACATTATAAAGTGGACTTTATCAAAAATTAAAACATTTGTTCTTTGAAAGACATCCTTAGGAAGAGAAGTATAGCTACAGAATGGGAGAAAATATTCCTAAGACATACATCTAACAAAGAAATTATATCTACTCCTATAATTCAATAAGAGCACATGAAACCACTATACGCCCACTCAAATGGCTAAAATTTAAAAGACTGACAACACCATGTGTTGATGAGAATGTGAAAACAACATTGCTAGTGGGAGAGGAAAATGGCATGGCCTCCTTAGAAACTAATATTAGATCGTAACTTTCTTGAAGGTAAGGACCTTTATTAAGTTTTCCCTTATATATATCCAATTGTCATGACTAAAAGGCAATCAATCATTAATCAAATTGGATGCCAAACTTTGATTTGTTTTCTTGGTATTTGGGGTTTCTTTTTTGCTTGCCTAGTGGGGATTTTTAAAAATCAAAGGAGATAAAGCCTGAACTCCATAAGCACTATTCCACCTAAAAAATGATTAAATAAAAGAAATTAGCTATTTATGGAAGATATTCACCATAAGATAGCTTAAATTTTTCTGGAGAATAGTTTGTTGTGATGGTAACCTTTCTACTAGAGCTGCTTCCCAAAAGCAAAAACAAGACTGGGAAAGCAGACAGCTCACTGGCAGGGCAGAACTTCCATTTAACTGGCTAAGTCACAGGGATTGCTTAGTTTCCTCAAGTTCCTGCCTTTGCTTTAACTCTGTAGCTAATGGGAATTCATTATAAGGCAGCTTTATGGGATTAGAGTGTTGCAGGAGTATTAGTCAGATGGAGAAATTCAAGTTAAACCTCTGTTCAAGCATTTACAGATTTATAACTAATTAGATCCCATCCACACCTCACCTGAAATCATGTTAGCAAGATCCACGTTAAAGTATATTTATAGCTAGAAGGGGTGTAACACAGTCCTTTAGGCCATCCTCGGCAGCACTGTAAGAATTTTTTCTATTTCAAGATTCTCTTTGCAAAGAAATGAGTTAGTTTTAAGGAAGCCCCAGATATAGTGCCAAGATTCCAAAATAAAGGTACCTTGGTCACTTGTCAAATATATAACCTAATGGATAATCACACGCACAACACACACAATCTCATCAGAGAACATGAGCAAAAGAAGCTTCTTAAAACTTAAGTACATTTATCAAATTAGGAGACAAAAACTTTAAAAGATAAAAGAATATCTGATGGTACATGGAATATAATGTATATTCACTTTATAATGTACCTATTACCCAAGGTTTAAGCAAATGATTACCCAGCAAACTGTTTTAATCTAAATTTTAAACTGCCCTACAGTAGTGAAAGCTACAGATATCTAAATTAGATGAAATGTCTTGAACACAAACATAATTTATTTGAATATAACCACCCCATATTATTAATATAATTTGGAATAGCATAATTTATTACACATATGGAAAAGTGACGCCTGACTCCTAGAACACAATATTCAAATGTGAACAATTTGTTAATAAATTGTGTAATAATGCCGTAATTTACCTATTTCGAGAACAAAAATACTATTAACAAGCAGGGCACAATATTTCAATTAGTTCAGAGTAAAGGAAAGACGTGGAGTATTCTAAGGGTTTCCTTTAATAATGGGTGATAAGTGAGTGACGGCTTACTCAAAAGAATATGAGTTTTCTATACTCAAGGTATACAATTATTTAAAGATCTGTGGACACATATTCCTACATAAACTCTTGTGTTACGAATCAAAATTGAGACTCAATACAGCTGATCTGTGTAAGCGCTAAATCTATGAAAACTAAGGAAAAAACTTAACTCAGGATACGATTTGACTCATTATTGCCTTTTATTCATGGTCAAGGCAAGGCTTACCCTTTATTAGGAGGATTTACCCAGCCTCATCTGTTTTCTCCAATCTGGTTTCTATCTACAACGAAGAGAGTCACTTGTGAAGCAGCAAATTTATGCACACATTAAAGGAAAAAAAGATGTGTTTATAGCTCAGAATAAAAAAAAAGACTTTTTTCTTTCCCCTTGTAAAGACTAGCAATCTCATGAACTGTCTTTTAATGCTTTGGTAGAAGCAGTTTTAGTTACTGAATTCAAAATGTTATCATTAGTCCAAGTCTTAAGCATGCAGGACCCTTAGGAATTCCAGACGATGACAAGTTGTCCAGCAATTTAGACAAAAACATTTGGTTTAAGGATCAAGCCACTGTCTATCTCTATTTCTCACTTGCTTCCTTTTTTCATTTTTGTAGGGAAACGAAGACTTTTTGGAAACTGAATTATATTTTAAAAATAGGTAAATACCTACAGGACCAATAGTATTTTCTAATCATGCAATTTCAATCTTGAAAAGGAGCTGACTCTGGGGTTCTCAGAATCCAGCACAGAGTGAAATAGAAAGGAAATTTCCTCTCAAGTGTAATCTCAGATCCACTGGGTGCCCCCCACCCTTACTGTCTGGCTGTAACCATTAACTAGTTACAATGACCAATAACTGGTCCAGCTTGGCATCATTTAATACACTTGGTTGGAATACCATACACAATACTGGAGCCCACAAGCTGTGAGAACAAACTGACAGTCCCTGACAATTTCTGCCTGGGCCAGGATCTGAACCAAGAAGCAGAGCAAAACTCCCATCTGCTGTCCATCTGCCACCCTGCCCCTATCAAAAAAGGGTATACCATGAACACAGACAGATGGGCATTTCAAAGATCTATTAGGGAAAAAAAGAGGGGTCTGAGACGATTAGAATAATGACCTTTGATTCAACACAGAAATCCCAGCAGTAATGAAAATCATGCATAATTTCAAGGTATTTTAATTGTGTAAAACAGATATTGTATCTTTTCCCAACACTGAAAATAGGTTTAAAAAACAATGTTTGTATTCTATGCACTGAGTATATACCACTCTAAGCATAGATAACCTAAAACAAAGATGATTTAGAAATACATATGTATATGTTGAGTATAGATTTTTGTGTGTGTATATATAGAATATCTTCACTTAAAGTTGTTTTCTCAGTGACACATCAACGAAGTTTAACAATGTTATTAAACTAATAAAACAAAAATCTTTTATAGGCTTTTTGTTAGTATGCATTTTCATCAAAAGCCCACCCTATATAAACAGGAAACTGGGATAAGTCAGCTCATGTATTAAACAAAAGACTTAAGACATAAAGGGAATAGTAAACTCCCGAGTTAAACCTAAGTGCTGTTATGTTTCCATAGCAAAAATGACTTCTGCAAAACAAATAAATACCCTAGACAAAAGGCTGTTACTCAGTTCACTCAACATATAATGTGTACCTACCATGTACCAGGCGAAGTGCTACATGCTACAGATGGAAGACAAGACCCAGATGGTCTTCGTCTCCAAGGAGTTTTCAGTCTCATGGGGAGATGGACACATAGATTGCTTAATATATAGGATAGTGAAATAGCATAGTGGGGAAAAGATATGAAACTATGTGGTTTGGCTTTTAGGGGTGAAGGAGTCATATAAGTTGTTTGGGTAAAATGAAAATTTCACATATGTGGTATGTTTTAATTTTTAAACGCTTTTAACAAATTTACAAAGTCTAATTTTTCTTAACAGTTTGTCCAGGAGAATTTAATATGGATAATCCTTGTTTTGAAAAAGGGAGAATTAAAAGAAAATTAGTGTGACTTTTATATCTTGGAATCATTTTTTCTTTTTATAGCAAAATATCTTCTAAAAGTTGACATAAAAAGAAATTCAACAAATTTCTATATTCAAAATAACTTATAACAAACTTATCTAATATGAAAAATGTAAACTCTATCCCTAAGACATGTACAAGAAAGTTCTAAGTGTCTTTATTCATAATAGCCCCAAAACAGAAACCAAGAAAAGAAAAATGAATAATCAAACTGGAGCATATTGATAAACTAAATATTCTTCCACAGTGGAAATGAAAGAACTACTGATACTATAACACATGGATCTCAAAATATACTTAAAAGAGTATACACTGGAGAATTATATTTATATGAAGTTTAAGAACAGGCAAGTAATCTGTGCTGACTAAAGTCAAAAGTAACCGTGCTGGGGGACAGTGAGGGATACTGAATAGGAAAATTAGAAAAATGTTTCAGGAGTAATAAACGTTCTATATCTTGCTCTGAGTTAAATATGTTAAAAGTATATTTGTGAAAAGCCATTGTGCTTTACACATAAGACATGTGCATTTACTAAGTGTAAATTATATCTCAATTTTTAAAATGTAAAACATTGAGGTAATTTGATACAGTAAAGATTAATCAGATATTTTTAAATTCTTGTTGTTATGTAACAAAATGTCTAATAGTGCATCATTTTACAAATAATACTATAAATTCAGAGAATTGTTACTTCTGTACCCACAATTTCAAGGGGCAAACAAGAAGAATAAATGCTTGGAAAGTGCCCATTAGGAAATTATTTCACCTGAACTTCAATGTGCTCCTTATCTGGGCTCTATTTAAATAACTTGATCCAATTCAGGGTTAGAAAGATATCTTAAGCATATGAAAAATTTTGTTTTATCACATGTCCATACAACCTTTATTTTTAAAAATCATTTAAATTTTATTATTATAGAAAATAGCTTTGCTTCTCTTATTCTTTATTTCAATAAGAGTCACTTAATCACTAACAAAAAAAGTAAAACTACATATTACATGATTCACATCAGCTAATTATTCTGAGATACAACAATGAAAAAAGAATACTGTACTATTTCCAAAATGTACATACATAGTAATTTATTCTTTAATTTTTATATTTTATCATTATGTAACATACCTTCACAAGGAAGTTGTCATTGAGGTTCTGTATGCATTTCACAACAATAAGTATTGTCACTAATGTTATTTCTTAAACTCTTTATTTTTAACTAAAGCATATTTAAGTCACCACAAAGAATTGGTCCTTAGGGGCTTAAACAATACCTAAGTATTAGCTGTGCATTACAGTACTCATACCACTTTAAATTATAAACAGTTTGATTCTGATGGCTCCAAGCACTTCACATATATAACCAATTTTTATCTTTAATAACCCAGTAGAGGAAGAAAACATAGTATTGTCTTCCATGCCCTTGAAATAATGATAAATGCAAAGAAGAGTTGGAAAGTGAAATCTGAAGTATCACAGCAACTGTTTTCTTAAATCGTGTGTGTGTGTGTGTGTGTGTGCGCGTGTGTGCGCACGCGCGCGTTTGTAATGAACATAATTTGACAATCACTTCTGCTCCTCTCTGTAATTGACATATGAAGAGAACTTTCTTTGTCACAATGGCTTGGCTAATTCCAAAAGATAGATTCTATACCTTAAAATATAATTTTTTTCTGGGAAAAAAATTCCATATGGGTTCTAGTTATGGTGGGGTAACCCCTCCATATCATAATCACGGCGAGGTAAGCCCACTATTTCCTGTACCTCATATTGATTACAATTAAAAACTTTATCTCTCTCTCTCTCTCTCTCTCTCTCACTCTCTCACACACACACACACACACACACACACACACACTCAACCACCAGAGGACTCTCAAAAGCAGGCAGATTATGTAAGAGAGCCAAAACTTGAAAAAGCAACCTACATTGTGATTTCGTTTTTGTTTTGTGTGTGCAATATGACCCTCAAGGGCAGACCCCAGTTGCAAAGTGGTGAGGCAATGGCAGATGGACAAGTAGATAAACATTTTCTGGCAAGAGGAACAAGAAATAAGGACTCCTGTGGGCAGAGAATTTGGGGAGAATCCTGGCGATGAGAGAATAAGAGAAAGGAATCCTTTAACTCAGTGGATGGACGAGTATCACTTTAATTCCTAAGCTAAGCATGCATGAAACAGTTTCAAATGAGTTTATCAAAGGCTTCGGGTGCTGAACAGACTTTAACCTTCTGTACAAGTCTCAGTCTAAATCCGAATTACACATGCACCAGAGAGAAACAAACCAATACAGCCATGGTTTAGAAAAATAAACTGAGTTCTGAATTAGCCCCAATGAAGTTGAGATACAAACTATAGTCTGAATCTAAATGGCTTAATTGTCTGCTAAAATAAGCATCATTTTCAGATGATTAAATAGGATATTATAAAAGACTCTACTTAACAGAATGGTCACAATATCCAGAATGTAATCTAAAATTACTCAACATACAAAGAACAAGGAAAATATGACCAAATTTCCAGAGAAAAGCCAAAAATATGAAATGATCTAGGTGAAGGAGCTATCAAAGATATATAAGCAACTATTATAATTATGCTCCATGAGGAAAGGAAAGCACTCTTGAAATAAATGAAAATATAAGAATATTCATATAGAAAAATAAACTTAAATTAATTTTTAAGTGAAAAACAATATTTAAAACAAAAAATACTTGTTGGGTGGACTCAAAAGTGGTATGGAAATAATGCAAGAAAGAATCAGGAACTTGGATATAGATTAATAGAGATGTTATCCAATCTGAATAATGGAGTGAAAAAAAAAAGAATGAAATAGATGAAAAAGCCTCAAGAGACCTATGGGACAATTCTTGAAGATCTAACATATGTAACTGGAGTACCAGAAGGAGAGGAACACGATATTGAGAAAGAATTTTATTTTCTAATAAAAATTATACATATTTAAGGTGTCTAATATGATGATTTGACATACATATACATGGCGAAATATTTACTATGTCAAAATCTCTTAATTTCCAAAGTTCAACACAAGATATTAACTACAGTTACTATGCTGTGTACTAGCTTTCTAAACTTATTCATCCTACGACTTTCTACCCATTGACCACCATCTTCCTGTTTCCCCTGGTAACCAACATTCTACCCTCTGCTTTTATGTATTAGATTTTAGATTCCCCATATAAGTGAGATCAGTTTTTGAGGAAAAAAAATGCCTGAAAGTCATCCAAATCTGGTCAATAAATTTAGAGATTCAAGAGGAAACTAGGTCATACATATGCACAAAGAAAACCACACTCAGACATATCATTGTCAGATTAGTGAAAAACAAATACACAGGAAAAAAATATTGAAAAGAGCTATATATATATATATATATATATATATATTATATATTATAATAAATAAATAAATAAATAAATAAATAAATGAAATTAAATGATGAAATACTTTTCCTAAAAGAAAACCTCAGGCCAAAATGTTTTTACTGGTTAATCCTAGAAAATTTTAAGAAAGAAATAACACCTTACATAATATTTCAGAAAATAAGGAAGTTGGGATGACTGTCCAACTTTGCTTTGTAAGGTCAACAAAATCTGAAAAAAGATATTGGGAAAAAAACACATTTCAATATCCCTCAGAGAGATGTAAAGATCCTTAAGAAATTACCAAATGTAACCTAATTATAAATATATATGACATCATAACCAAAGAAGGCTTTTCTAGGAATGAACATTTGGTTTAAAATGCAGAAATCAATGCCATTCACCATATTAACAGAATAAAGGAGGAAAAAAACATGTAATCATTTTAAAAACTGAAAAAAAAATAAGCATTGAATAAAATTCAACACCCCTTAATGATAAAAACAATTTTTTTTTTTTTTTTGCAAATTAGGAATAGTAGAGAACTTCTTTAAACAATAAAGGGCATCTAGGAAAAACCAACAACCAGTATCACACTTAAAAACTAAAAATCTAATTTTTCCCAACAGATAAAGAACAAAGCAAGAATAACTACTTTCAATAGTCTTTTTTTAGTATTTCACTGCAAGTCGAGCCACCGCATTAAGGAAAGAAAGAAATACACAAGTAACAGTCAAAAAAGAAGTAAAACTGACAATATTTGCATGGTACGTGATTGTTTATCTTAAAAAAAAAAAAAACAAGAAACCCATAAAAATCTATACAACCTAATGAAAGATATAGTCACTAACAATTCAAAATAAATGTATCTTTCCTCTTATAGTAGTGGGGAAAGAAGAATACCTGGGAATAAATCTAAGATACCCAATACTTCTGTATTAAAAACTGAAAAACACTGCTGCATTAAAGAATTTATAAACATTGGCGCTCTAAAATAGAGTGAAGGGAATCTTAATTGTTGGCTATTTCATGATTTATTGTTCATTCTAGGAACGACTACATCTGTATAGATAGTATAGTCAAGAAAAAAACATCTCGAATGAAATCTCCATTCTTTGGGACAGTATGGAAGAAAATTTGGCATAAATTTCTATAGATTTTATAAATGCCAGAATATTCTGTCACTGTACATTAAATTATGGAAGATACTAAATCTAATTAGACTATATTTTATATGTTAAATGCACTGATAATTCAAATCTCCCTAAAATATTTTAACAAAGACCTATTTAAATATATGTACATATATATAAATAAATATAAATGGAGAAAAACCCATGTTTATGGATGGCAATTTCTCCCCAAACTAATCTATAGATTTAATAAAATTCTAAACAAAACCCACTAGGCTTTTTTTGGGGGGGGGGGGTGGAGGGAGTTTATCAATTGATAACATGATTCTAAAATTAATTTGGAAATGCAAAAGACTTAGCTGAAAGTTGGAGAATTTGCCTCACCTAATTTGCAAGATTTACTCTAAAGCTGCAGTAATCAAGAATGTGGGTTATTGACAAAAATATGGAGGTATACAGATTAAACAAAACAGTGTCCAGAAATAGACCTATGCATATATGGTTGATTGATTTTTAATAACTGTGTCAAAGCAATTCAATGGGTAAAAGAAAGTCATTTCAACAAATGATGCTGGATCATTTGAGGGTAAAAATTGAGGGTAAAAATATGATGATCTTTACCTCATCACTAAAAAAAATTGACTCAAAATGGATCACATACCTAAATAACAACATAAGATTGATTTATAAAAGAAAACTGGAGAAAGTATTTGAAATCTTATGGCAGGTAAGATTTTCATAAAATATACACAAGAAAAAAGAAATCATTAAGGCTAAAATTGACAAATCAGACTTCATCAAAATTTAAAACTTTTGTTCTTGAAGAGACACCATTAAAAAAATGAAAGTCAAGCCATCCATATTAGGAAGAAAATTTTTTCAATGGAAACATAAGATAAATGATTTGTATTCAAAATATAAGAACTCTTACAATTTAATAAAAAGAAGTAATCTTTTTAAAAAATGGACAAATGTTTCAGACAGACACTTCACAAAAGAAGATATGCAAATGGTCAAAAATAAATGAAAAGATGCTAAAGCATCATTAGTCCTCAGAGGAAAGCAAAGATACAATGAGGTGACATTACTAAACATATACTAGATTGGATACAACTAAAAAGACTGACTGTACCAAGTATTGACAAGGATTTTGAGCAACCAGAACTCTTATTCGCTAACGGTAGGAATGTAAAAAGGTATAAACATTTTGGAAAACAGTTTTTAGTAGCTTCACAAAATGTTCCGCGTAAACATGCCATATAGCCCAGCCAGTCTAGTTCTAGGTATTAACCCATAAGGAAAAAAGGACATATCCACACCAATTTGGCAGCTATGTTTGTAATAACCATTAATTGGAAATTAACCCAAATGTCTAATATACAGATGAAGAGATAAGCAAATGATGGCGTGTCCATCCACATTATGGACTATCACAAAGGAAAAAAAAAAAAAGAAAACTCTTATATGTACAATAACATAAATGAGTTTGGAGAGAGGTAAGGGGATGGGTAAAATAAGTGAAGGGGATTAAGAGGTGCATACTTCCACTTATAAATAAGTCACAGGGGTGCAATACAGGAAATATAGTCACTGATCTTGTAATAACTCTCTATGGTGACAGATAATTACAAGACTTATTGTGATGATCATCTCGTACAGTATATAAATTTTGCATCGCTATGTTGTGCACCTGAAACTAACATAATATTATATGTCAACTATACTTCAATTAAAAAATACGCTAAGTGAAGAAGCCAGTACAAAAATAAAAAAGTATACTTAAATTCTATTTATAAAAACTCTAGAAGATGGAAACTATAGTGAATAAAAAGCAAGTAAATGGTTGCCCTAGGAATGGGGTTTGAAGATGGGAGGGATTACAAAGGAGTTCTGAGGAAAGTTTTGGGGAAGACAAAAATATTCTTTACCGTGATTGTCATGATGGTTTCCCCAGCGTAAAAATATGTCAAAATTGATCCAATGGCATTTAAATATGTGCAGTTTATTGTACTTCAATTATTCCTCAATAAAGAGGTAAAGAAATATGTAATACTCTTGCATAACATCTACAAAACACAAACAATGCAAAATTTAAAAGCTGTCAATACACATTTGGTTTAAAGAAATTTCATTTAGCCTGCTTTACCTCAAAATACTTTTTGGCTTTTTAAGGATAAAAAGAAAACAATATATTTGAAAATATGCCATAACATTTAGTTACAGTGTTATAAAAGTCCAATTATTTCAAAAGGAAATAGTGTACAATGTTGCTTTATATACTTTTGGTCAATCAAGTCCCAATGGAACATCTATAATTAAAATACTGAGTCTCATAATTTATTACATATATTGAATATTACACTTAAGAATAATCTATAAGAAGATGTATTGTAGAGATCAGAATATTAACAAAAATGAATTTTACCAAAGGGACCACTTCTCTTTAGATAGACTATTATCTATACATGGCTCTACAGTTATAGATTTAACATAAAACTGTAATATATACATTATAATCCAGAAGACATATTCTCTAATAAAAATATGCATATAATATTTACATTTGTATTAATAAAGAGGTATCAACAATTACACTTTGTATTCCTGTGGTGCATTTATCCCTGAAACGCTTTCATAGCTATTGCATTGAGGTAATTGTGATGGGGCAATTATACTAACCTCCGACTGACAAAAGGCATGGTTTGGCTTATTTCGCTGTTACCTTGAACAAACCACTAGACTTTAATTTTCCCACCAATAAAATAAGTAGGTTGGGCTTATCTTTTAACTCTCTTACAGCTTTGAAACTTGCTTAATTTTTATCCTCACACTAATAAGGAAAGCAGGATCAAAGGATGACATTGAGAAAGGATAAGGGAGTTGTACAAAGTCACAGGACCAGTTAAGGTCATATCCAGAGTGAGAGTTCCAGTTGCCATCTCTGCATTCCTTCCACTGCCACACACTGCTCAGTGAGCCTGCCCATGACCCTCTTCTGAACAGGACATGTGCTCATCACCTACACAATTGCTGAATTTCTGCTAGAGTGGCGGAAGAAAAAAAATACACATAGCCCTGAGCTTATGATTCTAAGATACTTGGAATTTTATTTTAGCATCTAAAAATGCCCAGTACATGAGCCTAGAAGGAAAAAAAAATTCCTTGAGAAAATAGATTTACCATAACTGATTTAATATTAATATTCACCTTTTATGGATCCTTAATAAGGTGTGCTCAATATCTACCAACATTCTCTCCCTCGAGAATAATTTTTGTTTTAAAAAAGGTCTGTTTATTGAGAACTGGAGAGTAGCCACAGGGAAACAGAGTGCAGCTGAGGTTTCATGCCCCTTCTTACTTCACCCGATGGGTTCTGGCTGTTTGGATCTAGAAAGTGGTGCAGCAACACAGAAAGAATACAGATTGTAGGATTAGAGCCACTTGAATTTTAATACCGGCTCTGTCGTTTAACAACTTGGGATTTTGAGGAATTAGATTTCAATGCCTTCACCTGCAAAACAAGATCATCATTTCTACTCTTGAAGGCAAGAAGAGAAAAATAGCCTTCTCCTCCAATATTTTATGATGAAATGATTTAAAATATATAAAAAAGTTGAGAGAATTACACAGTGAAAGCCCATGTCCCTCCACATAGGTTCTATAATTAAAATTTGGTCATATTTGCTTTTTATCAGCTACCTATGCATCTTTACATTCCTCTATCCTTTAATCAATCTATTTTATTTTTTGATCCATTTCAGTTCATTGCAAAATGTCAATATAATTTATCACTAAACACTTCAACATGCATGAGATGGTCTTCAAAATCTTTATAGTATTTTATAAACAAAATTAACATACAGTGAAATATATAAAATTTAAATGTACTCAGTAAGCTTTTACAAATATGTACACCTGTATAACACAAACCTCCAAGAAGATAAAGAACATTACCATCACCCACAAAATTCCCTCATGCCCCTTCCTGGTCAATCCCTGTGCCTATCCCTCCTGTTCTGGTATATTTTTATCATAAATTAGTTTTTCCTGTTCAGGGACTTGATATAAATGGAACAATACAGTATGTATTCTTCTGTGTAAGGTTTTTCTCACAGCATAAAGGTTTTCAGTATTCATCTATGTTACATGATTCTTTTTTTATGGCTGGAAAGTATTCCATTTATAAACCTCACAATTTATCTACACCCCTCTTGATGCACACAAGGGATATTTCCACTTATGGCTACTCTAAATAAAGCTTCTCTGAACATTCTTGTGCAAGCCTTTCTGTGGACATGTTTTTCTCTTTGAAAAATACATAGAAATTGTAGAATCCAGGGTACATATGTTTAGTTTTATAAGAAATTACCAGATTTTGTCCAAAGTGGTCACACAATTGTACATGGCCACCAATAATTTTATTAAGTTAATTTTCTAGGTCTATGATTCATTTCAGTGTGTGTGTGTGTGTGTGTGTGTGTGTGTGTGTGAGAGAGAATTATATAGGGTAGGACTTGATGTTCTAGGATTTTACAGGATTATTTTCTAAAATTAATTTTTTCTCTCCACCGAAGTGCTTTGGCATTTATGTTGGGAATCAGCCGACTGTACAAGGCTGGTCTATTTCTGAGCTCAATTCTGTTCCATGGATCTATTTGTTTCTGTAGGTGAAGGTATCACAAAGTCTTGATTACTTTAGTTTTAGATAAAGTCATAATCAGAATTTTTTCTTTTTTAAGGTTGCTTTGGATATTCTAGGACCATTGCACTTTGTCATGAGTTTTAGAGTCAGTTTATCTTTCTACATAATGAACAAACAAAGAAGTTTAGTGGGACTTTGGCTGGGATTAGATTAAATCCATACATCAATCTGAAAATAAATGATGTCTGAACATAATTTTTAGCCAATAAACATGCATCTCTTCTTCTATATGTGAGTCTTCCTTAATTACTTTCAGTAATGTTTTATATTTTTCAGTGGTGATGTTTTACTCATTTTGCTAAAGTTATTCCTAAGTATTTGTATTTATATTTATATTTAATCATGGAATTTTAAAAAATATTTTTCCAATTCTTTGTATTAATAGGTAAAAATACACTTAAGTTTGTATATTAACACTATAACCTGAAACCTTGTTAAATTCATTAGTCCTCACAGTTGTTTTGTAGGTTCTTTAGGTTATTCTGTGCCATTGACCATGTCATCTGTAGAGTGTTTTACTGCTTCCTTTTCAATCTATATTTCATTTCTTTTTCTTCTCTTCTTGTACTAGGAGGACCTCTAAAACAATAATAAATAAAGGACACTCTTGGTAGACACTCTTGCTTAATTATCAATCTTAGGGTGAAAATATTCAATACTTTGCCATTAAGTATGATGTTAGCTGTAACATTTTTCACAGATTCACTCTGTCACACTAAAGTTTCCTACCACCCTTAACTTTGCTTTAAGTTTTATTATAAATGGATGCCCCACTCTGTCAAGTGATTTTCCTGCATGTATTGAAATCATCATATGATTTTTCTCCTTCATTCAGTGGTTCTGGTGAATTACACAAATTAATTTTCAAATGAGTAACTTTGCATTCTAGGAATAAACCCAACTTGTTTGCGATGTATTATCATTTTTATGCATTGCTGCTTTCTATTTCATAGTACTTTGTTAAGATCTATATTCTTAAAAATTCTTTTTTATGTGTCTTTGGCATCAGGATTATGATGGCTACATTAAATGTGTTCTTACCTCCTCTATTTCCTAAATGATTTTGAGTAAGATTAGCATTACTGCTTTCTTAACTGTTTGATAGAATTCACTAGTGAAACTATGTGGGCCACAGCTACCTTTTGATAATTACTGTGTCCCAGGTACCATGTAAATAAAATATTTTACTTGCATTATCTCTCTTATTTATAACAATACTTCAAATAACATAATACCTCAATTTATGTCAAAATTGAGTATTGGCAGAGATTAAGCAGAATACCCACGTGAATGTAGCTAATATGTCAGATATAAACATCCAGGTATGTTTAGCTCTAGAGTTTTCACAATACCACAGAAAGTCATGGTAAGTTGTAAGTTGTACAGATAAATAGCACTTAAGAAACCACTGTAATAAAATGTGCGGGTCACAGTTACTCTTTCAAGACAAGAGGTTATTTGTCTAAATTGTATTAGAGTCAAAGTCCAATTTCAGACATGTGACTAATCTAAATCTTAAAAGAAGGCACTTAGTGAATGAAGTTATTTACACTTAATATATTACCATAGATTAGAAAATATTCACTCCATCCTGTTTTTGTTTTAACATTTGATTATGCATTTTTGTTTATCTTATTTAACAAGTATGCTAAGAAAGTCACCTACTCCTTCACTAGAAGTTCTCTATCATAGAAAGGGCATGAAAAGATTATTTACAATGCATTAGACAGTGCAGTGCGCTAATTGGGAAATAAAAGTACCTTATTAAAAAGTCACATTTGTGCAGCACAAATTGCCAAAAAAAGTAACATTTTTATTTGATCTGATACTAAAAACAAATACCGAAGATTTTGGGTTCTTTATAGACCCATAGTAACCCAAAAGAGGTAGATCAAATTTGTTTCTCAAGATGGGATATTTCATTGCCTAATGGGTTTAGGGCATGAGTCAGACAAAACAAAACAAACGCCTATGATACTGGCATACAGGCAAAGTGATTGTGCATTGATTTTGATATGTGAGAGCATACAGGAACTTGATCCCAGTACACATTTTCTAATATCATTTCTTTCATTTGAATTTACCAAATAAGCAAAAAAGACCTAGCTAGCTACCTAGTCTTTCTTTTAGCCACTAAACTTTATCCATTCGTTTTTCTCATTCATCTCATAAATGTGAATTAAGAATGCTACAAATTACTCAGCATGCATGGCTAGGGAAAAAATTAGGTTGACCGAGTACAGTGTATCCAGCTGTTTATAACTTCATTTTTTCCAATAAACTTAACTGGTATCAGTATATGTAAAATTTCAACACTTCCAGCTAGGAAATACTTCACAGAAAAAAAATGCTTTCTTTGGAGTTTACAAATACCATTTGGTCTAAATTTTCAGCAAGGGTTTGTCTAGTTAGATTATGAGATTTTTCCTGGAGAGCAACAGCAAGAGAATGTCTCCCATGCTGTCAGAAAAGGAGAATTATATTTTTGTTCCTTGGAAGAAACATATAATGTAATAGGCAACATATCAAGTGGGTGGGGAGCCATTAGCTCACAGAAACCTCCAGAGAGATCGCTAAGAAAAAAAGGATTCTGAATAAGACATTACACTAGTACATTTGCTTTCAAAAAACAGTTCAAAAAGAGAGATGGGGGCTGGGTTATACAGGGGCAGGACTCACACTGAAAGTTCCTGATGAGACAGCGAGTGACTGTGAAGGTCTGAGGACTGAAATTAGGAGTTATTCATGGGAAACTGAGTTTCAAGGATTGGAAAGACTAATTGCAAAATATGAGCACAGAGAGTGAAGGCAGGATCAACACTGAGACTGCAAATATGTAAGTTAGGAGCTGGTTCAGAAAGAGAACAGGAATAAAGGAAGAACATCTTGGATGATTTCTGCGAGCCTTTTCTGCTTGAATTTCTCATCTGTCAGATGGGTGCGTTCATGAGGTGTCGAAATGGCTTAAAAAGCTAAAAGCAAGACAGGTCAAGAGTCATCTCTTAACCTACATTAGACCCATTACCCTGTAATATTCTATCCCTTGATTAATTTATTGAATGCACATTTTTGAGCAGCTCAAAGGCTTTTAATCTACAGACATTATTTTAGATAAGTCTGATATTTAAAAAAAATTTGTTTAAAAACTACTAAGTTTTAAGCTAATAATGCCCCGATGTATGTCATTTTCACAAGTCTTCACTGGAGGACTGTGTTATATTTCAAACTCAATGCATATGAATGACTTGATTTGTAAAGTATTTTTTAGGTATCATCACACATGGAGGTAGTTAGTGTGGTGATTAAGAGCAGAAACTGGGGAGTCAGGCTGTGTGGGCTCAAATCCTAGCTTCACCAGTCACCAGCATGTGACCTTGGGCAAGTGATGAAAGCTTTCTGGAATCAGTTTCCTCCACTGTACAATGGGTGAAAGAGTTATCTAGCTCACAGGGTTGTTCTGAGAATGAGTTTTATATAAAGCATTTTAGAATAGTGCGTGACTAGAGGCGGTGATACCTAAGAGTTGTTGTTATACTATGAGAATATAAATAATACTGATTTTTTTTTCAAAAATGTTCTATTTCAAAAAATAACAAAAGTAGGTGGCCCCATCCATCTCAGCTTCTTTCTGCCAAACACCTTTCTTAAAGAAAGTGAAATTACCTGGCCTAAGGTCAAATTTAATGATGAAGACTGCATCTCCAAATCCACAAGGACTTGGAAAAGGAACGATCTCTTTGTAACTTACTGTTACTAGAGTGGCCCCCCGCTTATCTGCGGTTTTGCTTTCCACAGTGTTAGTTACCCGCACGGCCAACTGTGGTCTAAAAATATTAAATGGAAAATTCCAAAAATAAATAATTTATAAATTTAAAATTGCCTGCCATTCTGAGCACCTCAACTTTATCTCCTCACTTAGGCACTATATCATCTCACATCATCACAAGAAGAGTGAGTGTAGTACAATAAGATATTTTGAGAGAGATGATATACACATAACTTTTATAATAGTATATTTTTATAGTTGTTCTATTATTGATCTCTTACTATGCCTAAATTATCTTTATCATACGTATGGATGTATAGAAAAAAAAAACACCACAGTATGTATAGGATTCAGTACTACCCATGATTCTGGCATCCACTGTGAGTACTGGAACATGTCTGTCCATTGCTTCACTCTTGTGTTTCAATTGCCTGGTTGTCCCTGAAAATAACTACTGAGCAAGATATAACTGCTTATGCGTATACCTCAAAGATGCCCAGGCTGTATCCCCACATAGAATCGGAAGTGGTTACAGAACCTCTGGTAACTCATATTTTCCTAGCTTGTATCATCATCTCCTTCCTCAGATTCTATGGCCAATTCTCTCAGTAAGAATCCTGGTGAACACCACTGTGGGCACTCCCACAATGGCATAGGAACGCACAAGACGATGAAGCCAAAATGGTAGTCTCTGGCAAAGTGAGGAAGGATGCTGCTTTTCCTGGTCTCATAGGCCATAGGAAGAGCCTGTCATGGTGCTGCAAGTTTCTCACTCTCTCAGATTTTTCCATAAAACAGTTCTGTAGATTTTTATTTACAGCCTCCCTGCTGTTTCCCCAAACTCCCAAATTTTATGTTCTCATATGTCAATTAAATGTGATGTTAAGATTTAGGTGTTTTGTAGTATATATAAAACTGTTTCTTAAGCCAATGCCAGATAACTTTGTCACGGGGGAGATCAGTTATAGATAAGTAAACGTGTATAAATTTAAACTGTACAGAATGAATATTATAAAGCTGTATCTATAGGTTGGGCCTTCAGCAGCCTCCACCTCTGAGTTCTACATCACATTGAAATAACTGACGGAGTACACAGAAGATTCCCTTCAAAGGGGGAAAAGGTACAGTCCACACAGTTCAAAGTCTTACCAAATGACCTTGGAATTAGTTGTTGAGCTATGGGGGAAAGAGGGGATTAGAGATAGCCAAAGAAGTTAACTTTTGCTGCTTTAATGTTATAAGCAGTTATCCATAAGCATATTGAGAAATTTAAAAGGAGAAAATAAGATTTAGGAAAAGGGAACTGAAATGAATATTAGAAGTACTCCTTATATCATACTTTGTTATTAATCGTTGCTGATAAACCTATGGGCAGCAATAAGAGCTTGGATTCCAACATTTCTAAAGTGGTCCATATCTATAATCTTTCAAGGAAAAAGTAAATTTCACATATTAGCTTAAAAATTATTGCTAGGTTATCAGAGTTGTTAGTCTTTCAAAGAAGGATATTTATCAGTTGGAAAGGCCAAGTTCTGAACCTCCTTCTACACCTACATGGCTGCACTATCCAATGACGGCTGCTAGCCACATGTGACTATGGAGTGTTCAGAACGTGACGAGTCCAAACTATGAAATTCACATTGGAATTTGAAGACTTCATATGAATAAAGAATGTAAAATATCTTGGTAATTTTTATAATGATTACAAATTAAATTGATAATATTTGGATATATTGGTTAAAATAGAACATTATTAATGTTAATTTAATGTGTTTTCCTTTATATTTTTCATGTGGCTAGTAGAAAGTTTCAACTTCTTGAGGTGGTTTCCATTGGAGGTCCACACTAAGTTTCTCTTGGACAGCACTGGGATGAACTAATCAGAAGAGAGAGTGGGGAATAAAGATCTTAGAGCAAGCAGGCTCAGAATACTTACTACGAGGAGTTACTACAGAAAGAACAGTCCTTGTCCAGGGCATCTCATTCCTCAAAGTGATAGAGAAACCTTGATGGAGAGAACCTATATACTCCTAGCTTTCCTTTTAGTAGACAAGTCTTTTTAAATCATCAATAGACATTTATGAAAGTATATCCATAGCTTTGATGTGACAACAGATGAGTTATACAAAGAGGGCGTATGCAAAAAATTATCAATTGATGGTAGCTTGTATTGGGTGTGGTATAGGAGAAAACTGATAGTCACAATTGTCACCTCTTTCTAGCCACTTGACGAATGGCCTTTCAGTGATTGGCAAACTACGGCATGTAAAACAAATCCAGTTACCACCTGAATTTTTAAATAGTTTTATTGGAACACAGCTATGGCCATTTGTTTACATATTGTCTATGGCTGCTATTTGCACTAAACTATATTTTAAAAAAAGTCTATAATCAACACTAAAATAAGAATAATCTTTTTAAATTAGATGTCTTTTCTCTGCTTAAAATTCTCCAATGGCTTCCCATCTTACTTAGAATAAAAGAAAATAAAAGTCAGAGTCCTCCCCACACCCTGACCTCACAGCAATCAGCTCCTTGCTCTTCTTGCTATTCTTAGAATGTACCAAACTCTGGCCTCAAGTCTTTGTCCTCACCGCTCTCCCTACCTAAAAGGCTCTTCCTCTGAGGATCTACCAAATCCCCTCCCTCACCTCCTTCAGGTTTTGTGCATATGCCAGTGACCTCCGGATATAAATGAGTTACCCCCTTCTCTTCCTGCTTTATATTTCTGTACAGCATTATCATTAACTGACCCAATGATTATTTCACATCAGTGTCCACTCTTTTTTCTCCAACTAGAAAGAAGCTCCAAGAGGTCATGTATTTTTTTGTTTTCTTACTGCTGAATCCTTAGCATCTAGAATGATAACTGGCCAATGCATACATAAAAGAGTGACCAAGGAATTCATTATTATTATAACTGCATATGAGGTGGTGAGATGTAGGCAAGATGCGAGTCCTGCCCTAAGTGGTAAGAAATTTAATCAAATAATTAAAAATATATACATGGACATAAAGTAATAAGACAAATGGAAATAACTATATGTCCTTCCTTCCATCTGCCCATACATCCATCCTTCCTTCATCTATCCTCATGTATCTGTCCCTCAACCTAACCATATACCTACCCAGTAGCAGAAACATTTATAATATTAGGAGAAGCATGATGGGCTAAGTACCTAGACCCAGCTATGATTAATGTTGAAATGCTTTTCAAAACTTTGTTGTACAAAGAGTAGTAAAACAATTTTCCACACTGGGATACTGGAGGAAGAAGGATGTTTCAGAATTTATGATGGCCTAGGCCAATGTTCTTCAAAATCTGTTCAGCAGATATTTTTCTAAAAAGGATTTTATAGAAGTCCAATATATAATTTAAAAGAGCTGATTAAAGTCTTCTCTTTTTGAGAAGCCCAAAGAACTGTTATCTTCTCCTTCTTTTACCTCCCTCCCCCATAGTATCAGAAGCGTCTTTGCACTTAAGACTATTTGAAAGTGACCAACTTCTAAAAATAGGATCTCAGTGTTCTTATTGTTTTCATAATTAAAAAAAAAATTACAAAACATTGGAAAAATTCAGAAAGCAAGAATTGGGAATCTGGCTTTGTATAAAAGACTCTGCCTCATCGCAGACATCACAGTGATGTAACAGACTCCTATACTAATAAAGAGACATCCATTCTCAGCTCAGCTGCACTCCTAGCCTCGCCTTGGCCATTTGTCATTTGTCTTTTTTTTTTTTTTAATTAAATGGCAGCCAAGATAAATGAAAATGTAGACACCAGCAGCAGTAACCCGATAAAGATCCAGATACTAGTGCCGCTGACAGAGCAGATAGAGAGCCAGGAATGAAAATGAGCTCTTCATTCAGTTCTGACCATAAGGAATGCTCCCAGAACTATCCTTATATAATTTTCCTTCCTGTTTTTCACTTCCCATTGCTAATATTTAGACATATGCTTCTGAGAGAAAAGAGAAGTCCACTTTTCTATTGAACACTTTAGTTGGCTTATCATAATTTGAGCCCACTTGAAGAGTGATAAATCATTCTTATAATCATCAATAGGGAAAAAAAGCAGTCGTGCAATTTATCAACATCATCCTACAAATACTGTGACATAAAGTGACATGTTCTACAGAAACACATTTATACAAAATTTTGAGGCCCTATATTATTTGATAGTTTTAATCAAAGAAATCCAAAGATAGTGATACAGATTTTCGCACATTTATAGTATAACTGAACAAATAATTCTATTTTTTTAATTTAAAAAGTCCAATTGAATTCAATTTGTCTCCATGATTCTCATGGTCTGTACCACATGCCTTCTGCCAGAGGGTGCTTTAGGAACCAAGAGCATTATATTCGATTATACTTTCACCTTGGGCTTTGATTACCTACATGCTTAAGGCATTTCTACTGGGTCAAAAGAAAGAGCTATTTTTCTTTCTCTTAAATGTGAAACAAGGTATGATAGAAATTTAAGTATTACAGCATAATATGAAACTACCAACACTCAACAACGACAGAGTAGTTATCCTACTATTCTAGCTATAACCTAGTGTCTCATCCTAAAACTCCTATCAAATAGCTTTACTCTAAATATCAATTAATACACATTTATATTTTCAGACATATTTTTATTGATGGGAAACTGACTAACATAATGACTAATTCTAAATAGTACAATATTTCTTCTTGAGTCTACTTGAGCCAAAATATACTGACAGCCAAATTTTAAAACTAAAAAAACAATTTTAGGGATGGAAACTTAGATATACTAAGTAGGGCCAATTATTGTTCTCTTTGAATGAAATTGTCAGTCTTTGTATATTTTTGTAGAGAGCTCTCAAAACAGAAGTAACACCATGATGAGCTGATTCAATTAAGTCTCAATCTGATGCCAGATTCAGAATCTGAGTCCTTAAACATGGTCCTCCCATTCCAAATCAAGACAGCCTTTGAACAAGACACAGAAATCAGTGTTCAGGAAAAAGTTCAAGAGTACAAACAAATGCCCTCTGCTCCCCAGTTCAAGTCCTAATTCAACAAAAGCCGCATTCACATTCCCCACCATCTAAGAATAGGTGGCCTTGATGTAATAAAAGTACCAGCACCTTGTCTCTGACCAATAGTAAATGAAATATACAACCAGCCACTTCAGGAAATAATCCCACATCATCTTAATACTGAGTAGAAGATGTGTAGAAAATATTTAGGCGTAGGTTGGACTGAATATATTCTTCTATCAGTACTGTTGAGAGTAAGACTGAAGAAGTGAAAGGAGAGAAAATAGATGAGGGAGCTAGCTGAGATAGAGGAAGGGGAGGAGGGGGAGGGAGAGGAAGAGGAAAAGAAAACGTCTTTAGCATATAAATATACTATGATTTACTCATACACGTCAATGAATAACAAAAGGTAGTAGAATAGTAATAAGTCAAGCTAAATAATAAAACGTCACTTGTCACACATACTAAGTTACTCAGTTTATTTTTTGTTTTTTGTTTTTTAATTCCAACACCCATTGCTAGTTAGAGTTTGGTAAATTTCAACCTGTGATAGATGATAGATGGTTCTATAAATGGAATATGAACATATATGTCAAACACAATAGCCTTAATCCAACAATTTGACTTTCTGTATCTCTCAATAGATTAAAAAAAAATCTGTAATATAGAAAAAATTATGGGTACAAAGGACTTCACCTTAGTCTAAAAAAAAACTAAAAAAAAAAACCTGTTTTAAAACTCCATACTACATTGTCTGGCACTATGGAGTTTAATTTCTGTATTCTTAAAATTCTTCTGCTTTTGTCTTTTCTTTTAATTGGACCATAAACTCCTTGAGGGAAATAACTATGTTTTCTCACTCACTCTGAATATTGCTGCTGTTCGGTATATAATATTAGTAAGGTAAAAGTCAAAATCGATAGCCAATGAGCAACTCATATTGCTTCCCTAAGTCGTTATTATGGAACTGGATGGTAATTCTAGCTAGATGTCTTTTTGAATATCCACAGGGAATTTTGATTTTATAATGAAGATCTTCATGATAGATGAATTCCTGGTGGAATACTGGTGCTTTATACCACTGCTTTAATGTATTTCAAAATATATTCCCCCCCAAATGAAAGAACAAGTTATTAAAAAAAAAAAAGTATTACTAAAAAACACTAAGGAAAGTGTTCAAAGACAGAGCCAAAATCTCCCACGACATAAGACCAGAAAGAGAAAGATGAAAAATGTGAAGGAAAGATAAGAAATGTGGAAGATCAAATCAGAGGACCCAACGGCTGACTGACAGGAGTTCTATTAAGAAAGAACAGAGAAAACCTAAGAAAAATATATCAAAATAATAAAAGAAAATGTCCCAGGGCCAATGGGAGATGTAGTTTCCAGAGTATTCCAAGCACCATTCACATTTAATAAGACTCAAACATCATGACGAAATTTGAGAACACCAAGATTAAAAGAGATCCCAAAAGTTTAATGAAAGAAAACAACAACGAACCTAGAAAGAAAATTCAAGTTTTTAAAAAGCTTGTATTTCTTCTCCCATCAAGAAAAAGCAAAGATCAAATACTTCAGGGTTAACAAATTGTATAAGAAAGTTATAAGCCAAGTTTGAAGCAAACTGAATGTTGTATGGTTTCAATGAGTTGCTAGAATTAGGTAAGAAGTCTGCATTTGACCCCTTTCATAGAGAGGCACAGGGATCATGGAATTGGAAGAGAATATAATCAGAGCATTTTAATTGGCCCTGTAATGAACATTATTTGCATAAATATAGCACAAGCACTGGTTACTAGTTTTCAATTTTTAGTATCCACCTGAATACATAACATGAGAGACTTCATAATAATTACAGAATAGAATTGTTAACAACTTTAGCAATGTAAAAATAAATGTATAGTTTATACAGATTGGAAAGTAGAAGGGTACAGAGAGTTAAAGAAAAGAATAAGCTGTCAGTATCTTCATCTCATGAAGTAGATCTTGAAGTATAATGAAGTTACCTGAAGAAATCATAAGAGTTCTGTTTTTAAATGATACACACATTTAAAAATTTGCACTGAGGAAAAATACAGGACACAGAGACATTTCTGTCAATTAGGATTGGTGCCAGCATTGTGTTTGGTTTTCTTTCTGTTTGAAATTGATTCAAAGTCCCTATATTAGTAATTGACCATTAAAAATCAAGCAAAAAGGGGGGGGGAATCACATGTAATATGTCAGTCCAGTTTATGGAAGGCATTACCAGAAACACATGAAATACCTTTTGGGGATACCCTGTGTAGGAGACAAGACACTGTGGCATTTAATTTGCAGGCCTGATAATTTTCATCTGAATAGTATATCACACAGCGATTTCTGAAGATCATGAAGGCCCATTTTGGCATGAATGCATTTTTAGAGTGCCTCTGTACTCAACATGTACTTTCTCATTTTGAATTATAAGGAAACCAATGCAATGGCTCTTCCAGGGGGACCTCCTCAAAATGCTGGCTTGGTGGAAAGAGAACAGTTTTCAAACAGTACTGTCTGGTCAACTGAAAGAGTTGTTTGCAAGCTCTTTTTGTTCTACAATTTTAAAACTGTCTTCTACTTCCACCTACCTATAATTTTGTAGGGCTTTTCTTCCAAAATTGAGGCCACTTTATAACTATTATCTTCATTATCCTTGCATGAAGAAATCACTTTGCAATTCCATGAAAAGTGGAAAAGTGAGCACCATTAATCTCATTTTTTATTTTGATTTTTTAAATTTTTTTATTATGGTGATATTGGTTAACAAAATCCAGTAAGTTTCAGGTGTACAATTTAGCAGCTAGGTATATACATACACATACACACACACACAGAGCATTGTGTATTCAACTCCCATAGTTAGATTTTTTTCTGTCACCACATATTTGACCCCTTTTACCCCAACTACTTCCCCCCTCCTTTTTAAAAGGACAAACACGTATAGAAGTTAAAGAGTATCACAATGAAGTAGCATCAAAATTCTTATCTTCTGATTTCCTAGACAGCTTCCTTTTGAGCCATAACAATGTTATCACATGGCATTTTAATGATATTAGTGTAGGAGTTTACAAATTCAGACAGGAATAGTTACACACAACCCAGAGTACATGGTCAAAATGGATTTCCAGCATCGTATCTTAAAACTGTTTCTCAAAAATTTTTTTCATAAACTTCCTGAGTATATCATGAACTCATATAAATGCAAGAGGAAAGTAAATTTACACAGGATAAGAAAGAATAATTTTAGTAGTGAAAGTACATAATGAGTAATTAAAAATAATCCTAAATTCAAGTTTTAGGATTTCCTGAATAATATGCCCTTTTTAAAACTGTGAAGGTTACAAAAATTTCAAGGGAAAACAATAAAACCCGAGTGAATAATTTTTTTTCTTTAGGGGGAAAAATTTATTGTAAACAGAATTGTGAGGGAGAGAAGAACAAAAGGGGATTGAGAAAAGTGCTATTAGGGAGGCTCCTTCACTAATTAAGCATGAAGTCACCTTCAGTGTGGTCCCCATAGCTGGTCCTGTCTATCCAAAAGTCAAGAGTGCCCTGGAGGAGTATGTCCTCCCTGAAAATGAGCCAACTTGCCCATGTAGAAAGTACAGCCTGGGAACTCTCCCCAAGAGAATAGAGCTTTGCTTACATTCCTACCAGCGAGCAGACGGGAAGCATTCTCAGCCTGACAAAGAGGCAAGCAGAAGCCAAGGCTAAAAGTAGATTGCATTTCTGAAGTTCTAACATTGAAAGAACGGAAACCATATGGGGATTACTTTATTATTCAACTGAAGCCTTCAGGTGGCTTTAAATTAAAAAGAATATTGTCAGCCACATCCCTGGGCCCTGTTTTTCCTTTTTCCATCCCCTCCTCCTCTTTTCGAATGTTACAAGCTCTGTGATTTAGTAATGGAAATACCCTAAATATAAATTAAGCATTATGTCCACCCAAGAAGTTCTTCTTGGCACTCAACCAGTAGTTTGGCATTAAAATCTCTCATATGAGTCTTGGGAGAGTAAGTTAACATTTAACGCATGCATGTGTGTATGTGTATATACACTTTGATTTTTCCTTCTTTAGAATTATTCTCCATTATGTAAAGATATTTGTTGAAAATATACATGCAGTGTTAGAAGGGATGTAATCGCCTTGAAAAAACATAGCAACTATAACTGAAATGTAGGGTACACCTCTAACAAATGACAGCCAGTTTTTGTGTAACAGCAACTACAAGATTTCCTACCGCTGCCACCATCACAACCGTGAATATTCCCGCCACAGCACAAACATCTAGGCCTTAATTCCTGCAATTCTAAAGAGATAATAATACTGACTGTATTAGCCAGGACAGGCTGATAATGCTACAGCAACACGATCACCACCAAAACCCCAGTGACTCATAATCACTGAAGCTTACTTCTTGCTCACTCTACGTGTCCGACCTGGGTCAGGAGATCTTTCCACCAGGGCCGCTAAAAGACCAGACTCTGCAGTCTTCATCTCACCGTATATTTCTACTAAGGTAGGTGGGAGGGATAAAGCAAATTCCACAGTGACTCAATCAATCTGGGAAGCAACACATGTGACCTCCGCTCACGTTTCATGGACCAAAGCAAGTCATATGGTCATGCCTAACCACAAAGGGGGAAAGGAAGTGTGACTTTCCTGTGTCCCCAAGGAGGGCAGCTGATACATTTGGGAGCATCCTTGATGACCACAGGAGTCTTACAAAGGCTTTAAAGGACAACAAAAAAACTTCCAGTGTCCATAAAGATGATTATTTGATTCTTGAGGTTCATAAATCTCCCTTTACTCTTACTTATAGTCCAAGCTCCTAGGACAGGGAACTCAATGTTGGTTTGACAAAAGAATAGAAAGAGACTAGACGATATATCTGATAGTTCCTACTTCTTTACATCCCAGAGTTAATTTGACAAGTTAAGTAAAAAATTTCTTTCTGCTGTAAATAACAGAGATAACAGAAGAAATGAATGAATGATGCCATCTATGCGCTTCGAGTGTGTCCTAAGTTCTCTATAGGTCAGAAAAGGGTGGGCAGAGCTTTAAGTAAACTTGTTAAGACAGGAACTCACAAAGATATAAGGAAAGAATCTCCTTGCTAGTCCTTTAAAAAGGACCAAGAAAAGACTTCATCACTTACCTACCCTTAATGCAGAGGCAAATTTTCTCACCATTAAGCACTCAGGGTCAGAATATTCCATTTTAATATGAATAAGTCTCTCTTCACTTAGTACATATAAAACAGCAAAAGAACTTTTGCATAAATCTGCTTTCCCAAGAAACAGTCCAAAAATGTGTTATCTAAGAGAGAAGCTGAAGGTCAAGTGAGAAAGAATACATATAAGTGGAACCTTATTTTCTCTAGTTCAGAAACACTCCCTAGCATTCCTTCTCTGGTACATTAACCCTGCCCTATACTCTGAACTTTTAAATGGGAAGAGTAAAAGAAACTTATTGGAAGGAGACTCAGGAGGCTTTTAGTAATGTTAGAATACTGCTTACTGTTTACTAGATACACGGAGAGACTTAAATAAAAAATTCAGGCCAAATTGTATCTGTACAAGAAACCAGCTGTTCCTACTTATTCCAACCAACACAGTTACACAGGACTCCAGGCTCTATTATCTAGGCTCAGTGAACTACTCTAGCAACAATTGCAGGGGCTTTGAAGCATTTCAGGTTGCAGAATAAGGTCCTCATTTTACACAGAAGTGCTGAGACAGTTTACTCTAAGAACTCCAAATTCTACCTAAAAGCCATCAAAGCTGAACAAGGAAAAAAAAATGTAGGCTCAGCTCCCAAAGTACTTTTCTTTTCCCCGTCAGCCCAAGACTAGGCAGCACCCCTCACCCCCTACTGCCACGTCTCTGTGCTCATCCTTGATGACTGACACCATCCCTTGAAATAGGACCAAATGCTAATGATCCCAATTTAGCATAGTCTTTCAGTGGTAACGCTTGAATGAATTCATCTACATCCATTCTAAAGTGCCTGTGAGTATAGTCATCTCACTTGAAAGTTCTGTGATAACTCATTTTTTATTTTTTGATCATCATCGATAAATGACAGAACTATATAACTATGAAGAAGAGGCTCTAAAGACTACTGGCTTTTAAGTACTAAAGAGGACTAGTGGAAAAGCAACAACTATGGTAACAGTTATTTGACATTTTATAATGAGTGTTTTATAATTACTACATTCTGTGCTAAGAACTTTATAATTTCATTTGAACCTTAAAACAACCCTATGAACTATGCCTACTTACTTCCTGCCAAAAAGGATAGCATGAAAAAGGTGGAAAAAGAGTAACTTTACAGTGAAGAAAACTGGCAAACATGACCTCTGTCAGGTCATCAATGTTAACATCAACAGTGATAAGCCATGTAGACAGTATATATTCCAGATTATGATATGCCGAGAATGGTGAGTCACTTTTGAGGTCTTCCTCTCAAACAACCATGACCTAGTCTAAGTACAAGAAAAACATCCGACAAATCACAGATGAAGGACGGTCTACAAAATACTGACCAGTATTCTTCACGGTCATCATCAGAAACAAGTCTGAGAAACTGTCACAGATCAGAGGAGTCAAAGAAGACATTACAACTAAATGTATGTGATATGGATTCCAGGATGAGACCCTGGAACACAGAACGGACATTAGGGGGAAACTAGTGAAGTCCAAATAAACTTGAGTTTAGTTACTAATCAAGTACCAATGTTGGCTCCTTAGTTTTGGCAAACATACCATAGTGAGGGAATGTGGTCAACAATGAGGAAAAACAGGTGAAAGGCATATGAATATACCTTTCCCATCTTCATAACTTTTCTGTTAATCTGAAACTATTCTAAAATGTTTATTCAAAAAAAAAAATCTCTGGGTGTGATGTTTTACTTTCTTTCTAGAAATGAAAAAGTATAGGCTAAACGATCTCCCAAAATTACAAGCTAAAAAAGTGCAAAAGGACGTGGTCAGATATATCCATTTCACATTTAAGCAACCAGTGGAATAGGGCTGTAAGGTAAGTCCTTGCATAACATTTATGAAAATAATTTTGTCAGATACATGCTGAGAAACTTAAACTAAAGGAATTTATTTCACTTACATTTCTCATAATAATGCGCTTTTATTACAGTGCACACTTTTACATAAAGGGGTCATAACATTACATTCTAAATATTTCATCTTTATTTCCATTACAAATTTCAATTACTTGGGTGATGCCATACGACATCATCACATTTACATAAAACTAGCTTAAGATTTTGCCAAAATGTTGATGTTTCAACATTTCATAAGAGAGAAAGCATTACCTAGTGAAGACATTTCACTTCATAATGCCCTATCTTTCAACCGAGTTCACTTGTTACCACCCACATCTTCTCTTCAGATGCTGGATATTTTGGTGCTGGTGAGCTCAGCCTGCTGCTTGAACAGGATGAGGGGGTTACAGGCTAGGGTGCCCTTCGAAAGGAAATGACACCAACAAAAGGGAAAACGAGCATACATTTTGGGTTTCTTCAGATCCTGAGAGATATAATATCAACTGTGGCTGCTCCAAAAACCTAAAGAAAACTACATTCCTTCTGACATATAAATTCTAACACTGTTATCTACTAAAGTAGTGTTTCCCACAATGTGAAGCCAGCCTCTCTGAGAAAACTCCGATATCCTTCCAGAAAAGCTCAAGCAGTCCAAGATATATTCTTTTTTTCCTTACGATTTGCCAAAATCAGACAGTACGATTCAACAAATATTTCTAAATACTGTACTTAATATATTGTTCCCTGTGAGAATATAAAGTGGAAGTGATCCAGCAAGAAAACAGGCTGCCTTCTGTGTGTGATAAGATTAGCTTGCCTAAAGACACGTTTATCTTAATCTTATTCAATTTACAAGTATTTTTTAAGGGCTAGTGATTCCTTGAATTATTGATTTATTTTATCACTCTGGGCTTGTCTCAGGAATAGCTAAAACTCCCCCCACTCCCCTTAAACTTCAAACTATCCCAAGGCAATTAGTTAATGGCACTGTATCCATTTTAATAAGAGGAAAGGATGATGAAGAAAACAAAAAAAAGAGGAAGTGAATATGACACATTTTCCCACAATATCACAGCAAAATTGCAATAGAGTGACAGATGGGGCTAACTCTCCTGATTCACTGGACATGGAAATAGAACCAAATCTAAAGTTTAACTTCTTCCTTTCACCAATGGGAAAGAAATGAACCAAGTTCCAGAAGCCATAATCATTCCACACACACACACACACACACACACACACACACACTTGGCAACTTGGTACTCATCCAAGACAAACCCTTCTCAAGAATCTTTGCTATTTTTATAGCCTAACTCATGAAAAATCTTTTCATTTTGGAGCCCTGGGAGGTTTAGGCTGGAATTTTTAATTTCTAATCTCATACCAGTATGAGCGACCAAAGCAATGAGAGACCACATGGAAGTTACACTTCTGGGATCACTGTGGTGAGATAGAGACTGGACATCAGAAGAGTGGCCTTTGGGTAGATTCTTGGGGGCTCAGAAAAGCAGTTAATCCTCTAGATGAGTATCTCCAAGTCTGCCTGCATCCTGATCTTCCTCCAGTCAGACATCCCTAATCTAAACCTCCTATTTATATCCTCCACAGTCTCAACATTCCAGATGGATGGACGGATGCTGAATTCATCACGCTAATCTCCCACCCTTCAAATCCTGTCCTGACTCCCCAAAGGACACCTGCTGAACATTAAACCCAGATTGAGTTTCAAAGCCAATAACCTACAAAATAAGGAGAGGTCAGATTTTTCAAAGCACTTGCCGATAAGCTTTTTAGTGTCCTTTAAAGTTCTCATGAATGGTGTCAAGTTATCCCAATGATTTTCCTATCTGTTTTTGGCTCTCCAGACATCTGAAATTGCCAATTAACCACATGGTAGGAAAACTTTAACCATGTGAGACAGCATAGAGAAGATAAAACACATATGCAAAAATATGAAGTAAAATGTCACTTTTTAATCTTAGACAATCTTATGGACTACTCTAGATTGTCCATATTAGAGTTTTCATATTAGTATTATGAACTGTTAGAAAAGCCACATTCATCAGCATATCAAATAGAACTGATTCAGCCATTTGCCATGTGAAAAACACATAGCAACAAAACAGAGCCTTGTACAGTGCCTGACACACATATATTGTTGAATTAATCAATAGTCTTTGATATCTTCTGCTAAATAGTTATCTAGAAAAAAAAATAAAAAGCTCTTTCACTTCCTGGTCTTCAAAGATATTTCTAGATAGCTTCTATACTTATAATACTATTTCCATGACTGCCTTTGCTTTATTTAATATGCAGATAATATATACAAACAGAAAATTGTTAAGAAACAGATAGGCAAAATAAAGACATTGAATTACTCTTAAATCACCTGGAAATATTAACTTTCAGATTTCTATATAATCTTCCAACTATTTCCAATGCCTATACATTCATGTATGCATGCAACATGGGTATATTTTTTTAAATAGGATCACAGAAAAAAATCTATAACACTGTTTTAATGCCTCATTCGGTATTTTATTGTACATTTTTACTAATTTATTTAACTACCCAAAACTGTTTAGACATTTATAGCGAAGTACATCAAAAATAAGTTTGTGATGAAGCATTATTATAGTAAAATCTTTTTACACATATTTGATCATAGTCTTAGAATAAATATTCCTAGAAGCTATATGCCAGAACTATGAATAAGTACATTTTGTGGCTTTTAATCTTATACACAATTGACCCTTCATACAATGGGTATGAACTGGGTGAGTCCGCTTATACTTGAATTTTTTTCAATGAACATTGTAAATGTATTTTCTCTTATGATTTTCTTACAAGAATACAATATATTATTCATATACAAAATATGTGTTAATCAGCTGTTAATGTGACTGGTAGAACTTCCAACCAAGGGAAGGTTATTAGTAGGTAAGTTTTGGACTAGTCAAAAGTTATACACAAATTTTTGTCTGCACTGGGGATAGCGGTTCCTGACCCTCTCATTGTTCAAGGGTTAGCTCTATTGAAAAATAATCTTGATTTTTTTTTATGTGTATAAAAATTTTCTTCCTAAATAGTATGTTTTTTCCCATACCTGAAGGACACTAGATATATTTATTTTCAAACTTAGCCAGTTTTCATGGTTAAAAAGTGTAACTTCTTTTACTTTACATTGCTTACAGGAAAGGTGATAATCTACATATTAAAATATAAATAACGCATAACATTTTGAAGCATCGCCTCATTGTGGATATTTTTAACCAATAACCCGTACAAGTAGCTTTGGGGAACTAATAACAACTGTTTACAAGTACAATATATATTGAAGTCCTAGTGTTAAATGTTTCCCTTTTTTAAAAATCACTCAAAGCTTTCGCAGAAATTCCTAAAGCTCAATATATATTAGGATGTCTCAACTTAGGATGAGATATGTATGTGTGTGTGTTTTTTTATTAACACCTTCACCTTGTCAGACACTTAAGAAAGAATGTCTTAGCTGTTCATATTCTCTCTTTACCTCATGGCCCACTGAGTTTTGCTTTAAATGTGTATGTCTGCATGCATGCACCCATGCATATGTGTATACAAGTATGTAAGTATGCACATAGGCATATGACACATAAATGTATTTGTACACATACACACACACAAGACCAGACCTTGCACACTTCCCTAGTCTCCATAAATCAGCTACTGAGATGACATGAGCTAACTACACTTGCTCTGTCCCACAAGTATGACAGGCTTGTCTTGGCTGTCTGAGGAGTGAGCAGAGCTCCACACAGTCATCGTAACTGACATTTGTGGGCAAGATGCCGAGGTACACCTCAATCACGTGTGCCTGTTGGAGAGTGCTCACTCACACACCTGCTTCAACGGTGTGAGTTCAGCCTGTGGGTTTTCCTTGATTGATGTTGGTATAACTGCTTCACGTTCTCTGTGGGTGAAGGGAAGTGGGCTCTGCTCAAAGCAGTTGTGGTGCATTGCACTTCCACTTGATATTACACAAGGAGGAGCAAGTCACAGAGGTGGGCACATGCGCGTATGGGCTCTCCACATCCTCACTGATGGACTGAAAGGCACCCAATCTTAAAATAACAACAAAAAAAGACTCTGAAAACCAGGAAATAAGCAACGAAGGAAGCATCTGTCTCTTTCATTCTGAAAAAGCCTACCCATGAATCGCTCGCTCGCACACACGCACGCGCACGCGTGCGCACACACACACACACACCCTTTACTACCATCTCCAGAGGACCGCCGACTGTACTACCTCCAGGACCTCTTGAGACTTTTAATTTTTCTTAGTTAAGTGAATTTGTTTCTTGCTCAGACTATAATAGTATTCATGGAATCATTCTGACCCGCAAAAATTGGGGGAAAAATGCCTACTTGAGCAAACTTCACAACTTTCAACAAGGTTCAATCTAACCTAAGAACAGGTTGTGATAAATCATATCCAGATGGATAGGATTTCATCTTTTCACATCCATTTATTTTCAAAACAAACATTAAGTCTGTTAAGGTAAAAACCCAATTCTGGATCTCGTCTGCCATACACGTCCCCGGATGAATGATAAGACACCACTGGTTTTAAGCACCCTCAACTCACATTACGCTTACCTTTCAGTCTCCTCTACTATGAGATTTGACTCAATAACAATAATTTTAGGAAAAAAAACTGATTACAATGGAAATCCAAGCAGAAAATATCTGTATGTTTTGACAAAGCATATGCAAAAAAATTCACCAATTGGATGACAAAAACATTTCTGTCTCTTTAAACTATTCCATATACCCAGTCAGGGGACCTGTAGAAATTCTAGCAAAAAAAAAAAAAATGTAATAATTGTATTCAGTTGAAATATGTAAAACTGCCATTTTTGTACAATTGAAATACTGACAATTTCTTATGGATCAACCTAAATACTTCCTTAGATTTAAACACAAAATTCTTTTTTTTTTTTTTTGGACAAAATGTTGATAATATAGAGAATCTTTTTTACTTCGTCCTTCATTTTCACTTCCCCTCTTCATCTCCTTCCTTCTTTCTCTTCACTACCTCCTTCAACAGTTCCAGATGAAGGCAGGAACGAGAAGGGATTCTAAGTAATCACCTGGTACCACAATCTGGGTTTGGACCCAATTTTAAGGTCCAGAGGTAGATTTATACTTCAACTCACAAATTTTTTTTAAAGTAGGTCTCTAAAAATAACATTCTCTTCTCTCATGTCTTCTGTTCACTGTCATTATCCTGACAATGACATTTACTCATTCAAGGTAAGACGAAATTTGGAAACATAACTGGTTATATGTACCATGTGGTTATATGTACCATATGACCAAGCTAATCACAAATATCATTTGTCACCTTTTACATCAATCTTCTCTCAATGGTCTCAGAGCTGCCTTCACATTTTCTAGCCATCTTGCCTTCTTTCTAAGAAGCTTTTCACTGGAACTCATGAGACTTTTCCAGATACCTTCACAAAGTATAAGAAATTACTGAACTATTATCCTTTACCATTTTGAGACAAGAGTATGCATTTAAGTGAAATAGCCACCCATCGTTGCAGGAAGTAGAAAAATAGGCGGAAAAACCTGCATTTCTTAACCACATATATATAATAACCAGGAAGCCCCTGCCCCCAACTTGGTGTGGCAGCCAAATGTGCGCTGGAACCTTCTGATAGATGTCAAAGGTCAAACATGAGAGAGGAAAGATTCCAATTGAATGCAATGATGTAGTAAAAAGTTCTTTGAAATTTTAAAGAATCTGGAAGCACAAAGTGCTGATTAACTGCTGCATTCAGTAACAAAGCAAGCCTAACACAAACTAAATTTAACTCCGTTTCTAAGAAATATATTAACTGATGTAGTGTTCTCATTCCTGTATCTTTTTTTCTATGAAGATTCTGAGTATCTTCAGTCCAAAGGGTTATCATTATCCTGATTTTGAATGCCATTGGGATGAGGATGGGACGACAAACTTCATCAGTGCAGATCCAGAATTACAAAGTCATGACCCAGTCAAAAGAAAACCAAGTGTCTACCTGATAGAACTAAATTATAAGATTTTTCTCTTTTTAGATCATGCTTCCCTCAAGACCTCGGATTCTACTGTATTATTCCCTTAGAGACACTGTAAATTTTATAGTGCAAGACAAAAATAGAAATATGTGAGGCCACAAGTCCCCTCATTGTCCCAAGAAATAGAAGTATTTACCTAATTTTATAACATGGTCAATGTGACTTTAAAGAATTAGTATCAATTCACCTATGATACGTGGCAACTGAAAATGACAACATGGCTAATATATGTAGCAATCCTACTAGGTATATACATAGCTTTGTTTTAGGGTTGTCAAATATGCTAAGTCACTTAATATTTTTTCTAGCAACCATATGAGGTGAAGAACCAGATTCACATTTTACACATGAGGAAACTTAAGACTCAGGAAAGTAAGTAACTTTACCAAATTGGCAAAGTTGGTGGTGAAGCTAAAATTCAAACTCAGTTCTTCCTCATCCCCAAGGCTCTGTCTGTTCTGTGCTGCACTTCCCCTACAGAGGCCAATCAAGAAGTAACTGTGAGGGTGTGAGGTAAGGACTCTTGAAAAAGCCCTGCCTTACCTACTTAGAACAACAGGTAGGGAGGGGGTAGCAGTTTTCAGCCTCAGCTGACACTTACCATGGGAGACTACAGTTCAAGGGAAGGCAGATCTTCCAGCTTCTATGGAAAATCCAACCAGATTTTTATTTTTTAATCTCTTTTTTTAAAATCAAACATTTAAAAAATTTTGGCAGCTGGTTCTTTAAACACACACACACATTTCCTTGTACAGGCAAACATATGTAAAGGCTAGATCAGGCTCTCTGGGCCACTGGCTTATGATATCTGCCTTACCTCACACTGATCCTATTTATTATAACCACCAGGAAGCCACACTATAGTCCAAGTCCAAAAGTTCCAACAGTCTTTTATATTTCTATTTGCAAGTCAAAACTCTCCTTAAAACTACAGATAGTCTCAATGGGCTGAAGAGAGGCACAAGTGTTAGCAACAGAAGTATCTACCTCATCACATGTTCACTACCTGCAAATGAGCAGTAATACCATCCTAGCCACAAAGCAGGCAATGCCAACAGCAGTAACTGCAACCCCTGGGTTCAATCAATTCCATGTGTTCCCAGATCTATAAATCAGTGAAAGCTTCAAAAGGTAGGTCGCTAAGGCAAAAAGCACCTGCAGGAACCCACTATTCCCATAACCTTTCTTGTCCCTCTTTCCCCTTCAAGTTTGATGATTTGGCAGTTCTGGAACTCTTCCGAGAGGAGTCAACACTCACTCTGCCAGCCCCAGCTGTTCAAAGCTCAGCCCAATCTGTTCCATACAGTTGGCTGTATTATAACAATAATGTGACTGCAGTTCACCTTCATTTGCTGCAAAGATCATTAACTATCCCTCAGAGAGATATAGCATTAAAGGAAGAGAGTGCCCGAGGCATAATGAATGAACGTCTCTGGGTAACAGTTCAAAAAGGTAAGATGACGCCAGTGAGGCCACCTGACAGGTTCTATAGTCAGAGAAAAGGGAAGAAAACAAGGGCAGGAGGGATGGGACATCAGAAAAAGAAAAAAAGAAAAGCAAACGTGCCTGGCAAACATGTATGTTCATGTGAAGAGAGAATAGAGAGGGGGAAAAAAAATGAAATAAAGACAACAGGACATTTAATGTTAAATCACAGCAGAGACATGATTCTACTTGTCTGGCAACTCAAACACTCTGCTATAGAGGTAGAGGTAAATTTGGAAGGAGATTGAGAACAGAGAAAAATGAATTACAATTCTACAGAGGAGAATGCAATATTCTAGACAATTTTTAGTAATGTAAAAGATAGCAAATTCAGTGAAACCAGTCTTTAGGTCATGTATCTGACCTCCCATTCACAACACTGCTGAATTACAGTGCAGAATGGGTGTGTTTCCTCATTCAATTCATACATTCAGTTATTAAAGTCTAACGTGAACCTCATTTGAATCTTGTTCTCCAAGCACTTCATCTTTCCACCCAATCAACCAGTACTATGAAAGCACCCAGGGATCAGGGTATCCCCTTCACAGAAAGTTCTGCATATTATTATATAAATCCGTGGAAGTTTTTCTGTTGATAATGAGAGCATCAAAATAAATACTTGTTCTAAGCGAGTTTTAATTACTGGTATTAATCCAAACCAAATTCTAGTCAATAATGGATAGATCATTGGTGTCTAAGTAGGAATTATAGCAGTAGACCCCATCTCGTAAGGATTTACTTTACTTTATCTGATTTACTGCACAGGTTATTTTAAAAAAGCAAAATCAACAGGTCCGCAATCTACATCTTCACTATATTTTTAACCTTCTTTTTCTTAGTAAAAACTATTGGTGGAGCGGTGGTTCCCAACTGGAGGCAATCTTGTCCTCCGTGGTGCTTTGTTGGCTGTGCAATGTGGGTATGGGCTGCTACTGACAATTAGCAGATGGAGGCCAAGGTGCTATTAACTGTACAACACACGAGACAGCCCCCTACAATAAAGAGTTATCCAGCTCAAAATGTCAATAGCGCTGAGGTTGAGAAACTCTGCCTGAGAGTCGTTTCAGGGATTAAACTCTCTCTATTAACATTCTACATGGTTTTTAGGAGAAATAGAGCAGAAGGAGCTTCTAAACGATGTGTTCTTATCTTTAAAATACCTGCTCTCCACGTAGTAGTAACATTTAACATAAATGAAAAGGAAGGCAAGGGGCAGACATTTAAAACTAATTTAGAATTACAATGGAACCCTGCTAAAATCTTATTATAGTACCAATCTTGACATAAGGCTCCAGCCAGTGATTTCATTACTAAAATGTCAAAAAAGAAAAAAAAAATGCAATAGACTAATTAAATTCACCTAGAAGGTAGCTCTAAAACATATGAACCCAAAGACAGCAAAAAAACTGAGATTTACATGTATAGAGAGGAAAAACAGCCTTGGCCACCTCTTGCAGACACACACCCACCCATACATACCAAAACCAGTAGACTAAGTTAAAGCTCCTGTATTGGCTTTGAACAAAAGAACCCCACCTGATGGGGAAGGAAGCTGGGATTTAACCCTTTCCTGAAGGAAGAGAGAAACTCTCCACAATCACACCTAGAGACTAATTAATATTCTTTGATGTAGTCATCTGTCCTCAGCTCAAGAGCTCGGCAGAGTCATCCTAGCATTTACTGTGCTTGGTAAAAAATAATTTGCTGTGAGGTAATTTAGTGTAAACTCAGGTCATATCCCAATCTTGCCAAATAAACAGAACTGCCAAGGATCCTATCCTGTTGCTTCAGTCTTCAGACTGATGTGGTTGCTCACCTGGTTGGCTCTCCCATTTCCCACTGATCCTCACTCATTTCCTTGGGATTTTAAGTGTGTGTGGCAGCTACAGGAAGACCTGACATGCCCAGGCTCTTTGGCTTTC
Source organism: Rousettus aegyptiacus (assembly GCF_014176215.1). Lineage (NCBI taxonomy): Eukaryota > Metazoa > Chordata > Mammalia > Chiroptera > Pteropodidae > Rousettus > Rousettus aegyptiacus. The sequence continues at coordinate 68,293,774 of NW_023416284.1, forward strand.
TTGGATTCCTTTTGGCAGTCACACTTGGACTCAACAGCTCCCAGGAAGAGAAAAAGCTTAAGGGAGGTGCAGTCTTTAATGAGGATGGAGCTGTGCCTTCCCAGCCCAAGGGAAGCATGTCCTGCCCTGTCAGGATGGGGAAATCACTTTTGAAGTTGAGCCCGGGCCTCTCCAGTGCAGAGCATCCACCAGCTAAGCTATTGTTCAGATGTGGACTTCCATTCGACACAATACAGACACAATGACAAAGGAATTCATTCACTGACTACTGAATGCTCACCATATACAAGGTACTGAGAGGAGAGAAAACGGATTGGGGAAAGCATGTGTTCTCAGGGTAGGAGAAAACAGTCCAGAGGGAATTTTATTTCAACAGACTTTGAAAAGGGATAAAAGTTCCCTCTCATATAGAGAATACAGATTGTGAATTTGGTAACAATTTATTAATTTGTCTGCGTGTAACTGAAAAAAAAAAACCATGAATTTAGTTTTGTTACGACCTTAGCCACTTCCCAGATCTAACCCCAAAGCTGCTTTTTTAAACTACTGTTGACAGAATCTCTCAACAGTGTGATGGAGATAACAGCAGGTTATTAATCTCTGGTTTGAAAAAGGAGAAAAATTAGAAGCAGGAGGACTGAATGAATCATTTCTACCATAACCAGGTCGATTAAAGAAATCTTCACTAGCCAATATACTTCTGCCACTGGAATGTATTTTTAAAAAATCCTGTACAGTTTAATCCCAGAAGGAAAACATGCAGAAAACAGCAGTATTCAGCAAAGGGCACTGAAAGTATTTTCAAGTCTGGGCAGAATTCCAGAAATTACTAAATCAGCCAATGATGTTCTGATGAGTAGAACTCTCATCCTAAAATGAACTATGTTAAAACTCCTGAAGATTTCTTTCCTCAAAGTGCTTTCCTCTGACCAAGGATGTTAGGAAAGGATGTATGGATGGGGCTAGAGGTACACAGGAGAAAAGGAGAGAAAAAGCTCACAAAATCACACCATATCCACAAGTCAACAGTTCATTTTGTAAAACAGTTGTTCATTCATGCACTAATTTTTTTCTCTTGAAACTAAATTCACTACCTTTGTAATTAAGATTTACTGAATTATATTTAAATTACAAAATAAATTATATAACAAAATGCGGGTTTCTATTGCATGCTAAGAATGTCATTTCTCCTCAAGTAAAATTTTCTGGAGTAAATACAAAGTTAATCGTAATACCTCCAAATCATCTTCTAGCTTCCCTGAATCAGAACATCATGAAAAATGTATTCAGCTGTGTGTGTGTGTGTGTGTGTGTGTGTGTGTGTGTGTGTGTGCATGTGCACGCACATATTTATTTTTGACATCACGTTATTATAAAGTTTTGGCACTGTGCTCTTTTATCTTATTCATTTATATCTGAGACACCCAGCTAGTTGAATAAGCAAAGTTAACAGGTAGAATTAAGTTGCTAAACTACAGTAACCAGTGTCAGAGAAAATTCTCTAAGAATATGTTTTTCTGAATAAATATGGTAGACACCACATTTTTGTGAGTCTTCTTGGAGAATATAAGTTAACTATTAGTAGATGCCTGTCAATTACAATTCTCCTATAGTTTGCGGTATTTGTGTTTAAGACGGGAAAGTCATTCATTTTCTTAATGATCATGGAGAAGTCTGTTGAATTTTATATAATGTAACTGAAGAGACAGTAAGTCAAAACATATAAAACACCCTTCATACTTATCTTAGCCATCTGCAAAGTTTCTTATAGGCACAAACTATTTAACATCATGTCAGGCAGATTTATGATTTTCCCAGGAATTTTAAGTTATTTAAACATGAATATTTGACTATCCCAATATAAAATGCCAAATTAGCAAATTAAAGGTATTAAACAGAGGAAGTCTTCCCACAGACAGGTCATGCTTGTCCAGGATGGCTCTCAAAAAGCTGAGAGGCAGTAATATGGACACAGAGGTAGGGATCAAAGATATATATTATAAAAAGGATAGCAGAAAAATAGAATTTCCTGAGAAAAACAAACATGAAAATGACATAGAAACAAATGGCAGAAAAACCTTACATTCCATTGTGTCACAGTAGGTAGCTTAGTTTTTTCCCCTACTTCCTCAGTATGATTAGCGCCTGATGTGAAAAACATCTATATCTAATTCACCTCTATCAAGTTAACCAAAAAAATTTAGAAAATAAAAGCAGCAGCAGCAGCAGCCCAATTTTAGCCAGTAATAAATGAAGACTGGCCAGGGAGATCCCTGAGCCCTGAGTGTTGGTGGCATTTCCATCACAGGTAAACTAAGCAGGCGGCAATGTTAATTTTTCTAGCTGTGAGATGATGAAAATTATCCAGGTCCTTCCAAAAGCTCCAGGCTTTTGGGCACTTTAGTCTCTTGTGCCCACTCGGCCTACCTTTGCCTACTCAGCTCTGCTATCATAGATTTAGCTTACAGGGCTGCTGATAACCACAAGAGGCATTATTTCCTTCCTCCTTTGTGCTAATGTAGCATGTCTTCAACTGCATTGTGACTAGTTGAGTACAGGACAGTTCCTCCGATGAGAATCCAAATGCCCTGAGGACAGATTCAGCACCGCATTTTTATCCCTAGAGTCTGGTAGAGGGTCTGGCAGACAGTAAGTGTTCAATAAACATACACCGAGGCAGTTTGCCATGAACGAGAAAGCATTTAGAGTACCCTAAAGACTAAAAAAGACCAAAAAAGGCTAGAATGAAAAAAACCTAGTTTGCATATTTTTGCCCTCCAATCATGACACTTAAAAGGATTCTAAAGACGGAATATTTTTAAATATAAAAGAAAATATATTTCCAAACAGAAAAAGATAAACAATCAGATGTAAATTATCACAAGGACAGTGGAACTATAAATTATAGCTATGAAATTCCAGCCCTTTGAAAACTTTGTGGTATTTTGGTTAGTTCTCTTTTATCTTTCCCAAGATCTGTTTTTCCAACATTGAGTGGTTCAGGCTGAAGACCAAGATGACCAGTGACACCTATTTGGAAAGACACAAAATTTCCCATTCTCTGCAAACCCTGAGACCCAATGCCCTGCTGAAACTCTGATTTTTTGAGAGGATGTTCAAAGAGCTTTTCCTAACCCTTCCAAATGACTTAATCCTCTCTTACACTCTATGCCTGGAGTTACATCCTGAAACTACTATTCTAAAAAGTGGGCACTCTTTATACTTGATGAAAAAATATGATAGGCTTGGAAATACACACACACAAAACTATTTTCTAAGTGAACTGAAGCCAAGTCAAGGTTTTCAGGGAGCCACTATCACTAACTCCTCAGGCTAAGAAGTAGCACTACAGAGAAGCAGTGAAGTCAGAGGACTTGGACCCACGATAGCCTTGGGACTTTGGCAAGTTACAAATCCCATTTTGTGCCCTCAGCTTCTTCACCTGTGAATAGAAAATTAATGGTACCAACCCCACAATAGCATTTGTATGCAGTAAAAAAAGTTAACAAAGATAAACAGACACATACGTGGCTGACATTAAGCATTTAATGATAGAGTTATTGCTATATGGCCACATTCATATACTTCTCTCTTTTAAATGATTATTTCAGTAATACATTCCAGATGATGAGAAAATGCCCCTCCTGAGCAAATCTCTGCCATAAAATCGCTGCCATTCTAAGCATGTAACATAGACAGTAGTATAAAAATCTGATTCTAAAATATTATATTCCAATAGAGCATAAAATCATTGAAGATTTTGAAAGAAAATACAATTGTATTATTGGTTTTACTACAACCTATATGATTGCACAAAATGCCTCTTTTTTTGTCACATACAATAAAATAAACAAGTTAACACTATGATACTTGCTAGCAATATATTTTGGGTCAGGTTGCTTGGTTCTGTGAGCCAGCTTCCTAATCTGTCCAATAAAATTAGTCACTGTTACAATCATCTTTACCATTGCTAATGCCTTTGATAAAACTTAAATAATGTATATGAAGCATCTAATATACAGAGCCACGAATCTTAATATTTTTATTCCTCCCAATTTCTATCTAAATTTGTGAACTGGCTGTGATTCACATCAGTTTTGCAAGAAAATCCTGTTACATTCTCTCCCTTCCACACTGAGTAGGGTTTGAAAGAAAAAAAAAATACGAAAGAAAGCAAAAAACATTTTGTTTCTGAACAGCCTAATCAAACATTCCTGATGAATGAGTTCCCTATTTCCTTGAGCCAAGAATATGTGTTGCAAAAAGTACGTGTGTGCATGTGTGGTGGGGTGGGGGGTGGGGTGGGGGACAGGGCAGTGAGTTTGTATATAAAGGGTCCAAGAAAAGGTAAATGGTTACCACGAAACTGTACAAAGAAGGTATATGATGGAATATGCAATGTTAGTATCAAGTTAGTTGTAAAAAGAATAGTGACCTCTTTCCCCTGAGTTTGGATTTAGCAGATAAAGGACAGTAAAGGTGTAATATGATGCTCATTTTCACTTAGAAAGCAGATGGTGAGCAGTATTTGAGAACAGTGAATTATAGATCCTCCTAGATATTTCTGCAGGATTAGATAAGACCAAAAAATGTAATACTGAGCATACGAGTAATCCAATAAAAATCAGATTTTATGTTCTCTCTCCTCTTCATAACTGAGCAACATATAAAATTTAAGATTGACTATAAATGTCAAAAAGATTTGTGTATAGCCTTTTTAATGTATCAACTTGTAAATAGTTTATTTGTGCCCCAAATCTATTATTAAAATGATCTCTGCTTGTGGCCAAAGTGTTTTGATATTAGATAATAGGAAAAAAGAATTTACCACCTAAACAGAGAACAAGAAAAATAAGTATTTCTTAAATTCCAAATATCCTGTGTTTATATACTACAATTCTACAAATCTAAACGAGCTTTAACAAGTTGTTCAGGCAATGAATCTAAATTTTTGACCCTACATGATACTTATTTACATAGTATCACAGATGAAAACAAGTCAACATATCCATTTATTTATTTTATCCTTTAGAAGACTAAGATTCAGGGGAATGATATGATTTGATGAAGTTCACAAAGCTAATAAATACAGCATGGGGATTTGAACCCAGAATTTTCTAAATCCAGCATCTCCCCCATTCCCACACTATGGCTCCTCTAAGAATACACGTTCACAAAGGAGTGTTGTGGAGGTCACAACTGGAAAGACAAATTGAAGTCAACTACTAGTGGTCTTCAGTGTTGGCTTTTTATTCGGTAAGTGTAAAGAGCCACTGAAATTGTTTATTAGGAAAATGACATGTTGGAAGCAACAGAAATATTATCTGTTACACTCAGATAAATTTTAAGAAAATACCTGAAACCTTCTCTAACAAAACTTCCTGGTCAGATGTTAATCTCTTTAATTAACAGGTGTAGATACACAGTTCAAGGAAAGACTGGTCAACAAGACACTCTTTCCAACCTTCCAAATTTTCTAAGTAACTTGTATTTATCATGATTATCTTCTCTATCCAGACATTCCCTTCAAAAAAAATAAACACTTTCCAATATTGTGAAAGTCCAAGAATAGCTAAAAATATTAAAGGAGAAGAGCAAAGTTGGAGGAATAACACTACTCGACGTCAAGACTTATTAGAAAGCTACATTAATCAAGACGGTGTAGTCTCAGCGAAGTAATAAACAAATACATCAAGGGAACAGAAAACACATACCAGAAAAAGACCACATAAATATGTTCAACTGATCTCCAAAAAAGAGGCAGGGCAATACAATAAAGCATGGACAGCCTTGTCAACAAATGGTGCTGGAACAACTGCAAGTCCACATACAAAAAAATCCAGAGACATATCTCATGTTCTTCACAAAAAAATATCTCAAAATAGATCACGGACCTAAATGTAAAGCACAAAACTAAAAAACCCCTGGAAGATAATGTAGAAGAAAATATAAATGAACTTGGTTTGGCAATAACTTTTTGTATATAATACCAAAGGCACAGTCTATGGAAAAAAAATAATTAAAAGCTGGACTTCATTAATATTTAAAATTTCTGCTCTGCAAAAGATACAGTCAAAAAAATGAGAAGACAGATGATAGGGAGAAAATATTTGCAAAAGATATATTGATAGAGAACTTGTATATCCAAAATATACAAAGAATCTTTAAACGTTAACAAGAAAAAATCCAATTAAAAATAAGCCAAATACATTAACAGACAACTCATCAAAGAAGATATACAATTAGCAAATAAGCATGTGAAAAAATGCTTCTCATCGCGTCATCAGGGAAATTAAAATAACAAGATACCACTCCTCACCCATTTAGAGTGACCAAAATATAGAACACTGACACTATCAAATGCTGATGAGGCCATGGAGTCACAGAAACTTTTAATTATCGCCAGTGAACATACCAACTAGTACAGCCACTTTGGAAGACAGTTTACCAGTTTCTTATAAAACTTAAACCTTCTCTTACCACATAACAGTTGTGCTCCTTGGTTTCTACCCAAACAGGATGAAAAGTTATGTGCACACAAAAAACTGCACAGGGATAGTTTTAGCAGCTTTATTCATAATTGTCAAAACATGTAAGTAACTAAGATGTCCCTTAGTAGAAAAATGGATAAAAAAATGTGGTATGTCCAGACAATGGACTACTACTGTTCAGGGCTGAAATGAAATGAACTATCTAGCCATGAAAAGACATGAAGGAAATGTAAATGAATATTACTAAGTGAAATAGCCAATGTGAAAAGGCTAAAAACTCTTATGACATTCAGGAAAAGGCAAAATTATGGACAAAGTAAAATGATTAGTAGTTGCCTGGGCCTGGGAAGATGAGGAGGGATGAACAGGTGGAGCACAGGGAACTTACAGAGCAGTGAAAATATTTCCTATTTCATAATGATGGATACATATCATCATACATTTGTCTAAACCTGTATAACGTGCATGGTGCATCGCCTAAAATGAACTACACTGTAAACTATAAACTTTGGTTGGTAACAATGTGTCAATATAGGTTCGTTAATTATAACAGATGTATCACTCTGAAGGGAAATGCCCCTAACAAAGGAGTCTGTGCCTACGTGGTGGCAAGGGGTATATGAGAAATCTTTGTACTTTCCTCTCAATTTTACTGTAAACCTAGAGTTCCATTAAAAAATAAAGCCTATTCATCTTTAAAGATGAATAAAATAAACATTCCAATATATAATTTTAATCTTCTTGAAAAAAATATATAGCATTCCCTATCCTCTTAGATACAGTCAACACAAAATATTCGTGGACAACCAAGCTTCCCGAGATCCTCTACAGAAACAAACTATTTCAAGTGGAGGACAATCATGACAGGTAAGGATAAGATATAAATGAATTGCTCAATACAAGCATTCATTTAAAGGGTATACTTGTATACACAGAAAATTGAAACTGCTTTTAAAAAATATTCATTGACTATGAGCCCTGGTTAGGATATAGTAATAAGTGCTATCCCTTGACAAGTGTGAAATAAATAACTCTGGCTTATGCCAATTGGGAATGTAAAAAGATAACCCAGAACACCACTGTCGGGGGGTATGTATGCCTAGCTAGCAATCTAGATCAGACAAAAAGTAAAAGAAAAACCGCCCACATGTTATATATAAACTAATATAAAAAATGATTTATGTGAGAGATAGTGTTTATGTTGGAAAGGTATAACAAGGTTATAAACAGCTTTTATTCAGTTGGTTCAATACCAATGCAAAGCTCATGTCTTAAATGTCTCCATGAATGGTTCATCAGGAGCCAACTACAAGTCTACAAATATGTTTATTTTAAAACAAGAACAGTCTGGTTCATTGTTCATACATCTTTCTCAGGAACAGATATAAAGCTTTCTCAAGGAACATTTCTATCTTCGAACTGTAGTTTTGTTGGATTTCATAAGCACCTAGATAATTTTTCTAACTTTCTTCTGAAAAGAATCCATAAACTATCAACAGAGATTTAAGTTAAAGAGAAGCATCTGAACACAGGCTAAAGTTGACACTCAGACTTTAGAAAGGCAGTTAAAATTCCCCCATCTTCAAAGAACACCTAAGTAAATTCTGATCTAATGATTCCATTTTTAAAGTTTCCAAAACAAGTGATTCCAAAAGGAATCTCTGGTCCTGAAATCAGCTTTTCAGAGTTTTAAAATATAGTCCCCTTCCCAAAGACCCAATAAAAGGTATGACACCACGACTTCTTTACACCTCAGTTTCTTCCATTGCTTTTATGAGATAACTGTCCTTGGCCAGTCTCCCCAGTGGGGCAGACTGGTCAGTCATGAAAAACTGTATTTTATCTCCAGTGTGCTTTGTGTATTGAACATGTTAATCGAAAAGACCGATCTTGAATAACATGTTATATTCTTTAGGTCATATAAATTGCAAGCACTGTAATCCTTAATAAAGACAACTAAACTATAATCAGAAGTACTGGGCATAAAGTCCTGGACCTACAAAGAGAATCATAATGCTGAGTTAAATTTTAATAATTCAGTCTAAAATCTTATTTCATAAATTGAAATATAAAATAACTTCATATTTGGATATGAGGTCCATAAAAACCAAGTTATTCTACTATCTTTACAATTCTTGTCAGTGGCAAAGCTAATACTAGGTCCCTAATTTTGACTCCTATTTCTTATTACATCACTGGAATGAATGTTTATACTATGTCTACCATTTTTAATCAGACCACCAATTCATTTCTTTCTCACAGTGGGATATTAATAACTTGTTTTCAGAATTCATCAAGGGTCCTGGTGTCACAGAGTATGTGCTCAGGGTAGGCCAGGGATAAGCCCAAGGAGAGCTGAGGGCACTGGCTGTTGCAGTGGCGTGTGGAGCCTGCAGGGAGATGCCACATGCATGGCACCAACAAAGCACACAGCTGGAAGGCAGCCCTCCACTATTTTAAATCAAAACAGGTTGAGGGAGCAACAAGATGCCCATCCCACTGTTCAAGGAAGAGAAGGCAAAAATAAAAGTGAGGTAACACGATTAGAAAAGAGTTACTCTTGTTATACTAGAATAAGGCAAGAATGATGGAAGGTAGAGATAGATTTTCTTTACCTAAGTTCCAGGCAGAACAGAAACTTGGAGCACAGATATTACAAAAGCCCTGAGCTCTCAGGCTAAGAGAAACTGCCAATGCACCACTTTTCCCTCCAGAGTTCCAAAGTTGGTTCCTTAGATTAGCCATATAAAAGAGGCCGCTATTGGGAAGAAAGAAATTACCAGCTCCTACAACTTATGAAGATCAAAATTCGTGATACGGGATTGCCAAAAAGGATAAAGAAAATTTAACTTATTTTCCCAGGTTAGAACTAGGTTAATATCTCCAATTGGCCATCATGGATGGGAAAGAGTGAGCAAAAAGTATCTGGATATGAATATGAATCTTTAATTGATTTTTGTCTTACCGGTAGCAACTCTTAGGCCTGGGCAATGATAGTTGATGAAGGTCAGATAATGAAGATTGTTGGTTTATGGTCCACTCTTGATAATTTAAGATGAATGATATAAAATAATTACTCAGGCTACTGGTTGTGTGAACCTCTATCAGGTGAGACAAAGAGATATAGTGTCTAACAGGTTACAAACTAGCAATCACATCTCATCTAATCGAACCACCACACACATGTATACACACAAAAATACTGTATCTCCATTTGATAAATAAGGAAAGGAAAACTCAGAGAAGCTACAAAAATTTCCCAGGGCTCACTAGGTAACTGCATGAGTGTAGCTTCTACCCAGAGTTCCTGAGTCCCAGTGCCCCACTATGGGAACTCAGTGAAGATAATACCTTCCCTCCCACTCTTCTATCTTCTGCTTACATTAAAATAATTGAGAAGTAGAAGACTTTTTTAAATGTCAGGCTTTAGTTTATATATTTCAATTCTCCATGTTCTTTTACCTCAAAATTATTACTATTAGAAATGGCTTTATATTACCTGGCATCTTTGGATGGGAAAGTAATCTGATTTTTAGAAGTAAAATATGGGCTTAATTTAACATACGTGGGTGCGACAGGAAGCTAATAGTTTTTTTCAGTCCTGTTCTAGACTCCAGAAGGCCAAATCTCCAATGCAAAGTAAATCCTATCGTCCAAATAAATGAAGCCTTAACTTTCACACAAGGGAGACAGAGAGTATGGGTTCAAGATCATTTTACAGATGCTGGGGAAAGACATCACCTGTTCATTGAAAACTAATGTTTTGGGTTCCACCTAAAACATTACCATTGGAGAAATTAACATCAATCTTTTTGAAAACAGGATTAGTAATCCAAAACAGTAATATTCTTTCTCCTCCCAAGAAAAACAATCTTCAGACAACTGAGATCTGAGAAGAATGGTGTCACTTTCTGAATCCTATGCCACCATGAACATGTGGTAATTAGCATTTGCTGTTAAAATTATAAAGGAATCCCTTTGCTATGTTATTCACAAGCCTTAGCTTTCTATTTTCAGATTAAAGACTGAGAGACGGAACTTTAACCACGTCTGAACGTCTCTGGGATGTTTACCCCATAGCCAACAACTTTATTTAAACTTCCAACTTTTAAACTGCTAAAACCATGGAAAATTATTAATGACCCTCCTTTATTAAACCTCCACTTCCCCTCTCACTTATACTTTTGACCAGTTTACTCACTTCAAAGCAAGCAACAGCATCCTGTTCAGTTACTCAGTAGGACCTCTGTATCTTCACCTAACACCTTCAACAGAAGAAGACAAAAACCACAAAAAACTTCACGATTTCCACACTCCTCCCAGTCCAGTGACGGCACCTTCAATTTTCTAAATTTTATTTTATTTTTTCAGTTGCCATGGGAAAGACTGTTTGGTCAACTTCATCTGCAAGGAGTAATTATTGGCCTTACACACACACACACACACACACACACACACACGCACACCACCTGCAATGCTGCAAAGAAAAAGTATATATATTTAAATAATTTTTCAAAGAGGCCAAGTGTTAACCAAACAATGTACTGCTTTGCTACTGGCAGAAATAAACAAAGGCAGCTGTCTATTATCAGTTAAATTCGGTATTTTCAGCTAAAGTATTAAAAATAACAATTACTATTTCCTCATAATTTAAAATTTGTCAGGTACTATGGAGTACGTGCTTAAAATAGAACCATCTTTACATGGGTAAACTTCATAAATATAAATTTTAAATTAAAATTTTACAGGAAATAAGTGAGGTTCAGAGACACTGAGTAACTCACACGGGGCTAATTAGTAGAACTAGAATTCAAACTCGGAGCCCACAGTCTTGCTGTGCTGGCTCTCACTTGTGCCTGACCAGCCTGTGCTCTAACTCCAGCTAGCTTCCGGTCTGGTCCAATGACCTGCTGACGGGGCTCAAACAATTGCTCGATCCGTCTAGTAAAAGCTAAGAAAAATACAAAATATTTTTGGTACCAAAATGAATATTATGATTATAGGCCACAGCAGTAACAATGATCCTCTTCCATTATTCTAGTACAAAAATAAGTATACATATGTGCCATTCAAATTGTGAGACCTTTTCCATTGTCTTAATCGGTTTTGATTTCCTAGGGTGAACTCCTTAATTTAACACTTCTTATTAGTAAAAACACTGTCTCAAAAAGTACATTATAAAGCCAAATTTGAGTTTTAGGAGATTTGTGAGTATCAACTAATGAGAAGAGCAAGTGTTTTTGCTTTCATCTATTTTATTTTCCTGGGAGAAGAAATATTTTATTTTGGCCTTTTTGTTAATTCCAGTAATTATTTAGATTCTTGTGATCTTTTCACCGTGGATCTGATTCCTAAGGGTGGGAGGCATATATAATTCCCAAAGAAATACATGTTAATAGTGTAAAGTTTAAAATATGATTAAAAAAGATTAGGTGGTGTCAAAAGTAGAGCCTTGGACTAGGCTGGCAATACTAATGGTTCTATCTTTTAACATGTCAGCATACACCAATAGGGTCTTCGGAAGGGCCAGACTCAGCCCTGCCTCCCTTAAATGCCCCCTATGTCCCTTGACTCCACCTATCAATGGAAGAGTCCAGACAGCGGGGAGCTCCAAGAGCTTCCCTTCTCCACCACTGCCTGCGCTGCCTGCAAGAGTTTGGTAAGACTCTGGCTCCTGTCCCTCGACCTCATCTGACCCTGTCCTTCTGCCATATCACTCACCTCCCGGAAAGGGACATATTTCCAACTCTCTTCCACATCGGCAGTAGGAAAGGAATTTCAAGTCTCTGAGCGTGAAGTGACCAGGGTGGGTGGGGGGCGGGGGGGGTGGGGAGGGGAAGTCCAGCTTGGCTTCCTTAGGAGGGAGACGAGACGGAAGGGGTAAGTAAATAGAATGATATACTTCCACTTGCCAAATTCCCATCCTTTTTTGGGCCCTAGGCAATGCCAGAAGAGAAAGCCAAAAGGAGGTGGGAGGATTAAAAGAAACAGCACCTCCTCGCTCCTTGTGCTTCCTGGCTGGCTCTCTGTAAACACGTCTTGGCCACCCTTCCCCATGCAAGGAGCCTCGGGAGATGCACAGGCTTGCCTCACTGCAGGAGCCTAACTGCCATCCACACTAGGAACCTCTGTAACTGCCTGGGAAGCTGGGCATGGAGGATGGTCAGTGTGGTGACAAGATGGATTCAGGGAAGCCCATCCGAGGACAATGACCTCTCTGTTAAAAACGGGAGCTCTTGCTGTCATTTTCCAGAGGTGAGTAGAAGTGTGTCTGGACAAAGAAAACAATCAACATTTTTCTCCTTTCATTCTCTCAGCACCACACTTTTAACCTTCTCTTAGGGACTACAACTTGAAGGACTGAGGTAGTATACCTGGCCAGCCCTGCCTGGAAGATGGGTGAGCAATTCTGCTGGTGGGAATGAAAGGCAGGCTGCAGAGCAGTGAGGCTGTGATGCCGAAATCCTGCTCACAGACCCAGGGTCAGGGCAGAGTCTGTAATTAAATGTAAACTTGCCAGCGGTTCTTCTTAACACATGTGGCTAAAAGTTAACGTCTGATGGACTGGGGCCCAGGCCAAAGTCCAGCTCAGCGCTCTCCCAACAGGGGACTAGTTCAAAGGAATGAGGTCTAGCGGTGGCAGAATGACCCACGTTGGAGGCAGCGAGCCCCCATTCTGGGCTTCTGTAATACCGCACATCTCCTCCCTGAACCCTCAACGCCATCACAAGTGCTTTCCTGGTATGTCTTACTCACGAGGCAGAGCTGAGAGCAGACCTTTTCTGGACTTGCTATGTGCCTGGCTAAATATGCTAGCTCTGCGCTACCTAAATAAGGTAGCCCCACCAGACACATGTGGCTCTTGAGCACTTGAAATGTGGCCCATCCAAATTGTGAAGTGCTGTAAGTTTTTAAATGAACAGTAGATTATAAACACTTAGTATGAAAAACAGACTATCTTAGGTTTTTATATTCATTACATATTGAAACAACAACATTTTGGAGATATCGGGTTAAACAAAATGTATTGTTAAGATTAATTTCATGGCTATTAGAAAATATGTGACATCAACTATATGGCTTGCACTGTATTTATAGTGGACAGCATTGTTCTGGGTATTCCATTAATGCCTCTGAATGAATGAATGAAATAATGTTAACCTAAGGTCAGCATTATTATTTCTAAACCCACACAAAACTAGTCAACAGAAATAGTTAAAAAAAAAAAAAAGTGAGGCATCGTTGTTTTTTGAAATAACTTAGTATCTGGAGCTACATTTCATTCTGAGTCATCTGCTGTGAGAAAATGCTTACTAATCACCCAGGACTCCAAAAGCATGAGAGGGCGACAGACTGTCGGCCAGGACACACCACACCACTGAGGCCAAATTCAACCTTTGGTCCTACGGTAGAGACAGCAGAGCAGAAGAGCAAGCACGCATACTGTGAGGAACTGTCACAGGGGATTAAAAAAAAAAAAAAGAAAAGAAAAGAAAACTAATCTGAGAACCCCCTCAGATTTCCAGGCTTCTCCTCATCCCAAATGTAACAATTATCTCAGTCCATCTGTTTTGCTTTTAATATATAAAACTGCTTTAAGAAAATGCATTAGAAATAAAAATCACTATGAGGTATCACCTCATAAACATCAGCATTGCCACTATCGAAAAATAAAAATAGAAAAATAACAAATGTTGGTGAGGATATGGAGAAATTGGAAGCCTCATTGTGCACTGCTGGTGGGAATATAAAATGATGAAGCAGCTATGGCAAACAGTACGAAGGTTTTGCAAAAAAATTAAAAATAGAACTATAATACGATCCAGTAGTTCTACTTCCTCAAAAGATATCTGTACACCCATGTTCACTGCAGCATTATGCACAACACCCCAATGTCCACTGGCAAATGAATGGGTAAAAAAAATGTGGTAGAATGGAAAACTGTTCGGCCTTAAAAAAGGAAAACCTGCCGTATACAACGAAAGGGATGAATCTGGAGGACATTATGTCAAGTAAAATAAGCCGGTCACAAAGGGACAAATACTGTACAATCCCCAGAGCAGTCAAACCCACAGACAGAAAGTAGAAAGGCAATGCTAGGGCAAAAGAGAACGCAGAGTTGATGTTCAAGGGGTATAGCGCTTCTGTGTTGCTAAATGTAAACTCCTGGAGATGTGCTGCACGACAATGTGAATATGCTTAACATTACTAAACTGTACACTCAAAAATGGTTAGGATGGTAAATTTTATGTTGTGCTTTTTATGATAATACAAAAGAAACAACCACAACAAAACAGATATTTGCACACCAACATTTATAGCGCCATTATTCACAATAACCAAAGGTGGAAACAACTCAAATGTCCATCAACAGATGAATGGATAAACTAAATGTGGTATCTATACATACAATGGAATATTATTTAGCCTTAAAAAGGAATGAAATTCTGACACATGCTACAACATGAATGAACCTTGAGACACTATGCTAAGTGAAAGAAGCCAGTCACAAAAGGGCAAATACTGCATGATCTTACTAATACAAAATAACTGTCACAGTCCAATTCATAGAGACTGAAAGTAGAATGGTGATTGCCAGGAGCTGGCAGGAAGGAGGGTTGGGAGTTACTGTTTAATAGGTAGAGAGTTTTAGTTTGGGAAGAGTGAAAAAGTTCTGGAAATGGATAGTGGAGACGGTTGCACAACAACGCGGAAGTACTTAATGCCACTGAATTGTACACTTAAAAAATGGTTAAAATGAAATATTTTATGGTATGTATATTTTACCATAATTAAAAGTAAAAGAAAATGTGACAAGAGAAAAAAGGTGAGGAGGTGAGAAGCCAGAGGGGTCAGGAAGATGAGAATGGCCCTTGGATTATCCCAATAAGAATTCACACCTGTCCACACATGACTGCCTTGAAAGGTTGATGGCCCGTCACTGTTCTCTAAACCAGTTTGTGACGGCATTCTGTATTCCAATAAGTGCACCTTTTCATTTTGCTGTTTGACCTTGCAGGAAGATTAAAAAAAAAAAAGGCCAGGTATACACACAAAAATGAAAGAGAGGGAGAGTGTTATTTTTGATAAGAATTAACTATTTATTCTAATCTACCTTTCATATTCTTAGCTAGTGTCTACCTTCACCTATACCAAGGTCATTAACAACAAAAATTAGCAATACTGACAGCAAGAATCTTCTTTCAGATGCTATGTTATTTCTAAAATGGTCTACCAATAATAATAGATATTATGTAGCAAGCACTGTGCAAAGTACTTCAAAAATTACAATATTTTGGCAGCAACCTTATATCCTTAAGACCATTTCACAGATGAGGAACCTGAATTAATAAAATCATTTGTCCAAGAACACAAGGGAGATGAGATTTTTCACTCAGGTGTGGTTAACTCCAAACTGCAGCTCCTGACCACTGATGGAGAGGGCACCCTTTGTAAAATGAGACCATCTAACAGGAGAAACAGTAACAACTTAGAGAAGACAGAAGAGTAAGTTGGGATAAGGTGGAGCAGGCACTGGCTAGTCATTCAATTGCCAAGACATGAGTGATACCTAACCACACTGCACATCAGGTATGAAAGCTAATGTTTTAGGAGAACTGATTACCATGTCCATATGAAAGTCTTTTTTTATTTTTTTTTTAATTTCTAAAACTCAGCCTCATAAACAGAAATCAAAAGAAAATGAGTCAACCTATGAAAGAGAAATTCTGGATGGGGTAGAAGGTTAATTATCTGCTCTTCTACAGTGTCCTAAGTCATGTGAAAGGAAAATAAAAAAAAAAATCAGAGGGAAAACAGAAATATACTCCAGTGTACTGATTCTTCATGAATAATAATTTCCACAAAATTACTTGTGGTTTCTAAAATATTACACTTTATATGAAAGCCAAGCAAAGGTATAAGAAGCATCATCAGAGAACTTGATTCTTATTTCACAGCTGTAATTGATGGTTTGCCTAAAGCCGGGTTACAGTCCTAAGATGTTCACCACAGAGCTTAGATTATTGGACAATTTGGTGGAAACAGGACAGAAAACCCACTAAGGAGCAAGAGCTTCCTGAATCTGTTCACTTATTTCCTATCTCACCCAGAAATCCAGAAAATCACCTTCAGACACATCACAGGATCAAAGCCTTTGCTTCCATGAGAAGCATTAAGTCGCACACAGGCTTTTCCATTTGCTTTGCTCTTCTCTTCGCAGGTATTATTTTCTGAAATCCCCAAGCTTCTACCCTGACACAGTTTCCTCACACAAGACACTGCCCACTCTTTTATCTCTCTGTATCCATTTTTAAGTGCCTGGCAAACACAAGAAGGGAAAACAAAGGGCAAATGCCAGTCTGTGACCTCTGTCTGGACTTAGCCAAGCATGATGTGTGAATCAGGTGTGTGGAATGGGAGTTTCCATGCATACTCTCTCTACCAAAGTAACAGAAACACTGAGGCTACCGGAGAGACGCTGAAAAGGGGCTCAGCAAATTCAGAGTTCTCCAATGACAGTAGGGACTAAGGTCCTCATTGTCCCCTCCCCCACCCTCTGCTCTTGGTTCCATCCCACCAGCTCCTTGAAATTATGTATCATCTCTCTTCTGGGGAGAAAGGGAAGGACAAATTAAAGAAATATTCTCGAAAGGGAGTCGTTTATGAGAAAAATGCAGAAAGGACTTCAAGAGAAAAGTGTTTTATTTACACAGAAAGAAAAGCAGGCCTATTAGTCAAAAGGTCCGGCGGCACTGACCAACCTGACCCCTGCCTGACTGTCTGATAGAAGCACACTCACATTTTCGCCAAGCTTCTTTGCTGTACTCTGCAATGTGGTCTTATCGGGGAATTCAGTCCACAGTGAAAAGCTCCTGAGCTACATTTTATGCTTTAAAGTTTTTTTTTTTAATTACATTTGCTATAGATATACTTTAACATTACTGGAAACGTTAAGGAAAAAAAGTTAAAAATAGCTTCTTTTTTATGATTTGGAGATAAAAATAAAAAAAAGTATACAATTTTAATGAAATCAAATTTAGCCTTGATTATCTAGCTGGAAAAAGGTAGTCTGAACACAAGGTCTATGTTGACATTATGGATTTTTAAGCTATTTTCCTAACTGGAGACTCACGGATGTTAAGAACTGGAATAAGACTTGTGTATTTAGACTCAAATCATGTAAGATAGCAAACTTAGCTTTGCTCTAGGAGAAGCCTTCTGATTTCTTGAGATTACTCCAGAGACTGAAGAAAAATCATTTAATGTTACCTCTGCTAATGACTCTACATCAGCAGATCATCCTTCCCATTGCATCAGAGGAATGTCTACACCGCACACCTGACTGCATTACTCAGGCTCCAAACCTTTACAATGATTTCTCACTGTGCTCTGAGTATTTCAAATCTCTAACTATGGCTATCAAAGCCACATGATCTGGCTTCTGCTTTCTTCTTTAGCTTCATCTTCTGCCATTTACACTCAACATTCTAGGCAAATTCAACTGTTCTTAATTCTCCAAATTTACCATTACCGTCTCTCACCTTTGGCCCTTTATATTACTCCTGCAAAGAACACTTAACCCTTTCCCAGTATCTCAGTCCCAATGTCACGTCTTCCAGGAAGCCTTAGTCTCTGAAACAGCTGTAGCCGTAGCACCCAGGCTTCCCCATCACAGCCTTGTCGCCCAAGTCAGCTTTGTGTCTACGTTTCCTTGCAACTTGAAGAGAGAACAAAAAGTGTGCCTTGTTCATCTCTGCCTTAACTTGGGCCCAGTACATAGGAGAGTATCTATCAAGAGTTACCAAAAACTACCGAATGAGTGAATGAACACGTGAATGAAGAGAGGCCTAAATGGCAGGCATGGCATGATTAATCACAAAGAGCACCGACTGCATCTGGGCCCAAGCCTCAAAGTTCAGTTCTGCTGCTTAATGCTTTTGTGGCTTTAAGAGAGTTACTCAATCTTAGTGAATCTCAGATTCCTATTTTTCAATTGGTGTAACGACACCCAGCCAAGATTATTATTATAAGCATCAAAGAAACAGTGTTTGGGAAATTCTTCATGAAAATTTTAGTAAGTCTGTATAGAATGTCATTTCCAGGAGGAGGCTACATAAAAGAAAGGGAAAGTGCTCTGCGAAGCATAATTACTACGAGGACATCAGCAGCCCAGAATCTGGAGAAGAAAACCAATAACAGATCTAGCAAGCAGCTATAGAAATTTACAGCAGGCTTCCACCTATAACATAGACTGAAAGATAATTATTTCTTTCTGAAAGATAATTATGTTCCTCTTTTGCCCGTTTTGGGCCTCGACATCCTTATTATCCTCAATTTCCCACTTATATATCATGTTCATTTCCACCAAATACTACTACTACTACTAACAGTTCTTGGACCTTTGTTTATTCTCATTCCAACTATTAAATACCCTCTCTTTCTGCGAGCCCCATGTAAATTTTATCAATACTTTGATCTCCATAATCAATCACATCTATAATGCCCTTATTTAGTAAACTAACTTATATCCTTCTCTCTCCTCCTAATCTCCTGGGACACTAAGGGCACATATTTCACTATCCTCTAAATATTTTACACATGTATGCCCAGTCCCCTTTCAAAAATGTGGGGAGGACCTCACACATCAGAAGAGCAAAGTCTGGACTACAAAACATGGGCATTGGCAGAGAAAGTGAGAGGTAAGTGTGCTAAGAGTTAGAAAATAGCATTGTCTGCAAGAAAACAAAAATATACAAGGATATAAGAAAATTAGCTAGCTAATCAATTTATGAACTTCAAGATTCTGTGTGGCAGTTGAATATGTCATATTATAAAGAAGGTACAGGGGAAAGTATGGAATACTGTTTCCCAAATAAATAGACCAAGTGATTCTTTATCCTGAAGAAGAAAACCAATAATAAGAAGTGGAAAAGCAAAAGGAAATGGAAACCAGATGGAAAAAGAACCACCAGAGTGATCAATCAACAGCATTTTGCTGAGTACTCAGTTCTCTCATGCAAGGGGAAACTGTCGTAGGTGTGTGCTTGGGGTACACAGGTGGTAAGGGGGTATGCAGAGCATAAAATGACAGCATCATTGCTTGCAAGGCCTGGTGGTATACACAGGCTAACAAAACACACACGGCATACGATATAACTAAAGACTTAAATTAGTGTATGAAACGTCAAAATGAACACTGTAGACATAAATAAGGACAGATCACTGCATGCTGAAGCATTCAGCGGAGTTTTTGTGGAAGAGGTGACATAAGTGCTCTGTCTTAAGAGATAACAGAAAGAGGGGCCTGCGATAGTATGTCAAGTAGTGGAAACGTGCACTGAGATGGAAATGGAATTTGCAAGGCATGTGGCAACAGTAGAGAAAGCTGGCTGAAGCAAGACTTTGCTGGAATAGTGGCGGGACATGAATTTGGAAAAGCAGGCCAGAGAAATGGAAAGAGAAACTACATAGAAAAGGAAAGAAAAAAATATGAAGAGAATTTCAGTAGAGCAAGAGAGAAAAGAAAGAAAAGAATCTAGAGGAAAAGAAAAATGATGTTACAAAGCATTTACCACCGGACAAAAATTAAAATTTAAATGTCTGTCAAAAGGGAAGTAAGTCAAATGACAAACAGGATTAATATCATGAATATATCAGAAGTCACACAGATCAACAAACATTAAAATCCCAAAAGAAAAATAGAAAAATGCTTAAAGAATTTACAAAACTCAATAAGCAAATAGCCAATAAAACATAAGAATAAAATTTCCAAAAATACAAGTAATTCATGAAGAAATATAAATTAAAGTAACATTATTTTTGCTGTTAGATTAGGGAAGTTTGTTTGTTTTTTTAAAAAAAAAAAAGAGGTCGCTATTGGTTGAAGAGCATCTAAATGGACATTCTGAAATGTAGTGTTGGAAGTGTACAACTTTCTGGGGAAGCAATTTACCAATATGTACAGGGTGCTTAAAAAGATACAGTAGTTCCCATACAAACACTAATTTGATAAAATAATTAGGATAATGGAAAAACCATTCATGCTCGAAGATGCTCTTTACAGCATTGCTTAATCTAACACAATAAAACCACTACTACCAACAAAACAATTTGTATAAAAGAAAATCTGTAGGAAATTGTGAAATAAATTGTGAGACAGTCACAAGAGTTACAATACAGCCATTTAATATTATTTTGATTTTACTGCTACAGGAAGAATTCAAAATGTATACAGTGTGATTCCACTTGCATAAAAATGCACATAGACATAAGCACATAGAAATAAATACTAAAAGGAAATATATCCAAATTCTCTTTTGCTTATCTACTTTTATTTTTACTTTCTACTGCAGGTCTTTCTATATTTTCCAAATTTTCTACAATAAGCATGCATTACTATATAATTCAAAATTATATTTGGATATTAAAAAGTGAAAAAACATTTTCAATGCAAATAATATTTAGAGAGAGCTGTCTATGGAAAGTGAAAATAATCTCCATTCCCAGCTGCCTAGTGATACAGCCTTAATTCCTAGATAAAAACAAATTTTCCTTTTAAAACTTGTGACTGTGTATGACTAATTGCTCCCTCCACATTTTGTTGCCCACAAGAAAAGACTTTCAGAAGTCCTTTCATCACCATTTTCTCCTAAGAAGGTTTTATAAGAAGAATAAAGGTCAACTTGTGGAAGTGGCAGGGTCCTTGATTTTTCTGGAAAGCCTAAACTCCATGGAATATACAACCTAACTCTCAGCTTTCCTCTCTTCTCTACTCTCCTTCCCTATCTCTTTTATAATGTATAGGTGTATCTCTTAAATACCAAGATATAGCACTTTTTGATTTCTTCATAAAGTTCAGATTAGCACCTCTATTCAAAGACAACTTAAAACTTTCAAAAATACAACTCAATTTTAGTTGCACTTCTGATATATTTTCAAGCACCACAGGAGACAACCATGTGTGCAGTGTCTCTCTCTCTCTCTCTCTCTCTCTCTCTCTCTCTCTCTCTCTCTCTCTCTCTCACACACACACACACACACACACACACACACACACACACAGTATGTAAGAAGTCAACATTGGTTCAAAAGGACATGTAATGAACTATTTTTTCAGAGCAAACACTCAGTCCATCCTGGGGCTGGGGCAGGAAGTAAAAGCTGGAGAGGGGGAAGAGTGGTGGTAACTAAATGAAAGAGAGAAGCTTGAAATTCTCCTTTTACCAAACCAGGCAATTAAAACATTAAATGTGAAATCTGAGGCACTGTAAATTTCCTAATATGGTATAAGTGCTGAGTTTCCCAAATGATGTTTTCTCATCTTTCAACATATCAAAGAGCATGCCAAAACCCCCAAAGAAACATTTCCATTTTGAAAACAAAAATAAACCACACACATCCATATTCTATTAATAGTGTTGTCTTGCCTTTAAGGACCCTGCATCCTTAGTGAGAACCCCTACTACAGTTTTAAAAAAAATTCTAATATTATTAAAAACTCCTGTCCAAAATAAACTGGACATGTGTAGGTGAGCTGGGTAGGGCTGAGGCAGGAGTAATCAAACCCCTTTCTATATTTTCCTTACTGGAGACCAAATGTTATGTTCCTCATCAGCACACCTAAGGACTGTGTAAATATGTTCCCCATATTTAGCAGCATTTCTTAAGAGAGAGTGTAAAGAAGGAAAGTTGGCATGAGACACACAGGTTCAAGCCAACTCCACAACATTCGGAGACCTAAGGCAGAGGGACACAGGCTTAGAACTGAAAATCTCAGCAGAAATTGCTATATGAAGCAAAGATCCCCAAATCCAGCCTATAAACTCTTGATGCCGCCACCATGAAGAGGGAAAAGAGCTGTCCCATGTCATTTTACGTTTAGAGACTGAATAAAGTCGTTAAATGCGATGCTCTCATTTCTCAATCCAAACACCACGAGCCGCTACCTGTGTGCTCGCAGAGTCAACTGCTTGGAGTGAGTAAAACGGGAAGGGTATGACAGAGATTCTGCTCACAAGATGCTTCTATTTTTGAGGGAGGACAAAAACCAATCCACAAAATAACAGTAAGATACATCAAAGGATGAATACTAGACTTACTGTGATTACTTCTTAAGGTAAGAAGTAATGTCTAATCACTATGTTGTACAAATACCTGAAATGTAATATTGTAATCCAACTATAACTGAAAAATAAAAAATTTTTAAAGAAACAATGAAGGATCATTTATCCATCCTTAAAGACTGAGAATGCCATTAAAAAGGTTAGTTCAACCACATGGTCTTATGGAGAAAGGATTCTTCATCATCTGCCTACATAAAGAGCCTTAAATATTTGAGAGCTGAGTCATGGGCCCTAGGATGTCACTACCAGGACAAGTAAGAGAGAAAATCGAAGTGCTACTCAGACCAGAAACCCATCCTGATCAGGTAAAAAGAGGAGAAAAGAAAAGAACAGACTCAGGATTTGGTTACTCAAACATAACTAAGAAGACAAGAACAGGAGTATGGTGGGTGGTGAGGTGAAAAAAGAACACCCTTTTTAGGACAACAGATGCAGGTTCAAATCCTAACTCAGCTCTTCCTTTATTTTTCAAATAACAGTGTATGGCAAGTACTCTTCTAAGCACCTAACAATTCTTTATTCATTTATCCCAATAACAACCAACCAAAGTTGGTTCTTTTAGTATCCCCCACTTTACAGTTGGGGAAACTGAGTTACTGGGCAGTCACATGCTTTTAAGGTGGCAAAATCATGATTCAAACCCAGGCAGTCTGGCTCTAACATCTGAGCTCTGGATACTGCCTCATTCAAAAAACATTTCCTTGTCAAATCGTGGTATAGATTCAGTGAAATGTATGCAAAGCACCCAGTACAGTGCCTGACATTTAACAGAGGCTGAATAATTTATCTCTCTCCTCTCACTCCTCCCTCCTCTCTCCCTCTAAGCTGTGGGAGGCTGCAGGCAAGATTCTGCACATAAAGGCAGTTACATCAATCTGCAAAGGCTCAGGGGCTCCTGGGCGAGCTAGAAAACAACCCTCTGTCTTTATCCCCTGAGGCCTGGAACAAGCACTCAAGCTGGAGCAGAGATGTCCAGCATTTCCAGACACAGCCTGCCTCTACTTATTATAGTCTGCACTCAAGGCACATGCACTGGAGACAAGCCTTAAGGAAGGGAATTGAATGGTTTCTGATTTTTGTACTAGGAGCTATATATGTTTATGTCAAACACAAAAACCACACACACACACACATACACACCATCTAAAACTTATAACTAACATCAAGGAAAACTTACCTACTTTCCAGAAACTTCCACTGCCTAGAAACTGGCAGAGCGTCTGTAGCAGGCTGAGCCTTGTTTTAAAACAGTTGAGAAACTGATGGTGAGCTAAAGGACAGAGTACCATTTGAAAATTATTAAGAACAAATTAAGTCAAAGGGCCCTGGGGAGCTGCGTTGTAAAACATGAGAAAATTTTGTTTTCTAGCCCTTTGGCAGTATTTTCATGAACTGATAATAAAATAGAGGACAGAGAATATTTTTGTATCACGATATTAGTCAAAAATATCACTGAGAAAGGTATACATGTTATCAGTTAAATGACTTATCTAGCTGGGCAAGTAGAGACCCACACAGAATTGGGGATCTAACATATTTGGAATTTTCAAAGTGCACAATGCATTTATGTTACTAATTATAAGAAGTTTATAATGCTACCAGGAAGGAATGCTGCCTAAACACTCTTTCAATTTTTCCTCAAGTAACAGAAAGTCCTATTTTATGCTTAAAAAAAAACACATAAGAACATTATTACAAGAAAAAAATATCATGACAATGAAATATTGCAACTCTTGTTGTGACCCCGAGACTTAAAAGTAATTAAGAAGGAAAGCTGACTTTCTACATTTTCAGTCTTGGTCCATGTGGCTATTGGGTCCATTGATGCCTGCCAAATCTTGCAAAATTATAGTACTCCTATCCATGTGGTTTCTAAAACTATAAGCTTTCATTGTGAATAAGCTTGATTTTCTGCTTTAGAAACCCGTCAACTACTAAGAGAGACTCAACAAAGAGCCCAGGTGCACGCACCAGGAATCAAGTTCTTCATTCATTTTAATTACAGTTCAGCACAAGTGGGAGAGGTAGGTGAAGAAGTATCATCATAAAATGTTCATTAGAAACGGCACATTTCTATCGGGGAAACAGAAATGGCATCCTTCAACTTGTTCATCTGCAAAGTCCCTCCAAATCTGCATTACACCTCTGTAATCATATGCAAGCCACACTGAGGCTTGTGGCCCGGCCCAGAATGTTTAAAGAGGGGGAGACAGGAACAGAATAGGAAATAGAGTTAGCAGTGAAAGAGGAAGACCAGCTGAAGTTTTTCAGACCTTGTGGACCTGTGTGAACAGCTCCTTGTACTTACTGTTTAAGCTGTTACCCCCTAGCAGGGAGATTAGTTATCTTCTTAGTCATTTCAAAAGCCATTAAATGGGTATGAGGGAGGGAGGGAGGAAGGGAAGGGGGAGGGAAGGATTTTTACGTGTATGTCTGTGAGTCAGCAAAAGCCGGAAGCCTTACAAAACTACTTCAAACAACAAAGCTGGAAAGGAGGACAATAGCATCCACCCCTCACCCCCGCCGGTGAGAAATTGCATTATCCTAAGGGATCATGGCCACCCGGGTTCAGTGTAGATAAGTGAGAACCTTCTCTGCTCTGGCCAATAGGAGACTTGCAGCCACAGCTGCTCACAGAAGCTCTGGGTGGCCTCCATTCCAGCCGCTCCAAATGGTTTCAAGGCAAAAAAACACTGCAGCTGGGTGGTGCGCAGAAGCACAGGGGGTGGGAGGAGAGGCTGACAAAGCAGAGGGGTGGCGCCTTGCATCCCCCCACCAGGTGCTCTAAATCCTCTCTCAGGGCTTAGGAAAATCACACAGAGGTCTCAAGGCTGATTCCTGAGGCAGCTGTGTCAGAGCTTGCCTCACCGCCACTCCACAACAATAAACTGAAACGTTGCCTCAGAGACTCCAGAAACTGGGGAGATTTCCCTGCCAGGCAGCTCTTAGTGCTCTAGAAGCAACAGTATAATTTATGCAACTTGGCCAAAGAGCGGGCCATTCCAAATCCAGTCATGAAGAAGAAAGAAGCCTTGCCACACACCCTACACCGCAGACACGAAGTCCCTTGAGACATTCTCTTGAGACGCAGGCAAATCTGACCAAGAACTTAATTTACAGTAAAATTTTACATTAAAAAAAATGTATTAACTGTCTTCTGAGAGAAAAAAAACTTAACATTTGAGGAAAAGTATATGAACCTTATAGTATAAGCTCACTTTGGGGATCCTGTCATTTGCATGGAAGAATTATCCAAATATAAATATTTATTTCACTTATTAATGAGTACTTGCTGTCCAATTTATAGTATTTCTTACTTTCTTACATTTTTCACTGTCATGGGTTGTATGTATTTTTAAATATTTTCACATCTCTAGCTAACGTCTATATGGTATGTTCACCTGACAAGAAAGTTAGTCAAAACGTAGAAGGTGATATCTTATACATAAAATAAGCTGAATCTCATATATGCATGTAGTCCCCTGAACAAGTTAACTCCTTTGCAGAACCCAGTTTTGTATATAAATTATTTTGAAAGAAGGTCGTTTTATTACACAAAGTATATTCTATATGATTATATAACAAAGTATATTTTTATGATGTGTGTATATATAAAACAAATGATTATAGGATGGAAAAATAGAGGAGTAATACTAAAATCAGAACACTGGCTCCTATGTGAGTACTGACAATAATATTTCATGTAAAACCGACGTGGGTATAGATGTTAAATATTAAAATTAAGTCATCTGGCATCTAGACTACTGAAATGGAGGATGAAAGGCTGAAGAGTTTCCACTCATCCCCTGATTTGCTATGGGGCCTACATCAAGTTGTGCGATGCTTCTGTTATAATATCTGCAAAATTAAGATAACACTTCACGCTACCTACCTCAGAGAACTGTTAGAAGATTAGATACCAAAAAGGGAAATCCACAAAGCCCTTTGAGTTTCTCATAAATATAAGACATGCAATGTAGTAAAATACCAGCACTTTCCACAAAACTAGAAATAAGAAACAGACACTAGCAATACAATAGGACAGAGGCCTTACAGGGCCTAACATTTAAGATCAGGGAGGCAGTGGGCAATTCTGTCCCCAGC
Organism: Rousettus aegyptiacus; assembly: GCF_014176215.1. Taxonomy (NCBI): domain Eukaryota; kingdom Metazoa; phylum Chordata; class Mammalia; order Chiroptera; family Pteropodidae; genus Rousettus; species Rousettus aegyptiacus. Next base: position 68,320,493 of record NW_023416284.1, read on the forward strand.
TTCCAGTGAAAAGACAGGGCGGGGGAGGGGAATGCTAATCAAACAAAACAAAGCATCCAGGGAAAACAAAAACAAAAACAAAAACAAAAGAAAGAGTCCTGTTTTGACAGATCACCAAAAAATCAAAAGAAGCAATCCTGACAAAATTCCAAATTATTGCTTAAAGTTCTAGACCTACAAGAAGACAATCAAGTGACATTACTCTCATAGTTTTCATGTTTAGTTCCACAGAGGGTTAAGCGTAATGACCCCCTCACAGTGAATAAAATTTAAATGCAGAATACATAAATTAGAGCATTTTTAATCAATTTGTACCAGAAACAGAAGCCAAAATGAACTGCACATAGCCAACAAAAACAGCAACAACAACAAAAAAACAATTACTTGGGGGTTCATAGGAAATTGAAGGATTATTAAATATTTATATAGCCTAAGATTCTGAATTATGGAAAAATCTGAAATTGACCGATTAAACATATTTATTATATTATATATTATTATATCAAGCACTTATTGTGGTTCATGTGCGAGGTTAAAATAAAAAAGATAATACCTTATTCTTGGTTCTCATGAAACTCAAAGTCTATCAAGGAGGAAATATAGACACAATAAAGAAAAATAAAATGGGTTTGAATCAAGTATGAACAGTGTGCTGAGGGAGAAGAACGGGAAGAACTAATTTTACATGGAAATGGAGAGAAGGGCACTACTTTATCAAATACAGAAGAAGGGAAAAGGGCATCCTAGACTAGCAAACAGCAGCCCACATCTCAGGGCATGTCTCAGTATGTCCTGGTCAAGTCAAGCACAATGGAGACAATCTGGGAGGGCCTGAATTGCAAGGTCTTTGTGGGAGGGAGAGAGGGAGAGACGGAGAGACGGAGAGGGAAAGAGGGGGACAGGGGGAGAAGGGGAGAGAGAAGAAGCATCACAGGATATTTTTGAAAACAGACTTGATATTTTATGTAATTCGATATACGAGAAAGATGAAAAAAAAAAAAAAAAAAAAAAAAGGAGCAGGGGAAATGGTACCTGCCCTGGCTTGAGACAGACTCTTGGGAAATGCACAGCACTGCTGAGTCTAATTCTCCAGGTGTAGGTGAGGTGGATAGGAAGCATGCTGCCAACAGGCTTGAGGAGTTTAACTAAGACCCAGGAAGGGTGAGAACCAGGGATTGAGAAGCAGCAGGTCCAAATCAGGTGAGTACAACACAATGCAAGAGGCTGAACAAGAGCCTCCAAAGATAACAGGTCTTAATATCTGGAACTTTTCTATGGCAAAGGTTTTGCAGATCTGATTAAAGATTCTGAGAGAGAGAGATTATTCTGGATTACCCGGTTGGGCCATAGTGCAGTCACAAGTTTGCTTATCAGAAGGAGGCAGAAGGGAATTTGACTATAGACAGAAGAGGAAAAGCAATGTGACCATGGAGGTGGATACTGAAGTGATGCAGCCACAAGCCAAAGAATGTCAGCAGCCACCAGAAAGGAACTGGAGAAGACAAGGAACAGATTCTCTCCAGGCTTCTAGAGAGAGTACATTCCTGTCAACACCTGAATTTCAGTTGTTTTAAGCCACTAAGTTTGTAGTACTTTGTTATAGTAGTCACAGGAGACTAATATATATAGTGAGCAAAGGCCCATCTCCCAGGTGTTCTTACATGTCACAATCATCAGTTCTAATAGGAATAATTCAGATGGACCTCAACTATCGAAAAGCTGAAGCCTAAAAGGAAAGCTACATTATTCAACCGAGTAACTGGCCAAAATTTAGCCAATAGGGGCGCTGGTAAAACTCCAGACTAGATCAAAACAAGATGGAAGAAGAACTGCAAATCATGGCCACCAAATGATGACACGTGGGGAAAGAAAACTGGCTCAGAATACCAGTGAGGACAACGGGAAAGATACAGCAACTCAGAGGACATCACTAGACCACTGAATTTCTAATCTAAGATTGTTTCTTAATTTTATGTGCCCATTGGATACGGGAAGAGGTACGTGGGGGATCGAAAACATTTACATGTGCCCTGGCCCAATCAGGACTGAGTTAGGAAATGAACCAAAAGTAGACAATCAAATCAGAACATCAGTGAAACCAAGTGTGAAAAGATTATAGAAATGAAACAGATGGGACATGGAATACTAAAAGAAACTTCAAATGTGCTCTTTAGTCCACAAGGGAAATAACTCAATGAGATCTATTCTGGGGCAATGGGAGCAGGGTAGGGTTATCCACAGTAGACTATATGGTCCAATAAGAAGGTAAGTGAACCAGCAAAGGCTGGAGATAGCAGCCAGATATAAGAATTGGAAAACGGTGATAGATTAAAAAATATTTGGAGGACATAGCAGGTTACTTAAACAGGGAATGAGTGGTTGGTAGGGCATGGGGCAGCAGGTAAATGACAACAATCTTTGAAGTACAAAGCCCAAAAGAAAAGATTCCAGCAGAACAAAGAGAATGAACATGTTTCCAGCTATATTGAGTTTAAGGTAGTGGTGGGTCATGCTGTGGTGACAGCCAGAAGTCAATGGAACTCTGAGATCTGAAACTCAGAATGTCAAAAATATTGGAGTGTTTGAAAAAGTTAACTGTAATGTGCTCTTTCGTCTTCTCCCCTTTAACCCATCACTATGAAAAGATCCCACACAAAGTTCCTAAACTTTTAATATTCTAAAAACAAATGTTTTTGAACTATACTAATACCATCCATTCCTAAGGAAAACCTTACATTGGCAGCACATAAAAGTAAACCTATTAGAAATTTTCTAAGAAGAGGAAAAAAATCTTACCATTAGCTATTTCTCTTCTCTGTTAGTTGTGAGGGCATCTGGTGGAATGGATGATAGAGAACAGCTATCCATGGGTCAGAGGCAGTTGAGCAGGATGTTCCAGGAGGACACCAGGGATGACCTGGTGATGGAAAAGAAGGCACAGTATTGAGATTTGTGGGGGACATCAAGTTAGACTCTGCTGGAGTAGTATATACAGATCCTACAAAGAAAGGGGTGGGGGGAATGAATATATTCCCTAATATGGACACCTGGGGAAAAAGATGAGGAAAAAAATTAATAGACACAGATTTATCTGGTGAAGAAACATACGCTAATCAGGTGCAAACGACTCATCTGTGCCCTACAGCTATAGATTCTATATTTTCTTCTCCACCAAAATGTTCAGGTTACGGTGCTTTATCGCAGAATGCAAGCAGCTCACCTTCTAGCTAGTGATTTACCATAGCTAGTACTAGCTGGAATGTGGAAATGGCTTAGAGGCGGAGTATCTGAAGTTCCAGATAAGACAGTCTGAGAGCGAAGGCAGCAAGGTGTAATGAAAAGATGCAAAGGACTATGATATAGTCCCTGTCCTCAACCAATTATGTGTAAAGATAAACAAATTTCTTTACCCTTATAATGAAGACCATGGGTGTACAGAGATGACAATGATATAGCACCTGTATCTTAATAAGTTTTTAGATAAAAAAGACTAACAAGTAGCCATATTAAATAAAAGACCTAGTAAAATATATGTAAACAAATATGAGCAAATCAGGTCTTATTTGTAGGACCTATTATGGAAGTACACCTTAGTGTCTCTGTTTAAACTTTGAAAGTCACGAGAAGTTCAGGGAGAGTGTTGCTATTCCAGAATAGAGGATACTATCGCCAAAAGCCAGAAACATGCCCCAAAATATTCACACCATTTGCATATTACTTATATGAATACTGCCTCATAACATCTTGTCTGATTCCAAGCAGAGCCTTACATATGTTGACTCCTCCCAATTTTAACCATGGATTCATCTCACATTTAATTTCTTCTATATAAATCATTCTGATGAGAAATATACACATAAGCAATAATATCTGCCCTTAGGGAGTTAAAAACTGTTTAAGTGGAAAATATGAAACATGGAAATATAAAAATGGAAAACATAAAATAGAAATATAAAAAATAGGTAACAGTTAAGTATTCATACAAGGCAAGAAATGAGAGAGGAAATGAGGGTTATGGGTCTTTAAGTGACAGGGGATATATGAAAGAAAATGGGAAAACATGAGCTGAAGCTCATGAATAAAAAAAGATACTTGAGTGGAGATATGGGAGAAGGAGATTCCAAGGGATTGGAACAAAAGAAGTTAAAAAAAAGAGCCTGGTATGACGGAAGTTATGACACTAAGCATAAAAATAAATTGTGGCTGCAGAACAGAAGATGTTACGGGCAAATGATGGTAGGGACAAGTGAAGACAAGCTGATTGAAGAGTCTGGGCTTTACTTAGAACCAATATAAGCATGAGATCAGGAGTGAAACATAAAATATGGGCTCTAAACAGAAAGCTATGGAGGGAAGAAAGGACTGAATACCTTTTTCTTAGAGTCTCGTTAGGAGGCTGTTATAGTAATCTAGTCATGAAGCCACATGTTCCTGACCAGGGAGAAAATGAGGGGAAAGAGGGATGGCTGGGTAAAAAAGAGTATTAATGAAGAATTAAAAGGTATGAGTGACTGCATAAAGAGAATAAGGAATAGGGAAAAGTTGCCTGGGATAACACCTCAGTAACTGGAAGAATGAAAATGTCACTAACAAGGCATTGGGAGAGAAGAGGTGGACAGAATTTGAAAAATTATTGTTTTGAAGATACTGAGTTTGAGGCATGAATGGAATAACCTGGATGAAATACCACCTGGAGGGGTGAGAGCAAATGTGAGCACTCCAGACTGAAGATACAGAGTTAGAAGTCATCGCTCTGGGAAGAAGTTGAAATAATAATGCAGGCCTACAGAAATTGTTTGTAGAAAGAATTCAGGGGCTACGGACTGAAAAGATTTTGGAATTTCTCAAACACATCACAGCTTCTGATTTTAGTGGCAAACTCTCAGGAAAAATTCTAAACCAGAGAAGTTGGAAATACTTCAGAGATGAGACTGGACTTATACAGGGAACATATTTCTCAAAATATTTCAAAGACAAACAGCCAACAAGCAAAAGTCATCCTAAAATATCGAACTGTCAATTTTATGGTCAGTAATGGCATTAAAGAAAGTTCTGTGGAATTTAGCTATGTAAATCAATTATGGTTAATTAATAACCTGATTTTTAATCACTCAACACCATGACCAAAAAAACCCACCAATGTCACCAACGGGTACATCGGGTCTGCTATTTTTTGTGCTCCCTCCCCCCTCACCTTTGACAACAGCAGTAACAGACACTGACATATATGTTTGTGGTTTCTTAGGACCATAAACATGGCTAACTTTAGTGACAAAAAGCCACAGAAGGTTTCTGAAACTAGGAAGGTAAAAAGTAAATGTCTTCTCAGGTTTTTTTTCAAGCTTCTGGTAGAGAACACAAGGAAGTCATTTCCACAGGTGCACAGAGAATTCTGAAGCTTGCGATTAATTGGGGAAAAACGATATGGCTACTGCATACAAATAAGAACATACAACAAGACAAGTCTTATCTTCCAGTTAAAGATGTTCCAGTGATATTACAAACAAAAAAATTACACCACCCTCCTGCCTCATTTCTTCCCTCTACTGCTGTAACCCATCAAAAATAAAAATCATTTTTTCAAACGATAAAATCTAAAAGCAAAGCCTAACATCTGACACTAATTTGTTTAGTAATAATGGCTAACATTTATTTAATACCTATTATATATCTGGTACTGTCCTAAGCTCTTAAATATCTATTAAAAACATCTGTGATAGGTATTACCATCAAAGCCATTTTACATAAGGAGAAACCAGGGCCCAGAGAGGCTGAGTGAGTTGCCCAAAGTTACGTCCTTAGTATGAAGTGGAGCCAGGACTCAAATCCAACCAGAAGGATTCAAGTGCCTCACACTCTACCTCCATGCTGTCTGTCCTGTTTCTCAAATACATGCTCTCACACCACATGTCCTATTAACAAAAAAAAGTAAACTATTGTTGAAAGACAGTAAACACTGTCTATGACATAAGTGTTTCATGATTATTTCGAAAATCTCCAAGAGTACCAGATACAAACAAACCGAAAGAAAATAGCAACACACATACACACTGACACACACACACATTCTAAAAATAGTCTAAATAAAAAATATTCCAGTTGGATTTAGAGAAACTTTGGACTGTTTAGGGTGACCAGAAATAAATTAAAAAAAAAAAAAAATGGACACGAAAAAACAAGTTGGAAACACTCACTCCTGGACATCCTTAAAAAAAAAAAAGCAATTCTCCTGAAAGATACGCATTCATATAATTTTTAAAGTAGAGTTTGGACTAAAAGCAATATTGCTTTTAAGAAAACTTCAGGATTTATTATGCACTTTAATCTTTCTCCCACTGTCCCTGATTTCAGTCTAAGTCTTCATTTAGAAGAATTATACAAACATCTGGAGCGTGATTCTTGGTAAGCTTGACAACTTTCATTAACTATTGATCACTCAACCTGTATTTGTGAAGAATAAATATTAACTGAAGGCCTTTAAGACTACCTAGTTAATTGTATTTTTGGTTCTGCTTAACGTTTCTCTGAATCCAATGTTCTCATCTAACTAATTTTACCCAAGACATATTTATTTGCTACCTTATTTCAAAACTTAAAGGAGAAGAAAATAATCCTAAAAATAGCTATTAAAAGGCAGAGAAGAAAGCAACCAAGGATTTATTGAAGAAATGCAGTTGTCCATGTGATTCTATTTCAAATATGGGTAGAGGAGGAAACAATTTTTGGATTCATTCTCCTATGATCCTGTGATAATCCAGAGTTGAAAATATATAACACAAGCATTAGGTATGTCACATGGTTTTACCAGACCAAATTGTTAGTATGGCGTTTTAAGAGCAGGGTGCTTGAAACAGCATTAAAAGCTTTATCGACAGCTGCCAGAGAAACTGGAAACCGGCTTAGTCCCACCATGTCCTTATCTATTATATGAGGTCTTGGTGAATCTAGTCTTCAACACCATGGTGGTATGGAGAATGCTACAGGAAATGCGGCTGGTAATGTTTCTCTCACTGGCCCCACAGCTCTTACGGTACCTAATGCCCAAAGTAGTGCTAATGTCACTGGATAAATGAGATTAACGAGGAAAAATTCTTTAAAACTCAGTGTCAATAATGAGAACAACAGAAGTCAGAAGCTCGGCATTTCAATTTTTTTAAAATGCTAAATTAAAAAATATATATATTCGAATTACTTCCTAAAAGTGACTTTGGGATTCCATGAAATTTTAAGACTTCTCTGTATTTTAAAAATCAGCTGCTTAGATCTATACCTAGAGAATAAAAAACTGCAGGCAGATGTAAGTGGTATAAAACTTTAAGTCATACTTTCTTATTATTGCCCTCTTCAGAACTGTTTTCTTAATGCCTCATCCTGTACAGAACAGTCTGAGCCAGTGTTTCCCAAACAGAAAACGGAATTAGCATGCATGGTGGTTATGCGTATTCTGGGAAACAAAGGTTCTGTGCTCAGATACTACCTTCTCGAGAATACACAGTATAAATTAGTAAATTCAAAACTGAGAAGTCTATAGAAACTTTGTGAAGTGTTTCCTAAGTTTACTTGACCACAGAATGCATTTTCACAGACATCTCATTAGGATACCAGGATTGCACAGAATACAATTTGGGAAACACTGCTATAAACTCCTGAGCTAAGCATTCAAGACTTAAGAATCTGACCCCAAATTACTCTTAATCATATCAACATACATTCATGACTGATGAGCAATGCAGATCTCATATCCCAGTTTCCTCCACAGAAAGTCTCCCCGCCAGTCAAGTTCATTTCTTCCCCACTTCCTAAACAGACATTTGCTCCACTGCTTTGTTCAGACCATTCCTCATGCTAGAATCTTCAATCTTTTAATTCCTTTTAATGCCTCAGCACTTAAGATAAAACCCTACCTCTTATGAGACTCTTCCATATAGTATCACCTTTCTTTTCACCTAAATAGGCCAAAATTAAATGGCTCTTGGTTTGGACTCACCTTCTACCTGTATTACTAGTATCCACGCCTGTCCTTGGGAAGCAGTGATTAAGAGCCCTCCTGCAAGTGATCTAACTCCAAATCCTAGCTCTAGGATTGGCTGGGGGAAAATTTCTTCTCTGAGCTTCCCTTGGTTTCCTCTTCTGACTTTGGGAGATAAAATAATATCCTACTGTGCTGTTGTGAAGTTTCAATGAAGGTAATGTCCATGATGCTCTTCCAGTATCACTTAGTACAGAAAACACACAATGCGTTTTAACGATATTACATTCCAGCAATTTAAATAAAAAACTTATCCTGAACATTGTAACTGCCAATACGAAATCAGCATAAATACGAACCTCCACCATGCTCCCCCTTCAATGCTTTTCTGTGCTGTCGTGTGGATTACTTATTCAAGAGAAACAGAAAAGGCTTGCTGTGGGAATTTATTAATAAGAAATACTTGCAGTCCCCTAAGTCCTGCTTACCTCCTGCAAAGAAGGTAAAATTACGACTTCGAACAAACAATCATCATTACTGGGAAATCCATTAAGCAATCTAAATTACAATTCTGATATTGACATGTCTGTGGAAATTTTTTTTGTGTGTTACACTGTCGTTTACACATATTTACATTTTTATCGGCATATGGTTTTAGCATCATAAACAATATGAACAGATCATTCCATATAGACTCACTTTGAACATGAAAGGCAGCTAAATTTTTGTCTTTCCTTGATCAAAGGAAAAAGTTGCAAAAGCAAAACCTAAAAATGTAATTTCTCTCATTTAACACATTATTGAATACTTTAATGGGGAAAGGGGCAGCACACATTTTTATCTTATTTTAGCTGAAAAACTCTTAAAATACCACATTCAAAAGTTCTTCCATTATCAAATAACTGTAAGTTTAACAAAACCTTATTAGGTGTCATGTAAGGGAAGATCTGAAACCCAAACTTACTTGGTAACATTTCCAGTTATTTGTTCTTTCTTTGCTGTTTCTAACCTTTTCCTATACTTCAAACTCACTATCACTTTCGTTTTTATCTTTACATCTCACACTTATTTCATGTCTTCTTAGATAACTTTCACTCTTATCTTTTTATTAGGTGACTTATTTTGTTATAGTTAATTTCACATATAAATTTAACATAATTACTTTCTAAAGGTCAAGTTTCATTCCTCCCTCCCTTTTTCCCCTTCCAGCTCTACTTTTTTTTTCTTTGAGAAGGATTGCATTTTGGTGTTTGATGCTGTTATAAAGTGGAAGTGACAAACTGTAAGCTGCAAATGAAATCCAGCTTCAAATCAGCTTACTAAAGTCCATTCTCTCCTTAAGAACATGGTCTCCTCTGAAGACAGAAAGACTGAATTTCCCCTCACCACAGTTCTCCCCACCACAGGGTATAGGAATAAAATGAATTAAATGGTGAACACATGAAATAAAGTTTGTATTATAGTATATATTGAAAAGTTTATCACTGTACATGTGATACTGTGTATAACACATAAGTTTCTCTATATATGTAATATATGTGATAAAATATAAATATATACATATATAGACCATTAAGCAATTTTACATCTTCTTTAATGAAATCTAGTGGTAATTCTATTTATTTATTTCGGGAAGTGAGATTCTGAAATTTTATTTTGGTCTAAGTAGTACATTCTTAGTATTATAAAAATGCCCAAGTTTTGCAGGATACATGTTTGCCCAGTATGCTAACATGCCAAAAGGCCCAGAAATCATAAAATCCCATGCTTTACTTCCTGTTGTCATTGTCATTTCTATGTAGTAATCCTTCATGAAGTTAATTGGCCATGAGTTAACTTTCCGACCTATGTTTATTTTTAAAAGAACCATCACTATTATTCCGACTTAGGGTTATACTTCTATTAAATTAAGAGTATGAGGTCATTTAGCTCAAGTTCTTTTCCTGCAAATGTATGTCAACCTGAGGACACAACTCCATTTCTCGGAACTTGATATAAAGCTGGTTCACCTCCGAATTCAACAAAAAGTGAGGTCAGTTAATGAAGAACTAATAAAGGATAGAAAATAGAAGTTTTATCTCAACAGCAGCTTAAACATGGGAATTCAGCATCAGCATGAGGCTCCACTAAATACATGGTGACTGGGGGTTAGACTATCTGCTTGCCCCTCTGCCTTCCTGTCTAACTGTTGCTGATTCCATTTGCTCATCATACAAGTGTGAAGACCCCACATTTGGCCTATAGACCTACCTGCCAGTAGTAAATGGAAAGGGTCTGACATCACTTCACCTTTCTATATAGAGATCATTGACCTCAATTTTCATAATGAATTGTTGTAAAAATGCATTTGTTTTTGAAGTAATCCAGGAGAGAGATGTCAGATCTTTTGAGATAGCACCTCTATTAATTAATACCTCATCCAGAATGCCAGCTACAAGCCAAATTGTAAAGCTGATCAAGTTTTGGGGAGGACTTACAGAAATCCTTTTCTGGGTTCCCTTTATTCATCCTGGACATCTACAAAAGAGACTATCAAAGCCATCTCATCCCTAACCATCAAATCTTTCATCCTGAACACCCCCTCACTTCCCATGCCTCCCCCAGGAGTCCTCATTACAGCTCTATGTCCTGACAGTCTCTACTACACAGCAGAGTAGCATTTCTTAAACCTGAGTAATCTACAAGTTTACTCATACTCCCAATATTGGCCTAAATTATTTCATTAAAACTCCAAAAGATGTACATAAAAAACAACTAGGAATAAACTCCTTAAGCTTCAAAGTCTTATAGAACCATACAGCCAAAATAAATTTATAAGAAAAAGTTAAGAAAAGCTATAAAACCAGCACAATTTAACAATGTTAACTGAAATGTGATGCATGAGGTCTTGCTATAACAAATTTGCCATAGCATGACTATGGCACTCATGCTACAGCCAAGATTCTTTTGAGCTAAGTGTACTTGCTGTACTCTGGGCAACAGAATGGCTCAATTCTCCCACCACTTTTTCTATAACCTATATCAGAAAAGGGTGTCATCCAGCCTACACTTGATAGAAACTCATCATTTGTAAATCAATAGTTAGCCAGAAACAAAGAATGCTTAGGGGCAGGCAAGCACAAAGGTAAACACAGGTGCTGAAGTTTCATGGGAAGACCTTGTTATAACATTACCTTTCGCATGATTCAGAATGTGTTTAGATCAGTTTATTATTGTTATCGAAATGAAAACACAAGGTTAAAATGCTCTGGTAGAGAAGCAAAGTCCCTGAGAGTTTGTGCTCTGGGCAGATGATTATTGAGTCCAATTGACGGACACCTCTCTAGATCCATTCCTCCATCCTTACTCTTAGTCCAGTTACCATATGGGAAAGCAATATGATCAATCGATCCCTCCCATGGAGAGGGGTCTTCTTTCCAAGACGCTTGTCATATAAAAATAAATTCTTGGAAGAGACCACAGCATTTTTAATCCAAAAAGTACATTTTTAACTCTAGAATCCCAGGCATGATGGGGAGAGAGGAAGGGAGAAGGAAGAAAAGAGAAGTTTATTACAAGAAGAGTTTTTAGAGAGAAATTGCTTAATTCCCTTTGGTAAGAACAGCACACTCCACGTACATTTCTTTACATCCCTCAATCAACGGCATTTTGACTATTAACATTACTCCCAAAAGAAATGCCAATTTAAATATGGCTGCTGCTAACTATGCATATATATGCACATGCACACACACATTTTCACAGCAGCCTATGTGCCACTCAAGTCCACCAACCTAGATCTAAGTAATTCAATAGCAACAGCCCCTCCCTTCTCTTCTTTTCCTAACTTCCTCTAGAAAAAGGTACCAATGTTGTTCTAAAGGAAGAAGTAGCCCTGGAAGGACAAATCTGTCTCTCAGCACCTACTGCTAGAGGCAGAAAACCATGCTGGAGCTCAAGGTAGAGCAGTCTGTCTAGAAAGGACACTCACAGTCTCTCACTCTAAAACCTCAGGCCAGTGGGAAACAGCTATATTCTCAACAAATTTAACTTACCACCCTTTCCCCAAGGTCAACTGTAAGAGATTCATTTTGGAGCCTGTATCTTTCAAGAAAACTAGATTGCAATGAAATAATCACAATAAATAGCAGAAGCACCAGTAATAACAACAGCTAATGTATGGTGTGCCAGTATGTGTTATAAGGGCTTTACCTAGATTTTCTCAGCCTCACAACTTGAGGTATATAAAATTACAAGTGACAATGTTGTCATATTTTTAAGATTTACACACAGTTATTCTTACCTGTAAGTTTAAACATTAAAATGGGGTCCTAAAATGTCATTGGTGTGCTCTGACACAGAAAGGCAACTTTTTGACTCAATATAATATCCATGTATTCATTTATAATTGACGTAAATTATTGAATAAGTACAAAAATATTTAAGACATGTGTAATTAAGAACCTTTTAAAAAAATATAGACACTGTATTAGTTGGCTAGGACTACTATAACGAAGTCCCACAGACTGGGTGTTACAAACAACAGAAATCTATTTCTTACAGTTCTGGAGCCTGGAAGTCTTAGATCAAGGTGCCAACAGGGTTGATTTCTTCTGAGGCTTCTCTCCGTGACTACTAGAGGGCCATCCTCTTGCTACCTCTTTCACATGGTCTTCCTTCTGTGCTTGTGTGTCCCTGTTATCTCTTTTGTGTGTCCACATTTCTTCTTATAAAGACACCAAATTGTAACAGAGCCCACTTTAAAGGCCTCATTTGGACTCGATCATCTCTTTATAAAGATCTTATTTCCAAATACTATTATATTATGAGGTACTAAGTGTTGGCACTTCAACATATGGTTTTTTGGAGAATACGATTCAACCCATAATGGATACCCACATTCCACAGCAGTTAAAGAAACTGAACTGTATAACAAATATACAGCTCCCCTGTGGGTCCCTCCCAGATCACAATCCTCTTTCCTCAGGATAAACCACTCTTTTGATTTTTGTTTTAGATTTCATAATATTTTTACCAATTGTATTTGTATGTTTTTAAATTTTTACATTTTTTTCAAACAGAACCATTTAAAGCAATAAATTTCTCCCTAAGTAGTGCTTTAATTGCATTTCCCATAGATTTTTACATACTGGGTATGCATTATTATTATTTCAAAATGTATTCTTCTTTACTATATGGGTTATTTAGAAGTATGTTGTTCAATTTCCAAATATGGAGAAATTTTCTAGAAGGCTTTTATTAACTGCTAATTTAAATTTGCTGTTGTCAGAGAACAGATTTTGTATAGTTTCAATCCCTTTTAAGTTATAGAGACTTTGATGGCTCAGCATATGGTCTCACATTTGGAATTAAAATAACGTTGATAACACCATAATTTAACATAGCTGCATTCACTGTGGCTATGTTGATTCAAAATACTAATCACTTTTAGGACTGCTTACATAAGTAGAAACTAAAAAGAAATTTTATTTAATTAGCTAAAAGTCTGACTGACGTTTGTGGGAAAAGAACAGAGTATTCATTTCTAAAAACATAAGTATTCTTTTCTAACCAAAACCTTAACTAAAAGAGGCTGCAAATATAACCATGTCTTAGAGTCATACCATATTTTTTAAAAATCATATAATTTCTAAACTAAATACTAATCACTTACTCTACCTCTGGAGTCATGTACTAGGTGACATCAAGAGATTAAGGAATAATCCTAAAACGTATCCTGGGTGAATTAAACTGAACCAGTATTTGAGATTTCTTTAAGTAGTATTCAGAAAAAGACATCATCCAGTATCAAGGTTTGTATATAAAGCTTATTTGCAATAAAAATGTAAATATTTTCTTGGAAAGTTTCCAAATATATCAGAGGAGAAACGAGCATACAAAATTTTTATATTTCTAGAAATGATGGTAACTTTAAAATAACAATTAACAATGTTTTTAGTGAAAAACACTCAATGCTTACTGTCTTACTATAGGGAAAACCATTTAGTTAACTACAATTTCCTCAAAACTACTTAAACACTGGGATTCAGAAGTAAACCTTATTTAGATGAGTTTCTAGTCAAGAACTTGACCTATATAAGTGAAAAAAAAATTAAAAAGCTAGGCAATGTCCTCAAAGGGACTAAAAATGGTTTAAAATTTTTCAGCATAGGGATAAACGTGAACTAGAAGGAGCATAAATATTTCCTGAATACTTTATGCCATACAGATAAGTAGAGAGGATTTTTACGGTCTAATCTTTAAACTTCTTTAAAAATGAATTTCCCTAAGTATTATGGAAATAGCATATTCTAATTTTGGCCATAATTATGGTCACTATGCACATGTTTGGAATAACCTCTTAAAATAAGAGTCCACAGATGCAGCTTCTGATGTTGCTGCATTCCAACATGCTCTAAGTAATATTGCATGCATAGGGCTGTTGGTTTGACGGTGCTCATACAGGTTCAAACATTCCTATGGTGAGCCTGTGTTAATGAAAATTCTCCTTTGCAGAGATTCTTCTGAACTCTTCTTACAGAAACGTTGTAGCAGAGCCAGAAAGCAGCCTCATACAGATCTGCAACTGTACATTTTTCAGGCATTACACTAGATTTTCTTATACAGTTCCCTATTAAAATGGTTTAAATTCCAATCAAGCCTTGGGGAACAGAGCATACACTATCTTGAGCCTTTCTACAGTGTCTGGCAATGAGACTACAGTGGTGAAATGAAAAAAACAAAAGTAGTTTCAACTCATGTCGGAGAGGCAAATTAATTCTTACTATGGGAACAAGGGGCAAAGCCTTTTGTTAGCATTGATTGTGAAATGCACTTATGACACTTTTGATTTTACAAAATTAGGTTTTGGTCTTCACCCGCAGGTATTTCCCTATTGCATTCTGGATTAATCCACCTTTGTGGCTAATTCCTGTCAAAATGACAAAGGACAATTGATTTCTTTTGGTGAGGTATTCTTATCAATGGTAACTTCCATGTATTGATTGATGGGGTGTTACAGAAAAGGACCATTAATTGATTTGTAATAAATAAAGCAAAATCTACACTTATGACCGGCAATGTAGAAAGGCAGCTCTTTTTTCACTGGTAAATTTCTTTAATCTAAAATGTATAAAGCAGTCCAACAATCACAAAAGTTATTAATATAACAGCTTTATTAAAGCAATTCCCACTGGCATGACCCAAGTTAAAGGTCACTCAGCACAGTCATCATAACACTAAATAAGTAAAAATTTAAAAGTTAAATAGAAAATGTCATTTAAAGCTACCTTGTGGTGTAATGGAAAAACCTGCAACTCTGCAATCAGATGATTCAAATTCCAGCTTGGCACTTATTAAGCATTTGACTAAAGTTGTCTGATTCTGTTTTCTCATTTCTAGAATTTGTAAACCCCTACTTTGCAGATTAGTTGTACTAAATGAGGTAAGAAATGTAAAAGCTCTGATAAATAGCATAGAACATAATAGTTCATTGCTAAATAGCCAGTCTTACTAGTATTATTGCTAGAACGAAACCTTAAGAGCAAATCGTTTTATCATTTGTCCATTAAACTAACAGGCCACGTAAAATTTTAATTTAACAGACTTCTCTTAGGCTCTTCTTCACTTAAAAAAAATTCAGCTTTTTTTCAATAATAAAATTGTGTTCTTACAATGTCCTTAATTATATAGTTTTTTTTTATGTTGTTGGTTTTACTTTCATAAGGGAATGAAAAGTAACTCAAGATTTTAAAATGCTTTTATAATATTTAAGCATATATTTCTACGGTCTTCCAATTACATGGATTTTAACTATTCTATTCTAGCAATAGTTAACCACAGCTCATTGATGCTCAGGATTTAGCACCACTGGGGCAAAAATGAGATGAGCTGTCATAAAGGCAATGTAAATGCAACATAGACTCAAACAGAACGTTGATTGCTCTTGAATCTCCCTCTTGTAAATACTGATGGAGAAAAAGAACTGGTGCCAGAAGACTAAATATGAGGAAAATAAAGTTTCCACTTTCAAAAAGACAGGAAAGGAAAACACAAAGAGAATCCCAATACTACACACCACCAGTGTACTTGCTGTTGATCCTGGACAAGATTCTTGGCAAATTGTTAAAAGGTTGGTTGTGACAATGCAGAAAAGAAAGTGACAATCCTGGCACACAGTGTGGGTTCAATGGGGACAGGACAAATCTCATTTCCTTCTCCGACAAGGCCTGGCAGATCCGTGAAATATACTGGAAAAAAATATATTTGAACTTGAGTAAGAAACCTAACAAAGATTCTCATGACACCTTAAAGGACAGGATGTAAAAAAATATGGGCTGGATTCAAAGGTACTTTGTTAGACTAATAAACATGGGAACCAAAATGGCATCAACATTCAATCATTGCCATTCTATGGAAGGTCCCTAGAGATAAGGTTTTGTCCTTGGTCCTACTGCTTCACCATCTTAATTTTTAAACTAATGACCTAGATCAGCGGTCCCCGACCTTTTTGGCACCAGGAACCAGTGCTCCTACGAGAAACTAATGCCTGATGATCTGAGGGGGAGCTGAGGCAGTGAGGCTAGCGCTGGGGAGCAGCTGCAACTACAGATGAAGCTTTGCTCACTCATCTGCCACTCATCGCTTGCTGTGTGGCCCAGTTCCTAACAGGCCACGGACCAGTACTGAACCAGCACTGGTCCGTGGCCTGGGAGTTAAGGACACCTGACCTAGATAAAGCCTAAGAAAGAATATTTATCATATTTTAAGACTGCTATATAAAAATTAATATTTGTGTTGTACATTATTTTCCTCCCCCATGCCTCTACAGACACTATTATTCTTTACCTTCACAACTATTCAGTGTGGGAGGTAAAACATTTTATTTTCCATTTTACATGTAAGGAAACAGAGACATTGTGGTTAAATTTCGAATAAATTTGAAATTCATTTCAAATAAGGAAGCTAGAAAGTAACAGAGTTAAACTACAACCTTGAGCCTTTTGACTTCACATTTTGACCTAAACCTGGACAGGAAACAACTACAGATATAGGATCCAAACAAATCTTGATGAGCAGAAGTGAGAGGAAGAATCTTAGAAATGACATGAAGAGAGTCCCAGGGTATCCCGATGGGTTCTATTTTGTCACGCTGATCTTCTAAAACATTCAGCTCAATGAGATTTGGGAAATAGTAAGTTTGCTAATCCGATCACGCTGCATTACATATCTAGAGTAAAAAGGATCATGGTCATCCCTTCTCTCTCTGCTTATCACGACCCACCTGCGCAACAGCATTCAGCATTTTGGGTAGTTTCTAAGAAGGATAGAGGGTAACTAGAAAACACTTCTCAATGGTGAGAGAAGAGGAAGTCACATCATATCAAGAATACTAGAAGGAATATAGGTGTCAAACTAGAGAAATGGCAATTCTGGCTAGGAAGAAGAGGAGACCAACAGCTGTCTTCAAACAGCCACCATCAGATGTGTTAGATGTGTCATAACCGGAAAGAAATAGAACAATTCAATAATTAGAGTTTGACCAGAAAGTGACATGTATAAATTAAGAGATTTATTAAAGGACTTAAATTGTACCCAATTGTAGGAGCTATGTCTGTTGTTTGGTAAGGAATTGCAATAGTTCAGGTAGGCAGGCAATTGAGAGAGAGGGTCTGAATATGAAAAGGGGTGCACAAGGAAAAACCGGGACCCTGGTCTCCAACCCCAACATGGGTGACGAGGTGGAACTGCAGGAAAAGGTGGTGTCTTCACTGCAGAGCTGCACACTTTGTCCAGAACCTGGAGATGCCAACAGACATGACATAGGAGATGGAGGAGAGGAGGCCCAACTGCAGCTCCTCACCAGCACAGGGGATAGATAAGAATATACATGTGAGCTGCACTGTGCTTGGGTCCCCACATCAATCTTTGGAGCATGAAAACTGGCTGCTCCTCCCCTTCTACCTCTGAAACCCTACACACATTTCTCTTGTGCCTGCACTTAACCAAGGACCAAACAAGGGGACTGTGTGAGAGATCTGGGAATTATTATTTCAGTTCAGCTAAGTGGGTACAGTACAAAGTCACCATGTATGGGAACTTAATTAGATTTTTTGACCAATACCAGCATGTGAGGTGCCCAAAGACTGAATGGACTAGGAAAAGTGGTAGACTCTCTGTCATAAGCAGGACTCAAGTTGGATGACATTTGAGAGATATGTTATGAGTATAAAAAGTAATTCACCCATTAGAGGTGCTATTTAAGATCCTTTCCTACCCTGGGGGAACTACAGTTGTCATATAAGTCATACGATGTTTAAATGAACTATACATACCCAGAGTTTGGGCATGTAGCCACTATAGCATTATATAAAAAAAAAAAAAAACAAATCACAGAACCTGAAATCCAGAATTATAACTTCTGGAGTTCATTCAGTAGTGATTTATAAAATTCAAAAATGTCCACAGTAGACATAAATGAATATAATTTCTTTTTAATCCTAGTGTTATATACTATAGACCTCCCAAAAACATGGGTAGCACCCATGAAAGGTATATTTGTTGCTTAGAATGTGGAGAGCCTAATGACATCTCCAATACAAAGACGAAGAATTGGTAGCATCCTCCCAGGCTTTCATCTCACTGGGGCTGAGGCTAATGCCCTCTCTTCCTCTTTCACTTATTCCAGTAAAACTCTAACAGGAAATACCTTTTCTCTCCTACCAGTACCCCCTAAACTAGATGGAAGAGTGTGGTACAACAAGAGAAGGAAAAATCATGAAAGTGGTTTGCCTCTAGAACATATATATCCTGCCGAGGGGCCTGCTCCTAGTTCTCCTCCCTATCAAATGCTAATCAATCACGGACTTCCAAGATCCAAGTTAGGAGACACCAGATCCAAGTCAACCAAATGGAGGGTTATGGCAGCCTACCAAAACAACAACAAAAAACATGAAAAATTCTCCAAATCACGAAGGAAAAATCCATATTTGAGCATATGTTCAATTGCTTATGCCAATAACTTCTAAACTTGTAAAACTGTACATGCCCTTTGGCATCTAAATATCATATCTTTGGTTCAACTTTTATATCACAGTTTCTCCTTATCCAACAAATTCACAGCTCCTGAAGTTTTTGCCTCACAATATCTTAACTTCAGAACTTTTACAAACCACTTTACATGTCAGATGCCATCTTGTTTTTGTTTTTTATTTTAAAGTGTATCCTCGTCTTCTATTTCTGACTCTTCCCAGCAGTTTTCTTTGTCCCAGCTTCCTGTGTTCAACGATCAAAGGTAAAAATCATTAGGTAAACAGGTTTGGTGGGGAAGATGGTGGAATTAACTTAAATCAACACTACCAAAATCTAATAGTCAAGGGTTTGCAGTATTTTTCCCTGAGATGTAGTCCAACAGCTTACGCTGAAACAGTTCAAATACCTCCTGCTGGTGGCATTGCACCAGCTCATGCCATATGTATGGAAGTCACCAACCGATGCATTCAATGCCAAAGAGAATCTGCAGATTAATGAAATTCTCTCCTAGTCCGCAGACATGCCCACGGCTTTATTTCTTTTAACATGATATAAATGCATTTCAGGCTCTGAGTTTATGGCCTGTACTGACCTTTTTTTTTTTTTTTTGATAGCTGAGTTACGCCCACCAAGACAACATAGCATCCAGGCAGCAACCCCAAGGGCAATGTGAGGAGGATTTTCTGATTATGTCATCAAACAGGAAACCTCATGGAGACTCTGGGATTAATGTATTTTCCACTGGAGCTGAAAGCAGGCAGGATGTAGTCACTGGAAGGGAGCGAGGGAGGGGGAAATACTGGGAGGGGTGGAGGTAGTGTCTTTAATATGACATTTAAAGAAATCACTCATATTTATTTACATCTGAAGCCTCCAAGCAAATAAAAATTTAAAATTTCAGTTGAATGTGGTAATAAGCAAATTACATACGCACTGGATATGAATGCACCCCACAGAGTTTCTCTAAACCATGGCACCATTCTTGCTCCAGATGGCACAGAAAATAATTTATAAATGACAAAAGTTCAATGGGTGTATGGCAGCTGTTCAGTTCCAGCTCTTTGGCCACCCACTTCTGTAGAACTGAAACCTTTCAATCAACTCTTGTCTCTCAAAGGGCCTTCAAACGACATCAGAACATGTGTACAATATGTTCTCAGAAAGTAGCTGGCCAAATATGAAAGATTAGAAAAATCAAATTAAATAGAAATGGAAAATACAAATACATACTGTTGTCTCCAAGATCCATAATACCAAGCGAGAGCTAAAAACAAAGGACATTGAGTTTTCAAAGCAAACTTTGCATGATCTCCTTCTTTTCCCTTCGTAAGTTCTCACAAGCTTTCTTTTGCACAGAATGAGAAGCATCTAGGATTTTGACAGCCTTATTTCAGTAATAGTCAATACTGTGTTTGCCTCTCTCCCTTCATTTACTCCTATGACCCCTTACATTAAGGAGCATTCCAGCTTAACTATGAGCCAAACTAGTACTTTGAAACCGAGTGTCACCCATTTTACATTTCTGTTCTGAGCCTCCAAACAAGGCAAATGAATTAGGACCATCACATTGCAAAATAAGCATTTTCTGTTCCTTTATTCAGAAAAGGTTGCCCAGTTGCTATTCAAGTCTAGGTAAATCATTCACCAAAAAAGAAAAAAAAGATGAATAGAAATTATTATTTTAGTTAAATTATTAGAATTACTTAAAACCAAACTGGATTGTGAA
Organism: Rousettus aegyptiacus; assembly: GCF_014176215.1. NCBI lineage: Eukaryota > Metazoa > Chordata > Mammalia > Chiroptera > Pteropodidae > Rousettus > Rousettus aegyptiacus. Next base: position 68,341,198 of record NW_023416284.1, read on the forward strand.
ATGAAACTAGAGAATTTGCCCCTTTCGAAAGATCCATTTTCTAGCATGGTAACCACAAGCGGTAAGGTTATAATTTAAGCAAAGAATATTTTGAGGATCGTAAATATTACGAAGCCATCTGCTGGATCAATTCTTTGGCTCGCACTCTTGATTGAAGCTTTCTAGGTGTTAACCTGATCATGTGTAAATTGAATAGATTTTGGAAGGATGATAAATAGCTGACATCCTTTGTAAGCTCCCAAACACAGGAAGCTGCGATTACATCATGAAGGCACCAACACACCCACTCACTCCTGCTTCAAATCTCCTCCATAAATAGATCTCTGAAAGGAGGGGTTTTGCTAGGGCCCATGTGGTGAGTAGCAACAGTTCCTTCACCCTTACAATATGCATGGGGTCTGCTTTAAAAAAAAGAAAGAAAGAAAGAAAGAAAAAGAAAAAGAACATCTTAAAGCAAAAAAGTATCATATTAAGCTAACTTATTAATTTAGTGAAGATGTTTACAATCACAAAAGATATTAAAAAACAACCCAGTGGTTGAGAACAAAATTGTTCTCCAAGTTCACATTGGAATTCATATAAGCCCTCAGAGGTATGCTTGTCCAGCCACTTCATAAAATTACCAGTGAGCTAATTGTTCAGTTTATGAATTATTTTTTAAACATTGTTCTCCTTGTTAATAAATGAGAAATATAAGAATTAGAGAAAGTTGGTCAAATATTGTAAGCCTGCAGGGAGCAAAGTCAAGAGAAACATTAAAACCAATCATCTTCTGTATCTTTTTTTAAACACATATATTTTCTATACTTCCTAGCTGTTACTAGGTATGAAAAATCACAAATGTACAATAGAGTTTTCTTTTCAAATAATAAAAGCATTTGGACACCTACCCAGAGTTGAACAGTAGATATAGAGATCTGGCAAGTGTTAAAATTATTCTAAAGATAATACAAGTCTTAAATTTCATACAAAAAAAAAATTATTCGCAGTACAAAATATCTCTGGTTAAACAAATTATTCAAAACTCAGGACTGAATATATTCAATCAAGCTGTCAAAGAACAAGGATTCGTTGTCTCTTTTCTTTGCCTCAAGGAACTTGGACAGACAGCCACCAGACAGTCTGCTGAACTCCCTGCGGCCTTCAAGGGTGAATTTCTTAGGACAATCTCTTGACTACAAAATGAACTTAAACAAGTAGTTCGGTAATTTAAGACTCCCTGTGTTAGGATTTTATACCAAATTACTTTGAGTCTGTGGCTACTCCTCACCAGGTCCATTTGTCAAAGACACAACCAATCAAAACCAGCAGTGCAAAGAATTTAATGAAATTATTGTTATTTAGAATACTGATTCTGAAACCAGGTGAAATTTCACCAGGTGAAATTACATATATCAGAGCAAACAACGCAATACATAGCTGGCTATGTGGAACTAAAAATCTCTCTCAGAGTTTCGAAAGCACACTATGCATACCAGAACCTCTTCTGGCTTTAAGATATGGCTACATTTTAGGGCAATAACCTAATTCACAGTATCTTAATCCAAATAAAGAAACTATTAAAAGCAGATAATCACCACCCAACTTTAAGACTTACCACAAAGCTATAGTAATCAACACAGTGTAGTACTGGTGAAAGAATAGAAAAATCAATGCAACAGAATAGAGAGCCCCAAAATAGACCCACATAAATATAGTTAACTGATCTTTGACAAAGAAGTGAAAGCAATACAATGACATGAAGGCAGCGTATTTAACAAATATGCTGTAACAACCGAACCGGACATCCACATCCGAAAGAAAAAAAGAATCTAGACACAGATTTTACACTCTTTACAGAAGTTAACTCAAAAGGGTTTACAGACCTAAATGTAAAATGCAAAACTATAAAATTCCAAGAAGTTTTGGAGAAACATAGAAGAAAATATAGGAGAAAATCTAAGACCTTGGCTATGCCAATAAATTTTTAGATATAACACCAAAGGCACAATGCATGAAGGAAACAATTAATAAGCTGGACTTTAAAAATAACTAAAAGTCTTCTGTTCTATGAAAAACAATGTCAAGAGAATAACAAGACAGACCACAGATTGGGAGAAAATATTTGCAAAAGACACATCTAATAAAGGACTGTTATCCAAAATATACAAAGAATTCTTAAGTCAATGTTAAGAAAACGGCCCAATTAAAAAATGGGCCAAAGATCTTGAGGGACACTTCCCTGAAGAATATAAACAGGTAGTAAATAAGCATATGAAAAGATACTCTATATATGCCATGAAGGAAATGCAAAAGAAAATAACAAGACGCCACAATACACCTATTAAAAGAGCCCAGATCAGGAACACAGGCAACACAGAAATGCTGACAAGGCTGTGGAACAACAGAAACTTTCAACCATCGCTGGTGAGAATGTAAAATGGTACAGTCCCTTTGGAACTGTTTGGCAGTTTCTCATAAAACTAAACATTCTCTTAGCATACAGCAGTTGTGCTCCTTGGTATGTACACAAAGGGGCTGAAAACTTATATGCACACACAAAAACTGCACACGGGTGGTTAGCACAGCTTTAGTGATGACTATCAAGACCTGGAAGCAACCAAGTAGGAAATGAATAAAGAAACAGTGGTATGTCCAGACATTGCGTTACTAAGCACTAAAAAGGAATGAGCTGTCAAGCCATGAAAAGACATGAAAGAAATGTAAATGTATATTATTAAGTGAAATAACCTAATGTGAAAAGGCTAAATACTACATGATCCAACTCTATGACATTTGGAAAAACCAAAACTAAAGAGACAGTAAAAAAGATTAGTGGTTGCTGGGGATTGGAGTGAAAAGGGATGAATAGGTGAAAAGAAGATTTTTAGGGTGGTGAAATACTCTGTATTTCATAATGATGGTTACATGTTGTACATTTGTCCAAACCTATAAAATGTACGACACCAAGAATAAACCATACTGTAAACTTGGACTTTGGGTCATAATGATGTGTCAATGTAGGTTCATCAATTGTAATAAATGTACCACCTTGATAGGGGATATTGACAATGAGAGAGGCTATGCATGTGTGGGACAGAGGGTATAAAGGAAATCTCCGCACCTTCCCCCAGTTTTGCTGCAAACCTTAAACTGCTCTAAAAAAAAGTCTTAATTGTTTAAATTATTTTTAAAAAAACAACAAAAAAATCTTTTGTAAAAAAATCATTAAAATGACCCTAGATTTTCACTGTCCAATAGAACTTTCTGGGATGATAAAAATGCTCCATATCTACCCTTTGCAACCTAGCAGTCTCTAGTAATATGTGGCTACTACATATTTGAAATGTGGGCATTGTGACTGAGGGACTAAGTTTTTAAGTTTTATTTAATGTTAGCTTTTATTTTAAATTTAAATAGCCTCGTGTGAATAACAACTACCATATTAGAAAGCACAGCTCTAGAAAGATCAATCACTAGAAAACAAATCATCACTTGAGCCCTGGTTCAAAAATCCAGACTAGAAAATATAATTTTGCAATTAGAGTTAGAATTAAATTTTAACAGACCAAACATGTAATGAATGGGCTCTCGATATCTCTCAGGCAGCTACCTTAGGAATCAAGGTAAAAATTGACAAGGGGCATCAATCTAAAAAAAAAAAAAAAAACAAAACTATTTTAAAATATCATATCCATAATTTAAAATTTTAAAATAATACATTGATTTTCATATAATACTATGATCTGCAAAATAAAAAGGCAATAAATAAATTATTATAAAAATGATTATCAGGTTTGCCCCATCAGTATTTTAGGAAGGAAAAATACAATTGAAAAATATTCATTTCACACTATTGGTATTGTTCACCCATAATTTTAGGAATAAGATAATGATAGAAAAGGCCTTTGTCTAGCACTTCACAATTTGCATTCTTGTACCTTGATAGACATAACAGTGAGTTGATTTTGTCAGGTGTAAACAGTGTTTTCACACTTCTGGTAGAAGTGTGCCTTCGTTATTATTCAACATTTAATTAAGTCATAACACCAGAAAAGATCTGCTAGTGAATTTCAGCACACACACTGTACACAGCTAACTACATCGAGAGCTAGATCCTGAGCCTGTACATGATACTTCTGAGAGAATATCTGATTTTGATAGAAATGAGCCGAATGGAAACAACCCAAGATCAGATCAGTAGTCAAATATAATCAGACACAATCTCATGGATCATGGCTCCACCTGTCTATCTGTGTGACCATGGGAGGTCACATTTCCTAAACCTCAATTGTCTTATCTGACAAACAAGGATAATAATATGGATTTAACATTAAGTCAATCCTGGATGGAAAGCTTTGCATATAGAAAGCAAACAAAATAAATGTGTACTTTATAAGTCATATTATGGTAAAATGGCCTTTGGCTCTTTCAAGTTATAAATACTAGGGTACAGTTATCACCCCAATTCCGACTCACTCTTGGCCATATTTGGACAGGTAGAATCCCATCATCCAAGTTTTAGTTTTTTGGGTTTTTTTTTTAACTTCTTTATCATATAGGTCTAGAAGTCTCTTTCATGCATCCTGTTCATTTCCTGATGATCAAGACACTGCTGTCTTTAACAAAGAATGAAGAAAATAACCACTTCATTCCAATAGTCTTTCCAATTTTTAAAACTACTGCTTCTATTTCCTCAGATGTTGCCAGACATTAGGTTTTCTTCTGGAGAAGAAACTAAGGCAAGAAATGAACACGAAGTCATAGATGCTAAAAATTGTTGAGCTAAAGAGACTTTAGAGATCATCTCACCTCATCCTCTAATTTTGGCTTTTGGAACCTAGGCCCTAGGAAAATTAACTGCTTGCCCCAGATAACTAAGAAAATCTACTGCTATGCTCTTTTTGTCATACCACATTGCATCGAAAGTTGACATCAATATTTACTTAAAACTCAGAGGTACTGTGAATCTGGCATCCATTTGTTGGGGCAGAAATAATTAAATTATAGCAAATTATAATGTACATATAAAAAATTAATACCAACTATTGTTATTACTAAGGTTATACTTAATAACCTTTTAAAACCTTTTTCAATATACATTTTTTTAGGACATAAGTGAATGTCCTAGGTCAATCATTTGAATGAGTACATGGAAGAATGTATACCTTTGTAAAAAGCACACCAAAAAACACAAAAGAATATATAACCTGCTGGAAGTTAAAGACAAATGCAAAGGCTGGGGCTGTGTTGCTTCAGTTTCCCAAAAAATTATTTAGAAATCACGCTCAGGTACCTCTCCTCTTGCATTCAACCTAAACCTACAACCACATTGACTTGCCGTAAAGCCAATGTTCCTTTTACTAAACAAGCTGGCTTCCAAGTACAGAAGGAAAAATAAACCATCAAAAACCAATAGTTTTCTTCCTTAGAAACATGTCTAGTGAAAAATGTTTAAGAGAATCTTAAATCACAAGCTAAAATACAATTCAGATATTATCAATGACATTACCTTATCTATTTGTCAATGTTTTCCATGGCCCGATTCAACTGAACTGGCTGCCCATTCATCTTCTAATGGGGGAAGCAAGGACAAAAAACTATTTTACATAAAGGAGAATTTCATGTGTGCCTGTGCTATACTCACTGGCAGACTTTGAGTCTTTCCCTGTCTTCACTGTCTTTTCTCTTTGGTAACAGGTTCCAAAGTATTCAGATGACATTAGAGCTCTCATTCTCCTTTTCTGATCGCTATTCCAGAATTACAAACACATACCATTTTGAGCTGCTGAAGAGTGGAAAGAACACAAGCTTTTAAGTTAGATCTTTGAAACTAGGTTCCCTCCAACTAGCTGAATAAATTTGTTTTCTCTTATAAAATATGTGTTTTATGTCTGAGTAATTGAAACATTAAATGAGATAATACATGTAAAACATACAACACAGTATGTGAAAGATGGTACCCAGGAAAATGGCAAATATGATTATCATCTTCAGCAATAACTGAGAACCATTATATTTACATTTTCTTAAAAGGAAGAAACCAAATTCCTTTCCTTAAGGGGCTTTCAAGCCAAGTGGGGAGGCCTAACATACTCACAGTGAAATTAGTGGCACTGTGAGAAGCAGAAGCTATAATCAAATGAAGAGTACAGCAGAGAAGAAAGAGAAGTTTCAGGGGAGGAAAGGGGAAGTTAACTGGAATCGCTGAAGATACTTCCTACGGCACGAGGACTTGAATTATGCACTGAAGTACATATAGCTTAGACTTAAAATGCACAAAGGAGCAAGAGGGTCATTCCAGAGACGTAGCTGTGACAAAGCTAAAATACTTCAGTGCAAACATATCTGGTGAGCCTGGGTGAAGCAGGGCAAAGTGATCTGCTTAGCAATCATGATTAAAAACTAAGTGGAGTCCAGGTTAGGCTAGCTTTGAACATCAGGCTAAGAAATTCAAGTTTATGGTACAGCAGCTGGGGAAGCACTGAAGTTTTCTCAGCAGCAGATAAACAGACACACAGTGAAGGACTAGGAAGATTCAGAGGCAAGGAAATGTGAAGGGAGGGGTGGGAGGACAGGTCATGGAAGCAAGGAGACACAGTTCTTGCCCACACAGTAGTTTGGTTCGGTGTACTATCATCCACTCTGATTTAATACATGAGAGTTGATACAGGACAGCTTCACACAGAGAGTACAAATCGCGTGCTTATTATTTGTCTAATGAATAGGGGGAAAATGACAGAATGATCTTGCAGGCCTTTTTAGGGTTCCATAAATTGGGAGTAAGGCTGGGGCCAGGAGGAGGCCAAGTCTTTAGCAAAGTTGAATCTGTGCTCACTAAAAGCAGGGTTAAGTGCCCTGAAGGACGATACTAAATAAGGATTTAAGGCCCTGGTAATGGATGGCAGGCTGAGGCGTGGGCAGGGATCGGGGGCAAGACTGAAGGACATCCAAGGCCAGGAAAGGGATGGCCATGAGAAAGTACAAGAAAGTCTATTTGACCCAATAAAATGGAAAACTTAATTTTATGGAGTTATTCAGATCTTTCCTTACAAGCACTACCCCTAGGGTGATTCTTCTAGGTTTGAAACACAAAAACCCATCATCAAGGTAGGCTCTCATCTCCTCCACCGCTATATCTTCATCTTTAGAAGTTTCCTCTCCATCCTCTTCTTGCTGCAGCTACTGTGTATTCCGACTGGTTTAAGGGCTTGGTGCCTGTGTGTGTGTGAAAGCTGAGTTTCTCTTGTGAGCCTTAAGGAAATATCTGGGGCTCCTTCAGACGTAGCCTTTGCTTTTACAGAGCTCACATTCTAGCACAGAAGTGGGAAAAAGAACAGAGAGCAAAAGTAAGACAAATAAATGTAAAATAATGTTAAAGAGATAAAGAGATTTAAAAAGACCAGAATATAAAAGCAATGTGCAGGACAGTGATGGAGCAGGGCTGAGCAAGGCTACTTTGGTGAAATCTGAGCTGAAAAAAAAGGGGGCGGAGCTCTGGAAACAAACAGTAAAAAAGAAATTGCTGTTATGTCTGAAAAGAAAGAAATCACTGTTGAAAGAAATTACGGCGGAGGATGGTTCAAGACGAGCACCTATTATATGCCAAGCACTGTGTTTGGCATTTGGCATTCATTATCTCCTTAATCTTCCAAAACAGTTCTTCAGGCTGTTATTGTAATGATAAAATAGGTTCATAAAGTTGTTAAGTAAGCTGCTCAAGGAAAATAGATAAATGTTCACATCCAACAGAGTCCAGAGAAGTTTTGGACCAGGAGCTTGCAAGGTAGTTTGGTAAAGAGACGGTGCAAGCCTGCAGGTGTGAGTGATGAGACCTGCACTAACGGGAATGTGACAGGATCGGGAAGAAAGGAACAAACATAAGTGACACTACTCAGGACTTGGTGGGCAGAGATAAGGAGGGATAAGCCTACGGGCCTGCGAGAGTGCTGCTAAAACTTTGAGAAAAAGAGGACTCCCAAGAAAGCCTGGGTTTTAGCCAAAGACAATGAACTTGGTTTCAGATGTGCTGAGTTGATGGTGTATTGGTAGTCAGGGAACAGCTGGGTAAAGAAGTCCTGACAGGTGGGTAGGAATAAGAAACTAAAATCCAGAAGAAAGGCTGAGCCCTAAGATGTGACTTCGGAATCTCCAAACCATATGGGAGTTCAGCAGCATTTCTATGGTTTCCTATGTGGGCGAGTAATGTCTACATTGGCTAGAGGACGGACATCTCACCAACCTTCAGGAAACATGCAAGAATTCTGTCACCCACCAACATGATCAGCCCCAGAAACACACCACCCGCGCGCACACACGCACGCATACACACAATTTAATGACCCCACTACACAGACAAACTCACAGCAAAATGGCATGTTATTTAGATTCAAATGCGCCAAGTTAAAATGCTAGGAAATCATGTGGGCTTTGACTTTTTAATGTTATTCAATTGATGTCATTAAAACAGAAGAATTAGTCTTGTAATTATTCCCTTATGAGTTCTCCTGTCTGTCTGAAAAAAGAAGAGCACTCACTTATGTTCCCAAACCAAGTTATTTGGGGGGAAACTAGATAGGTTAAAGAGAGCAAAAACCAAGTTTCAACATGCACATAGGGAGAGGAAGAAAGTGTGTGTCAAGAATGAAAAATGCTCTGCCAGTCAAACTGAGCCCTGCCTCCATTTGACTGTGTAGTCTGGCTGACACAGCAGTGAAGACAAATCCTTTCTCTCCTTCTTCAGCGTGCCAGCCATGCCTAGCGCTCTAACACTTCATTAACATGCTAATGTGTGACGATTATTTTGTGCAAGTACCACTGTATATGTTTTTTAAAGGCTCTATCAACCACAGCTAGACTGCAGGGACCCAAATGCTAACTCAGACCATTACTAAGAAAATAATATGCTGACCAAAATGCTTTTTTTTTTCTTTCTGTCTTCTGGCTTTGGCAAGTCAACCATTCTTTCTGTGAGCATCAGAGAGAAGAGAAGCTGACTTCTCTGGAAGCATACACAAAATAACACTAATTCTACCAGCGGGGGTGGGGGACCACTAAATGCCAAGATATCAGAGATAAATGGTTATTATGAGCATGGTTTGTTGGCAAAAATAATGGACTGGAAATTAGAAAACCTGATTTCAATTTGAGGTTCTCTCACTAATGCTGTAATAGTGAATGAGTCATTTACTCACTAGGGAATAGTTTTCTTATTTATAGTATGTTGGAATATCTGAGATTATCTTTAAAATTTCTTCTTGCACAAATAATATACAATCAAAGGACAGTATTAATGTTAATACTGCTAGCCCCTCAATTTCTATAACTATTTTAGAATCATTTTATAGATTTTTTTGTATTATTTATCTTCATCTTCTCTATATCTCTATGGAGAATAATGTGAACTGTAATAAGGTTCATAGATGATAAAATAAATGGAGAGACAGTGAAAGCTCCTGCATGGAACAACTAATTAAAAAGATGTTAGTGCTTCTGTTTTAATTTATCGATTCAATACAATCCGAATTAAAATTTCAGTTGTATTTTGAGGAACTTAATAGATTTTTCAAAATTCATATGGAAAGATAAAGTTCACGCTTCCTAAGCCCACTTTGGAAGAGAAAAGTAATAAAGAGGACTTACTTTGCTAGCTATTGAAATATCTACCAAGCATGAACTGTGGCTAAAGAATAAAGAGACCATTGGAGCACAAAGGTGGTACCAACTTGCGGAGAAAACAAAATCACCATATGGGAATATAAAACTGGATTGCTACTCAGCACCAAATACACATATGGACTCCAGATGAGTTAAAGACCTAAATGTGAAAGATGAAACTATACAGCTAATATAATAGATATTAAATTTTATAACGGAGGGACAGGGAATGATTTATTTCGCGAAGTTCCAAAAATAAAATATTGATGAGCTGAATTACATCAAAATTAAGATTTTTGTTCACAAAAGGAACATAACAGACAGAGTTAATAGAGAAATGACAGGCTAAGAGAATACCTGTCGTGTCTAAAACCAGCCAAGGACTATTTGGAATATACGAAGAACTTCTGTAAATCAACAGGAAAAACACAAAAACTTCCATGAGAAGGAGTTTGAAGGGGAATTTATAGAAGAGAAAAATATAAAAGATGGCAAAGATATAAAGAGCAAATCAAATTAACCAGTAGTCAGATAAAAGCAAAATAAGACAAAAAGATATCATTCTACACCTACTAGACAGAAATAGGGAAAATAAGAAAATTTAATAATGCTAAGTAATAGTTGGGAATGTGGGTATAGATACATTCATACTGCTGGGGGGAGTATGGACTGATGACTCCCTCCTTCTAGAAGTAACCTAGGTGTACTTTGTGAAATTATACTGTTTACACTATCTGAGATATATACATATGCCCTATGGCCTGGCAATTCTGAGAGTCTAGGTGCTAAATAAACAACCCTTAGTATTTCCAGTAGTGGGCATGTCTGAGGCTGCTCACTGCAGCCTTGCTCATGCTGCAATTTAAGATAGAGACAACATGGACGCCATCCCTGGAGGATAAAAATAAACTGTGTTATAGGTACACTGTAACGTAGGAAGAGCAGCTGGATGCAAAGAATTAGATATACATAGCACTATTCATAGTCCTTATAATATAATGCTGAGTGGTGAAAATAAGAAACAAAACAGGATATATAACACGCATTTACATAAATTTAAATGCAGGTACGATAAATCCAAAACATGAAACTATGTATATTTTATAAGAACACATCCATAGACAAGTACGTATACTTTGAAAATTGGGTTCGTGAATGTAGAGAACTGAAGAGAAAGGGGAGTGCCCAAACACCAACATGCATGCATGCACACACACAGGCAGCGCCCTATGAAAATAAAATGTATGTGTGTATGTATATGTATATATGCATCGTCAAACAAAAGTTTTACAAAATAACACATATTCTTACTACATGGAAAGCACTCTGTTTTCTATTCCCTTTTTTAATGCTGATCTCTATTTATAAAGTTGATTATGTAACCTACCAATGGGTTACAATTTTCAATTTTAAAACACTGATCTAGTCTATAATAAAGGCATTACAGTGAGTTCCTGGAATAGCAATAGTGCCATACACTCATTAAAAATTCAAGCACATAAAGCAGAACTGAGAAAAAGCCCCTCTGTGCTGCCTTCTCCCAGAGACGTATCCACAGGGAATTACCACGAGTCACGTCACGGCTGCGCCTCCGCCTCCTCACGTGATTCCGCACTTCCGGAGAGTGAACTTTTCACCTCTACTTCAGCCCTCATTTGTAGGACTAAGGCCAAAACTAAAGCAGGAAACGAAATGCCACTTGCTAAGCATAAAGGGATATTTTAAAACATAAAAGAACGTTTTTAAACATTCCTTAAACGTATTTGAAGAAGATGTAGATATAAGAAAATATGGTCCCTCTCTTGAAAATGGAAAGTTGGAAGTTATGAAGTTCTAAGGACCAAAATAATAAAACAAAAAGCTTGGAAACAGGAGCAGTTTACACAGACTTCAAGAGAGCAGGAAGCTAAGTTAGAATAGGAGGAGATGCTTCACAAGAGACTAGAAAGGACCATTGGCTCTTCACAATCTGAGCTCAATAAATAAAAAGTAAACAAACTTTTCTATTCCGAATCAACTGAAAACTGTCTTTTGAAGGCAGCTTTGGGTCTTCCTCATACCAGAAGGTCTTACCAGAAAACACATGTATTTGGACAATACAGAGAATAGTTATTTTCACATATTTAAATAGGGCTAGACACTTCTGGGCTAAACAAAGTTTAAAAGTAAAATAAAGATCTGGGCACAGAACTTTGTACCTTTGCAGCTATGCTCACATAGAGAGATGAGACTGTGTGGACAGGTTTAGAAACAGATTAATACCATTCCCCTTCTCTACAGACATCAAGGCAGCAGCGTTCTAAGGCCCCAACCACACCACTGAACACAATGTTGCCTGGACACATTTTATGTAGGGCTAACCAGGATCTGGTTGTACAAGCTTGGATTTGAAGGCGGCATCTACCTAGGGCTAAGAACAACTACTTATAAAACAGAATTAAGTTAGTGTTATTTAAAATAAAAATCTAAAAATTACTGGGTTCCATAGAACCCATATAACAAAAGGCACTTGAAGAAATATAATTTGTACAATGAGAGGAATGATTTTTGTATTATCAGGTAGAAAAAAACAAGATAGATGAGCTGGCCGGACAGATAAAGTATAAGGAAAGGGGAGGAAAGCTAACAGGCTATATAGCAGGCACATTAAAAGGAGATGGCCACTGAGGAACCATGAAGTTATTTTAGTACATTACCAGTTACTGGTCCTTAACTTGTAGGTATTCACAAAGTGCAAAAATACACATATAACTCATTAAAGATAATGACCAGCTACTTTCAATTTTGATGAAAATATAGCAAGAGACCAGTAATAGTGAAAGCTACCATTTATTAAAAAGGCCCTTTACAACACACAGCTGACAATCCTTACAACAGTTCTGCAAGGTAAATGTTACCCCTTTACAGATGATGAAACAGACCATCATAGATGCTAAGAAAAGTCCTCAGTGTAACACAGGAACAAGTGACAGAGCCAAGACTTAACCCAAGGTGTTCTTACTACAAAATGTCATTTCATTATGTACACAACTCTTGAAAAGTAACTTAAGTGCATGTCAATTAAGCAAGACAAAGAAGTTCTTCCATTTAAAAAGATTAGAATGGGTTAAGCTCTGGAAGCATAAACTACCAATGTCCATTTCCTGGTTTTGATTATTTTACTATGGTTATACAAGATGCTATCATTGGGGAAGCTGGGTGAAGGGTACACGGGAATTCTATTATTTTTGTACCTTCTCGTGACCTAAACGTATTTTTAATTTTTAAAAAATGAGAATTAACTTTTTGGAAGGTCATCTAGCTCTTTTCCTTTTACACACACACACACACACACACACACACACACGATATATTGGAGACTGGAGAAGTATATAGATCTATATTAGATCTCTACATATTATATATTTGAGATATATAGAGGATAAATATGTATTTTGGAAATACATTTATTTATATGTACTTATAATCGTGCATTTTTTAAAAGGCTAATTCTCAGTTGTCTGCAGTGACATAAATACCATAAGAAATAAAATACTGGGTACCTTCTACCCCCATTCAATTTTAATAAACTTTCATTAAATACATATTACTACATGGTACTGTACGCCTTTGACTATTCAAGATTATCTGCTACAACACTCAACGTTTTTTCATTATTTTGTCTACCATGTTTACATATAGGAAGCAGGGAAATAGACTTACCATTTATATCTAAATTGAACATCTTGAGAAAAACATTTCTAGCTGACGTTAAAAAAGTTTGAGAAAACTTACTTTTCTTCCTAAGAATTATTGAGCCACTTTCTTCCAGTAAATAAGATAATTTTGAAATAGCTACCATTTATTGACTGACTTCCATGTGTCATTAAATTCATTTACTGTCTCAACACTAGAAAGTAAAAATATGCCCATTTTACATATAAGGAAAGCAAGACAGATTAATTTGCAGAAGTCATGCTAAATATATCACATTCAGTGGTTAAAATGTGGATTCAAACTCAGAGCTACATAACTAAAAAACAGTATACCTTTCACTATCTTTGCCCTTCCACGGTGTCATATTTATGCTTAAAATGCATCTACTACATTATATACTAACCAAACCTTAAGAGTAAAATGTCCATTCTAAGCATACACAAACATTAAAAAAAAAAAAAAAAAAACCCTCAATCTTCTATCCTGGCTCCTATTTGAAGTTAAAGTTTATTACTGAAGCTGAAGAAAAGTCTTTTAAGTATGAAAGAAATGCAAGTGGTATTCCAAGTAACAATATGTGTGTGCTCAAGTGGGAAACATGAGAAGAGCATCTGCCAAATTCATTCTGGCCTCATTTGATACTATCTCACTGATCTAGGTCCAACTTACATTTGTTTCTTTCTCTTTCCCTCCTCCATTTCCTCTTCATTCCAGGAGCATTTAAAAATCACGGCAAAGAAGCTGGATAGTTTCTAAGAATACACTGAAAACACTATCAGTGTTTGCACTGAAAAAGGAATGGATATCTAATCCAAGGATAACCTCATTTTGACTAAGAATAATCTAAAACACTAAAACAAATCTTTATGGGATCATAAATAATAACCGGAAACAAATTACTTAAATATTAATTTTAAAGAAACAGATTTTTAGAGAGAAATTCTCAAAGGAACTAATTTAATTTCTTTTAATTTGTACTTATGCACAGGGCATTATAATTTAGTATGAGTCAACCTTCAAGTTGTACTTTTTAATTCAAACTTTTCAAAAGTCTTTAATTATGTTTAATTCCACTTCCAGCTTTTAACCCCACCACTGATCCTTATCTGTTCAACTCTGATGCTAACGAATCTCAGCTTTCTGATACTTGAAACTAAACACCATCGGAACTGAGCACTAGTTTTGAAGGTCTACAAATTTAATGATACTCTCCTTCATGTCTATCTACATTTGCAATGGTTCTAGTATAGCATATGTAACTGGTAATATTTTTTTAAAAGAGTTCTCAATCAGTTATGCATTTCAAAATGGTCAAAATAAAAATGGCTAGTTGATTTTAATTTTTAAAGCCACCTAAGTGTTTTCCCCTGACAGTGATATTGTATGGTATCTTCAGTTTTTTTCTTCTGACTTCTTAGTAAATTCAGGAACAATAATATATGAGCACAACACTAAAAAACAAACAAAAAAGCAAAAAAACACACCTTTCTAGAAAACGAAAAATGCTAAAAAATCCTGTCTTCTCTCTCAACCCACTTATGTGTTAGCTAACAAATAGTTATACCAATAAATATTTCCATTTTATGTTCAGGGGCTCAGGCAATAACGCTGTCAAGTCTCATCCACAAGACTCCCACCCACATCCCGTTCTCTGCCCCTCAAAAAGATAACACTACAGAACTGTGTCAGACAGTTTGAATCCTGGGATATACAACTGAAAATAATATTTTAGTACTCTACCTAACACATTCACATGTAATGGAAGAGATAAAGTTAACAGACAATTATAATCCAGTACAATGAGGAAGGACACAAAGATAAGCAAGCGCAGGGTGCTATGGAAATATATATGAGGGACTTTCAACACCATCTGAAGAAGGGAACAGCTGGGGATTTTCAGGAGAGTTCCCCAGAGGAAGTGATGTCCAAAAGAGACTAAGAATAAGTATCTACTTCACATCTGCTAAAAAGGCTTTAATAAAAAAAAGAATGACAACAGCAAGCATTGTGGAGGATGTGAAAAATTGGAACCCTCATACATCACTAGTGGGAATATAAAATGGTACATTCACTTTGGAAAACTGACAATTCTTCAAAATGTTAAACATAAAATTAGCCTGTAAACCAGTTATTTTACTCCTAGATATATACCCAAGAGAACCGAAAACATACATCCACACAAAACTTTGTACAGGAATGTTCATAGCCGTATTATTCAAAATAACCAAAAAGTGTAAACAATGCAAATGTCCATCAATTGATGAATGAATAAATGTGGTACATTACAAAATGAATTATTGTTCAGTCATAAAAAAGAATGAAGTATTGACACAAAAGACTGTACAAACATAGATAAACCTTGAAAAGATTATGCTAACTGAAAGAAGCCAGACACGAAAGTCTACAAATTGTACGATTCCATGAAATGTCTGAAGTAAGCAAATTGTAGAGACAAAAAGTAGATTAGTGGTTTCCAGCGGGTGGGGAAAAGAGAGCAATGGATAGTGACATTAAATTGGATGTAGTGTCTCTTTTTGTGGTGATTAATATTATGGAATTAGATCATGATAGTAATCTTGCAACTCTGTGAGGATACTACTACTGTAAAATGGAGAATTTTAAGGCATATGCATTCTATCTCAAAAAGAGAAAAAAGAAATGAGTGAGCCAGTGAAAGGAAAGAAGAAAAAGTAGCAAGAATGGAAGATAATAAAGAGAAGGGGAAAGCTGATGTGAGTTTCAAAGCATGGGAGGAAGGGAACCGAGTGGGACTGAGGGAGGAGGCCACCTTTCACTAGGGCAAAGGCACAGACGGTGGGTGCAGCTTACTTGTGTGGACGTAAAGGTAGAAGTTGAGGGAGTTGATGGCTAAAGCTTCTCTTCTTACCATGAGATAAATAAGCAGCAACTTGGGAGGATAGGAAGCTTGAGGTGAATAGAGGAAGTTATGAACGACCTCTATGAAGAAGAGAGAGATGATTGAAAAATAAGCCAGTTATCGAAAGTTTCCCACACTTCCTTTAAAAACAAACAAACAAAAAACAAAAAATGTCCATGTTTAACATTATAAAACAATTGATGTAGACACAAATGAACAGGGGGGTCTCAGGAGAGATTTTCTCTTCTGTCAAACCTCCTGGATCCCTGGACTGGAGTGTGAGAGGCTCTCCTTTCACTTACTCCTGCTTCTGTACAAAAATGTTTACAGTGTTCCCAAGGCACTCTTCTTCATTTTATCAACTGTTTAAGTCCTGTGGTAAGCAGCTTCTTAGTTATTTGGAGTTTTCTCATATTTTACAATATTATTTCAACAACTAGGCACTATAGACCTCAAAAATTGATATGAACATGGCTTTTATGCAACTGTTCCTAACTTTAAGGGAAAACAAATTTTTCTCCTTATTCATTGTTATCTTATTTTTCTCTTTTTAAAATGTGTTTCCATAATTTATTCAACATTAAGAAACCAGAATTCCAAAACTACTCCTTTTTAATTTTGCACAATACAGTAAAAACTAAAAGCTAAGCATTCTTACACTAGTATTTTTCATTTCAAAACAATTTCAAATTTGCAGAAAAGTTGTACCAACTGTTTAAAGAACTTCTATATTCTCTTCACCCAGAGATCCCATTCAAGTTGAGCCAACCACTTGAATAATGTTCTTTCTGGCCAAAGAATCTAGTCTCAGATCACACTTTGTACTTGGTTGTCCTCTCCCCAGTCTCAGTCAACACGGAGCAATACCCAGCTCTTCCTTGATTCCTTCCTTCATTTCCCTTACACTACTGAACATCGCTGGTTAATTGTTTTGTAGAATGCCCCAAACTGTTAACAGCCAGGTTTTCTCATTAGAAAATTCCAGGATTACACTTTTGAGAAATCGTGCTTTATTCTTCTCATTGCATCCCATCAAGTGACACGGGACGTCTTTTTGTTATATTACTAGTGATGCTAACTTTGATCACTTAAGGTTGCTCTTTATAATTAATAAGGGTTTATGGACAGAAACTTTGAAGTTATACAAATATCCTAATCCTCATCCAACTTTCACTCACCAGTTTTAGCATCCATTGATGTCTGTTACCTGAACTGTTATTATGACTGCCAAATGACCATCTTTCTAATCTCACCATTCTATTTATTAAACAGCATTCTATTTTAAAGAAGAACTTTCTCTGCTCCCCACTTATGTACACATTTATGTCATGATGGCCCCACAGATGCCTGGTTTGTTTAGTGAGATATAATCTAAATGGTCCCAGGTTTGCCCAGTGGGAATGTCTTCAAGCTGGTTACTGTGTTCGTTTGGTCCCTTCCCATCATTCTTTGAAAACATTTATATTTTCTGACGCAAGGTATTTAAAACTCATTTTGTACCTTCCCTGCCCCAACCCTAGCACCAGACATTTTTCAAAGATCTGTGGTTGCTTTTAGCAAAGACTGGTTTTACAAACTAAGATGTGGAAAACAAATGTGATCATGTCCACTGAGCTTTCACTGTATCCTGGCCCTTCCAATGAGCAAAGGCAGGAAATGGGTGTGTGTGTGTGTGTGTGTGTATGTCTGTCTACATACATGTTCACGGATATGCACACACTTTAACATCTATATGTTATATATTGAAATTTCTCTATATATAATTTCTACATATTAAAATCCATGTATTCACCCAATACCTCAAATTCCAGTTCATAGCCTAGGGTTCATGCTAGCTTTCCCCTTTTTATATTTGTAACTTTCTTCTCTAAAAATAAGAAATCTGGCTCCCATTATCTTCAATATATTTGCTCATTAGCCTCACTGGATCTCCTCGTTCAGACTGACCTACTGCCTTTTTGACTAAAGTATTTAAAAAGAAGAAATAAAGGAAGCAACCAAGGAAGGATAGATGGCAATATCAATTTTTTTGAAATTTGGGAATCTGATAAAAACATACTCTAGGCCTGAAGGCTAAATATATCAACACAGAACCTCATTCCCTAGCCAGAATAGAAACAGAGTTTGAAGTTGTTTTCTATATGTATAAAATATATAGTTATTTATATATTTACAATGAAAAGAACTGGCATGTATTATGTTATTGAGTAATAAAACTTTCAAGAACAAGGTGTCACTTTCAAAACAAATAAAAGAAATTCTATCGAGTATATCCTCACTGAACATCTGACCCCCCCCCTTCTAGTAAAGATGGGGAAAGTGGGGCCCAGAAAAGTCGGCCACAGAGCTAATCAGTAGCAAAGCACAATCCCATCCTTAGGTTCCTGACTTTCCAGATCAGTGAGTCACACTACCTTTGAAAATGTCTTCCAACTAACAGACAATTTTAAAATATGTCCACCAAGAAATATGCAGTGCTGCAAGCCCTCAGGAGAAAAATTTATACCCATGAATGTAGCAAGCCTATTTTAATAACTAAAAGAGAACAATCTCTTCCATGAGAATATTAATAATACACACAAATGTTGAACTATAAACATAGTTCACATAGCCAGAAACTGTTCTGTACTTTAGTATTCTGCAATTCCTTCAAGTCATCAAAAGTAGCATTAATCAGTACAGGGCCATACATATGAAGAAATGCAAAATGAGGATAAGACCAACTACCTCATCAGCATACAGGAAAGATTAAGAGAGTGTTGTAAAATATAATGTAAATGGGGCTGGGCTACACTGTTACAAGGGGCTTTTTCCCTTCATGTAAATAGTTTGTTAAAAAGCTGATTAAACCAACTTTGTGCAACACGGTCTCAGCTCTAGCACTAAGCTTACATTAAGCATCACACTAAGCAGGTCATTCCAACTTTGGTGTCCTAGTTTCCTATTCCTTCTCTGTAAAATGTGGATGACAGCACCTAGTTCTCAGAGCTGGCATACAAATTAAGTGAGAAAAAAAGTATGTAAAGTTCCGAACAGGAAGCCTGGCACCAGCGCTCAGTTAATAAATGACAGTTCGCCTATTGTCACCACCCTTGTCACAGCACTGCCATCACTATCTTCATTATCAGAGCTATCGTCATTACTTTCAGACTTTAATGTTGCTCTCAGTGCATACTGCTAGTGGGAAATGAAAGCTGTTTGAAATTTGCTATGGTCATAAATAAAAGAGAGCTCTTTTTATATTTGTGAGAGGACACTTAGGCAACTCCCAAATCATTTCATTGTTCTTCTGAATCTGGCTTCACACAATCCTTAAGGATGATCCCAGTTTCTAGCTTTCTCCCTCCCCCCACCAAGAGATGGGACACTATCGGTTTACCCAAATATCTTGGGTCCAGAGATGTCATTTATCTTACGTGATGTGTGTGATCCTCTAATACCTCGCCACACAAGGGCTAATGAAGGATGAAATTTTAGACTGGGATAAAAAAAAAAAAAAATTAAAGAAATGAGACTATTTTATGCAAAGGCGGCAAAAACGATAAAACCCTTAAAAGATTTAAAGCAGATTAGGGACAAAAACAGTCTTCAGGCAGGCCAAAAATGGTGGCTCTCTTTTCTTGGTACGTGACTCCTGACAAACTAAGCTGTTTCATTACTTAAAGCTTGGCTTGTTTAAAACTGTTTTTTCTTTTCTAGAAAAAAAAATGTCTAGTGTTCAATGAAATACCAGGTGCACTGTGGCTTTCACTCGTTTAAAAAAGAAAAAAAAAAAAAGAAAACAACACCATTGTCACTCATAGGACTAGCCTGTTGAGCAGGAATTAAAATCTCTTTAAAAAGAAGCTTTGCATGGTTCATGTGTCAGGCAGACATGAGCTGGATCAGCTTACAGAAGGGGCCTGAGATAAGGCAACTATAAAAGGTTAGAAGGAAGCAGCCCCCAGCAAAACCTATGATTTCTTTACTGATCTCACTCACCCTCGCTCCCTCTCTCTCTCTCCCCTTTGTAAGAATTGGTACAATGTGCAACACAGATGAAAGAGTAATTTCTTTTCCTTTATTAATGACAGCACTAGATTCTGAAATTAACCCATCAGGAACAAATATCTACCTCCCATTTCTAAAGATCTCTTTATTTTTCTCTGAAAATTATGAAACAAAAAATATCAGTATAAAGCCCACTATCAGGCCTTTGATTTTATTAGATCCAAAGGTACAAAGCCTGCAGAGCCAAAACGAGTTGGTTTATTTTAAAAGAATGCATCAAATATTAGCTGAAAATTGGTTGTAAATGGGGCCACTTAAGCCTCCATGGAAAGGAATTGCAAAGGCTTGGGATTAAAATTGCAGGAAGCCAAAAAAGAAAATTGAGGATGAGGAAATGATGACTGATGGGCTTGGTGCTATTATCTCTGAGAATACTAAGGACATAGCCGCTTTGAAAAAAAATTGCAGAGGTGACCTTGAGAACAAGTCCAGACTGAGAAGGCAGCTGGGTGTAGCTTCCTGCAGGGATAGAAGTGGAGCAGGCAGAATTCCTCATTTCCAAATGGATGATGAAGATGTTTCAGATAAGCAGTTTTGATTTCCTTTTAGCATGCAGAGCTGCAAGCTGCATCTCCAAGAATAAATGTCATGCTGGCCTTGTAAAAGGCTCCATCTTCAGTAGCTGTAGTCCAAAACTCTTAAATGGTCCCAGAGGATTTCATGACTTTGGGACATAGGAGACTGGAGATTAAAAATGGACTCTATTGACGAAATTACTGTACCGGCTTTTTGTCTTCATCTTTTGTCATCACACACAGAATGGGGAGCCCTAAGCCCTTAAGGAGACTCAATCTAAACTTCCTAAAGCTACTTCAAAATGAGAACTAGAAGCAAATCCTGGATCCCGGGTTATGTAAGTGCTGCAAATTCTCACTGTACATTTTAACTTTCTGAAAGTGGATTTGCTAATACATTCCTTTAGATCGGTGGTCCTTAAACTGGTTAACATCGAGATATCTTTATTAATCTAAATAATTACTGTGGATGCTGAGAGCTTTTTCTTTTTCTTAGATGTAGGTTACATCTATCAATATTTACCATGTTACAACTTAAAAACAATATTTTAAGTTATTAATTCATTGAAGAATCATCTAAAAACCCATTACGATGAACATAAATGATAATTTTTTATAAACAATGTTTAGATTTTCCCCAAACACGTAATGAGAACAGAGGCATTGTTTTATGTTGTTGCAGATGTTTTCCATGCCTGGCTTAATACAAGCTAACTGGAGTCTCCTATCCGCTGCATTCAGTCTGTTGTGATGTCATCTTTTGGTTCAAATATATAAGGAAAACCCATTCTCAAACAAATATTCTCAACAGTAGTTGGAAAATGAAGGGGTAATATTATAGCTTTTTCAGATAATTTTGGATATTCTTTCCTTGATATTATAGCAAAACTCAACTATTGTAGTTTTTCTAGAATTCTGAACCTGTGCCAGTGAACTTTATATACTCTGGTATATTAAATTCCATTGACCTATTTAGCCCTTGATCTTTACTCATGCACAATTTCGAAATATCAATCACTGGCCATTTAGAAAATACTGATTCGTTGAGTATGCAAAGTTTCCAAATGTACAATGGAAAATTTCACGGTATACTTGTGAGAGAATAAGAGGAAAAAGGCAAGTAACATCAGAGTATTATGATAAAAATAGATATGACCATGTAGATCCACCAAAAAGGTCATGGGGATCGCAGGGGTCTGTGAACCAAACTTTGAAAATCACTGCTCTATGCTATCTTAGCACCTGAAAACGGTGACTTGAGAATGTGGCAGCAGTTTGCCAGGTCATTTTAAGGGCCAGTTAACATGAAAAAAAAGAAGTCCCTAAGTTGACTTTACACCTGGAATTGGTCAAAACTTCTAAATATGAGAGTTCTATCTGGTTTCTAAGTTATCTACAAGAAACTGGAAAGGACACAACCCAGTGGACTTGACATTGCTCTCCACTACAAAAGTACCTCAGTTTAAGTAATGGACAACCATGTCTTAGGTTGAAATCTAGATATATAAAAAAAAGTTTTATGACTAACAAGCCAGAATCATTTACTATTGATGTTTTCCCCTTTGTGAAATTCTGAGATTTAGTGATTCCTTCTAAATCATTACTTGTTAGTGGCCCAAGTGCTACTAAAAGAATTTTAGACCTGAAGTCATTAAATCCTGACCACGTATATTCTCAAATGTCAGCTCCAAGGGCAAGGACCTTAACTGTCCTGTTTAACACTGTATGCTCAGTCCCATCACCTAAAACCAGTGCCTGTCACCTATTCAAGCTCAAAACTACTCATGAAATGGTTTAATTTGTAATTTGAATTTGAATATTTTAATGGCAAATATGACACTGTGTGTACCACACTGAAGAAATGAACAGAAAGCGAGCCATCAATAATTCTATACAGTATAATGGCATTTGGATGGATGAGAAAAAAAAAAGATGAACTGTTTATCTGTAAGTCTGCTTTAACCAAAACTTTAATTTGCAAGTATATTTTTAGTGAACATTTCATGAAATTCAGATTTGAATTCAAATTCTAACAATTTTTAGTTCAATGAAATGCAGAAATAGAAGAAAAATGAATTGCTGCTGTTGATAGGCTGTTGTTGCAAAGCAATCTGATACTGCTTTTAAAGAGAAAAATTTTCTCCCAATCCTTTAAAGATCAAAGTTCTAGGCAAAATCTGGGCATGAAATGATACCTTAAGTAAAATATTCATGTGTGTGTATGCATATGAACCTGTCATTGAAGTTCTGATTTGTGCTATAGCTGCATAAATGGCTCCACTGTCCTTTAACTCATAATAAGAACGGGACAAAGTACAGCGAGGAGATGCAGACAGCTAGTTTTAAAAGTGGCTCGACAGTCCAGAAGTTTCGATAGTTGGGATTATGTAGGTTATTTTTTCTAGTACTGATTGTGGCCTCCTTGGTGAACAGAAGTGACTATGCAACAGGATTGATTATCTGTTCAAGATGGCTTATGCCGCAAGACTATAAAAAATTGCAGGTGGCTTTGGTTACAAGAGGAGCTATCAGTCATCCTGAACTATTGACACATTTTTATGTACTGTTGTCTCAAATCACTCACTAAGGTTACCTATTCATCCATGAAATCTAAAATTTGGAGTTGCACCTGAGGGAAAAGGAGAGATTTAAACTGAAAAGTCTACTCTCCCTAGTCTTATAACATCACATTTTAAAGCTAGATGGAAGGGCAAGACTAAGTTCCCTTAAGCTCAGCATCACGGAAGAGAACTGGTGTCCAGCTACCACCTTTGGTCAAATGATAACAGAGAGCTATCTGTCCCAGGATTGGGAAAAGCTACTTCAACTCTTTTCACAGCTTTGATTTATGATTGGTCACAAACAAATAAAAATTATAGTGAATATTTATTTTTCTTCAACAGTGTTGTCACTGGACAAATTGCAGAGAAAAATGAATTCCAGTCTGCTCCCAGGAGCTTAAAAATTATTAAGCACATGTTAACCTTCTTGCATTATTAGAGAGTCAAATAACTAATACAGAGACAAGAGAGAGAATCTCCTAGAAGAGATAGACAAAAATACTGCAATTATGGCTACATGGTTGGTTTCCCTACTATAAGATGAACTTCCTGAGAAGGTGTGCCTGCTGACTAATGATCACAGGGCCATGTTTTTCAAAACATAATGCTAGATTTGAGAAGAAGTGGCAAGTGGTTCTTATTGGCACTTCTTTCTTAATGTAAAAATTCTCAATCTAGATCTAAATTAATGAATTATGTTCCACAGTTCCACAGTTCCTCTCTTAAATTCCAAGTTCTGTGCAATTCCATTTTTGTCTGCTTTCCGAAACTGGCAGCCATTCCCTGGGACTCCGTTACATCCAACCCCATCAAGCAAATGAGTCATTCTATAAAGTGTTTCCTCTCTTTGCTTCCCTTATACTGTCTAATATTTGGTCATTTTATAGTTCATCATAACCTTTATTAAGCAGAATTTTTTCAAGCAGAAATTTGGACAAAAAGTGGTAAACGCTACTGTCAAAGGAAATGCAAGTTATCACAGGGAACAGAAGAACCCACTAAAGGGCTGAACCAAAGGAGTAAGCATAATAAGCCAAAAACTGAGCAGCCCACAGAAAGACCAAAAAAAGGCCAAATTTGGAAAAGCGGAATCCCTGCCTGTGTCAGAGATGCTACAGCGAGGGTCACAGGATGCTATATCAGGAGGAAACATCCAGATTAAAGCATGGAGTGAAAAAGAAAGAGCAACGTATGAAATCCAGGTTATTACTTAGGGAATTAGAATCCCAGAAAAAGAGAGGAGAGTATGGGGTGAAAGCAGTATCTGAAGAGATAACGGCTGAGGATTTTCCATAACTGATCACAGAAATCAAGCCACAGATTGAAGATGTGCTACAAATTTTGAGTTAGGTAAATATGAGGAAATTCACACCTAGACTATTAGAGTAAAACTGCTGAAAACTTAAATAAAAATGAAACCTTAAAATTGCCGGAACACAAAAACAAAGTGAACATTATTAAATTTGCAGGGGTGGGGGATTAACGGGAGAGACTGAGTATTTTCAAATAGCAAATATAAGACTGACAAATTCCCAACACAATCATGGCAAACCAGAAGACACGATATCAGAAATGATATCTTTAGTGCACTGAAAGAAAATAACTTCCAAGAATTCTATAACCTGTGAAAATATCCTTCAAAAATAAAGTCCTTTATATAAAATCTGAGGGATCTTATCACCAGAATACCTAAACTAATGAAAGTCTAAAGGGAGCGCTTAGGCAGAAGGAAAATATTCCCAGTCAAAAGCTTTGTATATAATTCTTCCCAATAAGTATTCGAGTAGGTCTGAAAATATCAGATTAAAGATCTGAAGATTGAAGAGAATCTTCGGGTCTCTGCTTCATGGGTCCTGTCAAATATTTATTTCCATGACTTGAATGGCATTAAAAGAAAATAAGCACAGAAAATATGAAATTGTAAACACTATTTAAAATTCAGAAGTATGCCCCCATATACCACAAAACTAACCAATTCACTTTTACTGAAACACTGATTTGGAGCTCTATAATTACCTCTACTTGCCCTTAGAATATCTTACATTCCCATCCCATCATTTCAAAACCAACAAAATCTCTGTCCTTTCCTCAAGACATATTTTAAGTTCCCCTAACAAACATGTATTGATCATCTACTATGTGCCTATTTTTGCTGATTTTATACAAGGCATTGTGTTAGCTTTTAGAACAGACAGACTGCACCTGCTGTCTTCCAATGTAGAGATGATCTTGTTATCTTTCCTGAGTGCACATAACTGAATATATTCCATCCCTCTTCTAACAGGAAAAAAACCTAATCGCCCATGATGGCCATTTGGTTTTTGTCAGTTTTTTCTTAACTCATCACTACCCCACAATCTCCCTGAGACTCCTGCATCAGTAATCCCTCTACGCCATTTAACACAGCGCTCTGCACGCCGAAGCTTTTACATAAACATCCACTGAATTAAATCTTGACAAGAAGCAGCAATGGGCTCCAACTCACATAACGGAGTTTATTAAAAATCAAATAGAAAATACTTTATTTAAGATTTTAAAAATTAACTATGTAAGTATTGGGTGGGAAGCCCTGACTTGGAATATGAACAAAATACCTCAATATTAAAGCTAATAAAAAACTTAATATATTTCAAATGTCTTCTTTAGGCTGAATCTTCCTTTTATAAGCTAGGGCAGACTTCACACACATAAAGCCATCTTCCTATCCAAACACCCACAGAAACTGAATTTTCTGTTCCTCCTGGACATGGTCTTAAAAGACTTCATAACAAAACACAAGGAATGCACAATGAAAACCACAATTCATTTGAAAATCTCTTAGCCATTCCATATTTGAGGTATAGCCGAAACTATACCAATTTTCTTCCCTTGTTCTGAGCTTTGAAATATAACATTACTTTTGCCAAGGTTTCTACCACTCCCAAAACAATTTTGAATTTTCTTTATTTGTTAAATTAAACTTTGCACTCTATAGTTTTTTTGGTTATTTACTTAATGTCCTGGGATAAAATTGTTTGAAAGGCAAATCTAGATTTTACTACATGCTGTTCTTGCAAAAAAAAAAAAAAAAAAAAAG
Source organism: Rousettus aegyptiacus (assembly GCF_014176215.1). Classification (NCBI taxonomy): domain Eukaryota; kingdom Metazoa; phylum Chordata; class Mammalia; order Chiroptera; family Pteropodidae; genus Rousettus; species Rousettus aegyptiacus. The sequence continues at coordinate 68,367,610 of NW_023416284.1, forward strand.
ATTCATTGCAAAGGTCTGGACATTCGAAGTCTCACCTCCCTCATGTCATTTTACTATGTTAATTTTGTAACTCAAGCTTTAAAAAAACATCATACAAAAGTCCTCCATCTGACCTGGCACTCTTCAGTATATGACCGCTGTATTCTTTCTTTCTCTTGTTTTTTTATTCGTCCCCAAATGCTGTTCTCAGTGCTTCTATCTGCGAGTTTAAAGGTTGTTTTTAAATAAAGGTGCATTATCTCCTTAATAAGAAAAAAGGTCAACATAGGAGTCTTGGGTTGAAAGTCAGCCTTAGGACTAACTCCCAGTTAGTGTTTAACATATTGCCAAGATACTTAGCTTTCTCAGCCTCAATTTCCTTATCTGTGAAATGAGGCTAATGACATTGAGTTCTCAGGAATGTTTTCAGAATAAAACTAAATAATAAGTGGAAATCTCTGAACATAATACCTGAAATGATAGAAAGATATACATGTACATACATACATATGTGTATGTATTCTTCCTTTCCATCTCCTGTCTTTCCATTACTTTACCCAGGAATGAGTACCTCTCTACATCAGAGATACCTAAAAGCTAAGTTTATCTCTCTAGATTAATTTCAAATTCCCTTATTCTCTAAGCCATATCTGGCATTCAGTTTACACTTCGGAGTCATAAACACTCATCAACTCCTAATATTTATTTCAGGATCTATGGGTATGTCCTTTATTGAGGCTGTTCTTCACAGAACATTCTCATTACCATCCCCATTCTTGCAATTTCTTTACGGCACCTCCTTCCCCTACAACCCACACAAACACTAGCTCATAGCCTTGAAGATCGAATTGTTATTCCCTTTCAACGTGCATTCTTCCTGTTTCTTCCTGAGAGAAATTCCACCCATATCCATGACTCCATCATTTTTACACACGATGCCAGTCTAGGAAACCAAGTCATTTTCCTTTTGTACATCCTTTTTCCTCTGCCAAAGTTATACTATTGAGTCTCCTGTTATCTTGTCTCTCAAAAGTCCTCGTATAACTTTCTAGCACATTAGGGATACCTACATTTCTATAAGACAAAAACAAAAGGTCTTTCTAACTAGAGAGGCTTTCTTTTTATTGAATGGTTTCTGTATGCTAGGTTGTGTTGCAAGCACTTTACATGCATGAATGCATCAAATCTCACAATAACTCTACTATTAAGTAGACTGGATTATTATCCCCATACAATAAATAAGGCAAGTGAGACACAAAGTTTAACTCCAAATGACTAGAGAACACCTAGTTTCTAAGTGACAGATCAGGCATTCATACCCTGCACCACTGTTACAGGTGACCCCAAAGTCACCTATGTAGTGGTCAAGTCAACATTGTTCCCGGTAGAATGCTGGGCTGACACGATCTAAGCTGAGCCCTAGCCCGCACCAATGAGGGTGATGAGAAAGCAGCGCTTCTGGTAAGGAAACAGAAGTCAACGTCTTTGGGAAAAAAACCCTCATGACCTTCTGCAGCTCAGCTCACCCTCTGCCCTGTACTCTCCAGCCCTGCTTCGGGAAGCATGAGGGGATGGTGGGGGTTGCACTGTTCTTACATCGCTTAAGTTCATGACTTGAGCCTGGAAGTGTTATACAAATCCCTCTCCTCTTTCCTTCCTAAAGCTTTCACTTTCTCAAGAGTCTCGCAGTGAATCTTCTGTCTCATCCTTCCATTTCTGACAGTACACACACTGATTTTCAGACTCCAGGAAATCTACCTATTTCTTGGCTGGCGTGGGAGTCACATATATGTTTATTTTATCATAATTCATCCAGGTGTATGGTTATGCAAATTTTTCTGTATGTGTGTAACACCTTAATCACAATTTTTAAAAAGCATACACATTTCAGTCTCCAAAACACACGTAAAAATATTTTTAAAATATTTTTAATACTTCATTTTCGACTTCATACTTGAGAGCTTTGAAATGTGTTTTTATACTTAAAAATGTTAAATGAGTTGGTACATGAACAGGTTAGATCTTAAAAGCTCCTTAAACAGCTTAACCTTCTGCCTCCCACAATTCACCTACCCCAAGATTCAACTTTCCAAGCTACTTGAACACACGTTTTTAATGCCTTGAATGCATCTTTATCTAATTAAACAAGTATTTATTTAGTCAACAAAGTTGAACAAAAAGAGGCAATCTCTGCCTAGTAGGGAAAAAACACACATACTTCAGATAACCATGCAAATAATGTAAACTGCAGATGTGATAAAGAGAGGCACTTGATGGGTGAGCATTTCTAATAGAGAGGATTTGATGGACAGCAGTCAGTCTTGACAAGGAAGTAACATGGGATTTGGTACCTGAAGGACTGAACTAGGAAAGAGAGATGAGAGCAGCTTTCTAGGCAGCGGGAAATGAGTGTGCAAAGGCCCTGGGGCAAGAAGACACTGGTGAATAAGAGGAGCTGAAAGAAGGCAACATCCTTCTCTGCTTTCAAAGTCCCTCCTCTTCCATCAAATACTGCTCAAATGTCACTTCCTCTGTGAAGCTGTTCCATCCTTTCCGCTTGCACTGCAAATGGATATACCCCTCATACCATTATAGCTCCTTTTATCCTTCTGTTAGCACTTAGCTCACTGTATTGCAACTATCCGTTTATACATCTGTCTCCCTCACTAGACTATTCGTGGAGGACAGGAGCAAAGAAGTATTATCTTTGTGTCTCTCTGCATACATGTGTAAGCATATTTTAAAAGCTCACTAAGTGTTTTACCAATGAAGTAGGACAACTAAACCCTGCCATGCACATCCAGACATAAACATTTAACTTGAAACTGTATTACCTACTTTATGAGTTGTCTAAATTTTTTGCAAAGACTCAGCTGTAAAGTAGCAACTTTTGAAAAAGCCTCTTACCCTCCTAACCTTAATGAATCATAAGGTGTTATTTACTTCAGCATCAGAAACAGCTGCCCTGACTTTGTTAGCACAACATAATTCATTTTATAAATATCACACAATTATCTAATTTCTAAGTCTCTGCATGCTTTGAAAGGTGTTATTTTGGAAACAAGTCCTGGCCTATCCTAGGGAAATTCCCAAACCAGCATTGTCATGGCTAAGTATATCTACAGAAGCAGTGAAAGGCTGGACAGGAAGCATAAATCCCCCCGCTCAGGACATTCAGAGTGCTGACAGCCTAGCATGGGAGGGGTTTCCACACCCTCCAGTCACAGCTGCAGTCACCTGGCCTTCTTGCACTTACAGGTAATAATTTCAGGGCACGGCAAAACCAACTTTCAGCTTCCCTTCACCAGAAATGAAGAGCCCCTCCACACAGCTGCCTGCCTGCCTGCCTGCCTTTGTATGATTCGCCAGCAGAAGAGGGAAGGATTATGGAACAGAGGCAGGCTTGTTCACTGGCTTTTTCGCTGAGCCCTCCAAATGGGAATAGCAGCCTCAGAGGTTTTCCTTACACCGTGTCAGCAACTCCACTGCAGATTCTTCTGCCACCTCCAAACTCAATCCCACCCTTTTAGGGAGAGGAAAAACAATGAAATCAAGATTAGGGTATTCCTGCTGCAACCCAATCCTCAGGCTCTCTGGCTATTTGATACACAGTTGTCAGAAAGGGCTCCCCCCGCCCTATCCCCACCAAGGTCTATCTGGACCTGACATCTTTACAGGATTAAAGGGGAGGTTAGCAGTGGTGGGAGTGGTAATTTAAAACTCTGCCTCCTGGAGCCCTGTTTATGAATACAAGCAGATGTGTGTGTGCCATTCCCATACTCACAGGCACACTCCCGGAGCCCTGGAATGAGACCTATCCCTGAGAACTGCACTCACTCAGGCGGCTGCACACCACTTCCTCCTCTGCCCTGTCCCTGCTCTGAAGGGGCAGGATGTGGACCTCCTGGGAAAGGAGCCCTTCGCCAGCCCAGTCATGTGGCCGCCCTTTGATCTCTTCCCACCAGACTGTGTTACTCTGTGAGCTGGGGTTTTTCATGTTTTTTTTTTTTTTTTTTAATCTGGCATACATGGAAGTTAGTACTTTATTACAGATTTCCTGCCTTTATCTCATTTAATTATAAAATCTCCTGGGAAAAAGGAAGGGATTCTATGAAATGCCAAAGAAAGGAATAGAACCCGTTGAGGAGAGCCAGGTTCTGAGGAGGGACAGCAAGCACTTGATGACTGGTGGCCTGCCTGGTGCACTTCTGATGTTGCTGAATCTGGGCTGGTCTCACAACTCTGCATGGCTTCACCTGCTGCGTTCTTAGGATAAAACCATCTTACACAGCTGGGTCCTTGGCACATGTTTCTTTCTTCCTGGGCAGGACCAGGCTGAGGGAAAACCCATAAAGTTGAACACCATGAGTAGGGGATGCCCCAAGACCCTTGTCTGAGTTTCTGCTCCCACGCCTGTCCTTAGAGGCCTGTATATATACTTTACACATGCACTAATGCCCCCTTATTCAGAGGGGATATGTTCCAAGACCCCTAGTGGTTGCCTGAATCCACGAATAGTACCAAACCCCATATACGATTATGTTTTTTCTTATCCGTAGATACCTACGATATGTTTAATTTTCTAAATTAGGCAGAATGATAAACAATAATAATAAAACAGGTTATAATAATATAGTGTAATAAAAGTCATATAAAAATAGTCTCTCAAATATACCTTATTGTACTGTGCTCACCATTTCACTTAAAGGAAGCATTTCATGGCTTCTCTTTGGCATATCCAAATTGCCAGCATCACCACTCTTGAGTTTTACGGCACAACAAAATAAGGGTTCGCTCCGCACAGGCACAGTGATACGGCAATAGCCGATCTGATAACCAAGAGGGCTCCCAACGGGTGGTAGTGTGTACTGCCTAGAGAGACTCGACAAAAGAATGATTCACATTCTGGGACTGCATGGGATTTTATCACGCTATTTGAAATGGAATGCAATTTAAAACTTATGAATTTATTTCTGGAATTTTCCATTAAATATTTTTGGATTGCACTTGAAAGTGGGAAACTGAAACGACAGAAATCAAAACCGCGGATAAGGGGGGAATATTGCACTCCCCCTCTAAGGAAAAGAATATTCCTAGGGATGGGTCAGAATAAAACATTCTCCTCTGGGAACCCTCTCAGAACCACCCTGTTGCCATTCCCCGGCTCACTAGTTCTTATGGTCCATGTACATGCCTTATTGGGGGGCATTTATCACCTTTTTTTTTTTTAGGAGATTATTTAACCTATCAGTCACTCCCAATAGAATGTAAGCCCCCAGAGGGCAAAGAATGTTTAGTATATAGCATGCACTCAATGTGGATGAAGTTAATTGGCTAAGAATTTCCAGGTGTAAATATGAAGCCTCCAGTGAAATACAAACTTTTCACTGGTTCCCTTCAAATACCAAAGAGCTTATATTTTAAATAAACCAATATTTAGTAAGAAATTATGTGCTAGGACTCATCACAGAAGGCAAATTTGAACCCATAAAAGCAAGCCTGTTGAATCCTAACACTTCTTTATGTTCCCCTTAATGTGATATATCCAGTTACAGTAGACATTTAATGAGTAGCTACATTCCTCACATTTAAACCCTCTTATAATAAAATTGACCTATCCACACAAACCCATTCTGAGCCACTGAAAAAGTTCTGGAGGGCAAATACCAGTGTTTCCTTCCCAGAGTCCACCTGCCCTTCTGACACTCAGAGTGCTCAGCTTTCCTAGTTTTATAACAGGCATTTAAAGCTCACTACCTTGCACGTAGCTCCCTGGATAAATGGCCAGAATTTAAACTGATCCCAGCTTTTTCTAATTTTGACATCAACAAGCCTGCAGGCAAGATCCATTAGCCCTAAAGTTCAGTAAACTGCAACCTTACAGGAAAATGGTAGGGGAAGATTATAAACCTGTCTCCAAGTGCTTACGCATATCCAAAATTTTGTCTCATCTCTCCTCACAGCTGAAATGTGAAGCTAGGATCTCAAGAGTCTATAGGACCGATCATTTAACAAAACAAAAATGCTTTAGCAATAATTTAGGGTTCCCAGTTTTTAAAGCAAAGAAGACTATTTATGGATCCAAAGCATGGAAACTAAAAATCCCCCAAAAGAATAAAAATTGTGGAATAGTTATAAAATTTTGCCATCTCGATAGCATGAAATCGAAAAAGTTACAGATTAACAAAGTTCATGTCTCATCAGCATATTGTAGAAAATGCACGTAAACTATGTTTTTTTTTGAAAAAAAGTACATATGGACACAAACAACCTTACAATCTAGAGTTTGAGGCTTTAAATTTCACAAGTATATCCTATAATCCAGGTATCAGCAAACTTTCTACTGAGGGCCAGATACTAAATATTTTTGGTTTATGAGCCATACAGATTTTGTCCCACCTACTCAATTGTAACCTTATAATCCAAAAGCAGCTATAGACAATATGTGAATGTGTGGATGTGTCTGTGTCCCAATAAAACTTTATTTACAAAATCAGGAGATGTAACCAGTGGTTGAGTTCATCAACATTACCAATAATATTAAATTGTGGAAGATCCAAAATACTATAACTCTAATTCCAGACATAGTTCTGCCAGATAGCACTGAATTTAAGCTAAAAGCATCTCAATTGCCTTAGGCTAGTCTCTCAACAGAGTATTACATATGACAATGATCTTTTGTGTCTGAAGATCATGCATGCTTCAGGACTGTTGAAATGTTTCCAGCATCAGTGGAAACCTATGCTTTCTCTTTAAAATAATCCTGAGTTTTAAGAAACTGCATGCACCAAACTGCTGGTAGATATAAAAGTGGTATAAAATCAGAAAAGGCAACTAGTCCATGCGGAAATCCAGGCAATTATTCTGATCTTAATATAAAAATCTACAATGATCTGTTCACTACCATCATATTCATTCACTTGTTAGAGCAATAAGCTAAATCATGGCAATACAAATATTTAACAAAAGTTATATCCAGAAAATATTAGCACTGAACAAGATCTTATGGGTCATCTGGTAAAACCATTTAATTTATACACAGAAACTGAGGTAAAGCAAAATTGTTGCTTGTCTGAGATCACAAAGCTAGACTGCAGAGGAGGCATGACTATGCGACCATCAACTATGTGTTCTAAGAAGTAGGGACAATGTCAGCTATGGCTAAACATTGTATTCTCAGTCTTGACAACAGTTTCTAGCATACAAAAGGCAATTAAGAAATATCTGTTGAATAAATAAGAATTAATGAATAACAACAAATGATCCAGACCTCCACACTCTCCCATCAAAAGTTGTATAAATAAATTCCTTATTAGAAAAAAAGCTCTTTGTGTAACTTTCTTACTGACATTGTACTATGCATTTAGTTCTTCAGATACCACCATAAACTGTGGAACTAATGCGAGCAGCCTAAAGGAGTTGAAGCACCACTCAAGGCAGCTAATTCTGTCCTAAGGAATTATTTATGCATGATGAGAACCTGTCTGGAACATCAATGATGTCTTTATTTTCAAATACTACTCACAGAGGACTCAGCCTAAGTGTACTCATACGTCTGCCCGGGGTTTCCCAGGACTTACAAAACACAAGCCTGACTGCTTAGAGGGGTTATGGCTTACTTTACATTATCTACACCCACTCATCCATCACTGTGTGACTTAGCGATATACAAAGCAAACTCTTCAAAGCAGGGGTTAGGAGGCATTCTCTGACTATTCCTGTTGCCATATTTCCCCTTTCTGACAACAGATAGGATAGGTGCTGCCCCAGGAGACCTTGCTGCATAGAGCAGTGCTCCTACCAGACCACCATAAGATCTAAGCACCTCACCCAGCTCTACAGTTGAAGGTCAAGTGGAAACGACCTGCATTCCTTCCACAGGTGTTGGCCTTTTAAAAGGAATGTAGACTTTGAGCTCCATTTGTTTTCAAAATATTGCTTTTTCTTTGAACTAGGAATGTGTAACTTTAACCACAGACTGCATCTTTACATTTACTCAGACTCTATTTCTATGACATGACTCTCCAATATCTTAACTATTAAAATTAATATATCCTTAGAGAATCCCACAATTGAGAGCTAGAGAATAAACATTCTTCTACTTTTCCTTAGAAAAAAACTATATATGTGTGTGTATGTGTGTGTGTACACATACGTATGTATGTATGTATGTATGTGTTTATGTATGTATGTATATTTATGTATTGGTAAGAGGAGAGAATGGCAGCCTTAACTAAAAAATCCAGAATATTCAATAGCCTTTTTTGGCTCCCCTTTCTAAGTCTGCAACAATGACTACTCAGCAGTAGCCTATTAGAGAACCAGAAGTAATTAGAGTAGGAAAGTACCTGCTCCTTAACCAGTCTTTTAAAGAAAAACACTACCAAACACGTTTCGCTAATTTATAATTAATTATAATTTATAATTTCACAAACTTCCCCAACTGTTGCAAAGCAACAGCAAATGATATTATATTAATCAATTATAGAATAATTATAACATTTTAAATATATGACCTCTGGAAAAAAAATAGTTTAGATGATACTTTCTCAGTTCTTGGTGCTTTATGGATATAATGCTTTTCTGGAAATACTATTACTACTGAATCGAACTTAAAAAAATGTTTAAATACGAAAAAGGAGCACACATACATACATACTGTCATTTCATTTCACACATGCCCAATTTCCAGGGTGACACCCATATACAGACACACCTTTATAGAACTGAAATGCCAGATTCAAAATAAATTCAAAACATTTACAGGATAAATTCAGACATCTAAGGGGGTTTTCCCACAATTAAATTTGCAGTGATATCAACAAAATCGGTTTATTTTAAGATTGCCTGCCCACTATATAAATTTCCCTTTGTGTTTGAAAAAATTTTATCAGATAAGATAGCTTTTGTTTAAACTGCTATTTTTAGAATTTGCTCTGGGGTTTTGAATATACACAGTGAAGTAACTTGAGATGTCCTACCCTGCTTTAAAATGTGTTTTCTTCTGTCTGTTCGTATTTAGTAATTTCCTGTCAAATAACCTCACATAATTAACTTTCCTTGCTCCAACCTATTTTTTTTTTTTTTTTTTTTTTACCTATTCCTACTTCCGGAGGACGGTAATAAAACGCTGATTACATTCGGCTGTTATCTGCCTTTCCTCCTCCACCCTGCTCCTTTACTCCCTTTGTCAGAGCTCACACTCAGGTTTCAGCAGTTGGTGGACTAGGGGAGACCTGCAATAGAAAGGAAGCAAATCAGACTTCGAGAGTTCCAGTTCATCAGCATTTACTGGGTAGCCCTATTGTGAGCTGAGGCCAATCAAGGAGTGGGAAGCATGTCTGATTTTCTTCTCCCAAATTCAATGAAATCCAGACCAAATCCCCTGTGCCTGCTCCCACCCCCTCCGCCCCCCCCCCACCCCCAGCTGTTCCTGATGTGCACAGGAATGCCTCTCTCCCACTCATTCCTGATTAAGAGTTGAGATGGCTGGAAAGAGTGACAGTCCTAAAAATCTCAGAACAGGAAAAATACCCACCAACACTGAAACAGAATTTTATTTAGAGCAGTAAACAGAAATTAAACCTGGCTCTTTTTTTCATACGACTGAGTGGATCAGCACGTTATTTCTTGATAACTAATCTTTCATTCTACCCTAATTGAACACTTCATAGAAATTATACGAGTAATTCATTAGCTTATTTCGCAGGCATTCCAAAGGCATACTTGTTAAGACATAAGATGAGAAAAAAAAGCAAAAACATGTTGTGAATCCATCAAATTTTAATTTGATTGCCTTTATGTACATCGAGGTTTCTGGTGCTAGCATTACTGACATATTGGACCAAATAAGTCTCTGCTATGGACAGGTGTGTAGGGAAGCGGGGGGCGGGGATGGAGAATGTCCTGCTCATTGTCTTGTAGGATGGTTAGCAGTATCCATGACCTCCAGACACTATATGGAGTTTTATCAGCCCCACCTGTTGTTCACCATCAAAAATGTCTCCAAACATTGCCAAATGTCCTGGGAACAAAATCATCCTCACTTGAAGAACAATGATGTACATTAAACTCAAAATAGTAAAGCTGCTCCTCTTCATTCTTTACAGGCAAAAATAGTTTGTGAAAATTAGCTACTTCATCACATGAAGACTCAACATTATGATTCCAGATAGTGTCTCCTGACCACTAAACATGTAAGTAGTAAATGCTGGTGATTCAAATCAGGATAGTGCTGCCTTAAGTTGACAAGCGACACACCCCGCTGACCCAAAATCATTGCAGAAATTAAAAGAGAAGTTCCAAGGGACATTATAAACATCTTCATGGACAAAAAATGCCAGCTGCCAAGAAGGGCCAGGCCATAAGATGCTGGAATCCAAGTTATCTAAGCCAACAGTGGTTTGAGCTTGGCACAGTCCACAACCCAGTAGTTTCACTCCAAGACGTATGCCCAAAAGTCTTTAATGTGCACATCGGTTGACATGTACAAGAATGTTCATAACTGCATTACTATTGATAGTAGAAAAAAAAAGGGGGGGGGGACACATAAGTCCACTAATGAGAGAACGGATAAATATATTGTAGCATATGCCGAAACTATATTATTACTATTCACAGCTACAAAAGAAAAATTGCTACTCCAGGTTAACAGTAATGAATCTTGGAAACATGATTTTGAATAAATAGCAAGTCACAAAAGACTACTACAATGAGATAATATTTTTATGTAGTACAAATACAGGCAAATCTAAATCTATTCAACTTATTTTTAAAAACCCAGTGTGTATGTTTTTAAAGGCAAAAGAATGAAAAACACTAGATTCAGATTAGTGGTTTCCTCTGGGAAGGAAGTAAGGGGTTATACACTGGTAAAGTGAACTGCATTGGAAATGCCTATGGTGAATTGGTACTCATTTACTATTACGCTTCATAGCATAGATACAGAGTAGGTGTGCCTGTGCGTGTATTCTTTATATGTATCAACTATTATAACAATTTTACAAATTTCCCTTTCATGAAAAAGGAAAAAGACCTAGAAAAATGATGGCAAACAAGAAACAAAACATTAAAGGATGTACTTCATTAAAATAAAAAGTGAAGTCAGGGGATAAAAAAAAAACATGGGAATATAATAAACAACAAAGAAGTTAGCAAAATACTACTAAATTTGATTGAAAAATAACCAATTTTTTATGTAAAAAAAAAGGTGAAGTTGAAACTTTAGGCTATGAAAACAAATGAGGGAGTTATTTAGTGGAGAGCTAAGGCACTCTAAAGTCCTTTTCAGAATCAGGATGACTGTAAATATATTTTTTAAAAAACTATAGATTTCATCGGAAAAAATTATGGCTATATAATACATAAAGCATTAGACTCTTAAAAGTAATTACTGAAAAACATTAGAAATTTCATCTGTGCCTTCCAATACAGCAGAGGGAAAAAAAATTAGAGAGGTTCTTTTTTTCTCATTTCCTGATATGGTTCCATAAAACTAAGAAAAAAAAAATGGTTAATGGGACTCACTAAATAAGTTGTAATGGGGTAGAAATAAATCAAAAGACATATGTAATCACAATAAGGGTGAACTCATAAAATATACCTACTAAAAAAGAATCTGAGGAATGCTTAAAAGAGTGAAATCTAAAACAGCACTCAAAGAAAGATTAAATATAAAGGATTAGAAAAGTCACACCAGACAAATAATAACTAAAAGTCTGTCATAATTATTAATATCAAAATAGTAGACTCTAAGGCAAAAAATGTCTGAAGAGTGGAAGAATGACTCTCCATAATGAATAATCCATGTGTATGGAACCATCACATGCTTGTGTTCACCAAATAATATAGACTGAAAAGTAAAAAACTAATGAAATTAGATCTTGTCAAGACCAAAATCCTAACAGATATTCACACACTTGTGTCAAATACTGTAAATTCAGAGGTAAAATATTAATAAATGTAGAGAATTAAACAAAATTAACAATCCAGTAAATACATTTAGAAACCTGCAGCCAGCAGGTAGAGTACATTCACTGTTTTCAAATACACATACAAGTTACTAAAATTTACTCTGTACTGTCATAAATGTCTTAATAAAAATTCTGAGTCCATATCATACAAAACATGTTCTCGACATTTATTATTAAAAACAGAAAATAAAAAGTGTTTGTATAGGAAGAGAATAAAAAGTAATGAGCTAATTATCCAATTTAAGAGGAAATAACTATTTACGAAGAAGAATATATAAAAATATGTAATTAAAAAACAATAGAGATGACCAATTAAGCCAAATGTTATTTTTAAATATTAAGAGATAAGACCCTCTGGCAAAGTAATGAAAAAAGGGAAAGCACAAACAGTATCAGGAATGATAAAAGGTACATAGATACAGCAGAGATTAAAAACAAGTGAGTACCTGAACTATTTCTGCCAATAAAATTTAAAATTTCATAGCTCTAGTTTCTTTTTATTGAAGTATCACAGTTAATAATTGAGGAATTTGAACATCATCAGTTTGAAACCCTAATGAAATAATGTATCTGGGTAATGATCATCAGTGGCCGTTAAAGCTATTAAAAGACACCACGAGCCTTCTGATGAACACAATGTCACAGATAAATAATTCTTGCCCCCCAAATTGACCCTAAATCCAAGCAAACCTCTAAACTACTGCTGTCCAATGAAATTTCTATTAATAATAAAAACACTGTATATCTGTGCTATCCAATATGGTAGGTAGCCTCTAGCCACACATGACTATTAAGCACTTGAAATGTGGCTATAGTGGAACTTAGGAACTAAAATTTTAATTCGATTTAACTTTAATTAGCTTCAAATAGTCACATGTAACTATTTTATCAGGCAATTTAGCTCTAAACCTGACTACTAATTTATAGGACATACAGAGAACAAAAGGACATGGCCCATTTAGCAAATCCTAACAACGGGAAATTCTATAACCCATTTTCTTCAACAAATAAAGTACAAGGGAAAAGTGGAGAAAGACAGAGGAAACATAAAGATTAATAGAAACCTAAAATATATATAAACCAATTGCAATATACAGACTTACAAACTGAAAAAAATTGGAACAATCAGAGAATTTTGAACACTAACTGGATATTTGCTGGTATTAAGGAAATTACTGTTAATTTCTCAAATATGATAATGATGTTTACATTTCTAAGTAATAGACTTTATATTTTTAATGCACTTACTGAAATATTTAAGGATGCAAGGAATGATACGGTACCCAGGATATGCTTCTAAACAATCCCGTCCCAGGAACAGAGTGGGTTCAAATATACACGGAACTGAAATGACGACCATTCATTGATCATAACTAGTTGGATGATGGGCACATGAGCATTCGCAATAGTATTCTTTGTACTTTAGTATGTGCTTTAAATTTGCCATAATATAAAGTTTTAAGAGGGTATCCCTATTGTTTAACCCAGAGACTTAACTTTTAGAAACATATCCTCAAGACAGAATACAAATCTATGAAAATATATACACAGAGATGTTTATTTCAGCACTGATTGCAGGCAGGACACTAAACGCCCACTAATGGAAATTACTAGATACACCCACACCAGGTATATTACTTAGTCATTAAAAAGAATGAAGTTATTCTAAAAAAAAAATGCTAAATTGCAAAGTAATCATTAATCTATTAAGCAAAAAAAAAAAATAAAGATTAATATGTACGTAAAGATTCTATTTGTTTTACAAAATGTGTGTGAATGTGTATATATAGGGTTAGGTATAGCTATATAAACTTTGAGAAACCAAAGAAACAACATGCTCTTAATGGTATTTTACCTTGGAGGTTGCGTATAAGAGAAACAGGCAGATTTATGTGTGCTTTTTTTATGTCTTTCAGTACATTTCAAGTTTCTAATCTTAATGTGAAAAACTATGGTGAAAATTGTAATTTTTGATAAAACATCAAAATCAGGAAAGAGACAAAAATGTCTTCTATAACTTTTTATTCAGTTACACTAAAAAGCTTAACCGATAAAAAAAAATAATGTAATAGATAAAAAGTTGAAAATAAAAAATTTTAAACTGTCTTATTGGTAGATTATAGTTTGTATAAGCAGAAAATGTGATAGAATCTAAAAGTAGAATTAATAATAATTTTACAAGGTACTTTGATACAAATCGAACATGAAAAATAGAAGCATTGCTATAAATCACTAAAATCATTCAGAAAATATACAACAGGAAAATGAACTCCTTTATAATAGCAATAGTATGAAGTTCCTAAAAAGAAATTAAAACAAAAAGATATGCAAAATGATTTATAAGTCTAGACACCACAAATATACAAAATAAAGGAAAATTAAAATAAGTGGAGACAAACAGTGCTCAATAATGGGTAAATGCAAAATTGGTAAACTATTTCAATTTTTTACTTTGTCCCCAAAGTAATCTACAAATTAAATACAGACTCAATAAAAATAACAACATGCTGTTTTGTAGACGATGGCAAGCCAATTCTAAAACTTATATGGAGAACCAAAGTCAGAGAGGAAACAAAATTTTGAAGAACAAAAAAACTAGGGGAACATACACTAAAAGAAAATGATATTTATAAAGTCACAGTCATTGAAACAAGCTAATACAGTGCAAAGGCTGACAATAAGACCATGGAACAGAATCAAGATTCCCAATACAAACCTGTGAACTTGTGAAAACAAAGAACATAAACTAGTCACTGGGAAGCCTGAAATCCAGGGTTTGGAAATGATACAACATGCACACATGTAAGCATTACAGGCTACACAGAAGCCAGAGAGGTCTATGTGGAAATATTTAACAGGGATAATGTATTCTGTGGGCAGTCAGGAAAGCAGTGAGTATCTCAATGTCTCACATACTGCATGAGTGAGCCCTTCTGGATAGAGAGATTGCAACAGGGAGAGCAGTGATGAAAGACACATGAGCAACCACACAGAGAGGATGAGACTGTCTAAAGGCAGCAAGGAGATTGCATTAATAGTGAAAACAAAAATGAGATGAGAGAAAGCAGAATGAGATTTAAATTCAAATCAATTCAACAGACACTTCAGTCCCTACCACTGTGCTGGAAATGGAACAGAAAACAGTGATTTAAATTCAGGACCCAAGATTCCAATTCAGGACTTATGGCATACCTCAATCCACAGAAATCATCACCAGCAATATTATTATGTGACCTTTTTTTGTGAAACAGCAATAACTCTGAACTTGAAGTCAAAAATGTAGATTCATTTGCAAGTGACATAATGTTATATATAGAAAACCCTAAAGACTACAACAAAAAATTGTTAGAATAAAGGAATTCAGTAAAGTTGTGGGCTACAAAATTAATATACAAAAATATGTTGCATTTCTACACACTAACAATAAACTATCAGAAAGTGAAATTAAGAGTACAATCCGAAGTACCACTGCAACAGAAATAATAAAATAACTAGGAATAAATTTATCCAAAGAGGTGAAGGACCTGGACACTGACAACTATAAGACACTGATGAAAGATACTGAAGATACAAATAGATGAGAAGTTATTCCGTGCTCATGGATTAGAAGAATTAACATTGTTAAATAGCCATAGTAACCAAAACCATCTCCAAGTTAAATGTAATCCCCATCAAAATGCCAAAGGCATTTTCCACAGAACTAAAACAAATAATTCTAAAATTTTTAAGAAAACACAAAAGACCCTGCATTACCAAAGCAGTTCTGAGAAAGAGTATCACACTCCCTGATTTCAAATTACACTACGAAGATACAGTAATCAAAAATTACAGTATTATTATAAAAAGAGAAACAGATTAACAAAGCAGACACAAAGCCCAGAAATTAACCCACACATATATGTCAATTAATTTATGACAACGGAGGCAAGAATATACAATGGGGAAAGACTCTTTAATAAATGGTGCTGGGAAAAGTAGACAGACACATGCAAAAAAAAATGAAACTGGACCACTATCTTACAACAGATATAAAAAATAAATCAAAATGGATTAAACACTTGAATGTAAGACCTGAAACCATAAAACTCCTAGAAGAAAACATAGGTGTAACCTCAACATCGGTGTTAGTCAAATTTTTGGATCTGACCCCAAAAACAATAAGGCAAAGAAGCAAAAATAAACAAATGGTACTATATCATTACAGAAAAACTTCTACATAGCGAAGGAATCCATTGACAAAACAAAACAAAAGGGCAATGTACTGAATGGGAGAAGATATTTGCAAATCATAGATCTAATAATGGGTAAATATCCAAAATATATTTTTTAAACCTGTTCAACTCAATAGCAAAGGAAGGAAGGAAGGAAGGAAGGAAGGAAGGAAGGAAGGAAGGAAGGAAGGAAGGAAGGAAGGAAGGAAGGAAGGAAGGAAGGAAGGAAAGAAAGAAAAGAAAATGAAAAAATTAGATTAAAAAATGAGCAGAGGATCTGAATATACATTTTTTTCCAAAGAAGATATACACAATGGCTAACAGGCACATGAATAGATGCTCAATATCACTAATCATCAAGGAAATGCAAATCAAAATCACAAAAAGATATCACCTCATACCTGTCAGAAGGGCTATTATCAAAAAGATCATGTCTATGGCCATGCCACCCTGAATGTACCCGATCATATCTGATCTCGGAAGCTAAGCAGGATCAGGCCTGGTTAGTACTTGGATGGAAGACCACCTAGGAATGTCAGGTGCTGGAGGCGTTAAAAAAAAAAGAGAGAGAGAGAGACACACAAAACATAAGTGTTGGTGAAGATGTGGAGAAAACACTTGGCGGGAATGTAAACTGGTGCAGCCACTATGGAAAACAGCAAAGAGGTTCCTTAAAATGTTAAAAATAGAACTACTACATCATTCAACAATTCCATTTCTAGATATCTATCTGAGGCTATGAAAACACTAACTTGTAAAGACATACACATGCACCCTGATGTTCATTGCAGCATTATTTACAATAGCCAAAGTATAGAAACAACCTGTGTCCATAAATGGATAAATGGTAAAGATGTATACACACACATATAAGAATACTACTCAACCATAAAAAAAAAATGAAGTCTTCCATTTGTGACAACAAGGAAGAAGCTGGAGGTATGATGCTAAGTGAAATAAGTCAGACACAGAAAGAAAAATACCACAAGATTTCATTTAGATGTGAAATTTAAAAAACAAAAACAAAACAAAACCAGACTCATAGATACAGACAACAGATTGGTGGTTGCCAGGGTGTGGGGATGTGGAGACAAAATGAATGAAGGAGATCAAGAGGTACAAGCTTTCAAATATGAAATAAGTCATGAGATGTACAGCATGAGAAAAATCGTCAATTTCAGTGTATTAACTTTGTATAATGACAGGTGGTAAACAGACATTGTGGTGATCATTTCACAATGTATTCAAATGTCAAATAACTATATTGTACACCTGAAACTAATATAATATTGCAAGTCACTTATACTTCAATTAAAATAAAATTAAAATTAAAATATGGGTTCAAGCCCTGGTCAGAATGGTACAGTCCAGACTGGGTTTATATGGAACTCTGCAGTTATCAAGGATTTTGACTATGTTACTTATCTTCTTCAATGTCCCCTTCAACAATGCAGGGATAATAATACCTCCCTAACAGCACTAATATGAAAATTTAAAAATTTAATATGTGTAAAGTACTTAAATTATTTCCTAGAAAACTGTAAGTGCTCAATAAACTTTAGCTGTTGTTATTATGAGCTGTCTAGTTGAATGCCTCTGGGCCCGAGTCCTTGAAATCTGTAAGTTTCTGCTTCCTTCATTTTCAAATCATAATATTCCTGTCCTTGTAGCACTGCTTTCCAGTTGTAGAAGCAAATAAAAGGAAAAACGGCTTCATAAATTGCCAATGTTATACTGATAGGAGTCACAGAATTAAGTTCCTCTTCATTTCTAAGAATCAAGAGCTCTTTTTCTTTTATAGATTACTATTTGTTAACTCCTTGGGTTGCCAAGAACTTCATACAGCAATTTGTTTAATAAAATTAGCCACTCTCAGTTCATAATAAGTAATTAAAGAAATTTTCCCCAGAAATCTAGTACATTACTCAGTTGGATACATACCAGCAGATGGATGTCCAATCATTAAAGATGTCTAAACAATTTAGTTAACCTTTAGCAAAAATATGTGTGCGCACTGGCCGACTAGTTCAAAGTTAAATGATGTCAATGCTTCCTTTTAAAGCGCTATGTGCAATGTTTATCCTTCTTTCTTTCCAATAGTCCTAATTATTTTTTAAATGTAGCAAACTCAAGACAATTTTTTGATGAACCTTTCTTTTCCGCAAGTTCATTTCAGGATATGAGAAGAAATGAAGCACCAATGCTTCCTTGTGAGAGAGGCTATCTGAAGGTTTCCAAAAGCAAAATTAGAAAATACAAATATATCCATGGAAAGCAGATAATTTTAAGTCAGTTCCCTAAAATAACCCCTACTTCACACTCATTCTAACCCACTCTCAAATCTGGCCCCAGATTATTTAAGAATAGGCTAATTACTTTGCAGATTAGTCATATCCTCTGCTCCTTTTCCTCACCAGCTTTTCACAACTATCCCTACCTCTTTCACTACTGATAATTTTACTGATTATAAACTGCCTTTACCAAACAAACAATGACAAGATATGGTGATGGGAAGGCAAAATTATATGAAATTAGTTCATCTTTCTTCTTTCAGGCAGCTCTGACGAAAGCTTAGATAGGGAAGAAGTAACTAATAGCTTAAAATGATGGCTTGAAATTATTTGAGTCAATACATGCATAATGAATGAGAAATAATTTTAAAAATTACAGCACACAAGTTTTATAGAACTGTTAAAGAAGCCTACCATGTTAGTCACTTTTAGATAATACAGTGATATAACTTGAATGCCAGATTCATAAAGGAACCAGGTAGAAGTGGTAACACTACATATTTTTGGTTTGAAAGGTATGTACTGGTATTCTAGCTAAAATCCTACAGTAAAAGACTGCAAAGATAACTAATGTATGGAGGCCAGCCAGAGGCAGGGAGAGCAATGGAGATAACCAGCCTACAGAGAAGTGAGTCATAAATAGCATCTCATGCTCTACCATGAGATGAGAAGAAGCCCACATATATGGGAAGTTGATTTATGAGGAAGGCAGCCCTGCAAGGCCTTTGAGAAAGAATGGTATTTTCAACAAATGTCTGGTTCAATTTTTATATCCATCTGGGAAAAGAAAAGTGGTCCTTTATGTCACGACATACATTAAGAGTCAATTCCAAGTAGACTATAGATCTACTTGAAAACAAAACAAAACAAAACAAAATGAAACAAACAAACAAAAAAAGAAAACAAAAATTCCAGAAAACATAGGAGAGTATTTCTATGGTTTGGGAGTAGAAAAAAATTTTCTTAAACATAATACCAATGACAATCACAAGGGAAAAAGATGGATGAATTTGAGCACATTCATATTTCCTGTTCCTCAAAAGGCACCACTGAGAGCAAAATGGCAAACCAGAGAGGACAAAGCTATTGGTAACACGCATAATTATCAAAGGCCTCATCTCCAAGTATATAAAGAACAATTAGAAGTCAAAAAAATTTCAATTAAAAAATGGGCAAGAAATTTGAATAAGTTCTTCAAAAAGAGGATAAGGAAATGTCCACTAAGAATAAGAAAAGGCTGTCAACTTCCTTAGCCATTAGAGAGAAATGCAAACTACATCAATGATGAGATACTACTACACACCCATCAGAATGGCTAAGATGTACAAGTCTGACAATGTCAAATGCTGACAAAGATGTAGAGCAATAAGCAACTTCACATATGTTAGTGCTAATAAAACGACACTTCTAGCTTCCAAATCTATTTGTCAATGCCTCTCAAAACTGAATAGATGAAAACATTATAACCCAGCAATTTTGCTTCGAGGGTACGTGTGTTTGTGTGGATATGTGTCTATCTAACAAAACTGTACACACATATGTATCAAAAGTTTTGTACAAAATGTTCATAATACCAATATTCACAATACCAAAAAGCTGTAAACAACTATGTCCACTAAGAGAGTGGACAGTCCATATTCATATAATAGAATTTCATATGTTGATTAAATAAATGCGATAACATTTTTAAATCTCTCAAACACGGCGTTGGGGGAGGGGCCAACTCAAAAGAATACAAACAATGATATTCCATCTCTATATAGTTCAAAATCTGGCAAAACTAATCTAAGGGAAGACAGGAAGGCAGTTTCTAAGGTGTTTCATTGATTCACGTGCTGCCTAAAAGTGTCTGCAATATTCACTGAGCTATACACTTATGATTTGTGTTTTCTGCATGTATATTATACTTTAAAGAAAAATTATTTTAAATATCAAAGAAAACATATTCTTCCTTTACTTGACCCCAGAAGCTCTACTTTTAGAACTTTATCTTAAGGAAATGATGACTAATATGAGAAAGTTTAGATATAACATGTCATGCAGTAATACTTATAATGATAAAAAGAAATGATCAACAAGAAAATATAAATCATGGCATATCTAGTTGGTGAAATATTACACAGCAAATACAAAGTTTCATGAAGATTCAATATTCCTGAAAATGAACCATAAGAGAAAAAGACTGAAAATAGGCCAGATGGAAATAAGCCAAAACCTCTACAATATTTAAGTAGCCAGGTTTTATGTGACTTTTTTTTGGTTTAAATTTTTTAAAATTATTTTTTATACTTAGAATGGGGGGGAGGGTTTTTTTTTTTTCACTGCAGAATGCTTTGATCTTTTTCACTACAGCTGAAGGAGTGAGAAACTCTGTCTGTTCACTAAATAGGAAAAGCACAAATCAGTCCCCTGAACAGCAGGTGTGAGGTCACTTGGATAGCTCCTAATGGACCTATCTGCACATGCTTGTGCCTCCAAAGTCTTCATTGTGTGAGAAAGACAATTTTGCTCTTTTAAAGGTAGATAAATGTGATATATACTGATGACCTAGCCCAGGAATCCTATGAAACACAGTCTTGCACCAGGGACTAAAGAGGAGATGGCACCAATTTTTTAGTTAGTGGTTCTTGAACCAACCAGAGGTAAACAACATCACTCTTGCATTTGAAGGCCCACTGGTGTTTTGGTCACAACTACATGAAAAGAACACTAAACAAGCACAAGGTTCTGTGTACTATGCTTTGTGGAGTTATAAAGGATATATGACACTGATTCCTACCCTCAAGCAGCTTAAAATCTCATCAGAAAACGCGTTATAATGCTAAAAACAAATTTTAAAAGGTCAATCAATGAAACATTTATGTTAATTAGTACCATCCCTATTTTTCTAAGCTCTAACACTATCATTGGCACTTGCAGTCTGGAAACTACCTTTCTCAGACACCTTTCCCAGCAAGATTCTAGGTTAGATTCTTTCAGTAAGTAGCACTCGGATGAAACTGAAGATGGTAGAATTTATTTGTCTTTGCAGCAATAATAGCAGCAGATTCGTGCAGAGCACCACAACACAGGCTCCTGCAGTGAAAGGAGCACATGGTCATGGTGTCCTGTAGTGACTGAGTGGGCAAGTAATGGGACAGATGAGCACACACCCGGGCAGTATCAATCATATTTCCTGCAGTCCCTGATCTGGATTTGCTCCTCCAGGCCGCTTAACAATTGTAACCCAATTCCCTGTATTAAATCCTTCTCTGCTTGAAATACATAAATAGGCTCAGTTTCCTTGAATGACCCATGACTAAGAGTCACAAAGCAGCAGAATCTCCTCTTCTGATCCCTTTTGGAAATAGGCTAAATTTTACTATTCGAAACACAGTGTTCTAACTCTACCACTAACTCCTTTTAGCTATTTTTTAAAACCATTTTTATGAGTTTCCTCTCTGTTAATTGTCAAGATAAAACATGAAGTTGAAAAATTAAAGTTTTCATCTCAAATATCTGACAGAGATTCATACTCTCTTGGATTACTGATGTTTATCCCTTAGAACAGGGACGACATATTAAGTACAGCATGCCACTCCTTGAGTTGAAGACAATTATATAATCACTGAAGGATTGGCCTGATTTTAAATTAAGCTTATCAAAACCATTGTGTGTGTATGTGAGTGTATATACACACACATACTCATAAATGCCAATGCCTTTAAAATTGTGTCCTCTTACCTGGATGATCATATTGTTATATACATAAAGCACCTAACTATAGTTCATGATAATTCAGATTATAAAACCATATACAATTACTGAACAGTATAGAAATTAATATGGTCCTCACAATTTACATGCATGACTGCTTTAGTGTGGGAGGAAACTAATGCCACCTCCATCTTGTTCAAAATCATTATGGATTAGGTCAGACTTCCGGTTCTGGTTAAGATGCAGTAAGCATGTTTCACTCACCTCTTTCATTAACTAGAACTAGAAAACCTGGACAGATGACAGAAAGCAGCCATTTGAAAACTGAAAAGTAAATAGCAGCAGGGGAAATCACAGAAGACCACTGGAATCTGAAGTGGCAGTGGGTTTACACCATTTATTTCTCATAAGTATGCTCTGGCCTGAACTTAATACAGCTGGAAACCTGGAAGTGAGTACTGAGGTGAAGGAGAGAGCTCTAGAAACCTTCTAATCCTGGCTCACAGAACAAAGATGAGAACTTCTAACATTCGTGAGAATGTGGAAATCCCCAAATTCTTTCTTCTTTTGCCATTTTTCTCATGCTCTTGCCCCTAGGAAATTTCATGGCAGTGAAAGTAGTAACCAGTAAGGAAGTCAGCAAGAGTGAAAACTTTGAGGGAGGGAACTCTTTCCATTCTTTGGGTGGAAGTGTGATCACAACTGCCTGTTGCTGCTTTTATTCTTTGTCCTCCTGCTGCTTGGTCTCAAATGGGAATATACAGAGAACTAACAAGAAGAATGCCAAGAAACTGACATGTGCCAGAGAGAATGCAGAGAGGGAGATGTGTAGGAAAGTGACCCCATAACACTGGTCATGAATTCCAAGGGTCATCACCAAGATAAAAATGTGTGAATCAGATCATAATTAGCATACTACGGGACTAAACTAACAGATGGGCACGGCACAGATCGCAAACTGACCACTGTGTGATGCACACCCAAAACAGAACCAAAGGGTACCACGATGACTTTGAAAAGAAGACTGATCATGACACAGTAGCTCCCTGAAGACAGGTTGGAACTTGCAACTTAAACCTAAGCAAGTCGACTGCCTGCTTTAAATTACAAAAAGGAGGAAAAAAAATCTTTCATAGGATTTAAACACAACCCAGAGTCTGATAATGTAATCCTCAAAAAATCCAGAATAGATTCCAAAATGACTCAACATACCAAGAACCATGAGAATTTCAATTCACAGAGGAAAAGGGAATCAACAGACACCGATGCCAACATGATACAGATGTTAAAATTATGTGAAGAGACTTTAAGGCAGCTCTCATATAAATATATAAATGACCAATCATGAACATTCTTGAAACAAATGTTAAAATGAAAAGTCCCAGAAATAAGTAGGAAACAAAGTAGAAACAAAAGGAAATCCTAGAACTGGATTAGAAATGATAACAATCAAAATTAAAAACTCACTGGATGGACTCAAGAGCAAAGTGGAGGTGAAAAAAAATATCAGTGGACTTGAAGAGAAATCGATAGAAATTATCTAACCTGAATGACAGATAAAAGAAAGTTTAATAAATAAACGGAGAGTTCCATAGACATGTGATTCAATAACAGAAGGTCTAACATTCATGTACGTCATCAAACTCCCTGAAAAACATAGGAGACAAATATGTACTAAATACATATTTGAAGCAACAAGAGTGGGAAAATTTCCAACTCTGGCAAAAGATATAAATCTACAGATTCAAGAATCTGAGCAAATCCCAGAGTAAACCCACAGAAATCCATACAAAGACAAACTGAAGACATTCCATTTGGGTGATGAAAAGTACTGGAACAAGAGAGTGGTGATGGCTGCACAACATTATGACTAACTCATGCCACTGAACTATATACACTGTAAAATGATTATAATGGTAAATTTTATGTTATGTTTTATCACAATTTTTTTTAAAAAGACAAAGTTTTTTTCAAAGTTACCAGAATAAAATTATAGGTTACATATAAGGAAACAACAATTAGAATTGTGACTATCTCATACAAATCCTCTAGGCTAGAAAGAAGGAGGTAATACAAAAGGTATTACGTAAAAAAATAACGTAATCGAGTAAAAACATCTGTCGGCAATAAAGTGAACCAAAGATATTCTCAGGTGATGGGAAACCTTAAAAATCCATAGACCTACTCTAAAAAAATCACGAAAGGAAGTTCCTCAGAAAGGAGAAGAAATATAATACTAGAAAAAAATATAATTAACAAGAACAGAGGAAGAACAACAGAAATGGTAAATATCTGGATAAATATAATATTCTCCTCTCGAGCACTTTAAAACGTGTTTGATGGTTGAAAGCAAAAAGGAAATGATGGGATTTTCAATGCATGTAGATAGAATACATAAGATGACAATAGCATCAAGGAGGAAGTGTGCAGGAACCTATAGAATAAGGGTTGTACATTCTAAATGAAGTGATAAGATATAAATATATATTATAAAGTTAAATATGTATTTTTGTAATTCGTGGAGCAACCACTAAAAAAGCTACACAAAAAAATATTGTCAAAAAATCACAACTAATTAACATGGAATACTAAAACTGTTCACATGACCCAAAATATAACAGGAATAGAAAAAGAACAAAAAAAAAAAAATAGGCAACAAAAAAATAATGGAATGGTGAAACTAAATGTAAAGATATCAATAATTACATTAAATGAACAGGGTCTAAACCCAACAATTTAAAGTGAGAGGTTGTCAGAATGGAGTTTTAAAAGGTTCAACTATATGCTGTCTATGAGAGATTCACTTCGAATATATTTATTTAGGTAGGTTAAGAGTAAATGGGTGGAAACAAAATACATAACACAAACAAAAAGGAAAACTGGAAAAGCAAACAATCCAATTATATAATAGGCAAAGACATGACCAGACATTTCACTGAAGAGGATATGCCGACAGCAAATAAGTACATGCAAAAATCTACACTATCATTAGCCATCAGGGAAATCTAAATTAAAACCACAATGAGATATCACTACACACTTATCAGGTAGAACATATGACAACATCAAATTCTAGAAAGAATGTAGAGAAACAGGATCATTCATACATTGCTGGTGGGAAAATAAAATGATACAGCCACTACGAAAAACACTAAACAATGTTTAGTTTCTTATAAAATTAAACACTGTAATGCTACTCATCAAAAAAAAAAAAAAAAACTGAACAAACTTGATACAAACAATAAACTGGATAAATCTCCAGGGAATTACACTGAGTGAAAAAAAAAAAGCCAGTTCCAAAAGGTTCCATGTCGTATGATTCCATTTATGTAACACTCTCGAGGAGAGGATTATAGAAATAGGGAACAAATTAACTGGTCACTAGAGGTTGGGAACTTGGGGAAGAGGGAGAAGAAGTAAGTGTAGATATAAAAAGACAACATGAGGGATACTTATCACATTGGAACTGCTCTGTATGTTGACTAAATATACATATGAGTAACATGTAAAACTGAAGAAATCTGAACAAGATGAGAGATTTGCATCAATGTCAATTTCCTGGTTGTGATAGTGCATTACAGTCTGTAAGATGTTGCCATCAGGAGAAATTAGGTAAAGAGTTTATTCCTACAACTGCATGTAACTCATAATTATCTCAAAAAAAAAATAAAGGAAAAAAAGAAAAATGGACTGAATGACTATATTAATATCAGACAAGGCAGACCTCAGAACAAAGAAATTACCAGAGATAAAGATGGAAACCATATAAAATAATAGATTCACCAAGACCTATCAATCATATATGTATGTGCACCTAACAATAGAACTATAAATACACAAAGCAAAGCTGAGAAACACAAAAGGAGATAACTTCGTAATTACAGTTAGAGATTTCAATACTTCCCCATCTCGGTAATAGGTCGAGCTGAAAGAAAATCAATGAGGATAGCAAAGAACTGAACAACATATCAACCAACTAAACCTAGCTGACATACAGAGAATGCTCCATCCAACACCAGCAAAATACATTCTTTGAGAGTTAATTAAATATTCAACAAAAGAGACCATAACTTGGGCCATTAAAAAATCTCAATTACTTTTAAAAGACTGCCATCATAAATGTATATTCTCAGACTACAATGCAATTAAGCTAGAACAATAACAGGATCATCTCCAAATATCTGGAAATTTAATATATATACTCTTATGAGGTTCATTTACATGTATTTTTAAAATATTTTTAAAATTTTAATTATATCTAATAAAGTCCATTGTACATTACAAATTAGGAGAGAGTAAAGTCTTCAATTATGAATCACAAGTTAGACCACTCTATGCTCTCTGTAGCACTGCCAATTTTGGTGTGGGGCATTAAGAAACCACTTGAGCCATACTATGAAACTGTAAGCTCACACCAAATAAATAATTATTCCTTAATTAGTTGATTATAAGTCACTAAAAAACTATTAATATTGTCAATAGAATCCCTTTTACCTTAGTTTTCTGTTAATCAACTTGCAATTGTTATTAACAGCAATATTCATTTAAGGGTTCCATGTGATAAAATATAACTAAATCAATGTTGAGATTCTATGTGCCTTGATCTGATCCAATTTGTTCAGTGTCCTCTTACCCTCAAATAAGTTCAGACATTCTGTAATTAAAAGGATCTTGGCTCCTGAAATGTGAATGACTTTTAGACACTTCAGACATTTAGGAACTTTGAAAGTAGAAGAAAGAAGTTTGGCTTAACAAAGAGGGCAGGGTTGACATATTCTGTCAAATGAAAGAGGAGTTGGTTATGGCATATTTTAAGTGTGTATTATGCCATGTTTATGAATTATCTAATTTCAAATTTTATCTCATCTCTAACAGGTAGCAATGTAATTATTTTAAAGACAAAAGGAAAACAGGCCAAAAAGTAAATAGTGTATTAACAGGCATAAAATTTGCATTGTTATAATGATTCATATGAAAAGATAAAAAAAATATATAACGCCTCCATCTTCAGCTGACATTAAAATATTTATTGACTACCTATTGAGTGCCAGACATAACATAGTCATTGCTCTTGAGAAATACCCAGTTCAGTGGGAAGACATATAAACAAACAATTACAATTAAATTTGACATTTGCTACAACAAAGGGGCCACAGACCAAAGGATATTGACAGACGCTTCACAGATAAGATACTTGGGCTATGTTTTTGAGTAAGTAGGACAGTTTCCAGGAGGAAGTGAGAAGGGTAGGAATCAAGAGAAGGATCAGTCCATGCATAGATGGAGTAGAAAAGAGTATTATTTCTTAATAAACACTACAACTTAGGGGACTTTAAACATAGGATGAGGAAGGAAAAGGTGGGAAGAGCACTTAGTCCAACTTGAGGAGGAGGAGTCTTGTACATCTGGAGGATTTTAGACAGGGAAGAGAAGTGACCAGAAATTTCCTTAAAAGTTTAACTCTGGAGACAGGTAATATCTATTGCTATTGTCTAGAAAAAAATGATAAGAGGCTGAACTAACATAGTAGCCATGGAAATAGAGAGGGGAGGGCAGAGTTCAAGGATATTTGGCAGAAAAAAAAAGAAAAGATTTAGCGACCTAATTGACTCTGAGGAGAAAGGAATCAAGGGGAAACCTTGGCTTCTAACTGGGATACATTCTAAAGATTGAGGGAAAAAAAGGAAAAAATTGAGAAATGATAGTGGATTAGCTTTGAACATGTTTGTGTTAAACATGACGTACCTCTTAGGTAGCTAGATGGATACATGAAGCTGTACTGTGAAAACAAGTGTGGGTTTTAGGAGAGTCGAGAGGCTGGAGGCAAAGGGTTAGGAGTCCGTGATTTACATGAATTGCTGAAGTTCCTGGGAATAGATGACATCAAACCTGGCAAGCATATTCTTATCAGTCTTACAATAAATGCTTCCTTGGCAAAGGAGCACTTAATTGAAAACTTATTTAAAATTTTACTATACAAAAAGTTTCCTCTGTTTCAAAAAGTTTGCAAACCACTGTTCTAAAAACGACCATCATAAGCCAGTAATTAGGCAATATTCTTGCATCAACAATGAACTCCACTTCTGGAAGGGGAATGAGAAACAGGCCTACCTCCTGCCCACTCCGGTCTGGGTTGGACGCCAACATTGATAAACAAAACCTGAAGTCAGCAGGCACTCTTTTACTGAAGTTCTAATCAAAATCCCAAAGCAATTTCCACTCCTCACTAATACTGAGCACCTTTATCTTCTCTTCCCTACAGACTTTTTTCCTCCTCTCTGCGTTTTATTTTTTTTTTTTTTGCGGGAGGGGGGGGTATATGTATATGCCACAAATAGGCTATTTACTCCTCCTGCAGAAGATGGTATAATGATAAAATATAGTATATTACTTCAGAAATAAATATGGTAATGGAAAATCATATTGCTTTCAATATCTGTGAGAAAGGAGCTAAAGAGCCAGAACTAGAAATAGGGGCAAGAATTACAAAATCCATGCAAAATGGAGGTTTCCTTGCTTATGATTATTTGGGGGGCATCTAAGTCCAACCAGCTTACCTCCGAGTGTGCAAAACTCCTGGCAGGGGTGGAGAGGGAGAGTACAGGAAGACTGCCAAATTTAGGCTGCTTGAGACCCAATATAAGGTATGAGAGGCACCTACCTGGCCAAAGCTCTAGAAAAGTATTCAACCTCGCTGCCAGAATCCAGAAGAAAACCATGCTACTCATGGATCTGAAATTCAAATTGTCAATAGCCTTCTTTAGCAGAAATCGCTGATAGCAAAATATTGTAAAAGATCCTGAGGGGCCAGGAAACAGAAAAGAACAAAGGGCCTGGGTGCCCCAAATACCTACCCCAGGCTGATCTGAGCTTTGCAACTTAATTTACGTGTTAAGCAAAATGAGCCTACACTGTACCACTGTCCTGGTAAGACAGATGCACTCAGAGAGGGAAAACAACATCTGGAGATTTTTGCTCACTTCTCCTATCATACAGTTCTCAATGAAATGTTTTAGTATTTGGTGAGGTCTCTCATTATCACTAGAGAAATCTCTAAAAACACAGAAATATGAACTGCTGGTATCTGGTTAGGCCTGTCTTTCAGGGGCTGAGAAGTTGCTTTGGGGGCTTTCCTGACCTCCCCTAAAGGTTTTTCAGACTGCTCTATAATAAAGATGATTGAAATGTATATTGTTTCAACAGACACTTCCTTGGAAGGAAATAAACAGGGGGACAATACTTCACTCATCAGAAACAGCCAGACATACCTATATGGTATGCAAAGCAAGCCAAAAGACTCCTTGTTTTGTGTTTTGAAAAGGAAAAATAATTTAGTGCAGATATACTGAGAAAAGAAAAATGCACCAGCAACACCCAAGATGATGTCATATCAGTTGCTAGCTTCAGGTCAACTACAGTGCAACAGGAAGCTGGAGACGGGAGACAAGCAGGACCCAGCCCATTGAACCCTCTCCTGGACCAATCTACAGACTTCAAATGACCTACAGAAATAACACTTTCCACTCTGGACAGTGAGATAGTAATTTGTGTTTCCAATTCTGGCATTTCATAAGCTAAGCCCAGAATAAACATGGAAATACCCAGTCTACAAAACATTCTATAGTTCAGAGGGTGCCATAAAACATCACATAAGTACTTTCAAAATAAAGAAGTTAAATTCTTTTTAACCATTCCATTTCCCTCACAGCTGATCCCAATCTTATCAGTGTATAAAAACTGAAGCCAGTGATGGCTATACCTCTGCCTGAACAGTAAACAGCAATCAAGACAAGTATAATCAACAGGGAAAAGCAGAAATTTGATTAGAAAACAGTGAAAAGTTGGATCTTGTTTTCGTTTTAATGCTTATTCTTAGTCAATCCAATTCACATCTACTTGTATGCATGAAACTCTTGTGTAAGATGCTGTGCGTTGGGGACAGGAGGTGGTTGGATACTATCACCGCTCCCATGATCACCACAAAATATATACATATATTCTTGCCCTCCAAAAAGCCACCATCTTCTTTCCTTGCCAAGTTTCGCTAATGCATTTACTGCATCTCTTCCATCCTCCTAATACTATCACTCCATAACAAGCATCCGTTCAAAACAAGAACGAGGGGGGTGGGGGGCAGGCAGGGGAGGTCAAGGCAATTCACAGACTTAGAAGACAGAGAGGATTTACCTGGTCAAGTGTTTTTCTCTTTCCATGAGAGAAAGATATTTGTGAATACAAGAGTAAGATACTAGAAAGAATGCAGCCTCTCTAACTCGTTATCATTTGCAAATTTCCTGCTTGATTTGATAACAAATATCACTTTCCTTCAGTGCTATCAGCAAAAAAAAAAAAAAAAAATCACTGTGATAACAAAGGTGTCATTATTTCTGGTAGTATTTTTATGGGTTCTGTTAATAATCACACTTGCAGTCAACTAGTACCCTAGGTTCTCACATCACTAAATAAATATTGCCTGGGAGCAAATATTAGTATCCCCAACTTTGCATTCCACAAGAAGTCATGAAACCTCTCAGTAAGGTCAGATCTCAGTAAATAAGGCCAAAGCAAAAAAAAAAAATTAATTCCCTTATTTCCACTATTCCCAAGTCTCAACATAAATTCCTGTGTCTCTGGCTCTTAATGGAATTTTCTACTAGATACACGAATGGTCATTGCAACCCATCATATTTGGCATTATATATTTGATTAGTAGAAGTTCATAAAAACAGAATCCTAGAAGTGACTTCTGGATCAGAGACTCTTAACTCAGGATATGCTGAATATAGAGGGTGCAAAACACCTTTAGAGTGTTAAAATTTGTGTAAATTTCATAGCTTTCTTTAAGTCTCAAAGACTCATACTACTGTCTCCATTTTAGAATCACAGAGAACAAATTGGTCTTTCTCAATTCTTGTGGTGCATCAGAATAATCTGTAGAGAGCTTTTATTAAAAATACACATCCCAAGACTGCACTTTAGACTAACTAAAATTAGTGTATCAGTGCATTGATAGACAGGATCCCTAAATATGTGAATTTTTTTAAAGGCTCTTGAATGATTAGAATACATAGTCAGGGTTATGAAACACTATGTAGCTTCAACTGATAGTCTCTTTATTTAATCACTGAAGAAACCCTATCAAAAACCAGCACATTCCTTTTACAGAGAAGACCTAGATTTGTTGAGAAACTTGCCCAGGATCATACAACTAGTTAGAGACAGAGCTGCAACCAGAGTGGCAGATTTAAAAAAAAAGAAAAGAAAAGAAAAGAAAAAAAAAACTGTGCAAAAACCTGAAGCAATATACTTGGGGATCCATATTCAGGAGAGATAGACTAAATGTATATGGATCCCCAAGTATATTGCTTCAGGTTTTTAGAAATCACGGTCACTTTTTTACAAGAAAAATCATAAAATTGGGTTTAGCAATCTTCTCTCTACACAGTCTCCTACAACCATCTCTTGAATTTCTTCTTTAACAGAGAGTTCACCACCTCCTGTACCTCATATGCAAAAATTAACCTACATCTGCATAAAGATTATAGTAAATATAACAGAAGAAACATATTTATTTATAGGGATAAACCACAGCGGATAAGTGATTATGACAAATACACCGTGAAGGTTGCCTGACCCTTTTATTTAATCAACTGAGAAGTTCTTGATTGTCAAAATTACGGCTTACCACAATTTGTTATACTTTTCTTTCTAGTGATTTAATTTTCTTTTTTATTATCAAGACCAAAAACCAGAGCACGACAGTCACTACAAAGAGGGGTAAACAGCCAAGGCATCACATCTCCTTTGCTTCTGGAAGGTATTTCTACATCCAGACCCAGTAACGACAGGCCCTTCCACAGTAGACCAAATAACATGTATTTATCCTAACAGAAGGACTTTTAAAATGCAATTCAAGTTGAAGGGAAGAAAGGGAAAGAACGAGGTGACTTTTCCTTTGTTAAATTTCACAATAAATTTACACCCAGATTCAGCAAGTGCTTTTCGGTGGCTTCACAGTAGCTGAGATAATTACACTACTGCCCTCTTGATGGATGAGAACCCATTGAGAGAGAGAAGTCGGCTGAATCCCAAGGACAGCATTCCAGGGCGATGAAAAGAATTCTTTCAGTACACACCCACTGTGTGACTTGGTTGAAGCAGCATTTCTCCCTGTCCCACACAGAAGGAGACAGAGTAGAAAGCAAAGGAGAGGAGTAGAGTTAGATTTCTTGACAGGGACCCAGATAGATAAGTAAAAATTGTTAACATTCAAATGCTTATCATATTCAAAGAACTGCTCTAAAATCTTTGTGTATTACCTCCAGTAGACTATAAATACTATAGGTCTGTAATCTCATCATGTTTAACCTCTCATAGAACCTACAACAATCTCTTAAATACAGTGGAGAATGAATAAACAGTTGATGAAATGAAAAAAAAACAAAAACAAAGGAATTCTAGAACATCAGTTCCAAAGGGCATGAGTATTTCCTACAGTTAACAGCTCCACACACATTAATAGCACCACACTCTTATTTTGTGATCACTCTCCTTTTCCTGTCTATATCTCTGGCGGAGGCAGAGTGTCTAGTCCTTGGCATGGGCATATAAAGACATTATACACACACACGAATGAAGAATAAGCCATCTTCAAGGAAATGACATACTGTACATATTTATCTTGTATTGTCTGTTTCCTCCTATTAAAGTATCAGTTCTATAAAAACAAGAAGTTGTGTCTACTCACCACTATTACCAACATACCTAAGATAATGCTTAGGAAAGAAGAAGTAGTCAATATCTATCTATCTATCTATCTATCTATCTATCTATCTATTTATTGTTACCAAATGAATAAATTAAATATTAAGTAAAAACAGAGTATTGAGCTGGGCCTTAGAGATAGAAGCAATATAATGTAACCTATCTGGTAGAAAATAGCTCTCTCATCATTATTAAACATGAATGTGATTAAGACTGAAACTCGTCTGCTAGAAAAAAAAAATGCCTTTTCATTAATGTAATTTAAATGATTTATAAATGCCCAATGAAACGTACTTTGCAATGAATGCTGATTCCAGTACCGTGCTTAGTCCCAGGCAAGAGGGTATACCCTGAAATACCCAGGTGTCCACGGCTAAAAGAGCATGTCCACCAAGAGCCCCAAATCCCTCTCCAGATCATGTTCCAAGCCCTAAGACCCTGAACTTTCCTGTTCAAACAGCCCAAGCTCACTTACAGGGCCCACACAGATTTTTCCCAGATACTCAAGGTGTGGTGTGGATCCAGCACAAACATGTGGACTCGGATGTCCATGGCATGCGCATTAGGCCCATGCTTTTGCTCACACTACCTGGTCAGGCATGAAACTCTGAAGAATTTGGAAACTCAAAATTCAAACCTGGCATTCAAGGTTGTTACAAAGGTGTATCTGTCAGTGTAGAAGAATTTCTGAGCATATTTTGACAGTTTTTCTTTTAGTCTGACTTATAACTTTTAATATTTAGAGGTATGGACCTGCATTTGCATTCTAGCCCTAGGCAACAGCATGAGTGAAGGGCAATGGAAGAGAAACTGAGGCTCAGTGCTATTAACCAACTTGCCTAAGGACATAAGGTCAGTAACTGGAAAAGCCAGAACTCAAATCCAGTTCTTCGCAATCTCAGTTGTTAGTTCCCAGAGCAAACCCCATCCCCAACTCTACTGCATCAAAGCCCTTTGAGTGTGCTCTCCTCTCCTGTCATGATCCCAGCAACTCCAGAAGCTCCCAAGAAGTGAGGCCAGAGATCCAAGAATACACAGCCCATCCTCTCTCCTAATATCCTGGGCTTTCCCCTCAATATTACAGAAGCCAAATGCATACAATCGTTAAGTCCAAAGGGTCGCACCACATGTGCAGGCCTGTAGCTTCCTGAAGTGTACGGAGAAACTATGCTAGAGGTAAGCAAGCAGTGACACATGCCTCAGGAACCTCACAAGATGCAGCCCGAGGCTTCTGAATGTACATCTTTACAACTCTAAACCCCGGAGTGCATTAGTGTTCTTGCAAAACAGGCTGTGCGGCCACTTACAAAGCCCACATATAATACCTTCATAAGACTTGTGCTTACAGAGATCCTTTCATCCAAGAAATTCAAAGAAAGCACTTTACAAGCTCAGAGCCATTCATCCAAACACTCTGGGGGGGGTGG
This sequence comes from Rousettus aegyptiacus, assembly GCF_014176215.1. Lineage (NCBI taxonomy): Eukaryota > Metazoa > Chordata > Mammalia > Chiroptera > Pteropodidae > Rousettus > Rousettus aegyptiacus. The sequence goes on from NW_023416284.1 coordinate 68,401,950, forward strand.
GGTATGCAGGTGGTCCGGGTTACACTCATTGATGAAGAAACTGAGGCACGCTGACAGCCTAAGTACCCTGCTTTTTAAAAGTCTTTACTTTTTGAAAATGAATGGCCTTACGCATCTACAAAAAATATGCCACTGATATAAGGGGGAATTTTGTTGCATGATTTTTATAGAAAATAACTGAATGTAATGAAATTAAAGACTATATCACAGAAATCTAGGCCTCACTGTAGTTCTTTCAACAACAAAGGCCATCAAAAATTTATGCTCAGTCCACTGCAAATAGCTTATCATTAAATTTGAAATACTACTGCCTTTCAAAATGCAAATTCCATAAGCACAAGCTTTAAGATAGAAATTTTCAAAACTGTTCCCCAAATCGAATCAGGCTCTTACACCTTTGGCCAAAAAGCACTTAGTAAAGGTAATTAGCATATCCTCCCTAGTCTAGATGGAATCAATTTCAAGACTAGGAGATTAACTCCATTTGCTGTTTTAGTGGGAGGTAAATGGCCTCAGGGAAGTATGTCTGAAAGAAGTAGAGGACAAGTCCTTTCTTAAATAAGGAAGATTAAAATATATAAATCAGAAAGAATAAAACTATAATCATATAGTTGAAAACATATCTGAAAGTTAGGTTCATGACAATAGCCAACACTTAGTGAGTGCTTATTGTATGCTAACCACTGTTCTTGGTGCTTATAAGTAATCCATTTTATAGATGAGGAAACTGAGGCTCAGAAAATTCAATAGTTGCATATAGTCTCAAAGAGCTTATAGTAAGTAGAGTCAGAGAAATTATTCATTCATTCGATAAGCTAAATGACACAGAGTCTGAAATATGAACATTTATATAAATTTCACCTAGGGAATTCACCATATAATCAAGGAATGCACAGACAAAACAACTTTCAAATCAGCATGTACAAGTCACAAGAGCAATGTATGTACTTGAAGCTGACCAAGGAAATAAAGACTTTGCAGAGTGGATGTCCATTTCAAAAGGCAGATAAAGGAAGAAAGGAATTTTAGACTAATGAGGATGGCTCGTGCGAATGAACCAAGACATAAGAAAACCTAATCTGTGTCACCTGAGTTGTCCAGCAAGCCCAGAGAGAATGAGGATGCATGAGAAAAGCTGGGAAGAGGAAATCCTCAGCTGGACGGGAATGGATAAAAATTGATTATGAAAAAGTAATTATGTTTACAATTGTGTATATCCTATCTCTTTCATCAAGATACATGTTTACTTGTAGGGGGAAAAAAACCCTCTCCTGGATTATTCCTGATATTGTTGAATCCAAATGATTGATAGCTGTTATTTCTTCATCACCATCATCAAACCTAGTGCTTAGTGCTTACAGGCACCACTATTAGCACTTTGCTTCTATTACCCTATTTAAGCCTTAAACCAACCCAATGAGGTAAATTCTATTACTCTCACCATTTCACAAAGAAAACTGAGGCATAGTGATGAGCCCAGAGCAAACACCTGCTAAATAGCACTTTATGGACTTCACGACCCCAAAGCATACCCCAAACCAAAGTACAGATTTGTAACTAGGTGTTTCTTTTCTCTGTCATTGCCAATACTCTTCTCTTCTATCCACGCACCCTCACCATCCTGAGCAAATGTCACGGACTCCTCAGGAGATGACTGACTGATAAACTCATGAACACTGTCTTCTCCACCATCACAAAGCCCCTGCCACTTTCCTCCTCTCCTGTTCAGTCCCATCCAGTGACCTGCCAATGAACACCAATGTCACAGGTGCTAATAATGCCCAAGGTACTAATTTAGCTGATGAAATGCCAACTCTATCACTCCCCACAGCTGCCAAGCCACCTAATGTTGCTGCTGCCAACCCCATTCCTAACAGAGTTATGGTGTCAAATTACATAACGTGGCACATGAATTTTGGTGAAACAGTTCTCTTGAGTTTCTGCTTTCACTTTTAACACAGTCAAATCTCCCTAGGTTTCCGACATGATTCCAGAAGGAGTTCAGTTGGAAGGTAATCTAAGACACTGCCCGCATGCTCTCTTTGGAATCCTCATCCCCACTATTAACACATTTTGAAGTCTGGTTTACATAAACACTTCCCGATTCTGTTGCAAGCTCATTTGGACAATCATAAGAGGTACATAAATTTTCATAACTCGGCTTATATATAGTAGTCATTCAACTTACTGAATGAACAAGTGAAGTATTAATTCCACCATAAACTCCTTGAGAATGTACATGTCTCTTCTATGTTCACTTTTGTTCTTTATTCCCTTGCCTGACAAATAAGATAATAATAGCACAAACTCCAAAAGGTTGCTATGAAGAGTAAAGCACTCAGAATAGCGCGTGGCACACAATAAGCACTCAATCACCATTAGTTGTTATCATGAACATAATTTTCAAATATATAGTTAACATATAACAAGATTGCATGAGGCATCAGCAATGGCTGCTTGTCCTTTGGCTATCTCTTGTGCAATTCAACTAAGACTTTCTGTAGAACAAGGTTTGTCCCAGAGGTTCCTCAAACAATGATGAAGAGTGACTCTAGGAATCCAGAACACCAGACCTCCAGACTTGCCCAGACAAGCGTGAATTTAAGAGTATGAGTGTGCACAGATAAGGCCCGAACCATAATACCAGTTACAACTAAAAGTCATGTTTTCCAAATGAATTTAAAACTATGTATTGGAAAAAGACATACACATGCTCATGGGTGGGCTACGCTTCTGGATGATTATACGAAGTAGTCAACTAACCAAAGAGTCACTCCTGATAAATGATTAAAAGGAATCATGGTCACATATCTTGCATTTTGGTTTACACAGGGACATAAACTCAATATCAGACTGCATGACCTTACCTTGGGATGGGAGCCAGAGGTTTCACTAGAGATCTCTTTAGTTATCAGATCTGGAAAGTGTTTCACTTGCTTTTTCTTTTAGCAAAACAAAAGGTAACAAGGACCCAAGGAGGCAAGAAGGTAGAACCAGAAATTGTCCAGATGTCATTATCTTGAATTACCTGATGATGAATCAGTAGTAATTGTTCCATGGTTTCAAAAGAATAAACTATTAAAAAATATCTGAGTTTCATCATGCTTTTAATCTCTTCCTTTCCTCTTATATCAGAGAATATTCATGCTTCCTGACCAAAGGGTACCTCTTTAAAACAATCCGGAAAAAACCCTGTTTCCTTGTTCTATCTTCATACCTTTTTCTTTCACTCCCCAGTTAGTCCACTTCAATCCATTAACCACAATGGAACCCAGCACCCTCTTATAACTGCCCTCACCCCCAAGTATGCCTTTAATGTAAAAGCCAAAATTGCACCAATTTTAAGCATTGCACTGAAACCTGCCAAGGATCTTGGGCAAATTTATTCATCTTCTGGGCCTCAGTCTTTGCATCTATAAAACGAAGTTGATCTCTGCAGCCCCATCACCACCAAAACTCCCACAAAGTCATCAGCCCACAGGTTTTCAAGTGTGCAGAGATACGAAGAATTATGGCAAGCCAGATCCAACTCTTTCCATATGGGTGAAAGAATTCTGTGGAAACACGTTTTGGGGGGTGGAGCCACCTAGGGAAAAAATTAAGACAACCAAATATGGGGGGATATTTCATCTTACTGCCCAAGTGAAACTGAAAAGGGCAAGTGCTGGCAAACACAGCAGAAAGAAGCTGTCGGAGGCTCACTGGTGTGAAGCACACCTGAAATCTTCCCTCTCTACCAGTGCCGAGTATTTTTGTACCCAGTGTATTAGAAAAAGAGAATTATAGACACATGTGGTGTTTTTAAGGGCTAGGATAGTATATGAGGTGCTAGAAAGCACAGGCAATCAGTAAATAATACTTGAATTGACTTCAATGTCTTTCTACTGGTTCTCTTTAGGAAAGATCGAGCTGATGCCGAATGTTCCACTCTGCTCTCTACTACTCATTTAGTGAGCATCCATGTGTCAATACACAAATTTAGAAGCTCAGAGCAGCGGAGGCCATAATTATGATCACATAGCATTGAAGAATTTAATCAGTTAATGTTTCAGGATCTACGCAAACACTGACAGCTCACAATCAATGAAAGAAGTTACTTTGTAAATTGGATTTTTTTCCCCTTCAATTTGAGATCTGGAGGCTTGCACTGCTTGACGTCCCTGGAAATTTTCCAGATTTGTACTTCGGTTTCAACTTTGTGGGTTGGGCTTGGTTTCATAAAGACAATAGTGAGTGGTGTTGCAACTGGCTATTAAATCTGCTTCTAAGAACAGTTTAGGTATTCTTTGCAAAGAAGCTTCTGTAATTTCAATCATTATTTTTATTTTCAATTTTTCCTCTTCTCCATTTTAACCCCTTCCCTCAATAGTACCTAAGTGCTCAGGTAATATATGTACAACTGCTCCAACAGACAGATTGGTAAGCACCACTTTGTGGTGCTGATGCTTACTAATGGAAAAAAAAAAAATAACCCAAAACAAAATACAGTAATTCCATCCTCTTAAGGGCTATAATAATCGCTACGGGGGGCAGTTCTGCAACTAAAACTGCAGCACAATGGATATATAAATTACGGCTATTAATAATGTTTGACAATACAATGAAGTAAGTATTCTAATGTCTAATATACACATTCCATAAAACCAGAAAAATTACTTAAAAAGCCACAGCAAAATAAAACTTGTTAAACTATTTTTGCAAAGTCAGAAAGTCAGTGCTATATTCTCATTTCCCCCCACTATATGATTTTCATGTAACTAAATATATACTCCTGGATTGTGAACCTACAAATAGAAGATTTTTTTTTAAGCTGTAGGTCTTATCAGCTTTGTAGGTTAGTCTCTACAGGCACAGAATATCTGAAAGTTTATGAATGCCTAACATTTAAGAAATTTTTACTAAAACATTCATCACAATTGGATAGCTCTAGTTTGATTCTAATATATGATTATCCCCATTTTACAGCTGAGGAAATGAAGGCTTAAAGAAGTTAAAGAATTTACCTAACATCACCTTGCTAGTAAATGGCAGAATCAGAATTTGAACCTGGGAACTCTGGCTCCAGAGCCCAAACAATAAGCTACTATATAATCACCCTGGTAGTGGTACTCAAGTCCTTAATATTAAAGGGGATAGGGGCTCACTTACATATTATTTCTCCTAGAAAACATCCTCTTACAAGGCCATATTAACATGAGTCCAATCCAGAGAGACTGGACTATAGAAACGCCTAGAGGACCGGAACTGGTAGATTACTTTACCTTTGAGGCATTTCTCTCTGTACAAAGGCCAAAAACAGGGTTATGGTAAGGGTCCTTCTGAATTATAGGGATCAGTGAGAGACCAAAGCTATATCTACTTACTCGTCCACCTGCTTTGAGTTATCTGGAGATACCGTGCCTCCTGAACTGTGCACATACCAAGAAATGTCAAGGCCATCAATATTTACATCACATGAACCTGAAGGTCAGTTCAAAAGGGTACAAGTTATTTATGGGAGTGTTTTAGTCACCTAAGGCAGATGGGAGAAAAGGAAGAGCTTGGAACTGTTCCCATTTTTTTCTTAACAATCTCTAATATAAGAATTCTACGGTCAACTGCTAAAACATTCCAAAGTGAAAGGTAAAATTAGTATTTTTAAAATAAAAATATCACTGTTATTCACTTTTCATAAACCAACAATAAGTCAGAAGCTCCCATCACATTCTGAACAATAAGCAATTACAAAGTAATGACATATCTTAATTTTAGAATGATTTTTGTTTTAAATGCTGTAGCTGGCATTTTTAAAACACGTGAAAATAAAAGCACAGAAGCCTGTACCTAGAACCAATGGCAATGAAAAAAACCATTTGAACATTACCAAATACCCTGTTCGACTCATCTTACATTTGCTTGCAATATTAAAAAAAAAGGGGGGGGGGAAGAATCCCTAGATAAAGCCCTCTCCACAGCCACCAGTTAAACTGTTTTGTCCTACACACACGTGGTTGGGGGAAAAACTCTTATCCACCCAAACCCCACTTCACACCTCAAAATTGGAATGAAGAACATATAAATAAAAATGAAAGATTCTGAAAAATAGACGTTGTGGGTAAGCTCAAAAAAATGTTTTTGAATTTGTCATTACACTCACACTGGATAATATTTTGACCATATAAAAAGAACCTGAATTCTATAATTAGGCCACTAAGTTTCTTTGATGTCCTCCCAACAACATAAGATTGTCAAGAAACACAGCATGGAGGAAAGATGTATAAAATTTAACAGAGTACCAACATGACTTAGCCAGAACTGACACACAAACCTTTCTAATTGAAATCTCCATAAAAAAGTAAAACAAAAATTCTGAAGATACTGCTTGCAAAAAAGTATGTCCGGGGAGTATCAAAAGTTGTATTCTCCCAGTTGAAATCTGAGTTTTATCTTCCTGTTTTGATTAGAGATCTCTTGACGAAGGGCCTATAGTGTTATAAATTATCCCATTACTCACTCTCCTCGTCTATCCCCGCTGGAACAGAAAGGAAGTAAATCTTGGAGTCCTGCACTTACATCTCTTCATCATATACACGCATGCCCCCCAAAGCAGTAAATCACCGTCTTTCACTGTCACCATGATTCACACCTGAAACAGAGCAAAAATGACAGGACTCAGAAATGCTGTTCTCAAAGAAAAGCATCTTGATACATTAAAAATAATATATGTAGGCACCCTAGTGTTGTTCCTTCTCAAATAGGCATCACAGCAGCAAGTCTAGCATTTTAATTAAGAGTCATCAGCCATGTTAAAGGTAAATTTTCTAGGGCTCAACTTTTCAAACAGAACATTTCAGGATTCAGTACCCTTTCCAAGCTCTATTAAAACCAAACATTTCTATTATGTTAACCAACTTGGGCATGATTTTAATTAGTTGAATTGGCCCTATTGTTAGGCTGACTTTCTTCTCATCAACTCGGCAGGGCAGAAACATGACCAATCAGATGGTTTAAGATGCCACTTAATTATATAAAAGATCTCCTTTAACTTTACATTAAAATGTACCATTAATTCTCAAGAAAAATACTTGTGGTTATCCCATTTTCTAAGATTATGTGCATATTTATTTATTGTTTCTCGAACAGAAAGAGAAAAAGAGGTTTTTCAATAGTCAAAGAGCCTTCTTTTATTTTATGAAAATTTAAATTGCTTTCAGGTTTATGCAAATTGTATAAGTTTGGGTGAGTTTTTCCAATCAATATACAACTGCATTGCTTCCATTTGTCTTGTCAGAGAGGCAGTAACAGCTGTACTTTCAAGCACTTTAAAATCTCACTAGCTGGGGTGGTAACTACCACACCTCCCTCTTGCCAAGCAAAGACCAAAAGCCAACAGAACAAGGCCAAATGATCAAAAATACTTCCTGCAGATTTAACTAAACTTTTTTGTTGAGTTTGCACCATTATTATCAGCTGCCCTTTACAACTGCCAATGTTTCATCAAATCTGTTATCAGTTCAATTATCAGTATGATAACGGTACAATGGTCTCCAAACCCCTATATTTAAAATTAATAAGTTGATGCTAATGAGTGCTCTGTCTACAAGATTTACTTTTTATATTTAACCCTCTGGCTTTAATTTTATTTCATTCAAAAATTTGAAACTAAAGCTCACACTGGGCAAAGAAATGCATGATGACACTCTTTTAGCAAGAACCAGATCAGGCTGACAGACTGTTGCTTTAACTGTTTTTCAGCAAAATGGCCGTTCAAGGATTAGGCTCTGAAATGGCGAGGAGAGATTTTTAGAACAACAGAAAAAAAAAAAAGATCATTTTGGACAGTAGTGAATATAGACATAGGGTAAAAGCATTTTTAAAATAAAAACCACTTGGTACATCTAAAGAGAATAATGTAATTAAAAATAGATTTTTTTAAAAAAAAGAATGAACTCAATGCTACCACACTCTTAAGGTTATTTTTTATTGATTTTAAAGGGCTTCCTAATAAGATTATATGCCCAACACTGTAGGGCCAAAAGCTCTTTGACTGCATATAAATGAATTGTGGTCTGCTCAACTTTCAAAGGACTCTCTTATCCAGGCTCCATTAAAATTATAATAAAACAAAAGTATCTCATTTGACTTTTTGGTTGTACTGCTGAAAAACACTTATTATAAAGCCTTACCCTGAACATATATGCATATAAAAGTACTTTCCTCAATAAGCTTATGTGAACTAATATCTGGCACCCATATTAAAGGGCACAGACAGGAATATATCTTGATGAACATTCCAGCACAAAACATGAGTTCCTAGTATTACTTCATCCTTACTAGTGTCATGTTTTTGAATGACAGATATTTTTTAATCACACTTGTGTTATGTTTTACCTCCAGGATTAAAACTGTGCAAATGGGGGGGAAAAAAAAAACACAATCTTAGTAAACATTCCCCTAACTATCATCAGCTTTAGGAGAATGTTATTTCTAGACCCAAAGAACAATGCAATATAAACCACAGATGCTGATGCCTGTCAGCTATGAAGTGTCCAAAGATTAACCCAGAGCAAACTATCCTCGCATTGCATTCCAGGGTCACTTAAGTATGAATGCAAGGAAGATGCCTTTTAGCTAAAAATGTAGATGTCAGGCAGCTGCAAGTCAGACTTTAAAAATGATCTTTGGAAAAATCTCATGGGCTTATGCTACCCTAAAATGGCAAATACTGCCTTTTTTTTTTTTTTTAATATAATACCACCAAACCACATTCAAGGTCAGAAAAAGTCTACTTGGCCACCTGAATAAATCTGCCATATTTGGTTTCCAAAATTAAAAGGCAGAGATTTAAAAGTAGTAGTTAAATGCTAGAGTTCAATATGAAAACTTAAAATTGGGGCAGGGCATAAGCCAAAATAAGGACAACTCATTTAATGGCATTTAGTCAGCTCACTTGTTAAATATACAGTGATTCATACAATCAAAAATAGTACTAAAGTTAACCAAAAATGACTAATGTCATAATCAGACACATATATCGAGTTACTATGTATGCTTCAAACTATCACAAAATTGTCAGGCCTGCCTCAAGTAGGCTAAGAGATAAGTGAATATTGGTAAAAGAGTAAAATATATGAAGAGACATGTATTGCAAAAAATGCTTTCAGCAAAACATCACTAAATTATATCCTTACATCTGTCTTGCCTTTAAAATGCAGCCCCATCAGACACATTCATCCACCACACAGAACACAACCAGAAAGAAGTTCAGAGTCCGCAACCAAAATGACAGCCCAGGAGTTTGTGGGTTTTATAAATGGTGGTTTGAGATTTAGGTTTTGTTTCTCAGTATAAATAAAATATCCATGGAAATATTCTCCTGACACTATGGAATTAAAAAAAAAAAAGGAAGAAGATTCATAGACTAAGTGGTTTACCAATTTCTTGTGATCAACAGCAATTAGAGGACCAACTAGATCAGAGTTCCTTCTACCTGCCACTTGATTATTCGTAGTGAGATATAAGGTTTTTTTCGTTTTGTTTTGTTTTTTTATTGAGATAACACTGGTTCATAACATTATCTAAGTGTCAGGTGTACAACATTGTATTTCGACATGTATACACTACAGCATTCTCACCACCAAAGGTCTAGTTTCCATCCATCACCATACATTTGACCCCCTGTGCACACTCCTACCCCTTTTCCTATCTGGTAGCCATCAAGATGTTTTCTGCATCTATGAGATTGTTCGTGTTTGTTCATTTGTTTCTTTTACATATGAGTGAAGTCATACAGTATTTTCCCTTGTCCAACTAACTTATTTCATTTAGTGTAATACCCTCAGGGTCCATCTATGTTGTTGCGAATGGCAACATTTCATCTTTTTCTATGGCAGAGTAGCATTCCATTATGTGTGCACATGTACACACGCACACGTGTACACACACACATACCATGTCTTTACCAATTCATCCCTCCATGGACACTTAGGTTGTTTCCATATCCTGGCTATTGTAAACAATGCTTCAAGCTAGCTGCCTTTACTGATTGACCAGAAGAGGTTTCCCATGTCAAGTTCAGTACTGAATCATGAACCATGGATACTCAGTTTCAGTTAAACAACAACCCTTCAAAGCATGAAACAATCTTTCTAACATCAACATTTTAAAGGGGAAGTTCGAGAAAGAGGGATTAGAGAGAAACTACAGACACGAAAAAGAAGTGTCGTTATGAAGGAGGAGAAAAGGGATTGAATTTTTTCCATTACCCTAGGGGTGTTGCTTAGGTTCAATTAAGCTCAGATTGCAAAACAAGTGCAAGTCTAAGAGTTTCACACTCCAGTCACCAATATGAAGAGTTTACTAGCCAAAGGGAACTTCTGACACTTTTCATAGTTTACTGATGAGTACTTTGTACCAATGTCCAGCAAAAAAACATTTTTTTAGCCCACCACCGATGCTGTGAATGACTCAAGAATTACACAGGGAAGCATAAATGTCTCTGTATCTTTGTCTGGTTGGATAACAAGAAGCTCTGCAAACTGAAAAGTTCAGAGAGGCAACTTGTTATCCCAGAGCCCTAAATCTATAAATCTTAGCACTGACATTTCCAACCTGCGGCAGCAACAGATTAGACGATCAGGAGGGGCATTTCTATTCTTAAGGCTCTAACCAGCAGCTGCCGTCCTCATTTAGAATACTTGGCTCATGCAAACTTGTTTATGCATTTGGTGTATTCATGTAATTCGCCAATTTGCTAGGCTTGACACCAGTAAGATGGCTGAACATTTGCTGTTGTCCATTTGTTGACTCACACAAACTCAAGGCCGAAATGCCACATACAAAGAACCTAACCAGCTGGGAGGAGGTAGAAAATACTTAAATGAACTAACTCTTGTCATAATTCTTCTCTGGAAAAACTCAAAAAGGAAATATTTTCTAACAATTACAATGATTCTCTTATTTAGCCTTTGTTATAAAAGCTAGGTTGATTTCTTCCATGTTTCAATAGATGATTACAAGTGTTACTCAAAAATCAGGTGCTTTAGGTATTAGTCCCAAATGAATGCCAGCTAAATAAACAACCTGAGAACACAAACACAGACCAATCTCATTCAGCCTAGCGAGTCAGTGGGCCAAGTCTTTCTAGCTAGCATAAAGCACAACAACATCAGGGGCGGGGGGGGGGGGGGGGTCTTTTTTTTTTTTTTTTTTTTACCTCCTCTCACCCCAAGAGACATCGACAAATCACACATATATCAATTCATGAAAAACATCTTCGGAACAAGACCAATATTGGATTTTTCAAGGTCTAATAATTTAATGAAACTCTTAAGGCAGAGTAACAGAAAACTGCATTAAAAAAAAAATTCTTACTGTACTGAATGTATTTTAGTATGTATAGAGCCACAAATTTGGCTAAGCACATACCTACTAGATTTCAAGGGCACCGAGAGGCCCTACTACTTCAAAACTATGTCCTCCTGGGCTGCTTGTCAGAACGCTGACATTGCCACCAGTACTCAGTCTTAGGTATCAAATCCCCTGGATAAAGCACCTGGCTATGAACTCATTAGCATAAATTTTCTTAATATCAGGACCTAGTGACCAAGACTAGAAGGTCATCAGTTAAGCAGGTAAACCACAGCATGAATCAGGAGTGGAGGAAAAGTCTTACAGAGAGAAAAGCTTACAACTTAGTGTGGACTAGGCCACCAAAGGCAGTGGTAGAAGGACTGAGTAAATAGTGTAAGTCTAGGGAAAGCCTACCGGAACAAACAATTTAAGTCCATTTTGAATTGAAATATACTGAGACTTCTCTTTCTATATCAGATGGTATCACCAGATTTATCCTCTCATAATCTGCATGGTCAGTCAGGCAAAACCATATTCATTGGAGGAGAGAGCAAAGTCTTGCTCCCTTGCCTTGCTTGGAATTCTGCCTCTCCCCCTTCTCAGGCCATGGGTACCTGCCAAACCTATTCCCTGTAACCACAGATACACCTCCTTCTTTTTTACTTGCTCTGTTTTCTCACTTTTTCTTTGATTTTTCCATAAAACTCCAAAACTTAGAATTAAAATCCTCTACCTAAATAAAGGAAGGCAAAATTCTTTTAAAACTCCGTCTACCAAAAATATTTACATTGAGGGAAAGTATTGTTGTTTACTCACAGAGCACAGAGACATTGAGCAAGGGGAAAAAAAATCTGGTCTATTGATTCTGTCTAGGTTTCATCCCCCAGGACCAGTTGTTTCTCACAGTTATTATTCTGAAAACTTCACTTTTACTTAGGTTGCAGATCAACACTTCAAAGCCTACCAACACGTTTAAATATTAGTTTTTTGAGAGGCACAACATCCAATCAGAACTGGAAGATTAAGCTGAATATGCATACACCCACCCAGAGCAGGCCTATAGCCTGTGGCATGTCCAAATACCAACCACCTTTTGATATTGAATTACAAAAGCTTGGGCAATGGATCAGCGGATTCCTGCTCAATTTCAAATGAGAAGCCTATGTCTGAAGTTTATGCTTCTGTTTAGTGGTCAATAAGCAAGCTCTCCTAAGACGAGTCCGTGATTTTCACACGAAGCAATTTCCCTTCAGCACAGAGAGCCCCAGTTCCACCAGAGAAGGCACGAAGACTCTAACGAAGCTGGGCTCTAGTGGGGTTGAAGCAAAAATGCCCAACATCCTTTACATAATTCAGCAGACTGTCACTTCTTTACGCATCTAATGCTACATCTAAAGGAAAGAGAGACCAAGTAAAATTAAAATTCAAAGGAGGTGGGACATGACATAGGTCTGAAGACAACCAGGGAGGAGGATCTGCAAGTGTGACAAGAGACCCTCAGAAACTAAGGTGGAAACAAAAAAACACAGGGGGTGTTCTCAACAAATTTAAATGCAGGAAGGAGGTGGGGAGGCAGGTCATAAAGTCAGCATCTAGTTAGAGGATAAAACATCCATTATGACTATTAAACAAGCCATAAAGAAACATGATATTTAAATTTTTTTCTCCTTTCCTCCCTTTTTTTTCCCTTTTACTCCAAAACAATAGCCCCGCTCTACTTTCTTCACAGCTCTGCATTAGCTTTTTCAATATCAAGTCACTTAAGAAAAATCTAAAATGATTTGCTCAAAAAACTTTGACAAAGCTGAAGAGTAAATTTTGACACGACTACAGTGTCTGGAATTACCAGACTGCCAGAAGATGAGCTATGTTCAGGTCTGAAGCACTTCCTGGAACATCAACTCTTGCTAATAGCACTCTACCTTTGATCAGGTAAAGAACTCCATTCTGTGCAGATTGTCAGCATACATATAGTTTCTTCCCCTATAGGTTCAAAACACATCTTCTAAAGTTCAGTAAAGACAACCATAAGATAGCGCATCGATTTTTGCTCTTCTTACGCCATTAAGTGGGGAAGGAGTACGACCAACAGGACAGAAGCTGGAGGCAACCAAGAAGTAATTAGGCGCAATGGTGGCTGCACTCCCTAGGCCCAGCTGGAAGAGAACTGAAGATGTGCAATCAATTCATAGCAAAAATTCTATAAAGTCCTCCTCACCTGTCTAGAAATTCCGCCTATCTAGAAGGTACTTTATTATCCTTGTTCTCCATAACATGAGAACAAATAAATTGTAAAGAAAAGTAGCCTAACACAACGGGGGAGACACACTTGAGGTTCTCCAGCAACTGAAGTTTAAAAAAAGGAACTGAAGATGGGCCCTTTCCCTTTCCTTCTCTACTGGAAAATAATGTAACTAGCACAGCGCAAGGGAACTGGACTTCATAAGATCTAAAGGAAAAATGCCTTTCTTGTCTCTGAGCTCTGCTTCCTTCCATCAGCAGTGTTCTGAATCTCTCATGACAGCCACTCAAACTCTCCTGCATGATACAATCTTGCTCCCGGCCAGGCACCAGCCATAACTCACACACAGAGAAGAGTTAACAGCACTTTTTTTTTTTAAAGAGGTATCTGTAAACCCATGTTCACAGCAGCATTATTTACACTATCCAAAAGGCGAAAGAAACATAAATGTCCATCAACAGATGAAGTGATAAATAAAATCTAGTATACCCATAAAATGGAATATTATTCAGCACTCAAAAAGATTTTGAAATAAGTGAAATAAGCCAGTCACAAAGACAAATACTATATGATTCCACTCATATGAGTTATACGGAATAGTCAAATCCTTAGAAACAGAAAGTAGAATGGTGGTTGCCAGAAGCTGGAGAGGAGAGGTAATTGGGGAGTTATTATTTCAAGGGTACAGAGTTTCCGTTTTGCAAAATGAAAAATGTTATGGAGATCTGTCATACCATAATGTGAATCTACTTAACACTACTGAACTGTACACTTAGAAATAATTAAGGTGGCAAATTTTATGTTTTCACCACAACTAAAAATATAGAGCAAGAAACATATACAGTCCATAATCTGGAAGTAATTGATCTTTCTCCTAAATTACCACATTTTCTCCATATCTCAAGGTGTTGATCCAATAGAAATCTACTTAAGTGTAATGATGTGAACTCATTTGACTCTCTGTAGTAACTATCAGTTACCAGCCCTCATTTTACAGACAAGGAAATTGAGGCCCAGAGTGAGTAAATAACTTATGTCCAAAATCGCAATTACAAATTGACGGTATCTGATTCTTATTTCACTCCTTTTAACTCTCTCTCACACGTCCCTTTCTCTTTCAAAAGAATCTTCTAAGAAGCTGCTTCAACTTCCTAAACTCTCTCATCAAACCTCTGCAAGCCGGCTTACCCCACACCACTCAACATCTCTCCCGAAGGTTGCCAATTACCTCCACATCACTTCTACTCAGTTGTGAGCTTATCTTACCCGGATTGTCAGTGACAACTGATACAAGTGACCCAACCTTTCATTCTGGAAATTATCTCTTCGCTCAGTTTTCTGATCATTTTCTCCTGGTAATCCCCCTACTTGTCTGACCACTCTTTCCTTATCATATTCTTAAGAAATCAATTTTCTTTCCCAATTTCCACCAAAACAATGGCTAATGGATGACTAAATGAGTAGTGAAGTAAGATTTACCTTAAACTAATTTAACACATCCACAGGGTTCTTTTGAGGCTTATGATAGATTCTAGAGCCTTCGGGATGCAGGTCCACCAGAGTTGTCACCTGAAGGCAAGGATTCCTTTTTACTTATCTTGTACCTCTCAATGCCTAGCACACAGTATTTTAGCACATAATAAACCTTAACATAGACTAGTTCGATTTAATCTAAATATAACTAAGTCCTCACATTCAAAACTGCTTTCCCTAGTATGCCCTGCTAGTTTTTATCAAGAAAAGTTCCCAGACTTTTCAGCCGTCCCCTTCATTATAAGACCAGTGAAGGGTCCAACACAGGCTCTACACAATAGCTAAAGCAGTAGAAAAATGTCTCCGCTGTACATACTGTGTAGTTCTCAGATCCCTACTATGTCCCACGGTCTCAGAGCGACCCCAAGCTACTTAGTAGGAATTTCCACTGGATGCTGCTGGTCCACGACTGTTGTTTAAACCATCATTTCTGTCCTCAGTGGGTCTTGCCCCAATATAAAAGCATTAAATGAGATTACAACATTCAAACAATTTTCCTGCATTTTCTAATCAATTAGGTTAAATATCTGAAACTCGAATCAAAGAAAATTATAGGAGCTCCAAAGGTGTGTGCACATTCCAGTCAGTTAAATTTTGGTGAAGAGTAAATTAGGTTAATAATAGATTAAATTAGCCATAATACCCTACTGACTAGAAAGTTACACAGTGGCACATTTTTGTTCTTTGCTATCTTCCTTTAAAGTCTTTACTTCACCCACTGGCCTTTGTGTATGCTTTTCATTTCATCCTTTTTGGAATAGTACTTTCTGAAGTCTACTTCTGATCTCTGACCTCACAGATGTTCTCCTATTAGTTCTGTGCTCAGCATAATGGAATGTTAATAGGCTGTTATGATTTACACTACAAAAATCAATGGTGTAGATCCTGTCCCATAAATAAGCTACTTCGGTAGGTATGACTATCCACACAGCATTAGGTCCTATTTGAAAAGTGATTGCCTCGAGGAACAAAAATGTATCCTAGTGAATTCAGAGCATTCTTATACTGAATTTTTGTTTGTTTTTGTTAGATATTGATACTAATTTCCTAACTTATTCCCTATATCCCCAAAACAGAGTGAGGTAAAAATCCTTATTTGCCTATAAAAATGGACATCATCCAAAATACTGATAAAAATTCAACAGAATGATGGTTACTGAGTTCTGAATTCTGGGGGGCAGATGGCCGATCCACAGAAGAATTAAACTTTTTAAGGTCCAGAAAAAAATAATAAAACCCAGCATATAACCATAACCAACTGGTAGATTAAAACAGTACATCCTAAATAAAAACAGCTGAATTCAAAGATCAATTTTTGATAAAAATTATTTTTCAACAAAAGAAAGGTCATTCTTTGATAACAGAAGTGTGATGGTACATGAGATAGACCCAAGAAAGCATCAATTTTTAAGATCAAGCAGATTTTTTTAAAAGATCATGTTGCTTTGAAAGAATAAGAAAAGAAAAACCTTCCTAGACTTCTGAGAGTTATAGAAAACATATTTACTTTTTTCTAGGATTGTCTTGAATTATATGTGTATTCAGAGTTTAAGACTTTTTCAATATTCTTTTTTGTTTTGTTTATAGAACACATGTGTAAAATTATCATTACGAAGCCAGGAGGCTCTCTCAGGGAAACAATTGTTTCTGAATCTCAAGTATCTCAAAGGGACAGACTCCATGCAGAGAAAGCTGAGGCACACTCGGGGGTGGATGGGGATGGGTGGGAGCAGATCTGAAGGCACCCTGGGGAAAGGAGTATTTTATCACAGCCTAACTTTAGAATTGTCCCCTACATAACAATAAAACAAAGACTGACTTTTAGTCAGTGCTATTGCTTTAAAATTCTCTGCAGAAAATGAACCCTCTTACTGCATGTATATAGGTTGCTCAGCATGCCCCCTGGCCCCCCACTGTGAAAGAAGAACACACTATTTGGAATGTAGTTATCGCCACCACCTCCATGAAGTCTTCCTGAACACTATCCTCAACCAGCTCTTACTAGAGAGCTATTGACTAATATTCATTTTCTATTCATTTGTCTTTCTCCCTGATAGATTGAGTTCTCTAAGGTCACAAACACTGTATTTGCTTTCTTAATATTTCTAAATGACTTACAGAGTCCCTGAAACACAACTAGCCCTCAATAGTCATTAATTTAAGGAAAACCCAATGAGCACCTGTTATCACCAAGCCCTGCTCTAGGCACTAAGGTAGTGAACAAATACATGAAAATGCCGGCCTTCATTCAGCTTACATTCAAGTGATGTTTGAATAAATAAACCGATGAACATTAGAGAGCCAACAATACTTCTTCCTGATAGCTTGGAAATTCACTCAGTGAAACCAAACAGAAAACATGCATATAGCCTGCTTTTGTGTAATTCTTTCAAATTGTCCAAGCCTTGCTGCAAATGAAATGTAGAGGCTTGGAATTATCAGATGATCCATTATATCCCTTTATCAATGATCAATCTCAGAGGCAAGAGACAGGGCCCTCACATTTCTATCACACTACTCGTAAGTCCACAAACTATAATGTATTCCTTGCATGCAGTTTATCTTCAAAACTGAAAACCATGTAGGAAAGCAGTATTTAATGAGGATCAATCCTCTTCCACCACACAATAGTAACAACTAATACATGTAAAATATAATTTTCAAACTCCTTTTATCTTACATATGTTGTCTCTCTTGAATCCTCAAGTAGTACATGAAGTGGATAGTTCAGAGCCTCTTACTGTCTTTTCTCTATGGGACAAGAATCTTATGTTACTTGCCTTACTGCATGTAGCTGGTTAAGTTGTGAAGTCAAATTTAAAACCAGAACTGTGGACTCCAGCATCAATAATTATGGCTAAGTACATTGTATCATCAGTAAGAAGAGATATAGGCTTAAAATGGAAGTAGAAACACACAGAACTCCCAAACCCAACATGATTCCCTTCCCAACGCTGCCTTCCTTATTTACAAACACACACACACACATACACACACACACACTCACAATCTAGAGATCCACAGGCAAATCCAGCAGTTACTAGTGATGAGTACTCTTTCTGCAGTAGTCAGTTATTGACCCTTCCACACAATTTAATCATAAGTAGTCTATATAATTACTTCACTGAAGAAGATCTTTTCATCTAAGTGTATGGTCAAAGACAGCAAATCCTATCTATAAGCTCCTAGAGGACCAGGATTGTGTCACATTTCCCATTTATCCCCAGCTCTTAGCACACCTCCTGACAAGTAGCGGAGCATTCAGCGAATACTCAGTGAATGAATGAATGACGATACTACAACACTAGCAACTGTGAAGACTGATTTAAGGGCTTTGGTTATATTTTTCTGCTCTTTCTTTCCAGCCTATTAGATTTTGAGGCATTTAAAGACAGAGATGCTCTCTTGTCTTCCTGTATAAATCATGTACAGAACCCCAGATGGTGTCATACTCATGTGGCATGTGTGTTGCATCAATATTTGCTCATTGATTTGTTGCTCAAATACCACTACTGAGTCGTGTTTGTCTGGCAAACCATGTGATTTTAATAATTAGTGTCTGAGGTGGGAAAGTGTCTTCTAATAAGAAAAACAGGGATAAATGTGAAGTATTGAGAGTGATAGTAGTCTACTTGAAAGTATGTTGG
Organism: Rousettus aegyptiacus; assembly: GCF_014176215.1. Classification (NCBI taxonomy): domain Eukaryota; kingdom Metazoa; phylum Chordata; class Mammalia; order Chiroptera; family Pteropodidae; genus Rousettus; species Rousettus aegyptiacus. The sequence continues at coordinate 68,420,703 of NW_023416284.1, forward strand.
ATGCAAATACGCTACCAAATCAATAAAATGAAAAATATACATAGATAAAATCTGAGAGTAACAACCACCTTCATTGTTTTTTTACATATACACACACAAAATGGAGGAGGTGTACCAAGTACTCCAAGTTCCTTGGACACCTCTGGGAGCCTGAGAAATCACTCTCTGTTTACCTACAATGTAGAAGCATCGACTATTGCTCCAGGAAATGAAAAGGACTCATTCTCATGTTTACAATCACTAAATGTCAAAGTTTCTTCTGACCAAAAGTTTATGCACTAAATGCATTATTAGTTAGACTCCTAGGTTGAAGGAGGTGTTTTAATAAGCAAAGTTGGTGATTTACTAAAGATTAACTGGAAAACTATGGTTCTGATTGGGGAGTGGGGGGCAGGGGAAAGAAATTAGCATGGACAGTACAGATCATCTAATTAATCTCCCACCCAATAAAAGGAAACCTTTCTATAGTTGTCATTGAGACCTTTAAGAAATCTGTTAATTAGTACATATTTCCATGTAATGAACATAATTTAATCTTTTTTGATAATAAACAATTTCAGGAAGTGAGATTATATTTTCGAATCAGAAATTTTAAAGCAATGAACTACAATGTTGTCACAGAACACTGGGTCACATGTACACAGACTCCAGGAGATACCTGGGAAAGGGCACTTTAAAAAAAAGTTTAAATCCTTGATGTGTCTTACTATCATATACTTTTTTCTCCTAAGATACTCAAAGAGAGCATCTGTTGATTAAAGAGTTGGAATTATTGAGTTCTGGTTATACGGGGTTTAATTTTATCTTCATTGAGAAAAATAATTCAATACTATTATGAGCTCAAGCAGAAGATCACAGCCAAAGGCAATGTTGTTTTTAATGCTTAATTGAAAACTCTTCTGAATTATTAATGATAATAGCATAATTTCTGTCTTCAGATGAATACATATTTCAATTGAAGCTTGTATAATGCAAAATTATATTGTGAAGACAAACTAAAAAACCCTTAAAAGGTACAAAGGTTTACATTATTCTATAAAACAGATGTAGTCCTGAAAACTAGGATCTATGGAAAATCTTTTTTGAAAATCTCGTTACATGTAAAATGCTCTGGATAAATTCACCTATGAGTCCCACGAGAATCAGACCAAAACATCAATTACCACCTAAATTATATTTCATTTGCACTTCTAAATCTTTGAATGCTTAAATGTCCTAAAGAAAATCACAACTTTATAGGCTATCTCCTCCAAGAACAACTTTCAGAACACTTGAAGATACATATATGGTAAGCAGTCCCTAACATCAGATTTTACACTCTCATGGGAGACAGGAAAAATCCAAATGCATATGTCATAGGGATGTATTGGCAAGGCGACTACAGCAAAGTGAGCAAAGATGAAAATGGTAGTAACCGAAGTCACAGAAGTAGAAGGAGTAAGTGATCAGACCATACAGAATCTTGCAAGCCATGTGGAAGCTGTTGCCTCCTTGAAGAATAAGACGCTTATTCCTCCAGCTGCTGAAAATGTTGCTTGCTGATGGCTCCACTGAGTCCTTTTCTAGACGCTGTATGACAAAGGACACTGCCTGGGCCAAATTTATACCTCTTTCTGGGTACATCTAGTGACCGGTTGATGAAGGGATATATCTGAAGGGCCATCAGAGCTTCAGCGATCACCGCAAGGTCAGCTGAGGTTTTCCTTAGAAGTACATCACAGCGCAACCCCTCACTCTACCCAATCCTGCCTCCCTCATCCCTCACAGGTGTTGGTCCCTAGAGCACTCCTCAATGAACCTCCTGCAAGCAAATCTCACTCGGAGTCCAGGTCCTGGGGAACCCAACCTGCAACTTTGGGCTGTTTTCCTTTTTGTTTTTGTTTTTTTTTTTAACTTTTAGTGAAATGAGTCTTTGAAGGTTGAAGCAGCTTATATAATGTGATTTATGTTATAGAAGAGCCATCCTAGCTTCTTTGGAGAGAGCAGACTATCAAGGGAATGAACAGCCTTCACAATAAGGATCACAGGAGCAGCAGGGACAGTAAGGAATCAGAAACTTAATATACTGCAAAGATAGAGCCAACAGGCTTTATAGTGGGTTATATGTGGAAAGTCCTCAAAATCAGAAGAATGGGACAGCTCCAATCCTCCTAAATCCATCTCTCTAGACTTAAAGGCCCAATACATACAATGATTCTTACAGTCCAGAGTTTTCAAAGTCACTACTGCCAAGCTGGAACAGACACACAAAGGAGAAGTAAAACATGACCCTGGGTGCAGTCTGAAAGTTGAAGAAATATTTAGGAAATATGTTAAATGATATAAATTCATCATTGGTATTCCCACCTAGCTGTTCTTCCTCTTTTGTTCCCGACTCCAGCTAGTGACACCCACCCACCCATTTCAGGTGGAGAGATGAGAGCCGCACCCCTCAACTGCTATCACCCCACACGCAGCACAGCACAACCACCAACCACGACCATCACAAAGTCCTGCCAATTTCATCTCCAAGTATTTCCCACATCCATCCATCTCCTCCTGTCTATCCTCGATGTCCCTGCCTTACTTCGGGCCTTCATGCTGTTTTGCATCTATCACCCACTGGATTTTTTACTGCAAGTCTCTTCCCATTTCCCAATTCAACCCATTCTCTATACCACTGGAAGAGTAACCTACTATCATACACACATAAGCATCTATAAACATGAACGCTGCTTCAACACCTGACCTTGGCTTCGCTCTCAGGCCTTGCCTCCCATCAGGCTATCCTCTCCCTCTTAGAACTCGCCAATACTGAACGATACAGAACGACTGCAGTTATCCACCTATCCTATGATGTTTAAAACTCAGATCATCCCTCTGACTAGAAAACATGTCACTCTTCCTAGATTAAATTAACTCTGCCTCACTAATACCAAATGAGAGTATTATCCCAAAAATGTACCCTGATACCAGCCGGGAAGAATGAACTAGTTACAGGCCCACAGCCCTTCCCACACTGCACTAAAAGCAACTATTTATGTCTGCACTGACCACCACTAGACTCTAAGCTCCTTCAGAACAGAGACCATTTCTTACTCACCCTTGAGTTCCAGAAGGTAGCACAGTACCCAGTACATAATACACAGGGGAAAAAAAGACTAAACTTAACTTTTATCATTGCCTAATATTTACATAAAGGAGGCTGTGGACGAATATTTCTTTAAAAAATACTTACTGGGGCAAAAAGATAAAACAAATTTATGAACAACAGGATGCAGTTTTAAAACAAAAACTTCAACAAATGCTAGAAGTATTTCCAACTGCAAATATTTAGGATATCCTAGTCTCAATGTACCCTGTTATCCCTTTCTAAGGGATAATACAAATAACAGAGGGCCAAAATACATTACTAGCCAGTGCCAATGTCTATATTCTTCCAGGAAACATTAGCAAAACCCCAGCTATAGATAAAAATGAAAAGGCTCTTGGGCGTTTATTCTGGGATTATGTAGAGTAGAGGTATACATAGTAAAAAGTACAGGATTCATTTTGGAATTCATTTCCCTAAAGTCTGCAGGCATATTTTCTTCCTATGTCATTCCCAGAATTAGAAAACTTACAATAGAATTGGTGGCAAATGTGGGTTTAAAAGGGGAGTTCTAGTCAAAGTATTAATCCAAAGGAAGTTACGGTGTTAACAAGCCCTCACCTCTAGCTACAAGCCTTGCCATGAAATTCTTATTGATTACAGTTTGTTACATATTATTTGTGCCAAAAGTACTAAGAGGGAAAAAGGAAGGGGGAGGGAAAGAGATAAAAACAGAAAAAGACGAGGCTTTGGTCAAGTCCACGTGCGCCAGCCTAGCCATGCAGTCATGTGGTTTCTGCCGGGCTCCTCCAGAAGGGCATGTCCTCATAGACCTTCTGTGAGCTCAGGCAGGAGAAAGAGACGAGCAGGAGCTGAGTGAAAGAGCAGGGCTGAGAGTATTAACGTGGAGTCAGCAGAGAGCACAGACGCAGCAAAGATTCCACAGGAAAAAACCACCAAGGGCAAAAGTGGCCCAACTTCTGAGAGACCCAGTAGTTAGAGGAAAGCCTTTTTTAAACTCAGTGGAAAAGGCACACATACAGCAGGCACCAGTATAATTACCAAAGCCAGTAGGGCTTGTCTGCCAAGCTGGGCTGATGTGGCCGCTTGACCAGGTTTTATTCTTGGTTTCTGCTGCCCTCTTGTCCCTCCGCTCTTCCTGCTCCTGGTACTAAATAAACCAGCATACGCTTGCTTCATGTTCTACAAACTCTCAGCTATCTGTCTTCTAGTTTGTTTTGGCATCTACTTCAAATGGTAGCGCATCAGTGAAGTGGACCAAAGCACTCCAAAATTCTACTTCGGGGTTATTTTCCAAAATTTATTTTTACATTCCCAAAGGCCGTTAAGAATTGTCCTATCAAATATACAACAAACACGATCCTGACACACTCACTCACTAGTTTTTGTTATTCGTCTTCTCTAGGCAAATACACATCACAGTTCAAGTATCAGAGTGGGAGGAGAATCCCAGTTTGCTTTTTGTTCTCTGCTGAATTTCATTCCCTCTCATTTCTCTTCGCTCTCTTAGTGAATACAATCTTATTTACTCCTGTGGCTTCATTACCAGCCACGTGTCATCAGCAACTCAATTTCTCTCTCTACCTCAGACCTCTCCGCTCAAACCCTGACCCAGATATCTAAGGACCTAACCGACGTTTCAAGTACAAACTGCTTCGAGTTGAAATCCTCATCTTTCTCTCGCCAATGCACTTCATCATTCCTCAGTTTCTCCCACCTCACACCGGGGAGACATCCTTGACGTCTCTCTCTTGTAGTCAATAAAGCTATCCTGCCTAAGTTACGCTCTATTAACCAAGAAGAAGTATACTTCCATCAGAGTTAAGAATGCTTTCTGAGTATCTCTCTTCCAGACTCTAGCAAGAGATGCTATATTTCAGGGTCCCCACTGTGTGAGTCTACCAAATGCCCTTTCCATTCTTTCAGTTCTTCCTCTAGGCTATGCCCCTCTCTCCCTAAAGCATGAGCATGTACTGAACAAGATCTTTTTCCTTATGTCTTTGTGGGAAAACAAATTGTTTCCTTTATGATCCCACTAAACTTTTCGGAAACCCCATTTCAAAACAGCATCATCTCCAATGAAAATTCTTCAAGAATGAAACATCATATTTCATAAAACAACCCAAAAGGAATCCAACAAGTCGGTTAAACAGTAACAAGTTGCAAAGCCAGGATGAACCTGGATGGAGACTTAAAGAACAAAGCTATGACAGGAAGAATACAAAATAAAATTACAAATGGTGACAGTTCACCAGCCGATGGAGTGACCCTCTGCAATTACAGACACCTGGAAGTCTTTTCAACATCAGTATTCTTTCAGCCTGTCCTCAACCTGCTAAAATATAGCTCAGATGGAGGTATACTAGGAGGGTACATTGCCTTAACACTGGGCTTTCAATGAAATTCCAAGTAGAATTTTCAAAGAATAAATTTGTCCAATTCAGAAAAACAGGCTTACAATTTCAGCTCAGTATGACATTGAGAGACTATTTCATTTGAGGGCTTTTTCTTTCTTATCTTTGGGGAGCAGAGTCATCATTGCTAAGACTGTCCCCACACTAGGAGTGTTGATTCTAAACTCAGGGTACCAGCTGACAACCTAGAAACCAGTGGTAGCTGGATGGACAGAGGTCGCATATGTTGCTTTCTATAATAAAATTCTTCTTACCCCTGGGTTAAGTTGATTACTCAAACTCTAAAGACTCCTCCTCCCCCAATTCCAGGCTACTCCCATTTTCCTTAGGCTGATTGACTCTAGGAAAACAAGTATTGCATTATGCTTGACTCCTTGGAATGAGATCAGTTCTAGTTTCAAATTCCCTTTCAGAGCAACCCCAAGGCCACAGACCTTGTAAAAATCTTAGTTGCTCAACAGTGCAGGAAGTCTTAACCTATGACAAGAAGGCATTACTTAAGTCGCAACTGGCAGCACAGGCATCCTCAGCCAGACTGGCATCCCCACAGGCCTATTCCGGCGCACTGGGCAGGAACAAGTCTGTAAACAGCCCAGTCTCAGCTCCTCCTCCAGAGGCTGCAAGGCCAAGGCGAGGCTGCAGTGCGGCGTTCAGCAGTGATTTTCTCCAACTGGCACCATCTGTGCACGCCCCGCCAGACGTGCTGACAGAGCAGGCTGCGTAGACCATTACTAATCCACCAGGGTCAGTGGGGTCAGGCTTGCAACGTGATGCCTATAGATTTCAAAGGCCGGCCTTCCCTCCATGCCAGCTAATCAATCTATGTTGAAAAGCAAGCACGTTTTTAATTCCACTTTCTTTTAAATTTCAAAGAAAAATCTCATTTTTAAAGCTCTTAGTGTGGAGACTGCTAGCATGTAATCAGTGTCCTGATACCAGTGAAGTTGTATGAGATCTTCAGTGCATGAGGCTTATCCGTTGATCCTTTGCCAAAATTGGGTAAGAAGGCCAGGAGGACAACTTTCCTCAGACAACAAAAGCCTTCAAAGCGGCGACATTGGGGGAAGGACAATAAGGATCAAGACTCAAACTCTACTGCAAAGTCTCCCTAAGCCAAGTCTGCAAAAGAAAAGTAAACGCTAGCAGCTACCCTACCAGGATCATGTTGTGTGAGCCTGGGCAGTGTGACCTGGGCTGGTAAATAAAAACATAGCATCGCTCATCATCCACTTCGGAATTCACCCGTGAGTGCTGCCACCTACCATCGGCTGCCTATTGAGTGTTACACGAAGTGCCTACTGTGTGCCAGGAGCTTTATATCCCCTTGTCCTTCTAGAGTGCTTTTCACTGAGGAGGGAGGAGGGTGCGTAACTGTTAGGCTGGTACTCAGCCACACGCTGGCGAGAAGAGCCCAACAGCTCCATGAAAGCAGGATGTCAGTCCCGTCTTGCAAGCGCCACTGGGTAGCACAGACTCATTTCAGGCTTGCTACAGTAAGTAAATAAGAAACCTTTCAGATAATTTTGTAAATATAATTACTTTGTGTGTCAAGACCAACTACTGTAATCATTTCTTTGTAGATTAGGTGTATTATGCTGTATCTTCAAGTCAACGGATGACTCAAGCTGATAAAGTTAAAAAACTAACAGCCACGAAACTAATACTTCACTACAAGCCCCAAAGAAAGGAGATCCTCTGTTTACAATAATGAAAGGTTTACAGAAATTTCAAGATAAGTGACTTCATCTTCTTACTCCTGCTTAGATATCGGTCTCTCCACTAAAAGTTTAAAATGGACTAAAGAGGTAGTAGTCAAAAGGAATTCGTGAGCTAAAATGTAATGAATAATTCCTCTAACCCATATTATTTTCCTTGTAAAACTAACTATGGGCTCGTTATGAAGGGAACTGGAAGATTCACAGATCTGACATAGCCACTTTAGCATAATTCAAAGAGCAGGTTTGCATGAGTTTATATTGAGCAACTGCTTTTTTCAGTTTTTCCAAGCCCTGGGCAACTATAGATAACCCTAGGCTAACCTGGCTCCAAACACATGTACTGTTCCCAACTCCTCCCTCACAAGGGTAGCTTTGTGTTGTCTAAAAATAAGTCATGCAATCACTTAGATCCCCTTAAACTATTTCATATCAAAGAAACACTGCTGTCTTAACAACGGACCTTTTCTCAGCCTTTAGACTTCACATCTGGATATTATAAAATAAACCGAACACATAAAACAAATGGAAGCATTTAAAATGAGATCATGTTTCACAACTATTATGTCTTTACTAACCCATCCTGGGATCTCAGGTGCACTGAAGATTTCATTCTATTTAATTTATAAAACCAACATCTTCACATTCCAGAATGGCTGGTTTTGGTCTTTCAGAAACAGTAAGATTCTGCTAGGTTTAACTTCACACATTAGGCTTTTAACATAAAGCTTTATGATGTCTTCTCCTACCTCCAGACCCTATTCTGTTTTAGTGGCTTAAGTTGTTCTAGACACCAGCGTCTCCCTTTTTTAAACAAAGGCTGCTCAACATTCAACTTCATTTCTCTGTCTCATTTGGCTGGATTGGAGCAAGAGATAAGAATCTAGACAGAGGCTTTCATAGTGTTTTACCTGTAACTTGTCTAAACCACCAACTGACAAACACAGGCTCTGCCTCTAAGCACTAAAGGTACCCAAAGCTTAGAGAGAACTGCACAGATCTGTGACTCTAACTTCAGTTCCAGTAGAGCAGCAGCTGGTGGAACCATCAGAAGGCAGCATGCCTAGATGGTAGCACAATAAATCCTTGAGAAGCCTAAAAATATCAAGTCAAGCAAGAACATAGCAAAGTAATGGCAGAAATGTGGCCACAGAACTCACAGAAAAAGACCTAAGTGACCAAGTTCAAAGTGGTGATGTCAACAAGTCCATGTTTTTTAAACAGCTCAATTATCTCCAAAAAGACAGAATAGATGTGGCCAGATTCTCTCCCACTGTAAGCAACTCATGATCCTAACAAGGCACTGATGTCTTAAATTTTGCCTTACTTTAATTTCTAAGGATTTAATCACACTTCACTAGCCTATTACTGAAAGGTAGAATTTAAGGTTCTTTTTTAATTCTCTCATCAATTCTCCATTACTAAGTGTGAATGTTAAAGCATAAATTTAACCCTCTGCATTTACAGTAAAAAAAAAAAAAAACATACATGATTATATGTGTAATGGGCGGGGGGGGGAAGGGGACCCTCATTTCTGAAGCTATAACAGAAGGACAAAAGGAACAAGTTTCATTTTATTCTCTGCCTTCCCTAACCAAGTAGATTTTATCTGGTTTATACAAATTCCAAAGGAAGATTTCTGCAGGGTCCTAAGAAACCCAATCCTCCAAGAAGCCCAACAACAGAAAGTCTCTACCATACTCCAAACACAGGATAGGGTCCTGGGACACTAAAAATATGATCTTTGCCCTCTCTCACCATCCTGGGACAAAAGAGGAAAGAAGGCTCTTAAATCCTTACCCAAAGAGTTTTTCTTAAGAAAGAGCTGCTTACATGAGACATTGACAAAACATCCAATTGTCCATTCAAGGTTGGGGGTGGGGAAGAACCAATCGCCAGAGTTAGAGTACTAAGAAATATTTTGGTTTCTGATAAAATGTTGGTGTAATATTAAAAACCAGTTTACAGTGATCAAAGAAATCTAAATGAAACACTGTGGTCACTTTTTCTTCATGTTCCATTAGCATTTGCCCAAGGGCCCCCTCTGTGACAAATCAGATTGGCTTGCCCCAGGCTCTGCTTGCAGGAACCAGGTTTAACTAACAGCCCATGTCTGATTTTGAAAAAAGGTGAGTTAAAGTGCCAAATTTTTTTTAACATCTAATGCTCTCTATATAACCACCCTCTCTCTACAATGGTTTTGCAAGATCACTGTCTAATCCCCAATTCTTACTCAAGGAAACCAATTAACACACCCTAATGTGAGCGACTTAAGACAACTAATTACCCTCAAAGAAACTCTCACTGTAATGTGAAGAAACGGATCACAAGAGGGGGACAGCAAAAACAGTCACCAAAAGATGTGAAAGAGAAACAAAAACAAAAAGGGAGAGGACTTCTCTCTGCACTAGGGAGTTATACGCAGAGTGCCAACTGTGGGTGTAAAAGACTCTCTCTCCAGAAGCTCTGGTTTCTAACGCACAAACCAGAAACCACCAAAACACCACTGGGCCAAATCCAAAATGATTCTAATGGTTCTAATTCACGTTCTTTGCATTGCATGTAATGGCAGTATCATCAATCGTTGTCATACAACATATGTAAGGTGCCGAGGCACAGTTTCTGCCCAAAGATTTTTAAAAATAACTTTCCAAATGCCCCATCTATTTTCCAAACCATACGCACAGTTCAATAAACAGAGTGAGGAATAAAGACAGGTTTTTTTAAAGGAAGCTCAAGATCGAATGTTATTTTTAGATCTTTATTGATCATTCCAGAACTTGCCATTTCCCCACTTGTATTGCAAAGCAAATAGTGTACTTTCTCCTTTGTGTGATTCTTTTATATATCAGCTTTTATTCACAGAATTGCAGAATCCTAGCATTTCAGAAGTGAGACCCTGGGAACCAACGAGTGTATCTTCCCCATCAAAAATGAGACCAAAGCTAAGAGTTAAATGACTTGCCCAAAGTCACAGAGTTGAAATCCAGTCAATCAGGTTTACAGGATGAAATGAAATACAAAGTCTAACCCAGATATGTGCAAAAATTTACCTTTTCACTTATTTGTATAGCAATAAAATTATAAGTAATTCAAGATTTCTTTTTAAAGACACATGAATTAATACATTTAAATTTTTTTTAATAAAAAAATCTATTGCAATCATTGAATGGGTTGGTTAAATGTAATGTTTTTATAACCACCTTGCAAAGCTAAGCACATGTTGGAACTAACTAGACCACCCAAGTCAAAAATCTAGTTATGCTATTTAATGTTTATTTGGTTTGTTTCTAAATGTGTATTTAAGTGGAAAAGTCATAAAAGGAAGAATTAATGATAATCGATACCAGATCTGCAACCATGAAGCTTTTCTTGAATTTACAGTATTTAGTTAAGTCAGCCGATGGGGGAGGGGGATCCTAAAATGAGAAAACTCTGTATTACTAGTACTTTAAAAATAAGTCCCCAGTTACAGGCTGTATTCTGAAAGTAGAATTATCCAAAGACCAAAACACGGTCTTCTCAAAGACACCGAAGGAAAAATGTAGAGATCTTAGAAGCATATGGAGGTAGCAAATGAGATTTAATGTCAGAAAATATGCTTTTTGCCCTTCTGATATCTTCAAAACGATCTGTCACAACTCTAGATTTTAAAAGGAAGTACGAACTTAAAAAGACCCAGAAACAAAGGGTATATTTACTTACCTAAACGTACAGATGTTTCATATTCCTAAGGAATGTTCGTAATTTATTTGGAACTCAGAATACAGCTTCTCACAGAAACAATATCATAAATAGTGATTAGGTTTCCAGACCAGCCTACAGAAACATTTTTAATTCAATATATACCTGAGGTAATAAATGCCAGTAATTTATAGAACCTAGGCAGGAAAGAGGCACCAAGGGCCTGAGGCAGTAACGAGGAGGAAAGGGGCCTCGTAGGGAGAGGAAGCCTGCTTTCATTTACCTTCTCCCAGTGCTTTTTAACATCCAGCTAAATTAATGGGCAATCATCGCCCTCGCCTGTTCTGCCTCTTCTCCCTCCAGTTCTACATTTCTCTCCCTTCTAGTCCTCCTCTTTAATACCAACCCTCAAGGGGGAGAGTGGGGAGGTGGGGAGAGAGAACCAGAGGCAAAGGGATTGTAATTCCCACCAGTCTACACAGCTCTCACAGGCAATAAAACCAAATGAGCAACCAGTACCTGGGACCAGAGAGCAGAGAAGGAAACAAGGAACCCCAGAGGCTGTAACTGGAAGGTCCAGGACAGGCAAATCAACAGCACCAACACCTGAAGCTAAAATGCCTCAGGCAGCTATACTGAGAGTCTTGCTCCCCAGCAGGGACGCTGAGAAATCAGGCACACATAGAAAAGCAACAAAAGCAAACTTTGGTAGGACCCTTGAAAAATTAGAAAAAGCTTCCAAGAGTGGAACATTTCTTCTCTAAGAAAGAGTAAGAGCAAAAATTAGGACAAGCTGTGAATGAGCCTGGCACAACTCAAGTGAAAGGGGCCAGTGCACTTCTCACAAAAAGAAATGATTTTCCATAGCTCTATTTGGATCCCTAAATCCGGTTATCTTGATACAGCTTGGGTTGTATATTAGAATGAGAATATATGGAAGGTGATCCATCACCACAATTGAAAAAACTCCAAATCTAGCAGAGCCCGGGTCTCATTTGATTGTGGTCCTAGCCCAAAATGGTGAAAAGTCCCCTCTAGGAATCACATTATATCACTGCAAGATTTAAATTCAGTTCCTAATCAATAAAATCCATTACACCAAATTTGCAAGCCAATAAGGTAAACGGTGTCACAAGTTTGAAGGGCAAATCCAATTCCGAAAAGAAGATCCAGCTCAGAGGAAACCCTTCACACACTGCAGGCTCTGGCAGTACACCTCCTTCTCTGCCTTAGGGCATGGTAAAGGAGTCCTCTTAAAACGGAACTAAACCCACCTCAAAACTCCGCCCCGGATTTTCAAAAACGGGAGTCAAAAGGAATACCACTCAATGGGCTCAGAATCAGCTCGGCTTGGGGCTGCATGCCTTTACTAGTGTAGCGCTGGGCTCCACCCCTGCAGTCCAGGCCTCCAGACAAGTGGCGGCAGAGAAGTGCACACGGAGGCTGCAGCAGCAGACCTCTCCAGGTGAATATATCCTCCGGGCACCCAATTCTGAGACTACAGGAGTGACGACTTACCACGTGTGGCGGAAACAGACTCAGGGTTTAGACTGACATGATGAGTTAATTTAGCTGTGGCACTGAAATCCACATATGCACAACCATTATGTAGTCCTGTGGCTCCAGCAAATCTCAAGATAATGAGGGAAACAGTGTGGCATACAGGGAAAGTCACTGGGCTGAATCAGGAGACCTAGATTTTTGTATCAACTCTGCCGGCTAATCTCAGGAGAAGGGGCAAATCGCTCCCTCTCTGGGACTAAATTTCCTCATCTGTAAAATAAAGAGCAGATGTGCTCTCTTAGCACAGAATTCTAACTGACATGGAAACTAATACTCAAAGCCATTTATACATCCCCCTCTATCTGGCACGGGAAGCATCCAGCACTTTTTAGCCAGCACATTCAAGGGCTTCTAAGATTTACTACCAGGGACATTAGCAATGCACCTAAGCACACTTCTTATGATCTCAACAAAGTATCCAAAAACAAAAACCTCACTCTAAAGCACATGAAGGGTGAGAACCATCAGCTTTCTCCTCTATGTTGAGAAGCAAGACTCCCTCACAATGTAGTCCCACCCCCAACATTGTTCTTGGTGCACTGCAGGCACATGGAATGTAGGGTTTCTCCTTAGCTGATTTAACCCTTTGGCAGGGGACTCCACCAAGATAACATCATTCCAGCTGCCGAGCCACTTAATTGAATGACAGCCACACTGTTCCATCCCTGTGTGTATTAGTGTCTTCCTAAATGGGGCTCCCAGTAGCTTTGGGGCAAGGAATAAGTCCATCTCCATATTAGAGATGACAATTAACAAGATGACTCAATGCTTGTTAAGCAATAAAAAACGTTAGACTTCACAGAGCCTGAGGTGGGGCCTGCTGAGGTGTGCCAGTTCTCCCAGCAGAGTGCTTTCATCTCCTGAGCGGGTGAAAACTGCCCTGGAATGCTACATCCTAAAATAACCCTCAGCCCTTACTTCCGCTCTTTCTGGCTCTCTCTCACCTAGGTCTTATTCTGCCAATACCTAGGTTCGAACTTCCCACTCAGGAAAATACAGATGGGATAGCTACTTTCCTCCTTTTCTACCCTCGCACTTGGTGTGTTTGCTTCTAAGAGTAAGTAACTTGTATTTTGATTTATCCACCGGCTTTGAGACCCCCAATAATGTGAGAAAGAAAAGGCCACTTTTTTTTTACAGACACTTTTCTCCCCAAGCCTTAAACCTGTGAAAGTCTGATGTAAATTAAACTATTCCTTTCAGACCCAAAGGAAATGGGCAATTGGCCAAGATGATAGCTCAGCTCTAGTAATCAGAGCAGAGAGATAGACACTCCACAAGAGGGTACCCAGACTTTGTCAAAACTCAAGAAAATGCACTCATTGGAAAATTGAGCTCTATCTGGAGACCCACTTGGTCCTGCTAAGGAACTATTCCAGTTAAGAGTGTGCACAGGACTATCCTCCCTCACTGCCTTTATTTTCTAAACCTGCCGCAACTCCCCCCTTCACGTTCACCAACCTATTATCCTCTCTCAGCTTCAAAAGGCAGCTGCCCCAAAGCTACATTTCCTCCACGAAGCCAATTCCTAATAGCATTCCCTAGGAGTGCTCTGCTTCCAAAACTTAAAAAGCCAAGAAATCTCAAGCCTCTGAGATTTAACGACTTTGTGTGGTATGCCTGAATTGCCTGCTCTCTCTAACTCAAACCATAATCCCCCTTTAAAATCTTGACAGCAACAGAAAAAAAGGATTATATACATGATAAAACCTATGGTGCTGATACATGAAATCCTGGATCCGCTTCTCAATTCATTCACTGACTCTCTGGAAAACATTAGGAAAGACATGTCTTATCCATTTCTCCCTTTACGAGGTAGCTTTTTATTAAGCTGTGTTGACATGGTATCATATAATGCTTACAGTCTTCCTTAAGCAAATAAGGACTACGAGGCTCCTTCGACTCACCACTTATGTGCATCTCTGTATTATTCTGTCTAGTATCTGTCTCTTTTATATATCTCAGGGATCTGCCCTACGCACTATTGACAACAGAAACCTAATTCTTAAAATGAAGACATTTCTGTTCATGTACAAAGAGGCCAGCAAATCATCACAAATAATTCACTTACGCAAACATCTAGTGTCTTTTTATCTTCACACACACTTCACGTCATATACAATATGAAGAAGGGCTACAAGTTTAATAACAACAAAACTCTTGGAAGCTAATCACTTAATACCAACCCTTCTTGTATAAATTTGGATATCACAATGGATATCTGATATAAAGACATAAGGAGGGAGACTTTGTGAAGCTGGATTTATTGAGTGTTGCCTTCTCCGGGGCAATCAACAGAAAATGGCTTTACTCACATCAGAGCTACCAGCTACTAATCTTAAACCCCTCTTCCATCTTGAACAGCATCTTGGGCGGATCTCACCAATTTGGGGTAACTTTTGGTTTTTAAAACTCTAGGCTAATTTAAATTTCTATTCTTGAGTTCTATTGTGATTTTATGTGAGCCCCTGCCCTGACACTGGGCAAAGTGGTGGCCTGTACTATACACGGGGAGGGCTGGGTTCTACTCTTTTGCTCCTCTTTTGGGACGCAGTTCATCCACCTGCAGGCAACTGATAGGGAAGGAAAGGCAAATGTCTGTCGACATGACCAGCTATGATAGCTTTCCTAGCTGATGCAGGCTAGTGTGTGAGGTCTCCAGAGGACCTTATGGGACCTCCTCACTGCACAGCTTCTCTGATGTAGATCTGACCCAGCTCTGACTCAACCTCTTCCACCCACTCCTTGGCTTTCATTACCAGCAGCCAGACTCTTAGAGACAGTCTAGCAAGATGGCTCAAGACCAATCACCATTCAGTGTTCACTTCACCCTTGGAGAACTCCCACATCCTTACCAACCTAAACAGGGATATGTAAGCTGTTCTCTTGGCAGCCCCTCTTCCCATTCTGCCTTTCCCGGTCTCTCCTCCCACCTCAGATAAACACAGGACATTCAACCAGGGCATCCAATGCCAGTACTGCCGCCTCCGCAGGCACTTCCGATGTCTATGAGTGAGTCTCCTGCAAGGCATCTTCCCTCTCACTTTTGGTGTAAAGCTGATGCGCTTTCCTCCTCTTCCCCTTTCCCCAGTGTTCTACGCAGGCAGATGACTAGGGATGAGGGTAGGGGCTAGTACATGGTGGCAATATGAGTTAGTTTTGCTTTCCCTTGGTAAACTCTTTGGGAAGAAGTCAAGCCCCAAAGGGTCATGACGCTCATCAGACTATGAGGTTTCCAAAGGCCCTTTGTCAGCTGAAGTCAAAAGCACCTATTCTAAAACAGCAGAAAAGACTAAACTATTACAACTTAATGTATGTGATCAAATTATCCACACATTTAAAAAGTAGAATCAATGATGTGATAAACTCTTGGAAATATATCTTATGTGTTTGAAAAGGTCCATTCTCAGTGGGGTACAAAAATATATCCCTTAATTCTTAATCATTATTCATTACATTGATCAAATACTTAGCATCCTTATTTGGTATCTGTTCATTTGACTTCTCAGACACTGTTTATTTGACTTCTACCTAAAATTGCATTTTTGCTGAATTATGTTTCTAGTTGAAACAGTATAAAATTTCCTATGTTATTCTATATGTAGAGTTTCAGTATCAGAACCTGTTTCTGTTATTTAGAGAGATTACTTCAACTGCATTTCATATTTTTGTTAACTATGAAATTCAAGGTCACTGCGACAAAAGAAATCTTAAACTTAAATTTTAAAATTATAAGTGATTTCAATTAATTTTAATTTTTTTGGTATTTTTATGTCTGAAAAAAATCACTTTCAGACAAAAACTTTGTTTCATTCAGAATATACTGCAATGATAGTTATGTGAAATATGTTAGTTTTCAAGTTTCCGAAATCTATCAAGTTTTCCTATTTTTCTTTAAATAAAAATCCCACATAATAAGACAAGCATTTTAACCTCCTTTTAAAGATATAAACATTAAAATACCAAAGGGTTTAAAAGTTGTATCACAGGTACCTAATTAGATTTGTCGAATAAGAGGAGAGACGAAATAGAAAACTTCCTCTTTATCTCAAGATCCTACAAATAAATATACTTAATTAATTGAGTAAACTCTTATTTCTGTAGAAGCTAAAGGAACTTGGCTGGTGTCCTTTGGTTAACTGCTAGATTCTAAAATAGGCTTTGTGTTTACTGCAACCTGGATCACAAAAAAATATCCTCTGGTTTCCCAGAATTCTACAATATGATATTTTAAAATATATCCAAAAAATACTTCTTTGAATCACTAACCAATTTGAGAAGACAGTAATGAAAGTTAACATTTGCAGCACACATGGTAATTTTTGATATATAATACACCATCGCATCATGCATCACATTATTACCTGTTTTTCAAATGAAAGCAAACCTCTAAGGGGTTAAGTAATTTACTGATAGTCACACAGCTAGTTAGTAAGTGACACATTTAGAACTCAATCCATGTCTTCTTGCTTTAAATTCTGCATTTTTTCACTATTCTAGGTACACTGCTTCTCCCACAGCACTTAGCATACTTCCTTGGACAGGATGGTTAACCCATTTGCAACTTATACATTATGCCATTTGATTTTCCCAACGACCTCATGGAGAAGATAGAGACTATGTGTATTTTACATATAAGGAAAGTGAAGCTTAAAAAAGGTTAAGTTACTTATCAAAAGCCTTCCAACTAGAAAACAGCAGACAGGGCACTTACAGCAAACCTTCTGACTGCTGCTCTAGCGAACATGCACCTTTAAAATCCAATAGATCTTCACTTTCGACAGTTTCAGTTCTTACCCTGTGGTGCAAGAACACAGGCAAATCAAGGAGGGGGAAGAAGGAGTTAGACCAGGCCTTGACTCCTAAGAGAGTCCATGACAATCCACATACTATAGCACCAACCTTTCCTGCTACCTGCCCCATGGACCATGAGGGAAAATGGGGAAAAGAAGAAAGGACAAGATATAATCTGAGCCGTTTAAACAAAAAAACAAGGCACTGCAGGAAAAGAGGGATCACTAGAACCCTGGATCCAGTAGAAGATGCATCTCTGAAGAAAATAGAAGAAAAATGAAATGACTTGGCCAGCAGTGAAAAGGGCCTGAAGCAAAATGACACAGGGAATGGCGGGCTGCAGGAAGAGTTCTCAAACTCCTCCAAATATCTCAAAAGGAGCCTGTCTGCATGGCCACGGGGTGGGTGCTGGCAGTGCAGAGATCCTGGCTCTGTCACCAGGCAGAGGATGAAGCAAAGACAAGGCCACACACAATGCTGGGCTAAGGGACAAAGCCAGTCTGGAGCAAAAGACTGCAAAAGACTGACACAGTGGTACTTCACTGCCACAGCAGTCTCAACTGACGTCAAAGACACCCCAAAGCCACTGCTCTGCAGCCAGGATCCACATTTCAGATGTATCTTTCCTTTTTTAAAGGAAAAAAAGAAACATGTTGATCCACCTGTTCATTTTATTACATGTGGCTTCACACCTTCAGCAGTAGCCAAGGTTGACGAACTCTGGCTTGCACAAGGAACACTGCCCACCCTCCTACTGAGATGGAGAAGGTGCTCAATAAGAAATGTCTGAAGCATGGTTTTCCGCCCCAAGTCTGGTGGCTTCTAGTCCCTTGGCTGAGTCTCACCTTAAGTTTCTTCTTTGTAATTTGCCCCAAGCAACACTAGAAACATTATCAGGAAGATAAGAGAGAGAAATATGTAAGTGTGTCCTGAAAGAGTCAATGCACTTAAAAGTATTATAGAAAATATAATTTGGTATTGTTTTTGTTGTCCATGAGAGAGTAAATTAATGTTGATACAATGATGTTTTACATTTAAAAAGCAAACCTGGAGTGGGGGAGGAAATCAGCTAACTCATGTCTTTTGTTGCACACTAGGTATCTGACTTTGTATCAGGTACCTGACAGTTAATTTTACAATTCAATAACCACAAGACACTGTGAGGTAGCTTTTCTTATACCCATTTCCTAGCATAAGGAAACTAAGGTCCCCCAAAGTGAAATACTTTGCCCTGAGTTAGGGAAATCAGAGTGCAAATCTAAGACCTCCAGTGAAATCCAAATTTCACTAAATAAACAATAAGTGCCTCAGGGGGAAGCATTCCCATTGTGTCAGGGGCACAGTAGGTATCCTATCTTCCCAAAAGCAACACTTTAATAAAGGGCCAGAAGCTTTGAAGATGGTGCGCTGATTCACTGTTGTAGCTTGGAAGATTTTAGCTATAGAATAAAAACTCTGGAATTTGGTAATACAGAAGGTTAGGCAACCTGTCAAATAAGATTGGCTGCATCTATCTACAGTGGGTCACCACTGTCAATACATAAGCATTCTAAGACCAAACCACTTTTACTGATCCCTGAATCCCTTAATTTAATAAAACAGAGATATGAAGAATGAGGAAATTAAAGGTAAGCTACAAATGTTCGAAGAAATTGTTGAAGCTTAATTTGCATTGAGCTTAACCATTTGCAAAGTGCTTATCAAACCACAAACTCAAAGGACTCTGCTGGAATCCTGCAAGCACAGACCACGGCGGACAGAATGGCAGCAATGGTTAATGAGTGTCTTGGTGTATATTTGCAAGATAGAATTCTCAAAAATGTGGCAGGCAGTAAGAAGCCTGAGGTTTCTATCAGGAGAAAAAAAAAAAAAAAAAAGTCACTTCTACTAACTAAAGAACGAGGAAGAAAAACGAGACTGTTCCAGAGTATCAGTTATTTCACACTCTCAAATAGGCATCTGCTCGTGGGTGCTGTGACTCCCTTACTCCTCCCCACTGGCCTCTGGGATTGTTTAAAGATAAAAGAAGTGACAAGAGCTCCACAGAAGTTATTTTCACAAGCCAAACGTCAAATGAGAACTGGCAAGTCTGAAGCAAAATTAAAAGGGATGGAGGGACACATCTCACATGACAGATCTGCTCTGATGAGGTTCTGTGCAGATGGAGGGGCTGCCCCTTGGGCGGAAAGAAGGGCTTCATCAATGTCTGTGATGGAGCCATGAGCCACACAACCAAGGTATTTCCACCCCTAAACAGTTTATCATGTGTTTTAAAATAGGTAGCAGAGCAACTTGGAAGTTTTTAAATTCAGACATGTAGGCAACTTTGTTTTCCATGCTGGAATATGTGCCTAGAGGCTGCCCACATGCTCAGAGGTGGCTGAAAAGGTGATCCTTTTTCTCTCTAATAACTGGCAGACACTCTCCAACATTTTCTTGGAGGTAGCTGAGCTGTTGGGGATTTTTTTTTCTCCGTTATAGTCCTATTTATGAAAATCAGCAGCTAGTTCATAGCAGGGAAAGAAGCTCCAGGTGTTGAGGGAAAGAAAACTCCCCATAATTAGCATTTTCCCTTTGAAATACCATCATATTCACAAAATATTATAACTCAAGTATCCTTAATTTTCTGCATATTTTTATTTCCCAATGCGAACAAGACCCTTAAGCTCAAGGAAGAATTATCTCACATAGGAGAAACACGAGCAACTCAGAGAGTTCCGAACAACCACTTCCTTTAAAACCTCAGCAGTCAGACACACAGACACACATGACTCTAAGTTCAAGGTACCAGGTTCAAGCAGTGATGCATAAAAAAGAACTACATGCCCACCCCAAGAGGCTGTAGAAACACACTAAGAAAGAATCCTGATGAGCAGGTACTCTAGGCAGAGAAATGCTTCTAATTAGAATCACCCTAGGTTTCAAATAGATTTTAAAGATCAATTTCTAGTTGAATATTTATGTAATCAATAAGGGAATCTCTGGGTTTTAAAGATAGAAAACTGTTCATGGACACTGGTTTTTTAGAACTAGAACAGACCTTATACATTACTTTTTTCTAAGTAATATGATATTTTGATGTAGCTTTTTGATAGAAACATCAGATTATTGCAATTCTGACATGGCAACATTTTTGACTTGTCTAAAAAAACACCTCAGAAAATCTGAAACTGCTTTTTAAAAATTCCCAAAGAGAAGACATGCAACAGATAACCCTCATTCTACACCTGGTGGGTAAGGACTAGGCTGATAAAGGGAAGTTATGGAAATGAGTTGAGTACAATGCTTGGTAAATAAAACCATGGTTACATTGTAATTTGATGCCACCTGGTCAACCTCTTCCTTTCATAGATGAGGCCCAAAGAAATGAGCAACTTGCCTCAGCTAGGAAGTAAAAGAGCCAAGATTTGCTCAGATTTTATCCCTCCAAATACAAGTTCTTTCCGCTGTGTGACTTCCAACATATCAGTGGCATTTTTATTACCATAATGGGTAAGGTAGCTGGACTTTTTGTCCAGCTGGCCAAACAGTATCAGCTTGTTTTCACTGTTTCAACTTATATACTCTTCTTGAATATATCTGTATATTAATATACAATGTATATTAGTTTTCTATTTCTGAATAACTATCACAAACAGTACCTTAAACAACAAGCATGCATAAGTTCACAGTTTTTTAGGTCAAAAGTCCAAGACATCACAGCTGAGTTCTCAGTTCAGCAAATGACAAGGCTGAAATCTTGCTGTTGTTTGGAACGGAGTTCTCATCTAGAGGCTATAAGAGGTAAAAATAAATCCCACTTTCAAGCTGATCCTCATCATTGGTAGAATTCAGCTCCTTGCAGTTGTAGGACTGAGGTACCACTTCCTCGCTGCCAGGCATCTTCTAGAATGCCTGCATTTCTTTTCCACATGGACCCCTCCATCTTCAAGCCAACAAGGGTGCACTGAATCCTTCTCTTGCTCTCTTTGTTCAGCAAGGCAAAACTCTTTTAAAGAGCATCTATGATTAAAGTCAGGCTCACTCAGATGATATTCCTATCTTAAGGTCAACCACATTATGTCAGAAAACTTAAAATCCATCATATTCACAATCCCAGGGATTATTCAGGGCACATATGCAGTGGGGGACAGGGTGGGGATGATGGGGACCATATTAGAATTCTGTCTTCCACATAATGCTACAAGGCCATGTTTATTTTCCCCTCAACACTGCCAAATTACAAAAATTGGCTGAAATTTCAATGATGAAGTAAGCGTGGCACAATTTAAAAAGACCTTTCACAGAAACAAGCATATTGTATTGCTTGAAGCTGGGAAGAATAGAGTAATTCTTTCTGCTTTAATTTATCAGTAGGAGTGGAAAACATGAAAATAAAGGAGGGTAATCTAGGGACGAGGCTGAAGTAGAAAGGCACAGTGATAAAGTTTACATGAAAGAAGTTTTCAATCACCTCAAGAAAAGGCAGGTGGAAGAACAGGCTTGATTCAAGTCACCTGAGCTTTCCTGCCACCACTTTTGGGTTAATGCACACCCAACTAAGGCAGGGGCCATATCTATCAACTCTGAGGACCAGCCCCAAACCTGGCACATACTCAGCGCTCAATAAATACTTTTGCAATTTAGCTTCAAGTAAGAGGGGGATATTGGTATATGCTGCTGAACCTACTAAATTAATCAGCTATCTTCCAATACCAAGGACATAGCCAGTAACAAAGAGAAAAGGGGACTGGGAACTTCCTGTTAAAGATGAACACTACCTCACTTCCTTTCACTTAATGATCCACTAAAATAAGAATAAAGGACTTTTTTTAGTATGTAGAAATCCACGAGGACTGAAAGACTCGTAGGATGACAACAGCGACATTACTACGTAAATCAGAAAGAAGACTGAGCAGAGGTCAGTGAATGATTCACCTACCTTAGAAACAGAACCTTAAGTTAGCCGTGGGGACAGCAGACTGCCCAAAGGCTTCAGGTACCTCTCTGAAGGTGGGGTTTATTATCAGAACTGCAGAATCTCAGGTTCCACCCTAGAACTACTAAATCAGAATGTGCACGTTAATAAATCTTCAGGTGTGTCAAATGAATATTAATTTTAAGTAGCATCCATTCAGTTCAATCCTTTGTTTTTGAATATGTAATTTCAAGTGTTCCAGGAATTCCAAATGCAAAAAAAAAGAAGAGAATAATAGAAATGTTATTTATCTTATATCAGGAATCCAAATGGGAAAAATACCTGTGCGGGAAACATGCAAATACCACAAATTAAGACTTGGGTTTGTTTTGTTTTTCTACATTAAATGTAATAATTTTATTTAGCAAAGATTTTGCAGATCTTTGTATTTAAGATGGTGTTATAATGTTACACATATTTGTAATTTGAGTGTCTAAATATTAAAAGTTGGAAAAATGACATTTATTTTACATTATTATAATGTGTAAGTTTTTTAAAAGTTTTCCCTTTTGTTGTAGTTTTCTTAATTGTAATAAAATATATTTTAAAAATATATTTTAAGTGCATAGTCCAGTGGCGCTGTGCTACCATCACCACCATCCAATCACACAATTCTTTCATGTCACAAAATTAAAACTGTACCCATTTAACATTAACTTCCCAGACCCCCCACACTCCAGCCTCTGGCCACCACCATTTTCCAGTCTCCATGAGTTTAACTCCTCCAGGTACTTCATGTAAGTGGAATCACACTACGTATTCTTTTGTGACTAGCTTATCTCACTTAGCATAATGTCCTCAAGTTTCCTCACTTTTTAAGGCTGAATAATATTCCACTATATGTTTATACCACATTTTGTTAATGGAGCTTGAGTTGCTTCCACCTTTTGGCTATTGTGTGGAATTGTTCTTTAAATTTTTTCCATCTATTTTTTAAATATCTACCTTTTTGAGATGATAGAAACTTTACATTTTACGAAAAGATATACCCTTTTTTGAAAACATGGGGGTAGTGTTAGACTGTAGGAATTAAGAAGGAAAGGATTATCATGGCTTTGAAAATGCAGGTCTTTGAGGACAGAGACAATAAAAGCAATCACACTCACCTAAGATAACATCTCCTCCTCCCTAACATGGCTGGACAACCCTCATTTTCTCAGAGGTATTTAAAAAAATAATTCTCATTACCTACTCTGGAGAAGAAAAGAGAGAAAGCTCATCTGAATTAATGGAAGTACTGAATTAGATTTCTTTTTTTTTTTTTTTTTAAGCAAAGCAGTTTTATTACTTTCAACCTACGGGAAGCTAACAAGTTGTCAGTGGAGCCTTAGGCTCACATTTTAATGAACAGAGAAGAATCATATATAATTACCATATCAAGTGCTATTATAGAAATGGAGACTTCTGAAGTACTTGAGGACACTTGAAAACAGTTTATACACTAGAATTTTTAAATATCTCACCACTACCACCACATCTAGGGCAATATCACCGCTATTAATTTGAAGCATTGATGAAGGTTTAAGCAAGCAAAGGTAAACCTTAGTCCAATATTTGTTATTAACAGGTTTTCTATTTTCATTTACAATTAAGTGTCTTTACTTAAATGAATTTTTTAAAAAAACTGAAAACATTTGAAAGGAAAAAGCAGATTTACAGTTGAAACATATGTTAAAACTATGTAGGTCTGGATTAATTATTTGA
Organism: Rousettus aegyptiacus; assembly: GCF_014176215.1. Taxonomy (NCBI): domain Eukaryota; kingdom Metazoa; phylum Chordata; class Mammalia; order Chiroptera; family Pteropodidae; genus Rousettus; species Rousettus aegyptiacus. The sequence continues at coordinate 68,444,625 of NW_023416284.1, forward strand.
AACCAATGAAATAAGAAAAAAAGGAAAAAAGGAGAGAAATAACTCCCATCATACAATATCAGCTTGGGGATAGAGGAAACAATGACCAAATATTTGGCAGAGGAATGAGTGATCAAAGGCAAATTAAAAAACAATGAAATATCAAAAAAAAACAACAACAATAAAAAAAACCTCAAGCTTGATAATGTTTCATGTTGAAGGGTTGTCTATTATTCAGACCCAATAGCCTACCTTCAAAAGTAAAGGAAGGAATGTCTGCAGTTTTGAATCATTGAATGATAGCATATAAACAAATCCATCCTTTCATTTGTTTTCCCCGAACATTTCAAATTGACAAGTATTAGAATTCATCAAGATCATGACTCCCCTCTTGGATTTGGCATCCTTAGAAGAGGAAAAAACATATTCCTTTTCTATCTCATGAATATTCTGGAAGATGCAAACAAACCAGCAATAAAAATAAGCACAAAGCAAACTCTTAGAAACATCACCTCTAGCCTGTAGCTAAGGGCCATTTAACATCTTAGTAGTCTATGAATGCCTCTCAGTGATAAAAAAGGAGCGGGCAGGAATCACAAATGTTTAAAATCCTTCCATTCCCATATCCCTGTGGCTCCATCTTGGGAACTGTGTGAAAAAAAAAAAAAAAAAAAAAAAACAGGCTAGTTCTAAGCCCTCTTGGTTCTGCGGGCTATGCTTACTTTGATATCATCAGGACGAGGCTGGGGTCCAGGGAGAAAGTCATACGACAGTGAGATATAAAAAGAATGAAAGAGAATTATCAAGAGGGGAAAAAAAGGAGAGCTAGCAGATTGCCTTTAATTATTTTTTATCCCCCTAATTTATTTTTGTTTTTATTAAAAGGAGAAAAATAAGGCACACAAGTATTCTCAGAGAAACTGATTATTCTGCTTAATGAGGCATATATAAGAAGTTTAATTAACCAAAGAGTGGTTATTCGTGCCTGCTACATGCACCAAGAGTGAGAATAAGCTTTGAATGACAAGTTTCCTCACCCTCAAAGAGCTTACATTCTGTTGGAGACTAAAACCATTTACTTCTCCCTCTCCTTACAGGGAGAAAACTTATTCACAGTATAAAATCCCGAACTCCCTAGTCTAGCAAAGGTCTAGTACTCCACTTCACCTGTAGTTTTGTTTGCCATGGTTTCAATTACCAGCAGTCCCAAATATTCAATCAAAATTTCCAAAAATAAACAATTCTTAAGTTTAAAACTGAACACCTTTGTGAGTAGAGTGATGAAACCTCACACCTTCTTAATTCCCCCAGCCCAAGTCCAGACTCATCCCTTTGTCCAGAATCTCCACATTGCAATACTCTCCCCATTCATTAGTCCCTGAGTACCCATCTTCACTATCAGATGGACTGTCAAGGTATCACACTGCTTGTGTTCGGGTAACCCTTATTTCACTTAATAATGGCCCCAACATGCAAGAGTAGTGATGCTGGCAATTCGGATGTGCTACAGAGAATCCATTAGGCGCTTCCTCTAAGTGAAAGATGAGTAAAGTACAATAAGATATTTGGAGAGACCATATTCACATATCTTTTATTACAGTATACTGTCATAACTGTTCTGTTTTATCATTAGTTTTACTGTTAATCTCTTACTATGCTTATTTATAAATTAAACTTTAGCATATGTATGCATAGGAAAAAAGATAGTATATATAGGGTTTGGTACTATGAGTAGTTTTAGGCATCCACTGAGGGTGCTGGAATATAGCCCCTGCAGATAAGGGGGACCACTGTATTGACAGTAGGCACAGCACTCACTTCCACCTACCCTCCGTCTTCTCCATCATTCCTCAAACACTCTAGGCTCTTTTTTCCTGGTCTTTGTACATGCTCTTTCATCTTTCATCTTCCTAATCTCCCTTTAGGCCTTCCTACTCCTGGCAAAAGCCCTACTCATCGTGCCAGTTTAAATATCACCCCTACTGAAGCCTTCTTCAAATCCAGCTATTATTTATAGCTCTTCTCAGTTCCTACAGTCATCGTGCTCAGAGGGCCATAACATATGGGACAAGTGACATTGTGATTCTGTTCAAGATAAGTAAGCCCATCAGTAGAAATAAGGACAATATGTGATATAACGTGTTATGCTCAATAAATGTTTGCTGAATCAATTTTTGAAAAACAAAAAACAAAATTCCTTTGCTGTGTGCAGACAGAGTCTTGCCATCTCTGGCTTATGCTCTCCCGGAATCACCTCCATTTGCAAATCCATTTCCCCTCCCTGGCATTTCTGATCTATGGACAAAGGCAGTGGTTCCCTACCTATGCATGAAAGATTCTGGAGGTTAGCTGGAAAATCGGTGGGTTTGATTTTTAAGAGCTTGCAAGATGACTCTAATGAACATCCAGATTTAAAAACCATTGGAACTTTCCTTACTTTTCATTCTTAACCACTTCTTACCACTTACCGAGGCCATCGGTTACTGCTTCTAGATATTCTATGCCCACTTTGTGATGGCTGTTTACTTCTAGAACGAGTCTATAACTTCCGGACTCATAACGTTACTTGCTGATTAAGCAATGAGAAGTGTGAATTCTTTGAAGAATGTCATTCCTTCATTTATTTGTTCAACAAGTACAGTCATGTGCCACAAAACAACTTTTCAGTAAATGTCAGACCACATATATGACAGCTGTCCCATAAAATTATAATGGAGCTGAAAAATTCCTATCACCTAGTGATGTAGTCATGGTAACATCTTAGATCAGGTATCACATGTTTGTGGTGATGCTGGTGTAAACAAACCTATTTCGCTGCCAGTCATATAAAAATATAGTACATACGATACGTACAACTCATGATAGCTGATAATAAATGACATTACTGGTTTATGTACTTACTATACTACAATTTTTATCATTTTAGAGTGTACTCCTTCTACTTATAGAAAAAGTTTGCTGTAAAACAGTATGCCGTGTTAGTGTTATACCAGCAACAGCCTCATTCATACATCTCCCGCCTCTTGATTGCATCATTCTCTTGTGCTTGATTTAGTCACATGTTTTGTTTATCGTGGCCCCCAAGCATTCACACAATGGTAAAATCACCTAACAACACATTTCTCAGAATGTATCCCCATCCTTAATTGACACAGGACTGTATTTACTTAGCTTCTTCCAAGGGCTAAGTGATACTTGCTTTATTTAAAGGACTGTCCACTAACAACTTGATTCTGAACTCTTTCCTAAAAGGAAGATTTTTAAAACAAAGAGCAATTATGTATGATCCAATTCAGGACAAAGTGGGCGGCAACTTATATTTTTAGCTCTTAAGTGGGTGCTTATGGCCATATGTAGCCCCTGAGTGCAGATTATACACTAAATATAGAAAGAGACCCATCCACTATACAGTATAATTGTGGATTTCTAAGTCGCAGTCACCAAGCCACAAAAAATGAGGGAGCTATTCAGAGAACTGAATTAGTTTAGCAAATATGCTATACTTTCCCCCCAAATCAGTTCTCATTAGATTGCAACTGAGGAAATGTTAGACTTTTAACTCTACAAACATGTATCTGATACTTTCTGCCGTCCATACTTAACTACTGTTGGGGTTTTTTTGGTTCTCCTCTCCCCCACCCAGAAAGGATGTCTAGGACAATCTTTTGTTGAACTATTGTTATGGTTTTCCAAGTACCCAAGCCCTTGGGTGTGACCTGATTGTGCACCTGGAATCTAAATTAGTTTCAAGCCATAGAAATAGAAAAAGCAGCCATCAGCAATGAATACGAAATAAAATGGCAGAGAGACAGTTTTGTAGAGTGAAAATAACAGCTCCAACAAACGAAAACTGGGAGTCATAATACCGGACACAATCTCGCTTGGTCTGTGCAGAGGAAAGTGTGGTCTGTAAACTCCAGACATATCTAACGCTGAGCACTTGTTCAGCAGCACTAGTGCAACATCCGGCTTTTGTTCATGTCCACAAGCGTCTTTTAGAAAAAAAAGAACTCAAAGCATATACAGAGGAAGCTGCTAAAACACTCACTTCTAATTAGATCGCTAACATCACTGGAGGAAAAGGAAAATGGATCTGTCTACTGTTTCCTTGAAATCCGCCACTACTGCTTTATCTGAAACCTATAAACAAACATCCTAATGCTGCACTGTACTTGAGTTCAAAAGTTCAGCACATTTGGAGAGATGGTAGTACTACCCCAGAGGAGAGGGCAGTCTGGGGGCTGCAGATGGGAGAAGGGTTATTGGATCTTGCTCCTCCCACTCAGACCATCTGCAAAAGCTTAGGCCTTTGCAACCATGCTGACCTTCAGGCCCAGAGTCGTTACTCAAACTGCACCTGCCCAGGATTAAGTTTCCTGCCAGTGAATGATTGTTCTTTCCTTTAGTCTGCACACAGCTGTCACGTGATCAAGTGGCAACTGAGCAGAGGGAGTAGAGGGAGCAGGCCCCTTGCAAAAGGGCTGAGCAGGACACCAACTTGAGTGATTCATCTCCTTTAAAACCCTATTCCTGAAAGACTTTTGCATGTTTATATCACTTCTTGTTTCAGCTCACAGATAATTAAAGCCTGTCAGAGACAGAGCTCTAACCTGGAAAATAGACTATCTCTATGACTCCTTAGAGCTCTTTAGAATGAATGGGACTCTTTGTCTTTCTCATTTCCCTCTGACCCCAAAGGCTGCTAAAGCTATGGTTTCTAACCTTGCTGAAAACAAGGGAAACTTTGAAAAGTAATGTGGTGTCTCCCTGTAATAAGAGATACAGTTGCATGGCAAAAATCAGTTACACCTGCTTGCTAGGCATTTTGCTAATCCAAGTAATATGTCCACAGCATGCATAAAATAACCTTGGACGGCCATTTCATCAGTGATAGAATGAACTCTTAGATGCACTTTTCACTATTAGAGATAGTTTCACAGCAGAAGGAAAGGGGTAAATTTACATAACATTCCTACATATTAGGAGATTCTACTCAAGAGTACATTGACAAAGGAGTGCATTGTTAAATGGTTATTCGAAAGAAAGTTAAATATTTAAAAGAGAGTGAGATTATGCTAGTCAATATTTCTCATAATAAAGAATTATAACTTTCTCCAAAAGAAGGGTTCTATATTTCATTTAAAGGAAACAGTTATGTATTTGCATAAAATGCTTCTCAATAATAACAGAAACTCAGTACCTCACCTTCAATCAAAGCGAACCAGTACGGATGGAGGACAGTCGAGCCTTCCCAGACTCCAGGGGTCACAAATCAATGCAGAGTTCAGAGTTGCCGGGCAGTGGCTTTGCCCTTGAGAGTTTCAAATCCTATGTTGTAAGCATGCTATTGGATTTTTCTCACACACACACACATGGCCTAGACATGCCACAAGTGTGATCCTTCTGCTGAAACACAATGCATACTCATCTAATTTCATGATTAAATGGAAAAGCTGACCAGCGTAGAGTTATTGGAGGTAAAAAAAATAAAATAAAATAAAATAAGGATTTACAAAAATAAAGAGAACACTTTTCATTACCCATCCATATCCCTCTCCTACCCAAAAGCATACTAGGACATTTAAAGTCTGAAAGGAAGAAATTCCCATGGACTGCATTAGCACTTAATGTGGGTAAATGTCAACTGTTGGTGCCCAGGTGCTGAAAAGTGTCTCTTACTTTTAAGCAATAAGACTACACAGGATAAACACTTGTGGTTGATTATTGCAGTGCCCAGGTGAAGGCCAAAATGACTCTCAACACCTGACAAATATAATTCTTTCAAAATGCTCTGACTAAAGGACCTCATTTTAGATTACAAAATGGATTTTATATATTTCAGCTTTATTTTAAAAAGAGAAAGAAAGAAAACAGACAGATCAGTTTATTTTCTGAGCACAGTATTAATGACAAGATGACATCACCAACAGCCAATCGGAAAGCTCTCTGGTGTCTGGTGTTCTAACACCATTTCATATTTATGGATAAGCACCAGAAGGGTGTCAGCCCTAAGCTGCATTTCCCTCCCTACTCACTTCTAAATAAAGTGTCTGCTTTCTTTTCATTCAGCAGCCAAACTGGGGAAGGGGGAAAAAAAAAAATGAAAAAGAAAAACCCTCATGGTCTCTCTTCCTCCTCATCCCAGCCTGTTTTCTGACAATCCTGAAACAATAAGTGGAAGGCGGGGGAGAGTGGCTGGAACCTTGTGTCACTGCTTCCTGTAAAGCTGCTGAATGCACTCTGCAGCTTCAAACAGTCCTTCGCTGACAAACCTGAGCCAACATTTCATCTGCAAAACCCCTAAGAGCAGGAAAGGAGAGACTATTGCAAAAGATAGGGCCCCGGCTCTCCATTCAAGAAATAAATGTAATCATTCTTATCCCTATTTTTTTTTAACTATTGTCTATTCCTATTGTCCAGTACCTTCTTCTCTAAAGCAATTTTGATGAAAGGAATGAGAAGAGTTAACCCCGAAATGGCTAATCCAAGGCCAGTATAGACAGAAGAGTTCATGAGTTCAGCTTCCCACTCCTCCAGACAGATGGAGGCCCAGCGTCACCAATGGACCCCAAGAACAGGGTCATGGGACAAAGCCTGCACATCTATGTTGGTGACACTGTTCTTAAGGCTGGTGCTAATTACTGAGCTCCTGGGAGATGTGGTGGCCAGAGCACTTGTCTTCAGACTAAAATTGACAATCTGTATGAAGAGAAATTGACAGTAAAATTCAAATTCTAAGCAGCAGAGATGTTTACTGCATCCATGAAAAATCTCTGCCCTAGACAACTGTAACATGCATCCTGCTCTCATGCTTCTCCCAAAACCTCATCTAGAGATGAATATAGCCCTTTTTCTCTTCCACACCCCTAACCATCTGATGTTGTATCAGAATTCCTGGATCAAGCCCAAAACCAGAATTATAACATGTAATAAAGATGCTTGGCCATGCAGCAAAGATGACAGAATTTGGCATGTTGGCCTGAAGCCAGAGTGACAGATCTTGAGCTGATGTTCCTTTCCTACAGATTTAACAATGTACGAGGAGAAAAAAAATATTAATAATCTGCTCAGAGCAAATTCAGTCTCTACAAGTTACTTTGAATTTGGCTCTGACAAGCCCCCCACCTATACCCACACTCCCATACTTTCCCGGATGCCAAAAACAAGCAAAAAGAGTGACTGTAACTTGTCCCTTTTCATAATTAACTTGTCTCAAAGGTAAACTAGGTAGATTCAAAGGGAGAAGTTGAAAAGAAATTGGGACCCCAACTATTTGGGGGCTATCTAATCAGAATCGCTAATTTCTCCTACATGCACCTATCTAAGCCAAAGCATAAATATTCGCCCTGCCACATCTCAAAGCTTACATATTTTATACACAACTCACATATACTCTTCTACTTGCAGAGTCCTCATACAAATCAGAAGCATCATGATATAAGGAATAGTTGTGTGTGAAGCAAAGAGGAAAGGATCTGACCTAGGACCTCTAAATCCTTAGGTTGTCTGGGGCATGGGGTATGGCAATGAAAATAAAAGTTTTAGATACCTTATTAAAACACGCACATACATACCCGGGGGTGAGGGGGTGGGGGGAATCCTTCTGTCCCATATGCTAAGCAATGGGTGTTGTCATTTTTAAAGTTAAAAAAAATTTCACAAAGACGAAATCGAAAGCAATACACGAAAATCTGAGCACTCAACAAAAAGGAACAAATTAAAAGGCAGCAAGCACACTGGTATCATAAATCCAAAAATAAATATTTAAGTAAACATTTCTGAAGGGCACTCTTCCCAATGCCCTTTCCTAAGGCAAATGGAATCCTTTCCAAAACCCACCTATTAGAAGGCCCTGCTATTACTCTCCAATCTTGGTGCTTCATGCTAGTTGGCAGAAAGGAAAACTAATTTGGATCATCCCAAAGTCATTCACATTTGGTTTTAGTTGTATTATATGGGGGTAGTAAGTTGGCAACAAATGTCACTCCTTAATTAAGTTTAGTTTAGAATAATTTTAAATTTTTTATTCCCTCAGCACAAGCCAACTAACAACTACAGACAGTGGCTGGCTGGCAAAAGGAAATAGCGAGTTTGGGATTTTTTAATTGCCATAGATAAGTTATCCTCATATAGCTAATCATGGTGACAGAATGAGCCTCAGCTCAGGGTGCAAGTGTTAATAAGCAGCCAGAGGCCTAGATTTGACAATGACATCATGTGTATGCAAGCAAAGGTGTGACCAGATGTGGCCAGGCATGAGAGGCACTAAGACCCATCAGAAACATGTATTTCATTCATTATAACACATTCTTTTACTCAACATTCTGTGCTCATAACCCTGAGCCTTCCCCCAGTTCAGGCTTACCTTTGATGAACTGGACTTCTCCCAGTTCATCAAAGGTTAGGCTGTTGCTTCTATTTCTTAGGATCTCTAATTCCAATCCAACAGACATATTTACATTTTAATATACACTTATTAAAGTCAGAAGTGGCAGGCTAAATTGAACCCCAATTCTGACTCCACATTTAGAAGCTACACATTTAGACTACGTCACATACATCATAATACTTGGAGAATAATTGCACAATGATCTGATCCAGCAGACACAGGTGAATCCAGGCCAAGATTCCTATTACTTGTAAAGAAAAAAAAAGTACAGAAAGTCTTCATGTCTGTTTATGTAATGCAGTACTCGCCTTCCTCTGCCATCTTTATTATGAATTCTCTTTCTTCAATATTACCAAGCAGTTGGTATATAAGCTATCTCATGAGGTATCTTCTTCATCTCACTCTAGCTTTTGTCTTTTCATTCATATCAATCCAATTTTATGTTTTCTTTTTATGTAATCCCTTTGAGGAATGCAGAAGCATTGCTTCTGAAATTCATGAGAAAAAGTGTAGGAAAAGAATGTATGCATGTGGAAGAGGTATTCCCAAAATCCAAGAATAATATCATAAAGAACAACCATCTTTTTCCCTGCCCCTCCTCCACCTCAAGGAAAACTTCCTGCAGTCTCTACCAATGGGAAAAGAATACTGCTTGAGACAAATCATTGGCAGAATTAAATATGGGTATTATTTTAATCATGCATGTGAAGTGTATAACAAAAATAAATATAGGTTTGAAATTCTAGGAAAGAAGCATTTTAAATATCATTTAAAAGACTATTTTGAGATGACTTGGGCATTTGGGGGAGTTGGAGTAGGGGAGATATTATATTTAAGCTGCTATGAATCACTCTTCTTATACACAAAACATGATCAGTTGTTAATCATTTTTACATATAGAGAGGACAAACTGAAAGGCAGTTTTGTAACTAGTAAAAGCCAAGGTCATGGAACAGAAATACATAGATACAAACACCACTAAAGCATCGCCTTCTGTTTCTAAGATTCTTCTAGTTTGAAAAGAGGTAATTCTACTCCCTGTTCCTCAGATAAACAATGGATACTTGACCCATTTGTAAAGCTAGGGTAGTACACATATATGGGCCTTACCATTTATCCAATATCCTGTCCCCCAAAACAGGAAGTGAATCAAAGAGCTGAGGAACTATCCTATTATTTTCAAAGGAAAAAGACAGAACTTCAGAGTTAACTTTTTATTCTGAAACAATACACTCCAAGATAAGTCATTATAAACAGAATGAATGATTTGACTAAGTTGGTTCTTATAAAGATTTTATCTGAATGGTTTGCATCTCATTCACATGATTCAGTTTCTGTGTAAAAACTGGGTTTCATATTGGTAGAAGCAGATTCAGTCGTTTTCCCTCCTAAATTCCCAGCATAGAGTGGCAACATACAGTTTACAACATCAATATAGTTAACATTAAAGGAGGACATAGCTATATTAGATATATGGGTCATGTTTTCCACATAGGAGAGTAATAGAAAATGAGTGAGCATGTAAAGGACCAGGCATGGTGAAGTTGGGGTTAATAAGCCCCTTTCTTAACGCACACACAAAGGGGCCCTAAGTTCAGTGTCCTTAAGCAGGCCTCCTGGTTTCCCTATTTACTAGGTTCCTTAAGTTCTTAGCTTTTATCTAATTATAGTTAAGCCACTGGATCTGGAGAGAAGACTGGGATATGAATTTCATAAAAACATAAAACAATTACCAAGACACTTATTTATCCAGGCATATAATTCCAATTGACAGCCATCATACTTTAGGAATCTAAGGGACCTACCCCTAGCATTTATAGTACTTAACCATTCAGCATAGAACAAGATGTTTATGCTTGAAACTTATCTTCTAAATTACTGAGGTGAGGGTGAAGGGGGTAGGGAAATAACCACAGGTCACACTCAGTGGCCTGGCTAATCCCTGCCTACAAATCATCACACTATATCAACAGCCAGATAGCTATACAAATAATTCCTGGGACCATTTGTCTATGCTAATAACCTAAAAATTCAGGTATATCCTCCTATATAGAATGAAAGAATTTTGTATTATATTAACAATACTTTGTTATCCCTTGAGTATTTGTGACACTTCTTAAGACTGGGGTCACATTCTGAGTAACAGAAAATACTTGGCACATTGGAAAGAAGATTAATACCAATTCATAACATTCTCAGAACCATTCCATAGGGTTGTACAAGCTCTGAGCTACATGATCATGTCCTATCAAAACAATGAGTGGGGACACACAGCCTAGCCCTCACTTGCTCACCCACCACATGTCCTGGGGTCAGAAGGGACATATTTGTCTCATTCATTAAAATTTTTTGCAACCCTGTAACTTAAATAGCATAACAGGGTATGTTATTTAATTGCAGAGATACCCGAAGTCAGATTACAAATATTTATACTGTTAAAATAAAAAAAAAAGACAACAGGTCCAAAATGGAGTATCTTATGCTAAGTCCATGTCACCAAAACAAGATTTAATTTATAGTTTCATCTCTCCAAGAATAGGAATCTTAAACCAATGAATCAGGAATCACCCAAGAAGGCCTGATAGACACCCTCCAAACCTCTAAATTAATCTCTCAATAACCAACCCACTTTTCTACTCAGTATGACTTCCTTATTCCTGTTTCCTACTATCTACAAAAGTCTTTCATTTTGTACAATTCCTTGGAATTCCTTTCTGTTAAGGATGGATACCGCCCAATTCAAATCAAATTTTACTCAAATAAACTTAAAATTTTAATATGCCTCTGTTTATCTTTTAACAACACATACATACCTATACATGTATAAATATATTTGCATATTATTTCAATGTCAATAAATTTGAGTCGATCCACTCAAATTCTGTAAAGAATATATAATAACATTGAGCTTATCACCTAATACAGTAGTTAGCAGAATCTCTACAAATAGTTCCCACATCTAAATTATTTGGAGTAAGGAAGTGGGAAGAGAAGATATACCAAGAGGAGATAATAAAACATGATGAGTCAACACAAGGTAAAGAGAAGAAAAATGAAATGAACGTCTATCGACAACACATAGAAAGAAGACAAGACTGGCAGGTCTTAACTCACAGTTATCTTTAGCTCTCATTCTATCAACCCATAGGCTAAGTAATTCAGGTGATTCAAGCATGGGGTGCTAGAGAAGCCAGAGTCATGGGTTCATCCAAGTGTGAATTACACTGTTTCTGTCCCAGTGTGCTTAACTCAAATTAGCATCTTGCATATGCCTCTGACTAGTCACAAGGGAGGCCAGAGCATGTTGGTATAGCCACATAAATCCACCATCATTACTACAAAAAAAAAATTTTTAGGCATCTACACTCCCTACGAGGTCCTTTAGGATCAAGCTTACCTGGAAGTGAAAGCGAGTTATTAAAATCAAGACAGTCTCAACTCTATGGCAGACATGAGCTGCAGGCCACTCTCAACAATGCTCTTGCCCCCAGACTGGGGATAAGGGCTTTACAGATGCCCTGAGCATTTGTGTATTTCTACTGAGTTTATCAGCATGAGCATCCATTTTTGTTTCCCCAGAAGAAATATAAACGAGCCTTGAAAATTATCCTAAAACTGAGAAAATTTGGTTTCAATTGTTCAGGCACCCTTCAAAATTAAATATCATATTCCTAAGTCTTTTCCCCAAACTCCTGTAGTGATTGGTTTATATTACAGACTAATGTCCCTGCAGTATTGAATAAACCAAGCAGTTTGCGTACTATAACATCAATAATCACTAGCTTTGCTTCCTTGTAAGTGGTTTTATAGAAAAACTGCATTTTTTTTTTCAATGAAAAAGTTTGCTTCAGGCTCTACTCTTGCATACCCAGCTTGTGGTGAAACTTAAAACAGTCTCATTAGAAACCCTCGAATGTTGGGAATGATGATGATGATGGAATTGCTGACACAACGTTAGCCACAGCTGGCACTGCAAAATGCTATTAAGCATATTGACTCTTCCCTATGAAGTCAGTCTCCAGAGCCTAGGACTTTGTAACTTTAAACTATAAAATGAAACTCCCCAGCAGTGGAAGCCATAGTTAGGGCTGAAGATCTTGGATTTCCTGACTAAAGGCATTTAGTATTGACTAAGAAACATTTTTACAAGTACTTCTCAATTTGTTGCTGTACTATTGGAGGGAGAGAAATATGCAAATTGCAGGTAAGAAATATGTTTACACCACCACTTGTCATAATGGTAGGGAGAAAGGAGAACCAAACAGAAAGCTATGATTTCTGACGTGCAGAAGTCAACGGCTAAACAAAGACATTGGTCTATTTGTTTAATTTTACATTTTATCTGTAAGGTCAAATGTGAATGAGTAAAAAGAAATTCCCTGGGAAATGACTATTAGATAACAGACTAGAATCTCCTTACTGAAGACACTTCAACCGAAACTATAATCATTTCAAAGGCTAGAGTATATGTATTTTTTTAAGAGGAAAGAAAATGCAAAGGCCAAGTTAAAAAAAAAAAAAAAAAACACTAGTTTTGGGTCCTTCATGATCACTAGATCTCATGGATGCAATTTCTATAAACTGGACTGATTTTGTAGACTGGCAGCTATTTTTAGTACAACGTTCCTTACAATGTCATAAACCATGGCATTAGTCTTTTTCAGGCACATCTTTGGTCCCAGGCTGGACTATGCAGCTAAGAGGTATACTGAGCATTAGGTTTGTGGGTTTCCCCACACTGTACCCCAATTAAGCTTATTCAGCAAAGATGTAACTACATGCCCTCAATCTGACTTTTCAAGTCATTCCGTCTTCAGTAATCAAAACCACCATGCCTAAAAGAAGTCTTGACTATTTTAGCAATAAGATTTGTTTAGAAACAGCAAGAAAAGCCCACGTATATGCTTTAATGAAAGTTCCATACACTCCCTGGGGGACAATCTCTACTAACGATCAGCTTTGGCTACCACCTGTGTATGAATGATTCTCTCATTCTAATCTCTAGGAGACTGCACTCCTAAATTGAATCACATCTGTATATTCTCAAATCTCCACTTACAGGTACGACAGGAAACTAAGGCTTAGCATGCCCAAACCAGCACTCACAGCCTAGCAAACCACCCTCCTGAATTCCTCAGCTTGATCAATGATCCCACCATATACCCAGCCAGAAACCATCTCTAATCATCATTCATCCCCCTTTTACTCTTTAGCCCCCTATGCAATCCCTACATAGTATCATTTTACTTTTTAACAATTTCTTCCATGTCTACCATCACTTTGTTCGATTGACGTTTTTCATCTAAAATGTTAAAAAAGAAATCTCACTGGTTTGCAGCCAATAAGTTCCACGCTCCTTCGACCACCCTTTAAAGTCCCATCGGGATAATATTTTTAACCTAAAAACCTGCTTCTGTCCCTCTAGTTCTCTAAATTCTTAAATGATCGCCCCAGTCTATAGGAAGGAGTTCTCAAATGTTAGTGGGATAAGGATCACGACTATGCAGGGAGGGGACACTTATAATACAGATTTCAGTCCTCCACAGGAATTCAGTAGTTTCAGAGTGGGACCCAGGAACCTGCACTGTATACGCCCTCCAGGTGATTATGATTAGAAGGTCTGATGATCATGCTTTAAGGAACAACTGACTACATGATACATAGCTCCTATCAATGGTGTATATGACAGGAGTTCAAGTTCTAGCCAGGGTTTTATGGGCTTGAAAATCCTAAGCCCCTTTTCTACCTCGAAATAAAAATCGTAAGTAGTATAACCTACCTGCTGCATGATAAATTTCCAAAAGCAATTCACTATGCTATCCTGAGTATAAAATGGCGGGAGGAAAAAAAAAGGTCTTTTAAAATAATTTTGCTTATCTAATTTAAATATTTGTGTAAAACTACACTAGAGGATATAATGAAATAGACATATGCTCGCATCCATACATAGAGTCACCATAAACAGCTACAAACACTGATTGGTAGTGTTTTTACTGATAACTCAGATTCCACAAGTAGGTATGGCCGCTGATGGCATGATTTCCCTAAATTGTGAACAATATTTAGTAAAGGTCCACATAAAACAAGTACAATCTTCCCCTCTTCTGCATATTAGTTTTATTTCTGGAAAATCCAGTGTGTATATTAAAATCTAACCACAAATACTTTGTGCCTAATGTGTGAAGCAAAGTTAGGTTCTGGTTCAAACACTTGGAAGGGGTTTTGTTTTCAACCTTACAGAAAGGTCTGTTGAGACATGTGAGGATCCTGTTTCGCACAGAACAATTCATGTGCAGGACTAACCTGTGTGCGCTGCAAGATACACAAGATGCTGGCTCTCTCACGAAATGCCAGTAGTGTCCTCTAACCAAGTATGGCCAAAAAAATTATCACATGAATTTCCAAAGCACTCCCAGAATTAATGCCTCATCTTCCAATCTAGCTTCCACCCCAAACACTCCACAGAAACAACTCTATAAAGCAACAGTGACCTTCGTATGTCTCTCAATCCAGTAGACATTTAGCTTTCTTCATCTTCTGGCTACAGCTGGTCTCTCCTCAATCCTCACTTCCCTTGACTTTTATACTAACACACTCCTGATTTTCTTACATCTTCCATTCCTTATTCTTAGTATCCTTTATGAGCTTTAACCTACTACCTAGCCATGAAATGTTGTGGTTCAGCAACCCTGGCCTATAGGATATCTTCCTTTTTTAATCTGTGCTGTTTTGCTAGTCAGTCTCACCCAAACTATCAATTACCACCTATATGCTTTTACATTTCCCACTTAGAACCCTGCTCTGAACTCCAAAGCTGTAAAGCCAAGCACCTTTAGACATCTCCCTTAGACATGTCAAAAGAGCTTAGCCAAATAGTTTCATCATCTGCTACCCACACAGTGCCCACACTTGCTCATCCTCAAGGAGTGGTCCTCCTCCTTGCTCGGTAAATGGACCACCATCAATCTAGTTGTACATGTCAGATACCTGGAGACTTTCTCCCACATCTAGTCAACCCAAAACTCTATTAAATATGCTGCTTATTCACCAGGGTCTACTAGGTACAAAGATGGTGCCCATTAAATATGTATTAAATGAACAAGTGAATGATTTAAATGAACTACTGTGGACATATCCCTTTGCTTCCCTACACTATTTCCCATATTCCTTCTACCTGAAGATCTCACTTTTACTCTCAAACCTTGTAAACATATATTCACACTACTTCTCAGCCACAATACCACTTCCTCAATATGGTTTCCCCTGGCTTCCCCAGGACACACTCAATATGCTTTCCCTCCGCTATCATAGCACTGTACACACAGCACCATGCCTTCATCACCGCCTTGCAATGACATGGCATGATGACAGTCTCCCTTCCTTTGGACCTAAATACATGACAAATAGTAGGGTGGCTCAGCAAAAGTCCTGAATGACTTAATATTTTAAACTCTGTCTCCATCTGGCTTACCCTACCCTTTTCTATCCTGGCAGGAGAGGGCAGGGCAAGAGACAGTTAAGAGAAAGAGGAATGGCCAATCTTGGCATGCTCTTGTGGCTACACAGACCCAGACACCACTGTCTTTTCCCATTATTCTATTAGTAACGATGGCTTTGTTCCTTCCATTCCCCAAATGTGGTGAAGGCCACATGGAGGACCCAAGGGAGAGGCGTGCACATACGTACGTACACAAGTCTACTGCTTCCTCTGAGATGGTGGCCAAAGCCTTTTGCATAAGGATCGACACTGCAGAGGTGCCTTTTCCTGACTGTGGGAAAAGTTGTTAGCAAAAGACTATATACACAAAGCTCTTCAACCACAAGGCTGGAAGAGAATCAAAACAAGCCAAAGCTTAATTAGAGTTGATTTCCCAGCTGGGATCCATGTTAGGGATTGAGCTCCAAAAGCCATCACTGAGGAGGCAACTCCACCTCAAGTACGACAGGCCTGTGAGACCACCAGAGGCAGAGCTGGGGATTTTTTTTTAATTTTTCACATAATCCAGCAGAAAGAGAGAAAGAGAAAAAGAGAGAGGAGAGGAGGGGAGGGGAGGGGAGTGTGTGTGTGTGTGTGTGTGTGTGTGTGTGTGTGTCCCTAATCTAAACTCCAGGCACTGCTGAAACCCCATGATTCCAGCTCTTTGCTCCCAAACTCTTCTCCCCTTCCATAAATTAAATTAATGAGGAGTTTTCTAAAAGAGTACATTCTCTTAAAGGCTCTGTTATTCTGAAGTTAATGGCTCTGACATGTAGCCAGGCCAAACAGTCACAGGCAGCAATAACTCTTGCAACGGCTCCAAAACTTAGCCTCAAATGTCACCGAGTCTTACCCTGATCTTTCTCCCCCTTTGATTATCAGTGGTTGCCTTCCTTCCTCCCCTAACATTTTATAGCAAACTCAGATGCATCAAAGAAACCAGTTAAGGATGTGAAGATTGAGAAACACATTCAATCTTAATGTTATGATCTTGTCTTTTCCTTCCCACAACTTGTCTCTAAGAGAAAAGGACAAGTGTAAATTTGATGCCACAAAGGACAGAACAACAAAATACATCTAAGGCAACAAGGGAGATGAGCATTTCTAAATGCCAGCATGCTAATCTAATACTTAGCACACACTTACTGCAAAGATTGTGTCATACATGATGGGTTAATAATTGTTACATGAAAAGTGAGTGGACATGTACAAAATGAAGCAATCAAGCAAACCTGACAGAAGCAATTGCTTCAAATCACCTTCCTAAACTAGCACCCAATGAAAGGATGATTAAAAAAATATAAAAACGCAAACAAAATTGCAGGATAATCTTGATTTTAATATATTGAATGGGTACAGGTCAGAATACGATATTTCTTCAAGTTCTTAGTCTCAAATGCAAAAAATGATTAAACATATGTTTATAAATCCGATCATCTATCCTGAAAATATAAAATATATTCTGGATTAATCCAAATTCCTGTATCTACAATTTGATCTAAAAATCTAGGCAGATGTACATATGTTTAGTATGTATGTTCCAAAAAGTTGGGAGAGGAAAGGAGAAAAAAAGTGAGAAACAAATGGGGAAAAAAAATAACTATTTGCTTCCTTCTAACTGACTATGGCTTATCTGAACTAGCAATAATTTTCAAACAATTTGTCGGTGTACTCCATGAAACAATGAGTCTTTCACTTACTGGCTATGGGTTCCAAAATAATAGTGATAAGACAGGTAAATAGAGCCTCTAACAAAAGAGGCAGAAACCTAGGAGAGGCAACTTTCCTTAGCAGGTATATATTTATGAGATAAAAAAGATTATGTCTTGACAAAACAGGATGCATGCTAGTCTGCTTAGTCTGGGCTGCCTTTTTCTAGACATAATTATAAAATCTTATTTATAAAGAATGTTAGTTTCCAAAGCATTTCTACATACATTTACCTCATTTGATCCCACAGCAATCTATCAAGCAGGCACGCCCATTTTACAGATGAGAGAATTGAGGTCCAGTTAGGTTAAGGGACTTGCCCAAAGAGACACAAATAAGTGACCAGAGAGCCACAATACATATCTTCTGATTTTTTAGTAATAGATCACATTTTTACATTATTAGAATAGAAATTTATAACAGTGAGAGAAATTAAAAAGTTGCAAGAATATGAACATTTAGTTAATTTCCAACTATTTATCAAGCCAGGACTATCACAGGCAAAGTTATACCCAGATAAGCGAGCTTGCTTCAAGATTGATGTAAATTTTTCACTTAATCATCTTCTGAGTCTATCTCCATACCCTACTCCACTTCCTAACATCACAAATATTTGTCTAGGCCACAGTAGAGAGTCTATTCTGACCCTGAATTTGTAATGTTATTGGCTGCTATTTCAACTGAAAACATACTTAGAGGAGTACAGACTGTTCCTTACCAATCCATCTTACCATGAGCTGAAAATGTCCGGCTCTCAGTGAAAAGAATGGTCTGGTAATATTTAATATGAACACAGACATTTCTCTTCCAGTGTAATTCATTGTGCACGCATCATTAAGGATCAAAGCACAGGCAAACCAAAGAATGGAAGGAGGAATTTGAAAACATCAAAGTTAATTATATTTGGTTGTCCCAATAGCTGTTACTCGTTCAATTAAGATGCTGCTTCAGTTAATCTTAAGTCAAGCTGTGCCTCTCTGAAAGTCCAAGCAATAAAAGCAAAAGTCAAAACATCTAAAGCTGAGGCATTTTTTTTTTCTAATGAGTGCTCTGCATTTACCGGCCTTCACTGTTCCTGTCAATGAGCAACTGTCTATTCATACTTCGTCACCGGATTGGGCAGGGGTCTCCAACACCCGGCACCCAGGCAGATCCTCAAGAAAGAGGGGTTCCATGAAACCCGCATAACCTGCTTTTCTACCCAGTCCTAATTTTTTTTTTTTTTAAACCTACACTGAGTAAGAGGATGAACAACAAAACCAAGCCATGAGACTACTCTGTTCAAATGTCTAAGGTGATAGGCGGCTTTTTGGTTCTTGGTTTACTGGGAATAAATAGATTCTCATCGCACCCTGATTCTGCTTATTCTTGCACTGTCCTGGGCACAACAGGCATAACTTCTGTCACTTAGTGACTGTGGTTTCTGCCTCATCATTCCCATTTCTAAATTCTGGGGGCCAGAATATTCACAGATTAATGTGTCCAACGGACCATCTGTGGTTTAAAGAACTCCTAGAGAGCAGAGGAGGAAAATCTGGCTCTCCCACACAATTGCAGTTACCGTTAAAAGGGAAAAGTTCACTCCAGGGTTGTCTCCAATAAAAACTGGTAGAAGGAAAAAACGTTAGAAGGCCACTGGCAGCAACAGGGCTTTATCATCTCTGGAAAAATTCCTTTTCCTCCATTAGTACATTTATTTTTTCATGGGGTGGAGTGGGGGGCACTTTACTGTGCCAAGCACTTATTGTACAGCAGGAACTGAATGAAAGTTTTATAAATATTGTCCAATTTAATCCTTCCCACAAGCCTCCAGAATGGGGAGGGAATGTAAATTTTGAGATGGAACTCTTGCAACTGCAAGAATTTAAGTCAGCACTGGTTCACCAGAAAGTGTGAATTTCCCCTAAAATTGTGACTTCCCCTAATCCCTATCTTAGGTGAATTATGAGATAAGAAATGAGTGTGGCCACAAGCTTCCATATGTTCAGTGTGCAAGTCCGGTCTGTAGCCACTTTACAATTCTTCAAACAGCTTAGCCATGCTCTTCATGTGCCGTATACTTTTAAGTTCATATGTCTTGTCACAACAGTGGAAAGAAAGCATAGTTTGTCTCTTCAAGCCTTGTAATTTATTTAAGAACAAAAACAAACAAAAAAAAAACACCTAATATAATGTAGTTTATTAAAGCATTTCAACAAATTTTCATGAGCTAGCCATCTGCCTACAGCAAAATAAATTAACTCTCCATACTGTGCTTCTGCTTCTCTATCGGGATGCTCAAGGGCCAGAATGCAGAAAATGTTCAGTATCTTAATCACTCTCTCCATCACATAACGCAGGAAATCTGCCTTAGACTTCCCACACAAACTCTCCTTATGAATGATGTAATGGAGGCTGGGCACACCAACATTTCTGACTTACATAAACCGAAGAAACTTATTTTTTTCCTTTAATCACAGGTGCCTAATGTAAGGGAAAAAAAACTTTGTCCATCATTAGTCTGAAACCTCTAGAATTCCTGACTTATATGTTTAAAAGTGTGTTCCCTGCTGAAAGTCTCAGGCAGAGCGTATTGTGACATTAGACAGGCTGTACTTCACACATTAGGAAACCAAGACCCTTATATAGAGATTCTTCATAAAACAAATACCACATTTTAGAACTACTAGCAGGATTTATACCTTGAACCCTCTCTCAAGACCCACGCTGTGCTGCTTTGTCAAAGAAGATTCTATACCAATCCATGGAAAAAGTCCTGTGTCACCCAGAATGGAAATTTCAGACCCACCTTGAAAATCGAATGCATCTGGCCTGGCCACCCAGATGGCATCCTCGTCAAAGTGGTGCATGACTTGCTAAGCTCACAGAATTCTCATTCATATCTGACATTTTCCCTGTGAATATACATCAATATGTCGAAGTCTAGTAGGTATAGGATGTCCCCATGAAGAAAAATGAGTGTTTGGGTTCTCAGTTCCTCCTACAAACTTAATTAAGAAATGGATCCAGAAGAGAAAAATAGGTCTTTCATCAAATCTCATTTTCCCCCTCCATTCACAGGATAACATAGTCCAGAAGATAGAAAAACCAACTGCTTCCTTAAGACAAGGGACAATACTAAACCAGGAATAGATCAATGGTTCTCAAACTTGAATCACTGAAAGGTACTTGTTAAAAATGACTTAAAACTTCTTCCCCAGCAGTTTCTGAACCGGCAGGTCTACAGCTAAAGCGAGGAATTAGCACTTTTGTCAAGTGCCACAAGGAAAGAATGCCAGTGGTACAGGCCCTTGCTCCTCTCGAATCCCCATCAAGAGGGGAATAGTGCAGAGAAGGAAAAAGTAAGAGGGATTGAGTCAGGCCTTTGGAATTCTGAAGTGGTTTGGCTGTTGTTTATAGTCTATTCCACTGCTCAAATTGTAAAGCCTGTTCAGTTAAAAATTAACCAAACACACCAGACAGAAATAAGTCTGACATAAAAGCTCTGATAACACTAATGGTGGTAAATGAGGCTGCTTTAAATAGAGCACCTGGTTTGTGCCTCCTTGGCTGCCTTCTTTCAAGATTTATCGAGATTCAGCCCGTTTTGCTCGCTTGGCTTTGGAGGAGGCTCTCACTTTTGGTTATTTTCATTTGAAACACATTCCCCATCACCATCAAAATCTGTCCAGTTTGTCTTAATTTTCATTCTTTCTTTATAATTTACATTTGCTACATTAGGCACAGTTATATCATTATACATTTATAAGTATTTTATAAGTGCCACCATTTGTTTTTTGCAGGGGAACCTTAAAAGTGAGGGGAAAAAAATGTACTAATGAGGTACTGATAAGATGGAATCAAACTCCCCACAAATACACACACATGCACTTAAGTGGGAGCCTTAATAGATTAAAAAAATAATAATAAAAACCTGAAGAATAGACTAACAAAACATCAATAAAGGCAGAGCAACTGGAGCACAGTAAACTGAACTGAAAGTATTACTTTTAAAGGGATTAATACCATCCTATTAAACATTTATTCAACAGAGACAAATTTTGTGAAGTGCTGTCAAAAGCAGGAATGGAAATAGAACCCAGGACTCCAAATTTCCAGCTCTCGTCAATAAATCAGACAATTTCCCTCCACAATCCAAAATAGCTGCAGTGCTCTGGTTATTTTCTAACATATGGCTTAAATATTTATATTTTAAGTGGTTTCAGCTTATAGTCCACATTATAAACATTCGTTAACATTTATGCAACTTCATAAGTAACTCTAACTTCAAGGTCAGACCAAATACACATTTGAATAAAATAAACATTCCCAGTGAGAGGCTAAAATTGTTCCAATATTTACTTGACAACCTAACACCAATACTCATTTGGTTTCCTTTCTCCCAAAATAATGTTCATTAGGAGGTTCTCCTCCAGTGCAACAAAAGATAGTGTGAGAAGCCAGAAAGAGAAACAGTTCTAAAGAGACCAAGCTTCGAACCTGAAATAACTTAAACATTAGTAGACGGTATCTCATGAATTATGTTTCATGGATTACATCAATTTAACAAATACTGTGTATGTGTGTCTTTCTACTAGAACTAAGCAGTATATGGCAAGCTCTTTGAGAGCTTGCCATGAAGAGCTTGCCATATACTGCTTAGTTCTAATAGAAAGACACACAATTAGCTAGTCAGCAAATGAACATTTACCATAATGTCAGATAGTTCCAAGTGCTATAATGGAAAACAAGATGGAGTAAGGGAGACAAAAAGTGACCAAATATTGGGAGAACAATATCATTATTTTAAATAAGTTGGACAGAGAAAGCTTCTCTGAAGCCTTAAGTCAAATGCTGACAACATCCAACATTAATATTATTAATAATATAAATTCCACTCTCCAGAGTCACAATTATTGGTCAGTATGAAAAGCTAAAGGATGCTTCTAGTCATGTGAATTAACAAACATCTAGGAATTGTAGAGAAGGAAAAAAAGTGTGAAGCTAAACTGCTAAGCAGCCAAGCCGAGAGAAGAAAGAAGCATGCCCTTCGCCTAGCCCTACTCACCTGAGCTGATCCACAAGTCTGACGTCCCTATAAGGGCGACAAGAAGTCAGTCACCAAAGGATAAGTGATGAATCCATGGAAAACCATTGGTACATACACTCCTTTAGAGTTCTTTCTCGGGGCAAGAACTGAATATAGTAACTGTTCATACCATCAGATAGATGTATGTAGCAAATATGATTTTACAGAGATTATATTGCATTTATGACCAAATTTAATTTTTTATTCTTAATAAGAGAGAAGTACAAATTCCTAATGTAATTCTCATTTAAAACATTCTTAAAGATACCAATATTAAAAGACAGGAAGCGATTGCCTTAGAAATTTGCAAAGTAAAATATGCCCTTGTATTTGAAAAGAAAGAAATATTTGAAGAGTCTGATACTACAGAAAAACCATAATCTATTTCAGATTAAAAGATACTGAAAAGTCACGGCTTTCTAGTAGGTAGGATTAGAAGTTTGGTTAGAGCTTCAAGCATTAATGCTTTTAATCTGAAATTGGTCCTTAAATGCTGTAATGAATTAAACAACATACCACCCCTAGAATCAATTGTAAAACTATACTGTAACTAAAAGCATAATGACTCAATTCACTTCCTCATTTTTCCATAATCCATTTGACCCCCTTCCTGTGACCAAATCTAATCATGGGCTGGGTTCCCATTAAACTAAGATTCTCCCTGTTGTGTTCTCTGAAGTCTTTGCCTTGGTTCTCCAGATTTGAGGGACAATTTTCAAATATCATCTACAAGCGAATTCTAACATGTAAATAGTGATTTAATTCGGGACTGTGTATTCTAAGAGTAGGGTAGTGATGTGCATGGAGTCTACAATGAAGTCTAATTTTTTCCCCAACATTACCCAATAACTGGAAATAATCTTTGACAGGTTTTCAAGCTTGACAAACACACTCCTCACACCCTCTGTTCGAAGTTTGCACAGCACATTTCAAGTCCCAAAGCATTTTCGCACACGTTAATCTCTGACCCTCACCACAGCCCTGAGACCTTTTAATTATCCTAAATCACAAAAGTAAAGTGTCCAAGTTAAAATCCGGGGTGTAGAATTACATGCATTCAAACTGGCTCTTGGTTTTATTAATTCCTAAACTGGTTGTTATCAATTTCATTTTGGTACAATTTTGCAACCCTCATTGATCTTTTCTGTGAACTTCTCCATTTATTTAAAGGCAGATATCCAGATAATTTGCCACATATACCATCAATTAACAATTTTATTTGCATCTATGTTATGGATAGAGAGGAATTTAATCGTTCAAGTTCACACACAATTAATAACGCTCCTTTTACAAACCTGGGTCTGTATGGCTTCTTTACCACAGCTAATCAAGGTGATGATTAAGGACAAGAATGGGATGAAATATGATCCCAGGTAAGGCTTTGGCTGGCAAGTTGATTACTAACCCATCTTTAAAACTAGAACTTAAATGTTTACTTCTAAAGTAACTCCATTTTCACTCTCTTAGCAGCTTTGCTCAGTGGCCATATCATGGCCTAACTGAAGTACAATTATTGCTGGCTGATTGATTCTTTCAGCATTTTTTTTTTACTACCAAACAAAATTAAGATCATACCTAAGAAAACAGTATATCTTAGGGTATCTTGTCACTTAGGAAAGTTAGAGTGATCATTTGACCTCAATCTTGAAAATGATTTTCTCTTCCAGGTTATTTCTGTTTGCTTTAGTCATAGGGAGGAGCAATATAATTATTGTGAACATAATAGCAGCTTATATTTATAATTTATCACTTACAAATGCATTACATTATCCTATTTGATACTCATTGTGAAAGCAGAACGGGAATTACTACCCATTTATACAAAAAATTAAGTGGAGGCTCAGAGAGGTTACATAATCTGACCAATGTCACTAAATTAGTAAGGACAGAACAAGGTCACAAATCCAGATCCTTCTGCCTGTAAGCGGTCTACTCTACTTTATTACTTGGTCGGAAATGCACCATCTAGGAAAATGTTCTGATGACCCTTATATGTCACTGTCCAGTAAATTCATTACCAAGTACACTGGAAAGCTTCTCTGCACTGTTTCTAGACTGCTTCTTTCTTATCCTTGCATCAAGATGACTCTGTCACATCGTCTTACTCAGACCAACAGAAGCAAACACTACAGAAATGTACAAAGATAGATGATCTCAAATGCCCAAGTCCTACGGAAAAACACACACACACAATAATTTGGTCCACAAGTCCTGTTTAAGGAATCCATCGATATGCTTCAGAATTAAGGCAGTCAAGGAGTTGACTCTCACCCAAACCTGTCTTAGAGAAAGGGAAAAAGAGAATATAAGATCTGGGGCAGAGCAGGGGAAAAGCACAGAAACCAGAAAAATAGGAGTGATCATCGGAAACCCAAGCTACTGATAGGATTGTGGGAGCTAGAGTCGACAATCTTTTCATTCATTTGCAGCAAAATATCCATTTACATCCATCAGATGATTCAACGCATCTACTTATCTAGCTGCTGATAGCACTTCTCAAGCCAAATGAGATATTTCTTGGGATATTCTTAAATGGTCTTGAGAGCTAACTGGGTTGTGTTTTGTTTCATCTGCTTAAGTATAGATTTTTTTTTAATCAATTAAAAAATAGGGGAAAAGTATGAATAGACATTTCATGGAAGAGAATATGTGAATGGCAAATAAGCACATGAAAATATATTCAATATCTTTAGCTATCAGGGAAGTAAAAATTAAATCTATAAGATATCACTTCACACCTATGAGAACAGCAAAAATAAAAAATGCCAACACCAAATTCTGGTAAGGATACAGAGAAACTAGATCACTCATGCATTGCTGGTAGTATGAAATACTATGGCTACTGTAGAAAATGTTTTGGCAGTTTCTATTACGACTAAACTTGCAATTACCATATGACTCACTAATTTCATTCTTAGGTATTTATCCCAGAGAAATGAAAACTTATGTTCACATAAAAACCTATACACAAATATTCAAAGCTGCTTCAATCAAAACAGCCAAATTCTGGAAACCGATATCCTTTAATAGAACCATGGTACATACATACTAATATTACTGTTACACTCAACACCTTGGGTGAACCTCCTAGAAATTAGAGTTAGAAAGACCAATCAATAAGGTTATAAACTATATGACTGTATTCATATAAAGTTTTCATTATTTTATTTTAATTGAGTTTATTAGGGTAACACTGGTTAATACAATTATATAATTTTCAGCTGTGCATTAGCATTCAACATCTGTATATTTTACTGTTTACCACCCAAAGTCCAGTTTCCTTCAGCTACCATATATTTGATTCCCTTTACCTACTTCACCCTCCCACTATCCCCTACATTTGACCCCCTTTACTTTATCTACCTCCCACTGCTCCCCCACCCCACTAGCAACCACTAGGCTATAGTCCATGTCCATGAGTCTCTGTTTGTTCTGTACATTTGTTGCTTTTAGGTGTATATCCCACATGTAAGTATATCATGTGATTTTCAACTTTTTGTCTGGCTTATTTTTCTTAGCATGATTATCTTGAATTCCATTCATGTTGTCGCAAATGGCAGTATTTCATCTCTTATGGCTGAGTAATATTCCATTGTATATACGTACCACAGCTTCTTTAGCCAATTATCTAACGTAGGACACTTCAGTTACTTCCATGTCCTGGCCACTGTGAATAATGCTGCTATGAACATTGGTGTGTAAATATCTTTTTGGATATGGGTTTTCAAGTCTTTGGGGTAAATACCCAGTAGAGGGATTGCTGGATCATATGGTAGATCAATTCTTAGCTTTTTGAGGAACCTCCATACTGTTTTCTATAGTGGCTTATCAATTTGCAGTCCCACCAGCAGTATCTGAGGGTTCCTTTTTCTCTGCATCCTCTCCAACATTTGTTATTACTTGTCCTGTTGATTATAGCTATTCTATCAGTTGTGAGATGGCATCTCACTGTGGTTTTGATTTGTATTTCCCTAATAGCTAGTGATGTTGAGCATCTTTTCATATATTTGTTGGCCATTTATATGTACTCTAGGGAGAAATGTCTTTTTAGGTATTCTGCCTATTTTTTGATCGGATCGTTTATTTTTTTGTTGTTGCTGAGTTGTATGAGTTCTTTGTATATTTTAGATATTTAGACCCTTATCGGAGGTGTTGCTTGCAAATATCTTTTCCCATTCAGATGGTTGTCTCTTTATCTTGTCGACAGTTTCTTTTACTGAGCAGAAGCTTTTTAGTTTGATGTAGTCCATTCACTTATTTTTCCTTTTACTTCCGTTACCTTTGAGGTCAAATTCAAAAAATCCATTTTAAGTCCAAGGTCCTTGAGTTTAGTACCTATGTTTTCTTTTATGCATTTTATTGTTTCAGATCTTATATTAAGGTCCTTAATCCATTTAGAGTTAATTTTGGTGTGTGGTGATAGACAACAATCTAGTTTCACTCTTTTGCAGGTGGCTTTCCAGTTTTCCCAGCACCATTTATTGAAGAGGCTTTCCTTTCTCCACTGTACGTTTTTGGCTTTTTGTCAAAAATTATTTGCCCATATAAATATGGGTTTACTTCTGGACTCTCTTCTGTTCCACTGGTCCGTGTGTCTGTTTTGCTGCCAATACCAGGTCGTTTTGATTACTGTTATTTGTAGTATCATTTGAAGTCAGGCAGAATGATGCTTAAGGTTTTTTCAAATAAATGGAGAACCAATTAGTGGTTTCTAGGATCTAGGGATTGGATGGGATGGTAAAGGGAAGTGAATATAGCCATGAAAGGACAACGAGAGATCCTTGTGTTGGAACTGCTGAGTATCTTTACTATGGTGGTGCATATACAGACTCACACGTGTGATAACCTGCATAGTTTATCGCAAACACAGACAATACAAGTAACACTGGAAATCTAAGATTGGTAGATCACATCAATGTTCAATATCCTGGTTATTGTACTGTACCGTATTTTTGTAAAATGTTGCCATTGGGGAAAACTGGGTAAAGGCTATATTATTTCTTACAGCTGCATGTGAATCGACAATTCTCTCAATTAAAATTTCACTTAAGAAAACAGATCGGTAAATGTTTGCTAGCCATCTCAAAATTATAACGTATTTGTTTCATCTCCTTTTTTCTTTGAAACAAGACCACTCTTTTTATTTGCTTTATTCCTATGCAATTGCTTATCATAACTAATTTCCATTATATACTGTGAAAACTATGAAAATCAAGCTTATGAGTGGGAGAAGCATTAAAAGAGTTCATATTGTGAGACTTTATTTGCATGAAGCTATAGGATCAGCAGATGGGAAAAAAGCCAGAACTGTGGCTGCCTGTTGATACAGTGAGGTGGAGAAGGACAGGGAAGGAGCAAGCAAGAATTAGGTGGAGCTTTAGTAGTGTCCTATGTCTTCATAGGAGTGTAAGTTACACAAGTATACACAATTGTTAAAACAAATGTACCTGTAAGATTCATGCACTTCACTGTAGGTGAATTTTACATTAAAACCCCTAAACAAGTTGAATTGTTTAAACTACTGACTTTAGGTCAGTTAGTTTTACATTCTTTGAACCATAGATTCTATTAAATAAGACACCATCCATCTGATATATACAGGGTCATCAAACCAAATGGTTAAAAAAAAGTTTATAACTATCCCATCTCAGATATATTCTTCTCAGAGAAAGGAAATTCCAATCAACAGAGTAACCATAAAGCAAATTCATATAAAAAGTATCATTAAATCAGATGAAATTAAATCAAAACAGATGTAATTAGGGCCCTCCAAAAGTAATTTTGGCTAATACTTTGTTTACATGCAATAAAGATGTAGCAACCACTGACCTCAGGCACTTTCAGTTGCTTTTATATTAATTATTACTTGTGTTTTTCAAATTCCAGCTCAAAATATCCTTTATAGGTCTAAGAAGCTAATATTCTTCTGCCAAAGTTACTTCAAATAAGTGTCAGATCCCACAAGGGGAAAAAAGTCCTATGGAATCCACACACTGATATAGACGTAATATCATTTGGCCTATAGTAACGGTTACAGGTTTTGCTTTGCTTCGCTTTACCATGATTTTCTTCTATTTAGGTTATTTTGGTAAAATTACAAGAAGGATGGTGGGATATTCTTAATTACAATTATACCAAATAGGACCTAACCCTTTTCACTTAGCATACATACAATACAGTGACATGTCTGCTTAATTGACAAGTCAAGATGCTGATGAAATTTACTTCTCGACCCTACCAATGATTCAGAGAAGATAACATGAGAAACGTCTAGTACATAATATTCATTTTAGTCAAAAACTTTGCTCATGGTCCAGGCTCCATCACTGGTTCTGTTTTAGGTTAAATTGCTCTCAGATTGGCAGCATATAATTCATTGTCAATTTGTGGCCATGTGGTCTATCACCAAAAATATGAAAAAAACACATTAACTATTTCATGAAATGAAGCAAGGAGTGGTAGAAACATACTCAATCCTTAAAATATTTCAGCCATAAATTTTGCCTTGTTTTACACTACTTGTTAAAAATATTAAAATGTGCAAGATTTTAGTTTCACCTCTAGGGAAAGAAACAAAGATAAGCAGTAAATTGAAGACAAAAGCCAGAGGAAATAAAAATTAGAAGTTGCACCTAGAAGAGCAGGTTTCCAAGTGAGGGTCAAGGAAGAGGTAGGAAGGAGAAATGGTTTGTTGTGAACACATGTGTCAACTAGCAGTACCCAGAAGATGAGCAGAAGCTTTTGGATTTATGAATAAGCTAAACGTCAGTTGCACATGCCCAGATCCCATGTGCACTGATTCTTTTGTTAGCACATGGGATCTGGGAATGTGCAATTCTATTCAAAAGCCAAGTGGCACCGATCTTCCTGCTCAAACTGTGAGGAACTGTACTTTCATCTTTTATTAAGCTTGACCACCAATTTTACTGGGTTTCCACAGCTAGCCCAAAATTCAAGATCCAGCAGGTTGCAATGCAGTCAAATAGAAGGGTTTACTGTCTCTTGTTATCACAAATACCCAAATCATTGGAGTTAATACAGCGTTGCAGAAATGTTGCAAAAATCAGACTGGTGAGAAACCTAGCCCCACTGAGAGTTGGAGAACGCAGGTTTATTATGTCGGCAATCCAAGAAGAGCTAGTGCTCTGAAGATTTGTTCTTGAGTTCAGATGTAACCTTGCTTTCATAGGGCTTGTCCAAGCAATTAAAATTGGCATGGGCCAATTAATTTGTCCTCAGGCAGTTACAGAGCACAGGAGTTGCTATGGGTTGCAGGGAGTTACATTTGTTATTTAGAAAAAGTAAAAGGGGAAGATGAGTCTTTAGTTACTCTCGAGGTCATGCTGCTCTCCGGCCTAGGCTGCAAGCATATCTACAGAAGCAGAACAAATAGCTGATGATAAGGTTAGCCATTTGAGTGAAAAATTCCTCTTCAACAGTACTACCTAGGTACACAGAAAGAGTACCCAACTGACTAATCAGGTAAATGTATTTGGAGAGAGCCATCAGATAACGAACTCTGCCCTCTTTTTTCCTGTCCATCAAAGGGGTTCCTACAAAGATTTTATATATATATAAAATCATAAAGGCAGGATGTTATTTTATTTACCATACAACACTGGATCTGCCATTTTTCAGGTCCTAAACACCTAGAGCTCACCAAAGTGATGTAAGTGGCCATATCCTTATCTTTTTTTGAAGTACAGTTGTTTTCACAAAATTTTATTCTAAACGGTACTACAAGCTTGCATCCTCAGCCTCATTTCATTCATTCCCCTGATATGAGTAGGCACTTCAGTACCACAAACCCTATTTCATAAAATCTTGCACACTCTGCTGCTGAACAGCAGGATAGAAAACAGCTTTATTCATTAAGAATCCTGCAATCTCTTCTCCTAAAAAGACTGATAAAAAAAAAAAATGTGTATGTCTTGAAGTCAAGTGAACAATGCCTTCCAAAGAGGTTTCTATATAATAAGAATTGGTATATTCGAGTAATATTGTGTGATGGTTACCAGGTAGAATGAGACACAAAATCAGTCCCCTCCCCCCCCACACACACACACATACATCTCCTCCCTCTCTACAGATACCTCTAAATGTCCTTGACTGTGATTACATTTTTGAAAGGTATATGCCTATTCACAGTAGGTAAGAGTGTACTGCACTATAAATGTTTATTTTTAAAACTCAGCATTTCTTCACTGCTGAAAATCTATTCAGAAATCCCTTCCTTCTTAGGCTACAGAGCTTCAAGCAGCCAGGAGGCCAATGAATGCTGATATTTCAAGAAATCTAATCTCTTAATGACTAGTGTCAGAGAAGGGAGAAGGGATTTAAAGGAGTCATCTTGAAATAAGCCTCATCTCAGAAACGGGTGAGCCCATAAATGTTAGCAGGAGTCAGGACTGCCACCAACATGGCAGCAATACACTTAATCTGTCCACTGAGGGTATTCTGTAAAGAGAGGATGAGCTGTTCTTGTGATACACACTGAAGGTCCACACTCCCCATTCTTCCATTTAAAAGGACACTCATTACCTAAGGAGAAGCCTGGGCTTCTGAGTGTTCCAAACAGAGTCAGTCAATCCAGTGTCTGTCAGTGATGGAGGTAAGTAGGGAAGATGACCTAGATGGATGGGCCACTCAGTGAAGGCTTATCAGGTTTAGTATTGAGATAGACTTTGTCAGTAATAGTGACTATAAATTACTAGACCAGGTAAGGAGGGCAACTGAGGCAGAGGGAACAATTTGTGTGAAGAGACAGTGAAAACATGTCATGTGCAAAAAATAGCAAACAAATTCACTTGGCTTTAGCAGATTTCGAGCACCGTGGTGATAACAAAGGGTGCAAAATTGAGGATGAGACGAGATTTAGGAAAGGTGTTCATGTATTCATATTTATTCATTAATTCATATGACACAGATTTATTGAACCCTAAGTATGCACAAGTCACTATTCTTAGGTACTGGAGAAAAAGAATATGAGCGAAAAATATAAGATCTTCCTTTTCTAAGGAAACCAACCATCAGCTACAGAGTTGATTCAAACAAGATTCTAAACATCAACTATGTCATTGTAATTCCTTCCCCAAAAAATGCAGTAGAGGTTTTCATTCTTTAAGTAAGAAATCTGGTCTGAAAGAAGTGGCTAGAATTTAGGAGACTGAGGAAATCCTCTCCCTCTTACGTTCTTATCCTGTCACCGGCAATTTAAGATACGACATGAGAATGGTGTGAATGGAGAGATCAAGATAAACTTTGATAGACACCAAGTAAATTTCTGCATGTTTATGAATAGTGACTTTCCCTACAAACTAAATACAGCTCAACAAAAATCAAGTGCATGGTTATGGGGCTATCAGCTTCAGAAAGTGGGGACAGAGCAAACTTTGTTCTCTGCCCTACCCCAGTAAACAGATCCATCCCCACCCTGCCAACACTAAGTCTGACATAGCGGGGTCTTAAGGAAAGAGAAGCTTTGGGGATCCCACAGGCGACTAGAAACAATCATCGGAGAAGGGGACCAGGTTATCCTTCATAAAACAAGCACAAATAGCCACCTGTTCTTTTAATCTTACGAGAGATTTGTCCTCCAAGTCTCCTCTAGTTTTTGCAATCACATGGGTAGGGTGTAAGAAGGAAGAGAGTAGTTTGGAACCTAGCAAGTTCATTTACTGCCAACCTCTGTCAGCATTGTCAATGGTGATAATTAAGGCCAAGCACCTAACACCCAACACAGTCGAGAGGCCCATGTGATCATCCCTGGCACCCTCACTCCTTCGACAGCACTGACAGCATAGAAAGAGGGACTTGGGCTTGGAGAAATGGCACCATCTCACCTCCAGATAGGGTATTTGTCACAAGGAACCCCTTACCCTCCACAGAGCCAGAATCTTGGACCTACGGCTTGGGTTAAGGAGGTTTAAGGGAAAGGATCACACAACACCACCATCTCGTTCCACGTGGGAAGTCACTAAGTCAGAGAGGTTAAAGTGACTGGACCAAGACCAGTGGTGGCAAGACTAAAACATGAATAAGAACTGGCACCTGTAGCCTTAGGCTACACAGGCTGGCTTGGAGAGACACAAGTTCACTCCGACATGGGTTACCTACATAGCCTTCATAGTAGAGAACTTATGACAACTCTATGAGATACAGAAAGGTAAGTGACTCAGGAAGTTTGATTTCAGTGTGTGTCCTTTTCTACCTCCTCTGGGAAACTTTCTGTTAATGGGAAGTCACAGTGTTCTCATTACAGATTTTCTAAGATTCCCTGCTCACTTTACATTTTCACTTCACATAGTATTATGCACTCCTTTCCAAAAAAATACACATTCGTTTGCTATATAACCAGATGAACAATGATGGACTGCGTATACGATGGTGATATAACACATAGCCTAGGTGTATAATAGTAGGCTATACTATCCAGGTTTGTGTAAGTGCACTCTTTGATGTTCAAACTATTTGTGAGAACATATCCCTGATGTTAAGAGGTATGTAGTTATATACTACATCATGTTTATATACCACTACTAATCCAAAGAATGAGGCAGAGGGACTCCGAAACCCATTCCCCAAATCAGCTACTTTTGTCAGGTTACAGAGGATAGTTACCTATGCAATTCATGTGGTTAACAATTCAATGTTTCTTAAATCCCCTTCTAGGTATAAAGTACTGAGATTCTACCCAGAATGCCTTTATTCAGCCTAATACAGTCACCAATAACCCACTAAGAAAGAATACTTTGGGTATAATTGATATGTCCAATCTTAGCTTGTGATAGCTTCTGTTATAGAAATATAACTTTATAAAGCATTACTCAAATTGAAAGGCATTACAACTAGGCAATAATCTCAGAGAGCTAATGACCCTTGAGATGTTGGGACTGAGAAGGTTGAGGGTGACACCAAGAAAGATGAGGAAGAAGGTAAGATGTACAGACACAGGTAAGAAATAGTAATATATCAGAAACACTGCACTACCACACAGGATCATTAGTGAATGTATAATACTGGGAGACTTTTTCCTCCTTAACCTTTGGAAATTGGAGGTCATGGGGGAGAGATTTTCTTCAGAATCTAATTTCCATTATGTATGCTTTTGAGATTTAAAAAGGGTGGGGAGAGCATAGGAAGAATTAACTTAAATAATTTTCATTTTATTTTCTTTTGGTGGTATATAAAGTTGGTATGTATTGTTTCAGGTAGGTTGAGTCCAGAGCTAAAATACATCAATAATGAAAGGCTTTCTTCAGTTCACCGACCTGGGTGATCTTTCTTCTGGTTCAAATGACCTCTCAAACCAGACATGAAAAGCCAGCAGTCTGAGAAACAAGTACCTCTGCACCACGTCAGGTACAGACTGCAGATGCTTGAGCCAACAACCACATGTCACTACTCAAGATAAAAGTACCTTCTAGAGAGCACCTTTTTTTGGTAAGAAAAAATCTCTGCAGTTAATAAGCAATTTTAATTTGCCACACTGTATTTTTATAGACATCTCTAAACAATTAAGACACTATGTTGCAAATTGAAATTGCTCATGTCTAGTTGCAAATTTTATTGCCACAAATGGGGTCCCTAAGAAGCACTATTAACTTTAATGGTGACTTGTTGCTCCCCATTATGAGTCATCCTCAGTAAAGAGATTCAGGATCATCTCCATAGTGGTGGAAAGAGAACGTACAACAACAAAAAGGAGACAGAGTAAAATCTCAGAAGAAAAACAGAAACATAATGTGAACTGGAAGGAGGACATAGCCTTCGAGTCAAAGAAAAAGAATCACATGAGTGTTGGGGAGAAAGATGGCAGCCTATCATGGAAGACAAATGTTTTATTCTCTTCCTCAATACCTGGGGATAAATCACCTGCCCCAGGATTGTCCCAGAATGGTGAGCTACACGTAAGTGTGAAAGCCCTACAGATATGCATACTTAAAAAGTAGTATTTTTTTTTCAAATTTTGATATTCGTACACTCATCTGAACCCTATCGAAAAAATAATGTAGACACAGAGAAAGCCATTCTCATATTATTCACTGAAGTATGTCAGCAAAAGTTGGATGTTCTAATTGTAAAAGACTTGTTTACTCATTATGGAAACTTGAGTGGAGAGAATGCGAAGAAATAATTTTAAATGTTTATAATCCCAATTCAACTACTGTTAATGTTCTAGTATAGTCCCTTCTAAACATTTGAAAGCATATTTTTTACATGGATAATACTGTATATGCAATCATATTTTCCTTTTACATTTTCCAATGTAAATTAAACAAATGTAAATTTAAAATGCCTTAACAGTCTTAATGCTTAATATATTCTCTTATACTTTCACTTATGTAACTATTTCTCTATTGGTATGTAATAGGAATATTATCCTATTTTTCCCATTTAAAGACCTTTTTTATAGAGAGTTCACGTGTCTATGAATGATAAAAGACAGAAACAAGTATGCATATCTTTTGAGGTATATAAGATGTGCATTCCTAAAGAAGAACTGTATAATATTAAAATTTAGCACATTCTATAATCTTAATCATTTAAACAATTTTTTTAATGATAATCAATTAGTTAAGTAATAATTGGTGTTAGTTTTAGCCCTTTTAACTCTGTAATTTCTCATGGGTCCCAGACTCTGCATCGTGCCCTCTTTAGAGAGTGATTTCACTTTCTAATACATGTCTTAAGTGTGTTTTGTTTAGTAGTTCCTCTGTAAAAGCAAATGAAATGGGAGAATAGAAAGAAAAACAATTGGAGGGGGAGGAGAACTCGAGGGAGGAGAGAGGAAAACAATTTGTTAATCATACCCCAGGGCCTATATACCCTTAGTGAACTTTAGATACATTATAATTCATTTCTCAAGATTTTCCTTGAGAAATCTATTCTCACATGTTCGATGGAACAGGAAAATGAGTTTAGATTTAAAAGAGTGCAAAGGGGAAGGGCGAGAGTGGGTCCAAGAGTTCTACCTGAGGAGAGGGCCACGCAGGCCATTTATGAGAGGAAAAGGCAGAAGACATATTTTCTGTGACATCCCCACCCCCGCTCCTTCCTTTCTGCTCTTCAAATCCAGCTCTGAGGTGTGGGACCGACCCCAGAGGCAGCAGAACTCATTCAGCTCTGCCTGCGCACACCCGCCAGAGTCCCCTGGGTCAGGCTATGTGGCAGCTCCAGGCGCCATAAGGTCATTGCTAGGTTTGGCACAAAATGCTCACACTCAGTGAAAATAGGCCTCCGAAGAAGAATGAAGCAACGGCCAGGAAAGAACCACTTTGCAAACAGACTTCCAAGGAGAATTAGCCTCTTGAAATCCTCTGTGCAAAAGTTCACACCATAGAACAGCTGCTGCTTAATGTCTCGGGTTCTAATTAGCCCCAAGCTCCTGATCGGCACAGAACTTCTGGCCAATGGTGTCCAAGCTCCCTTGCTCTTCCCTGCACCATTCAATCCCATAAGTGCTCTTGGTCAAAAACTAGGTCATAAACTTATCCACGGAGAAGCATTTGCTGTCGTTTCAAATGGTATATTCTATTCAAGAGGTTAGGATAATAAAGGAAGAGCTGCAAACAGGCTTTCAAGTCTTGGCATGCACAGGCCAGCTTGGAATACTGGCTGTTACCTAATCTTAGTTTGGCTCTTTTAGATTCAAACAACTAAACTCTGACCCATTTCTGGATGCATACACATCATTTCTAGAATGACTATATCAAATTTTATTTATCTGTTTTTTTTCCCAGCTTTAACCTAACAGCTCTAAGAAAAAGAAAAAAAAAAATGTTCAAAAAGTATTTACATGCTACACCCCTGCCAAAGTTTACAGCATAGTTACATCCTGCCACAGAAAGAAGGATGGGGGTGGGGTGGGGGAAAGGGAGGGAGGGAAATGGAGCAGGGCAGCTGTTTTTTCAATAAACTCCAGCAGAAAGCCTCCCACTTCCCCCACTGCTTCTTCCACACCCCCCAGCAGAGAGAGGCAGGAGGAGGCAGCATGAGAAATCTTATTCCTCCAAGGAGGATAGAGCTGGCTCCCCATCTTCCTAAACTCCCACACAATTGACCAGGCTTCTTTACCATTTCCCCGGGAGCATCGGGCACACGCCAAAGGGCCTGTCTGCTTCCTTGGATGTTGAGTCCCGTTCTGATGGCGCCCAAGAGGCTTCAACCTCCTCCCTATCCATCCTCAAGGAATCTTAATCCACACCATCCTCCCACCTCAGTATGTCCCAGTTTGAAGCATACAGCAGCAATGTGACAAAAGTAGTAAATAGAAAGGTGGATATTTTTCATCCCTTCCTGCGCAATATGACAAAAGTAGTAAATAAAAAGGTGGATATTTTTCATCCCTTCCAAGAATATGCTGTAACTCTTCCCCACAAAGACGTAGCTGCTGTCAACAGTCCCCATGTTCCCCGACCAGCATCGTATGAGATCAGCACTTGGGCTTCTTTCTCTCCTCTGGAGTGAAGAGGGAGGAAGGGAACCTGAGAAGGCAGGAGAAAGCAGCTGCAGTCCACCCGTACTTAGCAGGCTGGAAAGCTCTAATTTGTTAACCTAGAAAACCCTGGGGCATTGAGATCTAAGAGTGGCTCCACCCAAGCAGTACCTCTGATTATTTTTTTCCCTTCTAGTGGGCAAGCAGAGAAAAGGGAAAATAAGGACAAGTGTGTTCAAAACAGAAATACTGCATAACCCTAACTTGGCTATGGGCAAGGACCAGATTACAGGCCCAACACCTCCATTTCTGTCCAAGTGGAAAGAGAAACTACAGGGTGCAACCTTGATCCAGCTGTGTGAACTCTGCTGCCCAGAGGCTCTGCCAGCCCTGGAGAGAATCAACATGACCCCAAATTGCTCTTCAGTCCCCAGTTGCCCTTTGACTTTTTTTTTTTTTTTTTTAATTCTTTAAAGGATTCTAAGTTCTTTTCGGTAAACTGATTCTTTTTAATGACATGGTATTACTATTACTGTGAAATGGTCTTTCAACGTCAACTTATGCTCTTTGTATGAAGTGATTCAGTATTAAAGATAGTACATGCACATAAACTTTTAAAAAATCTCTCAAACCTTTCTCAAATGACTGAATTGTAATCAAAGAATGTGAATCGATGGTGATTTCACAGTTCAGTTAACCATTTGAAAAAAAAAAATCCAGGTTTAGGTAACATTCATCTAAGACCAATGTCATAACATGTTGCCCTCATCACCAATTTTAAAATGAGTAATGAGTTGGCACATCATGGCTACTAATTGAAGTCATCATACATCTCTAACTGCAGGTTCAATATAACCTAACTCACATTAATTGCCTTGAAAGCCCATCTGCATTCTATGATTTAAAAAAACAGTTGGACTGCTTTGAAAGACATAGTAAATGTTGTTTCTAGCCTAGTAAAAATACATAAACAATTGTTGGTACAAAAATTGTGTTTCTAAAATACATCTAGTCTCAGGTGTCACATACCCTTGATTACAATTCAGGTCACACTATAACTCCTACGCGCCCTGTGTTTTTCTTCCAGTTAGGATAAAATAAGGTAAAATTTAAACCAGCTCTTAATTCCAAATCGGAGAAATCTAAATTGGAGATCTGATTCTTCTCATTCTTCCTTCTCCATTTCCATGACTAGGTAAGCACAAATGGAAGATGGGAGCAGGACAGAATCAAGTAAGAGTTGGAAACACCCAGCTGTGAACTACAGTTTCCCAGTCTAAGGCCAAGGCAGTGGGATTGAACAGCTGACTTAGAGGGCTGTCAGTTAAATAGACCATCCGAAGAAGAAAACCAATCCATTTCTTTAGCTTTGATGATAGAGTTGAACCAAGCTGTGGGAGACAAGAACTATATCTACACAGGCATACAGATCCCTCTCGTCTCCTCTTCCTGCCCTTGGCTGGGCTCAACGTTTCCTCACCTCCATCATTAGCTGTAAGGAAATATTTGCAACCAAGCAAGAATACTTAATTTGAATTCTATTAGCTGTTTTCTACAAAGAAAGCAGAATATAAGAACTCTTGTATCTCAGTGAGAACCTAAACCATGTGGAGTCATGAACTTCCTCCCCCAAAAAAGGAACAAAATTTATATTGATAACAATATGTGTTTCCGTGTCTTACTATTAGAGACACGTGGCCTTTGTGTTGCAAGTACCATAGGATTACTGCTCGGAACATCCATAGGATTAGATTCATAAATAAAGATGACTAATACTTCCGATTTATCTTTTCTAAAATTGACACAGCTGTAACAGCCTTAGGCAGCCAATCAGAAGCCTCCATTTAAAGTCAATATTCTTGCTAGTTTAAAACAGTGATTCACTCTGCCTGTGTGACTACGAACCATTTACGATATCTGCATTATCTATAAATCCTAACTACAACAACCAAACACTTAGTTGAGCAATATCACATTCTCTCAAAAATGCAGAGAACTTCTTAAATACCTAATATTTAAAGGGGAAATACCTAATAAAAGAATTTATATCCTAATCCCAGAAAAAAATAGTTCTTCTGTGAACAATGGGCTACTCAAAATACGTAAGAGAAAGTTAAGATGAAATACAAGTTCTAGGCATACGAAGTTAAATGTGGACCACAGGGCTCATGCTCCAAGGCTCAGAGTTACCTAAGAATATACTATGATCAAATGTAATCTAATGTTTGCAAAAAAAAGTTGAGCCACATGTCTGTACTTTCCAGATATAGAGTTGTCTGTCCTCCACCCTCTTAGCCATCCTGCAAGAAGGAACTAGAAAATAGGTATCTAAGAAAAGCCTGCTTATCTCCACCTCTGGGCCTGTCCAGTCAGGGAAAGACATGTGGTTCTTTCAAGAATGGCTGTCTCTAGAATAAATTTCAGAAGACATAAAAGTAAGCATGATCGAAAGAATATAAAGGGAGAGGCAGAAATGAATATTGCTTCGTTGGAGCTCATATTTACCAAAGTCATCCAATTCTCAGGCACAATTTTACTTTTTAAAAACCATCAACATCATCAAGTCTGATTTTCCTGCCATTTCAAATGGAGTCCAGTACTCCCCTCTCAGTCACACCTTAACTTCTTCACTTGACCAGAATGTGTCAAGTGCTTACAATTAAAACTAGGAAATTTAAATATCAGTCTCTATCTCTCGCACCATGTTAAAAATAAGAATAATTTTACATTAAATAAAAATACACTGTGAGAAATACCACTGGAAAATGACAATTTTTAAGTCTCTTACAATATAATTATGGCCACTACCATGAAAAGGGATAATTTTCTATTTCAGTTCAGAAAAAAAGCAAAACTCTAGGTAAGACAAAATACAAAGCAAGCTGGCAGCATTCCCCTGCTTGAAGATCACTCATCAATCATTCTGGCTGTCTTGTGATAATGCTTCGGCAAACCCACCAGTGAAATGAAGTTGTTGCCAATTCCTATGCATCTAACAGAGGACGGATATGTCACACTATGCAAAACATGGCATCATGTAATCAGAAAGATATCTAATAATTTGAAGGACAATAAATGTCAGTGAATACTTGGGAATTCAGTGCCTCTGAAATAGACCCTTTACCAGTGGTCCCCAACACCTGGCCACAGACCAGTACAGGTTGGAGGCCTGTTCGGAACTAGGCTGCATAGGAGGTGAACGGTGGGTGAGCAACGGAGCTTCATCTGTATTTGCAGCGGCTCCCCAGTGTGAGCATCACTGCCTCAGCTCCACCTCAAATCATCAGGAATTAGATTCTCATAGGAGCACCACCAGTCCCTGGTATCAGAAAGGTTGGGGACCGCTGCTTTAGGATATTCTTGAAATATACTTTATGCACTCCACCAATTTGTTTCTTCTGTAGTTTCCATTTGCAAAAAACAAACAAACAAACAAACAAAAACTTGGGAGGTACCAAAGAC
This sequence comes from Rousettus aegyptiacus, assembly GCF_014176215.1. NCBI lineage: Eukaryota > Metazoa > Chordata > Mammalia > Chiroptera > Pteropodidae > Rousettus > Rousettus aegyptiacus. The sequence continues at coordinate 68,485,147 of NW_023416284.1, forward strand.
ATGCGAGTGACATCATGCTTGAACATAAAGCTCAGGGAATAAAAGATGCCTGTTGGGGAGATGGGGAGCAGCAACGCATTTTCCATGACTTCACAGCCACTGCATCATATCAAGTCAAAGGCTTCTGCCTATGGGAACTTTTATTATAGGTCCTAGCAAAAGAACAGGAAGATAAAAAAACAGAAAAAAAAAAAAACTCTCCAATTTTCACAGGAAAAGAATGATTTCCAAATTACGACTTTTGAGAGCTCAAGAGAGGGAATGACTTAAAGTAAATGTAAAACACATGGTTTTCTCAGAGGGTTTTTGTCTACCCTACAGTTATTGCTCTTATATGAAAGATAAATTATTGATTTAAACACAATACCCCTCAGAATGTACCCTACTATCTGCTTAAATCCTAAGGACTGAAGCTTTAAATAATGATTCCCAAGGTAAATAGGGGAACATCAGCTCCTCACTCCAGAGACACCCAAAGCAGTTGTACTCCCCACCCCCCAACACATAGAGAAATGCAGGTGAACGGACACAGTGGTCCACGGGGTATCTTGCCCAGTCAATCCACTTTCAGAACGTGGAGAGAAAATTTTCAACCAACTGAAAAGGCCAGTGCTCTCATTGAAAAATATGAAGACCCATCCACCCAATGCAGTGTGTGGCGTTTTCATGTGGCTTGTTTGCCCTTACGTCATTTTGTCAGTGTGCTTTCTCCTTATCCCAGTGGCTCTTAACTCCAGCTGTACAGCAGAATCAAATGGAATATTTAAAACATACCCTTCTTATATGCATCTAGATTTGAGAACCCCTGTTCTATCCCCATCTGATTCTAACCTCACTAAGTCAGCATTAAACTGCATCACTTAGACTTGTGATGAGATCTGCCAAGCAAGCTCTCTTTTATTATTATTTTTTTGAGAAGTCCAAGAGACTCTCAAGGGAACATTAGTACATTTTCCATGGTGTGCCAAGTTACTCTCTTGCTATGTGCAGAGAGCGCCTAAGTATAGAAGACATTATACATGGCATGGGAATTGCAGCTCACTCCCATAGAGCCTCAGGCTCTCCACCCCACCTCCACTGCCTTCCTAATGTATGTCACAGACTTGTCCTGAGGGAAAGCATGGGATAGCATTTCTCAAGAGGTCCTATCCAATTTCCTAGCAATCTGTAACACAGGAAGGAGCTCTCTGCAGTCTGTCACTGTGATACAAATGCTTCTCACAGATCCCTCACCCTAAACAAACAAACATCCCGCTAAGCAGAGAGCTAAGCATATTCCCTGAACAACTCCAAGGATGTGACTGCATGGCTATGCCCGCAGATTATACTTATCTTTTATTATTACAGAAGCTGTACACAAAGACCATCTTTGAAAGTCCGCCACACAGACCCATCCATATCAGCTACCTGCCTCTCTACGTCTCAGGTAATATTCGAATACATATGTCTATGGATTTATTGGGATAAGATTACCAGAACCTTAGAGCTAAACCACAGAAAGTTCTTCTACATCTGTCCTACTTGATAAATACAAATTCTTCATTTTGGGAAGGTCTACTCATTCAGAAACTAAAAAGCAAGAACTTTGGGGGGGGGGGGTAATGACAGCCTTAGAACTGAAAATACAGCAACTTTAATAAATTTTTTAATTATATAGACAAAATAACATTCTAAATTTCTGTGAGTTTTTTAAGTTTAAAAAATTAAGTCACTGTAGCTACGTTAATTCCATCAACAGTACAGTATTTTTGCTCATAAAACGGCACATTGTTTTTGCACATAACACAATCTTAATATTTGTTTACGATTTGACTTTAGAGGGGGAAAGTCCATACAATGAAGACTCACGTATAATAGTAGCTGCTGTCTACTGAATGAGTGGTACGTACCAGCACTATGCTAAGTGTCTCATTCCATTTAATTCTCTCAACCCGATGAAGGAACTACCAGTGTCTCCACTTATAGATGAGTATATGAAGCTTCAATAAATAAAACATGTCCATAGTCAGCAAAGCTAGGGGATAGCTGAGCTGGGATTTGGACAGAAGTCTGGCTCCAAAGCCCTTAACCATTTCTATAAACTATTACAGTGTGTATCTTTTATAAGTGAGTAATGTGCTGAAATATCCCTCCCACCACCATTTTTTTAAAAAGGAGACAGGGAATCTGAATTCTAATTTGACTTTTAACCTCATGAAAGCATTCACTATGGAACAGTAATGAATGTGGGGTTTGGAATCTTGTCTCTGATACAAACTGATAAGAGACAGATTTCTAAATCCCTTCTGTAAAATAAGAACAATGACCTCAGAGTTGCTGGGAGGACTAAACGAAATGGTAAAGTAGGTTCACTAACCCTTAGTTTCTCCCCTCTTTCAGCCTCACATTCACTCAACTAGGGAAAATAAACCTTATTATGCCACTATGACAAAGGTCCTTAAGGAAAAAAAGTTATTAAAACAATGATTTGAAAAAAGTTATGCTTTAGAAAAGCTATGTATCACATCATTAATACTTATGTTTACTGTGTCCTGAAAGAAACAAGTTATCACTTAATTACATTGAAGAGTTTCTTTAAATAAATTTGTTTAAATTAATTTTAAGTATACAGTACATTGGTTAGATATCTACGCTGTTCAGAAAACGATTCCCCCAATTGCTCCCTCCCTCCTCTGGCCCTCCACCTCGCCATCATATCAATGCTAACTGCATTCCCTGCGCTGTGCTCCTATCCCCATGTTCAACTACCAACTACTAATTTGTAATTCTTCAATCCTTCACCTCATTCTCCCAGTCCCCCTATCCCGCTCCCCTCTGTCTGTCACCAAATTGTCCACTATATTTGTGAATCTGTTTTTGATTAGTTTGTTCTTTTTGTTCCTTAGATTCCATATTTAAGTGAAATCATATGGTATTTATCTTTCTCTTGTCTGACTTATTTCTCTCAGCATAATAACCTCTAGGTCCATCCATGTCGTTACATATGGTAGCATTTCATTTTTTTTAATGGCTGAGTAATATTCCATTGTGTATACGAACCATAATTTCTTTACCCAATTTTCTGTTGTTGGGCATTTATGTTGCTTCCATATCCTGGCTATTGTTATTTGTGCTGCTGTGAATATTGGAGTGCATAGACCTTTACGAATTATTGTTTTGGTTTTCTTTGGATAAATACCCAGAAGTGCAATTGCTGGTTCAAAAGGTATATCTATTTTTAATTTTTTGAGAAACTTCCATATTGTTTTTATTTAAGAAAATGAACTTTGTTATTTTGAAAGCAAATTATCCTGACTCATCTGTTTTTCAAGTCTGAATTTTCTATTTGGCTTTTGACTTTTGTGCTTCAAATCATTATCAAACACCCATTAAGTGCTCAGGCCTGTAGAGAATAAAGAAAAATTATAATAGGATTCTTACCCTTGAGGAAGGTATAATAGGTTGCGTTTTCTTAAAGTAGCATGTACAAAATGTGTGGATTGATTGATTAATCAGCACTTGCCAGTAGTTAGGACTGGAGGAAGGGTGTGACTATTAAAAGGTAGCAGGAAGGAGTTCCTCTATGGTGAGGGAACAGTTCTGCACCCTGATTGTGGTGATAATTACTTGAATATACAAGGATAATAACATTTCATAGAAATATGCCCTGCAAAAGAAAAAAAAAAGAATGCACATAATAACTGGTAAAATCCGAAGAACATTTCTACCAGAGAAACAGTATAATAGCAAGGTCAATTTCCTGGTTTTGACAATATGCTACTGTTGGTTATTAGAGATTACCACCAGGGGAAACTGGGTGGAGGGTGCATGAAAACTCCGTATTCTTACTGCAATTTCTTGTGAGTCAAGCTACATCAAAATAAAAACTAGTACTTAAAAAAAAAAAAAAAAGCTAAGAAAAAGCCCCATGAACTGATATGGAAAAATCTCTGAGATGCATGTTAAGCAGAAAAAAGGAAGGCAGTACACAATGTGTGTAACATGCGACCTTTCATGTAAAAGTAGGAAGTAGGGAGTTGATATATTTCCTTGCATAGCATAAAGAGACTATGGAAGGATACATAGGACTAAGGACAGTGGTTTCCTGTGAGGGCTGCCAAGGAGGAACTTATAGATGAGGCACGCAGATGTAAGGGAGATTTTTATACCTTTTGGGTTTTGAACCATGTAAATCTATTACTCAAAACAATGAAGAGACAAAAATGAAAATGACACTAACATAATATCAGTGTAGACATCTATGTCAAGTTCTTTACTGAAAATTCTGCATACATTATTTTTAATCGTCAAAACAGACCAAAGTGAATGATCACTTTTTACTGAATATAAAACTAAGACTTGAGGGTAGTTTTTAAATCCTTTGCCCAAGCCCACGGTCTTTACACTGTAGTCGACTCCCTTCCTATCTAAGGTTTGCTGAACTACCACAGTGCTGTTTTTTTTTTTTTTAACTAAATTTATCAGGGTAAGAATGGTTAATAACATTATAGAAGCTTCAGGTATACAATTCTATAATCCGACATCTGTACATTGCGTTGTGTGCTCACCACCCAGAACACAGTCTTCTGTCACCACACATTTGACCTCTTTCACCCTCTTCATCTTTCCTCTCATCCCTCTTCCCTTCTCATAACCACTATCATGTTGTCTATAAATGTTTGTTTGTTGCTTTGTTTTACGGCCCACATATGAATGAAATGATATGGTTCTTGTCATTTTCTGTCTAGCTATATGGAAAATGCAAATTGAAACCACAATGAGATACTACCTCACACCTGTTAAAATGGCTTCTATCAATAAGAAATAATAAGTTTTGGAGAAGATGTAAAAAAAAAAAAGGGAACCCTCTTACACGGCTGGTGGGAAGGTAAATTGGTGCAGCCTCTACGGAAAAGAGTAAGGAATTTCCTCAAAAAATTAAGAAGATTCCTTCTTATAAGTATCTACCCCAAATTTTGAAAACATACATTCATAAAGATATATGTACCCCTGTCTTCATTGCGGCATTATTCACAATAGCTAAGATATGTTAATAATCTAGGTGTCTTTTGACAGAAATTGGACAAAGATGGGGTACATATACAATGGAATACTACTCAGCCACAAAAAAAAAAATGATGAAATATGGCCATTTGCAACAACATGGATGGATCTTGAGAGTGTCATGCTAAGTGAAATAAGTCAGGTGGAAAACGACACGGACCACATGACTTCACCGATGCTGGTTCTCTCAGTGCCCTTGTGCATGACTTTCTCTTTGCCAGAAACCACTCAACCCTTTCACCGTACTTTGCCTAGAAAACTTCTATTCAAGTTTCAAAACCAAGTTCCTGCCCAGTTTTCTCCAAACCTTTCAACAGAATGAATTCTCCTCTCGGTCTTACTCCTGTATCTCATACTGGGTTAAGCATATCTTAAAAGTAACAATTATGTCTTAACTGTCTTTAAATCACCAGCATGTAGCAAAATGCCTGGCAACTATAAGAGTTGCTCAACGAACGTTCCTTCAGATATAACGAACTCTTTAAAACTCACCACAGGCATTCAGAAGAACTAAGACCTCTCATTAAAAAGACCCATATTCACTTCCTAACATAAAATGGGACTTATATATTTTTAAACAAAAGTGGCTAAAAGTCTGAAAACACCAATATATTATACTAAGAGGAATCTCACAATTATAAGAGGATGTAAGTAAATATTCCTTCTAAACTCTTTAATACCAAATCTCTGAGGCTAATTCCTAATATTTCTAGTATATTCTTTATGCAATATGAATTAAATAATAAACCTTCTAGAAAAATGTATTAAATTCTTTTTAATTTCTAAGCATGGTCTTTTTAATTTCCTATGAAATGTGTTTACCTTTAAAGGTGAAATAAAGGGCACTGTGTTAAGAAACTTTGGCCCTTTAGTGCTCAACTTCTAAATTATTTTCATCATCATTTAACATGGCATAGGTTTCTAGTCAGACACAGGACTTTGAAAGATCTGTTATTCTCCTGAAAAAGAATTCATCCTCCAGTGAATATTGCCCACACAGCTCATAAGTTAGATGAACAGTAAACTGTGAGGTCAGTATAGCACAGCGATCAAAGATGCATGGTCTGAAGTCAAATGCCTAAGTTCAAGTCTTGACTCTGCCAATTCCTTGGTCAGGTTAACTTCTCTGTCTCACTTTCCTCATTTGCAAAATGGAGTTATGTTCGTATTAAACACACTGAGATGCTGAGAAATTAAATGAAACATATAAAGAGCTTAGAACAGTGCCTAATATATGCCAAGGAATAAATAATTGTTTTCTACTGCTATCATATAACTCTGACATAAGGTACATGCCAGTAAATAACATTAACTCAAGAAGGAGCTTGTCTCTGTCTAGTTAAGCTTAAGGTATCTAGAAAAAGAAAAAAATCTCAAAGTCATTTTAGAAGATAAAGAAAACTTCGAAAACACCAAGGAGGTAAGGTTAGAACATATATCTTTTGGTGGTATGTGCTAGCAGTGTGAGCCGTTACTCTACTTTCCAAGAGATAAGCCTATCTAGAGAAGGAGACACACATCCCAAACCTCAGATTGTCTTCTGCTTTGAGGATTTGAACCAGTTTAATTTTTCCAGATGTTTTGCAGTAACATTTCTTTTTAATGAGTATTTCAAAACTAACCTTTACAATAAATCACATTTTTTAAAAAAGTCTATCCCAATGGGTCTTTCCAGAGAAAGTGGGTCATATCTAGCCAAGTGTATTCTAAAAGGGTTTTCATTGCCTTTTGTTTACCTGTACCCATATGTTCTGGGGGACCCTTTATGACCCATTCACAAACATACTAACTCCAATTATACTGCATACAAAGCTTCCTTTGCTATAAACAATATTGAAGTCATTAAGTCAGTATCAAAACCAACAACTAGGTATACTAAATAATCAGAAAGAGATATTTCTGTCATAGGGAAGCAACTCAAAAATATTAAGGAACTCAGATATTTGTACACCCATATTCTTAATAGCATTATTCACAGTAGCCAAAAGGAAGAAGAAACCCATTCATCTCATTGACAGATGAGTAAATAAACAAAATGTAGTATACTCACAGAATGGAATATTATTCTGTCTTAAAAAAGGAAAGTCTGACACGTGCTACAAGGATGAACCTTGAGAACATTATACAAAGTGAAATAAGTCAGTCACAAAAAGACAGACACTGTATAATTCCACTTATGAGATATCTAGAATAGTCAAATCCATAGAAACAAAAAGTAGAATGGTGATTGCCAGGGCCTGAGGGGAAGAATGGAGAGTTAGTGTTTAATGGGTACAGAGTTTCAGTCTGAAAAGATGAAAAAGTTCTAGAGATGAATAGTGGTGAAGGTTTCACAATAATATGACGCACTTACTACTACTGACCTATATACTCAACATGATTTAAAATGGTAAACTTTATGTTGTATATATTTTACAATAAAAATATATATTATAGAGCTCCTGCAACACACAGAGTAGGTAGTTATCGATTGACTTGGAGTGAAGAAACAATTCATCTACATAATTCTGAGCAAGAGAGACCCTAAGGAACTATCAACACTGCTTTAATTCTTTTAAAGAGGGAGGATTCCCCTTTGTTTTAGCTAAAAAGACTTTACTTCAGTATAAAAATAGAGTAAAATTTAATCCTCAAAAAAATTAGAGAAAGATACTCAAACTCTACGCATATTCCAGGTCTCAATCACTTAACACTCAAGTTTTGTTTGGTAACTTTGATATCTTCGGTAGAGCAGCTATAGCAAGAATTACAGGAATCAAACTACAATCTCAAAATGGAACTTGAGCCATCCATAATCTTTACTGTCAAAGCAATTCCTAATAAATTTCAGTTAGGTTAATTCCATTAAGATCTAACATTGTTATCCTTTTTAAGTGAAAACATTTAATTACTTCATAGGAACGAAGAGGCAGTCTGGCTCTGCCACTTCAATATCCGTTTCTCAGGTTGTATGGACATGATATGAATATGGATAGGACCGTTTGCTTCTGATATTTCATTTTTCTTTACCCTTCTCTGTAGAGTCTTACTGAAATTTTATAGTACCTTGCTACCAAGGTGCTTGCAAGGAAGGAAGAGATCCGTAGATTATTTTCTGTTACTATCGCATCCCTCATGACACCTTCAGTGACATAGGTTCGATCCTGAACGGCCAGATCTGCTGCAGATCTGACCATCTATTTCTTTTGAAACATTAAATTAAAGCTAACTGGGCAAACTTTGCCCCTAGAAAACAGTAGGAACATGCATTGTAAATTTGATCTCAGGATTGAACAGGAACAGAAAATGAAAGATTTCATATGCAGAAAGATGGACAGGACAGCTGAAAGTCCTGTACTGGTTTTGGTAAAGCAGATGCTTTTCTGTGGAAGGTTACGAAGAGTTGTTTTTATAACAAATAGAAGACAGAAGGTAGCATAATATATAATTGTTAAAAGTCCTTAAGTTGGGGAGTGCTAGAAACTAGGATCATCAAAATCAGCTCATGGGAAGGTCTTTAACTCAATTCATGTGTCTGCATGAAACATAATCTCTACTTGGTAGAATCAACCTCTTGGCATTTGTATACTCATCTGATTTAGTACAATTTGGAAGGATAAACAAATGTTTCAATAAATTTGAATTATTTTTCTGATTCTTCAAAGGTAACGTATTTTTAATTTAATTCTGATTATAGGTTTTGCTGGAATTAAAAACAGGTGGCAGATGAATATTTGGTATTTCTGGCAGTGAGTTTGCATATCAATAGAAAACAGAAATTTTCTAATCACATAAATCATATATTGTAATCGCATGAAAAACAGCTCTTTCAATTCTTCTTACTGAGAAATGATTTTTAAAAGCTCTAAGAATCAGAGCTCCTCAAGGCCAACACCTCAATAACCTGCTATGTAGCGATGAGTCCACAAGATGGTTTAAGAAATACATGAATGTATATTTATTTCCCTAAAAGACATGTTAAACAGTCAGCCGTGACCAATCAGGTTTTAAACGGCTGCTGTCAATTAAGAATAAATTCCTGAATTGATTAAATTTTTTCCCATTTTGGAAAATGAAATTGGGTCTTTACTTCTGCCACATCTGCCAACAGTACGGAGAAGGGCATGAAATAAAATAGGCACTGGTGTCCAGCAAAGCTTACCTCCTCCCCATATTTTTTATTGCAAAAATAAAATTTGTCTTCTAGTAAGATATTTCTTTTAAAAAAAAAAAAAGTCTGTTTCTACTCAAGGCTAGAGTTCTATTTATTTTTAAATGAGGCCCATGAAACCTCCCAAGTGCGACTTAGATTTACATCTGGCTAATCCTCCAAATGTGAGGACCAAGTTCATGCTGTTTATTTCTAATGAGTTCTGTGATTTTTGGATAACACGTGTGAGAGATAGCAAATTAACTACTGCTAGTCAGCACCAAGTAAGCAAAAGATGTCTTAGGAAGGAGAGTGAGCAAATCCTCTAAGTCAATTTCTAATCACACTTGCCAGAAACTTGGGGGGGGGGGGGGGAGGGGAGGTAATAAAACCTGCCAAGAAAAACCAGTGGTAGAACTTGTTGCCCTTTCCTTTTTCCATGGACTATTTTGACACTCAACCAGCAAATACAGCTCAGTCTTTCCTCTCCATGACTTTGGAGATGCAAAGAAGGCTCTGGTCCCATTGATAGTCTTAGAAAAAATTAAAATGCCTCTCACTGCAAAACATAACACCAGTCTCTAAGTTCTCTTCCTGAAGCTGTATCCAATTACATAAAGGGAACTGCAGAGGTGAGATGGGAGGTCACTTGCAAGCTATAAAACACATATTCTCTCAAGAAACCTGTAGGTGAGTAGACAAACAGTAGTCAAATCTTCTTACCTAGAACTGGCCAGAAATATTGTGCAACACGTCTGCGCCTGCTGAAAACAAAGCAACAAACAGAAAAAACTAGAGACAGCAGACTAACACTCCCCCATATCCCATCACTAATAGTTTAAGAAAGACAGTTCAAAAAGCACTTAGTCATGAGCAGGTAAGACCCCTGAGAGTGAACTGTTGACAAGATATTCAGTAGAGATATTATTTCTCTACTGAATCTCAAACCAAACACAAGTCTTAACCAGTGGTTCTAAACAATGGCTGCAGTTAGAATCACCTGGAGAGCCTTTCAGCCATGCTAATGCTGACCCTCACCCCTTTCACCTCCACCACCATCATCACCAACATCACCACCAAACACAAATTCAACTCAGCTAAAAACGGAATCTCTTGGAGTCAGACTAGGTGACCAGTCTTTTTTAAAATCCACCCAGGAGATTCCACTTGCAGCTGGTAGTTGAGAACCATCCCTTTAGAAGTACAGGCATACCTTGATTTATTGCCCTTTACTGTGCTTTACAGGCCTTTTTTTTTTTTTTTTAATGGAAATCAAAAAGATTACAACCCGCTTTAGTGCTATACTCATTTTATTGTCTTGGTCTGTAGCTGAACCCACAATGTTCCCAAGGTATGCCTGTACGCTCTTTTAAAAAGAAGTTAATCTCTCTAACAAATAACTACATTAGAACTCTAATTTCATTCAGTCTGTCCTGTCCCAGAAAGTCCTGGTTATGACCTCCACCCTGACCAGCATGCAAGTTTCCAAATGTGACAGCAGGCTGAATTGGAAGCTCACCACAGGTAGAGATGGAACCAGGCTTGGGACAGGCCCTAGAAGGCAAAGAAAGGCTTCACTCCATCTTGGGAATTAAAAAGCAGCAACTCCTATTATTCATGTTTTTCTCTATTCTTTCTGACACCAAATGTGTGGGGTTTTTCACACCGAGCAATCCTCTAGTTTTCAACATACACTGAATCGATGTCCTGCAACTTAATTCAATTCTGACACTCACTGTCCCTAGTGAGCACAGACCTCATTGGTTAATGCCTCAGTCCCACAACACTGCTCTCCACTTCAGGTGCCAACTGCAAGTCCGGGCTGTAACCTGTATCCCTGACCAACTATCTATAAGTCAGGGGTTCCTACAACCCCTTCCTCTGGCTCCATAATTTACTAGAACAGCTCTCAGAACTCAAGAAAACAGTTAACTTACCAGATTACTGGTTTATTATAAAGGATACAACTGAGGAACAGCCAGACGAGATGTCTAAGATGAGGTGTGTGGAGCGTTCACGCTCTCTCCAAGCATACCATCCTCCCAGTTCAACCCGGAAGTTCTCCAAACCCCTTCTTATACAATTTTTACAGCAGCTTCATTAGGCATAATTGATTAAATGATTGGCCACTGGTGATTAACTCAACCTCCAGCTCCTCTCCCCAACCAGGACATCCAGGATGAGACTGAAAGTGTCAATCCTCTACTCACAGGATGTTTCTCATAGCAACCAGAACTTCAATTTATTAACATAAACTCAAGTGTGGTTGAAGGAAGCTATTTTGAATAACAAAAGATGGTTCTTTCACCGTTATCACTGTTTCAGGTGCTAGGGACAATAAACAAATATTAGAACAAAGATACTCCTTTTGCTCTTAGGAAATCATGAGAGTTTTAGGAACTCTGGTCAGGACCCAGGGACAAGTATCAAAATACATCTTAGTATATCACAGTGATCCAGGTATAAATAAGTATTTTGAGTGTCTCAGGATATGCTGCTGTGTTAAACACAAAGACAAGTGTACAATAGGGTGTGTAGAGAGCGTAAAATTTTGATTTTCTTTAGAGCAGTAGTTCCTTAACTCTACTATGCATTGGAACCACCTGGAGGGCTTGTTAAACCACCCCCACAGAGTCTCTGATTCAGCCCACCTGGAGGAGGGACCAACTATTTGCATTTCTAACAAGTTTCCAAATGATGCTGATGTTGTTGATCTCAGGGCCACACCTTGAGAACCAGTGCTCTAGACTAAATTTCTGGCACCTGAATATTTTAAATACCAAACAGATTTGTTTTGATTTTCCCCAGTTTTATTGAGATATAATTAACATATAGCACTATATAAGTTTAAAGTGTACCACATAACAATTTGACTTACGTATACTGTGAAATGACAACAGTAAGTTAACATCCATCATCTCATACAGGTCAAAAAAAAAAAAACATATAGAAGTATCAGCTATAGTCATGTTTTGCATTACATCCCTAAGACATTTATTTTTATAGTATCGAATATTGACTGGATATTTGACTTGAAGGAATTATTAACTATTATTTTAGGTGGAAAAATAGTATTTACGTTTCAAAAAACAGTTATCTTTCAGATAGACAATGAAATAACACTTAAAACACAACAGGCATGGCTGACATCTGCCATGAGCCCAACCTCCCACTAAAAAGGCAAGAAGAACCAAGGGAACAACAACCATTAGGATCTTTGGGGCAGCCCAGGAAAGAGCAAGCACCAGGCTGTAACCACAAAGGGAAGCAGCCTGATCCTTATCTGGAAATCGTCTCCATCCAGAGTCTCTTACCTGAACTGAACATGCTGGGTGTTAAATGCTTCTGTAGTCTTCTGAGAGTACTAGGAGAGAAAGGGAAACTGAGTTAAAAGTTGTAAGAGTAAACTGAAGAACACAGTAGAGTGAGGTTTCAGTACATATCTCTACCTTGAAGGTTCCTACTGGAAATTTTGGAAAGTTGATTATTTACTAAACTATGCCCTTAAGAATGGCCTTGGATTGACTGCTGTAGCAGGGGTCCCCAACTCCCAGGCTGCAGACTGGTACCCATCTGTGGTCTGTCAGGAACTGGGACTCACAGCAGGAGGTGAGCGGTGAGCAAGCAAGAGCTAGCATCACCGCCTCAGCTCCACCTCAGATAATCAGGCATTAGATTCTCATAGGAGCACCGGTCCCGGGTGCCAAAAAGGTTGGAGACCACTGCTCTAGAGCCACACAGGGGACTCATTACAGAATGCTAAGCCCTCCCCCTGCCCAGAGAAAGCTGGAAGTAACCCACAAGCCACCAACTCTCTACTTCTATTCCAGGGCACAGCAAGCATGACACTCACTCATCCTTTCTGGGCCTAGATGTCATTATCTGGGAAATGAAGTGTTTTAGATGTTCTTCATAGTGACTCTCAAAGCACATTACTACACTTGAAAATACTAACCCTGGGATGTAATCAGAAGGAAAGAATGGGAATTAACACAAATATATATGCTAGACCCTAGTTATGTTCTGTAATTTATTTCATTTAACCTCTAAAACTGTTTCATAAGGCTAGTCTCTACTGACTGTGGCTGTGAATGAGCAGTAACTTGCCCAAGGTCATAGAACCAAAACTAGCAGTAGCAGAGCCACAGAGCGAAACCAGGAGCTAACTGAACTCCAAGGGAGTTCTTCCCCCTATACGATGGGCAATTTACTGAGTGTCATGCTGCTACTGCTACGGTCATATCAAAGCCACGGTGAACTTTGACTCCAGGACTTAACAAAGACGGGCAAATTATATCAAGGGTTAAGTTTGTTTTCTGCGCCGACTTAGCTTTTTAAAAATTCTGCTATTTTGTGAGAATGTATTTGATTATAAAATAAGTGCCTGACAGAATACCCAGCAAAATTACCTTATAACATTTCTAATTTTTTAAATTCAAAAAATCTGTATTTTCCATTCTTGAATATTTCTTATTTTAAAAAAGCAGCTTATTACAACAGACTATGTATGGATACAACAAGGAAGAAACCTGGAGATCTTCTTCTCCCTTAAGATCTTTCCATATACTCCAAATATTTATTTTCTAAGCGCCTGGTTCCCAAAGCAAAGTTTTTGGCAAGCCTTGAAAGATTCAACTATTTCACACAGTGGCAATTTTTTTAAGAAGAAATGATTCTGTAGGGATTAGCGATATACTACATTCCTGTTATAGGCCAAGACAGTGGAGCAGCATCAGAGGATGAACACATTGCATAAAGCAACTGTCTGGCTCACAGGGGCTCAAGGTCATTTTTCTCTCATATAGGGATTCACATAATTTGCTACATACATTCGTCCTGTGAATCAGGTGGCAAGACAACCTATTAGATAAATCAGTGGTCTGATCCAGGGCACAGCTGCTCTGCTCCTCCAGGCTTAAAATAATTCAGCACTATCAACCTCGCCCATTAAGTACAATTAATTTTATGAAATGGAGAAAATAAGCATGGGTAAATAAAATGGCTGACACACACTACGCACAGCAGAAAACACCAACTGTGCACCCGGCAGCAGCTGACCTCGAGGTGCTAATGAGGGAGTTCTGTAAAGACTGCATTAAAAAGTACCCTACATTTGGCCAGCCCTAACCGAAATCCAAACTTTTCTCCCACACCGCAGCAGGAGGGCCCAACTAATTGGAAAGTGCAGAACACATGGCCCGAAACATGTTTCGGCAGCACATACCTCCAGAGCATTCTGAACCCCTCTCTCTCACTCTCTCTCTCTCTCACACACACGCAGTTTTTAGCTCTTAAAAAATCTAAACGTCCACAACAATAAAAGTGGTTTTAAGAATTAAAGTACGTATGTGTGATGGTTAAGAAAACAACACAGGTGGAGAGAGTTTCTACAACACAAATTTCCCCGTAAGACTGCCGGTAATGACCAGAGATAGAAACAACAAAAGCTGCCTGGTGAAAAGGGGCCCTCTAACCACATTAGCTTATAGTTCGAAAGGAAGATGGTTGCTCTGAATTTCCCTTTATACATAGCAACTTCAAAAACTCCCTATTTTCTTAGTACATCTTTATGTAGGGAAGCCTGCGTGCCTTTGAAGCCTCAACACAAAACAAACAAGAGTCTTCACAAGTCCTGTTTGGCCACCCAGGGAGAATCAAATAGTATTTTTTTTTTCTCCAGTAGGCCACCCCAGGATACCACAAATAAAAAGGAAAATGAGGAATTCATCCTGTAACCAGGATGTATTTTTCTGGTTAGTAATTACACCATTTTAATCTAAATATTATGGTATATTTTTTCACTAACGAAACCGAAGGAGCACTAATTATTTGTTTTTTTTTTTAAACAAGAGTATTGAAATGGCAGAAAACAGGTTAAAATCGAGGCAACAGCAGAGAGGGGGAAGATTAAGAAATGTTCTCCTCAAAGTCCCCAAAACTGCGGAGATTTCTAAAGTGCTGTGTCCTGTGTCCGGAATGGCAGGGGGCGGTGGAGCCAGCGCTGGGAGCCCCTTACCATAAAACCCCAGATGAAACTCTCAAAGGCTCTCACAGCAGGGGGCACTGGGGAGGGGTTTCCTCAGCATCACACTGAATTGCTGAGTTACATGAAAGTATTTTAGAATCACAAGAAGGTATTAGAGTCATAAACATCCTGAAATGTACTCCTCTAATCATGGCCCATCCCCTGCACAAAATCTCCATTTGGGCCAAATGAAAACCAGATCCTGGGGGGAAAAGAAGAAAAAAAGAAAGAAAAAAAAAAAAAACAGATCCTGTAGCCAGACACTGAGAGCCTCTCCTATCAAACCCAAGCTGCCTTTTTTTAATAATATTTTTAATTTTTCATTTATAGTTGGCATGCAATATTTTATTAGCTTTCGGTGTACAATGTAGTCATTAGACATCTATATAAATTATAAAGCAATCACCCCGATAAATCTAGCACCCCTCTGACACCATACAGTTATTACAATATTATTGTCTATATTCCTTATACTATACTTTATATCCCCATGACTATTTTGTAATTACCAATTTGTACTTCTTAATCCTTCACCCTTTTTTACTGACCGCCCCCGACCCCTTCCCATCTGGTAACTCTCAAAATGTTCTCTGTATATATGAGCTTGTTTCTGTTTTCTTTGTTGTCCTTTATTTTGTTCTTTAGATTCCACATGTAAGTGAAATCATATGGCATTTGTCTTTCCCCATCTAACTTACTCTACTCAGCACAATACCCTCTGGGTCCATCATGAAATATGTTTTTCTATCCCTTTATTTTTTGTCTGTGTGTGTCTTTTAATCTGAAGTCAGACTCTCGTAGGCAGCTTACGTAAGGGTCTTGTTGAGGCTGGGTTTCTACTATTACCACTGCGACGCAGTGTTCTAGCCCCCCTGACATCCCGGCTGTTCCTCAGGGATGCGGGCTCTTCCACCTGGTCTCACCAGTGAGGATGATGGTCTTTTATTCACCTGAGATGTCCTGTGTCCTCATTTCCTTACTGACTCAACTTTGAAGAGAGAAAGATGAAAAAAGGTGAACAGGACCTATGTTTGTATTCTTTCCAATGTCTTGTACATAACCAAACTGTAAGACTCTCAGGATTCTAGAATTAAAAGGGCCCTTTAAATAATCTAGACAAAACCCATTATTCTATAGATAAGAAAGTGAGTCTAAATGAGATGAATAACCATCTGATAAAGAAAAGAACCTCTTCCTACATGACAAACATTAATGGGTAGATGGATAGGTGGATGAACAAATGGACATAGAGACAGACTAACCAGCAATCAGGTACAGCACCCAAGATACTGTCAGGATTCAAACCCTGACCCATCATATAATGACAAGCTCACCACTCGAGCTTTCTTCATCTACTAAAAATTTTTCAATGTCATTTCTTTAAAATTCTTTATAAAATCCAGATCAATAAAATTCATCATTCAAAGGGGTTTGAAATTGTATTTATCTTCAACAACAGGATCTCTTAATTAAAGTATAATTGTATTCAAAACTTTTCAGATAAACAGCAGTTCGCCTTTACCTTGTGTAGCTGATTCATGCCACAACTTTTATGGAAAGCCAAGACCATGTGCCAATCACATGCTAGTCCCCACAGGAAGCTCATAGACAGACCATCCCTGTGAAGAGCTCTAGCTCAATGTCACTTCTTGCTCTTCTCCTCCATTCTGCCACCTCCATCTGTCCCTACATTTATTCAGTAAAGTGCTGTACCAGCATGATAAACCTCATCACAGACATAATGAGAAAACTGTGGAAAGGCAGATTGCAAAGCACTTGGCAAGCACTTAAGTCTGAAGGTTCTGGATGTAGGAGCCCATTTCCCTTCATTCTATAAGATTCATAAAATGTCGCAATGCTCTCAGATGGCAGGAAGTCCTGAACTAAGACTTGGAACATATGAAGAACTTCTCAGAATGCCTCCCTACAGAACCACATGACTGAAAGGAAGCAGCCTTGGGAAGCATTCTGCAGTGTTGCTGCACCACATTCAAAACTGCCCACCTCTCTCCATACCTCTTAGAACTTTGCAACTACACTAAGTAAAAAAACCTATGGCTGGGGTTATTGGGAGGTGAGATAAGATGTGGAAAGCAAGTTCACAACAGCTGAAGAAGATTACACACAAAACGAATCGCCATAACATTGTGCTAATTACTGTCCTTTCCCTGGCCAGGTTCCAGGATACTCCAGATCATTTTAGGTAATGCAGGGAGGCCTTCCCTTTTGTACAGGATCCATCTGAGATGACTACTGATGATGGTTCAAATGTCACGTCCTCAGAAATTGTGCCTGACATCTCGCCTAAAACTGGGCTTCTGGCAACATCTCTATCTCCACACTCTGCTTTATTTCTTTACAGCGACTATTATTACCTAATATTAAATTTTATTTATTATTATGATTGCCAGTCTTCCCTACCAAAACCTACGCTTCTTAAGGGCAGTGACTCTGTTTTCTTCATTTCTATATTCCCAGTACCTAGAACTGTACGTGACACAAAATACATGATGAAAAATATCAATTAAATGAATAATTGATATCCACTTCCCAGAGAGAAACCTTCTGATGTAGACTAAGTCACCAACAACCATGGTTTCTCTTCCCCAAAACAGTACTGGGTAAAAAGAAACACCCGATGTGACCCTGGCTTCTCTCTACTAATACCTGAGGTAAGTCAGGAATAAAGCTGGAGATGAAAGAGGTGCTTCTCATAACAATACTGGGACAGCAGGTGTGCAATGGGGGTGTCCCGCGCAAGCTAGAGTGAAAAGTTGCTTTAACCCTGAAGCAAAACCAAATTTGAGGAGGGACACCGCTGCCTGGGGTCACTGGACCACCGCAGATGCAAAGAGCACACACAACCTGTTACTGGGAACAAACGGACTGGAACTGAAGGATGTCAGGCCACTACGGCAGTGAGGAACCTGCGAGGGGTCACAATTCCTACCTGTGCCTACAAGGGCCCCACTTCCATCCAATGTAGGACAAAGTTAAAGTTGCCCTAAGAAAGACTACACTGGGGACAGAGACAAAAACCAGGTTGGAGGCCTTCATCCTAGGAGAAAATGTGCTTGTCAATCAATACACAGAGTAAAAAGTCCTCACTGAACAGAGCTCTACAAGGCAAATGAAAAGAACGTTTTTAAAATGAGAATATGTACCCAAAATCACAGTAATTTTTGCATGCAGAGTTTTTTTAAAGTATAATAAAGTATATACTTTGAATATCTTTTCTTCCTTCTATTATAAATCATCTTTTCTGCAAAAACTAGAATTAGGTTAACCATTAACTTAGTAACATACAGGCTTTTCAATTCTAAATTAACTTTTCATAAGCACATTTACACAGAATAGAACTTCAGTTCAGTTGCAATATACTAAGAGAAGTTTGTCTTCATTTTTCTTGTTAATTCAAAAATAACTCAACAGTATAACAATTGCATGCTGGATTCTATTCTCCATCTTTTCCCAAATTGAGAATTTTTCTCAACAAAACTGCTTTAAATGAATACATTTCAAATAATCATAATAAACTACAGTACTTTTAAAGTTTAGATTCATCTTATGGACAGGCTTGTCTATTTATATGTTTTTCCACTATATGTGTAAGAAAATGCAATCTGCACGTTAGAAAATGTCATCTTTGGTGTACAGAGGCAAGCTTCAACTTCCCCACGGAGGAAAATGCTGATGTGAAGTACTTCTACCTTCCCTGAAATGGCGTCAGGATATGGGAAGAAAAAAAGAGATCTTGACAGCCTAGAAGAGAGGCAGGCAATAAATAGGTAGCTGAAGAAAAAAAAGAAAGGGAGAGAAGGTGAAAAGGAAGTAGCAGAGACTGAAAGAAAGATTAAGCAGGGTAGGCAGACAGCAAAGCCAAGACGGAATTCAGCCACAAAGGACCTTTTGCCCTCTAATCACAGTGAATATCTCAGAAACCTTCAAACCAGAAACCAGTTTCCTAGCAGAGGGCCAGGACACTCCTGGAAGATAATTTGAGCCATTTTTTCTTTTTCTTAAAGAACAGCAGTAGCATCTGCCAAAATATGTTCTTGACCTGCCCATCTATCTTTTTTCTCCCCCTCTATGAGCTCTCCTATCTGTCATGGTAAACAAACCCCTTGGCCCCTCACTCTACTCCCAGTTTCAGCCATCATAAACAACAACAAAGGCATTTATAAGGGCTTGTTAACCTGTGGCCCCATGTTAGGCATTATACAAATAGAAGTTAACAGACTCATTTGGTCTTTGAGGAACTTACAAAGAGATTACTGTTTGGTTTTATAAATTTACCACCAGAAAAACTCCAGGTACATGTCCTATTAATAGCAGGTCTGTGGCTTTGGGTACAAAGGGCAGCACATTTTATAAGCCCCTATAAATCGAAGCGAGTCCTCTCTCACTCAAGCACTGTCTGCCAGTGCAAGCACAAAACAGATTTCTAAACCATGAAACCAACTCTTCGGAGGGAGAATGTCCTCCTTTCTTCTTTTTCCAATGCATTAGAGTTGCTTTTGCAAGCCTGAGAAAGTATGGTCTTGTTCAGGACACAGCCAACAAGAGCTCAATAAATATCTGAACCATGTCTTACTGACACACATTAAGTAATTATATCCCAGGATAATTATGCCAGACACATCACTTCAACCAGGGAAATGTTCAGGTGCAAAAAATATTAAATGGAAAACTGAAAGGGGCCCTACGATTTCTGCTTTTCAAGGGCAGAGGAAGTCTTCCTGTCATTAAAAGCACATGTTAAAAGTCCATTTTTCTTCAACACATTTCTATTCTCATGTTTTAAAATACCGTAAACTCTGAATTATCTTAGTCCAGAAAATAATTTTCTGGGATTTTCTTGTAGGGAAGTTCAAATGACAGAAGAACATTTGATATTTTCAGTTTTCCTGAAGATCAGAAGGACTTTCAGAATAATGCATTTTTTCCCTCAACAAAGGGCATCTGCAAAGCTTAGTCTGCTGAAAAGAATCATTCTGACAGTCTTAATGTATTCTTTTCAGGAAAGCCCTGTTCAGAGAATTCCACAGAAAGAAACATCAGGACTCCAGGACAGCACCAATCTAAATCATTACAGCTTCTTGTATACAAATGCAGGCAACGTATTTTCAATATATTCTAGATATTAGATGAAGGAGGAATAGAAGTGATAATCTTGAATATTACATATTTTTTTACTTTCTCTTGATGGACCAATGCTAAAACAAATATTTGAAAGATTTGCCAGTCTTTCAAAGAATACCTCACAGGAAAGGCACTCTCAGACTCCTGCTGGAAGATAAAAATATCTCTAAGGTAGGAAATATAAAATTGCATCATCATTATAACTGACAACAATAACCACAATAACAAAATAATTATGGTATGACATTAATATACCAAGGCACCTTTCATCCAGTACTCGGAACATTTTATAAACATTCTCTCTTGCCAAGATGATACAACTTGGAAATTAGAATACAAAGAATTTTAATGACTTGTCTCAGGTCACTGGTCAGCAGCAGTGGTAGACCAAAATGCAAATACTTTATTGTGGTCTACTGATCTAAAAAAGCAACCACATAACTTTCAATTAAAAATTTGAAGAATCCTATTTCAGAACCATTTTCAAGGAAATCTGTATTAGACCTTCCATTAAATTCTGATTTGGCCGTTTTTCTATTTCCCTTGTCCCCGCCACAGCACAGGTAAGGTGTAGGAAAATGGGAAAGTTCCTAAATGGTCTCCCTGCCTGGAACCAATCCCTCTTCTCCTCCTTCTCCCTCTTTTTATCTTCCTCTCCCTCCCCCTCCCTCTCTCACCAATCTATCTTTGTCTCTGTCTGTCTCTGTCTCTCTATCTCTATCCTTCCACCATCCAGCACATAATAAAAAGCAAAGCTTTCTCAAATACGATTTTTATCATATCGTGCTCATTGACAGGAAACAAGATGGCTCTCCATTGCCTATTATAATATTCAAAATTCTCTATCATCTACCTCATCCTTTTGTCATTCCTCAGTACACACCTGACATGAGGGTATCTCCAGTTCGCCTCATCAGTCCCCTCACATGTTGTCCATGCTGTAGTTATCTCTGCCTAGAAACCCGCCATATTTCTCCTTGCCTGGGTTTCCTAAATACATACCCAGTAATCCAGACACCAGAGTTGAAAAGAACCTTGGAGCCCAGTAGGTCCAAACCTGCATCCTTTCAACACAGCCAGCATTACAGACACCCAACTTCTCCTTTATACTTTCAGGAATGAGGAAGTCGCTGCTCTGAAAAACAGCACTCTGTTAGGCATTTTAATTGTGAGAACACTCTTGTTTGAGCTGAATTCTTGTATGGTCACTGGTCCATCCACCCAACAGGCCCATTTCTATACCCTAGATTGATCTGTAACAAATCAACTTGTTCTGTAACAGAATGGGTTTGCAATGTCTGAAAACCTCTATTATGTTTGTCCTTAATCTTCTCAGTTCCAAGCTCATGTGCTGCCACCCTTTAACTAACTATTTTCATGAGACCTGGTTTTGAGACCCTTTGCCATCCAAAAGACCCTCTAATTCAACGATGTTTAACAATTATTCATGTCATGTGCACAGAGAATGATCAAACCTGTACAGCACATTTAGAAAATGAGACAAGGGTTTTGGTCAGCACTGATGAGCTTGGAGTCTCTCGGCTCAGGCCCCTGGCCAGAGGGTTGTGGGGATGGATGGGAAGTTCTATGTTAATTTTATTGGTTACACACTCTTAAAATCTGGCCCCAAAATCGAATGCAGTCCACACAGACCATCTCACATCCAACTTATTTCATCAAACTGTCTCCCACCAACTAAAGCCAAGAGTCACTTTCTCTTCTTCCTAATTACTAAGTGTATATCTACTTGAGCTAAATCTGACATTTGATATCATGACATTTGACTCTAACTACTTAAAGATTTTCCTAAATGAGCATCTTATTTCATATGTGCCAGATTCACTTTTCCAGAATGACCACAATTTAATGAAGAGCTATATATCCTTGTCATTATCATTATGCCTACGAATACATAGTACTGATCTGGGCACACAGTAGGACCTCCCAAAAATATTTGCAAAACTTATTACGCAGCTTCTGGATAGGAAAGCCATGGCTTAGAAGCTATGCTCTGCTTCAAAAGATATAAACCTCACCTGCAGAGGAAGTTTATCGTTCTCCCTGTTTATTCAGGCAGAATCTAAATAATGACACAGATTTTCAGACTGGAAAACTTAGTAAAAATAAATGCTTCTAGACAGGCCCAGATTGGGAAGGAGGGCCATGGAATTCCTTCCCCTATCAGTAAATGACATTGTATAGTTTTATTTAAATCTATGTTTGCTTTCAGAATAGACTTTAACATTTAATAAATTTCCCACCAGAATATGGTAGGAGTGGAGAGTATTTTGATTCAAGCTTTTCTTCAAGTATGAAACTCAAGCTGTGCTAGTTAAAACTGGCTCTAGCTATAATTCAGCCACACAGTGAGGTCAAGACTCTTGGATTCCCCTAATCCTCTTCCTCCAGGGCTAATATGCTTGGGAATTCAGTGAATTTACATATTCTTCCTTGGCCACAAAGCCAAATCACAAGGTCGGAGCCAAACTCTTGTCACACTCCTCTGGGTTAAAACTGACTTATCTCTATACCACTGAGCTCAGGATTCACCTTGGTGAGAGCAAACTTTACAGTAACAATCCTGCCACAGAAGGAGGCAGGGCCTTCCTTTCCTGAACATGAGAACTTCCTCTTTTTTTCCTCCCCTCCCACCTCTCTTGGTGCAAGTCTGTGAATGTGAAACTCTGATGGATTAATGAGAAGTCGGCACTGGTCCCACTGGACTTGATCCATCTTTAAGTGAGCTATGAGAACCTGGACAGTTTACAGATCCTGGAAGAATGAAATATGAGGAGAGAAAAGGAAGTTTGACACACAGAGAGAAACTGATCTCTGGGGTTGGGAGAAACTAAGAGAAGGGAAATGTTAAGACAAAATGCATACACAAACTTAATTGGCTGATCATACACCACTGAAGAAAAAAGACTGGCTTCTCCATTAAAGTTTGAAAGTTGAGCAGTTAATATGAACTTGTAATTTCATGCAAAAAAAAAAAAATCCTGTGGCTAAGGGCAGATGAAGGACTTTAGTGCTGCCCTTGAACCTTGAATTGATCTTCCTATTTACTCTGCCTGTCCTATTTGTGCAATGCAGTTAGAATGGAGGGGAGGGTGGGCAGGATTTTCCATAGAAGGTAAATGATAAGGTAAAACATAAGGTAAAAATAGTCACGCTGCAAAATAGACCAAGTCTGCCTTTCTTACCTTTAAGAATCCCAAGCAGGAAAAAAAAAAAAAAACTGATAATTCTGGGATGACCAGGGATAAGGGTAGAGCAGGTAGAGCAGGCCTGGGGCAAATTTTTAAAGCATATCTTCAGGGGAAAATTAAATGCCAACTCTGGGTTTATTTATGAAAACAGAACTTCTATACAAATCTATTCTGTTCACTAGAAGCTAACATTATTCTAAAGTTCCAACAATTTACAAATTTGGCCAATCTATTAATTTTAATTCTATAGTAGTGCCTCTTAAAGTCTGAAGGGTGGATGGTGCAGAGACAGGAAAAAAAAATGTTTAGTTTATGTTACTATAAACAGCAAACAACTGGTAAAGAAAACCAAAATCTCCATTCTAGTCTACATTAATACCCATTTATTAAATATCAGTAAATAACCTGATTTGAAAGAAATAAAAATAAAGTCAAATTAACAGCTAATTCAGCTCAATAAATTAACATTGAGTGAACCACTGATTTCTTAAAAACATCAGAATTTACTAAATAAAGACAATAAATGGAAGATTGCCTTCTCGCAGGCAAGGAATGTGAAAAAAGTAATCAAAATTATATTACTGCTTAAATCTCCCACAGGACCATGACCAAAGGAAATGAGAATCTAAAAAGTCATAAAAACTTTATGATTCACATTCACACTACTTATGCTGTATTTCTTTCAAATTAACTGATTCTGTAATCAGTTACATCACCATCGTGAAGTGAATATGGCTCAGAAAGATAAATGGACATTGTGTGAACTGAACCAAAATTGTTCGGTGAAAGTTCTTTTGAGACAGAATGGGCAGGTAGTACAAGTGCTATAAGATAGTATTAAGAGAAATGCTTTCAATCAGGCTACCTGAGCAACCACTGTCCATACAGGGTTCTTCGAATGCATGTAATTCTCAAATGTTCTCTACTCTACCATTACTAAGATTAGCTCCATCTTCTTGTCTTTCCACAACCTATTTTTGCTGAATATTGTCTATGGACATGGTTTATAATTTTTCATTTTTTTTCTAGACTTCCTACTTCACAAGAATATCTTGGTGGTGATATCATTTTACATTTAGAAATAAACCAATCTTTTCTAAATTACTTAGCTATAAATCTGTGGAAATATCTCAGTTTGGGTAAGCACTTTATAGTTTTCTCAAGTTCCTCTACTTAAAAGAAATTACATTTTTATCTCCTCACTGACCCGTTTTAATTTTTTAAGGCATGGGAGTCATGCTGTATAAGGTTGCATTGCGCTGTCCAATGATGTTAAACAAAGTAAGGGCCAAGTGGCCTTCAGACAAAAGTATCAGACTTCACTCAAGTTTTAAAAAAAGAACCCTTTCCCACTAAAGCTATTCAGAAGGTAAGATCAATTCTGTATATCTCTGGAAGGCTTTATTTATCAAAGTACAAAAGTGAATAAGGTAAACTCCTAAATAGATGATATACACCATATTTCCTTCTCGGCAATGTTTGCATTCGATTTCCCAATAAATCCATTTTGTTAAAACACTTATTCATTTCAACTGTGGGGCCAAAAATAAAGATGTGATATATTGATTGCTCCATATTGCAATAAAAAACAGTCTTCAAACTATTTTTACATAATGATGTTTACATAGATTTGAATAAATGAATTTGAAATTTTGACCCACATAGGTAAAACAGAATAAATTAGTATCACTGGAGTCAGGTAGACCAAATTATCAAGATGTTCAGAGTGGTCAAGGAAGCAAGGATTGACTATTCTCTGAAAACAAGCATCTTGTACCGAACTTTCTAGAAGGGTGACTCCGGTTCTATTCAAAATAAAACAGAAAAATATGTTTTGAATAGCAGATGCCCTGATGTGCAGGCTTCCTCAGATCTTCAGGACATCCAAACATATATACTAAGCCTGAAAAGCTAGGGAGGGAGGTGGTCCCTCTGTGAATATGAAGAGCAGTTAGGGAACCAAAATGACTGAATAGGACTGAATATTCACAGAGGTGAAAGGCGATGGAAGAATCTAAAGCAGACTCCACCTTACAGAGAATGGAGACCAGCCCAACCTGCAGAAGACTTTACAGCAGCCCACATAATGCTTTCTCTTGTTGTTTGTGGACCTATAAAAACTATGTGTTTTGTCCTTTTGGGGTGCTTTTTGCCTCAGATTTCCTATTTGAAAAATGTCATATCTAATTCACATACACAAGACTCCTTAGTGCTTGCAGAATTCTTTAAATAAATAAAATATTAAATGCTTCCTCTAATTCTAATTTCACTGGGAGAACTGATAAGTTTTGCTGCATTTTTTTTAAAGGAAACTCCTTGAATAAATTATGATACATCCACATCATTCTATTAAATACTGCATTGCCATCCATAAGAATGAGAAAGATCTAAATGTTTTGGCTTGGAAAGATGATCATAGAATATGGACATGTGGGAAAAAAGGAAAGAGGAGGTCTGGCCACCAACATACACCCTTATCTGGGTGCCTTATCTGGTAACAGGTGTAAAACATTTAAAAGGTGATTGAATGAATGAATGAATGAATCAGTGAATGAATACTGTTTTAAATAGCTGCTTTATAAACTGAATAACTGGTCCCTGTGTGAACAATCTAAAGTTTTGGATTTGGTCAGTGGTGGAAAAAAAATAGTATTACTGCAAACTGCACTGCAAGCTTTCAAAAACAAGTTTAACCTGCTTTGCAGGTATAAGTCCATTTCTTTACAATTGGCAAAAAGATTCTTCTCCATTTTTGACTCATTCTACTAATTAAAATGACATAAGTAGAAGAGCTAGGGTTTTCCCGGCCCCTTTCCAGCCCCTCTACACTATAATTCTTGGGCAATTTTCCCATACAAACTAATTTTCAAAACTCAAGAGAAGAATTTATTCAGTCCAGCACATTCCAGAAAGAAACATGAATTTAGTCAAGCTTCTTTCTAAGGATTTAAAAGAGTCCTGGTCCCCCAGCCCAAAGGAACTCAAAAATCACAGTTTTATGTCATTTCAATTGCAAGCCCTAAAGCAATCCTGAGAAGAAAAAGAAAATAAATAACCTCTAAGCAGGTTGCTCTGAGTTGGGGTGAGGAGGGAAGCAGACAACCCATATTTCTCTTGTCATCAATCAAAACTTGCAGCATGCCTAACAAGATAAATTGTCATGAAAATAACAAAAGTGTTTCCCTTCAGTAAAGGTAGTTGGCTAAGAACAAATAAAATATTTACAGGGTCTTAAAAATGCATACTATTCCTAGTTTTGCTCTCTTAGTAGGCAACAATTTTGAGACACTTATTCTTCATTATTGGAACAATAACCACCCATCTGAACATCTAACACACAATCCTTTGCCAATATTTAGTGAATTAATTATGCCGGATCATTTTACACTAGAGTTATGCTAACATAATTGATCATTTCTTCTTTATCTCACCCTATCCTTCATTAAAATAAATAAAAATTTACTTAGAAAAACTCTTAGTTCTAATATTTACCTCTCTTCTAAGAGTTATATATTTTCTTTTAAAACAAACCCTTTCTTATACTAAACTGCAATATGCCAGAATTCATTTTAGTGCTATTTCACTTTTAGCTCTTCTGAATCCTACTCATCTTTCACAGACCAGCTTAAATTATACCTTACTCCCTAACAATACTGCCTCACTCCTAGCACTCTTTTAGAGGAATTCCGGTTTCATCGTTTTTATCTATTATTGTGGTACTTAATGACAAACTCTTTTTTCCATAACTTTAATGCTTCAAATATCCAAGGACTGTCTTTCCATTTGACTGTAGGTTCCATACTTCCTCTAAGGAGCAATCATGACATACTCTTTTCCTTTCTTTCATTATCACGTACCAGGCATTCAGCCAACACTTCTTGAATGAATGAGTGAATGAAAAAAATGAGAGATCACACACTATGCCTTTTGAAAATAAGCTTTGGAATTAACCACCCATGTGTTAAGGTGATTTTCCCACAGATGTTCCAAAGCCCCCTTAAATTATCCATCTAATTAAAAGGAGCAATGACTAGAATGTTAAAATAACGATAAACACAAAAGATTATTATATGTTGCATCTTAATACAGTACATTTTGAAATATGACAATCAAATATAATACAGTAGTACTAATGTTGTATGGTAAGCTTTCAGTTTTGTATTTTTGGAGTTCTGTAGTTGGAGATAATATAATTGAATGCAATATGTATTTACCAATGTCAAAAAACTACATATCTCCTTAAACTATCGTTAAGTCCCAAACAGGGACTTTTGGCCCAAACAGATGAGGAGCTGCTTTGATTTTCCTTGGCTCAAGTGAGGCTATGGTCTTCCAGAATTTCCCAAAGGGTGGCCATGTGATGTTTACAGGTGTGCTTCCATACTCATCTCCTCAGTCCTAGATTGGCTGCATGGGGTCTAAGTGACCAAAGCCCTGGGAACAGTTAGAGCCAATGAACCAGTCATTTCTGGCCACATGCAACCTTATCCATTTCACCCTGCATGTGTGTCTTACAAATATTTTATGTGCGCCATAATGTGGAACAGCATAAGAAGCAACTAGGGTGACTCTCCTACTTTGCCGCTGGGTTGGTAAGCACCAGTGCCTCTCTCTCTTGGAAGAAATGGTCAAAGTAATCAAAGCTTGCTGTAATATGAAACAAAAAATCCATGGACATGCTACAAGATAGAGACAGACAGAAAGATAGGAGGCTTAGAATCTGAGAATATACTGCATGACAAGTGTATTTGTTGTGGGAACAGCTGATCCCAGTGTCTCTTTTGCCATTATTTAGGAAGATATCTTTATGGGTTATTTGAGGTCAAGGAGACACAAGAGAAGGATCCAAAATCCTGGAGTCTGTGTATAAAGGATGGCCAGTAAGATACTGAAGAACAGGGATGTTTATTCTAAGTTTTAAATTATTGGTATTACTGTGATTCTAAACTCTCTCGGTATCACCAAATTTTCATGAAAATATCTATACTTATAATGCATTGTGTCTTTTTTTTTTTCTGTGAAAATCATGGAAAGAAGCTTGAGGCTCATATTTGAGTTTGTGCAGAAAGAAGAGAAAGGTTGGCTGTGTAAGGGGACAATATGAATGATTAAGTATTTTGTTGGAAAAAGAGCTAAAAACAAGAAATGGCCAGAAGATTCCTGGAAATTCAAAGATATCTTGACAGTGGGCAGGGTAAGCTATGAAATCAAGATATGAGGAAATCTTAACTAAATCTTAAGAGGCAAGTCAATAGCTTTTCTGGGAGGTACAGAGTAATAAAGATAGGATATAAATGAATGTGTATTAAGAGATATGATTGGTGATATATGGTGTTCCTACCACGCACGAGTGTGTATATCATAAAAATGAGGCTTAATTTAGCTCCAGGGAACTGTCTTTTAAATAGGCTCCCTTAGGTTCTCGAATTATAAAATTTCTAAAGTCCACATGTAACTTCGTTAGTATGTGTTTTCTATAAGGTCACCAATCACCCAGACACTGACCCTCAGAGCTCTATTAAAAAACAAAACAAAAAGCCATACTACCGAGTTCACGTGTCTACCAACATCATGATAAATACATATACACTTTGTCAAAGATGCAACATTTTCATAAAATTATTTTGTCTTAATAATGGAAACTCTAGATGGCTCTACCTTCATGCAATAGGGTAAATATATTGATTTGATCTTCTCATGTAACTATGAAATTACTATTAGTGACCTGTATATTCTGACTTGTATTTCCAATCATTAGAGCTATATCTGGCACTGAATTATTCACATTTTCTCAACATAAACCATTGTGTTCAATGGGTGGCATGTGGCAGACAACCAGGCATGGACAGGGCCACAGTTTCCTGTCTAATCCATGATCCCAAGCTATGCCCATCACATAACTGAAGACTGCTGTGTTCTTAATCTTCTTGAAAGGGTGGGGTTGTTTACAAAGACACTCAATTCATCAATTTGTTCATTCTGATTTTAGTAGAGGGTGGGCTTTTTCTTCTGGGGTTTAAAACTGAGGTAAACCCCAATTAAAGTGTTTTCTAAAACCAAATTATAGTGTTTGTAACAGTAAAATATTTTTTAGTACCTGTATTTTTAGAATTCTCAAAAAAAAAAAAGATCTTTTACTAAATAAGTCTATTGTCTGATAGTGCTAAACTCAGCCACAAATGATGGTGCCAAAAGATAGTAGTGAAGTGGTTAAAAGCTCTACTTCTGTCCTTAATTATGTTTAAAATGAATTTTAGCATGCAGAGTTACTGTGTTCACAGAGCTATGGAATAATCCATGGGTCTAAGAACCTCTAATTCCTAATTGACATCGTAGCTTATAATTGTATTTTCATAGTAGTTAGTAAAAAACATTCAGCTTGCTTTTTTTAAAGACCCAAAATATGAATTTATGATTAAAGAAATCAACTGAGATCTATTTGGAACATCTTTTTATCTTCCTAAAAAAATCACTCATCTTCACATTTGGAAAACACAGTGATGCTTTTCATAGCATAGGCACACTTGAAAACTTTTCTATAGGAAAGAAATCCATGTCTTTGCAGTAACATCTTCCTTCTTAGATAAATATGTTACAGATATATCACTGAATATACTAGATTCCACAGCTTTTCAGTTTAAAGAAAAGTGTCTCATATACCCTATATTGTACTAAATCTGAAACTAGCATGCAGACAAATGGAAGCCATCTTGAAAAATAAAAGAAATAAATTACTCGTGTAGGAAAAAGGAAACTACACCGAAAACAATAGCTATAGGCAGAAAAAAAAAATGACATATAGTAGCTCATTAAACATTCAAAAGGTATTGAAAATGGCAAATTTAATTTGCCCACCTTCACCAAATATGCTGAAGGACCTTTGACAAATTCGACATACAAATTATGTTTTATGAAATTTAAAAACTCACATATTCTATCATCTTTGGTCACAGCTTTTTAACAAATTGAAGGGCTAAATGCAATTCATTTACTAAAAACTTATCTAAACGGGGATTAAAGGAAATATAGATAACTAGGGAAAATAACTACTGGTTAATATGGCATCAAATGCTCAAAGTGGATTTCTGAGTTACCAGCGTGCTCAAAGATAGTGAAGTATATACATCTTTATATTTACCTTACCACATTCCCAAACGGTTTGAGTCAGCTAAACTACTCTATGACCATCATAAAGCATATATATTAAGAAATATCAAAAACTTTAAACGTTCAGTTCCAGCCCTTTGTTTCCTGGAAGATATTGCTATTCCTTGTCAAAAGAAAACTCAGACCTGGAGCATTTAGGAAACTTGTACTCCTGTAGGCACTGCCCTCTTCCCCCTCCCCGCCCCTCAGCCCTCACCACCCAGTCAGCTCTTATGCCATCACCCATTCATAGTTCACTCTCATTCATAATGGCCACAGGATGAAGAAAAGGTTACAGCACCAGAATACAAAAGCTCAGTTATCATTCAACACATATAGGAGCTATCGTGTCTAAGGCATCCAGAGAGAATAAGGAAGCAAAAATTACCTATATCCTTAGGAAGTACGACTGGGAAAATTTTTTAAATGGGATAACACCGACAGAGAAATATATAAGAATCACTGATGGAGTGCAAATGGAATAAGTAAGAGCGCTCAGGAAATGCATAATAAAGCAGTGGCCAGGAACAGGTGCTTCTGACAGAGCAAGGACTCCCTGACCAAGGGGGGGGGGGTTTGTTGATAAGGCAAGGAAGATCACTCGACAGGGTGAAGAAAAACTTCTTCAGGGGTAGAACTGGAAAAAAGTGAATTTTCTGGGGTACATTCTAAATAGCTTATGTGACCAGGACACTGCTGCATTTCTTCAAAGCTTCACGGGCAGCTCCTAAGCTGACCTTCAGCAACACAAACATTGTAATCATCGCAGAATGTCAGTCCCAGATTACTTAGAATCAAATTCTCACCCCTTACCCCAGCCTACAGGGCCCTTGAGACCAGGCCTGCACCTGCCTCCACTCCCCAGCCCTGCCCTTATCCCAATCCCTGGCAGTCATGCTGCCCGTCTTGGGTTCCTCACACCCAACTCCTTCTTGTCTTGAGGTCTTTGCCTGTTCCCCGACCTCGAATGCCCTTCCCGGTGATCTTCACAGGCCAGTCTTCTCCTTGTAATTCGGACCACAGTTTACATCTCAGACCTTTTCAGAGACACCTCACCTGGCCTCCTATCATATCAGCAACATCCACTCTGGAGTCTTCGCATTGCTCTACTTTAATTCTCTGCAGAGCCAACTCTGGTACTTCTCTTAAGAGGTTTTATATTTTTCTACTGAAATTAGTACTGTTTATCTTCACTAAGTCACAGATTTTGTATTTACAAACTTGCCTAACTGGCTAAAATTTATGTGTAACCCCCCAAACCAATACTCTCAGCGCTTCCACGTTCATTCGTGGACAAGTGCAGAGCAGTGAAAATTCTGAGTGGCCCAAACACGTTCCCAGCTGAGGTCCAACAAGGCGATGCTTTACATTCTTGTTTCAGCTCATACTGTCAAAAGTGTTCTTCCTGCAGTCTATCTAGTGCCTACTTTCATGCACTTTGTCAGTAATTTTGCTGTTTAGAATGCCCCCCAAGAGTAGTGCTAAAGGGCTATTTAGTGCTCCTAAGCACAAGTCTGTGATGTGTCTTACACAGAAAGTACATGCGTTAGATAAGCTTTTTTCAGGCATGAGTTATAGTGATGTTAGTTACGAGCTCCATGTAAATGAATCAACAATATATACTAAATAAAGTGTCCTTAAATAAACCAACCAAAAAAAAAAAAAAGCACACATAAAACAAGGTTATTTGTTGTTCAGTTGATGAAAATGTGACCACAGGCTCACAGGAACCTATTTCTTTATTTCCCCAAGAAGCAATGGTTCTGTATTTGAAAATTCAGTGTTCGCAGTGACTTTATAGAGCAAAATTACCTCGAATAATAAGAATTGAATGATTTATTTTTAATAATGTATCACATGTATTTTTTGAGTTCTCCAAAGAAAGACATGTTGCTGAATTAGCCTATTTTGCTCCTGCTAAACTAGACAATAGCTGGTGGCAACAAAAGTAGCAGAAAAATAGTTGAAAGCCCTACTTTTGTCCTTAATTAGGTTTCAAATAAATTTCTGCACACAGATAAAGTGGGTTTGCACAGTTATGACATAATTTATTTTCCCCCACGATCAGGGGCCATGTCTGTCCTTGTTCAGAGCTGGATCACCATGCCTAGAACAAAGAGGGCTCTCATTAAAAATCTAATGAATGAATGAAATTCTCACTTCAAGCCAAACAAAGTTCTATTTCTTATACTTATTTCCCTTGCAAAAACATATAGCAAGTCTGAGGCACTAAATTCTTGCCCCCACTTAACTTGGATGGGATAAAAAAAAAAAATTGAACCAATTATGTCATACTGAAAAGATCAAGAACTTCAACAAAAGTGACTTAGGGGTGAAATTCTAACTCTAAATTGCTACCTGTGTGAGCTCAGAGAGTTTATTTTACCTCTCGGAGGCTCATTTTTTTCTTACATACAGTTATGCATTGTTTAACAGCTGGGATACATTCTGAGAAAAGTGTCATTAGGCTATTTGTCACGTGAACATCACAGAGTGCACTTACACAAAACCTAGAGGGTACAGCCAACTACATAGCCAGGCTGTACGGTATAGCTTTATCACTCTTAAGTTACAAACTGAATAGTGTAAGAAATTGTAAGAAATTGTAACACTATAGTAAGTATTTGTGTATCTAAACAGAAAAGGTATAGTAAAAGTACAGTATAAATGATAAAAAAAAAAAATGGTGCACCTATACAGCGGGCACTTACTATGAATGGAGCTTGCAGGACTGGAAGTTGCTCAGGGTGAGTCAGTGAGTGAGTGGTGAGTGAATGTGAGGGCCTAGGATAGCACTGCAGACTTTATAAATGCTGTCCCACAAGCCCTCCCCCTGCTTCCTCCCAACAGGGTTAGAAATAGAACATTGAAGCTGTCTGTGCTGCTCCACAAACAGAGATGTGGGATGGACCAATTTAAAATATCAAGAAGAAACTGGCTGGGTAAGGTGTAGATCACCACAACAGTGACTGTTAGGAGGGAGTGAAAGTTGGCCTGAGTATCAGTAGGAATAAATTAAGATAGATTAAGGAACATAGGGGACTGTTGGAGCAATGTGGTTTTGGCTATGTAGGTTGGAGTAGTGGTCAGACTAAGGAACTTAGTGGTGTTCATAAAAAAGAGGGTGTTTACATGGAGAGGGTGTAGAACTGAAGACTCAATATTCTGACTTAGGAAATTTGTTTTGGTTCCATCGACTCTATCTGGCACAAGGGACTCTCTCTCTGGCATTGAATTGATGGCAGAGATAAAGCTTATCCATGCTTTACATCATTTTAAGTACAGGACAGCCTGGCCCCACACTACCACAGAAAGAAAGCTTTTACTACAGTGGCACATAATACTCGTTAAGGTAGCTTCTGTGGACCTGTGCCCTTGTACAGGTTCTTAGGTCCTCAACAAAGAATTTATAACAATGTTCTCTGAAGACCATCAAGCTAGATCTGGAAGAGCTGTAGCACCCTCTGAATATGCAGTGCTGGGGAAACAGGCTCCTCTGTGCTGAAACAGGTCAGTGGCTGATTGAGATGTAATCTGTGCATTCAAAATGGAAGCACACTATATGAGAAGGAGTCTATTGCCAAGCCCTATAGATATTGCTCCCATCAGAGAAAAGAATTCCTCCTGAACCACATATTCTTCCATTTCTTACAGGAAATTCAGTTCTATTCTAATCTTATGGGACCGCCATCATTTACTACATCTGTTGTTGACCAAAATGTTGTTATTCAGTATATGGCTGTAAAATAGGGATAATACTACCTCCGGCAAATGATTGGGACAGACAATTGTGATAACATATATACAATTTCTAGTATATTGCCTCACCCATAACAGATATTGAATAAATACAATTCCTTCAAGTTTAATGGAATCATGAGTCACTCAGGGTAGCATGGACAGTGTGAAAGAAATAAAGTCCTCTTTGATGTGGCAGAAAGAGGAGAAGTTTGGGCAGCCTCTGGCAGGCAGGCCAATTTTTATTCTCACAGCTTTACCTTCAAAAGAGATGCCTGATCTCAGGAGTTGGTAGCTACCCTTAGGAGTTAAACCCATATTTGTCTGCTTCTGTGGCATCTCAAGAGCCACTTTATTAGCAAACGATATCGCCTGCTGAATGTGGCCCAGTATAACAAGCTCACACTCCATATGTTCCACTACGTGAGCAATGTCCAAACCTATCCTATCAGAAACACTTTATTCCAGATATCCGCTACATGAATGGCAATTCCAGTATAGAAAGGAATCCTCCATTTATCCACATGATAAAAATGCTGTTAAAATTTTAACATGTTGGATTCTGATTCTATGCATGAAGTATTACATACAATAAGAAAAAATTTTTTTAAAGAAGTTGCAGAAGTTACACCCATTTAAACCTACCTTCCGTCTTACCCAAGGAACTAGAAAAAATGGTGTAAATCCACAGCCTACTTTTAAAAACAAAATTGCATTTCTTTTATTGTTGTAAAACACACATAACATAAAATTTGCCATTTTAGTCACCTTTAAGTGCCCACTATTTTTTAAGCAATCACTGACAGGGGCTGTATAAGGCATGCATGCACGACATTTGGCCTTCAGAATATTATGAGGTTGGAAATAGCACTCTTAAGCCTAGATTTACGATCCCTAACCCCCTTCCCACCATTTTCCACTGAATGTGTCACTTAAGAAATAGACATTCTCCTGAAACTTAGTCTGTAGTTCTCATTCTTGAGACTTAAGTCACTTTCTGAATTAAGGGAGCTAACAGTAAAAAGAACTTTTTTTTTAAATACCTCTGTCAAATCAAAAACCAACTATTAATACATTTTTGGGTGAATCTCTGTTTTACATGACCCACCCAAATTTCATAGTTGGCATGGTTGAAAGGACTTCTTTAAGTTCTCTGCGCCTATTTCTTTTTCTATAAAAAAGTTGGATAATGCCTGAGACCCATTTAAAGTTTCACACATTATATCACAGGAACTACTCAATACCATACTATCTACCCACAGAGTAAAATGTCACTTCATGAGTAAAAACCAAAAACTTATATACTTGTAGTATCATACATTCCCAAACAAAGCATACCAAGCAGTATGTAACGGTCACTGAGATTGTTGCAAGAAAAACAAACACCACTTCCACGACCTCACACAACCTCATTTTATAAACATTATAAAAACTCCTCTACACTAAGCTGTTTAAAGAAGCCAGACAGGCTGATAAAACTTCCTTTATCATTTCGTTTAGTTTTTTGAAAAACAAAGATAATTTTGCTGAACTTTTTGGCAGGTTAATGTAGGAAAGCTGAGCAATGAGCCTCCCTTGATTTGATGAATGAAGTGAGCCATGGCTTTGGGTCTCTTGCATAGGATTTTTGATGTGAGAATAATTTGACCATGGATCTGATGAGCTGCACACACATATTCCTCTAAATCCCTCTCTTTACATGTTGCCCATCACTTGATTCACCTGGTCTTTAAAGGTAAGTATCATGTTCAATTATCTGGTGTTTGCTAGCATATTTGTCTGCTTCTGTGGCACTTCAAGAGCCACTTTATTAGCAAACAATGTCACCCACTGAATGTGGCCCAGTATTACAAGCTCACACTCCGTACGTTCCACTATGTGAGAGATGTCCAAACACATTCTGTCAGAAACACTTTATTCCAGATATCCACTACACAGATGGCAATTCCAGTATAGAAAGGAATCCTCCACTCATCCTCATGATAAAAACACTTAAAATTTTAACGTATTGGATTCTAATTCTATCCATGAAGTATTAAATACAATTTTAAAAAGAGAAAGAAGGAAGAGAAGAAGGGAAGAGAGGAAGAAAGAAAATAAGAAAAACAGACAATAAGATGGTAGATTTAAATGCAATTATGCAGATAATTGCATTAAATGCAAATGATTTAAACATTCCAATTAAAAGGGTGTCTAAGGAAAACCTACAAGTAATATCATATTTAATTGTAAAAGACTTAATGCTTTCTTCTGAATTCGTCTATTTATATTAATAATTTGTTCCTCAAAAGGGTTCATAAGAAAGTGAGG
The DNA here is from genome assembly GCF_014176215.1 of Rousettus aegyptiacus. Classification (NCBI taxonomy): domain Eukaryota; kingdom Metazoa; phylum Chordata; class Mammalia; order Chiroptera; family Pteropodidae; genus Rousettus; species Rousettus aegyptiacus. The sequence goes on from NW_023416284.1 coordinate 68,521,889, forward strand.
TGACAAGCCACGAACGGGAAAAGGATATCTTTAAACCACACAAACACTAGTACCGAGAATATATAAAGAGTTCCTACAAAGAAAAACTACAGGCTAATAGAAAAAGTGACAAAAGATACAAATATGTGTTTTACAGAGGAGAAATACAAATAGCCAATAATATTTGTAAAGATGTACAATCTCACTAATCATCCAAGAATACAAATTAAAACCATGAGAAACTATGCTCGTCATAATATCAAAGGTAAGTTAGCATGGATGTTAAATAATAGGAATATTTATTCACTACTCATGAATATCGGGTACTTCTTAGAAAAGCAGTCGGCATTATCTAATAAAGTTGAATCTATGCATTTCCTGTAACCCTGCCATTCCACTTGGAAACATACCCCAGAGAAACACATTCTGTGTACCAGGACATGTTCAAAAATGTCCACGGCAGTATTACTTGCAATGACCAAAACTGCAAACACCACGTCTTAGTTTAGCTTCCTTCAGAAGCAGACTCTGAGGTAAGGACTAAGGTCATTTAGAAGGAAAAACAAAGAGGAAAATTGGTACAGGCGTGAGAAGTAGTGTATGGGAGAAAAAGCAACCAACAGGGGGTAAATTACTAAACCAGTCACTCAGTGAGTGACTGGAGTGTCATTTCACAGGGAAGCTATGAGAACTGGAATGATATGAGGGAGCTAAGGTTTATTCAGACTCCCAACTCTCAAGAGTCATTGATTGAGAGGTGTTCCCATGAGTACGTCTACCCTACTGCACTGAACGCTGGCCACACGGCTTTCTTCAGGGAGTAGAGGAAGAGTTCTCAGGCACAGATGCAGATAACAGCGTCTGGAAGCTGGTGAAGGCACCAAGAAAGACCCAAGGGTAGTGGGTGTGGCCTGACAGAATCTGCTCCACAACTAAAACCCAAATGTCTGATGACAGGCAATGGATAAATTATAGAACATTCATACAAAATAATACTCCATGGTAGTGGAAATAAATGTACTAGAGACACGCATATCACAAAACATGATAGTTGAAAAAAAGCAATTACAATAGAAAAACAGAGTACGATTCCATTTATTTGAGGATCTAAAACATACCAAATAAAGCTATTATTTAGAGACACATATAGGAGGTGAAACTATAAAGGAATACAAGAAAATGATAAATGTATTTTAAATACATTATTTAAAATACATTGAAATTTAATGTTTATTTATAATTTAAACTGAAAAGGGAAAACTACATCTGGGGCACACGTGAATAGGTATGACTTGCCAACGAAACAAGACTTGTAAAAGTTCACCTGAGCTAGATGGTGGACACACGGGTATAGTAGTTTACTATTCTTTATTACAGAAATATGTGTATACTTTTCACATATAAAATATTTCAATAAAGTAAAAGACTGAAATGAAAGATATTAAAATGTTCACATAACTATCTCTGAGTGGAAGAATAATTGATTTTTTCCTTTTATATTTTCTATAATAAGTATACATTCCTTTCATATTAATAAAACACTGTGAAGTCAGTCATGTTCCCATAAGCCCGCTGATCTCCCAATCCTAGTTCTACCATGATACATACATAGCCAATGCAGAAAAGGAAAGAAATCAGTTATTTGATTCCCTCTTGTAGTTATTAATTTATACGGAGATTCCTGTATAAAAATGCAACAAATTTACATTTGCCCACAGGCACCGAAACCAAAAAAAGAAAAAAATGAAAAAAGTAGGCCAATTCTAAAAGAAATCATCTGGTGGGCAATAAAAACTTGATAAAAATTGAAGTGAAGAGAGAATTAGAACACTACAGTTTTTAAATCCTATTGTAACAAATTTCATGATTGTTTCTCTTTTCTCATGAAGGGATTTTGAGTTGGATTAGGTTTATATCAAACATTGGTCAAAACTACTGAAGTATTTAAAATATATTAGGAGACTCTATTTATAATCATTATAAAAATTTTTATTTTGAAAGACAAAACTAAAAAGGAGGATAAAACTGCATAATCTCCATAACTTCTGAAAATGGAAAGATCGAAGCTCTAAGATGCTTGAAATAATCAAACTGGGTATTCACCAAATGCCTTGTATATTTTGTCAAAACATCAAAACTGAAATCACTGCTGCTGATCTCAGAAGTTACATCTATCACACAATACCAGTTCCACTATTTGAATGCAAATTTATAATCAATATCAACCATCCTATCAACGCTAACACAGAATAAATGCTTTCAAGTACTGCAAAAACTGACTACTATATTCTCCACTAAGATCGAGTGAATTTGTGATACCCTAAAATGTATTTGTTCATTCGATTAGCGGAATTATGTTTTGATGATGCTCTAGTTAGTATGTCTTCCTTTAGGACGCCAAAATCATTAAGGTTTATGTATTCATAATCTGAGAGGCCTAAGTGAATAGGCTTGAGGGCCCCAGGAGCACTTAAAAGCTAGATGGGAAGAAAAGTGCCTGCTCAAATAGCTTTTGCTGAGCAACGGACCGTGAATCTCCTTTGTGAGCTCAGATAAGCTTGGACAGAAGGGGGCTCCCATTACTCCTGCAAACCCAAACTCACTATCAGCCTCTGCGAGTTTTCAGCCTTGACCTCTGACAGCCCATTCCATTTACCCTTTTTTGTTAGTGTGACTGTGTATAATAAAGATTGTGCAGGAATGCCCCCTGCCCTACAATGCTGATCTTAATCCAAAGCTCTCTTTTCAAAAAAATATTTTTTTTAATTTTTTAATTACAGTTGACATACAATCCTACATTAGTTTAAGGTGTACGACATAGTGATTAAACATTTATATAACTTACAAAGTGATCACCCCAATAGTCTATTACCCAAGTGACAAGCTTGGGGCAGGACGGGCTTTGCACCAAAGAATACCTGGAGAGAAGATGGGAAAAGGGAAGAAGCCCTCAAATCCTGAGGCATGACGGTGTGTACTTGGTAACCACATATCGTTTACAAAAAAGCAGCATCCTCATAATGCTAAGAATCCGAACTCAGAAAAATCCTGAAACCCACAAAGGCTGAAAGATGAAAAACTGGAGTCAATCACAAAAATAACCTATGTATTTTTTCTAAGCATTTTACTAAAACTCTGGTCCATGTATTGCTTTCTAGTTAATAAAAGAAGAAAGGAAAAATATTTTCTGATTTTCCAATATAAAAAGCCAACTTCAAAGGAGCTTTATAACTACCAGAAGGTAGTACTGTCACCCAGGCAATTTCAAAAGGCCTTTCTAACCACTCTCAGATACCTAATCTGTTATCTGGCCACTATACGAAAACATCTTTAAAGAGTCCACAAACAATCATTATCTTTAAACAGCATCCTTAAAAATCTTGAAACATCCCTGAATAACACGGATTTGGTTTTCATTTTTATCTCCCTTCGACTCTCTTTCAGAACTCTTTCTCAATCTAATTAAAATTTTTTAAAAAATCTTTAAACCAAAAGCTAACAACAGAACAGGCGTTATAACAGATTCTGAAAAAAAAAAAAAAAAAAAAATCACCTTGCAAAAATGGGTTTGAAGTAAAATCTATCTTTGAATTTAGAGAAAAGGCAAAGAAACAGTAAAAGGATATAAACTTAAACGAGGAAAAATCTTTACATAATCATTTACTTTTCCATTTTAATTAAACTTGAATTCCAAGTGATACTGAGTTTATTAACAAGATAAAAGTCACTACTGAGCAGATTCCTTAAGAATTTTATGGTTTGTCAATATCAAATGGTAAAGCGTAATCTAAGAATTCAGTGAGTCAATAAAATAAAAGGCAATCACAATACACCCACACACCCACACAGTCACCTGAGAATTCCTTTGCAGACTAAAGGGGAGTCTCAAGTTACTTTCAGCATCACCAATTAAAACAAAAGCTTCAGCACTGAATATTCCATTTGCTCCTTGATCTACCTCACTCCCCCCCCCACCCTGACCACCGCAGCCCCACTCCCCACGCCCCGCCCCCACAACTGACAGACGACAGCTGCCCTATACACAGTATGTAAGTTGAGAGATGAAATTAGCATTTCATGGCTGAAGTCACAGATCATATAAATACTGATCCATATCAGATAATCAAAATAAATTTTGAATCACCAAAATTTACTATTTATTAGTACCCCCAATAAACTCTAATTACTACATGCTATTTTATAAGGCAGCCTTCACTTTTGGGCTAAGACCTTTAATGAACAACAATGTAAGGATTCCAGACTTCCAAAGTCCTGAAACAAATTTTAACCTATTTTAGGTTAAGTGTAAATGAGTATGTGGATGAGTGAGTGTATGTGTGACATATGTAGATAAGCAAGAAAAAAAAAAAGAAGAAGAAGAAAAAGAAAAGGTTGAAGAGATATGGAGGAAGAAGCATGGTATTTGAAAGGAAATTCCTCCAAATTCGACATGAGAAATTTGGAGAGTCAGGAGACAGTCCTACCTAGCATGAAGTATCACTTGATTAAGAATGTGTCTGAAAACACTTATCTCGAAATTCCGCATATTTGTGAACATAATATAACTTTGAAATGGCAGAAATTGAATGATCTGAGAATTACAACCCAATCTTCAGCATTGCAAAGCTGGGTCATGTTTTGCTTTTTCCAGCAATCTATTATTTTAATTCAATATTTACAAGAAAGGGAAGCAAAACGAGTAGGATAACTCAAAATTCTGACACGAGGAAGAATTTCTGTCAAACAGGAAAAGAGCCTTGCATGGCTCTTTCTCCTCTGAAATTACATTGATACTGACCTCTTCTCTTCTATAGAGGAACTTGACCTCTGCAGGCCAGAATTTCATTCACTGAATATGTGAATAATTCCCACTGTGTGAGTGTTAATGCAAATCTGGCAACTGCTCCAACCATTTACACTAACACCCTCTTTTACACAACTGCTTTACTCGTGCTAAAATCTCAGCTGTCATGTCTACATTTTTTTCTGAGATAATAATCCCTCTAGTTGAGTCACCAAAGGGCCATGGCAGAACAACCAAATGCAGAGGGCACTGAGAGTTGAATAAGTCCATTGTCTGTTTTGGAACAAGAGGGCTGTATTCACGATGAAACCAGAGTACAAACTAGATTAGAACAAAGACTTGAAATTCAGAAAGCAGTCAAAAGTAGTTAAAAACCCACCCAAATTTTTCAAACTACAATTTCTATGCTTGGCATCATTTTATATGTTTCCATTACTAAATTAAAAATGTGGAGATAATATAAATTTATGAGGGCAGCTCTTTGATATAAGAATGTTTGTTTTTGCAATTTCTCCTGAACATTTAAAATGTCTTTTGGGGAAGTAGACTATCTTTCATATTGTAAAAACCTCCAAAGCAAATTGGAGATCAGTCCATTTATTAAGCACTCGATTTTACACCTCGACCAAAACTATAAATCATAGTAAAAAATAATATTATTTTACACTTATCTCTCTCTGTATAGTTTACTAAGCACTTTCACATATTCACATATACTACCTTACTTAATTCTTATAACAACCCTAAAAGGTGGGTATGATTGGCCTATAATATAGATGAGAACAGTCGGTCTCAGTGTAGAAGGTATTTGTCATATTTTCTGGCTGTTTAGCACCTTTTAAACGCCCTTCACGTGGGTAATTTTCAGCTTGAGTCCCACTTTGCAAGTACAGAACTCAGTTCTCCAACCTCCTTTGCCATTTCAGTGACTTCGAGACGACCAATTAGATTCAGTCTTGCAAAATTGTGATCCACATGTGAGCAACCTGAGAAAGGATGCTACTACATACTGGTATGGATTTGATTTGTCAGGATGGAAACAGAGGTGGTCCAGTTTAGGGGCCAACCGAGTTGCAAGGCTGAGTTTCCAAAGCAGAGTAGCAACACTACTGGCAGCAGATGCAATAAAAAAAGATTTCCTGGCAGCAGTGCAAACCATGGCATCCAGTGCTCCATGGGGCAGCACAGGTGGTAGTAGTTTCCTCTTTAGGCCAGCACACTGTTCCTAAAAACTTAACTATGTGTCTACTTCTTTGGCCCTCTCAAGGAGGCCTCCCTCTTATGAACTTCCTGATATCCTTTTAATAAGTTTCATTTCTGTTTGGATCCATTTGTTGCTTGCAATTAGGGACCCTGACTCATTTAGTGCGGCTGTCACATCACATTCATTCTTTGGGGAAAGCTTTCGCTGGGGAAGCAACTTTTAGGCTGAGTCCTAAAGGATGTATAAGATTCAACCGAGCAAAACTCTGGGGGAAGGGAAATGGCTTTCTAGGTAGAGTCCAGCAGAGCAAAGGAACCGTGGTAAAAAAAAAAAAAAAAAAGACCAACAAGCATAGGCCATGCTTCACCCCTGGCCCTGCATATTAGGAAAAATTTCTTTATTAAGCCAAAATAAAAGTATACATAAGCAACACACATTCAAAGTTTTACACTGAGAAGTTTCAGAGTAATTAAAACCCCAGCTATAGGATAGGCTTCCAAATACATAAAGACAGTGATCCTCTTTGCCACATAACTTTTCTTTTTTATGATGAAATCGTTCCAGGTTCTTTAACTGGCCAGGTAACAACCCAGACATAATAATCTAGTGGTGAACAAACTGGATTTGAATGAGGAAACTTGGATTTGAGCCCTGATGATAGACTTATTAGAGCCATGATCTTAGAGATATCACTTATATTACCTAGGATGGTTGTCCAAATCCATAAAACACAAAAGAATCTGCTGTGAACCATATCTAATAGGATTATTTTTTAGGTTCAAATGACCCTGGGGATGCAGGGAACTCTAAATAACACAAGGTGTTATTAGTAGGGAGTAATGGTGATAGTAATAACAATAGTTATTACTGTAACAGTATGGTCTCCTGAAGGATAGGTAGGAATGGCAACATGCTGCAGTTGTCAACATCCCTAACATGTCCAGAATCAAATATAGTATTTTAAAATTTTTTCACAGAAAAAAAAAAATGTAATTCTGTGACATGACAGGTGCCAACTGAACTTAGAGTGATAATCATTTCACAATTTGTACATTTATCAAATCATTATGTTGTACACCTTAAACTTAGACAATGTTACATGCCGATTATATCTCAATAAAACTAGAAAAAAAGCTCAGCAATGGTTTATCTTTTAGCATGATGTTCGATCCTTTTCCGGGCATTCTCAATAAATAGTAGTTTTCAACGGAAAACCATTAACAGAGTAACATTGCAAATAAATAGCCTTATAATAATACTAGTTTGGTTTATTAAAAGTTTTCTTCAGACACCGTGCTAAGTGCTAATAAAAATAAAAAAAAATAAATGTTTTACCAATGCAAAGCACTTTGTGATTTATCTTTCTAATTCTAAACTATTTCAGGTTAGGTGACATGAATTTTTTGGCCCCCATGGTTTTGACCTCAAATGGACTCACAATCTAGAAGACAAAAATAAATATACTACAACATAATACATTATTATAAAAGGTAAACCATCATTTTCAAGATAAAACTTGTCTTTGTCATCACTATATCACTAGAATCCACTGCCAGTGTCTGAAACACAATAGGTAAGAAATTAATTTTTGATGGCTGCTAGAATGCATGGCATATAAAAGCACAGAGAATATAAAAAGAAATTTTTATTATAAAATTAAAATATAAATGCATATAATAAAATAAATATTTTATTATAAATATTTAAAATAATAATAGTGATAGGTAACATTTATGAGTGCACTTACATGGTCTTAGACACTATGCTTAATGCTTTATACAGATCACCTCAGGTAGTAACTGATCATCCCTCCAATTGGAATTTTAAGAATAACTTGATAAACTACAAAGTGAATTCTTAGGAGTCAATCTAGTTTGGCCATCTGTGCAACCAAATACATGATAACCAGGTGTGAAACGTCTCATTTAATCTTGAGTATATTTCACCACAGAACAATATCGAGATGGTGGATTTAAAATAGTATTAAATAAAATTACTACCTTGTCTTGACTAATTGAGCTAGCCATAATGTAACATCCAAAAGCCACTCTGAGACCAGAGTTGAGAAGCAAGATTCAGGGATTTGCCTAAGCCATTCATTCTTACTACATATTCATTCTTACATCACATTCCACAAAAAAATAACTCCACAGCCCATCTCAGAAGGACATTCCATCATGTATCAACTTTCCCAGTGAGACTGAGAGGAAAGCAATTTTGAACCCAAAGAGGTGGGCATGACTTTCCAGAAAGCAAAACCGTCTATAAGTTAAGAGTGAGTGTTGAGCCAACACTTGAAAGTAGAAGAGAATATTAAGAAATGAGAGTAATGCTAAGACTTACTGTCAGAAAGAGAACCAGTTCCAAGAACTGTTTAATCCATTAGAACTGATACCCAACTATTCAACTACATTCAGAACTTAATGTGATCATGCCCTGATCTTCCTTTACATTTTAATTAAGGTTAGTTGAGCATGTAAATGAGTTTTGAGCATAATATCCTAGGGCAAATAAGACTGGAAAGAATGGGAACAGGACCATCAGAACAGGAGATGTGGAGAAAGGCAACCCTTGGGGACTTTTTTTGATCCTCAAGGTGAAAGCACCACAAGGGTGACTAAGGTTAGTAGCATTAAGAAGTCATCTGGAAGCACTTTACATTTAGATTCTTCCTTGGAAGTGTGCCCATCCATGAGGAATGCAAGGAAATGCGGCAAGTGTGAGCAGACCTTTAACATAAAGTGTTCTTTCTCAATTCTAATCTGCAGTCCTCCTCTTTCTGCATTCTGGCGTCACGCCTTTAAAAAATTTTTTTTAAATGTAGTGATACAGTCTTGACTCATACTTGTTATCTAGGATAGCCTTATAATTTGCCTAATTTGCATACAGCTTGTCAGGCACCACTTTTCAATCTTTTAATTCGTTTTCTTCACTGTTTACTCTGCTCTTCACTCTTCTTGTATATTGTATTTATATGAATATATGTCTGTATAAAACCATTACATGTATATTCATGCAACCTAAAATGGAATCTTATTCTAGTGGCTTTAAGTTAGGTAAACCCAATATTAAGTACGAGATCTGCAGGCTTCTGAATTGAAATACTTTACTACTTCGATGTCTAAATTTCCACAATTACGATTGTTTTCGAACTTTAAATATCCTTAATTTTCCAGGTTTTTCCCCCCAAGTTATTATGCCTAACATCACTGTAATTGTAAGTTTTACAAAAGATCCATCTGAAAGTCACAGACTCCCATATCTGCAAATCACCATCAGCCATAGGCCATTTATTTCTAAGAAAAACATCAGTTAATATTTGTTTTATTCATCAGTGCAGGTGGCAGAACTAAGATATGATACTCAGAACCCAAACTCTGCAATGTGCAGAAAAACGATTTTATATCCATACAATTGCTTCCTGCCAGTGGACTGCAGGAGTACAGCTTTGAGAATTTCAATGACTGATTTACCCAGGGAAAGAAAGCTTATTCTTAGTAAGTAGGGAGAGAGGAGGAGGCCGCAAAATATTGATTTAATTTATTTTACTGGCTGTGAATCTGCAGGTTTTTTTACTGCAGTTTGATTAATTAGATTAGCAAATTTAGTAAGCTGTTTATTCAGTTGGGTGAATCAATGTTTCCCTGAATTTAGTTTAGCTTTATTTTATGCTTTCAAATCTATCCAGTAGGTAAGATGTTGAAAGCCAAAGGCCTTTTTATCCCACAGCTCTTTCAAATATCTTTTCACATGTTAATTTGATCTTTTTGTGATTGGAGGCAAATGTATTTCACAGTCCCTCTCCCCTTCCATCCCCCCAACTTCAACACATGGATACACATATAGATGACAGAAAATTATAGATAACAGAAAGCTGACAACGCTGATACATTTCTATTTTTCATGCTTCTCAATTTTAGCATTTCTGCTTTCCTGCTGACCTTAGTTTTAAATTTCATTTCTGCTCAATATTAAAATCTAAAAGGAAATAAGGAACTTTCTCAATTAATGATAGCATACTTTAAGATTAATAGAAAAGATCAGAGCAAATTGCTTTATATTTAAAAATAGTTGCTATATTTCTCAAATTTTGGCTAGTTTTTCTTCATTCTTTTAATGACCTGTCTTCTTAGGAAGTTCCTTTCATCTGACTTGCTACATAAAATCATTCCTGATTCATTTGTTACTGAGCTTTAAGGGAGTACAGCTGTTCAAACAAAGTACTTGCCTATGAAAGCCTGGGAAAATTGGGAAAGATAATCAAATTAAAATTCCAGCTATACATTCTTGTAACAGAGTGCAGACAATTTTGATATTTTATGTTTAAAATGTTTTAAAATAAAAAGGGCAAGTTCTGAGACCACATTTTTTCCATTAATGACCTGGATGACACATTTAGGAGAAAAACTTAATTCAGCAACAAATCAAATGTACTCTTCTAGAAGAGTTTTTTTTATTTGTTTGTTTGTTTAATTAAAACAAAATGAAGGTCCAAGAGAATGAGACGCTCGGGATCCCAGCAATTGCAGACCACTGGAGATTATCTGGCTCAAAGTAAAACAGGCATAAAATGTGAGCACTGGCAACTTGAACACAGGAGTGTTGGATGGCCTCTGATAAACACTGGACTCCATTAATTATCAACCAAAGGTGGAACTGAAAGTGCTTTTACTCAAAGGGTGCAAAAATCACCTTCTCCAAGAAAGTTTACATCTCTCTAGTTCTCTGAAAATGAAAAAGATTATAGAATCAGTCTCCCTCCAACTAATGAGCCATATTCAACCGGCCTTGAAATTAAAAAGTAGAGAGAGACCAATCAAACTTGGAGTGCATTCACCCTTCCGAATTTATTCCTTTCCTGTCTACAGCACACCTACATCCTGGCTGAGCTAGCAGAGAAAGTAGAGGTTTCTTAGATCAAATAGTTTAATATTTTTGGAATTAGAAAGAAGATAATGTCCACTGCACCTACCGCCCCCCTCCAAAAAGTATTATGTTTCCCAGCTGAGGAAAAAACATCCTCTTCTTACCAAACCTCCAGTCAGTCGCCAAGTCTCATTAGAATCTACTTCCTAAAAATCTTTGGACTCCAGCCACTTTGCTGCATTCCTACAGCCACCCTTTTAAGGCTACTGTTATCTCCCAACCAAAATATAGCAGAAACCTCCTGTCTATCTTCAGGTTTACTTTACCCCATCCATTCTTTACACACGGTTAGACTGATCTTTCTAGGAAGTAAATCTCCTATTGGCAATAGAATGAATTCCAACATGTGAAAGTAAATCAAAGCCTGACCAGGCTCAGTGCGATGCTCCAGCCCAATTTCTCTGCTTCCATTTCATACTCTATAATACAGCCAATTGGGCTAAGCTGCTTTTAATCTTGCTTCCCCCACTCCCACCCCCACCACACACACACACACACACTCACCCTGGGCTTTGACACATTCTCCTGTAAATCCCTGCAACATCCTCCCTGTGCTATCCTCCCTCTTCCTGCCCCATCCCCTTCCAATGACTTCCTCTTGCTCTCTAGTCTCTATTTAGACATCACTTTCTCCAAGAAGTCTTTCCTCTTCTCCAGGTTTGAGTCAGATAACCCACATGTACTGTCCCACAGCACCCTATATTTACACCGTCAAAGCATTTCACATGTTAAATGCCAGTGTCATTATTATTTGTCTATACCCCTCTTGCAGAGAAAGTCCATGAAGACAAGGGCTGAACCTGGAGAGTTCAGCATCAAATTCCTACCATAGTGCCTGCACTTTGTTGATATTCAAAATAAATATCTAGTGAATGAATAAATTAATTAATGACAAAGTTGTCGCTCAAATGGTTTTGGAAGTCACCATGGTAAGTGTTTTTCTGGAAATGGGCTGCATTTACAGATGGTCTTTCTTTAAAAAAAAAAAATTCCTAAAATTTAATTTATAATAGTAACACTTCATAGGTGTTCAATAAATATTTGTTATTGGATAAAGACATAAACAGGGTGACAATGCTATTATAAGCATGACACAGTGAGGTTATTTTTTTACTAAAACTACTTGTCAGACACTGACTAGAGGACCAGGTCATGGAGATCCAGTTAAGCAGGTTATGCAGGTGCTGGGTCTAAGCAGTTTTCTTACCCCACCAAGAGCAAGGCAACCTAGATTCAGTATTTTAATTATTTGCTATTGTTCCTATTTTAATTACTCTATTGGCCACTATTCTTTGACATCGGTCCCCTAAAAAGCCAGCCTAGAAAGGTCAACACTAATGACACCATTAGTCTTGCTCAGATCCCCAAGTTAAAATGCTAAAATGAGAAACACTTCGTGTTTCCCCTTAGTCCTCTGAATTCTAACCAAGCAAATAAACTTAGGTTCAAGAGGATCTCCCCACTTTCTGAAGTTATTCGGTGTTAATTTTGCATTGCTCTACCCTACACTGAATTTTTTAAGCATCCCAAATAATTTGTCAGAATGTGATGAAATAGCTTCTCTGGCCAATTGCAGTCCCTATTTACTATTTACACCCAGGTAAGAACTGAAATCTGGTTATAGATATTCACTATAATAAAACTGGTAGTCAGAATCTGCTTTCACCCATTCAAAAGCACCCAGTGCCTACAAGTGAAAATCTGAACTACACACCATCTCGTTTCATCCCCAGCCTTTCCTTAGCACCTTGTATCTTACACTCCAGGCATTCCATTGAGAGATCTCCGAACCGTCCTCTAAGCTTTGCACAAGCACTTCTCTCTGCTTGAAATATCTCCATTCCAGTCTCATTCCTTGTGCCCCGCACATACTCCCCACCCTCCAAGCAGAATCGATTAGTCCCTCCTTTGTCCTTCCTTGCCTCACATCTCTCAAGCCACTTAACACATAACATACTGCAATTACTACTCATGTATCTATCTTCTCTACCAAGTTGAGAGATGCTTGTAAGCAGATACCACGTCTTATTCTTATTTAGGTCCTCAGTGCATAAAAGAATACCTAGCGCACGGTAGTCAATGCATGGCTATTTAATAAATGCATCTGTTTCATCTCTGCCTACTACTGATGCCATATAATAAAATTACCAGATTCCGACTGCAATTCCATCCATTAAGATCTATAAATCATAAACATCAATGGAAAATCAAAAATGCAAGGATTACAATTTACTTGCTATGGAGGCTTAGGGTAAGTTACAAACTAATTGTCATAATGACAAGCAAATGGCTCAGCCTCTGACAACACTACCTTGAATTACTGTTCCAACTTGATCAGGAGTTGTAAACCATTCAAAAGAGAATGTTTAGAGATTTTAAGTGACACTAGCTAGCTCATCCTTTTAAGATTTACTCAGCAACTATCTGTTGAAGAGCAATATGCCTGGCTTATTTTGGTAGTAAAAGGACTACTTGACTGCATTCAAAAGGTTTCCTGACCTTAATTTAAGGGCTTTGCAGTCTGGTAAACAAAGTGAGGCACTATGAGGCATTATTTATAGATGTCATATGAGTGACATAAACAGGGAATTATTAGCATTTACAAGAAGATGAAGACAAGTTTTTTTTTGTTTTGTGGCCTTTTACTAATTACATACTGCTAGTAGATGGTAAATGTAGTCTAAGATGAAAGGTTGACTCCTTTTAGACCACGGTTTGTACAGAGTTTAGTGAGTGGCAGTTCTCTCGATAGCAGTCCAGGAGCTGGAGAGAGAATGTGCCTCTACTATGAGGAGAAAGGAGGTTAGGGAGGCCTCACGACTCTTCCAGGTTTTCCTCCCATGCTAGGTGGTTTATCTGTGAGATGCCTTGGGAGAAAATAGTGTAAATCCAATAAGCTTCTGACCCAAAACTCATTTCTTTCCAGAAGATCTCTCATGAGGACTGGCCTCTTCTGCTCTCAAAGCCAATTATTTATTCACAATAGGAGCTCCCAGAATATACATTACTGGGACATAGTTCCTGTCCTTGAGGATCTCCATCCTTCATTCTCAAGGTCTAATGTAGCTGTAAATATTTTCCTTTGTTTGTCTTCATCGCATGTGTTATTTTAAATCCTCATGGTTAGTGTTCTAAATTAAAAAAAAAAAAAACACTAAACCATTAATTATACTTTTAATATTTCTCAAGTCCCATTTCTCACTAATCCAAAATCCCCATGATACACGCTCTCAAACTCAAACTCTCTCTTTGCCTTATATAGTGTGCACCATCATGCAAGCATTCACTTGAAATCTAGAAATGTCCAAATGTAAGTTTATACAACCTCAAAAGGTAACCTTTTTCTGGGGACCACACATATAGCCAGTGTCCAAAACCAAGTACAATTAAAATGACTTTTGAAATTTCATAACAAGTGATGCAAACCAGGAATTCAGGAATAAATCCAATATTTGAAATTGTGTGAAAAAATCTTATGTGCATGTGAATATATGGATTTTTTTCTTGGGGCAAGCTTCCATTGCTTTCAAGCATCTCATCAGGGCCTGTGAGACACACACACACACACACACACACACGCACGCACGCGCGCGCTCGCTCTCTCTCTCTCTCTCTCTCTCTCTCTCTCTCCCCCCCCTCAAAAAAATATATAAAATCCTGCTAGTTTCAATGAAGAAATCTTTTTGTATAAAATACGACACAATTTATTTGTCTAAATGTGTCAAAATCTTTCCCTATGCCTTTTAATTTAAAATATGATTAAAAGATCCACATTAGAAGATGAGTGCCAATCTACAGCCTGATCTCATCTGATCTTGGAAACTAAGCAGAGTCAGGTCTGGTTAGTGCTTGGATGGGAGACCACCTAGGAAGACCAGGTGCTGCAGGCGTTTAAAAAAAAAAAGAAAGAAAGAAAGTAAGATGAGTGCCAGAGCACAAAGATCCTATGGGAAGAGGCAGCAAAGAAAGAGAAAAAGCCCCCAAATATTTTATGCCTGAAAAACTTGAATCATGAAAAAGATAAGCAAAAATAAATAGGTTACTGTGACCTGACATTTAGAAAAAAGCAACATTTTATTCCTACTAACCGATAAATCACCCTCCAGTCCTGAATTTCATCACTGTCTTACAAAAGGTTACTGATCAGCCTCAACTTTTCTCAAACACTAAAAACACAGCTACAGAACAACATGACTGTGCATGCAATATAATCTCTTAAAACTAACAAGCATCAGGAAACAATATTAAGAACATACCTACATTTCATTCCATAAATTAACTAAGAGAATTTATGCCTAACAATAAAGTGTTATAATATTCTGTGGAAAGAAGTGTTTGGGTTTTTAAAAATAAGTTAAACATATAAGGCTAAAACAGGTCTTAACCTACAATATAATTTATATGGCATAGGGTGCCTCAAAATAGGAATATGTATGTGAAGAACCCGTTTTATATTTGGCCTGCATTTTGCCCTGATAGAATCATTGGTGATTTATTTCCTTTCAATGTTATGGTTTTCCAATATCCTTTACTGAATGAATCCAGATGGAAATGTCTCTTCTGGTTCTTTATTTGCTGCTGCCGTTTCCGTCTGTGGTGCTGGGAGCCAGCCCTTATTTTCCTGGGACACCAAGCAACCTTCCTTTCTTCACACTCCTTCGTGTCTTCTCAACGGCTCCACGTGGAAATCTCTGGGTTGCTTCAAACGCATCCAACACTTGCCGATTATTTATGTTGGTGACAAACTCTTTCTCACCAACTGTCTTGGGTCACTCAGAGGCACTTGATTTGAAAAAGCATTCAGCTTCACATCCAATATTTTTGGTAGCTCGACAGCTCCCCGCTTCATCCCTGCCAGAGTTAGTTAGCATGCTGTGGAGCAGAGCGAAGTTCTTACTTTTTAACATCCACATGCTTAGTTTGCTTCCATGTGGGTTCTCAAGTCTTAAGAACATTAACATCTGCAACAACCTCAGCTCGTTCAAAACTCTGAGTACTTCAATCATGGAAGGGACACATCTCAGACCTATATTTATTATTACTGAGACCTTTGAGCCAGTCTCTTAACCTCTCTGAACCTCACTTTCCTCATCTGTAAAGTGGGGACAAGACCACCTTCCTTACCAGGTTATATAACTATACATGGTAATGTATGTGAAAGGCTCAGCAGACAATGGCTGCCCCAAAGCCAGTGCTCACAATTGTCAGGTATTTATTTCAAGAGCAAAGTTTTAATTATCTGTGGGCAGGAGTGAACATTAGCATGCAATTGTTGATTTTTTTTGTTTGTTTGTTTTTCAGAGGAATAGAAATCATTTACATTTTAAGAGCAAGCAGGCGTTCCTGTTCAAAAACATCAAAGGTTTACTGTGACAAGGTCCTGGCCTAGAGGGACACCAAACTCTTCTGGCCCATTCCTTCTCCCATTTTCGTTTTTTCTTCCCCTCTCTCTATGGGGGAAGAGGACAATGACACATGGGAGAAGGTTCTGTAAGCACTATATAGCAAGGCAACAACTGATAAGGACCCTAGATGAAGTTCTAGGGCAAACTGGCTGCTATGCCTAACCTCTTGAAAAGACTGATTAAAGATTTAAATTGCAGCAGCCATATGAGAAACACACATGTGGTTTTAAAATATCTGAATGCAATTGTGCTGTTCTTGGTAAAGATCCGTGCAGACCAAGGGAGCTGACACTCAATAGAACACATGGGTTTCCATTGTGTCTAAGACCCTCTAGGTATTTTAAGCACCAGAATCAAAATACACAAATAAAAACAAACAAAAGCCCCACTATCTGTCCATGCTAGGCCTTGCCAAAAAAAAGAAAAAGAAAATAGATTTTTTTAAAATAAGTCTGTTGTAAGATGATTATGTATTTATTTAGCCCATTCAGCAAGATTTTTCACTAAACTACAATGCAAAAGATTTATTTTGTCATTGTCCAACACAAACAATTGAAGAAACAGCCTAGTACAACATCCCCAGGAGAAACAATCTGCAATTTAATTAGTGAATAATGGAAGCAATTTAAATACAATTCCAGGCATTTTTTAAAAGTAATATTTGAACAGACATCTGCTGCATCTACTAAGTATTTAGGCAAAGCACAATAATCCCTGATCTGATGAGATGCCTGAGGTTATGAACAAGACTGTCTGCTGTTAGGGCAAGACCCATACTTTAAAACAAAATTCCAGAAACGCACTTTCTCTTTCTCAACACCTACCCCATCCCTCACCAAATAAAGAGAAAGCTAGACAAATAAAGAAAATATTAGTCACAGCCTTGAAGTGCAATATAACAGAAACATAGAAATGATTGAAGGGCAACAGAACTAAGCAGGAATTCTGACTCCTTCATTATCTGTCTTCTACAACCATTTGAATTTCATTTATAAAATGGGAATATCACATTGATCAATGGAACAGAATAGAGAGCCCAGAAGTAAATCCACGCCTATGTGCTCACCTATATTACAAAGGAGGCAAGAATATACAACGGGGTAAAGACAATCTTCAAACATTGGACAAATTCATGCAAAAAAAAAAAAGTAACTGGACCACCTTCTTACATCGTATAAAAGAACAGACACAAAATGGATTAAAGACTTAAATGTAAGACCCAAAACCACGAAACTTCTAGAAGAAAACATAGGCAGTAATCTCTCTGATACTGCTACTGGTAATTTATTTTCAGACATATCTCCTCAGGCAAGGGAAACGAAAAGATAAATGGGACTATATCAAACTAAAAAGTTTTTGCACAACAAAAGAAGCCAACAAAATGAAAAGACAACCAACTGAATGGGAGAAGATATTCACTTATGATAAATCTGATAAAGGGTTAATATTCAAAATATATAAAGAACTCATACAACTCAACAACAACAAAATGAACAATACACTTAAAAAATGGGCAGAAGACCCAAATAAATATTTCTCCAAAGAGGACACACAGATGGCCAATAGACAGACATATGAAAAGATGCTCAATATCACCAACCACCAGAGAAATGCAAATTAAAATCACAAGATATCACCTCACGCCTGTCAGAATGGCCATCATCAATAAATCAAAGAACAACAAGTGTTGGCGAGGATGTGGAGAAAAGGGAACCCTCATACACTGTTGGTAAGATTGCAAATTGAAAACAGTCTGGAAGTTTCTCAAAAAATTAAGAATGGATATACCTTTTGACCCAGCAATTGCTCTTCTGGGTATTTATCCAAAGACAACCAAACAATAATTCATAAAGATCTATGCACCCCTATATTCATGGCAGCACAATTTACAATAGCCAAGATATAGAAGCCACCTAGATGCCCATCGACAGATGATTAAATACAGAAGTTATGGGTTTATCTATACAATGGAGTACTACTCAGCCATTTAAAAAAAAAAATGAAATCCTACCATTTGCAACAACATGGATAGATCTAGAGGTTATTATTACTGAGTGAAATAAGTTAGAAAAAGATAATAACCACATGATTTCACTTATATGCAGAATCTAAGGAACAAAAAGAGCAAACTAATCAAAAATAGACTCACAAATACAGAGGACAATCTGGTGACAGTCAAAGGGGAGGGGGTTTGGGGGGATGAGAAAAGGGGTGAAAGGTTAAAGAAGTATAAATTAGTATTTGATAGATGGTCATGGAGATGCGGAGCACAGCACAGGGAATGCAGTTAGCCATTAATATAATGGCTAAGTATAGAGCCAGAGGAGAGAAAGAGCAATCAGGGGGATCATTTCATAAATTATAAAATGTCTAACCAATGTACTATATACTTGAAACTAATAACAAAATAAAAATTTTTTTAAAGAGAATGTAAGATAAAAATCTATATCTAAAAGTAGTCCAAAAGAACTTTCTCAGTAAGTGTAAAATAAAAATCTGAATGAAGGAAAAAGAGGAGGAATATCACTGTCAATTTCTCATGAGTTTTAAATATTAAGCAAGACTATTAATGATAAAAAACCATATAAATGTTCGCTCTAGATGTTGAAGTATTGAAGAAATCAAATACAAATCATATTAGTAATGTGTCACTATCACACCTTCCACCATAGGAATTTTATTATTTCAGCTTTATAGATTTGTATATACAAAATATTTTACCACACAGAGTTTCGGTTTTGCAAGATGAAAAGAGATTTCAAGATGGATGGTGGTGATGGTTGCATTATGTGAACATGCTTAATGCCACTGAACCATATGCTTAAAATAGTTAAGATAATAAAATTTGTTATACGTATTTTAAAATTTTTTTAAACTTCTAAAAAATATTTACTGTGATAAAATCCCTTGAAAGTAGACAAAAAAATCCTCTTCCTTTAATTTTCAACTTGGTCAGTCGAAGCCAAGAACGGGGGCTGAAGACACTAGATATGCTATATAGGATGAGCATATTACAAAGGCATGTACAAATTCTAGGACCCTAGCCAAATTTTCAGAAAGGGCTTTTTTCCCCCTTTATCTTTTGTTAATTGCAAACAAAACAAATTTCAAAATAAAAGTACTTGCACATTGGTTGCCAAGCCTTCAAACTCTTGTTTTGAACACTTTAAGAGACACAGAAATGGCATTTGTACTTATGAGAACTAATGAATACAAATACTTGAAATTATTCAATGGTTTACATATGAAAATGTTCAGCAGAATCCCAGCATATGCTGCAACAAGTGTATTAAAAACAAGACGCCCCCACAGAAGATACACATTATAGCTCATATACTTATAGAGAGGGTGGAAGCGCCTGTTCTGGATACGCTTAGTGATGGGCTTTATGAATCCATGCATGATTACAAGTCCAGACACAGAAATAAGTATGGGCAGGAGAAAGGAGACATAGTGAACTAAGACATAACTCTTAGTGAAAGGAATTCCCAGCTGTTCCAGCTCTACTACCAACAGCGGGGTTACCTTGTCAAAATCATCAAAACTTTCTGGGCCACAATCTTGGCATCTGTGAGATTACTGGTACAACTAGACGACATTAAAATCTCCTGTTGGTTCTAGCTCTCAGTGATGCTTTGCCAGGAGGTCTAATATAAAATACAGTAACTCATCTGCTATAGACCAAATGTTTGTATCTCCCTCAAAATTCATATATCAAAACCTAATTCCCAATGAGGTAGGGCCTTTGGGAAATGATTAGGTCATGAGAGTGGAGCTCTCATAAAAAGGATTAGTGCCCTTATAAAAGAGACCCCAGCAAACTCCCTCACCCCTTCTGCCATATGAGGATACAGAAAACAACTGTCTATGTACCAGGAAGCAGGCTCTCACCAGATATCGAATCTGCCAGCGCCTTGATCTTGGGCTTCCCAGCCTCCAGAAAGAACTATAAGTAAATTTCTATTGCTTAAGCCACCTAGTCTGTGGCATTTTTGTTATAGCAGTAGCCCAAGACACCATCCTCTATGCATTTGAGGAAAAGAAATAATATAACAAACAACTAAACACAAAAGGATGACAGGGAGATAAGAAAGAAGAATCTACAAGATCAAATCTGAGCACTGATAACTCAAACAAACACCATAAAAAAGCACACTGCAATAAAGAGATATAGCACAGGCCCAGTTAAGAAAACACTAAGGCAACAAAGGCTCAGCCTTTGGCTGCAGTGCAAGGCACAGCACTGGTCCCGCTACCAGGTGCTACATGGGAAGTCAGTGGCAACTTCACCAGCTGCAGAAGCCCAGGGCAGAACTGCCACTCGACCCAAAAACTCTGCACACGGTTTCCTCTTTTGGAACACAGATTACAGTGGTAATGATTCAAAATAATCAGGCGAAGGGAGACTGTGTAATTTAGTAAAGGTCCAAATTACAGAATAGTTTATCATAAAACAATTTTTATTTACATTATGTTTTAAACTAAAGTGTTAATAATGCCACAAAATAATTATTTAATCCAGTTTAAAACAGAACATTTCATAATACTAATGAGGACTAGCAAATGCTTTACAATAAAACAACTAACTGAGATACTTAAAAGTTGATGTTAAAGTGAAAAATTCTTTCATCTTAAACTCTGCTAGGTGCTTCCTAATTTTATATTTCCTTCATGTTAAATTTCAAACTTTAAAAGTCAATAGGAACGACATGATTTTAAATTGGCTGGAAGTGGTTAGAATTCTCTATTACTGTCTAAATTACTATTTTTCAAATAATCTATAAAAATTTTCAAAAATTCAGGTAAAATGATATCATAGTAAAATGTCTGAGATTTTTCACTCCCAGCTCACTCACAAAAACATACCAATAGAGGGGGAAATCTTATAATGGGAAACAAAGACAGAAAGTAAGCATGATCACCATGTGGAGAAATTTTCTACCCTTGCACTGATTGTGGCTAGATTCAGAAACACCATCTTGCCATCCACTTCTCCTTAGTTACAGCATGGGGAACGGATGTGAGACGTCTTCACTAACTTTCATTGATGGCACGTAGCAGGAAACTACATTATCCTGAGAAAATGGACAGCCTGTCAGGTTGGTGACCCGAATTCTCATCCCTTGGGTTTTCTTTTTTTCATGCGTATTAAAAACTATCCAAGAGATTGTTTTCAAAGGCTGAGAACCCCACCTCTTACAAGCAGAGCTACACAAGGTAGAAAACAGTAGATCAAGGCGAAAAAGGAATCCTGTTTCAAACTAAAACGTTATGCTGGGAGGTGGATGGCAGAAGCGGGATGAGAGGCCCTTTATTAAAACAACGACAGCAACAAAAACCTTCACTGAACATTCTTTTATCTTAGTAGGGCCTCAAGACTATTTTGCCTATGTCCCCAATTTTCAAAGCTGTGCTCCCACAGCAAATGACTATCCCACGCCCATACCTAACCCTAAGCCTGGACTGGAATGAACACTCATGCATTGTTTAGAAAACTGAATGAGTCCCACACACAAAAAAGAAATAGCATTTAGTAAATGCATTGCCAGACATTATAAATTGGGCTCATTACAATGCAAATCAAGCTGCCCTGCCATTTCATACAAGAAAGAGGGAGCCTGCCAGAGTCCAAGGGAACTGTTAGGGAATTGGGGAATCCGACATCAAGCCAAGATAGATGCCCAAGCTCCAAGTGTAACAGGAGACCAGATGAGATATCTGGAGCAAGATGTTGCAGGAGAAAGGAAACCTTTTGTTGCCATCACTGCTCCACTGGGCTCCAAGTCCTAGGGCAGGTGTCTCAGAGAAGTTTCCATCTTGCAAAGATTGCTGGCACAAGAAGGTATGTGACGTTATAAGAATTCAAAGCTAGTTAAATTTTGGCTTTAAGTTCTCCAAAAACCTATCCCTTGGTAGACTATCTTTGTCCTAGGAAGACCAGCTAAATAGGCAGTTTAATTATGCAAAGACCTCTTATGAAAGAAGATTGTGAAAAGGCCAAGGCTGTAACGCCTAGGCAGAACTGCATCTCTACAGGCTCTGTTAAATCTGGAGAAATGTGTCATGTCCAAGAATGGATCTGGACCATATGGTTCCTACAAACTACTCTATGGAGTAATAAGTCTGCATTTGAACTGTTGTTTGGAGGAGATCAGAAGCAGAGACACAGATGTCTGGAGAGAAGATATGAAAGCCCAATCTTTATGAGCTTATGGAGAAAGGACTACAAATGAAGCCATACCTACATGGAACTATGGACGCCCTACCTAATCGCTCCAGACCTGAAGCGATGATCAGATGTTAAACTACTGAAGTGATTCTTCATCTTCCGGGGAGGTGCCAGGCCATTTCAACATCTGATGAAGGTTGTGGTACTGTTCCCCAGAAAAAGGTATACAGCCACAAAATTTTATGCATAGACTCATGGGACACATGGATGACTCAAAGCCTGTGTACACAAAGCTAAAACCTTGCGAACCACTGTGTTATGTGGTTGTCTGGCTGGAGCTCTAGGTTAAGCTAATAACACCCTGGGTAATGTGGCATATCTTTTGGTGACAATGAGTATTCTTTTCATCAGTCATCCCAAAAGAAGTAGATCCTGAAAAGGAAAATTAAATTAGGCTGAGAAAGAAACTCTCTTTTTTTCTCCAATTCTAATGAGACTTTGGCTTGGTCTCTCAGGAGTCTAGATTGACTAAAAGTGCCCACGAATGGTGGGGAATAGCAATTTCCACCCCCGTGAAAGGTAGCCAGAGCCTGGGGGCACATCAATCCTAAAATAAAACCTTATAGATGGCCGGGGCCTATGGATCCCCAAAATAATTATATCTCACAGTTAGTTGTAAATTATTATCTGTGCTATAATTTTCTTCTATTACCCTAAATTTTAATAAAGACATGTTAAATGTTATAGCCTTAATTTAGAAATCTTTGAGGAACTATGGGAAGGGCCTATGACCAAGCTTGGACTACAGTGATACAGGAGAGAGCAGCCTCTTTCTGAATCCAGCACAGTGATGGCAGCAGTAAACCATGTGACCACAAGCAGCAATGGCACTGACAGTCAAAGCAGGTGACAGTAGATGTGCAGCAAACAGTGCAACCAACACAAAAGCCTGTAAGCTCTTGCATCCTTCCCAAGAAGAATGAAGGAGAAAGAGAACTACAATGGAGGCAAAGGCCTTCTCTTCCCAAGCCAGGGCTACATAGGCCAATGGATTATAGGTTGACTGGTGAATGCAGTCTCACCTTACATCAGAATGTGGGCCACTGGAATATAGTTAGGAAGCTGGAGGAGGACGAATGACTAAAGATCACATGGAAGAATAACAGAAAACCAGAAAGACTTAGAATAAAAACGTGAATCATGAAACTGGACTTTGTGGGGCAAGAATATATAGGCTTAATGAAAGAAAAATAGAAAACAACAACAAAAAAAAACAATTAGAAATAGCTATGTGTTTAAATTTTATTAAGTAAATTAGAATTAACATATAATTTCAGGGTAAAAGTTTTTTCCCCCAGCTTTTTGAGATATAATTAAACATATGACATTATGTAAGTTTAAAGGTATACAATGTGATAATCTGATACACATACATACTGTAAAATGATCCATGGTAAAATTTTTAAATCTCAATGCAACTGATAGTTTTCTATACAGATTTCAATTCTCAAAAGCAAGCCAATAACATACAAGAAATTAATAAATATATAAAGTAATTTACTCCAAGAAAAAGACTGTGTCCATTGGCCATTGGCCATTTTTTTTTTTAATTTCAAGGACCAATAACTATCACGCTATAGAAATTGCTACAGAACATTTAAAAAAGGAAGTCTCAAAAAAAGATGTAAGAGCAATGCATAATTTATACCTGTACCTATAAAACAGAGTGCAAAATAAAACTAGAAATATGAAAGGTAAACCTGTTTTTGTTCTTCCAAGTTGCTTGAGAGCCATCATTATAACTTATATTGAGATTATAGGATAGAATTTTTAAAAAAGGACCAAATCTCTAAAAATACCGACCCTAACAAACATCTATATTTCTTAATCTCTCATGAAACCACCTAATTCTGTTATTGTAGTTGAGATACACAGAGTAAATGAACCACAGCTAGCTAGGTGTTATATTCGTATTTCTACCACATTCTATCCTTTTACTTTAGGTAAGTCTGGGACATGTATTTTGTTCCAAAGTCTTTGATAAAATGCTTTGCCATTCAATATTTTAAATGTAAATAAACTACTGAATCATGTATTGATTTTATTTCAGATGCAGTTTCGCCAATGCCTTAAGAATAGTAAAGTCTATATCACATGTCATTCTCTTAAAGATCATTTCCTTGGAGAGGAAAAAGTAGTCAAAAGTGTGATGGATTTTATTCTTCTGATGGATATGGAGAAACTCCGCAATGTAACAACTGCTATGATAGATCTATAGAGCTGAAGAATTCTCAAGTGAAAGAAATAACAATGGGACATCGTATCTTGCCATGATGTGGTTATAACAAGGTTTGGATTGGCAGGCAGAGACTGACTGAAAAAAGAACCCTGTGACAGATAACCTGATTTCTGTCTCTTTTTAGTAGCTTAAACTTCAGTTCCCATAAATACTATAAGTTTCACACAAATTCTAAAAGAAAGAATTACAGAATTTAAAGCTAGAAGGAACCATCAATGCCTCTCTTGACTTTACAGATTAGAAAACTGAGGCCCAAAAATTAACACTTTTATTTTGTCTACTGAATTTATCAGGGCCATAAGAGACATACAGTAGTGGTAAAAATGCTGAGCACTTTCCATTTCCTCCATGCTGTCTGCATTAGACCCAAAAAAGAGGAACAACCAGTAAAGGGATCCACAAATCATTCATTTCAAAATATAGCAGCACATACACCACAGGCAAGAAACAGACCCTAGTTTCACACGATTAATAATTTAGTTCTTAATTCAGAAAGATTTTAGATCCAAATCCTTAAAGAAATCTTTATGGGTTTCTGACGAAGCCGATACCATGATATAAATTATTTATCTACTCTCACCAGCTCAACATCAGTGTGGGCAGAAAGGAAGGTGACAGAAAAGAGGAAGACCTGCATTTATCCTGAACTCAGCCATAATATCTGGGGAGGCCGACAAGCTACTTCCTAAGCTTATGATTTTGGACGCAAGCGACTGCCTCCTGGCCTCACAGAAAATACCTATCCTTTTTAGTGAGGCCTCTACCTACTTCAAAAAGAAAGGATTATCACCCAACATGTTGAAAGGGAATGCTGCGCTAGCCTTATTTTTCACATTTTCAACTCTGGATATCAAGCAGTTGTAAACCTCAGTGTCTCACCAATTATTAGATGAGATTAAAAAAATATTTTTAAGCATGCAGGGCTTTATCACATAAAACCAGTTGAAAACAAAGCCATGAACTTGATCTTGAACAAATACATCAGAATGCCGGGATCTTGTTTAGTTCACCTTTATTATTTCTAAGATTTACAGGGAATTTGGAGAAATGTGAATTAAAAGCCACAAAAAGTAAAGAACTTATTCAAAATTGATACAATGTGCTTTACAAGACCATTTAAATCTGTGGCCTTATAATATCTACCTAAGCTTAACAATAGACACTATTTAAATTTAATAAATTATTTTAAAATATAAATGTGCATCTGCCCATACTCACATACACGCACGCACATGTAAAAGGAATTAAGTAAAAGTTTCCAGAATTTAAAATATGGTTTTTCTTTAAAATGAAGAGGAAGTTTATTTGACATTATTAAGCAAAAACTAAGTGTTGAAGATTTTTACCCTAAATACCTGTTTATCCTCTTGCCTCTGCTTTACGCACCTCAGGGTGAGCTGCCTTTAGGGTCCCTCAGCCTGCTGAGGTGTCAATTGTCTGTCTTTGTGATCACCCAACCTAGCTAAGTGCCAGACCTCTAGGAATAATATAACTGCAATCTTCCTCCCATTGTTTAAACTGTTTTAATACAAAAAAGTAGGAAGGGCATGTGTGCTTGGGGGTAGAAGGAGGAAGAAAAAAAGCAGAAGGGAGGAAAGAGAAGAAGGGGAGGCAACAGAAAAGTAGAGAGGGGTGAGCTTTCCAACTCAGAAGACGGTGAGCTGGGTGAGAGGAATACGGTATCCCCCATCTGCCATTTTACTTTTTTGGGTTTCAGTTAACCACGGTCATATGTGGTCTGAAACTGTCACGTGGAAAATTCCAGAAATGAACAACTCATAAGTTTTAAATTGCTCACCGTTCTGAGGAGCATGATGAAATCTCAAGCAGTACTATTCCATCCCACCTGGGCCTTGGATCATCCTTTTGTCCAGCATCTGCACTCTGCAGACGCTCTCCACTCATTATTCACTAGTAGCCACCTGGGTTATCAGATCAGTAATCAGAGAGAAAGAGACCATGACAGCACTTTCACATAACTTATTACAGTATATTGTTCTAATTGGTCTATTGTTATTGTTCTTTTACTGCACTTAATTTATAAATTAAACTTTATGATATATATGTGCATAGAGGAAAAAACATAGTATATGTAGGTTTTGGTTCTATCCATGGTTTCAGAAATCCACTGGGCACCTCGGAATATCTCCTGTGGATAAGGGGGTACTGCTGTAATCCCAGGAAAAAAAGATTTCCTTAGGGGAAGGAAGGTGAGAGGGAAGACAACCAGATGAGGAGGACTGAGTAGTCAAAAGCGAGAGGGGCCTCTCACTCTGGCAGGCTGGTGGAATAGATTAGTGCCAGAGGAGGAGGCGGAAAAGTGCATTGTAAGGAGGGCCTGCTTCGGGCCATGCTGGACGTTAACTACTCTATTAAACACCAGTTTTTACCTAGGTATGGGTGGGAAATGAGCAGTAACAATGACAACAAAAACAGCTAACATGAGTAGAACCCTACTGTGTCCCTGGCCCGCTTTGAGTGTTTTAAATATATTAAATCATCTAAAATCCACAAGAGCTCAAGAGGAAGGTACCATGATATTGTTCATTTTACAGATGAGGCACCTGAGGCACCAAGAGATGAGGTAAGTGCCTCGAGCCACACAACTCCTGAGGATTTTAAGGTGTTTCAACAGGAGCAGTCAGGATGAGCTGGAGGGTAAGGAGAGTGGTTTTGGATTGTACAATGAAAAAGCCCTGGGTGTGTCCTAGGGGTGAAAACCCACATGAAAATATGAAGACAAAATCAACGGAATACAGAATAGACTTGAAGAGAATGTGGCCAAGGAGGAAGAGAGAGACAGAAAGAAGTCATGGATGTCTACAAAACTGGCCCTATTCTTACTACTAAAATCAGTTCAAGTCATTCTTTTGGGGCATAACCTCTCCCTAAAAGAATTTTCTTTGTTGTGAAAAGGAGTATAATAGTGTACCTTGCGATTTGCATTTTAACTCAAACTGCACAGAGGCATACCTCTCTGAAAGAACAAGGTATGTGGAGCAAGAGCTGAATTTTTCCCATTCCTCCCACCGTGTTCACCAGCCCAGAACCACCACTCCTTTACACTGGCCCCAAGACAGAGGCCAGAGCGAATGGCAGAGGAAGCGGAAACTCAGCACACGCCATGCTTAGTCTGACACCAACACCTGAGGACAAGTCATCATGCACGAAGTGGCCACCACGGTGAGCGTACCCATCAGCACTGCCAGAAAAGATTCAGCCACTGTTCAGTTCCAAATCTGCACAACTCCACCAAGCCGTGCAATATTAAAGCATATTCTTCCTCCAATTTAGAACACGTTACGTAAACATTTTCATTTCTTCCCAAGAAAGGTTCCCATACAACTTTTCAAACACAGGCTATTATTTTTCTCCTAAATCTGAAATGCATTGGGGTAAAAGGCAAGAGTCACTCCCTCAAAAAAAAAGTGGTGCCCGTTAGTGATCAACCAAAGCATTTAGAATACTAGCACACAGAGATGTGTATGAAACTACCCTCCAGGAGATTTCTTCCATTTGCCAAAGACCGATCTGTGACCTCGAGTTCAGTTCTTGTATGAAGGCTACCACTCCCACATTAAGGTAAAGAAGAACAGAACAGAAAATTCTGAGTGATTTGTATTGAAGGTCAAATATATCTTTCCCAATATACAAATAGAAAATCCCCTAGTATTCTTTCAAATATAAAGCTTAAAAGAAGCAATAGGGAAGAGTGGAGTCAGGACCCAGGACTCATCTGGGCAGAACTTCATGCCCAAGCTCCAGGATCTTCATCTATAAGATGGTGGCATGGGCCAGGCAAGCTAACACTGAGGAATGCGGGCAGGTGGAGTTGCTCTTCCTTCTAAACTAATGCATCTGAAAGAGACCATCCTGTTTGGAGAACCTGAAATCCTCCAACACTTTTTCTACACAGACTTTTCCAGCCATCACATTTCTATAATGAAAATCTAACAGCTTGCAAACCACAGCAATATACTTAAGAAGTAATAATGGAAAATGAGATGTTATTGATTGGAGAGGGGAGAGAAGTAACCACAATGGTGTCATCAAGTCAGAGAAAGAAAGAAATTAACAGATGAATTCTTCAAGACTGAGATTTGGTTGCCACCCACTACAGATGGCAGAGTTCTGAGTAGCAGTCCCCAGACAAAACAAGCTATACATTAAATATGTGAGGCAGCCCTCAAAAGAATATTCCACATCCTTTCAATCATAAGGGAATTCCACATCCCAGAGTACATGACGGCCAAAAACTTATGTACTGAATCTATTCTGTTTGGCAATAATACACACAGACACTCGACTGTGACTTGCAGTTGTGTTTGAGGAAGACAGTTTCCATTTTATTTCCAATGAAACCACATATAGAGTGGGGCCACAATTTTTTAAATGCTTAAATGAAACAGTATATTTTTAAAGTAGTAATATTATAAGTGGCATGCCATAAAGAGTGGCATAGCATGCCCTCAAGGGGAAGGCACTCAAGTATAACTAAGTTATTGATGAAGCAACTCTCTGTTCTTTTACTTTCCACTCAAAGAGTAGGGATAAAAATTTGAGCAATACCTATAGAGCAGGAGAAATAGGAAATCCTCTCTTCGTAACGTCTGTTAGTGATCCTTGTCATTTTATTAGTTTGTCAAATCATGCAATCCATCAAGCTTATAGCTACCTCCACATTGCATTAAAGAAATGCAGTAAATTGAGATATCGGACTTTCAATTCTTCAAAGAAAAATAATACATCTAGGAGGTATGATTACTGAAAATTATCTCATTCTTTTTCAATGATTTTAAAAATTTTAGATTTATGTTTCAAGGTTTTCCTCCCAGAATAAAATGAGTATCTTTTCTTGACACCAGGCTACATGTTTGTATCTATGAAAAATGACTACCGGTTGACCAGGGATTCAAGAAAACAAAGATTTTTTTCCAAGCAAGTCCTATGTGAAGAGAGCATCGTGACCAGGCAAGTGTATATCCAACTATTCGAGGAAGAAGTAGGAAACTGTGGTGGAGACCGACTTTATTTTAGAGAACTTTAAAATTCTGCTATTTCAGCTCTTTCCTTTAGAGCATGGCATGACTGATTTTGTAAGCACCTTATGGGAGTGTAGGATGTGCAGTAGCAGGGGGCAACTGGTTTGGACCAAAGAGCATTTGTTAGAGTCAAAGTAACCTGGGGCTAACCTTGAATGGAGCTGTGGGTCCTTGGACAGGTTATCCAAACCCTCAAAGGTAGGGTTTCCATATCTATAAAATCTTTCTCACAGAGTTGTGCTAAGCAATAAGTGGAATAAGTGCTCTGCATAGAGACTGGAAAAAAAAAAAAACAAGTAACGCATAAATTTAGTGGCTTCTCATAAGTTTACTTCCTCTGGAGAAGAATAAGTTAATTTGGTGAGCATCTTAAGGGGGTGGGTGGCTGCCTTATTCATACTCACAGCTCTTAAAAACCCAGAAGAGTGCCTAACATATAATTGGAGTACAATCAATGTTTGCTGAACTGTGAATAAATGTTTCCTAAAGGTCCTGTCTCCGATTTTCCCACAAAGTGTTCAGATCTCTATCTTTCCGCAAATTTACTTGAGGTTGAACAAGTGAAAGGGTAAGCCAGGAGACTGCTAAGGAACTGCTGCAGGTGTTTCCAATGGTCTTTTCGAAGGAGCACTTCCTCTCATTATGTCTCCAGGCTGAGAAGATTTCCTATGCTACCATCCTGGGTTACAAATACGTGGGTGTGAAATCCACTGGAAAAAGAGATTGAGTTAACTTATGCCAGTATCAACACAGGCAGACTTAGTGTGCAAAATTATAGGCTAAAGTATTTTTAAAATACAGAAAAGAGTTTCTGGTGCCATTGACTAATTTTAGCCTAGGAGGAAGAGACTATGACCAGAAGCCCTTTTTTTTTTATCTTTCTCTAAACTAGACATGAGCAGTACCAGCCTTTTGGTCACTCTGCCAGAGTCCTCTTTACTAGTAGCTTCAAAAGGCACTCTGAAACTCATTTAAGAGGAAAAAGAAAATGCCACCTTTGGAAACTGACTTCAGTACATTTTCAGTAAGGCAGACTCTTTTCTGGTGGTAAGCTTTACTCTGGAAGAGAATCGTCACTCTCTGATGAAACACTCCAAATAATGAGGGAAAGTTTAACACTCTTAGTGAAACACATAGAAAATCATGTCCCAAAGACTCATCAGGATTCACTCAACTACTAGGTATTAAGTGCTTACTACATACACCAGCAATGTTTTAAATAATGAGCCACAACAACACCCAAAATCGACATCTGCTTCACCTTGCCTTTCACACTGAGCCATTCCATTTTCAACGAAGACGTCTTTCCCTTAAATAGAATCCTCCATCGTTCACAAATCTGACCTCTCCACACCAGACTCTGGAATGTGCAGTTAGCCAACGAACAAGAGACTCCCTCTGTTCACTGAAATATAGTCTGGAATTCTGTGAAGAAAAGCTCTCTCTGGGCTCTGCCTGGAATTAGACATGACCTCCAAGGGCAGCCCCCACACTGGTAGGGGCATGCCCTGCCAGAGACAGTTCCATCCACCTTACCAGCCTGAGGACACCTCTTTAGCCCCAGAGCTTCCCTTTTCCTGTTTTCTCTTTAACCTCTGCCCTTCCTTTTCTTGTGCCAACTGACAAGAATATCTTCTTTATATCATCTATACATTCCAGGATTCTTTTCATTGGGGGGGAAATAATAGAACACAGATGAGCAAAGACTGCAGGAACTTGGGATGGAGAGGCGATGGTCCTTCAATTTTTTCCCTCATTCGACAAGTATTTGCGTGCTCAATTCATTCTCCCACAGCCATGTGCACTTCAATGGAAGGCACTGTTTCACAGATAAGGCAGAGGCAGATAGGACATGGTCCATCTCCTTAAACAGTTTATAGCATGGCTCTGGTGACAGCACACAGCTGCGCTTTAAGACACTGGACCTTCTGCACCAAAGTATGGTCCATATTCCTTTCATAAAGGTGGATCATACTCCTGTCCATCCATGATCTAGGAGACTGGGAAGTACGGATTTAGCTTCACCATCCTTCAGCTCTAGATCATGGAGTCCCTGCTCAGTATTAAATCTGTAAACCATGCAAATGCTTTCAGACAAAGGGCACCCAGGAGTGCACTTCAGGGTAAGGCACTGTCATTGGGAGGCCACTACACACGCAAGTCTACCCATCCACCGTGGCCGCAGTTACTTAGCAGGACTTATTCCCATCCTTAGAGTTACTTATCTCTTCCCAGACTTCCACCCCAAGAAGTTGCTATCACACGGTATTTCTAAAAAGGCATCCTTGCCTTATGCAAAGCTATGAGTAGCTAAAAGGAGGCATCTAATGGAAGGAGAAAAGAACCACATCATGCATTTATGAAGTAGGCAATTTGCAAAAGAAACCTGAGACAACTCTATAGCAATCTAAGCACAAAAGTGGTAAGGGACATAAATGGTGGTTTGGGATCTACAGGAAACCCTGCCCGGAAAATAAAATGTCTTAAGTGACAACCCAGTACTCACATTCTTCTGAAGGTTTCCTCTACTCTATCTTGCCAAAAAGGTTTTGCCTCCTAAAACGCCTTTCCTTTGATGAAATAGAGTTGCTGCCATTTTTAGACAGCAGATGAAACATTAAAAAAATGTGGATCATCACAGACAGTAATAAAAAATATAGTCCCCAGGTTAACATCACATGCCTAATTTTTTGTATATAAGTGCACATGAACAGGAAATCCAATATTTTGGGCTAAGGATCCCGATAAATTGAGAAATACAAATGTGAACATGTACTACACTATATTCCCATAAAATGTAAATTTTCTTACCAAAAATACAAATAATATTCAGTCCTTAAAACTCAATTCCAGAAGTGTAGTGATTTCAATACCAACAAAAATGTTTGTCATATAACATCCACCTTTTACATACAAGTTTGTTCCCTAGTTCTAAAAATAAACCTCTCACGCACAATCCTAAAAATGTCAGAAAGTTTATCTCAGTCTCCACAAACTTACCTCTTTCCCCCTCAATACTGCAGCACACTTAATAAGTAAACTTTGAACACTGAAAGAAAACAGGTTATTCCAGGATTGCTTGTGTGGCATTTTAGTAATTGTGATCTTGCAAGTTCAGAACAAGCGGTTAGGTGATTTGAGTGCCATCGGAAGGGATTCCTTCACCCCACTTAATCCTGCACCTCACCGGGATGAACTTCAGTAAAGGACATTATTGGATATCTGTACCTCTTTTAATTTTCCCTTCTGTATCACTACAGATAATTCTCCTATAGCATTTGTAGTTTGTTGATGGGGTTGTTTCATCCACCCAAAGTCAATTTTCATCCCCAGTTACACTCTTACTTTAGCTAGAGCTACCCATGTATTAGTCTTTCATTATAAAATAATGCCCTGCTTTCAGACTCTTGCTCTATTTTGGTACATCCTTTTAAAGCAAAATGCAGCCCATTAAAATATATTTGTTCCATTGAGTCAGATTTTTAGACTCATTATGATGCTCATTGTTGACACAATAGCTCCTTCAGATACACAACAATCTGTCATAAAAGAGCCATACTACTTGGATGGGTGACAAAAGTATTTTGCAAAGGCTGTCTTCTCAATGTAGTTGCTGTCAAAGACATATTAATATCGTCCTAGTTAAAGAGTACTTATTCTAAAAAGTGCGGACCATTTAAATAGAAAATGACTTCATGAGCTATTTCTGCAAGTTCAGTTACTTCTGAGAAGGGTACTGTTACACGCTCAGGGGCAGAAATGAAAAACTAATAGAAATTCATAATCCTGAGCGCCCCACCAGGAGCATACTCTCTGCCCAACGTGACTGTGGCATGTGTTTCCGAAGTCATTAATTTTCCATTCTTTTCTATAATCAATAAGCATTTCAGATTTCAATTTAAGAGAACACTTTCTTGTATCAGTAGAAAGGAAACAGCCCATCTGAAAATTCTACTAAGTTCAAAATACTAAAGTTGGGTCATTTCTTGTAAAAAATAAACCTTAAAATAAAAATGTGTTCTCCCACTCAGAAGTGTTAAAACTTGCATCTGAAATAGAGGGGTGACATATCCTTCAGAGTGAGGTCATGCTTTATTCTTAATCATACTTGATAGACTTAAGACACAAAGGTAATATTCTGAGCAATTAAAATTTCAAACCAAGCCTATACTAGGAAAGTAGAAAAAGAAAGAAACAGAATATATTTCAAAATTTCACTTCAGTAACATTTTATTTGCTAGGCAACCATTTAAATTCTGACTTCCCTCTCTCTAGATCACAAATTGTGAGGCTGAAATATTTTAAAGCCCTATTATATATTTAGAAATATAGAGCTAAAAAGAACCTCAGAGAAAAACAAAGTCCAGAAATGTTAAATGATTTGTCCAAGATCACATAGCCAGTTGATGACAAAGCAAGGATTAGAATTTAATGTTCCTGTATGCTTAATTCAAAGATCTCCATATTACATAATTCTGCTTCCTGTTTTGAAAAACAATATGCAATAACAATGGTCAGAATCACCCTTAAAAAGATGAAGTAGAAAACTAAAAGTACTATTAAGGTCACTTGCACACTTTGTGTCTAGTAGTTAGTTCATCTTTGAAAGTATGTCAAGAAATGGTAGGTAAATTATATCAATAAAATAGTTACGTTTTTGAGATCCCAATCACAATAATATCACCAAATATAAAATATCTAAGAATGAATGAGAAAGATGCAGGGCCTATACAAAACTTTATCTGAAAAACATAAAAGAATATCATTAAAAGGATGACACATTATTTGTTACTAAATAAGAAGAATGAATAATGTAAATATATCAAATCTCTCCTAAATAGTTCTAATGTCACCCCATTCAAAATCACTACAAAATTCTTGTTGGACCTTAACAAGAGAGTGAAAGCCAACTGGAAGATTAAAAGGGGGAATAAGGTGAAGACATTTCTTTTTTACAGAATAAACTGAAAGAGAAAAAGAGTATTGATATTATATATTAAAACAATTCATAATGTTGCAAGGCTTAAAATACTGTTATAATGGTAGCATGGCATTAAGAGGGTATGAAAGCCCACCTATAAAAGTTCTTCATATATGAGAGAAATGGTATTTGAAATCAAAGACAAGATTTGTTCAATTTCTGAGACAACTGGTCACTATCTCTATTATAAAAATAAAGCAAAATTAGATCTATGTGAATTGAAGAATTAAATGTAAAAGAAGTAAAACAAAAGGAGGAAAAGGCAAATACAGCAATTTTGAAACAGTAAGAATTTTATACTATCAAAAAAAGAATTTATGAACAAAGAAATTAATCAATCTGAGAATGAAAGAATATAAAAAAATCTATGCTAGAAAATGCCATAAGATGAACTGAAAAACATATAGGGACATTTGTTATAATATGAATAACAAAATGACACTGCCCTTAATATATAAAGTATATGTAAAGTCAATAATAAAGAATACATAAATAGAAAAATGGACAAAAGACACATGTGGTAATCAAAAGACTAATGTAGTAATAAATAGGAAAAAATGTTCACTCAATGGTAATCAAAGAAATGCAAAACCAAAGCAATTTAACCATTTTTTACCAATAAATTGCCCCTCCTCGAAAGTTACAGAAATATTCAGAGTTGATGAGGGCACAGAAAAAAGGTAGCATTCTCATACATATCTTAAGGGAATGCAAATAACCATCAACAGTTTGAAGAGCTATAAAGTATCAAGTGCTATGAAAATACATGCTCACTGACCCAGCTATTCAATTATAGGAATTTCGTGTAAGGAAATGATCAAAGTGTTGCACAATGGTATATCCGTAAGGCTATTCAGTGGAGCATCATTTACACAGTAATAATTTAAAAATAAACCAAAAAACCCCTAAATGTTCAACAAGAGGGAATTAATTAAATTTTTTGCTATTAATGTCTATATGATCTAATACTAAATGACCATTAGAATTTGCTCATAAAAGAATTTCTAATGCCTTGAGAAAATGAACTCATCATATAATCAAATAATTTTATGATGCAAATTATAATGTATATCCTTAATGAGGCTGGATAATAAAAAATATTAACTCTAGCTCTTCCAGAGCAGTGGAATTATTAGTACTATTTATTATCTTCATTAGATTTCTCCTAAACATCCAAATTTTCCACATATAACAGTACTAATTTTCCAAAAGATTAATCATTCCAATGGGCATTAAATATACTAATATATCAAGATGTTAAAATTAAAATGTTTAATAACTTAATCCATTAAAAGGTGAACACCTGATAAAATTTCCACTTGAACATACTGAGAGGAGTAAGGTGAAAAGTCAAACCCTATAACTTTTAGAGAGTAAGGTGAAAAGTCAAACCCTATAACTTTTCAAAACTTTCTATAGTGGAAAATGCCAAGCATAAACAAGAGTAAAAACACAAGTAAAATAAACTAACATTGATCCATCACCCAGCTACAACATCCATCCCCTATTTACTTCCCCTGGGAAGCAAATCCCAGACATCACATAGCTTTTTCATAAATATTTCAGTATGTACCTCTAAAAAATAGGACTCTCTATTATTCTTTAAACATAATCAAAATAACATTATTTCACAAGAATTCATAATAACATCTCAATATCATTAATTATCCACCTAGTGTTCAAATTATCCCAAATGTCTCTTAAATGTTTTGTTTTGTTTTAGTGTATTCAAATTAAAATCCAAACAGAGCCTATACATTTATGTAAATCTTTTCATCTATAGGTTTTAAACTCTAAGTTCTCCCTCCATCTCTCTTTTCTCTCCCTTGAAATTTTTTTGTTGAAATAACTCAGGTTGTTTGTGCTGTAGAATTTCCAAGGATTCGTATTTTACTCACTGTATCTCCCTGGTGATGTGGGTAGTACATTCTTCTCTTCCCATTTCCAGTAAATAATGCTAGTCAGGTCTAGAAGCTTGGTGAGATTCAGGTTTGATTTTCTGACACGTCTACCAAATGGTGGTATTATATACTTCCTGGAATCACATAATGTCTGTTTTCTCTCTTTTTGTAATGTTAACAGCTATTGATAATTATTGCCTAGACGCATAATTCATTAAGGACTACAAAACGTTGCTATCCTATCACTCCTTTCCTTGTGTTAGCTGGAACACTTCTATCTAGAAACTTCTCTTCCTGTGCTATTCAGTTGCTTTGAGATATACATTATACAGAAAAGTGAGAATAACTATTTGATTCTTTCCCTTTATTAAAATATTGCAAAATAATGAGCTACTTCTTAGCATAGGGGGATCCTTATAAAGTGCAAATCTGATCACAGCATTCCTACCTCCTCATACAACCTTTAAAATGCAAACCATTGCTTTTAAAGAACAGCTGAGCCATGAATAGTCTAACCATGGCCTGTCTCCCCAGGTTTATCTTTTCTGGAAATCTCTGTGGTCCAGCACACCACATTCCCTTCCACCACAGAGCCTTTGCATAGGCCATCCCCTCAGCCTGAGATGCTTTTCAGTCTGCCCTACCTCCCCATCTCTAGTTAATTCTTGTGCATCCTTCAGCTGTCAAGTGCCACTTTCTTTGGGAAGAATTCTCAGTCCCCAAAGATGGGCCAGGCTTATCTGTCACATGCTCCTTTGTTTCAAAGCACACACTTCAATATGTAACAATACACTGCTTTATGTGATTCTTTAAATATTGCCTGCTCCTCAGCACCCCACCTCTCTCCCAATTCTAAACTTATTGGAGCAGTTGGCATGTCTGTTTTGGGCCACATGGAACCAGCCCCTGTGCGTAGCTCGGTGCCAGAGACATTACAGTTTCTTGGTGCCTACATGTGGAAAGAGTGAGTGAGTGAGTGAGTTTGGGTTCTAATGTTATTGGCTCATCCTCATTCCTTCAAAAGGCATTTACTAACCAGAGCACCTAACTTGTATTGGGCATCATGCCAAGTGCCAGGGATTTTGTGTTGATCACAATCTAATCTAGGAAATGGATAAGTAAATGGACAACTACTTACAATTCAATCACATAAGAGGTTAGCACAGAGTGAGAGCTGAGCACCTGAGCAGATGTGGCAACAGGATACATTTAAATTGAAGTAGTAGTCTCTGCTAGGTAAGGGGCAGTATTAGGTTGCCTTCTGAACACAGCTGAATCCAACTGAATGAGGACAGAGGGACCAGAATAATTTTTTTTAAAAAAAAGATATTTAGTTCAGCTCATTAAGACAAGTTTCTTTTATCATAATTCAAAGGTTTAAGGCTTATGCTCACAACATGAGTTCTTTGAAGCAACTGATGACAGAATTCTTTGGCCATAAATATACAACACAGTTTAAGATCTTAAGACAAATGGAATGCCAAGAGGGATATTTTTTAAACTATTGCCTTCACAAAGCTAGAGGAAAACACAATGAATTTTCTTAACGATTTAGACCAAATATAATTGCTAAGTCGCTATTAGTAGCATAAAACATATTGTAAATCATCAACACAAGCTACTGGGTATAACAAATCATTTCATTAGTACAGATATTCTTCTTGCAGAAATCTAATGCCACTGGAATTTAGAGTTATGATTACAGAGCTACGAGTAAGTCATGTAAAATTGGTTTTCTATAATTTGTTCCTTCCACAATACTTAGGACCTTAAGGGTAGGAATGCCTTATGTATCTTTATATCTCCAGTGCTTATCCAACTGCCAGGCATAGAGTAAGAGCTCAGCAACAACAGAATAAATGAACAAGTGATTTCAGACAGAAGTCTCAAATAATGCAGAAGAGATGATGGGTATAAACAGGGTGACCACAAATTTATTGCCCAAACTGCGTCCATAAATTTATTGTCCAAACTTCTAAGAGGAAACGAGAATTCTGTTAAGTATAAACCTAGAATGCCCAAGCAAATCGACCCCTTCACCTTGGCAATAAAGAACCCATATTTGAGAAAGATCAATCCATTATTCATCTACTTAAAACTTAGAAGAGTTTTGGGAACATGAGATATGACCATGATTATTTTAAACAACTTCACAAATGAAGATATGCGAATGACAAAACAGATAAAAAGATATTCAAACTCATTTGTCAGCAGAGAAATTTTTTTTAAAAAAATCACAATGAGATCTTACTACTCACCTAAGAGAATGACCAAAATCTAAAAACTAATGGTGGTATCAAGTATTAGCAAAGCTATGGTAACAATCAGAACTCTCACTGATGAAAGTGCAAATCACTACAACACTTTTAGAAAACAGTTTGACAGTATTTACTAAAGGGTAATATATGCCCCATGACCCAGCAACTCCATCCCACAAAAGAAATGCGTACATAGGTTCAACACGAGACATTAATGATAAGGTTCATAGCAACATTATTCATAACAGTCAAAAACTGGAAAACACCCAAATGTCCCCTAACAGTAAAATGGATAAACACAGCATGGCAAATCCAAACTGAAAATGGTACAGAAATGAAAATACAGAAACTACTGCCATACTCAGCAACATGGCTGAATCCCACCAAAAAATGCTTAGCAAAAAAAGACGAACACAATAGAGTACCTCTTACATGATTCCAAAACTTCTATCAATGGTGATAAAAATCTTGACAGTAGCTACCTTTGGAAGGAATAGTAAATGAGAGGGACAGAAGGGGACCTGTCAACATTCTTACCCCAAAGAGTTTACTTCAGGATAACACATTAAATCGGCCACTTAAGGTATAGGTATATCACAGCTAACAAAATTTATGAAAAAAAATACCTAAAGGATGGTATTCTCTTATCTTCTTTTTCTCCCACCCA
Source organism: Rousettus aegyptiacus (assembly GCF_014176215.1). Classification (NCBI taxonomy): domain Eukaryota; kingdom Metazoa; phylum Chordata; class Mammalia; order Chiroptera; family Pteropodidae; genus Rousettus; species Rousettus aegyptiacus. The sequence goes on from NW_023416284.1 coordinate 68,561,524, forward strand.
AGAATACTTAACTCAGCAGACATGCTGGGGGAAAAAAAACATTCCTTGACCTCAGAATTATCTAAACAGGTTCATGTGGCAGGTAGTCAATAAAGATTTGATGATGACGTTCCTGAATAAGGACCAACCCAACATTTTCTCCTTCAAATATTTTCTTTTTCCTATTTTATTCACTGTTTTATTCAATACCAGACCAATAAAGATTACCAGAAAATAAGAACTGATAAGTCATCCACTGATAAGCACTATAACAGAACTTCAAAATTCGCTGAGAAACCCTAAAAGCAATTTCCAGATCATTAGCATGGAGTGGTCAAAAAGAATCTTCAAAACATTGAAAATTCTGACTTCTCAGATACTTGAACAAACAGCTGAAAGAAATGAGAAAAGAAGTATGAGTGTTACTATCAAGCGCAACCATTTGCTATGGGCTGAATGAAGTCCCACAAAATTCATATATTGAAGTCTTAACTGCCGGTACCTCAGAATGTGACTGTATTTGAAGAGAGGGCCTTCAAGGAGGTAATTAAGTTAAAATGAGGTCTTTAGGGTGAGTTCTCTCCAATATGACTGGTGTCCTTATAAGAAGAGATTTGAGCACAGACAGACACAGAGATGATCATGTGAAGAGACACAGGGAGAATATAGCCACCTATAAGCTTAGGAAAAAGGCACTAGACAGATCTTTCCTTTACATACCTCAGAAAAAACTAAGCCTGCCAACATCTTGATCTTGGACTTACAGCCTTCAGACTGTGAGATAATAAACTTCTATTGCTTAAAGCCACCAGTCTGTGGTACTTGGTCCTTGGTTACAGTGGCCCTAGCAAAGGAATACACTATTATTGTGGAAAGTTCTGAAACATCGATGCATTTATTTTTGAGGTATTGTTGCATACTGTTGTGTGTGTGTCTGTACGTGTGTGTGTGTGTGTGAGAGAGAGAGAGAGAGAGAGACAGAGACTGTGTGTGTGTGTGTGTGTGTGTGTGTGTGTGTGTGTGTGTGTCTGAGTATAAGCTCCTCTAAGGCAGGGACTATATCTACTTAATTCCTCTTTCATTTATCAAACCATCCCCTGGAGTTATATGCTCAATACTTTATTTCTTTTCTTTTCTTTTTTCTTTTTTTTTTTTTTTTGGTGTCTTTGAAACATTAGTTTATCTTCTTCTCTCAAGGCCCACTTTTGTTTCATTCTTTCTTTGTATCTGTGTGACCCAGAAAGTAAAGAAATGAAAGAAAGTCCTCCTGCTTCTAGAAACAATGGATATGAGAAGTGCCTGTCATGAAAATACAAAGAATATTTCTTTCCAGAAGATAAATGAATAGGGGTTTTACCTTCCTGCTAAAAAGGGAAACTGAAAGGGAAAAAAGTCACAAGGACAGAAAAAAAGAGTTATACTAGAAAGTAGAGCGCTGTGATGAGGAATATTAATGCTCTAAGCCTTTCATGAACATCATCTATCTACACAGTAAGGCAAAGATCCCGGTCCCACTGTGAGCTTCCTAGTCTTCCTATTCTACCTTGACCACAGAAAATGCAGTAAATCTTTCCTAAAATATACATCTGGCTACACAGAGTATAGAATTAATTCAATTGCACCTGTAGCAAACCTTCCAGAAATAATTTACAATAATTGTCAGGATTAACCTTTTGATATAACATAAATTTGTCTAAATTTAAAGCACTCTAAAGAGGGGCAGAGGTCCATTTTTATTATACAAATGCTGTGTCAGCAAGTTGATGGAGGCAAAAAATAACAGTGCTGAGCGACTACTCTGTTGGACTTAATCTTTAGTTCATTCCAGCATGGGAAGACGTGATTCACACCTGCATCTTCCCTGGTTAGTCCTGGACATATCGAGCCCTGCAATTGAGGGACACTTGGAATTTCACACACTCAGTATGCAATGGCAAATGAGAAGTCTGCATCACAGCATTTTATGTTTGCAGACATATGTTTTTAATATTCAATAGCCACCATCTGCAGAATTAGAGGATATTAGACATTCCTGGAGACCATCCACTATAACACAGAAGAATCCAAATTACCTAGAGGATAAAAGCTTTCAGTGTTGGAAGCAGTTAATGTACACTCAATTACTTTCAAACACTGGCCAACAGCCCACACCCATCCTGTCCTTTCTTGTAAGGGTGAGGTAGGGGTAAAATCATCATGTTATTCTAGATACCTGCAAAACTAAAAAAGATTTAACTTTGCAAAGATTTAACTTTGCCAATGTGTTTTTTAAATTAAATGCGTAATTAAATTATGTATAACCAACTATTAATCAAAATTAATCCAGTGCTCCTGCTACAGAACTTCTATTTCAGGAACACAGACCGTCTAAGCCAGGCAACAACAGTATTCCAGTGCTAAGAGTTGCCTTCAAGAAGCCAGGATCTTCCTGAAGACAAAACGGTGCCTTGTGGTAGCCCTTCTATGCCTGCAAGAAACCCTAATAATAAATGAAGTTTGAGTTCTTTGCTTTTACTGCATGCTGTGGCAATTACAAAAACTTTAGCTTATCGGAATATATAATATTTATAGGGTATTCAACATTTGTAAGCCATCTTACCTAAGTCTCAAAAAAGGTAGGTAGTTCACCAGTCTCTCCATGATAAAATTTAGAGGAAACAAGCCTTTCAGGGAAATTTCAACTCTAATCAGAAATATTCCTTAAAACTGATTCCACTTTCCCTTGGATGATGACTTGAATCAAATCCTAAAGGCAAGAAGGGGAACAGTCGGCATAGTAGGGTAAGACTTTATCTCAAGCTCTGTAATTTACCCCTTAGGCAAATCACTCAGCTCTGGTGGAAAGAACCACTCTCATCTCTCTCGTGATCCAAGAACCTGTTCCAGAATGAACCATCTCTGAGAATGTCAAGCAATGTTAATAACATCAACTGAAATGCTTTCATAGCTCACAGCTAGTAAGTAATTGGCCCTTGCCTCATTTCAAAGAAAAATATTTGAAATCTGTGTTAAATCTATTTATCTAAGCCCTATGGTAGGGCTTTCAAACTAGGCTTTTAAGGACAAGTAAATAAAACTTTATTGGCTCAATAAAGACTGATGTCCAGCTCTATATTCACAGTTATTATTGAAAACAAAATTCTGTTAAATTACGAAATACACCAAGTATCCCTAAGAATTCAAATCATCATCATTTAATATAACAAGTGAATGTCTAATCCAGGATCAGTAATCACAAAATGAAAATAAGAGCCCTCTAGAAAAGTAATTGAGATACTGTTTCTCATTTTTGTGAAGGAAATTATCTTATCCCAGGATTCCCTGCTAACCCATTGACTGAACAATAATTCATATAATAAATATTTCCTAGGTTTGAAAATATTGGCTAGACCTGCCTTTTGCCCCTCTGATGATAACAGGTATCTTACCAAATGATTAACAAAGTTCATGTACAAAGAGGAAAATTACTCCCAACTATTGTCCTAAGGAAGTTGAAGCAAAGGTTTAAAAAGCACAATTTCAAGATGGCAAATTGGTTCACGCCTATTAGCTTTCTTTAAAAACAAAATTAAGGAAATGCCAAATTTGCGTGTAGATACGGAAGAACAAATATTTCTATTTTCAAGTCACTGCCTTCTTTTCCTCCCAAATAAACTACCTCAATTTTCTGAAGCTGGATATGATATCTGTAGTTTTGAAACAGCTTCCTGACTCACTGGAACACTGAAGAGTGATTATCTTATTTCTACAGGAGGGAAAATATACACCTATCTCATCCACCCCTAAGTTCTACAGAGATGGTTCCCTTTCTAACAGCATTCTACTCAGGATAAAGTGCAGCACAAAATCAGACTTTATTCTCTCGAAGAAGAAGAGTTTCCAGCATTTCCATTAAGGTGGACTATGTCAAAGAAGAGATTAGAAAATATGTCCGATGACCTTAACCTCACAGCAAAAGGGATCCTCAGACTAATCTCTCTCAAAGAAAACACATTAGGCTTGCCAACTATTAAAATAAAATAAGCCAAATATCTGGTTTTAACAATTAATGATTCATAGAAAAGGGAAACCATTGCATTCACCGTGATCCAGACTCACCATCATGAGTACTAAAATATTTTAACAGCGATATTTTAAAAGAAAGGCTAAGAGCGACTGCATTATCTCCATCTAAACGAACGTTTACTTCAACTAAACAGTTATCTGTGTTGTATGCAACATAAAATATACAAGAGCCAGTTTGTGAATTTCTGTGTATATTTTTTCAATTTATATAAAATGAGAAGTGAAAAAAAGCATTTTATTTATTTATTTTTATTGGAAAATATTTAGCAAAGATATGTTGCTTTTACTATGACACTATATTTTTTATTTTACGTAAAGACAAGAAGCAAAACAAAGCACTTTATTTATTTTTATTGGAAAATATAATATTTAGCAAATGTATGTTGCTTTTACTAAGACATTTTAAAATTCTGTTTTCAACCACCAAGTTAATAGCTCTTTTCCAGAGTCCAACTGTGCGTGGGCCAAAGTTTGATACTAACCAAACAATTCAGTTTTATACAAAATTAAAATAAAATCATTTTCATCAACACCAGCCTCCATAATCATAATGTTGTCCTTGAGATTAAAGGAAAATAGAACACTGGTCAATTACTGGTGAAAGCAACAGAAAACTGACTGTAGATTCCCAAGAATGGACTTTCAGTGGTCACCCATCTTTAAAATAAAGATTACCACACTTAAGAGTTAGAATCAGTGACTACACGTAAATAAAGGTATTTGACTTATATAAAAATTCTTAGCCAGTGCAAAATGAAGTACTATACTCCAAATATATTTATATTATCTAAAAACAAGAAAACACATGTTTGACCAAGCTTAAATGAGCCCTGGTAGGTTACTAAAACAAATTTTAGCCAATATCTCGTGATTTTTTGTTATTTGTTTCACCCTAACCCAAAGCAAGGTAAACCAACAATGACTAAAAACATTTTCCTGTCATAAATTTCATATTTCCAAAATTTATAAAATCTGAAAAAAAGTGGAATGTGAAATATGCATTAGGCAGAATGAACAGTCCAGATGTATCCATAATCAATTCTCTACCACAATCACCTTTCTCCACTAGATCGTAGATGTTGGCTTGATATTGGTATATGTTTAATGGAAATGCATTAATAGAGTCTCCAAATTCAGTTCACTAGCTTGAGAAAGTCAACTAAGGGACTTCCAAGTTTTCCTACCTGTAAGTGCCCTTATACAGGAGCTACCTGGTACAGCCCATGTTGAACTGATGTAAACAAAAATGTCAATTATCTTATTTTCATCAAATAATCACATCAAGCTCTTGCTACAATGGGGAGCTGGCTTTAGAAAAGAAATTATGAAAAGATTAGCAAATATGGGGAGAACTCGTCCATTTTTTTCTGAAGTTTTCTGTGCAAAAGAAAATACTAAATAAGAACTAATTCCAGCTAACAATGAGAACCGAGTACTTCAGCATTAAATCCTTTGTAAATGTTATCACTGTACCTTGTGCAAATACCCCCATTTTGCAGAAAGGGAAGCTAAGGCATAAGAGAAATAAGTAACTTGCCTCACGATAGCATAGAAGAAAACCTAAATCTCAGATTAATGGAAGCTTGATCACGGAACCTAAAATTTAGAGGGCATTACATATTTTACACAATCTCTACATGATGAATTTTTATTTTGTAAATTGTTTCAGTTGCACAGCTAATAGAATTTTTCTATCAATTCATTGACAAGACTATGTATCCCACTCAATAGCTTATAAAATCTGAATTTTACATCCTATTAGCAACAATAATTATTTAAAATAGGAGCCTCCAGATGTTACAAACATTCAATGACCAATTTGGTAGCCATTAGCCATATGTGGCTTTTGAGCATTTGAAATGAGGCTAGGCGAAGTTGAGATGTACTATAAGTACAAAACACACACTGGAATTTAAAGACTAAAGAATGTAAAACTATCTCATTAATAATTTTTATTTTGATCAGCACCGGACAAACTGTTAAGATTTCTTTGCTCCTCTTCATTACAAGATAAGTTGCCAGGTTGATGTAAGCCCAGGACACCTCAAGTGCTAGTTAAGGCTTTGCTGACACCAAAACTTGTAGATTTTAACCATAATTCAACCATCAAATCACTCAATCAAATAATTATTTATTGAGCAATTGCTAGAGCCCAGGAAAAACAATACAGTATCTTGTACATGAGCCTGTCTCCAGCAAACTCCATAATAAACCTTTTAGGCAAGGTCTTACTCACACCACTTAATACTCTGGTTGATAAGGCTGTAGCTACAGATGCTCCTCAATTTACAATGGGGTTACATCCTGATAAACTCAATGAAAGTTGAAAAATATCCTAAACCGAAAATGCATTTAATATACCTAACCTACCGAACATCACAGCTTAGCCTGGCCTGCCTTAAACATGCTCAGAACACTTACATTAACCTACGGTTGGGCAATTATCTTGAGTTTCATCTCAAAGTAATTGCTTTCCTCTTTTTCTCATCACAAGCTGGAGACACAAATGGGCATTTTGTAAACATGATGGAATGCAAAAATACAAAACACAATATCCAAAAAATGCTGGTAACACAGTCCACTGCATAGTACCTACCAGTTATATGGTTTCTACGGAATGTATATCAATTTTGCACCATCATAAAGTCAAAAAATCATAAGACAAACCATCATGAGTGAGGAATTGTCTGTAAATGGCACTGTTGAAGCATATTTAAAATATGGCAGAGAGATACAGGAATGGTGCTATCTACAAACAGGATTCCATTAATCGGACCTAAGCAGTGGGTTTACCTAAAGCTAAAACCATCTACTGTCAATTTAAACCTTAATCAGAAGATGATAATCATCATGCAAACACACAATTAATTTAATGAGGGAAAGAGTTTCTTCCAAATCTAATCCTCATCCTACCTGCATAAGCACGGTGGAAATCAGCTGTGGTTTCACTTTAGCTATACTCCTGGAAATATCTGCTATACTCTCTTACTAAAAATTATGAAAATGATGAAATCTTGCCAAGTCTAGTAGTATATTAACATTTCTGTGGCATTAAGCAATGGCATAAGTGATTTAAAAAATAATCTCACAGTAATCATGTAAAGAAACCAATACCTATGACTCTATATATCAACAAAAACAAAACCAACACATTAACCACAATGCTGCAGGGTGTGTAAATTCCCTTTTCTTTGCCATTAGTTTAATAATACTGGTAAAATGTTCCAGCAATTTATTTTAACTCCTACTTGCTTTACAATGTAACCAAGATCCTAGAAATTGATCTAGAGAAGATCTTTGTCTCCTCACAAGAGAAAAACAAAATGCTCATAAGAAATGTCATAATATTGGAAAGCATAATGTTCACCACTGGGCCAGTCTGAGCCAAGATTCCAGATTATTTTATGTAGCTTCTCTGTATGTTAAAAAAAAAAAAAAAAAAATCTGTTTATATTTCCCATAGAACATGATCCTGCAGTGCCCATTCAGCTAGTCCCAATAAATGCACTGAAGGTTCTGCTCGAGTAAGAACCAAGCTCATAGTTTCAAAAGCAACATTTCACGGCAGATTTGAGCAGAAGACATTTTGTGTTTGATTCAAAAATCCCAGAACACTGTCATTTAGATACTGTCAGTGCAAAAGAAGAGAAAGCAAGCAGCAAGGTAGTGCCGATTAAGATGTCAAACCACTGCCTGGAATGACTCGCTTTTCTTGTTCTGCTAGTCTTCTTGGTGGTATTAATATCCCAGCATAGCAAAGGAATTGTTACATGAAAAGGTGGTATAAATCCAAGTTTCAAGATGCAATAAACTCTTAAGAGACTAAGCCTCAGGGACATTAATTTCTCATTTTGTAATGAGTACCCCCATCTTCCTGGTCTCACTTCTCTTCCGATAAAATTTTAAATACAAATCTTCAGGCTCTAAATTGCTGAACTAGGGAAGAAGTCAGTTCAAGTACTTAAGATCCTGAGCGCATGTTATGTCTAGAACTCTGCATACTAAGTACAAGCCAAGTATAGAGGAGACAATGACTGACCCTCAGAGAGTTTACAACCAGTATTTGAGTCCTGGGGCTGCCATAACAAATCATCACAAACTCCACAGCTTAAAACCACAGAAACTTATTCTCTCATGATCTGGAGGCCAGATGTCTAAAGTCAAGGTGCTAACATGACTATGAACCCTTCGGAGCCTCTGGGAAGGAAAAGACATCCCTTGCTCTTTCTAGCTTGTGGTAGCTGCTAGCATTCTTTGGCATGTGGTCACATCACTCCAATTTCTGCCACCATCTTCACATTATCTTCTGCTCTGACCTGTAGGATGACCTCCTTCTGCTCCTCTATTATAAAGACACTTGTGATTGGATTTAGGCTCCATCCAGATAACCTAGGATAATTTCGCTGTGTCAAGATCCTTAATTTAATCACACCCGCAAAGACCATTTTCCTTATATGGTAGCATTTACAGTTTTCAGATATTAAGACCTGCTCTCTTTGAGGGGCAATTATCCATCCCACAGCTATCCAGCCTCTTCAAGGAGGCAGGGCGACCATCAATTAAACTGAAATGACTGAAAACCAAGTGAAGCAGCATGAGTAAACAAAATTTTCTGCCTGAGTTCAGGGAATGTGGTGCATGTTGCCTAAGCTGGGAGGGTTCTCCTGGGACTGGACGAGGCTCTTCTATCTACTCTGAGATGTGAGCTTCTGAAGGGCCATGCTGAGCCTGACAGTATTTGTCATTCTGGCTGCTCTGATGGTCTCCTGTTTACATCATCTTTATTTTACTGCATTCCTTCACCTTTCTGTTCCATCCCATTATGATCTTGTAATGTTTTGTTGTTATTTTTGTTTCGATTATAGTTGTCATTGTTTGTCTTGGACTAGCTTTTTCAGAGCTGTAGTGAGCAGCTACTTTTTATAACACAAAAGGCACAGAAAGGTTTCCACTGCCCCAAATTATTACACTTCGGGACACGTCACAGTGTCTAAAATTCCTCACATTTCTTCTCTGGACTAAAGCCCACCATTTAAATTCAAATATTATTTTGTAGTAGATTATACATTAAATTGTAAAGTTACATTAAATCGTGAAGTTACAACTGGGAGGTTTCATGAAGGAAAACTTCCCAGTCATTATTTCTTAAATAAATATTTAGCAAAAGATCAGTTCTGTGGAGTTTGTTAATGAATGTTCTGAGTTTAAAAAACAAAAGAAACAAACAAACAAACAAACAAACAAAAACAGAGGTGACCATGATTTTATAATCAAGAAGTTAAAAAGAAACTCCAACCACCAGACATCTCAGGGCATACAGAGGGGCTGGTAAGCCTCCAAAAGGGACATAAGCACAGTGTGTAGAGTTGCCCAAAGGTGTCTATATACAGATGCCTCTTTCCCCCTTAAGGTACATAATGGCGGGAATCATGTTCATTTTGCTTAACTTTGCATCCCCAGCATCACTTTCTGCCACCATCTCCACATTATCTTCCAGCTTCCCCAGCATCAAGTCCAGTCCTGACATGTAATAGGTAGTCAGTGGTATCTGAATGAGTAGATGCAAGGTGGGTGGATACATGGCAGGCAGGTGGATAGATGGAGGGGTAGAATAATATCTTGAGAGCCTCAACAATCTAGATGACCAAGAAGGAGAAAGAGGTCAAAGGGAAGGAGAGAACATGGCAGAGGGAGAACAGAGGATTGAAAGGATGGGAACTACAGACAGTAGCAGTCAAATTTCCCTTATATGACAATTTTGCTTAGGGCCAGTTCTATCAGTCAGTTGACACTAGAGAATATTTACAGATCCCTTATGCCAGATCTTTGTTGGAGAGGCATTGCTACAGATGTCCGTGTTTCCCCCAAAATTCAAATGTTGAAGTCCTAAACTCTAATGTGATTGTATTTGAAGGTGGAGGCCTTAAGGAGGTAACTGGGTTTGAATGAGGTCATGAGGGGTAGAGTCCCCCGTGATGGGATTGGTGCCCTTACAAGGGTATAAAGAGACCAGAGCTCTCTTTCTGCATCAGGTGAGGATACAGCAAGAAGGCAGCCAACTGCAAGCCAGGAAGAGGGCTCTTACCAAATACTGAATTGGCCCACACTTGATATTGGACTTCCCAGCATCCAGAAATGTAATAAATAAATGTTTGTTGTGTAAGCCACACAGTCTGTGGCATTTTTTTACAGCAGTCCAAGGTGGCCAAGATAGGCGGCATGGCACGGTACTGGAACCAGGGACACCTGGATCCAACTGCCAGCTCTACCGTTAATAGCACCAGTTTCTCACCACATAACAATGCCTACTTTTTGAGGTTGACAGGTTTAGAGATCATTTTCCTAAATGACTAATATATAGGAATCTCTGAAGAGTTTTTTTTACTATATACTTTTATCTCCCAAGAGCTTTGCAAAGTGCTACATATAAGTATATGACTTAGAAATATTACTTAATGGCTGTATTGTTCCCTACAATTGTTCCTTTCCTCCCTTCCTTCTTTCCTTTCAGCCTCCTGTTTCTACTAGGTAAAAAAAAGAAGAAAAAAAGTCACATAGTTCAAAGTTCAAAACACACAAGAGAAAACCATAAAAATTCTCCCTTTTCCACTGGACTCAGGCTTCCAATTCCTCTCTCTAAAGCATCCAATTTTTTTTACTAGCAGTAGAGTTTTAATCAACAGTTGCTTGTAAATTAGAGCCAGAATTAAATATTGCATATCTTGGGATTTAGCAACTCAAAACAAAATGTCCCACTATTATTCATTACTCCAGGTCTCCCAGAAAGGCTAACCTGTTTCAGCTAGTTTGTTACAATTCCTTAGGTAGATTCATCAAATAGTCTTCTTAATAAAGAATCAGCACATATATTATTCATTCATCACCAGATTTCAAAGAATCAGAACCCTAAGATATATTTGACATAAAATGGTACTCAGCACAGCTTAATTCTTCTTAGATGACTGAGAGGCTCTATGTTTCAGCACGCTTCAGGGATGTCGTTGTGGGTATCTGAATCAATGCAGTGCCCTGAAGAAGGGCAGAAGTAACAGCAAATGCAGGGTTCATTCTTTGGAAATAAGTTGGATGAATTTTTTTAGCAAGATGTTATGATCCAAGATAATTCCCTAAGAGCTTGAGGTTCAACCTAAGATCACTGGGGCTGGCCAGCATCCACTGAAATTAACCAGCTCTGGAAATTGAAATGTAAAAAATGTGAGAATCAAGGACAAAAAGCCATTGCAGGATGGGACCAGAAAGAGAAGAGTTAAGGCCAATGACAAAACAAATGAGGAACCCAAAAGACCAGGATATGCAAAAATATACTATTTGAATCTACGCACCAAGTCCTGGAATTTGCATAATCAAGTTGAATCCGTAGGTAAATAATGAGTTAAACTGGCGTAGAACCAGGATTCAGAAAATAACTGGGCACCCGGATTGACTCCTATGTTCCTTAGGTGGTCTGACTAATAAGCTAGTTAACCAAGCCCATCCCTGGCCTTCGAAGCCTTATCAGGTACAAACCCTGGGAACTCAGGATGCCACAGCACAGAACAAGGGCTTGGCATTAGGACAACAGAAAGCTTCTTGCTATTATTATTTGCTTGTATCTCAAATACACTCTTACAGCCACTTGGCTAGAACCCTACACAATGTATTTAGGTAAAGTAGTTTAATCATTACAGTCTAGTGAGATTTTTTTTTTTAATTTGGCTGTAGAGTCAGTCAAAATTCAACAGAAATTTTTGAAGAAAAACATTCTAAGAACTTTCATCCAAATTCCCATGCTGAGACAAATCCTGAAAATTTATTATGATAGAACTAAGGTTTATCTAGCCCAAAGACAGAATGACAAGAAGTGAATTTCACTTATTATTTGAACTATACTAACCTGCAAAAAATAAAAGCTGAAACATATGCTAATAATTTTTGTTACATTACCATTTTTTTATTCCAATCGCTGAGGCCAACCACATACAATAAGAAGTATTTCATCAGGGTTGTCGCATAACTCATCGTGCCACCCCCTAATGGGTTCCCTATTCCACACTGATCCACACATCCTAGGTGTGCTAGCGCAGGGTGATATTTTTACAGAAGAAGGGTGCAGACAAGAAAAGGCAGCTTTCAGAATTTCAATTTATGGGCTAAAGAGAAGAAGGAGTGGAAACATGGGGTCACCACGTTAGTCCAGAAAGCCAAGAAATACCCAGCTTTGAGTGTTTTGAGTTTTTACAACTTCTTCCTTCTGTGTTACTTGCATCCCAATGAGAAAATGTGAAAAGGTCTCAGTTATACACACTAATAGCCTAGCTCACTCACTGTAACACTGAAGGTTCACTCTTCAAACAGAAGCTGAGAAGCCACAGGCCCAGGTCCAAGTGACTTCAGGGACATAAAATGAGGTCCACAAAAAGTGCAGGCAGTGCAACTTCTGGTGTGGAGTACTGAAAAAAGTTCATATTCTCTTCTTCCTTTCAGGCTGGGATTAAAAAGCAGGGACTCAGGAAGTCTACCAGTTAGACATCACACCACTAGAAGGCCAAGTTCAAGCAAAGTATACCCAGACCCAGAGGAAACGAAACAAAGAATGTGCAGCTCAGCCTGGTTCTGCTCTAGGCATTTAGAGAAGATGTCCTATTGCCCCTATTGGAGCAGTAAGATGCAGAAGGCTAGTAAGACCTAATCCTGGGGATGAGGGAAAGAGGACATGGACCAGGTCAATCAGGCATACTTCTGGCCAAGGCCATGTCAAAAAGGACAAGAGGGTCCTGAGAACCTCATCACAGTCCAGAGCAACTGCTCACCAGGCAGAGAGCCCAGAATAGGAGCTACAGCTATGAATAAATAGTATGCCATTGCATAGAGCCTCTTTTTGTAGACAGATGATAGAGAGAGAGAGAGAGAGAAAGAGAGAAAAAGAGAGGGATGGATGGATGGATGGGCGGGCAGGCAGGCAGAAGGATAGGTAGAAAATGGAAAAATGGATAGACTTAAGCTCAGGGATAAAGCAAGGTGAAGCCACAGGAAGATCTTCTATTTAAGGTTTCAATTCAGGAATTATAATCCTGTCCAAAGCCCTCTCTTTATGGACATCTGACTTGAAGAAGAAACATGATGAAAAGATGATCCAAAAACCATTTTTCTTTTGCTACAGAATGGGGATTCTATGAGTATCGCTATGTATCATCCTTAGGGAGTTCATTAGAAAGAATGACACCATCTTATTAAAATTCAACAAGTAAAACTCTTGAACACTGACTAGTTTCACCATCACGTCAGCTTCTCAACTGCTGCTTGCAATACAATCTCTCAGAAATCTAAAAAGGCCAGCAGAGTAGACCATCCTCTCTTTAAGTCTGATCAAATGTTTGTGTCTTAAAATATATTCACGATATTTTCAAAATAAGAGTAAATAGATGTGAAAGTAAAAAAATTATCAATTTAAGAAGGACCTCTTAAGGATATAATCTTTCATCTTCGTCTACATTGCTGGTCCCTAGTTAATGGATTTGCATCGTTTCATTTATTAGTCTGATTATTTGGGCAAGATACTTCTCTAACTCCAAATTCTTTACCTGTAAAATGAGAACGTACTAGCACTACTTAGAATTCAAATTAGAATCAAGTATGAGGATACATAACTTGTAGTTGTACAAATGTCTGAAGTTTCTGCAATAGTCATTACTTCTCTAAGAAATAGAACACTAAATTATAAATGTTAAGATGAATACTTTATTCCCACGAAGACCAATAATTAAGAAACTTAAATTTCTTGGTATCCTCCATCTCTAGAATGAAATTACCCATTATGAGAGAACTACTGAAGTTGTTTGGATTTTTTTAAAAGTCATTTAATTCAAAATATTAGTATTACATTGACAGTTACAAAATTCTAAGTTATCATAATCTATACTGGTACCTAGTCTATAATTTAAAAAATGAAAAAATAATTTTAAGAGCAGGAATGTCACAGAAATTGATTTCAAACATAATTTCCCCCACCCCACGATTATCTGTAGCTATGTCTAAATTATCAGGATTATCTACTGATGCATTCTAATTACCAAAAGTTTTGTTTCAGATTTCAGGGACTTTCACGCGTGAATCACTTGAAATTCCATCGTTCCACGTGTTCTGGATTTTGCAATAGAGGGTAGCACCAATATCCTACACATATATTGCATTTACAAATCCTTATGTAAGTTATGCCTCACAATAAAAAATATATGTATGCTCTGGTTTTTCTTCAGGTTGTATAAATCTTTTGCTTTTACTAAAAAGAGATTAAAATAAAATAAGGTAAGACTATGAAAATACAATCTCTTTTTCCCAAGCTCAAATAATTTTTCAAGTTGTTGTTAAGTCATCCAACACTCAACATAGTCTAAATATCTTCCTATATCTCAAGCCAAGGATTTGGTGGCTGTTAACTTACACTTAACCAAGTTTATAAAAAACTGTTGCTGGGATGCCAAAAAAGTTCCATGGTGCTTCATAGGAAAGGAATGCTGGGGCTTAGCAACTGCCCACAGAGTCACTCACCAAGGCTGTGCTTGTTTTGCTCTTAGTTTAGACAGGTTAATTTTCAGAAATTCTTAATGGGATCAGCTGACTTAAAAATTTATGCAAATATGTTCACAAAAGCATTATTCATGATAGCTAAAAAATGGAAACAACCCACATGTCCATCATCTGATAAATAGAAAAACAAAATGTGATATATCCGTACAATGGAACACTATTCAGCAATAAAAGGAACAAGATACTGATTCACAATACAACATGGATGAATTTCAAAAACTTTATGGTAAGTGAAAGAAGCTAGACAAAAAGACCACTCATTGTATAATTCCATTTATGCGTGAACTATCCAAACAACGCAAATCTATAAAGACAGAGAGTACATCAGTGGCTGCCTAAGCCTGGTGGGTGGGAGCAGAAGGTGACTGTACTTCAACACAGGGGATATTTTAGGGGCGACAGAACATTCTTCAAATGTGATGGTTGCACAACTCTGTACCTTTACCCAAAAAAAAATCACTGAATGGGATAAACTTAAAATAAATAAAAATAGATATGGCCAGGATTCAACCCGTCCTATCTTCCTACCTTTGCTTCCCAAGCGGAGGCATGGCGCTTGAAGCTGCAGCTGCTATCTCAGGACCAGAAGGAGAGAGTCGACCAACCAGGACCCATGAGACTTGCTGAGCTGCTAAATTAGCCAGTCCTGGAATAGTCCTATTCCAAATTTTTTTAACATGAAACCAAAAAATAAAAACTAAATAAAAACCCTAACTTTTTAAGCCACTTTTGGTTAAGTATTTTCTTACTTGATGCCAGAAGGTTCTGACTGATACAGACTAGAAATCTGGTCACCACAGCCTCTTCGCTGGTATAGGATTCACATGTACATGTACTTTCGAAGGAAGAATAGAATTTAGAAAATAAACTCACTCTGGACTGAATGTCTATCTTCTCCCAAAACTCATCAAAATTTACATGTTGAAATCTAATTCCCAGTACAGTGGCATCTGGATGTGAGGCCTTTGGTCAGAGATTAGGTCACAAGCTTGACACCCTCATGAATGGGATTAGCACTCTTGTAAAAAAGATCCCAGAGAGTTCCCTCACCCTTTCCACCATGTGAAGACACAGCAAGAAAACAGCTGTCTATGAACCAGAAAACAGGCTTTCACCAGACACTGAAATCTGCTGGTACCTTTATCTTGGACTGCTCAGCCTCCAAAAACATTGGACATAAATTTCCTTTGTTTATAACCCCCCAGTACTTGGTTATGGCAGCCTGGACTATGGCAATGCATTTGTGGTGACGTACATATGTTAGGGTATCACCAACTAACTGCCTTATGTATAGTATAACTCTTATGTGACGTGAAGGACATCGTGTCTAACTATTTTATGTAATATGAGGAATAGTTAAGATGGCATCCAGTGGTTGTTTTATTACAACCATTTTCAATCTAAGCTTTTAACTATCACTTGCTATCACTCTAGCCTATCTCTTATCCGCTCTCCTTCAAGTCTAACATGAATCAAATGGCTTAAGCATCCCAAATATATTCCAGTTATTATCCCATGTTTCATTCTTCCATATTTTTGCACATTATATTTTCCAACTCTAGAACGTTCTTCCTTTTGACCAGATGTTAAAATGTATTTTTTTAATCCCAACACAGGAAAGTTTTCCCTGACCCCAAAAGATAATCACTCCCTCCCCTTGATATAATCCTGTACTTTGTTCACACTGCTATTCTAACTTCTATCACATTTTATTGGAATTTGTTTTATTATTACTTTCCCTTCTATTGTGAATGGCAAAGTGTTCAAAATTTAAAAAAAAAAACAAAAACAAAAAAACACAGCTCTATCTTATATTTGGGTGACTTTGGACTAATCACTTTACATCTGAGTCTCAATTTCTTCTTCTGTAAGATAAACATTGACATTATCATCCTATCTCTCTTAGACTTAACTAAGATAACATGTGAAAGCATTTTATCAATTAGAAAGTACTAATATTAGTTAGAGTAGATAAGATTTTTTAAAGGCATGTAATGGACCACACAAATCAAGAAAAAATATGTGATTTCTCACCATTTACTAAAAAGTATTCTAGCCAAGATTACCAACGAGCATTGACCTCCCAGATGCCTAAACCCAAAGGTTTGTTCTCAATTGTCAACTGGTCAGCAGCCCTTGAAACGAACAATCTGGCCTTCCTCCTGGTGACAGCTTCTTCACTGGGCTTTCACCTCAGGAGCAGCCCCTTCTATTTTTTACCTGCCCCTTCTCTTCTTCCCAACTTCTAAATCTTGAGGGCCCCAAGGCTTAGTATCTTTATCTCTTTCCTTCCTATTCCCACTCTTTTGCTAACCTCATTTAGTCTTCTGGCTCTAAATAGCAGTTCATTTCTTCTAACTCACAAATTTGTATCTCCAGACTTCTACCCTGAAAACCAGACTTGTGTATCAAACTGCCTAGATGCTTAAAACATACCTTAATATTAATGTGTGCAAACTGAACTTCTGGTCTTCCTTATCCCAAGCTCACACTTCATCTCAGTTAATGGGCATTCAGTCCATACAGGTGCTCATGTCAAAAATCTGATTAATACTTGCCTTTTCTCTTTCTCTCATAATTCCAATCCAACCCACCAGAAAATCCTCCAGCCAAAATATCTTCCAAATTCAACCCCTTCTCACTGCATCTGTGTACTTTTACTCTTGTCTAAGTAGCCATCACCTCTCACTTGATACCTGAAATAGTTTCCTAAATAATCTCTCTCCTTCTTTTTGCCTTTGCTCACATTTGATCTGGTCTCAACCCTACAGCCAGAGTAATCCTGTTACAACACTAGTTATATCAGGTCGATCATTGTTTAAAACCTTTCAATAGAATCCCATCTCCCTCAGGGAAAAATCCAAAGTCCTCACAATGCCCTTTAAGGATCTATGTAATCTACTCACCATATTCCCATTTCCTCTATGACCTCACCTCCTACCACCATGCCCTCTGCTCACTCTATTCGTTCTTATGCTCTCCTTGTTTCCACTGAGACACCAGGCACTCGTCATGCCTCTGCGTGAATGTTCTTCTACCCAACATCATGCAGTTCATTCCTTCACTTCCTTCATGGCATTCCTCAACTGTCACCTTCTCTATGAGGTCATCCCAAGCCATCCCATTGAAAATTGCAACTCCCTTCCCTACTACATCCTACCTCTCTTTCCTGGTTTATTCTATGCAATAGTAGTTGCTGCCTTTTAACATATATTTTACTGTCAATAGTAGAAGTTCTAAGAGCGCAGGGATTTTTATTTCTTTTGTATCCTCAGTGCTTAGAACAATGCTTGACACATAGAAGACACCAAATAAATATACCTAAAATGAATGAGGAAAGAACAAAGTTTTCATAGTTTATGATGATAAATATATTTCTAAACATTTGTATCTTCAACAATAATCAGAACTACCATCAAAGTTCTTAGAAATGACTGGCACTTAAATAACAGCAAATCTGAGGTCATAGTGAAGAAATCCAGGTGACTATGGGAACACCTACCGTACCTAAAGAAACTCATAGCAAATACATACATAGAAATGATACCCAAAATACAACAATATATTCAGGTGATCACCTCCTAGGCTCAATATAAAGTTTACAGATGTTTTTTATTTACTTCTAAGATGTTTAGTATGCACTGTATTCATCATTTTTAGATGGCGGAGATGAATATTTAGATTTTCTTTCTAGGTAAGTTTATTGTGAATAACCTGGCAGATTGTTCTGGTTTCAGCAATTCAAACTAATTCACATCAATGAAGAGTTTTAAATATCTAAGACTATAAAACATGATACTTAGAGTAAAGTTATTAAGTATATTTGGTTATAATTTAAAAATTAACATCACATTGAAAAATTTAAAGGAATTTTTCTCTTTAAACTTTGTAATTACAAATTATTATATTACTAGTTGCTATACTAATGATATAATCTGCTGATTAAAATACATGTTGTCCACAAAATTCTGGATATACCTGAAAAAAAATAATTTTCTATTTTAATAATGACTTAATATTTTTCTTCTTAACATTATCATTTCTAGAAGACTACCTGCTGGTGAATTATAAATGAGAAGAAGCAGTACCTTAACATTACATTCCCATCAAAAATTTCCTAAGGATAAATGAATATAATCTTCATCAAACTAAATAATTACACAGAGAAGGGCAATATATCTTGCTAAACTGCAGATCTAGAAAATGAAAATCCAGGACTTTAAACTTAATTTCATGACACTATTCTTCTAAGTGTTGTTTATACTGTGAGTTTTCTATTTAAGTAAAGACCATTCTATAAAAACTAACATCAGAAAATGTGCAATTGTTCTTGATTTCCTCATCAACAAACCACTGAACTATTACTTAATACTAAATTTGAAAAGTGAATAACAAAGTTTTTAAAACTATATCTAAGTCTACTCATTACTGATAGCATTGAAAAGAGAATTTGAGTAAATCGATTCTAGAAACTTGCTGTTATCTTGATTTACAGAAATTTCTGTAAGGATATAGAATGGCCACATATTCCAAGATGAATTAATGACCTTCAGAATATGCTTACACATAGTGAGACTTAATAAATGTTTATCAAAGTGTATTAATCCACACTTAACTGGATAAAAGAATTCAATAGAATGTTTTTAGATAAAAACATTTAAATATGTGATGCTTCTATCCCAAATGATTGTGGATATTTCAGTGAATATTTTTGGTTAAGGTAGCTTGAAACTTGTAAGGCAGTCCACAATGAAGTGGGAAGTGTCCAACCATCACTAAGTTCATGGTGAATGGTGGTAATAGTGCCTTTTGTTAGGTTTACAGATGCTTAGCCCTCTATCAAGTTTTTTCTCACACACATGCTTTTAAAACTATATTGTCCCCAACAACCCCAGGAGGTGGGTATTATGATACTCACTTATAAATCAAGAAACTGAGACAAGGAAATCAAGTAAACTGGCCAAGGTATCATAGTGAGTAGTTGCCTGGGCTGGGATTCAAACTCAGGTCTGTTTCATTCCAAAATCTGTGTCTAAACCTCTGAGCCCAACTTCAGGTCACCATTAGAACAAATTCAAACATATTCACTTCAGACATTGGAAGGTACAACACTTGATGTAAAATAATACTGCACTCTCTACCCCAAAAAATCATTCCAGCAGATAAACTTTTGTGGAAAACATTTGAGGAACTCTGACGTCTCCATACAGCACATTTTTCCAAAAGTATACTTTACAGAAATTTTAAAACATATTTCCTGAACTAGTATTTCCTGAGCTAAGAATTCATACAAAATGATTATTGATATACCTAAAATTTTCCACATCAGTAACTCTATTGTTCAACAATTTAAAAATAAACTTCATAAGAGACAATGCACCTTAATTACAGGAGAAATCAGCAAGTTACACGATCTTAAAAGATTTGGTAAAGTTTCCTAACCTAACCTTCTTTTATTGATGATAAACTAAAGTCCAGGAAGATTAAGTAGTTTGTCCAAGTTTATACAACTAGAAAGAAGTAAATTCCAATACGTTTTTACTTATAGCAGAATAAAAATATTTCCAATTCCCAATCATCTTAAGACCTTAACATTTTATATGAAGTAATACGTCAATGAAATTGTCCACCTTTAAGATTGAAAAACACCTTGAACTTGAATCATTTTGATAATCAAATCTTCCAACTTAAATCATTTTAAAGCACCCTATTTTAAACAAAGAAAACTCTCACTTTCCAAGGCAAACAAGGAAAGTAAATACTGCATCAAAACACTTTTATATTACCAACAGTATTTATGTGAACTTTAATTGCTTTCCCACAGAGGTGAACAAAAATGAATTGTAAGACTTAAAAGAAGGAATATAAGATTCTTAATGCACATTATAAAACTTGATGTACACTATAAAGACTAAACAAATTTATAGCTTGTTATTACATAGTCAAGTTTTCATTTTGTTACAACTTGTGCTTTATATTGACTCGTAGTTATTAGGAATTCAATTGTTTCTGATTACTTTTGGATTTTGTTTACCAAAATGAAATGTCGAAAGCGAAAAAAAAAAATCTGAACCACAGAAGTTCTACTAATGTAGAACCATTCTCTGAGATGTTTAACAACAAATTCAATCATAAAATAAGACAATTGCCTCTTGGACCCATTATTGTTACATAACTTTCCTTAGTTACAACATAATCTACATTCATATGTGTGCTAATGCTGAAAAACACATTTTAAAATAAAAATTCATCATAAATACACAAATCCTTATTTCAAGTGAAAATGAATCTACAAAAACCTGTTCAAAACAAGGAAATCTGAGGTCGCAAATCCCCTTGATCAGGCAACAACTCAAAATAACTAGACAATTCTCTACTGGCATTAGCACCAGCCCCCAAACGAAGCACTTGTAGAGTACTTAAAAAGAAAAGTACCTTCCTTAAGGCAGAGAATTTCCAGTGCTCCAACTGTAGTAATCCACATAGGGAAGGCATAATCAGAACTCCCATCATTTTGAATCTCATGTAACTCCAAATGAAGAAGTTTGATAACTTTTCATCCACGAATGATGTGACATTGTACTGGTACTTCCATAATGTTCACTGCTATTAAGATCCCGTAAAAACAATGCACTGCATGATGCTTTCTAGATGTTGATAATAACCACACCTGTAAAATTGAAATTAATTAACATTAGCTTCCAAGTCATTCTACACACTCAGTTTCATAGCATTAACATAGTTCAGTCGTTGATGTAAAAATTCAAAACTACAGAGTTCCAACACTTGAATTCCCTATAGGTGCAAGTTTTAATGGATACCACTATATAAAATCATAACTTTAAGAAGTTAAAATAGTGTTTGGATGTTTCTTCCAGTTATTAGCAGCACATTCAGTTTGATGTTTCATTTCTCTTGTCAAACTGAAAAGGCGGGTAAGTCCAAGCGTGCGAGGGAAGCCTCTAGCCCACGGGTGGGGAGAGGAACGTGGAGATGGTGATAAATTACCTTGGTATTTGGAAGATCCCATAAAACATAATGATAATGACCTAAATTTGCATTGTTGAATTTTAAAAGCCTATTCCACACATTCCTGATATTTCAACGTATCATAGTAACGAGAGCATACTACATTTGCCCACTTTCAACAAACTCCCAACTGCTGTCCCTAAATGTCTATTAACCAAGTGACAGGACAGATAAACAACTTTTGTGGTAAAGTAAAAAAGCACTTAAAGAAATTTCATAGAAAGTGGAGGTGTTTACTAGTTGCAGAGTGGTTGCCTCGTTTAAGCAAGAACCAACTTAGAAACACTGGGAAGGTTAACTACTTACTTTGGAAACAAAGTTAGGGAGTCTCCCTTTGCCTATAAACAAGGAGGAGATTCTGCTGCCTCTGCACTCAAAAGAGCCGCAACAGCCATCCCTCTTTGGGGCGGGCGTGGCTGATGGAAACAAAAGGTTAAAACACAAAAGGCAGGAGGAGGGCAGGGTCTGAGGAGCCTCTGGGGCTCACGTTCCACTTTCTATTCAAACGTGTCGAAAAGGGGGGGAGAGGTAAAGTGAGAGAGGTGATGATGGATCGTAAGGACAACATAGGTTATTCTGGGTGGGTGGTGAAACTAAAGGGGCGCACAGGATGGCCGATTCTAAGTAGTGGTCCAGGCCCCATCCCTCCATCTCTGCATCTCTGACAGTTAGGAACCTGTGGCTTCCCCCACCTCCCCGAGACCCAAATAAAAACTTTCTTAACTCCTACCTGTTTGTTCTAACCCCCTGGACCACAAGCACAAGAGTCCACTCCCCCCTAACCCAAACCTCTTCTGCAGTCTATTGTTGCAGCTTTGGCATTGTGCGTTGGATCTGCTGAGCGCTCAGCAGACAGTTAAGTTATACAACAGTGAGGAAAGGACCCCCAGTTCCATATCTCTTTCTTTTGCATGACAAAGTCTGGGCGGGGTGGGAGTGAGACCGGTAGGACCCCAACCATTTCAGAGTGTTTTCTCCCTTGTGCGTGCAGCTGGAGGAAAATGAGGCAATACCCCCTTGATATACCCTGTCCCCCACCCCATCACCAGTTCCTCATGGAAAGAGGCACTTGAGAAAAATGCCTGTCTGGCTTTTGCCTATAAAAAATGAACAAATAAAACCATCTGTGCAAGTTCGTTAAAGAACAAAAGAGAAGGGAGCAGGGAAAGGAGGTACAACTTTCTAGCCAAACTTAGTCACTGGACAGACGATTCCTCTGTCCTCCAAGGGCAGGGAGCAGGGCGCATTAAGGGGGAGAGAGAGATAAACAAGACAACAGCCTCCACTCACCTTTTTCCCACTTGGTCACACTTTTCAGAGACGCTCCCCTGTAGCAGTCCGCAAAGCGCGTGGACACTTTTGTGTGGCCTGACACCGCAGAAAGTCGAGGCTGCAAAGTTGCTACAGGGAGATAACCGGGCGTCCGGGGCGAGGGGAGGAGAGTTCATCAGAGTTCCCCCCTTTGTTCCCAGTCCCGGAGCAGACAAAGAGGCGGCGAGCGGCGGCAGGTTCTCCCTCTCACCCCTTCTTCCTCTCCCCTCCCCTCCCGTTCCTCCCTCCCCGCCCCCTCCCTCCCCGCATCTCCCGCCCCGCTCGCGAACCTCCGAGGCGCTGGCCGCTCAGTCCCCATCTCCAGGCCACTCGACCCGACCATCTCCTCCCTCTACCTCGCTCCAACTTTCCCCAGAGATGCCGGGTCTGGTCCCCTCCATAACGCCCCCTTCCCAACGCGCTCATATCTGCGGGGGGGAAATCTCCAAAATCATTGTTTCCGGGAGATGCGCCTCTTTGTTCACACTTTCCCTGCCAATCACCGTGAACAATCCACTTTGGCATCGAGTTTCTGTCAGTTTTTAATCATCCCAAGTGACAAAATGCCAAGGGCTGGGGGTCAATCCCAGAGGATACCAGTGGTTACACAATTAGAGGTGGGGCGCACCCCAAGCTCTCCATCCTTCTTCCTCCACCCAGATTCACTCCCTCCACCCAATACACCAAAACAACTCAGAGGGGCTCCAGAGGTTGGAACAATCCCCCCACCCCCTATCCCTCTCCTACCCCACCACGCTCTTTTAGGAGAGCCCCTCTAATCCTCAGGACAAAGCCCAGCTCCGAGTTACCTGTTGCTCCGGCGCTGCGCAACTCGGTCCAGGGGCTCACGGGCGGATCCCCACCTGGAGCATCGCTCCCACCTCTTAGTTCCCGAACTTGCCAGAACCTCAATCCAGGATAGCAAGGCTCTGGGAAAATGCACTCCTTCTGACCCTGGAACCAAGCGCTACTCGTCTGTTCCCTTCCCTAGGCCACCGCCTTATCCTCACCCCAAAGATTTGACTCGAGGTCCCAGGCGCTCTCCCATCCTCTATCCCTGGCGCGGCTGGTCCCCTCTTTCCACCCCCTCCCCCACTGCCTTACCCGGGGCAAATCAAGTGTTTAGATCAAGAGCAGCTCCTGTCCCTTCCCCAAGTACTTTACCAGTAGTTCCCAAAACTCTAGAATCGGGGCCCCATTTAATCTCCCCCATCTCTAGGCCCTTATCCCAACTGCGGGTCACAGCATTGTCTCTCTCAGTAACTCAGAGGAGCACTAATTTTTCTTCTAAATCTCACTAAAGTTGAAGAGGGGGAAAGCTGAGAGGTGGGGGAAATGCGAGAGTGGGGGCCCACCAAAATTCCAAAGCAAATACCCACCCTCCCGAATGCGATTAGCCCGGAGCGCACCTTCGCCTTCATCGTCTTTCCCCATCCCAGACGTGGGATCCTTGCGGGATGGTGAAGTTTGTGGATAAAGGGTTGGGGTGGAGGAGGCTTGGGGCTTGGGAGCAGTGCTGGGGTTGGGTTAGCAGTAGGGGAGATGCCCGAAGAGATGCGGAGGGAGCAAAGAGCCCCTAGAGGGTCCAGAATGTCGCGGTTGGCGGTCCCCTCACTCGCCCAGCGACTCCTGGCCAGGTCTGTCCCCTTGAGCAGAACAAAGACATCGCAAGGAGCTCTTCTGTCCTCGCCTCCAGCGTCTGCACCCACCCTGAGCACCACTTGCACGAGTCCACGCCTCGCTCGGAAACTTTGTAACCAACTTCCCCCGGAGTATGCGCGAGTGGCGCGGGGAACACAAGGAGAAACGGGGACAACTGCATCCCGGGACAGAGATGCCCGCCTCCTCGGACCCTCCTGGATGATGAGCGCCCTTCCTCGTGTCGCCTGTTCTGGCCCGCGCTCAGGTTATCCATGGTGCAGGGAGAGAGGACCACGTGCTTTCCCCGCTCCCCTAGGAGAATGAAACGAGTTTCTTTGGTTCGGACGCGCACAGCCCTGGGCAGTATGGTCGGTAGAAAGAGTCGGCAAACAGAAACCGAGGAGTGGCCAGGCCAGGGACAGGCTTGGACCGTGGCTTGAGGCCGGGTACGTGAGTGAGCGCGCGTGGGAGCTGCGCCGGTCCGGCTGAGTTCCTGCGCGCCAGTCCCGCTGTTTGATCCCACCAGCAGCTGCGGGACGAAGGAGTCTAGACTCTCCGCCCACCCAGCTCGCCTTCAAGAGCATTAGCCTCCGAGCGCATGGGCCTCCTCACCTGCAGGACCAGGACACCTGCACGCGCGTATTCCTGGAGCCCTGGGTCTCCTGGGCAGCCACTCTCCTACTGAAAGCCCAAAGCCTCATCTTAGGGATTTTGAACACAACACAGCCAACCACAAAGAGAAAACAGCACCCGCCCCCCCTTGTCTGGCACATTTTCCTCTTTGTTTAATTATGACGACTTTGAGAATTCTCTTTTTAGGGGAACTCCACCTTCCACCAGACAAACCCTTCCTTTCCAATATCCTAGGGGATCTGCTTGGAAAATAATGAAAAGTCAGTACTTCTAGACAGGTCTATTATGCTGCCTCTTGAAAATACTAGAGTTTAGGGTAAATCAACTACTAGTCGCTAATTTCTAAATAATAGTCAAAAGTCCACTTCCTGTAAAAGTGTACTAATTGAATATTAAAATATTACCAAACCTTTGAAAATATCAACTGCTTATTTGTCTTTTCTCAAGGAATGAGGAGTAAGGGTTAGTTGCTAGGTGAAAATATGACTTTAATAAGGCTTTCTCCCTGCTTTAGGAAACACACCTGTCAGCTGTTTGAGGCATCTCCCTTTCCAGCCTGCTTGTGAACATTTCTCCCGAGAATTTGGGTGCTTAACTAGTCAGAGCTCCTCCCATCTCCACTCTTGAGCCACACTGTGTATGACCTGGCCACCACAACCTTTTAAAAAGGTATCATCTTTTCTCAGACGCCACCACATTTTTAATATTTGTTTAAAAGTTAACATCTAGGCTCAAAGATGATTATATCAGAGCAAATAGCCTTAGAAACCCAAATATCCTCTCTGTACTGACAATGTTGAAGCTTCACTTGGGGCTCTACCCTGTCATTCCTACTGGCAAGCCAATGTATCTTACTGTAAGTCTCTCCCCTCTGCTTCTCTGTTTAAGGGTTTCTTCTAGCTGCTAGACCCCACTTTGCCACTACAGGGATGTGGTCTGGAAAGGCCAGGCAGTAAATGCCCCTCAGGGCAGCCCTCAAGAAATCAAGAGGGGAGTCACTTTAAAATACCCGAGCTTCCCCACCTGAAAGAAGGATTCTATAGGCATAGCTCCTTTCATTGTGCTTTGCTTTATTGTACTTTGCAAATGTTGTATTTTTTACAAATTGAAGGCAAGACTCTTCACTAGCAAAAAGATTACAGCTGGCTTTATTGCAGTGGTCTGGAACCAAACCTTCAAAATCTCCGAGATATGCTTGTATTAATTTGTATTCTGCACTCTCCCAGAGGTCCCCAACTTTGAGCCTCAGTTGCCCTCAGCAGTCACCTGCTCTTTAGAGAGACCTGTATTGGCTTCCTTCCTTCCTTACCTGTCTCACTCTCTTTCTGATGCTAAGATCACATCCTAAATAGACAACATTACTTGCCCTTCAATCCTGCTGTTAGTGTTAGCTTCTGAGGAAATGTAACCTAAAAAAAACCTCTCACATATGCTTTCTAAAGGGAGGAATCTCTTGTATTTAGAGAATGGAGATCAGATTTTCATTGGAAACAGGTTATTTTAGTAATGACAAATGTTTGTTACCTAGTCATTTTCTATATAATAGTTTAAAATTAGATATTCTACTGAATAAAGTATAGAAGCAGCAATATGTAGAATCTTATCTCATTCATGAAATTTAGTACGTAAGTTCATAACATAAAAAGTTCCTTAAGTCCAATGCCAGCAGACAGCAATGCAACTGGAAATACTATTAGAATCACCTTCTCAAAAAAAAAAAAAAAAAAGGTGAGTTAGAAGTAACATAATGGTTTTCGATCGAGCCTCCAATGAGAATGAAGAAAGTTGATTAAAAACATCTCATACAAAGTCTCAGTGTGACCTAATCAGTACTATTTCCAGTGATAGATCATATGGTGTTTTCCAGTAAATTTCTCACAGTATAAATTGGCCAACAATTGCACCACTTTTAATGAAATTATGTATTAAATATCATTCTCCTCTTAGTCACCATTATAAATAAGTCATCAAATGTCCACATAATTATAAACCCCTAATGCTACCCTTAGCTCCAGAACGTTCCCTTTGTTAAGCAGTTTTGCTGCTATTTTTCTTAAGATCTCACTGTGGCAATTAGTATTGCTCACCAAGTTTTCGTTCCTCTGGTTCTCAGTATATGGTAGGAAGGTAATTCCTACCCCTTTTGAATCAAGTGTGGCCGTATTATTTGTTCTGGCCAGTGGAATGTGAGCCTAAATTGTATGTCTCTTCCATGTAGAAGCTTTAAGAGCCAGTATGTGATTCCATATGCTCCCTTTCCATCTGCTCAGTGCTGGATATGGCTGCTGATTTAGTCTGGGTACTAGAGTGAGCCCCCCAGCCAAACCTCAGTAGTCAGTGCAAGCAAAAATTAACCCTTTCTTGTCATAAGCCACAGAGATTTTAGGGTTATTTGTAATCACAGCATTACCTGACTGATTCTTACTTGTTCAGATACTCTCAGCCATTTATCTTTGCAAAGTTGTACATCCGGTTTCTTTATGGGTTTTAGATCTTGGAAAATTTATACAGTACCTCACATGAACTTCCTACCTTATTTTCTAGCTGGACTTCAAGTTTAACATTACTGTGCTGGGTAAATTGTTTTCTTTATGAAAAATTAGTTCATCTTCTTGTTAAAAAAAAAACTAACAACAAATTACTAAGAAGAGTGTAGGAGTTTGTGGAATCTGATATGCTTCATTTTTGCAACTGCCCACCGAAAGAGTTAACTCTTCCCAATCTTTGTCCTAGTATATCATACTACATTTTAAACTAGATATCTCTGGTCAAGTTTTACTGATTTTACTTACCTAATAAAACTGAGAAGTCACCACCTGCTTCATGGGGTCATTATGAGGATTAAATGAGATACAAAATTAAAGTCTTTAACCTAGGAGCTATATATAAAAATGGCTACCATTCAATTTCAAATACTTCATGGTTTCCTCAGCAATTTCTCTGGTCAGAAACATTACTAAGGAGACTTGCCTATTCTGAAATGTCTTCCATTTTCTTAATATCCAAGCAATAATCAATATATTACAAAAATGATGTTAAAAACAACAGCTCATCTTTTTGATATCTAAAAGATATCTGGAAAATTGAAATCCTGTTTTATTTCTGAGCCCTACAGATTATTGGTTTTACTCTTATTCTTGTCACTGCTACTGTTACTGTTTCTAATTCCTTCCATATCCTAGTGTAAAATTTAATCTCCATAGCCTAGTATATAAGATTCTCCACATGAGGCTGCCCCTCCTCCCCCACAGTCTGTATTTCCCATCCATCTGACTCATAGTGTGCACTCTGACAACACTAAACTGCTTATAGAAATGCTGTCTCAGACTTACAGGTGTTTACTCATGTTGTGCTCCCTGGAAACATTTGTCCCACCTTTTCCTGTTTCTAACTCTTACTCACCTTTCAGATCCTTCTACACCATCATCTCCTGTAGAAAGTGCTTCCAGAATCCCCAGGTTGGACTAAGTGTCCCTCCTCAGTAGTCCCATCACTCTCTCTATTGTTTTAGGAGGTAGTGGAATTTTTGATGAAGAATATGAATTTTGGAATCATCGGCTTGTCATGTACCACCTGGCTTTGTCACTCACCAGCTGTGCGACTGTGACCAAATCACCTCACCTTTTTGAGTTCAGTTACCATCTGTAAAATAATATAACACGACCTGCATGATGGGATTGTATGGATAAAATGTCATAAAAAATATGAAGTGTTTAGCCTATAAGCCTGACAATAATAAAAACTGCAGGCATCTATTGAGTGTTTATTATATATAGTAGATGTTAAGAAAGTTAAAATAGTAAAATAATAAATGGTGCATTTCATTATGATTCAAAGTTATAAAGGTCTGGAATTTCAGTAAATAATCTTCCTGAAGGATGATGGGCATTGAAAACAAAAGCTACCCAAACTCTGAAGAGGAAATTCTTGTGCTATAGAAGTTACACCAAAAACTAGATTTCCTAATCAACTGTGCTTCAGCCTTTACATATGTGTGTGTGTGTGTGTGTGTGTGTGTGTGTGTGTGACATATATATATAGAAGACATTTCAGAACAGGCAAGTCTCCTTAGTAATGTTTCTGACCAGAGAAATTGCTAAGGAAACCATGAAGTATTTGAAATTGAATGATAGCCATTTTTATATATAGCTCCTAGGTTAAAGACTTTAATTTTGTATCTCATTTAATT
The DNA here is from genome assembly GCF_014176215.1 of Rousettus aegyptiacus. Classification (NCBI taxonomy): domain Eukaryota; kingdom Metazoa; phylum Chordata; class Mammalia; order Chiroptera; family Pteropodidae; genus Rousettus; species Rousettus aegyptiacus. Next base: position 68,590,958 of record NW_023416284.1, read on the forward strand.
CTCATAATGACCCCATGAAGCAGGTGGCATATATATATATATGCATGCCACAGTGGACCATTAGATGATTAGATGATTCAGAAAGAGCAAGTAATCTAATGTATTCAATCCAATGTATGGTACTTCGTCCAGGCTACTGCGGAGTTTGAGAAATTCTCTCTGCTCTATATCCTGTATGTGACTGAATAATATAAGGTAATCCCCTATTTTCCCTATAACAATATTGTTTAAAAAGTTTTTCACCAACTTGAATAGACATAGACATACTTTTAGATCATACGTCTGCTTATTTGATGTGATTACATGTTTTAGTCACATAAATAAATTTGGAAATAATAACAAATATTTTTTGCCATCTGCAGTTCATAAAACAATTTTGTTTTCTCTTCACAGACACCTTTGTCATCCCCATGATCACTATGGTTCATTTATCTCTTTATCAGAGCCCACCATCTTTATTTCTATTTCAATTGTTTAAACATAGCTCTTCTTGAGCACATGATACTGACACTGGAAGTTTTATCCCAACCTACAAATGGTCATCCACATAACATTTAAAAAATTATTCATCATTCCTACAGAAGTATATAGTTAAGCTAGTCACAACATAACACTTGCTTTACCTTTAAAAATATGTTCACAAAGACAGCAAAACTTGATTATGAAATCTATTACTAGGAAACAAATCCTTTTTTAAAAAAAAAAAAAGTGTATACAATATTTTAGCCCGTTTGATTTCTAGTTCATCGAGTGACTTCTATAAGCAAAACTAGCTTGAGGCCCAAAGATTGAGGCAAATGTGGCTTCCCTAAGTATAATTTGTTGTTTTAAAAAAATTGAGAAATTGAGAGATTATATCATAAGGACTTTTGTGTAAGGCAAACTCTATAATGAAGGATAATTTTGAAGGAAAATCTGACCTTACATTTAGGAACATACTGATATAAATCTGTCTTGCCAGTGAATTCTCATGTGTCACATGTAGCACTTTGCTTTATTAGTGCAAGAGAGATCTCAACGAATTCCACCCTCCATCTCTCCAAGACAACCTATCGGCCTCTGCTTGCATTTCTAAATGTATTACAACTCCCTAGATTCTTTCTTCCCATCTGAACCAAAGATCATTTCCATGTCCTTATTTAGAAGATTCTAAAATAGCATGATATCTTTTAAAAACAGATTTAAGCATTTCCCTCTGTTGAGATTCATCCTCCCACCTGCAGCACCTTTGCACATTCTGCTCTTACTCAGATCCTGTCATCTAACCATCCTCCATTTGTGCTGTTATAATGTATGTAGGCTTCCTTGTGGAATCAGGGTTCCACTCATTACAGAGTTTTCTCTGAAACCCTCTGTATTAATTAGGTGGATGGTACTTTTTTAGTAAAATGTACATCACAACTTTCGATTACAACTCATGTTCTTGGATGATTACCCTAAGTATAAAGCAGTCCTTCGGGCTAACATGATTATGAAAGAGCAATATCTTTAACTGCAAGGGAAAAAATCTGGTCCTGTTCCTTGTTAAATGACATAATTTTTGGTTTTAATTCCTGATTTTCTATTTCGTAACAGTTATCCCTTATATCTAACTTAAAATCTTTAACCCAAAGGCAGTGCAATTTAATGAAAATGGTCTTACCTGTTTTCTTTCAATTTTGTAATATTTTTATGCTCCGAATTCATGTCTTTGCCATTGCTTTTTACTTCCTGTGGAAATACTTATTTGAAATGATAACAGCCTTAAACAAGAATAGAACTGATGAATATTTTGCTTTGCAGAGAAGGGTATTATTAGAGTTTCTCCTCTAGGCTAAAAGAAAAAAAATCAAGGTCATCCTAGACATGAAAGTGTCTCAGAGAAACATTTTTATTATAGCTTTGACTTACTCAATCCAAGAAGCCTATCACTAATAAATACAATGAAAAAGCATATGGGAAGAAACAAGGTTACTTCTTCCCCAGTCACCTGATTTCTATTCAACACTTTCTGTTCTATTGCCCTGTATTCTAAAGTAATACATCAATTACACTTTACCGTGATTTGGAGTAGGCCACATTTACTTTGCATGGGTTAGCACCTGCTTTAAGCTACTAGGCCCTATACACCCAATTTTGATATTCATTTTTTATTTTAGTTATGTTAACTCGTAAGAGATTTCCTTCAGTTTTGTAGTATTCTCTTCTTCTCTCATTATTTATTTAGTTTGCTTTTTATTTGCTGGCAAGCTTAACCCTCATAACAAGGGGTAGAGGCGGATCCCTTGATCCAGAACCTAGGCAGAAACTCTGATAACAACACTTCCAACCTTTAAGAGGAACCACTTGGCCCCATAACAGCTCAGAACACTGTCAGCCTCATAAATGCTTGCCAATAGCCTCCACAGAACAGACCCTTGCCTTTAAGGAACAGTGGGAGAGCCATCATCCTATTTAAACTAGGGCAAAAAGGCAGCCATTTGTCTTCTCCTTCAGAGCCAGCAATTTTTCCCTGTAATAAATGACTTCATTCCACAGCTGGAGTTACAGAGGTTAAATTCACAGCTAAGTACAATCCTTTACTCGTTACAGCACCTTCCAGAGGATTCTATTTTATTAGCAAAAAACATCACTTTGAGTCAGCAATAAAGGAGGGGATGTGGTCATACAAAATTACTAAGAATAACAGTGAGAGTCTGATGTAGAAAATAGAAATTATTAAATCATAAGTATTTCTATATTTTCCACTAAATTTCAAATAAAGTAATAAAACGTTTAACAAGGGTGTTTTTGTATCACCATGTACAGTTTCTTCCTATGAATCAATCCTTGGTCCTCTTCTCTTCTTGTTTTACACCTGTCTTTCCAAGCTGACCCTATTTATTCACTATGGTTCTGAGTGCTGACGACCCCATCTCTGTACCTCTGGTCCAAGTTATTCCTCCTTGAATCAAACGCCTGTAAATCCAAATGCTCAGTGGACATTTTTGCCCATAAGTCTCACAGATACCTCACACTTCTCATATCCAAAACTAATTTTACCAGATTTCTCTCAAAATTAGAAACTCTCTCCCATAATCCTTATTATTTATCAGCAGTGCCCATCTACCAGTTATGATGGTTAATTTTCTTTCAGCTTGACTGGTCTAAGGGATGCTCATTCTGGGAAAACATTATTTCTGGATGTGTTTGCAGATGTTTGTGGAAGTGACTAGCACTTGAATGAGTAAAGTGAGTAAAGAAAATCTCCCTCACCACTGTAGGTGGACATTGGCCAACAAGTTGAGGGCCAGAGAAGAATGAAAAGACACAGAAAGGGTGATGTTGCTCTCTGTTAGGCCGGGACAGCCATCTTCTCCTGCCCTCAGACATTGGCACTCCTGGTTCTCAGGACTTTGGATTCAGCCCGAATCACACAATTGACATTTTTCATCTCCAGCTTGTAGTTGGCAGATTGTGGGACTTCCTGGCTGACTCAAGTCATTGTAGAGACTGAGAATCCCATTGGTTCTGTTTCTCTGGAGAACCCTCACTAATATACACTGGTACAGGGAACAACAAAAAAAAAAAAATATGGGGGAGTTACCAAAAGTTTTTCCCTCTCCCCTTGCTCAACACTCAAACACTTTAACAGTCACAAAGAACTGTTCGTTTTATTTCCTTAGCATCTCTGACATCTTTCCCTTCCTGCCCCATGGCTACTACTCAATTCATGCCCTTATCATCTTTTAACTGAACAACTGTAAAAGTCTGTGTTATGGACCAAATGTTTGTATCTTCCCCAAATTCGTAAATTGAAGCCCTACCTCCCCAGGTGGCTGCATTTGGAATGAAACCACTAAGGAAGTAATTAAGGTTGAATGAGGTCATAAGGGTGGGTACTGATCTCACAGGATTAGTGTCCTTATAAGAATACATATGGGAGCGCTCTCTCTCTCTTTCTCCACAAACACACACAGAGGAAAGGCCACATGAGGACACAGTGGGAAGGTAGCCATCTGCTAAACAGAAAAAGAATCCTTACCAGAATGGAATTGGCTAGCACCTTGATCTAAAACCTGTAGTCTTCAGAACTGTGAGAGATAAATGTTGTTCTGTAAGCTACCCAGTCTTTGTTATTTTGTGATGGGGGCCTGAGCAGACTAATATAGTCTCCAATAATGGTCTCTTCTTCCAATATCACTCAGCACCATGTCCAATTTGAAGCACTGTTCCCAGAGTGACCTTTATAAATATGTCATTTTGATCACATTATTCATTTCCTTAAAGAAAAAGAAAATAAAACTTATCAATGGCTCCATTTCTAGAGTTCACTGAGTTTCCTGTGACCTGGCTTTATCTACACCTCCCTTACACCTATTCTTACCATCTCTACCTCCTCACCTATATTAACTTGTATGCCTGAATATGCCTCTCCTGTCTCCTGCTCTGTCTGTTACCCCTACCCTCTGACCCTCCCCAAGGCCTAAGGCTGATGAAAATCTATTCTTCAACCTAGGTTCTCCTTCTCACTGGAATCTTTCCTGATCTTCAACATGCAAGGAATTCAACAATCCTCATGCTTCATATGATCACTATACCTAATTCACATCTCCATTCCAACACTTACACACTACCTGGCAGTGTATCTACATGTCTTCCCTAGGTCCTGTGCCTCACTTATTGTTGCATTTCTCATGCCCAGTAGAGAGCACACAACTGCCACCCAATGTTTGGTTAACTAGAAGAATGATGCAAAACAACTGGGAAAAATATCAGGACAATATATTTCTTTCTACGACATCAAAAACATATTACCTTATTTCATTCTGATGACCTTGATCTTGCTAGAATTATCTCATCACTCCAATCTGTCAAGATTTGGAAGGGGGGCACTTATGTCTTATGATGGATCCACCAATCACAAATTCTGTACTTTCAACTAAGTAATTGATTTCATAAAGGGATTAATAATTCCTGGTGAGAGCCTGGGAAAGGATATTAAAAATCTCCCTCTACTTTAATATAGTCATTATCTAATTATTTTTACATTTTACCTGCTTCCTTGTTCACCTAACTCTACTGCCATCCAATCCACTACAACCTTTTCCCTTAAACCATATTTGCCTATGGGTAAACCTGGAAAAGAGAACATCCCACCCATTGTTATACTTTAATTGGTAAGGTTATTGTTTCTTCCCCTATCCCCTCCTTTATTGATTCTGATATATACCAGTATTCAATCTGCATACACTTGGCATTGTAAAGTTTACTACAAGTGCTTTAATTATTTTAGATATACTTTTAAATCAAATTTGAGCTCAAATTGTATTATATTTCCATTATTTTTATTATATGTGAAATTGAAACTTCAGAACAGATTCTCGGTGACCCCTTGTAGAAGGTGCCTTGGTGTTATGACATCTGCCTCTCCTGAAGGCTATCAAAGAACCACAGACATAAAAGCTATTTTTGTGTCTATTGTAGCCATGTTGCCAAGGACATTTTTCACTGTATCATTCTATGTTCTCTTTATGTGAGTCTATAGGAGAAATATTTCATAGGTTTTAAGATCACAAAACGTGTTTCATTGATAGAGTAGTTTTAATCTTATGGTTAAGTATGAAAATTAAGCAGGGTCCCTCTTTGCTTTGTTCCTTAGATATGTGAAGCCCAAATTACTGATCTTCTCTAGCATCTAACTAAGATAAAAAAGTAAATGTGTTTGTATATGTAATCTTATCCCTGGCTTTATTTAGTTTTTCTACGTTTATGTTTTACTCAACAAGTTATTTATAAATTCAGTTTTATCTTTTTCATTTATGTAAAATGTAGCACATGAATCAGGGCATAAATAATTTCCTGTCTCTTTTTACGAATATGGAAGTTAAATGCCCAAAGATGATAAATTTAAGTAAAGGTGCTTTAAGACTGATTAATCCAATGATACTTAGCTTTTCAGACAATTCTTTTTTATTTGCTAGCTATGTTCACAAGAGTGGCCTGGTTTGAAATTATTTTGATCCAACATGTGTATTAAATTATTTTATATTCAGGGTATGACTATATAATGCCAAAACATTTGAATAGAAAGTAAAAAATTTCCATTATCTTAGTGTTGGTCATAGTTATGATAACTGTTTACTTCCAGAAAAAGCAAACATTCATGTGATTGACCATGGTTCTTTTCACTCTTTATACAAAAGTTTTAGTGTCACACCTATAAAATAAAAGTCCAATTGTCAAGTGTCTAAAGAATGTTAACTCAGTACCCAGGATACCCAAGTTCTAGTACTGCTGATGATACAAAGACTATAGTGAGACCTTAATTTTTGCATTTACATTTTCTAAAATCTGTAAAACAAAGATAATGCTTCCTGAGCTAAAAGCACTTTGAGAAATATGAAGTGCTGTATGATTATTAGAGAATGGTTCTGAGACAGAAAATACATTATTATCATCTCTACATAGTAATACTTGATATGCAAAGCGTCTGAATTCTCTTAAGTAAAGCAGGCCACAGGAAGCATAACTATACATTCACATGCGGGCTCATAAGTTTAAAAAAAAGAACTGCAGTACCTTAGCATTTTAGTGAGAGATAAGGAATTGGGATTATTTCCTAAAGAATCCCCAGATTCAACCAGCTGACTTCCACTTTTCCTGGGGAATGTAGAGAACCACATCTCCATTTTATATATGTATATATCTATGATTTTGTGTGTGTGTGTGAATGTATGTATGTTATGTATTACTGTGGCAAAATAGAAATAACATAAAATTTACCATTTTAAACATTTTTAAGTGCCCCAAATTCAATGGCATTAGGTATAGGCACATTTTTGTGCAACCATCACCACTATCCATTTTCAGAATTTGTTGATCATCCCAAGCAGAAACTACATATTAAACAATAACTCCTCATTGAACTTTTACTTTTGAAGGCACCATCAATTTGTCTTTGAGCACACACATGGCATTTTAGCCACCATACACAGGGTTAAACTTCTTTCCATATAGGCTTCCCATTTTCCCTTCCTTGAAAAGTTGCTTTTTATGCAAGCAATGGTTATTTTTCTCCTATGCTACTAATTTTTTTAAAATATATCAACTTAAAAATGTTTTTTGTTTGCTTTGATGTTTTGAACATAAGTGAGACTATAGCATCAGAATGCAATGCTTAGCTTAGCCCATTAATGTGCTCTGCCAGTAAACTAATCTCATGACCTTGACTACCAGCACTCCAAGAGGCACTGGCCTTGCTTGCTCCATAGTGAGACTCTGCTTTGACTTTGGTCTTGTCCACTCTGAAGTACGTGTGACCTAGGTCACATGGAGGACAAAGTGAAACACTGTGAGTAAAACAGTACAAACCCACTCGAAACACCAGTTCATTTATGAAGGCTAGTACATTAAATAGAGACAAATCAATTTCAGGCATATTCTATTATATATTATTTACTCTTATGTACATGGGCTGGCAGATAATAGTACATATTAAATGTTTTTTGAAACAAATTCAGAATAAAATTCTTCTTTTGGACAGATTTCATAATAATATATAAATGTATAAGAAAGCTAGGAAATGTTGGAAAAATGAGGAAAGAAAACTGTTCTCTATGAGCTAATTATATGCAAGATAATTGTGCTGTCTTAATGTTCATGATTTCATTTAATCCTTACATTAACTCAGAAAAGTAGGCATTATCAATCATGCCTACTTCTTGAAGAGGCTAAATTTGCTTGAGATCATAGAATAGTAAAGGACAAAACGAGAATCTAAACCCAGACATAATTCACTTGAATTTCCATCTATTTTTCATTTTTATATATTATACTCTAAAGTATAAACCAACAGTACACTATTCAATCTTTTTCTTTTCTATGAAAGGGGTAGTTGAACTTTGAGCTCTAGATGGCAATCTGTGTGATGAAAGATACAGGAAAGTTAGAGAAATGGATAGTGGATTAGAGAATTTGGAAATGATCTGAAATACTCCAATCAAGCATCCCTCAAACACCTCTATCATCAGGCTTGATATATTTCAGCTACCCTTTTCTAGGAAAGTGTACCATTTACTAACATCTAATATTGTTGTACACCCTTTCTCGGTGTTTTTCAAGATTTACTTCACTGTGGCTGATAAATAGCCCACATATGATAGGGAGAAACAGCCCCTGAGACTCTGGAATTTAAAATGGAAAACTACTAACAGGACTTCTGGGACCAAATCGATTCTGGAGTAATAATATTATCATAATTTAGATACACCAGTTTCAAAAAGAGGCTGGTGATAAAAAATAATTTTAGCACATATAGTACAGAATACGGGGCATAAACTATGTTTAAAAACAGATAAGTTTTAAGTTTCTAAAACATGTTTTAGAAACCATTATTTAAAGTATATAGTAATTGAATAAGCAGAAGAATGTATTAAGTACCTATGGTCATTATTACATCAACTGAAAACATCTGGACTTACCCAATGGTAGAAAATATAACACTGAACATGGAAAATTATGAACTTAAAGATAGTGAATACATTTGCTCACAAAGTCTTACACCAAAAGTCAGAATTATTCATTATGCTTGTGGTTTCATACTAGACAAAAACATCTTCATGCAATTTTTAAAAATGATGTTTGTATTTATACGGAAATCCTTGTGGAAGTGCAGTTAGGGGTATGTCAAATGTCACCTATCTTTCATTGTATTTTTACCTGCAGAAATCCAAAAGAAAGACTACCAGCTATAGCCTTAAAAAAAAAAAAAAAAAAAAAAAAAAGATCTATCCTGTGCCCTGCTTGCTTTTGCTAAAGCTTTTCTTCTCAGAGGTAAAATGCCTTTCTTCCATTAAAATTCTGTGATTTTCAACACATTTTCTCCCAGTCATTATAATCCATACCTCTATGTCTGTATGGCATTGGCTGAAACACTTAGGATGCCACAGTCAGTGTAACCCTTCACAGTTCAGTGGATTACAGAATCACCATGAGCAAGACCATGGAACATCACTCTGCAGTGGCTGCAATGGCAACCTGTTTTTCCAAAAGAGGATCTCAAAGTTCTAAGAATATGGCAGACTGGGAGACCAAGCTGATGTTGTACACCCCTCTCCCATCACCATTACAAACAAATAGAAATAATGCACATGAACATACTTAAAAGAATAAAGGGGAAACTCCAAAGTGCCAGGGAGAAAGAAAGAACTTCAAACAGAGCAGTAAAAACATAACTTAAGGACACAGAGACTCAGAAAAGCAGCAAACGCCCACAGGGCTTTTTTGTGCTGTGACAGAAAATGTGACCTTTGCCATGCAATACTGTAGCAACAGCTGATCCCTGCATACAGCTGCTCATACTAGGAAAGAGGAGCCAGAAAAACTCTACCCTCCCACTAAGAGAAACGCCAGAAAACTTTTTCAACAGTCTACAGATCTGGTACATAAAAAAGTCTTGTGAGAAACCCAAATGCCAAGGTTGCATCATATATGGATAAAGAGTCTACATTTCTATTACTCATTGTCTCACTCATTTCTGGATGCTATAACAAAATTACCACAGACTGGGTGGCTCAAACAGTTCTAGAGGCTGGGAAGTCCAAGACCAAAGTACTGGAACGTTCAGTGTCTGGAGAGAGTCCTGGTTCACAGATGACCATCTTCTCTTCATGTTCTCAGTTGTTAGAGAAAGAGTGAGGAAGCAAGCTCTCGTGCTTCTTATAAGAGCACTAATATCCTTCATCATGGCTCCCCCCTCATAGTCTAGTCATCTCCAAAAGGCCCCACTTCCAAATACCATCACTTTGGAGGGCTTAGAATTTCAACATAAGAATTTTGGAGTATACAAACATTCAGTCCATAACACTCTTATGATGCAGGAATCCCAAGCTGAGAAATTAACATAAAATGGGTACTAAATCAGTGAAAACCCTGGGATAAGCATTCTTTAGGGATGCTCAGAAACCATTCACACTGGTCCCCCACCACAGAGAATACAATCCTTGCTGAACATGAGCTCAAAAACAAACAGAGGGTGTAAACTGATACAGTTTAAATAAAAGTATAAAAGAGGGAATTGGAATCATAAAGAATAAATAGAACGGTAAGGGGGGAAAAAAGCAAATTGAAAAACAATTACATAGAACTTTTGAAAATGAAAAGTTATGATTAGATACCTTAGTTTGAGTTCTCCCAGAAGCAGACTCTTGGACAAAATGCAAGAGCTAGTAGTATATTAGAGAAGTGCATGGAATGACAGGAAAGTAAAAAAGGGATGCAAAGAGGGGAAGCCAGCCAATAAGGAGCATGCTAAGTCTGCTTCCATAGCGGGTTACTCAGCTCAATGGCATGGGACGCTAAAATGTGGTACAAAACACAAGTCTGAGAATTAGCTCACCTGAGGGGCAAGGGAGTTGGGTATTTATATAGCAATTCTTGCATATCTTAAGTAGGCTAATGGAAGGAGTATTTTTTTCCCAACATTTCCAGCCTGCTGTTCCAGGCAGGGCAGGGGGGAGGGGCAATGAGGTGGGGGTACTAATACTGACAGTTGCAAGCCTGCCAAAAAAAAAAATAATTGAAAAGTTTAGGGCAGATGGGCGAGCCACTGATGCTACACTTAATTAAGAAGAGACAAGAACACAGCTAAAGATAAACATTATAAGCAAGAAGAATGACCAAAGGAAATATCCGAGAATTAAGCAGGAAAGTAGAGATAAAATATATGAAAGAAATTAAAATATTTCAAGGCTAAAATGAGAAAGACATTTAAGTAATCTTCTGAAAGAAAGTATAGGGAAAAAATGAGAGACGGAATGTATATACTATATAAATTATATATTTATAAATTTATAAAAATATATTTTATAAATAATTATATATTTATATAAGTAAATGTTTATAAGCTCCTGAGAATTAGTTTTGATGAAAGACATGAATCAACGGAATCTAGTCTTCAAAATAAATAAAAATAAGTCTAGATACAACAGCAAAAAAAAAAAAAAATGTATTAAAGCAACCAGAGAGAATGATACAAATATGTACACAAAAAGGAATAACAATAAAAGGAATAGCAAATTTCTCATTAGCAACAAACAGGAAAAAGGTTGTTTAACAACATCATCAAAGTGCTCAGAGAAAATAACATAGAATTCTATACTCAGTTTAACTATTATTCAAGAACGAAGCAACACAAGACATTTCAAACCTACAAAGACCTAGGTAGTTTGTGATTCACGAACTTTTTTTAAGAAGGAAATGTCACTTGATAAAGGAGCAGGACTCAAATGCAAAGCAATTGCTATGCACTGAGAAATGTAAATAAGCAGTGACAATAAAACCAAAAACAATAGTAAAATTTGATTATCTGGGAGTTGAAAACTAAGGGAAAACCATATAATATCCAATATTAGAGGAAGAGATTGAAATTAAGAGTTCTAACAGGGTTTGTGCTGTTTAGGAGGAGGAGGTTAGAGGTAATCGATTAATTTTAGACTTTAAGTAAAATATAAATGTGATAAGTGAGAGTAGAATTTACATTATTTGACTTCAAGACTTACTCAAAACTATGATAATCAAGGCAGTATGGGTTAAAAAAAAAACGACAGACAACCAGATCAATGGAACAAAATTAAAAATCTAGAGAAAGACCTACATTTATGCAGTCATTTGATTGTCAACCAAAGCATCAAAACAATTAAATATGGAAGGAAAAATCTCTACCACAAATGGTGCTGAAATAATTGGTTATTGCTATCGAAAAAAAAAATTAATGTCACAAAAATAAAAAGATTACCAAGATGTTCGACAAAGAAAGATCTCGACTATGCTAATACTAAAAAAGGAGAGAAGATAGGATATATATATGTACACACACACACACACACATATACACACATATATACATACACATACACGTCATGTTTATTGTGAGAAAATATTAGGAACAACTTTATGTCAATGAATTTGAAAATATAAAACTGGAAATCATCTTATAACATAAAAGGTCAAAATTGGTTCATAAAGGGAAAACCTGAATTTGTCTGTAATCATTTATAAAATCTATTCACAGAAAAAGGCATCAGAGTCGAATGAGTTTATAGTGAATTTTTACTAAATTAAAAAAGCTATATTTTTGTAAACTATTCCAGAATTGGAAAAAGTGAGCAAGGATAACACTTTGGTTTATAAATTTAGTATTCCTTTAATACCAAAATTGACAAAGGACATTGTAAGAAAGGAAAACTGTAATAGTTAATCTCATTTATTAACATAGATCTAAATATCCTAATGAAGCATCAGAAGATTTAATTTACCACTGTATTTTAAACAGTGACAACAGGTATGGTATAGTAGAATACATGAATCCTGTAACATTAGAAAAATCTGTTAAAGTTATTTAAAAGAATAACAAGTTAAAAGGGAATAATTATTGGATCTTCTTGATGATTTCAGGAAAACAATTACTAAAATTCTAAATCCATTCATAATAAAGCAAACAACTTGGCAAATTAGGAATAGATTGGCTCTTCAACATAATAAAGGATATCTTACCAAAAAAAAAAAAAAAAAAATCTATATTAACATCATAAATAATGGTAAAATGTAAAAAGGTTTTTTTTAATCATCAGAAAAAAGATGAGATGGTAATCTCACAATTTCTCTTCAACATTGTACTGGAAATCCTACATAAAACGATGAAAAAATATATATATATTTTTTCATGGAATTTGATCTTGGCATCTACTACTCTTAATGCAAGAGGAGGAATAATTTTAGGTGACATCATCAATGTCTTCATTTAGGAGAGTTGCTGGCTAAGCTACCAGTGGGGAGATGAAAGCTTGGGGCAACAGGAGCAAAGGCAATGAAAAATAAAAGTAGCTCAACACCTCTCTGTTTGAAATAAACAGTGTTTGGGTCTGTGAAATGCAACTGGAGAGGAGAAGATGGGATAGCAATACTGCTAGAAGCCAATGCCCATATTAAGAAAGAGTCAAAGGGTCTTTGGGCCAGGTATTAATATTCCATTCTAAGATATTTGAACTTTCTTGACTAAATCTCTGTCATTACAAAATTTTGGTAAGGACTTCTACATATGGTAATGCCTTCTGGGATTGATGTGTGTGTGTGTGTGTGTGTGTGTGTGTGTGTGTGTGTGTGTGTGTGTGTGTATAACTTAAAAGAAAGAGGAGGAGGAGAAAGAAGGAAGAAGGAAGAAAAAAGAAGAGGAAGAGGAAGAGAAGGAAGAAGAGGAAGAAGGAGGAGGAGGAGGAGGAGGACAACGACGAGGAGGAGGGGAAGAGGAACGGACTGGTCCTAGAACAGTGAGAGTCGGAGCTCACTAGCTTCTAGCGATAGCAACTCTCTCCCTCCCTCCCTCACGACCTCCATCACCGACAATCTCCCGACCTACCTAACGACTCACGCCACGCCAACCCTAAGCCCCCCCTCAGCCTCCCACCCACCCTCCGAAGCCCCTCCTACAGCCCGCCGACGCCCTCCCCCCTAAAAGCACACCGAACCAAAGAAAGCATTATTAATTAATTTAATTGATTCCCTATCTGGCTCAACATGATGCAGAGCAACGAAAACAACAATGGATAGTTTCAAATCTAAAATAACAGCATAGAAAGCAGCCTGGAACTAGAGAAGACCATGATAACCTAAGTTCCCTGAGAAGTCACAAACATTTGGCACATTATATAGCAAGGGACATAGAATAGGGTCTGATCCAGTAGTTTTAGGAAGATGTTAAGGGTCTAGAAAACCATGGTGCTGTAGCAACAAAAGATTCTAGAAAAAAATTGCAAAGTAAATATGAAAAATATTTATGATCTGGTTCCTACTAATCGTGAGGCTGATTACTTATATAATCTGTTGCTCAGGAAAAGGAAAAGTTTTGGAGTATGTTTAAAGGATTTCACTAGAAACACTAAAATTCATTATAGAGAAAGTTCTAATTTTCTCTTATGCTTTTGAAATATTTCATCTGAGTGGAAAACTATGTAAAGAATAAATATAAAAGAAGAAAACAATTTCTTCTGGGACTTCTAATTTCTTAGTGACTAAATATTTTATACAAGAATACCTGTACCGTTGAACTAACGTCAAAGTATAAATTTGTTATCTTAAAAAGTGAATCCCACAGTAATCGTTTTGTTTGAACATAGAATAACTTAAAGATATTAATATGAATTACAATTTTCATTATGATTGGAAGGGACTATTAATATTCTGTTGCTATTTTTAGCATTTAAATCTCATAATTCTAAGAAATTAGATTATAACAGTAGAAACATCAGCTCTAGTCAAATCAATTTTGGGAATATAAATATTCTGGAGTTACAGTAACTGTTTAAATGAACTGCTTTTTAAGTTGTTGCCAAAATACGGGTTTTATTCTAGTTCCATAAAATGTGTTCCTATTATTTGTGAAATATGATCATTTACTAATATAACTTTTCTGTTTATACTTTGTTTAAAGTCTCTGCCAAGATTGCATTGTGTTTTGTTTTGTTGGTCTTTTTTTTTCAACAAACAGTATTGCTACATTAATAGGCCCATTGCTTTTTGTTATATTTTTACAATATAAAACAGAATGTTTAGTTCTTTAGCCAAAGCTTCCTGGTATGTTGTTGCAGCTCTATTCCAGAAAATTCCTAACACAGCTAGAAAAGAATTTCTTCTATTAAACACAACTAATAGAAATTATCTCATACCTTCTATCACGGGGAAACCACTAAGTTACAATTTCTATACTAAAGCTCTTTCCAATGAAAATGGATATTCCATACAGAAAGGACTCACATATAATAAATACTTTATGATGATCAGTAAAGTAACTTTTATATAAATATCTTAAATGCATTACTGTGGGTTTTTTTTTAGAAGAGCAAGCAGCTAGCATATTCTTCTAGTGTAAATATTTCAGGAATTTGTTTCCTATCTCATCTCTCCAGCATTAAGCCGACTGAGTAGCACATGAAAGACTTCCCAGACCCAAATCACTAATAAAGGATGATAATCTTGATGTTGTAAAATGTTCCTGACTCTAAGTCAGTGTTCAAGTGTTCATAATGCATGAAAAATCCAAATATCAACTCAAATTACATTAATTTCATCACTGTCACTAAACTATGATATTTTCTATATTTTATCATTGAGTATATCTACTCACAGCTCCAATCCTCCAGACACCTTAATTCGCCTTCCATGCCCTGATTCCTCCCCAACTACCATACAAGGCACACCTGGAATAGTATCGCTTCCGGATTAGCAGTTACACAGAAAATACTGAAAAAAGTAAAGCATTATTAGACTTCCCACAGGAATGCATGGCAAATTAAACTCACTTGGGAAAACAAATAAAAAAACAAGGAATGCGCCTAGAGGAATACAGGTTTAAACTGACTTTAGGCCAAGACTTTGCTTCCTAGTGTTTCCATATCTCAATCCCCATAACTTTTGCCTGGATGCCCTTAGGTTGACACTGCAGTTTGAGCTCCTTATCTAAGACCAGTAATCACAGTGTCATACAATCCATTTCATGTCTGCCTTCCTCCTTAGTAAAGCAGGCAAACAAACTCTTTTCTCCCGGAACTGGAACAGACACCCCTTTCAAAATAACTAGATGAATCATGCCTACTTCATATCCTGAACAAATCTAGAGCCTCTTCCAACAGTGTATCGACAATAACCAGAATACATGAAGAACTAGCTTCTATCATGAGCCCTCTCGTTAACTGTTTCAATCCCAGAGGGCAATTTAAATGCCATGTCAATGAAATAGACACAATTAAAAAACAACAACACTTAAATCTCTAGTCTTTATTTACTCAAAACTATTAGAAAACCTCAGAAATTTATAAATAAATAAAAAGGAAAGAAAGAATAATGGGTTATTTGTGGTTCACTATCTATCACTTCTTTCTCTTTCTTAAGATCTATACTCTTTCCATTTTATTTTATAGAAGTACTGAAAAAGTAATCATATCTTGGATTTTCCAATGGCTGTTCCTTCTCAGTTTGGGGATTCATATAATTAAAAACTAAAACCCCTATAAATGAGGAAGATTATTGAATATCAATATAATTACTGTGATTGCATATTAAATCTACCCCTGATTTTCCTGGCCAAAAACCATGAGGTATATATATAACAGGATGTGTTATGTAACCCTCCTTGTCTGATTGAAGGAGTAAAAGGAAACATATCAATTGTTATGAAGAAAATATTTTCCTGGTACTAAATTCCAAAGGACAGCTATTATAAATCCATGTACAAAGAGATTTTGAACAATATACAGGACATTATCATGAATTGCCACTGGACAATTTTTTTAGTAAACTTTTACAGGCCTCACGTTTTTTAAAACAACTTAATGAGAAACAACACTTTTACAAAATAGTTCATGTATACTCAGCTCATAAGGGAAGGCTTGAACTAAGGCAATAGGAATGGAGAGGAAAGAATGAATAGGAATTAGTAGTGACAATTTAGAAACAAGGATTTGAAAGAGGAGATATTGTAATTACCCTTCCTCTATTCCCCCTTAGATTCTGACCTTTCTCTAGCCAGTACTATTTCTTTAGCATCCTGCAATGAACTGATAGTATTAAAAAAACAAAACAAAACTAGTCCTTTCCCATAGAAATACTACTCTAGATCGCTGTTTCTCAAATTTCAGCGGCCATATACCATCCTCATGATCCTGCCATAACTGTATACTAACATTATCATTTATTCAAATAATTTTCTTTAAAGAAAATAATTTCTTTACCTAAATTTATTTTAAAATATTATAGCATCACCATAAGTATTACATCACTTTTTTTGAGAAGGATGATATCTTTACTCAAACATACTTATATTCCAATTCTGACTGAAAATCACACTGCCTCACTTTTGTAAACAGAAATAACTATAAAATTAAATACTATGAAAACAAAGAACTGTTACTCAATTAAAACTTAAAGTAATAAAATAACAATCTTCAGGTAATGACAAAGCTAATTGGGTTTCAAAAGTGCATACCTGAAAATAAGAAGAAAAGAACTGTTATTATTATTAATAATAATTGAAAATGAATATTCAGCTCAATATTTCTTAGTTCAAGACAAAGATGAGCTGATATCTCAGAGATATTTAATGGCTTTCTCAAGAAAGTTTAGATACTGAGAATTATTTCCTGATAAAAAATTTTGTAGGTGTTTGTTCAACAATTTTGTTTTCTCTAGCAGTTTTCTGAAGCGAATGCCCAAATCTTCTGAATGGGTCAGGTTATTTGGTAAAAGTCCAAACAGTGATTTCCAAATAGTTTCCTTTCCCTGAATCATTGCCACTTGGTTTGAGAAAATATTTATGAAAACCCATTATGAAGAGGCCTCCTCATAATTTTTCAGCAAGTTCTTCAGATGAAATTTCTAAGGAAACTACAAGTTTTTCAATAAGCATTGTCAGCAGAATGAATATAAGTTTCAGAATTTGTTCTCAAGATCTTGAAGTTATCATGTCTTCTGCAAGGAAAATATAACACCTACCATTTATTGCACTCTTAATATGGGCCAGGTCCTATGTAAATGCCAGAAAGACATAGATATAAGTATATAGATAGATATAGATCTGGCATCTATTGTTTGATTTCATTTTATGTATATGTATTATATATAATGAGATTTTACATGTTACATATCAAAATATGTAACAAGATTATATGTTACATATTCAATGATATTAATTCTCTTTCTGTGGAAACTCTAGGCTCAGAGATGTACTGACCTCATTCATTCAATAGTCAACAAATATTTGTTGACTGCTTACTTGTGTCAGTCATCATTCCAGACTTTGAGATATAGAGACAAACGAATAGACATCGTTCAGTCACTTACTTGTATCCTTGAGATGGTTGAGGCAAGAGAGGAAAATAAACAATATAATTTCTGATAATGATAAGCTATGAAGAAAGTAACTTATATACCAGAGATGGGTTGCGGGAAGAAAGCAGGTTACATACCAGAGGTATGCTGGGAGACAGTAGGAGAGAAAAGCGGGGGTTGGTCTGAGAAGAGACATTTGAGCTGTGACCTGAAAGGTATAAGAAACAGCTATTGCAAAGCCTTCAAGACAAGAACAAACTTGGCATGTTCAGGGAAAACCAAGAAATTATGGCGAGAATCTACTGAGCAATTGGGAACATTATATTCAGTGTCACATAAACCCTTGTAGCTATATTGAGGAGTTTGGAAGTTATATACTCTGCAATGGAAAACACTTGGAAGGTTTTAGTTGGGGAAGCGACATAATATGATTTCATTTCAGAAATATCCTGCTGGGCAGAAGAAGGGAAAAAGACAAAGTTATAAGCTTGTATATTGGCCCAGCAAGAAGTGATGGTGGCCTGGACCAGATAGTAAAATGAAGTAAACAGATTTGGGGATAGAGTCAGCTGGACATGCTGTGTGTGAGAAGATTCAGGGTGATGGAGAAGAAGCAGGAAAGACTCTTTGGTTTGGTGTGATAAATTCTCCTCCAGTTTCACAGCTGGTAAGTGGCAGAGCTAAATTTAAACCCGAGGTCTGATTCCAGAGCTACTCTTCACCTCATTCTTTCTTTTGGTGGCTGCTGTATTGAAACCAAAAGCTACAGCCTCCCATTTTCCCCAGCCACTTAATCGCAAACTCCCAGTGTTGGGCCTTGGTAGAGCCTGGGCTCTCCTCAAGCTCTGGACTTCAGACCACTCAGGGTATAAATGTTCAGAACAACCAGAGAGAAGGAAGTCTTAGCTAGTATTTGAGAATATGCAAAGGGGGCAGGGACACCATTGAAGACCTAGTGTCAGAGAGAGAAACCTTTATCTTTTCCTATCCCATTCTTATTTTTTGTGATATTCTCACCCCATAAACCCACCCTTCTTCCTCTGTTCTTTGAGGTCTCCCTGGGTAGCTATCCCCATCTCTGTATGGGCTCATGTACCATATAAAGTCATCTTATCATCTCAGAGGCTACTAGGGGCCTACCTACCACTTTAGAGAACAAAACTCTAGGCAATTTCTTCCACCTATGTGAAAGACATAAAGAAGAAGAAGCAGAAATTGGTATTGGAGAAGTCAGAGGAGTAGAGTGTTTCAAAATTAGTTTCTGGTATCAAGACAGATCTAGCAGTAAGAAAACTGAAGACGTCATTAAATTTGGTTAATGGAAGAAAAGCTTCAGAAGGTCAGACAGGCAAAATTGTATTACAGTGGATTAAGAGCTAAAGGAAAGGCAAAACGGTGGGGACATTCACACATGTTAGACTTTCAAGCAATCTGAGACAGTAACTAAAAAAAAAAAAAAAAAGAGTGGTACATCTATAGTGTGAGGGGAAAGCAGGACTAAGAAGAATAATTTTAATATAGGGTATATGCGAAAGCACTTTTAAAGTATTATGCAAATGTAAGTGTTATTAATATTTGACCTTATCATATCCTGCCTTTTACTGGTTTCTTTTTACCTCAATGCTCTATTTCTCCAAGCAAATTTTAAGTGAAATAATAAATCATGTTTAATATTTTTTGGTATTACCAACACTTTGTCCTACACGGGGAGATCAGTGAAAATTTGATTACTAAAGTATAAACTCAAAATATATGGATGTGTCCAGGACACTGAGAGGCATGACTACGTATTTCGCAATTAATTTGTTTACTATACTGGATGTTACTTAAGAATAGATACTAAAAACTATTTTTCTTTGTATTCGTCATAACACCACAGAGCCTTGAACATAGTAGGTACTCAATATTTGTTGACAGTTTTTAATTACTTATATGAGTTATCCTCCAATTCTCACTTCAAATAGCAAATCGTCTTTTGGTAATAATCAAAATTACAATGTAATTACATTAAATTGCATTCAAATATATGGATTATTTCACCCCTCTCCCAATAAAATCCAGATGCGCTACTTCACCAATTAAATCACCCCTTTATCAAAGGTCCATTAATCTCCTGGAGGTACCACTGTGCTCATTAACTAAATGTCAGGTAGGCACAGAAGCTACTTTGGATTTCACTTAATAAAACAGAGCAATTTAAAGTAATTACTCATATCTTGTGAAAAGAAGCCAATATGTAGCCAGTTTAACCTGCTAGAGATCTGTGGGTGAAAGAACCCATAAATGAGGAGAATTAGGAATAGGAGCCTTATTCCCTTTGCCAAGGCTTTCAAGTCAAGCAATTATTTATCCTAAAAAAGGACAGGTTTGACTTTAGGAAAGCTTTAAAAAGCCATTTAAAATATTTGTGGAATACTCAAAAAATGTTAAATTGCCCAATTCACTGCCTAGACTTAGCTTATTTATCTGAAAACTTATTTTAGTAACGATCTGAATTAAAGTCTTCCTTTTAATCTAGTTTCCCACATTAATGTGTTCTGCCTTTCAGAATTATAAGCAGTGCTTTATGTCATCTGCAATAGCAAGGAAAGATATGATTAAACAGATGACTTTCCACATAGTAATTTTCAATATATGGATTATCATTTGGACTTATTTTGACTCTGCATACATACACATTATTTGGTATACTTAAAAATGCTCCTAAGAAATAAATGAAATTAGGCCACTTTTCTCAATATAATAGCATGGTTATTATAACAGGTAATCAGGAAAATTTAGATGATGCTATATTATTATACAGAAAAAATAATTTATATAATATTAAATATTATTAAATGACTTTATTCAACAACTTAAAAAGTTACCATAATTAAAGAATTGAACAAATAGACCCAATTTCGAGATATTTAGATTCTATAGTTCATATTATCTGAAGGCCAAATAATAGGTTTCTCTCATCTAAAAATGACATCATCCATTAACCAATGAGGTTAATTAGCTACTCAAAGAAGAGAAAGATGATCAATATTTACTGAACATTTAGTGTACCCAGATACTTCACAACATACTTCTAAGATGAACACATTTCTTATTCTGCAAATGAGGAAAATAAATTTTCAATGTATAAATGACTCATCTAAGAACAAACAATTAGAGGAGACTACTGTGTGTTTGCCATTAATGTCTAGGCATTTGATCTCAACAAAATGTCTTCAATTAAACAAACAAACAAACAAACAAGCAAACAAACAAACAAAATGATGTTTCCACTGTAATCAAAATACTTCTTTCCCCTACCAGAATATGACCTCAGTCATTTGTAAATACCTTTAATTTTTTTCCTTTTTCTCTAAACAAGTTATCAAACTCATTTTCTGTCTTAACTAGTTGCCTCATTTATGCCATATTCAATGAGCATATATTAATGGCCAATTCAAATAGGGTGCTTACAGGGACCAATAAGACACAGTCATTCCCTCAAAAATTTTATGGTGAGTAGGAAAGGCAAATAGATGGCTATAAAATAAAGGCTTTAATAGTCAGAGAGTAATAGAGATCACATCAGAGGTGGCCTAAACCAGACTTGTGTGGATAAGGCTGCCTCGAAGAGGGAAGACTATGCTGATTTCTAAAGGAAGAGTATTATCCAGGTGATGAACTGGAGTAGGCATATCAGGAATTCAGAATATCATACCAACAGCACAAAAGTGAGAAAGCTTGGTATATTCTAGTAATTGGAAATATTTTAATACTGCTGGGGTATAGAAAATAGACATTGGAGTAAAGCGGAGGTCATAAATGACACTAGGGAGCTAAATCAGGACCAGTTCCTAAGGCAGAATAAACCATGTTAGAATATTTGAACCCTCCTGAAGTGACACAGAAGCATTAAACAATTTCATCCAACCAGGAGAGTGAAATGATTGGATTTAAGTTTTAAATAGATCATGCTGGGGAGAGTGTGATGATTGTACTGAAAGGGGAAGGCAAGACTCAATAGGAGAATAGTTAAAAGATTTCCACAATGTCCAAGGCTAGAAGACGATAAGGTACTTGACTACTTTAGGAGCAGCAGAGATGTAGTGAAAGAGGTAAGTCTAGAGATGGGGAGAAGGTAGGTTGGAGAAGACTTGGTGAATCATTGGACATGGGAGTGAAAGAATGCTGAAGAAGGAATCTAGAATTGTTTCTTTCATTGACCTGCACCAGTGAGTTGACAGTAGTGTCATTCATCAAAAAGAGTGACTGTTAGAGAAAGAACTGTCTTGAGGGGAAGCCCAGGAGTTCATGTTTAAACATATGAGTTTGAGATAGATGTGAAATATCCCCCAAAAAGCTATTAAGTAGATCAGGAGTGCAGGAGAGAGGCTTGGGCCCTTAAGCACAGATTCTACGGGCCAAAGGTTTGTATATCGTTTTTAAAGCCATGGATGTGAACAAGAACATGTTAGTTAGGTGCTCTTATTCACCAGAGAAGGTAGGGAATGGAGTGAAAAGAGAGAATCACTGACCACAAATAGTTAAGGTGTGGTCAGCAGCAGAAGACCCCAGAAGCAAATGTGGAGTGATGGAGACTTAGGAGAATCTAGTGTTGTAGAAGCCATGGGAAGAGAACTTACAAAAGGAGGACATAGTCAGCAGTGTCTGGCACTTCAGGGAGGGCCTGTCAGATCAAGACTGGACCAAACATGACAGATTTAGCAACAGAGGTGACGGTGACCAACACAGTGAGAGCTGGGTCAGTGGAGTTGTGGGAATGGAAACCAGACTAAAGCTCTCATCTGATAGAATTTCCTGAATGAAACAAAGAAATCATCACTAACTCTTATTTGCTAAAAGCTCTGTGCCAATTACAAAGATTAAACTTTTTTCAAGCACTTTCATTTAGTGGGCAATTAAATACACAAAGTACTTGTACATGCCTTTTTTAAATTACAGCTTTCATAATCTATTCACTTTCATGTACAAACAGGCTCACCTGTAAAATGGGTTTGATGCAGCATCAGGTTAAAGCTGGACTTACATGCAAAAATTAGTGTTAACTCAAACCAGTTAACACAGTTCACGTACATGGAATATGATTAGAAGAACCTAGAACATGATTCCAATTCTGATAACTTGTGGACACAGTACAGGGATTCACCCCTATGTACGTACAGATTAGAAAGTTATTTTAATAGAATTAACTGTTTTTTAAATATTAGTACTGGTACTGAAAGTTAAAATTAACCCCTAATATATAGTTAATTATATTACATTAGGTTTTTACTGGTAGAGTTTTCTTCCAGAGAATGTGATTTATTAAAAAACATGCCTAAATCAGGGTAGTAATGATTCCAACTCCTGTACTATTTCGAGGATTTCTTCTTTCTCAGTTTACTTATTTTTTTAAAGAATGAAGGTAAGTAGAATTAATTTTTCTTGCCTTAATAATGTTCAATGACAGTACTTAAATTGTAGTCCATATTTATAAATTTCAATAATATCGTAAATACATGTATATAAGAAATAAAAAGATGTGTGTATGGGAAGAATGTTTTTAAGAAAGTTTTTTTCTTGGGGGTGGGGAGTAGGAGAAAGAAATAAAGGGAAAGAGAAAGAAGGGAGAGAGGAAGAGGAAAAACTTTCTCTGTCCTTCCTGATTCTGGGTGTCATTTTGTGAGAATGAGTTGCCTGGAGCTGCTAAACTCATTAATTTGGTCTGGTGATGGCAGAAGAATAAAAAGAAAAGAGCCCAAGTCCCTGATGACACTGTAGAGCTGTTCAATCAACCATGAACTGCTCACTCGATTTCTTGTTGGGTGACATAGTGATCATAATGGTTATCCATTTTTAAATAAGGTATTTGTTTCCTTTCAATTGAGAGAACTGATTTTTATACACAACACACACACACACACACAGTGCATTATGAACTGCAAGATTATATATTTGGTTCTCTAAGTAAGAATTTAATTTATAACTTATTCACTTATAACTTATTAATAAACAAAGGAAGCTTTAGTCATACCATTTAGATGCACCATTTAGTCAAAACTGCTCTCATAAAAGTGTGGAAAAGGCTATTCTGTTCAAAAATAAAAAGTAACAAAAGCTACTTTGATGAAAAATTATGGTTGAAAATAGGCCCCATAAAAAAAATAGCAGGAAACAAGTTAGAATTCTAAAAAATAAACATGATTTTTGGCCACAGTACAATTAAGTTATGGCATTTTTAAAAGAATCAATTGTAACTAATAATAAAAGACACATCATGTTTTAAGTTTTATGTTCATGGAATATTAAAAGAAAAAAACTGAAAAAAAAATTTACTTCAAAATCTTTCAATTAAATCAACCAAAACAACTATACATGATTTTCGATCCACTATTATAAATTGTAACACCCTAAGAGAAATTTATCACATTAACTCCGGTAAAGAGGAGACTATGGAATTGATGTAAGAATAAAGAATAGATCATTTTCCCCCGTATTTAGAGATTTTAATTAATTTTGAAGTAGGTGCATTTCCCTTCTACACTAGACTTTGAATAAATTAGAATTTCCCTTCTAAAGTGGAATTTGAATGCTGTTTCTGGTCTCAATTCTTGTTAGGAAAATAATTCTTTAGCACAGTGGAAATGATAAGAAACTTGGGGAGCGAGTAGAAAGGAGACCCACAGAATCATAATTATCCCACAAAGGAAAGCTAAGTAGAATCCAACATACTCTTTTAGAGATTAGGAAAGCAGATTTCAAATATTCAAAGACAAGTACAATTGAAAAAGAGAAATAGTGTAAGAGAACAGAGGGCTCTCAAAATTGGAATCCTTTGTGTTTGTATTATCCGAACTGCATGAGGAAGAAAAGGTGAAGACAGCCTCAAGAAAGCTGTGTGCGAAACTTTCTGGTGTGCTCAGATTTAAAAGGGCACGAGCTGAAGATGAAAGCAGGAACATGACCAAGAATGGTGAGAGGAGAAGGGTCCTGACCTGAAACAGATTCAGTAAGTTTGATGCCCAGAGGCCTCTGAAGCATACCTCTGAAAGCAAAAAGGTCTGTAACTCAGAAATGAAGCACAAAAAGAAAGGGACAGGCCCATTGCTTGGTCTAGAGAAAACTCAGAACCATTGTGTTTCCATTTTGTTTCCATCATCACCATCAGGAGACTTCTCTCTAGAAAGAGAGCCTGCTGGCTGAGAGAAACCAAGGGACCTAATGGGGGATATAGGGAGAGCTTGCTCTGCTCGTCACCTCAGGGTTGAGTCTCTAAGGCCCCATGGGAATACCTGTCAGAGATTCGAAAGGCTTACAGATCATAGGACCACCATTGGGCATTTTCAAGTAGTAGTGGTGACAGGCATAGAAGGGCAAACATCTTTCTTTTTCAAGAGGAAAGGGAAGTTAGTAAGATTAACCACAAGCCGAATGCTTTACATTAAGCTCCAGAAAAATTCAAGATTTCGATTTCATTTAACCAATTACAATCATTGAGAAAATAATTCAGCAATCACATGGAACCAAACTAAATGTAATAAAATCACTACATGCTGGTTTCTTTTCTTTTCTTTTTTCTTTTCTTTTCTTTTCTTTTCTTTTCCTTTCTTTTCTTTTTTAATAGGAGCTACTACTCTGGTAGATATGAAGATTATATTTAAGGTAAATTCTAACTTCAGCAAGACATTTCACAAAGGCGTATAACATTCTCCAAATCTCTTTCGAACCTAAGACTTACTGACTCTTTGAAAATGCATTTCGTTTTCTTTTGTTACTTCATTCTTGGCAAACTTTTATTACCTCTGATAGTGGAAAATTCTTGTCAATTAATTCCAATTAAATTGCCATTCAAAATAATTATAAGAGTAAACATGTTGATCAATGTAAATGTGATGTTAAGGGAATGTTCATTACATAAGAACAACACATACAGCTAAACACTTTCTAAAAATTACCTTAAAATTTAGGTCATACTTTAAATGTTTTATGAAAAAGAGGGTCAGTTGTGGAATTACCCACCCTAGGTTCAGTTCTACTTCTTATTAGTCCTGGGGCAAATTATTTAACCTCTCTGAACTTTATTTTCTTATCTATAAAGTAGGGATAATAATATCTATCTCAATGAATCAGTATTAAATGAAACAACATATATAAAGCACAAGTATATAAAATGCTTAGTAAATGTCATTGAAGATGCCATTAGTGGTGGTAATCATCTAAGAGTAATTTCATTTGCCTCAGAGCAAGCCAATCAATAACTTGAAAGTGGTCTTCTCTATCTATATAGGGTAAAATTTTGTTTGCAAGCAACAGACCACCTGACTACAAGGGGCTTGGTCAACGTGAATTTGTTTTCCCCAGGTAACAAGAAGGTCACAGGTGCTGATCATGAATTGGTTCCATAGTTCACCATGTCATAGCTCTGGGTCAGCACTGCCATGGTTCTTCTGGACTTTCCCTCATGGCCACAGGATGAGCCCCTGCAGCTGCTCCAAACAGGAAGGAAACAGGAAGAGGCACTCATCAAAGACCTTTTACCCATGATCTGGCAGGAAAATCATTCTCAGACACCCTCCCCCATCCTCTGCAGCTTTTCCCTTAAGTCATTGTGTGGGACACATGGCTGTTCCTGGCCCCAAAAGAGGCTGGGAAATGAATATCTGCCATTTTCAGCTCCAGCAGTGGGAGAAGGGAACTGCAACAAGAAAAAAAGGTAAACCAGTGTTTGCCACCTTATTTTACCTTTGTTTTTTTTTTTCATTATCAATCAGATATATTTTTTCCAAAGACTCAATTAAGATGCCTAAGCCCAAATATAATACCCTATGTCACTTTCTACACAACTGTTCATTGTCAGAGGTAAATACATAAATAAGTACACCACCCCACCTCCCTAATGCAGCAAAAGAGGTAACTGTTAACCTACTTAGAAATTACAAATATCTCCCCCAAAACTGGGCAGCACTGAGCCAGATGGTCACTCATGATTGCCTCTGGCCAGATGACTCACTCTTTTGTCTCTTATATTGCACACTTTCTTTCCCAGAAATCCTTCTGATCTCATCACCCTGTTTTCTTCCTCTTCCATTAGCTGGATCAAATGTCTCTCAAAATATAACCTTCCTCTTCAGCAATGCAACAGGAAAATGATTGTAGAAGCAGTATGATATAAAGAATTGTGTGTGTGTGTGTGTGTGTGTATGTGTGTATGCATGTGTGTGTGCACCCATATAGGAAACGTGGGCAGAGAAACTAGATTTGCCTTTGATCTTCACCCTCTTAACTTCCAAACATGAAATAAAAAATCCATCCAAACTTCTCTAATTATTCCCAGGCTTGGCTCTCTCCTTCTATCACACCTCTCACCCTTGTCCATACACTCCTTGCTCCCTACCTCTCAAAAAAGCAAAAGTCAGGATGTTAAAAGATCTCCACATGATGAAGAAGTAAAACAAATAATCAGAACTACAAGCCCCCCTCTCTATGGCACAGCATGCAGCAGGCTGGGGCAGATACTTCTTCTGCTGCCTGCCTTTCACTGGAAGCACTTTGTTTCTTCACCCTCATTGTAGGACTCACCTAACCAGCTGCTCTGGGCCGGTCTTATTCCAGAGAGATAAGAAATACTCCCAAACACAGAGTATGGCCTCACCCACAGCCAGTGTGGGCCAGCTGAGTCAGAGAGGTCACTGCTTATGTATCATTGAAGAAATAGAATCAAAGTTGTTCTATGCCAGGCAAAACCGGTACAAAATAAAATTCTAGTGGGATAAATGGTGGGTCCCATAGCATCGAATAAGGATGTTGAGGCTTGGCAGGCACTTGAGAGAAAGTCCACACTGTGCAGGGCAGGAAGCTCTGAGCCAGCAGCAGAGCGACCAACTTCCCAGAAGATGGGGTGTCTTTAGGAAGATTTGAGACTCATCGGAAACATGTAGGTTTTATGCCATAATGGGGTCCTCAGTCTTCAAAGGTACTTCATAAATATGAAATACTCAACAGAGAACTTAGATGGGCGGGGCGAGGGGGAGTGGGGGTCACTGAAATACGATCCAGTGAAGAAGCATTGCTAAATTGGTTGGGAGTATTACCCCGAGGAGGACGATACTTAAGGTTACAGAAGCAAGACCTCTAGCACTGCCAGCTATAGTGGAGTGGTTAAGTGCTCTATTTCTGATGTCCTACTTTCTAAGTTCAAATTCTGCCTGTGTTGACAGTCAGTAAAGTCCCTGACAGCTCTGTGAGAACTAAGTGCAGTAAATTACCCACGCAAATGCATAGAACCTTCCCATATTAACTGTCAGCTTCTGTTATTAAGTTCCTCCCACCTTGATTGAGATAATGCTGCAACTTTCCACAAGTGCCTGAGGCTGTAAAGAAGCTTTTTCCAGGAGCTTCAGGTACCATTTTCAGGAAAAGACACCTGATCATCTGTAGATTGCATGAGAAATAGGTGGTCCTCAGACCTCATTTTGAGAAATACTGTTAAAACATCCCATTAGGGGATAATCCTACTAAATTTAGAGAATTTGGTTGGATAGGGATTTGTAAAGAAATGTAATGTTCTGTGGAAAGTCTCAAGTGTCTTTAAAATCATCGAATAAATGTAAGAACAATAACTCCTTGCATTTATGAGCTGCTTTCTAGATATCAAGTGGTTACACATGTGTTGTTGTATTTACTGTCCGCTGAATTATCAGTAAATCCTACCTGCTGGAGACTGCCAGCAGCCTACCGTAACAGAACTTTCTGGCTCTGGGTTTGGTTCCCACAGGGTTGGCTTGGGGAGTTAACATTGTTAGTGACTTTTTTGTGGCTATTCCATAGGCAGCTGCCATTCCACGGTAATTCTTTTTGCCCCTTATGGAACAGGGTATATCCATGAAAATTACTATTTATATAATTATAAAATAATATAAAAGCCCTGAAACAGAAGCTTTTAAGCTTATTTGTCATGAATATCTCAAGTATGGTTTGTAAACCACCTGCATCAGAAACATTTGTATTTAAAACCACAAACATGCAGACATGCAAATTCTACCTCAGCACAGTAAATTCAAATTTCAGGAAACAAGGACTGGAGGTCATGTTTTAACCAAATACCCTAGACAATCATTATATACACTAACAAGGACAATTGTTCTGTCTCATGAACTCACTAAAAATAGTTAAATTCTGCCCAGCTGGCTGCTTGGCAAATGGCATGTACATAAAATGCAAGATATTCTAAGGACTCAGATATGTGGACCAGTCACTGAGCCAGCAAAGCGCACACTAAATCAGCACCAGGGAACCCATGGCTGGGGCTAGGGTGAGGCACTCACCTGGCACAAAATTTAAGGGGAACCAAAAATCTCAGTAATCAAGATAAATAATATCTTAAAGAAATACTTTTAAAAATCAGAATTAATGCAAAAAAAATCTAAATTGAACAAAAACCAAATTTTTAAATAAAGACAAAATCAGTATTACTCAATTTCTCCTTTTGCCTCAGGTTCAAATATGGCTCAACACAGGGCATTGAGAATGGTTTTTGCCCTCTGAATCAGCATGCTGACCGGATGGTCCTAGTCCTGTCTTTTGTTGTGCCTAAAGGTGGAGCCTGGGGAAAGAGGAATGCTTACCTCTCATCCTTATGTTGCTGTTCAGAGGGTTTGAGGTCAAAAAACTAATTTCATTAACTCGGACATATTGTTCTTTCCTTCAAAAATAAAACATTGAGTTTGTGGTCCTTAACCAAATAGAATTTTATTCTGGTGACAGGATTAACTCGCCTAAGACATATAGGCTCATAAGAAGCCTCACTGACTCTACAGACACTCAATTTAAAGGACCCAGCAGCAATTTGGACAAATAGGCCCCTCCGTGGAGTGTCACTCTGTCTCAGATGCTGCTTTCTGATAGATTCTTTTGGGTGTGTAAAATTTTAAATCCTTTATAAACATCAATGATTGGCATAATTGGTGTAATTATAGGTATCTAAAAAGTAGAAAATGCCTAGGTAACAGCTGCCAATAGTTGGTTTCAGGAAACATGCAGTCGCTTGTAGAGAGCAAGGATCAGGGTATAAACACTTAGGTAACATTATTTCCAGATGGACCAAATTGAATCAGGGATGGCACAGAGATAGAAAAGATGGGATCGGCCTCCCCTGACTATACAGTGAGTGTATACAGGTTAGAGAACCACAGTAGGCTTCAGCCACTTATGTTAGGGAGAACTAGAAATAGTTTCAATGATCTTTTGTTGAGTTTATTTTTAAATATCCCACAGTTGTTAAGGCCCACATTAATGGTAGCAAAAAATAAAATAAAATAAAATAATTGGCAGTCCTTATTTGCAAAGTTCCATCTTCTTACAAAAGCACATGGAGTAAATGGGAATACCTCAGATTTCTCTACTCCCTAAATATTTGGGGCTAGGTTTCATTCATAAAATGCTTGTGGTTTATTGAATTCTCTAAGCCAGTTTTGTTAGTAATAGGCATCTGAACCTGAAACATTTGAACATTGCCCCTTAACACTGTTCCACTGTCAGAGAACATGTGGGTTTGGAAGGGAAAGAGGAATTAATTGGGAGTTGAAACAACTCTGAGGAATTGCTCCTCCTGCTGATTCCCAAGACCAGCTAGCAGTAAGCCTGCCAAAATGGCGACCAAATACTAACCTGGAGTTTCTTTGTCATCTAAAAAGTTTAAAATGCTATGATCAGCTGCTCTGATCATACCCTAAAGCAATGGTTTGATTTTTCTTTCATTTTTAAGCAAAATTTTTATGTAAAATAGATGAAAGAGGAACTGTTCTACTAGTATATTTATGTGCACATCTGTCTAAAGGAGAAAGAAAGAGAGTGGTGAATCTTGGGCTTTAAGATGAGTAGGCAGGGTGGACCTTCTTTCTTACTTATATATAAAGTAGCCTTATGCTCACCCCAAAATATCTGTTGCCAATTTGCTACACAGAGGTCCCACCAGTAGAATATAGTATGATAAGACTGACATCATGGTACAGGAAAAATAAAATAAAATAGAACATCTAATGATACTGTGCTATAAGTCCATAAATTCCTGGTCACTTCTAATTATTAAAAAGTCAATACAATTTTATTAAGATTTACCCTCAAACTTGACTTAAATGTTCTTTCCTCTTCTCTGCAGAGTCAACTTGAGTAGCTTGGAGTGGAAAAATACTTTCTCCTCATGCCACTTCAAAGCTTAGCTCCTCCAGTGTGTTGAAGGGAGAGAGCAAAAAGAGGAAATAACACAACTATCCCTTTACTGAACTGGCTGCTGCTGTAGTTCCTTGTCTGTGTTGATTCTCTAGTGAACACATACTGGTCATTGCTGGCCTTCTCAGTGGCGGGCATCCAAATGCTGGTTTTCCCAAGGGCACATATGGGCACCTAACCAGCTCCAGGGTGTGAAAACTATTATAAGCTTATGATATCTGATAGCCCCAATCTCCCTTTCTTGAATTCTTCCTTACCACTTTAATTCTGGTTCCCCAGAATACTCCCCCACAGATTTCTCAGATTCCTACTTCAGTGTACTTGACCTGTGGAAACTCATATCTTTTCTATGTTAAATGGTAAAAGGAGGATATAGTCAACAAACCCCTTGCCCACCAGGCATGTCCCCCACCCGACCCTGTCTCTTTGGCAGAACAATGCAGCTGCCTGAGTGAATGATCAAATGGAATGCCAAGCATCCTTCTTAAAGGACTCTAATCTCTGGGAGAATCCCTCAACTTGGAAAAGTAGTGAGGATCAGCTGTGCTCCCCTCAAGGACGTTACAGGACTCTTCCTTCCCTTTCTCCATCTATCTGTTTATTTGGACTTGCAGGTGAATATTGATTATATTAGGGTCAATTCTGCTCTGGATTAGGTAAAGGCTTTGTCTAGCTCCCAATACTGGGCACTCCTTTAGGATGTAGTATACTTAATCCCTTAATCTAGACTTTAGAACTAAAATTGGGGCTACAGGAACAAAAATTAGTTATATTCGATAAAAATCAAATTCATTTGTGTGAGGATATCGTGAATGGTGGAGTAAGCGTAGATGTTTCATGGACCTAAGGCTTATACTCCCCAGGGAATAGGGAGGCCCAAGAAAGAATGTAAGAAGAAATGTGAGGGCTTTCACACCCCAGGAGCAAAGGCAGAAAAGAAGGATGGGAGAGAGAAGAAACTCAGCTCCTCTGTGCGTAGAGACTCAATGACTGATACAGAAGTGGACATATATCCAGAAGAAACCATTTTATTGCCTGGCAAGTGATTAATGAAGTAACTGGACAGGAAATAACTGTTTTGAAATGTAATTTGAAGAATAAAATATGAAGAAAAACATCAAGAATTTGGTATTGGGAGAAAGTCAAGACACATAGGAAAACTAAGAGAATACCTTCTCTAATTAATAACTGCATGGTCTTGATGCTAAATTAGGCAACTAAATAACCTTCTCACTTGAGCCATGGATTTTGAATTATATTTCTCCCAGAACTCTCATGAAGTTTCTAGTTCCTTTATAGTCCCATATTTCTTTGCAATAAAGTCCCTTGATTTCAGATTGAGTGAGCCTCTGTTTCTTGCAATCACAGAGCCTAACAAGAGTAAACCTAATAACATAGTAATGAGAATCAGCCAAGTGAGTTCTAATGAAAGAAAAAGACGGAAGAGAATTGATCTCTGTCCTCACATTCATTTCAGTAGTGCTAAAATCCCTATATACTTTGTGCCACATGGGGGTCAAGGCTATTTCTGTAATTGTTCTGTTTTTTTTTTTAATCATATATGTAATCAGAGACTTGGGATAGAGAAATGATCTCAGAACGATTTGCAGATGTACCTATTTACATGCTAAAATAACCTATTTACCTTCTCTGGGGGGTAAAATGATTGTTTCAAAGTTTGGTTGGTTTAATTTTTAATCATAGCTCACTTAGACCTCTCACTATTTTTTTTCTCCCCAACAATCACTTTACACCTAACCAGCTCTAGGGTGTGAAAACTATTACAAGCCTATGACCATAACACTAGGACCAAGCAATTACACCCCTAGGACCTACTCAAACAAAAACAAAAACAAAACAAACAAAAAACCCCTCATCTTTGCACAGACCTGTATAAAAATGCATTATTATAACAATAAAAATTGAAAATCTTAAGTAGCATTTCTTTAATTTACTTGACCACAAGATATTTGTTCACAGAACACCTAGTAAAATTTTGAGACACTACTGGGGAAATGCAATGTTTTACTCTTGGCAATTTTTTAAATTCACTGGGTGTTCACCCCAAAATTAAATTAAAACTCTTAGCGAATTCCCAAATGTACTTACACCCTCTTTCAAAGACAGGCTTCTGGACCTACTTCTGCCAGGTGAGGAACAAAATGCAATCTGTTTTGAGACTACAGCCTCAAGATCCCAGGAACTTCAAATAAATTATTCAAAGTCTGAAGGGATTGGCAAACAAGAGAGATAAAAGGCCCACAATAGGAGTGTGGGAAAGGGAAGGGAGAAAGCAGAGGCCAAGACTGACCGTCAGGAGTTCCAGAAGAGGCTATTTTAACAGGTTTTAGGTTTTGGAGCTGGGGAAGTTAGGACAAGCACTGGTAATTAACCAGACATGCAAGGGAAGCTAAGTGATAGTTAAACAGGGCTGCTTAGCTCTTATAAACGAAGTTACATGCACCATACACTTTAGCGAATTATCACACTACACTGCTGGGCATTCACTACCCATAGAGCCCACTAAGGATGTTTTCATTTGCCTCTTGCCTGTCAACTGCATGGTATGTCAGGAAATAGCACATTCATTATACGTTCAAGGACTAGTCTGAAGAATTATGTATTTGGGAAAACATCTAAAGAACCAACTGGCTAAATAAATGATATTTCATTTGTTTATTCCTTATTTAAAAAAACCCAGACTCAAACAGAATATCATTTAAACGTTTTTGGTGTAATGCAAGGCACGTTTGTGTACTGCAAATGAGTTACAACTTTGTCCTTAAACAAAAAAATCTGCAGGTAAAGGAAGGCCTTACATGAAGCATCTTGCCCTGACTTGAGTTAGGCCTGGCCTGTTTGGCAGCACTCCATAAACCAATTGCCCTGAATTGAAACTGTCAGAAGAAAATAAAATGGGCTAAATTTATTATCACCTGTATCCACTGACATATACACATGGAAGTGCAATGTTAACTACTAAGGCACAAACCAAAATGCAGCAAGCAGCCTGGTCAACACAGCCCCCTGGGAAATACCGTTTGGTGATGTGAATCTTTTTTTTTTCTTCTTCTTTTTAACATTGAGAAGGAAAACAACACATGCAGGAAACCATAAAACCCTTCAAGTTAACTGTAGCCAACGGTCAATCTCATTAGGATATAATGGGTAGGCTGTAGCCCTCTCTATAAAGCTTGAGTGTGTTCCTCTGAATAATTTCCAGTTTTCTCACTTGCTGGAATCTCTGCCTCTTAAACGGCAAAGCAGAAGTTCCACTCACTACATTTATACTGTTTTTATTCTCTTCTGCCTCATTTACTTCTTTCAAACCTCAGTCCCTGAGTTCATATTTTATTTTAGAACGCATTTGTTGAACTGAAATATATATATATTCCACTCAGCTAATCACTTATGCTTTCAGTGAGAATGGTAGGAGGGTATCTTTGGGAGATGGATAGGAAATCATAGGGCTGAGCAAAGTCAGAGGACTGCCAATCCTTGCCTATGGGCCTAAAGGCTTTGGTTGTCTGTACCTCTGTCACTGAAGTGTTGAAGACATCTATTTATGGAAATCCAAACTGGGGCTCAAGAGAAAGGGTTCCAATGTCCTTTCTTTCACTTTTGATCTTGTGACCACAGACCAGTCATTGAACTACTCTCAATTCCATTTCTCCATGTTACAAAATGGGTTAATAATCCCTTGTCACACATTTATTAGGAGAACATGCTAAAATACTATGAGGCAGTGGTATTAGAAATACTTCAGTGAGCATTAGAAATATATGCGGAGGGTGCTTATTAGGTCCCCAACCCCAAAGTCTGTGACAATCTTTATAATTTCTTCCCTTAAGAGGAATCTCCAGGTAATTCTTATGTGAGTTCATGTCTCAGATTGGGAGACACAGATTCCAGAAATTCATTGTTCACAATCAAGTGTCTTCTATGTTCCTTCCAGTGAGCTAGGCTTGTATATGCATTACCTTCGTGCAAATATCCATGAGGTAAGAAATTAACATTTCATGAGCCCATACAGGCCAAGTACCCTGCATGTTTAATTTCGCTCAATTCTCACAATAGCTTTATGTTAGAAAACATTCTATTTAACAGTTTAGAACACTGAGGCTTACAGAGGCTAAGAAATTTGCCTGAGGTTAGAGGTCCTTCACAGCTAGTTGGTCAAAGAGCCACTTTTCACTAAACCCAAGATTCACACTGACCACAGCTGCAATAATACAGGCAGCAAAACATGCAAAAAAGCATTTGGGAAGCTCTCAAGGCATCAATGAACAATGTAAATATAAATTCAAGAAATAAGAATTAAACATGTTATACGCAATGAAAAAGGGAAGGCATAATTTGGGGAAACGATTATTTAAGATCTAGTTCCTGTTCTCTAAGAATTCCAGTCTAGTGGGAGAGACTGGTTTGGCTGTTAAGAGTTCTGGAGAACAGGAAGATGGACTAAAACCATTGTGTACAGGGCCTTGAATGGCAGTATGTGAATTTATAGAGGGGAATCTGTTAGATTTTTAGCAGTCAGACATCATGCAGATGCCTGGAGATGCTTCTCTGCCTCACCCCCTCTCCATTTTAACTTTCAGATGAAAGCCAGAATGAAGATATAAAAATGTATATGGAAATAATTTTCCGGGATGAATCAGAGGGGTACGGGTAAATATTAGTAAATATGGGTTAGAGAAGTATTGTATAAGCCTCACAGGAGGAAAAAAGGGCATAAAACTGAAACCACCAGAGAAAAATAAAGCATAAACCTTCCACCCTGAGAAACCCAAATGGGTAAGATAGAAGCATATTCCTAGAATTCTTTGGGTTTCTTTTGTTATTTGTTGACATATGCTTTCCAAATGCCTCCTTGGGATCCTTAAATTATTTTAAATTTATGATTAAACATTCTGCTCCTAGCATTCCCCAAACCATGTTTTCTAATTCATAAGGACCCTATAAACACAGGAAATACAGTACTTAATACATGTTGATGTCCACTCCCAACCCTTGCTTTCTTATTTTCTTCGGAATTCTTTAATGCCTTCAGCACCCCCGGCCCCAGCACCCCAGCAATTAGCACAGATCCGGAAAGCCCTTTTAGGCCCTCGGCCCATCCCATCAGCTAACACACTCTTTGTTAGCAGACTGGTACCAGTCTGTGGCCTATAAGAACCAGGCCGCACAGTAGGAGGTGAGTGGTGGGCAAGCAAGTAAAGTTTCATCTGTATTTGTAGCAACTCCCCAGGGCTAGTTAAACTGCCTCAGCTCCACCCCAGATCATCAGGCATTAGATTCTCATAGGAGTGTCAGTCCCCGGTGCCAAAAAAGTTGGGGGCCGCTGACAAAACTTCCTTAAGCAAGTATTATAGATTCACAATGCTGATGGAGTACAGGGCCAGAAGCAGTGTCTTTAAAGAAAAATAGCTTGATATTCTTAAAAGAAAATCTGAAAATTTTTCTCCTATTGATCCAAACTACCTGAAAAGAAAAAGTCATACTAAATTGTTTATTTTCTCAGGTTTATTATGCTTTGTGCCACCTAACATGTAGCTCTTATGAATGGAAATTGATTCAGAGAAAAGAAAGTACAAAAATGTTTTTTACATTTACTCTATTACCTCATAAAGAAGGATACACACATTTAAACTTTTATTTTTAAAGAAACATTATCAAAATTCTAAAAGAATATATTTAAAGCATCCACTCTTACATGGAAAGTCAAGGGATAATAAATAGTTCTAGAAAAACCCTAAAAATAAAATATACTTTAAAAAATGCATCATATAGGCTTCATTTGTATCAAGGTTTTGATACTTTGGATCTGAAAAAACTAAACAATCATGTTATCACTACAATGAACAAAAATTAAATTCAAGCACTTTCTAAGAGTTCTTCCTCCTTTTGTAAAGGTCTTTGTAGACATAACACACCATGTGGTTTTAAGGTGTTTAAAATATAACACAATTGCAGAACACAAATGCAATTAAAACTGTTAGTGAATACATGAAAATTTGGAAACTAGCAGGTATGATGATCTTTAAAAGGTGAAATTATATTGAAACATAACAGTTCTATTACTTTGGAGGGGGAATTAATTACTGCTTTTCATTAAAAAAAAATCTGCTCGTTTAGGACTACAGGCTCCAAATACTTCTTCCAGCTAGACATTCCAAGATGGACACTCCCTTACCTAAAAGCAATCCCAACGACTAAAGGGTTATTTCCAAACACTTCTGTTCATTTAACCCCTCCTTGCCAGTGCAGAAAAATAAGAAGGAATATAAAGCACATTCTTAACAAACATTTGGAAATCAAAGATGGCAATTGTTAACTCTCAAAATTAACAGGAAACAGTGCTACTTAGCAAGTTTCAGGTTCCAAAGCAAATACTACTAATGGACCTTAGGAAATCCAAAGGTACTTATATGCAGGTCTTAATACTCTGGGCCTCAAGTATATTAGAAATGTAAATCTCCATTAGCTGAGTGTGTGCTATTCACAGATTGAGAAAACTCTCCTAGCTTTCTGGGGGCCAGCTTCTCCAGGTCATCCTTATTGCTGCATTTCACTGACATTAATAACTCTGTTGGGCATGGCACAAAATGGAGATTTTAGCACCACGTGAAGTTTTCTGCTTTTAAGGAAAAAATTTACAATTTTTACATTTTATAATTGGTAATGGCTTTCTCCTCAATATATTGATAATTTAAGTCTTATTTGTTCTTAATCTTTGGAAAACAATTCCAGCCACTGCTAGATGGTAACTATGGGCAACTCAAGAGGAAAGCAGCTTTAGGAACATAAAAGTTAAAAAAAGATCAGCAAGCTAGTTTCATCTTTAAAGAATTGTCCACAATGCCCATCCCCCTTTTTAAAATTTCAAGACAAAGGGCGTTTTTAAAAATGTGGTAAACTCAGAAAAATTCCTAGAAAGTGAAGAGAGTTGACACATATTCAGCTGATGCCATCATTTCAGAGCCAGGGCCTGCCAAATTTGGCTGAGAGGAACTTAATATTCCTCAATAAGATGGCATTTAATAGGTTCCTCTCTGAGAACTTAGTTGTTTCAATGCTAAGGCAGAAGGTATAGTTTCTATACACTGTAAGGCCTCCCTGACTTACGCTTTGAGCATAATAATGACAAAAGTCAAGATTTAGGGTTCAGTTCCAGCTGATTTTATTTCCTTCTCAAAAAAAGTTATTTACAGAAGGTATATATCAACAATCTGACAGGCAGTGAACTTGACATGATTAGCTGGCATGATTTTTTCTTTTCCTCCCCCAAACATTTGTTTTTGTGGCCTTGAATTTTAAGACAAATATTCTACACGGCATATTGCACAGGATGGATGGCAAAAAAAAGTTTAAAAACAAAAACCCTTAACGGAACTGCCTTAAAAAGCAGACGTCCTAGTGCCTGTCATGTTATATTAAACATACATACACACAATCTTTTTGCTTATTATAATACAGACTTAAATGTACAAAGATGTTTTCCACTTTTTTCAATCTTTAAACACAACAGCTATAAACCTGAACACATATGCTATCATCATGCCATAAGACTAAAACAATTATATTTAGCGACAAGTAGAAAGGATTAAATAGTCAAATACAAGAATGAAAAACGCAGTACATAGTGTCGCGAACTCAAATCGGCATTTAGATAGATCCAGTGGTTTAAACGGCACGTTTTTGCTTATAAAAAAAGTGCAAAAAAGATGTGGTTTACAAGTTAAAGCTACAGAATCCCTTTTTGCTGTAAATGCACCAGTTTTAAAGCCTCT
The DNA here is from genome assembly GCF_014176215.1 of Rousettus aegyptiacus. Taxonomy (NCBI): domain Eukaryota; kingdom Metazoa; phylum Chordata; class Mammalia; order Chiroptera; family Pteropodidae; genus Rousettus; species Rousettus aegyptiacus. The sequence continues at coordinate 68,629,795 of NW_023416284.1, forward strand.
GGACAGAACAGTATTTTATTCAAAAAAGCATGTTTTTCTTAAAAACATACAGTGTTTGGCTAGTTCTCCTCCCCTTTTCATAAGACTGGGGTGGAAGGGTGGACACTGGTGGCAGGTTAAGGGATACTGTCACTTTAAGAAGCCTGCAGATTGAAGTGTAAACATGGAGAAATTAGGGGCTGATTTTTTTAAACTGTGAGATATTAACCAGCCGCCCTGTTATAAAATCAGGAAATCCAAACAGCGATTTACACCGATTAACACCCCCTTTATATATTTTTTACAAAAATACACTGAGAAAATAATCAAACGTTTTCATCTCTCTTGTCTTTTTTTGTTTTTTAAAAGTGTCAAAAGTCTACATTTAAATATAAAAAATTAAAAGTTAAAACTCTAGCCCTTCAGTGAAGGAGACGTAAAATGGCGTGGGTAACAACAACTACAAAAAAAAAAAAAAAAAGAAAGAAAAAAAAAAGGAAACAAAGAAAAAAAGGAAAGAAATAAAAGGAAGGAAGAAATAAGTAAGTACAAAGAAAAAAAAGGGACAAAATAAGAAAGAAAAATGTTTGGCCAGTATAAATACGTCCATATATAAAATGGCATCTGATTACACTTACAAGAAAAAGAAATACGAGGATGGAGCATCGGTGAGGGGAAAAAAACACGTCTTCTCATTTACACCTAGAAGGAATAAACACATACACACTGAGAAAAAATTTGGTCCTGAATTGTTTTTTAAAGTCCAGCACAGATTTGAGTTGCGTTTGAATCCTTTAAAGAGTTAAGAATGAAAAAAAGCTGGTGATAATTTTGTTGTAGGAATCAAACAGAGCGCCATCTATCTGCTTTTCATATTATCCTACCCTATTTTAAAAACTGCTCAACAGTCTCATACAGAAATCTTTAAAAGATAGACAGGAGAACATGCTATAGTAACCCCACCAGTGAAATAATCCAACACCATCACGATTCCGATTAAGAGAAGAAAAAAACCTTTTTTTTCCCCCGAAACCACTCGCCCTCCACTGCCCGGGACCACATCCAACAGTCGCCTCTCCTCCCACGGGCCCAGGAGGTCACCTCGCTAGTTTCATCCACGTGGAAGACGGGGGCCCAGACCCTGCGCCTTCTCCCCGACGTGCAAATCCGTCTCAGTTTATTACTCTCCCCCTTCCAGTTCGCGTCCTTGGCGCCCCCGCCCTCGCTGGCGTGGCTTCTTCCAACCAGGTTCTCAGGTCACTTCCCAGCGCCGGTCACTCCACATCTCCTCCTCCGGCGGCAGGGGCAAGAAAAAAAGAAAGAAAAGAGAGAAAGAAAAGAAAAGCGAGAGGGGGGAAAAAAAAAAAAAGACGGGCATTGGCCAGCGTGGTCTCTTCAGTCCCAGGACTCGAGCCTGCGCGGCCCCAAAACATCTGCCGTCGGTCAAACTCGCCTCCCAGAGCCTCGAGTCTTCTTCAGGAAAAGACGGGGAAGGGGGTGGGGGAGGGTGCTGAGGACAAAATCCCTAGGGGCGCGCTGGATTTTTTTTTTTTTTTTTACCCTCTCCTCTCTTGACCAAAGAAAAAAACAAAATAAAATAAAAACAAGTGGGCGATGAGAGGGACGAGATTCCTTCAGTCTCGAGAAAACTCACAACTTGGCTTTTCGCTGGGGTGCAGACCAGTCCAGAAGCCCGGGAGAAGGGGGGGGGGCGTCTCTTCACGCAAAAAGGAGGACACTCGAAGCTTTTTCGCCATCACAACAACATCAACAACAACACTTAAAGGTCGCCGGTCTCCCTCCGCTCCGCCGCATCCCCGGAGGGTGTGGGGGATGGGAGCTCCGGTCCCCAAACGCCCCGCGCTCCTCGACCGCCACGCTGACGAGCCGGCCCCGTTCATCACTTTTTTTTCCTTTTCCTTTTTTTAAATTTTTTTATTTTTTTAAATTTTTCCCTTTACTCTTTCAATTCTCTCTCTGTCCACCTTTTCTCCCTCTGTCGCCCCGGCCCTCCTCTCCAGCGCGCGCCGTCAGTAAGTGAAGACCAGGTTGGAGATGCTGGATTCGAGCCAGTCTCCCGAGATCATCTCGCTGACCTCTGGCGTGCAGTAGTCCGGGAACTCGAAGTGAGAGCCCGAGCCCGGCTCCAGGGTGAAGTCCAGGTCCCGGTCCAACGCCGACGACGAGCTGAAACTGCCCAGGGACATGCTCTCAAAGTTTGAGCTGGGGTTCAGGTCGAGCAGGTCGTCCTCGAACTCGTCGTCGGAGGCCGAGGAGCCCGCGGAGGAGGAGGCGGAGGACGAGTGGGACGAGGCCGAGGAGGACGCGTGCGAGGGCGCGCTGGACGGCGCGGGAGAGGCGGCGCGCAGGCTGGCATAGCCGCGGTGGTCGGCGGGCGAGCGGGCGGCCGGCGACGAGGCTGCGCTGCTGCGGCCGCTCAGGCTCGGCCCGTCGGGCGGGCAGCTCGCGACCCCCTCCTCGTAGAGGCCCAGAGGGTCGCTGGGGTCGGCGGCCGCACCCACGCTGCCCGCGGGCGACGCCGTCGCGCCCAGGCTGCCGAACAGGTAGACGCGCTTCACCTTCTTCTCGGCCGGGGGCTTGCCCGGGGCCGCGAGTGCGGCGGGGGCCGAGGCCGCCGCGGAGGCCGCGGTGCCGGGAGTCCGCGCCTTGTACAGCGAGTGGTGATCGGCGGCTGCGGCGCCCAGAGGCAGCAGGGTGGCGGCCCCCGCCTGCTCGGCCGCGAAAGAGGCGGCGGCCGCTTTCCCGCCGCCGCCGCCGCCGCCTGCCAGGATGAGCTTGGCGTGCGGCTTGTTGCCCCCGCCGCCTGCCACCTTGGAGCTGCAGCTCTTTTTCGGCGCGGGTTTGGAGTTGGCGCCGCCGCCGCTCGCGCCGCCGCCTCCGCCCCCCGCGTTGCTGCTCCCGCCGCCGCCGCCGCCCCCGCCGCTGCCACCGACCTTGTCGCCCTTTTCTCCGGGCTTGGAGGTGGCGGCGGCCGAGGAGCTGGAGTTGGCGTTGCCGGACTTCACCTTCTTCCTGGGCCGGTACTTGTAGTCGGGGTAGTCAGCCATGTGCTTGAGGCGCAGCCGCTCCGCCTCTCGAATGAAAGGGATCTTGTCGCTGTCTTTGAGCAGCTTCCAGCGTTTGCCCAGCCGCTTGGAGATCTCGGCGTTGTGCATGTCGGGCGACTGCTCCATAATCTTGCGCCGCTCGATCTGCGACCATACCATGAAAGCGTTCATGGGCCGCTTGATGTGCCCGCTCGGCGTCTTGCACCAGCTTGGGTCGTCAGCCTTGCCGCCCGTGGAGGCGGTGGAGCCGGGCGTGGGGGACGAGGCGATGCCCAGCTCGAGGCCGGCGCCCGAGTCCGAGCTCTCGCCCGCCAGTAGCGCTTCCGTGTTCTCGGCGTTGTTGGTTTGCTGCACCATGGCCCCGGCTCGGCGGGCGCCCACGCGCGCTCACAGCCTCGCGGCGGCCGCGGCGCAATCGCCGGGCCCTCCCGGTTCCCCGGGCCAAGCTTGGCACGCCAAGCGGGAGGACGTGCGCGGCGGCCGAGCGGGCCCCTCCACTCCTGGCCGGGGCGGAGGTGTGCGAGGAGAGGAAAGTCTCCAAAAGATGCGGGGAAGGAGCCCTGCGCCTCTTGCAGAGGAGTTATAGTTCCCAGGCTGGAGAGTCTCTTCCCTTTCTTTCTCTCGTTTTCTCCCCCTCTCTCACCGCGCTGCAGTTTGCTCTCTTGGCTCTGAGGCTGGAGACCGTGCTAAAGTGGAGAGGAGTTTCTTGAATGCTGGTTGCTGAAGCTTCCAATGCAAGTTTCTCGCCGCCTCCCAGGCAGGTCCTTTTTTTTTTTTTTTTTTTTTTTTTTTTTTCTTTCCTTCCCCTGAAGCAGTTGATTCCAGTTCACGAGCGCTCTCAGGAGCTCAGGAAAGCAACATCGTCTCTATCACTTAGTCCCTTTCTTACAATGCAAAGCAAAAAACACTCTGGCTCCAGGACTCTCTGTGGGCGGAATCGGCACTAAGGAGTTTGTGCAGTTATTTTGTTGCAAGGTAGGAAGCCAAAAAGCCTTCATGCAACAGACTGGCATGAATAAATGTATGTTTCCCCCTCCCTTCTGCAAGAAGGGAGCTGGTAATGGCAGAGTTCCTCCAATGCAGACTCTTAAAAGAGCGTGCAAGAACTAGAGAACCGGGAGCGAAACAGGCCTCTTCCCCTCACACACTGTTTCTCTTGCTGCAGCTTAGAGCAGACCCCAATTCCGCCTCGCGCCTCTTTATCCTTTCACAGTCTTGGCCGCGGCCAATCAGTCGCTGTAACCAACGCTTCCTCGGGCCAAGCCCCTCCCCTGGGCTTCCCATTGGCTTGGAACCCGATGCAATAATAATCTCCGCGTGCAATGAGAAGCTCCAAATCTGACCTCATTCCAATTTACAGAGCAAACTTTTTAAAAGAGCTAGAAGTACAGCTGAGATTTCTGCTGCCTCTTTTTTTCCTCCTTTTGCTCTGTGTGCGTGTATGTGTGCGCGTGCGTGTGTGTGGTGTGAAGAGGATGTTAATGCATGAAATTATTAAGGGGAGAGACGGAAATGTATTCTAACCATTATGTTAGATAACAAGGGGCTTGGATGAGGGGGGGCGGTAAGGGTGAAATACTGTAAATGGAAGCTTTCTGCTTAAAAGCCAAGTGATTATTTTTATTAGTTCTTTTCAGTATTGGAATAAAGAATCAGTCTCTAGTGCAAAATCTGTTCCCCGGCTCCTTCATAAAGCCAACGATGTAAAAGGGGGAGGGAAAGCTACAACAGTAAATCAATGGATATTGAAAACCATTAAGAAAGTGCTACCTAGACACCTGTCATCACAATTATTTTAACAACTCTAGGTACAGCACAGATGTTGATGTATTGTGTAAATCCCTTTAGAGCAATTTTTGTGTTGTTTGTGGAAGGTAGAAAAAAGGAATTTTAGCAATAATTACTTGCTCTCTTAACCAAACAGGGGTTGACTATGGTTATTTAATGATTTGAACTCCCCTATAAATCCTGGATAGCCCAAACAGAGGAGCTTTTCATTGGAACACATTAGGCAATGCTCCATAATTGACTCAATGGGAGAATTTCCATATAGTTTTGTATGGGTTGATAACGGTGAGTAAAGGTTGGGAATCAATTTTATTTCTAAATATTTGTTTTTCACATTTTCAGAATTAAAAATTGCCTCACTCTGCTTCCTTCAGCCCCTAAAACCTCCTTCTCTTTTCCCTTATATATATTTTCTCCTGTATATTTCTCCTATATGTTTGTTACTTGAATCAAATGGAACTGAAAGGCCAAGGCAAAGAGAAACTGTAGAGAGAGGTGGTAACTGTAGTAGAAGAGAAGGGAGCCTCTGGATTTATATTAGACCTAGCTGTTCATCCTTCTTACTGGTTTTATAACCCTGGGGATGTGACCAAGTCTCAGTTTTCCTCATCTGTGATAAGGGAATACTAGGAGCTTCTTTATATAGGATTAAGGGTTCAAAGAGTTAGATGTATGGTAGCCCTCAGTGAATGCTATTATCCTTCCCTTGATAATTCAAATACCATATACACTCCTAGTAGAAGCAGCCTATTGTTCAAGAGACTATTGTTAAAGATGGTGACTAAAGAGAAAAAATAATCACTGATCGTGGATATGAACCCCATCCACAGACAATTGTGGCAATCCTGTCCTCCCAATGATTTTTTTAAAAAAGGAACTTCATGAAGAGTGCTATGAAGAATGTGGCAAAGAAAAGGTGCCTAGGTAGTTAGAACACATGTTAATATGACCACGAAAATTACTGTTGTTCCAAGGTTATGAAAATTAGAATTCTAGTAAAAATTAGTCTTCCCTAACACCATAATAGTACACTGTTTTTCTGCAGGCCAATAATAGGTGTTTAGGTAGAGCCAACCCAGCACAATTAAGTCAGCTTTTGATTCAGATCAAACTAGTGCTAGGCAGCAGATTTCTATTTAATCTTGTCAGACTTCTAAAGTATGTAGGCTGGCGAGAGGCCCAGGTTGTCAGATTTAGAATTTTACTGGAAAGAACACCCTATGGAGACATCTGAGTTGATCTCTAAGGATCAACCATAAGCAAGAATGATTTTGTGGGTAAAATCAAAAAATTTTTTAGTGCTAGCTACCCAAGTTATATGCTTTTTCTTTTAGAAGGGGTAAAAAATGTTGAAAACAAACAAAAACAGGCATCCTTTTGCATATAACAAAGTTGGCTGTGTTATCATGCATTTATTTATTTATTTTTGGTATGCACACCAAAACACACCCCTAAATGTTATCAATCTGACATAAAAAATAAGAGGTCTGTTTTTTAAATAAAATTGTTACTGGAATAAAAAAGGATAAATACTATATTTTGGGATTTGTACCAAAAATATAGCTATTTTGTGACAATTCAGTCAAAGGGAGTATTAATATAATTGATAATATTTCTAAAGCCATTTATGCTTCTACCACTGAATATGATAGAGGAAAAGTGAAAGTTAATCAAAGCAGTCAAAGTAATTTTGTTTATGTTCAAAGCACACAAATTTTAAAAAGTGTACCAGAAAAAGTCGCTGCTGTATTTATATTGTTAAATGTATTTATTGTAACAAATCCAATAAATTTTAATAAACATCGTTGTTATATGCCACTAAGGAAGAAAACCTGCACATAAGTCTGTGACATCCTCCAGTTGTAGGACTTATCCCTAATTCAGAGATATGAAAATGAAAAGTTTTTAGAATTGAAGAAATATGGTACTAGTAATTTCCATTGATTTTATATTATTATTATAGTGTATATAAATGCTTAGACTTCTTAAGTAGATTTGTTCTCAGGTGTTATTAGTTCCCTTAAAATGTAAGACAACATTTGACAAATGGCCTTGTATTCATGTCATCTCTCTCACCAACTGAGTAAGTATGTGCACACTGGAATGTGTTAGGCCTCTAGGCTTCTGAATACCACATAATGAGAAAAGATTTCTGTGTTCTCATTACCTAATTTCATATGCTTTGTAACCAGTTCTCCATTACTGATATTTTTTCCCAAAATACCAGATATTTGGTGGCCCCTACTAAATCAGTACTCAGTGTTCCCTCTGCTGGCTTTGCAGTACATGAAGTAATCCTTAATGCTGCTCTTTAAACCAAGATAATTTTACAAAACAAAACAAAACTTATTTTAGAATAATAGACTAATTGTCCATATTAATAATGAATTAAAATTAGCAATTTTTGAATTAAGGTAAATATTTTACTTTCCAATAAATAATTGAATTCTATTTGATGTAATGTGTTATGTGCTAATTCATTTCTTCTACTCTCACACACCTGCACAACATAAAATCTCACATCCATAAAATAGTATGGGGTATAGATGGAAATAAGATTCTATCACACTGCTTAATATATTTCTATATTATAGGTGGGGGAAGGAACCTGAAGGGATATCAGTTTAACAAATCTGGATTTGCACTGATTTGAAAGATTTTGCCTTGTCTGGGTTATAGAAACTATGATTGTAGGAGCTGGGCTGATCCGACAAGTATTCAATTCAAATAAAAATAAAGATGGGGAAAACAAAAAAACAACTCTCTCACTGTTACTTTCACAGACAGGGAAAAAGCCCTGGGAAATCTGATGTCTTTGGAGTTTGTCAACTGGTTCCACACTTCATGAAAAAGAACCCTCCATCCAAGGCTAACTTACTTCTCAGTCAAGTAGACAAACTTGTACTTCATCCTTTTGGGCTGATGAAGTTGTACTGGAAGTGGATTTCCCTTTGGGGAGTTGCATTGAAAAATAATAATCAAAATAATATGGAAGTAATTCTTATTTGCAAAATATCAAAACAGGATTCTGGAGTAAAATGAAACCCACGATATATTTTTAGTCTCAGTATAAACGGATACAGAATCCCGCATTTCTAATAATTTGTACCTTTTTCTCTCCCCCTCCTAACTGGCGACTGGCACCTGATAGGCTAAAGTAAGCGCTTAATACCAATGCCAGCTAATTTTATTTTCCTCTCGATTTTCTGATAAGAACAAGCAGAAAATGAGTGTTTGCCTAGGCCCTGTAGATTCGAAGCATGAATAGGAGCCTCTGTTCCATTTCGCAAAGCCAAGGCCAGGCACACCCACGTGGAGCCTAGGTTTGCTCTGCAGCCAGCCTACTCCCAACCTGGGGAGCAGCCGCCGCCAGGTGGCAGCGCTGAGCCTCCCTGCAAGGAGACGTGGGAAAACGTGGGCAGCGTCCGACTTCTTTCTTTTCCCCTTTGCCCGGCTACTGAACCCCAATCATCTTCCACTAGTCTACCTTCTTTAGATAGCATTTTAAACGATTAGCGGTAAATAAGGTGTGTCGGTGAATTCTGATTATTTTTTCCCCCCATAAATCAAAGATTAGGACAGCCGATCGCCGCCTCCTGTTCATTTGTCAGAAGCTCCCCGAGACTGTGGAAGCGAGGCCAGCTCCCGTTTGGATCTAGTAACTGAACCCGGGAGATTATCAATTACCGCGTCAGTATTTTGCCGAAACCGGAGTTAGAACGCGGTTTCTCCGCCAGCAGCTCTCGGTTTCTGAGAGCGGTGCAGTAAAGCGGCGCGCGTTACTGCAGGACCAGCAAAGGCCACCCCTCCTCCTGAAAACATGGTTCCTTGGACCAGGACGCCTGGCCGAGCTCAGCGATTCAGTGGCGCAGGTCCGGCTCCTCTTGCCCGGAGCTGGGAGCAAATTCGGCGGGATTAACAGTGCTCAGCCTCGGGGGCCGATCCTCGTCTTTCGATTCCATTTACAGAGAGGAAATAAATTGGAATCGACTCAAACTGTGCTTTTTGCAGGAAAGTCTTTCCTACTGTAAACATGTTTCAGGCGATCCTGTCAGCAACACTTTAACACCCGTCTTCCTTTTAGGCTTTACGACCCTGGAAGGAGCTGAGACACACGGACACGCGCACACACATTCAGGCCAAGTGAAAACGCCCTCGCGAGCTCCTAGTCCCCCTTTAAAGTTGCAACCGAGCCGTGCTGGCTGGGGTCGTTTCTCGGTGCTTAGTTCTTCCATCTCCCCACCCCCGGAGCCAGCTTGGCCCAGGGCGATGGTGCCCAGTTCTATCATTGACCAGAACTGCCAGCCACTTGTCCCACTTCTCTGTTGGTGCCCACGGCTTGCGCTCTGGACACCTAAATGCGCTCTGAGAGTTGTGCATCTGGGTCCCACGCTCCGGCTAGCATCCGACATTCGGACCCTGGCTGGGCACCCTCCCTGGTCGCCGCAGGCTGAGGCCTCGCTGAGTGTGCAGCTGCCTGGGCTCTTTCAGGACGGCAGAGCGGGGCGTGTGAGCGCAGAGGGCGGGGGCAGGAAAAAGCCACAGGGGGAAGGGAGGTTCACAATTGGTTGCACCCGAATCCTCACGCTTCCCCTCCCCGAGGACTATGGGAGGAGGAAGAGTGCTGGCTGCCCACCCTCGCCTTTCGCTCGTGCGGGAAAGGCGGAGTGGGGCGGGTGTCCTGGGGTACGCGAGAGCAGCAGAGGTGCCCTAGGGTGCCAGGCGAACTTGCCAAGGGGTGTACCCGACGCCCCAGTGATTCTACCCCGGTTTCAGGTTTTGAGAGGCGGTAGCTTACTGCAGGTGAATAACTTAGAGGCTGTGCCCCAAGGCATGTGGTTCCCTAGAAGCAAAGCTTTGTGGAGGGGTTCGGCTCGCTATGTTCCGGTGCATTAGCCTGTCTCTGGCTTTCTATAAGTGTCCGGATGGAGCTGCCTACACCAACCCCGGGCTCCCAAAGCCGTCCCAGTGACCCCAGCACGCGGTGTGGATGCAAACACACCCCACGGGATCCCCACCCCCAACCCAACAGCTGAATAGAAGCAATTACAGTTGGAGCCCCGTGGGGAATGCGGCTGATTTCACTTATGGAAAAGCCCTTTAACAAGAGCAAACCTAAGCCCACGTTAGCAAACCAGTTGACCTACAACTGGAGGGTGTGCGAGGGCGGGCTGGGGCGGTGCTTCTGCGGAGAGGAGAACCCACTGGGGAGTGGGTAGAGGAAGCAAAAGCAAGATGTCAGATAAGTGAAAGGGAGGATGAGAGGAGAGGAAGAAAGGTGCTTGATTGCAAAGAGAGAGGTGGGAAGGCGCGGAGACGGCACCGACGCGCGGAAGGGAGGAGAGGCGGGTGCGTGGGGGTGGAGGCATCCGATCTCCCAGTTCCCAGCCCTCCCCTCCCGACGTCGCGCCGCGGTCCTACATCACGCGTGGCGCAGATGGTGGCAGGCAGCTTTGGGGAGGGGAGGGTTTGGGTGGGGCAGGGACCAAAGACCTCAGCGACCCAGACCGTGCTGGGCGTGCAGCACACCTGGCATCCGGGACTCACCATCTGCTCCGAGCTCAACGCCACTCGGGCCAGGGGTGTGGGCTTGGAAAGAGATAAGGATACTGCTTGGGGAGTGAATGGCTTCGCGTCAACCGCCGCAATGAACTCAGTCAATCAACGTTTATGATGCTCCTACTGTGTGCCGTGTGCAGCCTCGGTCCCCTCCAGCTGCTGGGCTCAGGAACTGCACCATCTGTTCGGTTACACCCTCAAGCTAGAAAAGAATCCTGTGTATATCGTTGTATAATAAATTCACAGTTCGAACAAAGTTCTATAAGCAAATTCGCCATGCCAAGGAGAGTGGTTGAAGCAGTTTAGGGTGCTGGAGAAGTGTTGGGTCTAGCAGAATAAAGTATGAACTTTTGGTGCTTTTTCACTGCTTTGTGAAGCATAAATGACCCCTTCGCCTTTCTGCTCCACATTCTCACAACACAGATAAAAATTAACAATAATAATTAAACAATTTAGTAACATTTCATCTGGGACATAAGGGTTCATAAATAACTGAAGTCTGTTCTTAAACACTCAAACTGAACTCGTTAATTTAGCAAATACCAGACCCAAAACACCGCCTTGTTGTAACAAGTGTTTTGTCATGTAACATTACTATCTCGAAAGAAAATTCATAGATAATATAACCTAATACACATTTAATATTTTTTTTTAAAAAAAATCAACATAATGCTCAAACTATCATATACAGGAGAACTACAAGATACAAAATTTATAATAAAACAACATATAATTTGACATGTGCATGCTTAGGCTATATTTCAGTAGAACACACAAAATATTATCTAAAATGTCTAAAATTCTCCCTAAGGAGTACCACTGCCCAGATGTGAATTATGCACTAGGCGTGCCAGGCAAGTACTAAATATGGGAATGCTACTGATATTCTAAATTCTTAAATTCACCGTGGATGTGGTAGATTCTTAGGGTAAATCAGCATCCTGATATTGTTGCCTTGATGTGGACCTGCCTCCATTGACTCTGGATTTGGTCAATGACTTACTTTGACCAATGGCATGTTAGAAAGCATGACCCAAGCAGAGGCTTGATCTAAGTGCCACTCTTGGGGTTTGATCAACTGAAACCTTGATAGCAAAGTCTTGGGAAGAAGCTAGTCTAACAGTGGAGGATGAAAGGGACTCTGGGGAAAGTAGAGGTGTCCTGCCAAGGCTAGGGTCCCAAGCATGTGACTGAAGCTATCTTGGACTTCAGTAGGATTGTCAGATGGCTACCGTTACATGATTGATCCCAGACGAATCCAGCAGAAGGATCACTCAGGTTGACAAGACAGAATTATGAGAACAATACATTGTTGTTTTAAATCACTGTTTTGGGTAGTTTGTTAGGCAGTAAGAGAGGCCAAAGTATTAATTACAATACCATATGATAAATGCCAAAATACAAACCTACCCAAGAAGGTTATGCTTTCATAATAACTCAAGATTTTCATTATGAGTTCAGTCAATATAGAAGTGCCCATGGTGCATATAGGGATTAGCTAGACTTCAGTAACCCCAGCCATCTTATCTACTCTAGTTGCAAGTTGTGTTTCTTTTCCATTTCCCATATTTCCCTGAGATTCTTTCATCCCTCAGGTGGCCTGGGACTTACCAGCACTGTTGTATTTCACCTCCGTCATTCCTTCTGTTGTCTGTGGCCTTTCCTGGCTAGCTCTTTTCTTTCCACTTTTTTCTTTTCCTTTCTTCTTGGTCTCCTTTCTCTCCATTTTCTGCTATTGCTTCAACATTTATTTACTTATGGTCAGTAAATAGACCAATAATATTAATCCTTCAATAATTTTTTTTACTTCTAATAAAAATTTTATTTTTTATCTTTATTTTTTAATTAATTTATTTTTTATGGCGACATCGGTTAATGAAATCCAATAAGTTTCAGTTGTACATTTTAACAGTAAGGCATATTTATATTGTGTGTTCACCTCCTATAGTTAGATTTCTTTCTGCCACTACATATTTGACCCTTTTACCCCGTCTACCTCTCCCTTCCCACCTCGCCCCCACCCTCTGGTAACCACTAGTCTGTTGTCCATGTCCATGAGTCTCTGTTTGTTTATCCTATTTATTTGTTGCTTTTAGGTTTATATCCCACATATAAGTGATATCATATGATTTTCAACTTTTTCTGTCTGGCTTATTTTGCTTAGGACGATTATCTCGAGGTCCATCTATGTTATCACAAATGGCGATATTTCATCTCTTCTTATGGCTGAGTAATATTCCGTTGTATGTATGTACCACTGCTTCTTTATACAATCATCTATCGTAGGACACTTGGGTTGCTTCTATGTCCTGACCACCATGAATAATGCTGCTATGAACATTGATGTGCAAGTATCTTTTCGGTTATGGGTTTTCAAGTCTTTGGGGTAAATACCCAGGAGATAGATTCCTGGATCATATGGTAGATAAATTCTTAGTTTTTTGAGAAACCTCCATACTCTTTTCCATAGTGACTATACCAATTTGCATTCCCACCAGCAATGTATGAGGGTTCCTTTCTCTCTGCATCCTCTCCGACATGCATTATTACTTGTCCTGTTGATTATAGCTATTCTAACAAGTGTGAGATGGTATCTCATTGTGGTTTTGATTTGCATTTCCCTAATAGCTAGTGATGTTGAGCATCTTTTTCATATATTTGTTGGCTATTTTTATGTCCTGTAGGGAAAAGTGTCTTTTCAGGTCTGCCCATTTTTCAATTGGATCATTTGTTTTTTTTGTTGTTAATTGAGTTGTATGAATTCTTTGTATATTTTGGATATTAGGCCCTTATCGGAGGTGTTACTTGCAAATATATTTTCCCATTCTGATGGTTGTCTCTTTATCTTGTTGATGGTTTCTTTTGCTGTGTAGAAGATTTTTAGTTTGCTGTAGTCCCATTCATTTATTTTTGCTTTTACTTCCCTTGCATTTGAGGTCAAATTCATAAAATCTTTTTTAAGTCGAAGGTCCTTTAGTTTAGTTTCTATGTTTTCTTCTATGCGTTTTATTGTTTCAGGTTTTGTATTCATTTTGAATTAATTTTAGTGTGTGGTAATAGACAACAGTCTAGTTTTATTCTTTTGCAGGTGGCTTTCCAGTTTTCCCAGCACCATTTATTGAAGAGGCTTTCCTTTCTCCACTGTATGTTTTTGGCATTTTTTGTCAAAAATTATTTGCCTATATAAGTATAGGTTTACTTTTGAACTCTTGATTCTGTTCCATTGGTCCATGTGTTTGTTTTTCTGTCAATACCATCTGTTTTGATTACTTTCACTTTGTAGTATAATTTGAAGTCAGCCTCCAGCCTCATTCTTTTTTCTCAGGATAAGCCTTTAATAATTTGCTTCTTTAGTGTACCATGGCTTGCTTTTTATTATTATTATTTTTTTTTGCCATTGCTTCTGCTTGTAAATTTTTTTCAGTTTGTTGTAAGGGTTGGGATGACTATCAACTATTTAGACCCTGGAAAAGTGTGACTTTCACATATAGGGTATAATTCTAATGTTATGGGTTAGTGGATTAGCCAGGGTTTTCCAAAGAAATAGAACCAATAGGAGATAGAAGATACAACATACATACATACATACATACATATGTACACCTCAATTACGGAAGCTGACAAGTTCCATGATTTGCAGTCAGCAAGCTGGAGAGCCAGTGATGTGGTTCCAGGAGGCTCGAGACCTAGGAAGAGCTGATGTTTCAGTTAGAGTCCTAAGGCAGGGAAAAAACAATGTCTCAGTGTGCAGGCAGTCAGGCAAGGGGAATTCTCTCTTATTGTGGGAAGAGTCAGCCTTTTTGTGCTAATAGGCCTTCAACTGATTGGATGAGGTCCACATTAGGGAGGACAATCTGCTTTACTCAGTCTATTGATTTAAATGTTATTCTCATCCAAAAATCTACTTCACAATAACATCCAGAATACTGTTTGACCAAATATCTGGGCAACTCATAGCCCAGTCAAATTGATGTATAAAATTAACCATTACAGTTACCGACAGTTCTGCCTTAGATAAATAACTTTACTCAAGGATAGCTTTAGGTATAGTTTGGATAATTAGCCACCCAAGAAGGTATTTTGGTGGAAAATCCTCCCTTCTGATATCTTACCACCTCAACCAATAAATAACAGCCAAGCTTCCCTAGTTAGGACTCATCCCTTTAGATTACAATATATATTTTTCTAATTAAAATGCAGACTATCCAAGAAGACATTGTATTGATCTACTATTAGACAATAATAACTTATAGTAAAGTTCTTTATACTAGCTTTTCTAGTAGGTTGAAGGAGATTTTAACATGGGCAGGAGGAGTTGGAAGAGGGAAGGAGGGCAGATCATTTTGAGAAGGGGAGGTTTGAATGTAGTGCTCTCAGCTAAAAGGTATGGTATGATAGATGAGAAAAAGAACTAAAGGCTAAAATTTGCTCCTCCTCTTTTTTGTTAAAATAAATTTATTTATTTACATTAGTTTCAAGTATACAGTACATTGGTTAGACATCTATATTGTTCATACAACGATTCCCTCAATTGCTCCCTCCCTCCTCTGGCCCTCCACTTAGCCATCATATTAATACTAACTGCATTTCCTCTGCTGGGCTCCCCATCCCTTTGCCAAAATACCAGCTACTAATTTGTACTTCTTTAAACCTTCACCCAATTCTCCCAGTCCCCAAAGCCCACTTCCCTCTGTCCATCACCAAATTGTCCACTATATTTATGAGTTTCTTTTGATTAGTTTGTTCTTTTTGTTTCTTAGATTCTGCATATAAGTGAAATCACATGGTATTTATCTTTCTCTCTCTGACTTATTTCACTCTGCATAATAATCTCTAGGTTCATCCATGTCATTGCAAATGGTAGGATTTCATTTTTTTAATGGCTGAGTAACATTCCATTGTATTTATGAACCATAATTTCTTTATGCAATAATCTGTTGATGGGCATTTAGGTTGCTTCCATATCGTGGCTATTGTAAATTGTGCTGCTATGAATATTGGAGTGCATAGATCTTTATGAATTATTGTTTTGGTTTTCTTTGGATAAATACCCAGAAGTGCAATTGCTGGGTCAAAAGGTATATCCATTTTTAATTTTTTGAGAAACCTCCATACTGTTTCCCATAGTGGCTATACCAATTTGCAATCCCATCAACAATATATGAGGGTTCCCTCTACTCCACATCCTCGCTAACACTTGCTGTTTTTTGATTTATTGATGATAGCCATTCTGACAGGTGTGAGGTGATATCTCATTGTGGTTTTAATTTGCATTTCTCTGATGATTAGCGGCCTTGAGCATCTTTTCATATGCCTGTTAGCCATCTGTATATCCTCTTTGGAGAAGTATCTATTCAGGTCTTCTGCCCATTTTTTAATTGGATTGTTTGTTTTTTTACTGTTGACTTGTATAAGTTCTTTATAAATTTTGGATATTAACCCTTTATCAGATGTATCATTAGTGAATATTTTCTTCCAGTCAGTTGTCTTTTTGTTTTGTTGATGATTTCCTTTGCTGTACAAAAACTTTTTAGTTTGACATAGTCCCATTTGTTTATATTTTCTTATGTTTCCTTGCCCAAGGAGATATATCAGCAAAGAAATTCCTGTTAGTAATATCAGAGGGTTTACTGCCTGTGTTTTCTTTTAAAAGTTGTGTGGTTTCGGGTCTTACATTTAAGTCCTTAATCCATTTTGAGTCTATTTTTGTATACGGTGTAAGAAGATGGTTCAGCTTCTCTTTTTTTGCATGTATCCGTCCAATTTTCCCAACACCATTTATTGAAGAGACTGTCTTTACTCCATTGTATATTTTTACCTCCTTTGTCATATATTAAGTGAACATACAGGCATGGATTTATTTCTGGGCTCTCTATTCAGTTCCATGATCAATATATCTGTTTTTATGCCAGTATCATGCTGTTTTGATTACTGTAGCCTTGTAGTATAGTTTGATATCAGGTAGTGTAATACCTCCAACTTTGTTCTTCTTTCTCAAGATTGCCATGGTTATTCAGGGTTTTTTAAGGCTCCATATAAATTTTAGGATTATTTGTTCTAGTTCTTTGAAAAATGCCATTGGTATTTTGATAGGGATTGCATTGAATCTGTAGATTGCTTTGGGTAGTATGGCTATTTTAATGATGTTGATTCTTCCTACCCATGAACACGGTATATGTTTCCATTTATTTGTATCTTCTTCAATTTATTTTTTCAATGACTTATAATTTTCTGAAAACAGATCTTCTACCTTCTTGGTTAATTTGATTCCCAGGTTTTTATAGTTTCAATGCAATTGTAAATGGGATTGTTTTCTTAATTTCTCTTTCTGAAGTTCATCATTGGTGTAGAAAAATGCCACTGACTCTTGAATATTTATTTTGTAACCTGCTACTTTACTGAATTCATCGATCAGTTCTAACAGCTTTTTGGTGAAATCTTTAGGGTTCTCTATGTATAGTATCATGTTATTGGCAAATAACGAGAGTTTTATTTCTTTAGGGTTCTCTATGTATAGTATCATGTTATTGGCAAATAACGAGAGTTTTATTTCTTCTTTTGCAATTTGGATGCCTTTTATTTCTCTTTCTTGTCTAATTGCTGTGGCTAAGACTTCTAATACAATGTTGAAGAGAAGTGGTGAAAGTGGGCATTCTTGTCTTGTTCCCGATCTTAAGGAAAATGCTTTTAGCCTTTCTCCATTGAGTATGATGTTAACTATAGGTTTGTCATTTATGGCCTTTATTATGTTGAGGTATGTTCTCTCTATTCCCACTTTTCTGAGAGTTTTTATTATAAATGGATGCTGGATTTTGTCAAATGCTTTTTCTGCATCTATTGATATTATCATATGGCTTTTATCTTTTGATTTGTTAATGTCGTGTATCATATTAATTGATTTGTGGATATCGAACCAATCTTGCATTCCAGGAATAAATCCAACTTGATCATAGTGTATGATATTTTTAATGTATTGCTGAATTCGGTTTGGTAATATTTTGTTGAGGATTTTTGCATCAATGTTCATAAGAGATATCAGCTTATAGTTTTCTTTTTTGTAATATCTTTGCCTGGTTTTGGAATCAAGGTAATGGTGGCCTCATAAAAGGAATTAGGGAGCCTTCCCTCTTCTTGAATTTTTTGGAATAGTTTGAGAACAATAGGTGATAATTCTTCTGTGAATGTTTGACAAAATTTGCCTATGAAGCCATCTGGTCCAGGACTTTTGTTTTTTGGGAGGTTTTTGATTACTGATTTGATTTCATTGGTGGTAATTGGTCAGTTCAGATTTTCTGTTCCTTCTTGACTCAGTCTTGGGAGATTTTATGTTTCTAGGAA
Source organism: Rousettus aegyptiacus (assembly GCF_014176215.1). NCBI lineage: Eukaryota > Metazoa > Chordata > Mammalia > Chiroptera > Pteropodidae > Rousettus > Rousettus aegyptiacus. The sequence goes on from NW_023416284.1 coordinate 68,647,527, forward strand.
TGTGTCCATTTCTTCCACATTGTCCAATTCGTTGGCATATAATTGTTCATAGTATTTTCTTGTGATCCATTGTATTTCTATTGAGTTCATGGTTATTTCTCCTCTTTCATTTCTGATTTTATTTATTTGAGTCCTCTCTCTTTTTTCCTTGATGAGTCTGGCAAAGGGTCTGTCACTTTTGTTTATCCTTTCAAAGAACCCGCTCTTGGTTTCATTAATCGTTTGTATTGTTTTTCTAGACTTGATTTCATTTATTTCCACTCTGATCTTTATTATTTCCTTTTTTTTTCTATTCACTTTGGGCTTTGTTTGCTATTTTTTTTCTAGTTCTTTTAATTGTAAAGTTAGATTGTTTATTTGAGCTTTTTCTTATTTCTTGAGGTAGGCCTGTATTGCTATGAATTTCCCTCTTAGGACTGCTTTCACTGTGTCCCATAAATTTTGAGTTGTGTTTTCATTTTCATTTGTCTCTAGGTATCTTTTTGATTTCTTCCTTGATCTTATTAATAACCCATTCAATGTTTAGTAGCATGTTATTTAGCCTCCATGTGTTTGTGTATTTTCCAGTTTTTTTCTTATAGTTGATTTCTAGTTTCATACCATTGTGATTAGAGAAGATGGTTGATATGATTTTAATCTACTTAAATTTATTGAGACTCGATTTGTGTCCTAACATGTGGTCTATCCTTGAAAATGTTCCATATGCACTTGAGAAGAATGTATATTTTGCTGCTTTGGGGTAAAATGCTCTGAAAATATCTATTAAGTCCATCTGTTCTAGTGTATCTTTCAGGCCCATTGTTTCCTTGTTGATTCTTTGCCTGGAAGATCTGTCCATTGGTGTCACTGGGGTGTTAAAGTCTCCTACTATAAGTGTATTACTACTAATCTCTCCCTTTAGCAGTCAATAATTGTTTTATGTATGTAGGTGCTCCTATGTTGGGTGCATATATGTTTACTAGATTTATGTCCTCTCGATTTATCGATCCCTTTATTATATGTAATGCCCTTTTTTGTCTCTTATTATAGCCTTTGTTTTAAAGTCTATTTTATCTGATATAAGTATTGCTACCTTGGCTTTTTTCTTTTTCATTTCTGTTTGCATGAAATATTTTTTTCTAGCCCTTTATTTTCAATCTGTGAGTGTCATTTGATCTAAAGTTGGGTCTCTTGTAGACAGCATATGCATGGGTCTTGTTTTCTTATCCATTTTGTTACCCTATGTCTTTCGATTAGAGCATTTAATCTGTTTACCTTTAAAGTGATTACTGATAGGAACATTGTTACTGCCATTTTATTATTCATATTTATCATTTCTATTTTCTTTTTTACCTCTTCTCTTTTTACAGAAAACCCTTTAACATTTCTTGTAATGCTGGCTTATTGGTGATGAATTCCTTAAGTTCTTTCCTGTCTGGGAAGTTCTTTATCTCACCTTCTATTTCAATCGAAGGTTCTTACTGGGTAGAGTATCCATGGTTGTAGATTCTTGTTTTTCATAACTTTAACTATTTATTGTCGTTCTCTTCTGGCCTGAAAAGTTTCCATTGAAAAGTCAGCAGACATTCTTATGGTGGTACCCTTTTAAGTAACCAGCTTCCTTTCTCTTGTTGCTTTTAAGATTCTTTCTTTGTCTTTGACCTTTGGCATTTGAATTATAATGTGTCTTGGTATAGGTTTGTTTGAATTCCTCTTGTTTGGCACTCTTTATGCTTCCTGAACTTGTGTGTCTAATTCTTTTGCCAGGTTAGGGAAGTTCTCTGTCATTATTTCTTCAAATAGAGTCTCAATCCCTTGCTCTCCCTCTTCCTCTTCAGGTACTCCTATGATTTGGGTATTTTTATGCTTCATGTTGTCCCAGAGGTCTCTTAAACTATTCTCACTTTTTAAAATTCTTTTTTCTTTTTGTTGTTCTGATTGGGTATATTTGGCTACCTTGTCTTCCAAGTCACTGATTCAGTCTTCTGCTTCATCTAATCTACTATCGAATCCTTCTAGTGTATTCTTCATTTTGGTTATTATATTCCTCATTTCTGTCTGGTTCCTTTTTATGGTTTCTATGTTCTTTTTAATGCTTACTAGCTCTCTGTTGAGGTTCTTATTGTGCTCATCCATTCTCTCCATAAATTCATTGAGCATCCTTATAACCATTATACTGAATTCTATCTCTGGTAGGCTGCTTGCCTCCATTTCATTTAGCTTATTTTCTGGAGTTTTCTCTTGTTTCATTTGTAGCATGTTTCTTTGTTTTCTTATTTTATTAGTCTCTCTGTGTTCATTTCTATGTGTCAGGAATATTTGTTTTGTCTCTCAGCCTTGGCCAGGTGGCCTAATGTGGATGGTGTCTTGTGTGGCCCAGTGGCGCTCTCTCCCTGATCCCTTGTGCTGGGAGCTCTGAATATGACCTTTGTGCGGGTTGCGTGTGATTGTCTGTTGTTGCCAAGCATTTATTGTTGTTAGCAGATCAGTGGGTGGAATTAATGTTCAGGCTGGCTAATTGTGTGAACTGGCTGCACCCTCAGGATAAGAGTTGTTGTGTGGAGTTGATCCCATTGAGTAAGATTTGCCCTAGCAAGCTTGTGTACTTGATGTAACCACCCTTTGTGTGTATCACTACTGGATCTAGTCAAGAGTTGCTCTATGGTCTGGTGCCTGCAGATGCATTGGTTTTGTGGCCCCTTGGGAAGGGCTCTCTCATAGGCCCAGGTTAGCTGCTGATTTTGATTGCTCAGGGCTACCCGGAGAGAACTACAAAGCAATCCGCTGATAGCTGTTATATGCTGGGTCCCTGAAATGTGGCTCACAGCACTGGTTTCCTGCTAGGAATGGAAATGTAGCTTACAGCACTGGCACTGTTGCTGGGATTGGAAACACTACTCACAGCGATGGCTGCTCTGCTGTGAATACTTTTGGTTCTGAATCACTGGGAGCAAGGGCTAGGCAACCATCCAGCAACAACTTCTCTGAATGGTCTGCAGGTTGGGTGGGGTGGAGTCTCAGAGAGACAGTGGCAGTCAGATCAATACAGCCTCAGTCTTGCTGCAAATTCGGTAACTGTTGTGAGTTCCCGCAGAAAATCCAGCTCACAGCAAGACCAGCTGCTGTCTGGGTCTAGCTCACAGGTCCCTGATATCTGCCCAAGTTCATGGTGGCAGTAGTGATCTGCCTAACGGTATCTCTGAAATGTGGCTCACAGTGTTGGCTGCTGTCGCTGGGATTAGAAACACCGCTCACGGCAAAGGCCGCCCAGCTGTGAACACTTGGTTCTGAATCACGGGGAGCAAAGCTTGGCAACCATCCAGCAACAACTTCCCCCAGCAGTCTGCAGGTTAGAGTGCAAGGAGTACAAAGGATACAGACAAATGGTTTAGCATTGTGTTACTAAAGTCCTATAAGGAAAGAAGAGAGAATGGGCCAAAAGTGATATTTGAAGAGATGATGGCAGAATTTTATAAAAAAGATGGTAGATATAAATCCATAGGTCCAAGAATCTTAGAGAACTTCAAGAAGATTAAAAACAAAGAAAACTATTCCTAAGAACATCTGTGAAAACCAAGAAAAAAATCTTAAAAGCAATGGTGGGAAAAAGACACATTGTATTAAAAGAAGAAAAAAAATAAAACTTATGACTAACTTTTTAAAAGGAACTATGGAAGTCAAAAAACAATAAAATTACATCTGTAAAGCTCTGAGAGATAAATTTAAAAAGCTCTCTTGCTAGAATTCTAACAAATAAGAAAATGAAGGTTAAAAATAAAAAACAAATTAAACAAGCAAAAGCTAAGAGATTTTGATTTTGGCAGTCATATTCTGTAAGGAAAAAGCACAGAAGTTAAAGAAAGAATGAAAAACATAAGAAAGGTAAATATATAGGTAAATGTAAAAGAATATTGACATTTAAATCAATTATGGTAATTATGTCTTAGGGTTTTTTATATAGAGGTAAAATATGTGGGAACAATAGCACAAATAGTAGGAGGGATGTGAATGGAGTTAAAATTCTGTAAGTTTCTTGTGTTTTTTGAGAAGATGACTTTAATAAATCAAGGATGCATATTCAAGTTTTCACTGTTACCATTAAACCACTAAAATAACAATACAAATAGGTATAACTAAAAAGCTAATAGAGGATATAAAATGGAATATTAAAAATATTTGATTCAGAAGTAGGTAGAGAAAGAAAAGGAGAAAAGCACAGACAGAATAAATATAATAAATATTATAGGTCACAGACTTATAAGCAAACCAAATCAGTAATGACATTGAACATGAATGGAGTAAACACTCCTATTAAAAGACCAAGATTGCCAAATTGGCTTTTAAAAGGACCCAACAAAATACTGTTTACATGAGAAAAATTTTAAATATAAGAATATAGACAAGTTAAAAGTAAATAGATAAATAAGACTATGTAGTACAAACTTCAATGAAAAGAATCCAGTGTGTCTATATTAATATCAAAGAGAATTTAAGGTAGGAAATATTCACTGAGTTAGAGACATTTTATTATAATAAGTGATCACGTCAATAGCAACACGATAAATACTAAACCTGTGTTAACCTAATAACATTGCTTTAAAATATATAAAATAAAAAAATAACAGCTAAAAATAAATCCACGATCAAAGTTGAAGATTTAACACTTGTGAAGATTTTAACACAGAGTATGTGGTGACTGAATAGATCAAACCAATAAAACCCCAGTAAGGATATGAAATATTTAAACACTGTCAAATAATTTGACCTATTTAACATTGATAAAACTATACACCCAAACTGCAGATCCACAATCCTTACTGAAATAGATTAAATTTTGTGTCATAAACCGAGTTTCAGTAAATTTCAAAAGAATAGTATTGCACAGAGTTCACCTATGATCACAGTAGTATTAGATTAAAAATCAACAATGGAAATGTTGATTTTTATTGCAAAATGTTTCAAAATTAGTCAACATGCTTTTAAATAACCCACATTCCAAAAGAACTCATATTAGAAATTAGAAATTATTTGAAGATTGGAAATTAAAATGTGACATATGAAAAGTTATACTCACAAGAAATTTTATACATTTAAATGCATATTACAAAATATAATTAAAAACCTTTTTGATTCCAACTGAAGAAACTAGGAAGAATAAATTAAACCCAATGGAAATAAAAGGAAGAATAATTATAAAGCTAAGCTCAGAAATCAAATGAAATTAAAAGCAGGTGCACTACAGATAAAAATAACAAGTTTGTTTTTGGAAGGGATTAATACCCCTGGAAAAAACGATCAAGAGAAAAAAATAAAATTCAAATTATCAATATCATAAATGAAAAGTATACATCCATACGATTACAAGGTATTAAAAATATAATGAAAAATATAATCAACAATTGTATACCAATTAACAGCTTAAAGAAAATTGGATGGTACAGCTGCTATAGAAAACAGTATGGAGGTTTCTCAAAAAATTAAAAATGGATATACTTTTTGACCCAGCAATTGCACTTCTGGGTATTTACCTAAAGAAAACCAAAACAATAATTCGTAAAGATCTATGCACTCCAATATTCATGGCAGCACAATTTACAATAGCCAAGATATGGAAGCAACCTAAATGCCCATCAACAGATAATTGGATAAAGAAATTATGGTTCATATATACAATGGAATATTACTGAGCCATTAAAAAAATAAAATCCTATGATTTGCAACAACATGGTTGGACCTCGATATTATTATGCGTAGTGAAATAAGTCAGACAGAGAAAGATAAATACCATGTGATTTCACTTATATGTAGAATCTAAAGAACAAAAAGAACAAATTAATCAAAAGAGACTCACAAATATAGTAGACAATTTGGTGACACACAGAGGGGAGAGGGGCAGGGGGCTGGGAGAATTGGGTGAAGGATTAAAGAAGTACAAATTAGTAGTTAATAATTGGTCACAGAGTTGGAGAGCATGGCAGATGGAATGCAGTTAGCATTAATATAATGGCTAGGTGGAGGGCCAGGAGAGGGAGGGAGCAATTGGGGGAATCATTTTATGAACTATATAGATGTCTAACCAATGTACTATATATTTGAAACTAATTTAAATAAATAAATTTTAAAAAGGAAAATAGGAAAATTCTTTAAATGACATAATTTACAAATTTTTATAAAAAAAGAAATCAGAATAGTTTTATATCTATTAAAGAAATTGAACCTGTAATGTAAAAATCCTTCCACAAAAACAAAAAAGCAAAGCTTTCTTCACTTCACTGATGAATTTTCCAAAACTGTAAGGAAGAAATACTAATTTTACAAGAAAATTTCAAAGACTGAAAAAGGAGATGCTTCAGAACTGATTTTATGAGTCCATATAACTTTAACACCAAAACTCGGCAAGGATATTACAAGAAGAGAAAATTACACTTCAATATTCCTCATGAATATAGATGCAAAATTACTTTTAAATATTAATAAATCAAATCCAGTAATATATAAAAAGGATAATATATCATGACTAAGTAAGGTTTATTCCAGGAATGCAAGGTTGGTTTAACCCTTAAAAATAAATCAATATAATATACTACATTATCAGAATAAAGGAGAAAAACCATATGATAATCTCAATAGATGCAAATATTAAAAGTAAAAAGCATTTGATAAAATTCTGCATCCAGTTAGGATAAAAACTCTCAGAAAACTAGAGGTGAAAGTGAACTATCTCAATCTGATAAGCCTAAAATTTTACTTATAGTATATTTTGAATACTTTCTGCCTAAAGTGGGAAGCAAAACAGGGACGTCTACTTTCATCACTTATTCAGTCATTTCACTGAAATTCCTAGCCAATATGGTAAAGCAAGAAAAAATAATAAAAGATATAAGATAAAAAAAAGACATAAAGCTGCTTTTATTCACAGATGACATGATTTTGTACACAGAAAATCCAAATAATCTACAAACTATTAAAATTAATAAGTGAGGTCAACATAGTTAAGATACAAAAATTTATTTTATTTCCATGTACTAACAAATAATACAAAATGTAAATTACATACCATTTTAAAAAATCATAAAATACTTAGGAATAAATCTAATGAAAGCAGTGAAATCCTCTACATTGAAAACTACAGAAATTTTCTGTAAATTTTAAAAGACCTAAGTTAAGATGTATACCTTGTGTTTACTTTGGAAAACTGAATGCTGTAAAGGTGTTGATTTTCCTAAAATTGATCTATAGATTAAATGTAATCCCAAAATGTAATTCCAGTTTTTTTGTTTTGTACAAAAAATTAGTCAAGCTGATTCTAAAATTGATGTGACATAGCTAAGCTGAGTATAAAATTAAATGGAAACGCAAAGGACCTATTAGTTGAAAAAAAATCCTGAAGAAGGAAAACTAAAGTGGAGAATTTATTATACTACCAGATTTTAAGTGCTACCATAATTAACACGGTGTGGTACTTATGTCAGACTATATAAATTATAGACCAAATGAACAGAACAGAGTCAGAAATAAACTCAGACCTATAGAATTACTTGATTTATAATGAAGAAACCACTACAATTTTGTGGGGAAATGAAAGGGGGTTTATTTTTTCCCCAATATATGGTGTCAGGGAAATTATATATATATTATATATATATATACATGGGGCAAAAATGATCATTGACTTCTAAATCACACTATATACAAAAAATAATTTATTATATATCACAGTCGTAAATGTACAGAGAAAATATAGGACATATTTATGACTTTGGAGTAGGCAAATATTTCTTCCACAGGACACGAAAATACTAAGGTTAAAAGAAACCAAATGCTGATAGAAGATATTCATAATGTATATATCCAATAAAAGATATATTTTTTTCCTATTTAAAAAATGGGCAAAAGACTTGAACAGGCACCTCACAATAGAAGTTGTGCGAATTGCCATTAAGCATATGAAAAGATGTGCATCAGGGAAATAAAAAATACAACCACAATGAGATACCTCTATGGACCCACAAGAATGGCTAAAATTAAAATAGTAATAATTACAAGTATTGGTAGAAAAATGGAACAGTTGAAATTCTCACATATTTGGTGGGTATGTACATTGGTATAATCACTATGGAAAACTGTCACTACTTATTAAGTTAATATGTCTAGCAAACCCACCCCTAGATATACACTCAAAAGAAATGAGTGTGTATATGCCCACAAAAAGGCATATACAAGAATGTTCATGCCCCCAAACTGGAAACTATTCAAATATCCATTAATAGAGGATTGGATAAATATCTTATGAAATTTTCATCTGATGGAATACTACACAGAAACAAAAGAACAGACATATTGAGCAAAAGAAGATAGCAAAAAAAGAGTTTGTGTTGTATGATTTCCACTTGTATGAAGTTAGCTAAAGAATAGGCAAATCTATTGGAGAAGTAGTTATTTAGCCATGAGGAGTTGACTGGAAATGGCCAGGAGAGAATCTCCTAGAATACTTGACATGTTCAATATATTTATTCAAGTAATGCCTACATGTGTATATAACTATGTAAAAGTTTATTAAGCAGGACACTAAAGATAGGTGCTTTTTATGCCTCTAATATATGTGTGTCTCAATAAAAAGATAAAAACAAATCAGAAAAAGACAAAGATATTTAAAGAAAACCTACTTTTTGATACGGTAAAGTAGGAATTAGCAAACATCTGTAAAGGGCCAGAGAGCAAATATATTAGGCTTGCAGGCCATATTCTTTGTCACAACTCCTTAACGCTGCTGCTGTTGTGCAAAAATAGATATAGCTAATATATAAATGAATGATTATGGCTGTGTTCCAATATACTTTATTAACAAAACGAGGTGGCCAGCCACATTTGGCCTGCCAGGCAGAGTTGACTGAATCCTGCTTTAAAACATTAGCAAACATATCACCCTATAGTTATGATAAGTCAAAAATACAATTCCTTCTCCTGAAATACGAGGTTATTATAGTTAAGGTCTTTTTTTAGTCCAAGTACAGCACGATTTTTTTAATATAAAGTATTTGGAATGTCCAAACAGCTGCATTTTTTTTTTTTGCAATTACAGAGTGGTATTCAGTTAACAGAACAACAATTATTTTATATAAGCTATATCAGAGACAACTAAGGACTGTAAGTACCTAAATAAACAGAGAAGTAAAGGCAAGTGAGGTTGACTGGCAAAGAGGAATCCATGGGGTTGTGGATTGGGTAAGTCTTAACAAAATGGAAGATGGTGGAAGAGTGGGGCGATGGATTGAATAAGTTAAAAGTAAAATAGTTTTATTTGAGAATGGGATGTCTAATCTTGTTATTTTATAGGTTGCCAAGGCAGAGAGTTCATGCACCAACAGCTTAGCATTTTGGATGGTTCATCTAGTCTATATTGAAATTGTGTAAAATGATGACAGGAGGTAAATAAGGTAGACTGGAAGATCGGAAGCCAGGTGTTGAAATCTCAAGTGAATGAAGTGACAGCAGATGACAATAAAGAAGAAGAGTAAAGTATAACTTAGCTGAATGATGAGTCTCAAAAGAAAGGGGATACTTACTAGAAGGAGCAGGTTTACTGTCTGAAAGTAGGCAAACATTGACCCAACTACCAAACCTGAGGTGAGAATAATAAGTTTGCACTTAAGAGGGCTGTAGAAGAAATGATGTTCTCAGACAGGCCTTAGGTTTCATTGATGCAAAGAGGTGGAAAGAGTGGGGAGAGCAGAGGTAGAGAATACAGAAGTTTGTTGAGCACAGAGCAGCCATTTTCAAAGGCATAATGAGGTCCAGAGTTGGGTCAGACAGAGTGATGAATGCAGAAAGCTAGCTGAGGCTGAGAGTTGATGAGATAAAAGATTTCTGGAGAGGCTCATATGTCTGGCAGAGAATTTACTCCTGAAAGGTTTTAAAATGAAGGTAAGCACTTAGCTTAACACTGAAGTCAAAAGGTTTTTATTTTTTTGAAACAAAAAATATAGTAACTGTTTGGGACATTTTTATTTTAAAGCTATCCATTTTTAATTTGTTAATAAAAATACGAGTCAAATTAATGAGTACAAGATTTCTGCTTAGGATGGTGAGAATATCCTGAAAATGGCTGGTGGCGATGGTTGTACACCATTGTGAACATGATTTATGCCACTGAAGTGCACACTGAAATATCATTAATATGGTAAATTTTATGTTATGTATATCTACCACAATTTTTAAAAATGCAAAAATTAGCAACAGTTGTAAATTAACAGTCCGTTGGCTAAATCTGCTTTCAGACACATTTCGTTTGACCCTAAACTGTTTTTGGCCATCATTGTGTGTAAAAAAAAAATAATAAAGTAAAAGAAATTAGTTTCTAACATTTAGAAATATAGAAATTTAATATAAAATCCCTTTAAAAACTGGGCTATCTAGTAACATCCCTACTTGGGTCTGATAAGCTGGAGCCAAAGAAGGCGCACTCCCCTTCTGTCAAGCCTGCGCCTCCTCTGACCCTGCCATGTTCTCGTCAGCATGGAGGCCTCAGTGCTCCTCTCGTTCAGATTGGCACTGCTTTGTTACTCTTTTCAGACTTCATAGAATGCTGAAATGATTTTATAACTGTACCTCTATGTAAATGAGAAAATGAAAGGTAGATTGAGCAGGAAGTATCAAGAAAAATGGTGGAAAACACATTTCTTGGTTGGAAATGAAGCTGGGTGTTTAATATGTAAACAGAGTTGGTCCCAAGAATACAATCTGGCCAACTTCAGTTATTTTTATCACCTGTTCAGTTCCTGAGGCCAGTCGTGTTTGCCTCCCTGATTTACACAAACTGTTTATTACTTAAGTTTTAAAAAATTCATGTAAAGCTGAAGCCTTAGCAGAATTTGAATGCAATAGAAAATCTCTAATTTTCATTGAATCTTTCTTTGATTAATAAGGTTATCCTGACTTTGAGCCTTTTGGGAACATTTACAGGGTATAATCAATCAATCAATTAATTAAACTATTGTTCTCAATATTTATTCATATAAAGAACAATGATCCATTTTCTGTTTTCTGTGTGTATATCTGTGTGTGTGTGTGCATGTGCGTGTGTGTGTGTGTGTGTGAGAGAGAGAGAGAGAGAGAGAGAGAGAGAGAGAGAGAGAGAGGTCACATATATCTGTCTTATTTGTTGGCATGTAAACCCAATGTTTGTGCCAAGTCAATCAGTAGAGATGGGAACATTAAATCATTGTGTGTCAACATTACTGTGAAAAAAAGTTCTAGGACACAAAATGGGCACGTACTGTTACCAGAAAAGAGTGTACTGACTTCTTTTTGAAAGTAAAAATGTAGTGAACACCAGATATTCTATTCTAGCACTGTCATTAACTCTAGTCTAAAATATCCTAATGTATCTAAATTTACATACAAGGCATTTTGCCTTTTTTAGTTCTCTTTTAATTGAATGAACTTAACCTTTGGACATCTTTACTTAGTAAGAGCAGTGAATTACTGTATCAGTGAATGAGAGTTGAAAACAATACTTAATGAGAATTAAAATGTTCAATTTCTAGAACTGGAGGTTTGCCCAGTAATATTGACCACAGTCTGACATCTGTAGGTGCCCCGTGACATATACCCATGACCAGGAAATATACCCATGACCAGGCCAAGTCGTATATAAGCTTACTGGATGTATTAGTTTCCTAAGGCTTCTGTAACAAAATACCACAGACAGGGGGGCCTTAAACAGCAGAACTCTTCTCTCCAGTTCTGGATGCTGGAAGTCTAAAAGCAAGTTATTGGCAGGGCCATGCTCTCTCTGAAGGCTCTAGGGAAAAATCTGTTTCATGCCTTTCTCTAAGCCTCTGCTGTTTCCAGCAATCCTTGGCATCCCTTGGTTTGTAGACATAGCACTCCAATATCTGCCTTTATTGTCACATGATGTATCCCTGTGTATCTTTTATCTGTGTGTCTTTTCCTCTTCTTATAAGGACAGTCATATTGGCTTAGGGCCCTCCCAAATGCCCTCATCTTAACTTGATTACATCTGTAAAGACTCCATCTCCAAATAAGGTCACATCCACAGGAAGCAGGTGTTAGGATTTCAAAATATCTTTTTCATGGCACAATTTAACCCCTAATAGAGGAACGGAATTGTAGGCAGACCATGATCATTGAATTAGCTCTTAGATTAGACTACGGTCCACCCATATCTCATATTAGCCATGGCTGCCCTATTTTCTTCCCTCACTCTGGTTTCTGAGTTACTTCCTACTTTATCCTTCTATTGTGACAAACTAGTCAATACCTGTCAACTTTCATCAATTCACACAGGTTCCTGTCTGTGACTAGTCTCCCTTGTAGCATGCTGTTTTCTTACCTCAAACCCTGGAAATAGAATCCCTAGACTGGAACCTAGAATGCCATTCCTGTCATTCGTTTCTATCTTGTCTTTAATTCTTCCCTATGCTGCTTAGATTTTCTATTGTCATCACTTCTATTACCTTGCAGCTCCCTTGCTCTGTCACCCTTTACTTTCATGCACTTGTTGAAACCAAACTTGAATAAGTCCAACTATTTATTTCTGAGTTCACACCTGGGCAGCTGAGCACTGTCAGATGAAATCACACAACAGTGTACTTAGTCAACTTTCTCTCAATTCTCTGCAGAGGCATTTCATTCTATCCATAAACTTCTTAATCTTGTGGCATCACCAATTTCCCCTCATTCACACCTTTCTCTTCAACTCTTAATTCACAGGGAAAATATACAGATACCTTCTTAATTTCATGCCATCAAATCTACAAATCAGTCTTGGTCAGTACCCATCACTTTTCTTCTTCCCACTTGAAACAAAGGAAACAAAGTATATGTCTGTTTAAACTGCTCCTTGCCATCTCTGATTTCAATCCCTTTCTGTCTTTTAGAAATGGCTATGCCTTTTTATCATTTTTCCCATATCTTCATGTTTCATCCTCTTCTTTAGCTCTTTCCCTTCAAAATTTTAAAGTCTCTTTCATTTTCTATTAACAAACAATTCTTCCTTTACCAACAACTCCTTCTTTAACCTGTTAGTTATCTTTAGTTTTTAAAAATCATTATAATATGCTTTATACAGTATTTTATAGGCACTATAACTTCAGTTTTTAGTCTTTCTCACTCTTCCCTCTCTCAATTAAACTTCCTGAGTTATCTATAGATAACTATATAGATAAAAATACATTTATATTTGCTGTCCACAATGACTCACACATATGTATAGAATGCAACAGAATCTCTTAACCTGACACTCCAGGATCATTGACGACTTACTTGTTGCTGATTCCAATAACATTTTCTTGCCTTCTCAGCAGCGTGTGACACATTTTTTATTTACAACTTCTTGAAATGTTCTCTTCTTGCTTTCTAGACACCCAGAACTTCTGGTTTTCCTCAGAAGTCTCTACTATGTCTTCTCATTTTTCTTTGCACTTTCCTCCTCTTCTCACTGTCCCTTAAATATATTGGTATTCTTTGGTTTCCACCCTCGGCCATCTTTGTTCCTCACTCTATACAATATCCATGGGTTTTTTGCCACTCTCATGAATTTACATGGTGATAATTTTTAAATCTGTATCTCTAGATCATATAGTCCTCCAAAGACTCATATTCACATATTTGTGTACTAGATAACTTCATCATGTCAAAAATCAGACTCATAATCTTTATGTTCCAGCACCCCTCTAATTTCTTTAGACCTTGGGTTTCCCATCTCAGTTAATCCTTACTCTATTTTCCCATACCAAAGATGGGTTTCATCTGTAGCAGATGTCCTTTGGGCCTGACCATGTGTTTCTGCCCATTTCCAATGGTCTGTATCTCTATTTTCTTTGCCTGAGATCCTTTTGGGAAGCAACAGAATACTGCCCTGCCTTAGGCATGGCGGGCTGGAAATGCTGTAGAATTAAACCAATCAGCCAATGACTCATGGGAATTGGTTTATAAATTCCCCAGCTCTTTACCCTCTTGGGGAGAATAACTTTGAAGCATTTATTTTATACTATTTCCAAGGATTTCTCTATGACATTCGTAGCACAGTTGACTTGATAAACCACTCTTTCCTGGCTACCTTTACTCCATATCACTTCTTCACTGTCCTATGCATAGTCCCTGTTCTTCTCAATCGAACAACTTGCACTTGAATCTTTGCCTTGAAATCTGTTTCTGGAGGAAAACAGAGTAAGACATCATTCTTTCTATACTCTCTTTTCTCCCTTTTGCTGTCAATTACCAAATTCTATTAATTCTACTTCATAATCATATTGAAAAGATATCCACTTCTCTCTAGCTCTACTGCTACCACCCTGGTTCCAACTGTCATCATCTCTAACCTGGATCACCTGACTCCCTTCAGTATTGTCCCCTTCAATCCTTTCTCTTTCTTTTAGTCAATGATCTTTCAAATATGTAAAGTTTACCATAGTAAACTTTTCAGGTTTTAGTTACAATTGAGAAACTTGCTAACTTTGGGCTTCATTTATTATTTTTCATGTTCCTTGAGGTTTAAAGTTACATTGTTTATTTGAGATCCTTTTTTTCTTAATGTAGGCATGTATGGCTATAAACCACTCTTAGAACAACTGTTTTTGCTGCATCGCATAAGTTTTGGTATGTTGTGTTTCCATTTTCATTTGTTTTAAGGTACTTTATTCCTTTTGATTTCTTCTTTAAACCATTAGTTGTTTAAGAGTATGCTGTTTGAGACTCATGAACATGGACAATAGACTAGTGGTTACCAGAGGGTAGGGAGGAGGGTGGAAGGGGTAAGTAGATGAAGTAAAAGGGGTCAAATATGTGGTGACAGAAAGAAATCTAACTATGGGAGGTGAACACACAATGTAAATGTATATATGCCTTACTGTTAAAATATACAACTGAAACTTACTAGATATCATTAACCAATGTCACCATCAAAATCTTTCAATCAATCAATCAATCAATCAATCAAGAGTATCCTGTTTAATTTCCACATATTTGTGAATTTTTGAGATACGCGGTATGATTTCAATCTTAAGTTTGCTAAGATTTGTTTTGTGGTCTAACATATGATCTATCCTGAATAATGTAATTGTGAGCTTGAGAAGGATGTGTATTCTGCTGCTGTTGGATTGAACGTTCTATAAATGTCTTTTAGGTCCTTTGGTCTAAAGTATAGTTCGAGTCCAATATTTCCTTATTGATTTTCTACCTGAGTGATCTATCTGGTATTGAAAGTGGGTCACTGAAACCCCAACTTATGCTGAAGTTAAGTGATCATTGTTATATCATTGTCTATTTTTCTCCACAGATCTGTTAGTATTTGCTTAATATATTTAGGTGCTCCAATGTTGGGTACACATGTATTTACAATTGTTATGTCCTTTCGATGAATTAACCCTTTTATAATTACGACCTTTTTTGTCATATAATTATGACCTTTTTTGTCTCTTATTATAGTTTTTGACTTAAAAGTCTATTTTGTCTGATATCAGTATAGCTACTCCTGGTCTCTTTAGGTTTCCATTTGCATGGAATATCTTTTCCCATCCCTTCACTTTGAACCTATGTGTATTTTTAAACTTGAAGTGAGTCTCTTATAGGCAGCAGATAATTGGATTTAAAAAAAATTATTTAGCCACTCTACATTTTTAGATTGGAGAATTTAATTTATTTAAATTTAAAGTAATTATCAGTAGGTAAGGACTTACTAATGTCATCTTATTGTTTCTAGCTGTTTTGTAGTTCCTTTGTTCCTTTCTCTCTTGCTTTGTCCTTTGTGAATTGATGATTTTCTGTAGTGGTATGCTTTGATTCTCTACTCTTTATCTTGGTGAATCCATTCTAGGTTTATATATTCTGGTCCCTATGAGACTTACATAAATCACCTTATAGTTATAACCATCAATTTTAAGCTGATAACTTTGCATATATATTGTGCATTCATTGACAAATTATTTTAGCTTAGGTTATTTTTAATACTTTTGTCTTTTAAACTTTATGCTGAAGTTAAGTGATAACACACCACCATATTACAGTATTAGATGATTCTGAATTTGATTATATGGTTACCTTTACCAATGTGTCTAATACTTCCATGTTACTAATTAGTGTCCCTTCATTTCTGCATGATGAACTCTTTTAGCATTTCTTATAAGGCAGGTCAAGTGGTAGTGAACTCTCTCAGCTTTTGTCTGGGAAAGTCTTCTGGACATCTTTTCTGGTTAAAGTATCCTTGGTCAGCATTTTTCTTTTCAGTGCTTTGGATACATCATCTTATTCTTTCCTGACAAACAAGGCTTCTGCTGAGCAATTCACTGATAGTCTCATGGGGGTTCCTTTGTATGTGAAGTATTTTTCTCTTTGCTGGTTTTAAATTTCTCTCTTTGTCTTTTCTTTCAGACACCTTAATTATAATCTATCTTGGAGAAGATCTTTTTGGTGACTTATGAGCTTCATGAACTTGAACATCCAAATCTCTTCCCAGATTTAGGAAATTCACAGCCATTACTTCTTTAAACATTTTTTTTTTCTCCTCCTTTCTTCCTCTCTTCTCCTGCTGGTACTCCACTAAAGAAAGCATAGCTTGTTTTTCTTGATGGTATCTATAATTCACTCCTTTTCATTCTTTTTTCTTTGTTCACTGACTTGATAATTTTAAATGATGTGTCTTTATTCTGCTTAATCAAGCCTGCTGTTGACATTTTCTATTGCATTTTTTATTTTATTTTTCATCTCTGGTTCTTTTTAATGGTTTCTATATGTCTGTTAAACTTCTCATTTTGTTTGTATATTGTTTTCCTGATTTCATTGAATTATCTGTCTGTATTTTCTTATAGCTCACTGAGTTTCCTTAAAAAACTATTTTGAATTATTTACTGGGAAAATTGCATATCTCCACTTCTTCAGGGTTGTTGGTTAATGGAAAATTATTGTGTTCCCCTGTGATGTCATGTTTCCTTAATTTTTCACGTTCCTTGAAAAAACATTTTCATGTTGTTGTCTCCACATTTGAAGAAGTTGTTACCTTCTGCAGTCTCTATTGACTGATTTTGGGAAAGAGATATCTTCTGTCATCCCTGATGAGCATTCTGAAGATTTCTCAGACATTTTCTATGGTGACACATGCTCCATATCTCTTGAGGGGAAATTCTTAAGATGGCATTCTCTCTCTTGATCCTGCAAAGCCCAGCTGAATGCTGATAGCCTCTCATTTGCCTTCTTTAGGGCACTGCTGAATGCGCAAGTTTTTGTGCTTTCTCCAAATCCTGTAGAGTTGGGCTGGCTTCCTGCACATGCAAACTACCTGCCTACAAAGGCAGACACTCACTGCCCTTGGGTGCACGAACAAAGAGCCGGCTACATGATGGTAGGGGTGTGTGTGGGTGAGCTATGCAGTGTTGCGGGTATCTGTTGTCCAGTTGGGATTTGCAGATGAGGCATCCTCAGTGGCTTGTGGTTGAAATTCCTGATACAGTCTTCATGGTAGTAAGATATGCATCCCTTTCGGCCCTTTAATAGCCCTGGCTGCTCTTCTCCTAGCTCCTCCCCACCCCTTAGTCATATAGCACATCTCAGTATTCTGGATGGAACAAGAAGCAAGTGGCCTTCTTTGGCAGCATCCTTCATAGCTGAGGAATCTAGGCACTCACTCACATGCTCTCAATTCCTCTTGGAGAAATCGCCAGCACTGAAGGTGTTTTAGTATAGAGTTGTGCTGCCTTGGGGAGGGGTGACGTGGTAAAGTAAACGTGTTCCTCTTACTGTCTTTAACGTAATCAAATTCAACTTTCATTTTTCTCCAACAGTGTGTTGGAATTACTCTGTGGCACTCCCAAACTTGAACAAAGGCACTCTTATTCGTGGGTGATTGTCAAAATTGGCATGCTTTGGAGGGAAGACAATAGAAAATTTCTATTCCTCCATTTTGTTAGTTGCCAGTTGCTGCATTTTACATTTTGTAATGCAAATTGCCAAACCCTCTAACTTTTTAGAAGAAAGTAAATTTCATTTCAATGTAATGGACAATTATGGATTTTGTGCGGTTCTGTGCAACACAGACTTGGGCTCAGAATTTTTGGTCCTTGGAAATACACTTGGAATTCTGCTGAAAAATATTACTCTTCTCTTTTCTCTATGATATTGATATACCTGTCACATTCAAGCAGGGCCCATGATTAATCTTAATGTGCAGGTGTTCCTAACTGAGGCTAGATGTTTAAATTTGCTTCATTCTATGCAGTCTGTTTTAATTTTGATTAATTGCCATCAGGAATAATAACTCCTCTGGGTAGATCATTAGGAAGCTACAGAATCGATTATGGTTAGCTACAGAATATGTAAAACTAGTCACCACCACCAAAATGATCATAGATACCCTTTATGTTGCATGCACAAGGAAAATTTAGGGTATTCCAACTGGATTTCAGGAACAAATGGAATTAGAAATGCTTTCTCATAAATAAGTTAGCTTTTAGACTTTTCTCTTTTTTCCTCAATAGATTTTTCTAATTCTGACATGAATATCAGTGACCACAGCTGGTAGTTATGGATGATAGGAATAATATGCTTTAGGTATATGCTAGGAATCATATCATAGTACATATCTGCAATAACTGATTGATGGAATCATGAGCCCCTGAAGCATAAGAAAGGAGCCAAGCTTACCTGCTAACCTGAAAAAATAGACCACTGTCTTGGTTGAAGTACTGATTGCTTTACTTCGTGGCTAATTCAGTAGCCTCCTAACTGCCTTCAGCTTCCTTACCTCTAGCATAGTTTCTCCTTAGCTCACTCATGTTCAAAAATTTGCTTGTACTTTTGCACATGACTCTCCCTATGCATGGATCACTCTCACTCCCCTTTTCCATCTGGCTATGTCACATTCATACTTCAGAACTTCTCTTAAATGCTACCTGCTCTAGGGAGCTTTTCTTATTGCATCACTCCCCTAGGGTGGCTCTTCTATGTGTTCCATTACATCTTGGACTCATTTCTACTTATATCATATTTTATTGCCCCTAAACGTCCATTTCCTCTGTTAGATTGTGAGGTTTTTGTGGGCAAAATTTCTTTCTTGTATCTCTGTAGCCCTAGTTCAGTGGATCTTAAACTTTTTTGCACATACCCCCTTTGAGAATGTGATGAAAACTAAACTTTATCTCTATACAAAGTGCTCCACATTTTGCCACATAATTTCAAGGAGTTTGGGACACTCTAAATCCATCTATAGACCTGAGAAGTCCAGCGACCCCTGGTTAAGAATCCCCCCACTAGCTCCTGGAAACATCAAAATAATTATCATTCCACAAATGCTTAATGTGTATCACTTTTCTGAGGAAATCATATGATCTGCCCCATTTATTCCTTACAACAATCCTATGAGGTAGATACTGTAATTATGTCCAATTTATAGATGAGGAAACTGAGGAACATGTAAGTAACTTGCTCGAGGTTATTCCTGAGCCTACTCTGTTAATCACAATACTACATGGCCTCTCAGCCTCACTATGGTATTATTCATAGTACTTTGCCTAAAAGGCACTGTATAAATGTCTATCGCATGTCTACTGAAATTCATAGAATGAATGCAAGCAATTGTGTTATATACCAAGAACTATGCATAAGTTTGAAATCACACAAAAAATAAAGAGGGTTAGCATTTAAATGGTTTGTAAATGCTACGAGCTTTTTCAGTTGAGTAAATAGCATAGGGTATAAGCTACATCCAACCTTCATTTCACTTTATGGACAAGGGGTGGGAAGGTAAAGTACTTTTACTGAATTCTTGATACATGTCAGACAGTAAGTTTGATACTTCCTAAACAAACCACATCATGCAATAGTGCTAAAACACCTTGGAATATAACTGAACTTTGAGTCCAATGTTGACCCTGGGGAAGAACTGAATTCGAAAATACAAAATGCCATGTTCTTTAGAGTAAGCATTAATATAGTACAGTTTGTTAAAGCCTAGTTATTGGCTCTCTGTGACATCAGTGAATGGAAGTTTTACTTCCATTTAGAATGGAGAAGAGTTAAAGAAGTTAAAGAAATAGGGGTGGGGTAAGTTTTTTTTCTTTCTTCTGATAAAGATATGCATTTCAAGTCTGTTGTGATAAGAAAGACTTTTATAATTACAGTTATATGTGAACAGGGCCTTCCCTCAAGTGCACACATGGCAAACTTCTGCTCTGGTTTCAGAAACGCAGGAATGGAAGGTGGGAAAGAGAGTGGAAGAGAGGCCAATAGGTGACTTTCATGTGCCAATAATCACATTAAATAATTTCAAATAGAGTGTCTCAGCTAATTTAGCTTATAGTTCTTATTAGGGTTCAAAGGTCAGGCACTTGGTTGGGGTGGGGCCTGGCAGGAGAAGCAGCAGGGAGACTTTTCTTGCTCAAAAACTAGCAGTCTTCTTAAGAATAGTATGAGAATACAATGTTAGACATTCTAATCATTTTCAATAAACAATTTTAACCACACTTGGGAAAGCCTACATGTCTGTTGGGGAAGGGAGCTCCAGATCAACCCCAGGGGTCGGGGTATGTGACATTGATCATTGTCCAAGTTTGTGCCCTCACTGTGGATTCCAGTAATCAAAGTACTTACAACTTTATCTTACAGATTGTGGGTGATATTTTTCCTATCAGTTGTTTTAATTGTCCTCATACTTGTCCACAATACTGACTCTAGATTTCTTGGGTTTTCAGTGTCATTATATTTGGATTAAGGAGGATGATGTAAAAAATAAACTAACACAGAAACTAAATTTTGGGAACATTTCTGGTTTCATTTTTTATAATATAACAATATTGTCTTAAAATAAATTAGCAAATCATTTAAAGACATTTGGTTGAAATGTTTTAAAATTTTTCTAATGTTAGCTTGAACCTTCTGTGTAACTTTGCTGTCTTAAACTATAAGCAGTATGGAACCCTTACTTCGAAATACAATCATTTCCTTTAATAAATCATTTGAAAGGGCTAAATCAAGTCAGCTTTCCACTGAGTTACAGTAATGGAGACTCTGATTATCCAGTCTGCATCTCAAGCTATGTTGTTATTCATTAAAATTCTTTTTGCCCTATTTTCAAATGGATGCATTTCAGCATTCTAAATTCTAGTTTCTTCCTGTTTCAAAAATGTACACAGTTAATAGAGTATATTTGTATCTCATTTGTTTGTTAATTTGATTTTGTAATGATCTCTTTGTGCCTTTATTTCTAAAACCCATGGTGGTGCCTGTATTACCAGTCAAAATGCAAATTTTCTTAGAGGCTGGCCTCTACAGTCCATAGCAGAAGAATTTTGATCTTGCAAAATAATTTGCATTTGGATGAAGGATTCCCACCACATGTATGAATTTGCACCTGGATGCAAATCCAAGCAGAGTGGGCTTGGTGGTGGGCTCGGGGAGAGGCATTGGGGGTCTTTGGGGTGAAGGAAGGTGTTACACTACATGAAGGATGTAAGCCTGTGGTACAGAACAAGACAGAGTAGAACCTTTGATTTTGCCCTTTTAGAAGGTCTGCATAGGTGTGTAGCCATAAGATGCTGGCAGGTCAATTGCATAGTGTCAGGGCAGTTGAATTTATGTGAGTAGTCTGCCCTTTGATTTTCAAAGATCTCTTTGGGCATACTGACTAGGAGAGGTTATCAGATCTCCTGTTTGCTTAATGGGGATCACTCCGTAACTTGTGTATTTTTCTTTACCATGGACCATTTCCTTTTTTTTACCTAGGCACCCAGGAAAATCTCAAAAGTATCCCACCTAGGGATGCATAGCCTTGGAGCTGCCCACGTGGGGTTTATCTTTGTTTGTTCTAATGTTTGCTATCTGCAGAGGCTAGTTTGGCTTAGGTGTGAAGTTGATCCTTTCATTTCTTCTCACCCAGTGGAAACATCAGGTCTTTAGATTACAAACCAAATGTAATTACATCAGGATGAGTAGAGTCCAAGGAGAAAATAGGAATAGTGGAGGATTACTGAGAAATAATTACTAGGATACAGTATGTTTTTTCCACACTATTTAGCGAAGCAAGGACTATAATTTACACTAGAATTATGTATTGTATTTTAAGATGTGAATTGGAGAATCTTTTACAAACCATTGCTTGCTCCAAATCAAAAAGGAAAATGAAGCTAGAAATAACTTTTAATAAATATCCAATTATTTGAATATTTTACACATCTGAATAAAAAGAGAACACATGGTTTTAGATTATGTATGATAGCTCAATATTTATTAATCTCCTATAAAAATTAAATCAGGTTGTATATCATGTACTCCATATTTTACTTAATATAGTTTTACTAAATAAGAATTCTCAAACATATTTCACTATAGCTAATGTGAAGTCATTATACTGGTTAAGGGCTATGTGCTATAGGAACATACACATTTTTGTGGTGATTAGGAATTTTATCTAATTCCATTGGTCCATTAAAAAAATATAGTATTTATAGAGTGGCTAAATGACAGAACCATAACACCTAAAGTTAGTGCTGGAGATTCAAATGCTATCTTCCTAGCTTTTGCTTCTTTTGTTCTATGAAACATGATGTATTAAAGATCTTATTCTGTATGTTTTTTCAAGGTGCTTTCTAATAGCCCTCCCTCTAAATATCTTCTGAAAGAGTCATTTCCTCTTTAGAAGTTAGAAGAGTGACTATATTTATAATTGGAGTGTTGAACCCCTGGGAACCCTTAGAGTCACTTTAAGGAGTCCTAGAATTTATGTGTATACCAAATATTATTAAGGACAATATACAATATAAATAATGTATTGGAATATACGAATTACTATTTTTCATGTGTAAGTAGCTATAATGACTAATAAATACAAAATATGCAGCTTTCATGGTAGCTTTTAGAATCCTTAATCAACAGAGATGTAAACGAAACTACTATTATTAGGTAAAAAATGGGCTCTCGTACTTGAAAAGTTTGGAAACTACAGAAAATGGGAGTGGAAACTGTCACTAATATGGCAAGTTTCCATTTTAATGAAAGTTCCTTGTATGCCTTTGAACTCCACGTGGTCAAAGGAGTTATTCAATTCTAAGACTGAATTATGCTTGTGTAACATACTGGTAACGAAAGTGTAGAGCATTAGGGATTTTGAGGAAAAAAACAGGAACACATTTAAAAAAAAATCTGCTAATATGGAATCTGCTTTTTAATGGTCTCGAATTACTACATTGTAGCTAAATAGATGACAGCTGGCTGTAGAGGTCTATGAACTCATTTTAATGATGCTTTCAGCTTTCCAGGATCCACTGAATCATAATGAAGGAGAGTACACCATGAAATGCACTGAACTCCACCCTATTTCTCCAGCTTAGCTACGTTTTCCCTACCTCGAGATCAGGGCTGGGTCAGGACAGGTGGCGTGCTGAGAGTAGAGGCCAGCTGGAGGAAGATCTACCAGAAAGCAGCAAGGCAAAGTTATGAAGGGAAAAGGTCCTGCATTTTAAAGGGTAGAATCACTAACCAGCAAGCTGAGCACACAGTCAATGGGTCCACTACTATCCCTCTGAAAGAAGCAAAACCAATAGCCTAACATTTGAATGTAAGGGACAAGAAAAAGAGGAGTCATGTCTGACCACAGCCCAAAGTTGTCAACAACCAGGAAAATGTGCTTCCACTCTGAGTAGGCAAATAAATCCATTCATTTCATACACTCTACAGAAGTTTTTATTGTTTGTAAGTAATTACAGCTCTCTTTCATGTTTCCACGTTCTGGGTCTAAGGAGAGAAAGGAATTGGGCCTGCTAATCTTCCTATGCAACTAAGAGGCAGTTTATGGCTGGCCAGGTGCAAAAGCCATATCTAATCTCTTCCTGTGTCTGTCGTGTAGCAGCTGCAGCAGTTGGAGGGAGTTAGGGAGTTATTAAATATCAAGGAAATGTTTGTGCCAATATTGTCCCACTTCAGGGTGGTAAGAGAAATTCACAGTTGTCTTCCATTTGGAATGCCTGACCATCATTACTGGGGAAAAGCTGTTTATACTGAGATTCCAATATTGGGAGTGAGGGCAAAGTGGTCCACCCAAGTCCCAAGGAAGATTTGAGATCCTTTTCCAGCCTGTTTTCTTTCTGGCACTGTGGCCTCTAGAGTTGCAAAAGCCTTTACATACACTTTCCTACTGCCATTGTGCCTCTGTGATTGTGGACAAGGCACTCAGGTACTCGGAGCCAAAGTATATTCAAAACTTTAATTCCTCATTAATGCTCGAGGATATATAAAATGTTAATAATACAATTTTGGGTAAAATAAAATGAGGTGCTGAAGAGAGAGTATACAACAAAAGAAGGGTTTGTGTAAATTATTCAAATGGGGTGGTACAATGCAATAAACACGGCTACGAGAATATAAGGGCAAGTGCCAGCTCTAGGACTCACTGGAAACCTGAGTTAGGACAAGACACCTGAGCCATTTCCTTATCTGTACTATGAGAAGTTGATCATTGCAAGACGCTTTTTAGTTGTCCAAATCTATAGTGAATGTATACCACCCATCCAGGAGAGGGATAGGCACTGTGTCAAATAGAAAGGAAATAAGATACAAGCTATATGGTTTAATAATGGAGACAAGACTAATACAGATGAAACAATTACCTATTCACGTGACATTTTATATAAAGTAAGATACTAATGTAAAAATAACTTATATATGGATATCAAATCATCAAGTTGTACATCTTAAATTTATACAGCATTATATGTCAATTATATCTCAATAAATCTGAAAAACAACAATGACAACAACAATCCAGCCAGAGGATGGTTGGTAATAATATGCCATCATATCTTATCTTTAGCTCTGTTCTATTTAGGTTTCTTTTTCCCCAAAAAATATACAGATGAGACTACAGATGGCATCTGTAGCAGGTAAAAGTTGCATTTTCCAAAGGTAAGTGAAAATGATTACAGAGGCCCAACCAAATAAGAATAGTTTTTGTCGCAGGACAGGGACTCTGGTGATTCACAGTGAAGGGCCTACACAGCAGCTGCACAAGGGCATCAAACCCTAAGCTGTTTTTCTTTCTTCTCAATTTTTCTTAGAATTTGGCTTTCATTTTCATGGGTTTGGCCTCTTTAATAAACTTACCTAGAAGACTTTTGCTTTCACCTCATTGATCGGAACTGTATCACATGACCAATCTAGCTGCAAGTGATGCTGGAAGTTAGTGTGCTTTAATTGAGCTCATTGCTACTAAACCAAACCAAGAATTTGTCAGTAAGGGATAAGGTGAAAATGGATATTGGGTGTTTAACAGCAGTGGCTGACACAGGATTCTCATGAGATTCACAGATCACGCAGTCTTGGGAGGACAATAAATATATCGAATAATGGAGTCAGAACTCAGAAGGATCTAAGGAGAATGTAATAAAATGAATCTAATGGGTAAAATTCAATACGTTTAAAGTCTTTCCTGAGTCTAAAACATCACTGTACATAGAATGGGGGAAATGTTTCTTAATAGCATCCTATGAAAATGTCTATTAATTTTAATTCACTGCAAGAGTAGTAACACTAATCAAAATAATATATAACATTTCTTGAATGTTTCTGTTAGTCATCTCTTTTAATTCTCACAATAATTCTCTGAGGTCGATAAGTATATTATTATTATTATAATCCCTATTTTATTTTCGAGAAAGCAAAGAATTTTAAATGACTTGACCAAAATCCTATAGCTAGTAAGTGGGTAGTTCAGGATTTGAACAGAATGTTAGAGTCGTTATTACTTACCTCTACATTATGCTGTTTCCCAAAGAAAAGTGATCTTTTGTCTAAAAAAGCTAATTCGATCTTGGACAACATTAATTAATTAGTGTCACAGTAGGTATGTCTAGGAAGATAATCAGTCTTTTCTGATTGAAAAATATTTGCAATAATGCTCTTAACTCTAGAACCCACATTAATACAGACAGGAACAAGTAGTTCCTTCCTATACCGAATACTACCTTTACTTCGGTTTCAGAGAATAAAAAGAACTCTGCCACCTTGCTTTTGACCCTATCTCGTCACCTCTGGAACTCCATAAATTGACTATCCTGTTTCTCATATCTCAAATTATCACTTTATGCTATTTTTTTCCTCAGCCAATAAAATCATTTAAAAAGTTTCCATCCTAAATAAATAACCCTTCCCAAACCCCCTTTGTAGAAATATATACGTTTTCAACTACTACTTCTAATAGGTCCTTGTTAACCACATTTCTTAAAAGAATACTTAACATATGCTGCCTTCACCTCCTTATCTCCCTCCTCAGTTTCTGACTGTATTGAACATCCTCAGTAATTGCAAAATACAAATCTCTCCTCAGTGGCAGCCATCTTTATAAGTCAAAGAAGTTGACAAACTGGATGCTTGTTAGATGCTTGTATCTTAAGGGCTGATCATTTATCTGATGTGCATCCAGAAAGCTTCCATAAATCTGTTAAGTAGTCTAGTTTTCACAAATGTGTTCTCCCACTAAATCACTTTAATGCACTATGAAGCTTTGAATGATTTTATTGGCTCTATATTGGTTTTCTCATTATATCATCCTTACCATAAGAATGCTTACTTCTTCTGCTCTCTCTTATACTTAGGAAATAAGTTTGGTGGCTATCACAGTATTTAACTTATCACGGAAACAGTGGTATGTTGAGTGATAAAGTAAATGAAAAATGGCTGGTTGCATTTTGAATTATTAGTGGAATAAGCAGTAGTGACATGAAGGATCTGAGAAAAGAAAACCTATTATCAATCTGCATCTCCCCTGGGATTGTCTTTCTCCAGCACCACATCCTTTGGAAATGAAAGAGACCTGAGTCACTTTGGCAAAACATTTAAGAAGTAGATAATTTCATGAAGGCATGGAGCAACCATGTTTCAATTCCAAGTGTAATGTAACTATAATTCTGAATTTCACTACCTAGACTATATTAAGAACACTGGTGGTATTTGAAAGTTCTAGTTCTTGCCAGTTTCAACTTGGACCACTTCTGTAACCAGTGGATTGTAGCAAATAATATTCTTCAAGAAAAAAATGCTAAAATTTCCTAAAGATAGAAGTGAAACAATAATTAACTTAATCTGTTAAGACACAAAAATAATTTTTCTGCCAGACCCTTATTTTGCTTTTTGCAGTTTTTTGTTCTTGACCATTTGTAAAATATGATTAGAGGAAATTGCCAAAGACAGGATGGAATGGGAGCCAGGGTTTAGGAGCAGTGGCAGTGGTAGATGAGCAGTGTACATACAATTAGATCATTTTATATTTCTAGAATTACTCAAAAATTTAAAGAATACAATATATTAGTGGTTGTATTTAAAAACAGTACTTCAAACTTCTCAAAGTACATTTGCATACGAATGCATTTGTGTGCATTACTCACAAAATATTTTTATTCTCAGGTTAAATTAATAAGCCTGAGCTAGAGAAGGTAAGTGATATGCCCAATGTCTTCTATCTCTTAGCTCCAAGATCTCTCTCCCATGCCACATACATGCACATATTTACTTTTATCTCTGACCATTAGTAATTTCCATTCCTGAGATGAGAAGGAGAGAGAGAGAGAGAGAGAGAGAGAGAGAGAGAGAGAGAGAGAGAGAGAGAAAGAGAGAGAGAGAAAGAAATACAGCCAGACTTGTTTAGAACAAAATGGAATGAGAAGTTAGTGATACTCTGAAAGCATTTTGCAAGCACATCCAGATACTTGAAAGAGCCCAACATTAATAAACAAACTTGTACCACTAGGTGTGTTTCCAAAATAGACTGCATTTACAATTGACTTTTAAAAGAGAAGAATCTTTAATCTGTGTAACACAGGAAAAAAAGTCAAGCTTCATACCAATTTTCTAACCTATGCTTAGAGCCAACACTTTAGTATATTTTACGAAATAACATCATTGAAAGAGTTAGCGTTAAATGGAACTAAGGAAAAAGAATAACCTTAAAGTGTTCCACAGGTATAAGAAACAGTTTAAAAGAATAGTATTTGAAACATGCTTTCACAGAGGGATCAAATAGCATGCAATTATTTTGTAATTACCTTTCAGCTCCTTGCTATGTAATTATTCATTTGGTTATATGTGCTGTACAAATTAGTGCCCCAAAGATCTAAAAAAAATTACACAGAACATGGTGATTATCCTTACAGTTACATAGTTTCTCAAAGGGTAATTGCCATTTAATTTGCTAGGTCTGAATTCATATCATGACCTCATAGTAATCATGTACTTATGAGTGGCTCATGTGGCTGTTGGGGCCTCAAAATATTGTGCATGGCTAACGTAGGAGAAGGTACAGAACAGGTGCAAATCCAAAATGTTGAGTGCCGTTTGTTTGTACACGTCCCTGGCTTTACAGGGCTCACAATAAATATTGTCGAATGCACCTGTGTGTGCATGTGCACATTTGTAAACAAGCACCTGTAGGTTCCTTAGGTCTGCCAAAGGCTGACCAACTTCATTTTTACCAGTCATGGGTCACTTAAAAAGCCACAAATATTTATTTGTTTGATGTGTTAGATGGTCGATGGAAGAGAAATATAAATGTCTTGACTTTTTTTAAAAAATCAAGAACAAAAGTAAAAAACATCTTTCATTAAATACAAAAAGTAAAAAGTGCGCAGTTTGGGAGGGAGAGCATGAAAGATACAGAAGACTACGGAAGGTATTGAAGCATCAGAGAGCTGTGCGCATAGTATGAAGTCTACCTGAATGTGTAGGTATTATAAATATATGCTTTGGGAGGGGCAATATAATTTGCTACTTGAGCCCAAACTGTGGTGTGCTTAAGCCAACTCCTACTGGCTTGTGACAAACGACTGTTAAATATTCAGGAATTTCGTGAACAGGTTGTTAAACTGTTGGAATCTTGAAATCAGCCATGGTGGGAGTATTTACACCATGGACATTGGCAAATGCTACAAGCAAAGATTTCCCCACCACCTCCAGAGAGCCAGTTCACCAGCATGCCCTTGGGTTCAAATATCACTAAAGGAACACTTTAATGAAAAGGCTAGTTTTCTAATAATTTTGAGTTTTCTAATAATAGTTCTCCCTACTTACAACTCTTAGACTTTAACACTTCCCCTGAGTGACTCTGAGTCTAGTTTCTATTTTTCTTTCTTTCTCTAGGCTTTTCCAACCCATGCAGGGACTATTACAACTGAACACTAATTTGCAGGAAGCCCCTTTTGAATATTAATAGTTAAGAGCACAGATTTTAATTTGAAGCTAGATCAGACAATCTGGGTTTGAATACACTGCCTGTGTTTACCAGATATGTGATTTGAATCGTACTTGCTTTTTCATGTTTCTGGTTTGCTCTTGGTAAAAGGGGCATAATGGTTCCTACCTAATAGAATTGTTATGGGAATAATAATATCTTCCCTCTAGTGTTGTTGTAAGGATTAAATGAGTTATTATATGTAAAGCATTTGGAACTCTGGTCATAGAAAGCCCTGTGCATATGTTTATTATTGTATTTATGATCAGAAGATTAAGATTATCATGCCTACCTGGCACACTCTAGACATTCACTACATGGTAATTGTTTCTGTTCTTTTTGCAGTTTTGTTATTATACAGAATTGGTATTTGAGTTAAAACAAATTTTTCTTCAGGGACTGGAAGGCTGATATCTCCTGGGCTACAGCCTGGCCATTGAAAGAGTTCTTTTTGTCACATCTGATGTCATTTTCTGGAAGTAGAACTTTAGCTCTGAAAATGAGTAAGTTTAAAGCGGGTATGCCGACAAGTTGTGGAAGGAGGCGGGATGAGGAAAGCAAGGTGACCTGTCCTTTCTTTGATAGAACATACTGCCTATAAAACTTGGTGTATAAGAACTGCATGACTTTATTTTGTATTCCCTCAGGATTCTCTTTGAGCCTAGGGTACAGTGGTAATAACATTACATTACTCTTGAGGTTGGGGTGGACTGGGTGAGAGTGAAGGTGATTCTGCACCATCTTGTCTCAGCTACTTCTCTACCCTCTCCCTGTAATAGTGGTTCTGCATTTGGTAACAGTGTGATTGCAGAGAGGCCCAAGAGATGGGACAGACTCAGTGGGACCCATGCACAGGCATGCCAACACTAACAGAAAGGGGGAAAGAAGGTGTCTCACTGGCTCATACCCAATGGACAGAACTGATTTGAAGTTCCAACTCCTTGACCTCTGTGGACTAAGTTCTCCAGGGCCTCCAGGCAAAGCCTCTTTCCCTGAAGCTCAATCTCATTAAGAGAGGAATTCTTAGGTCTGAAAAATTCAGTATGTCCTAGCAAGTGTGCAACTTGGCCATTAGACTCCACAAGTGAAAATATATTCATGAATGAGACTATGTAACCATAAAAGCAAGAGGTCTCATTGTATGTTTTGCATAGCATGACCCCTGATATAAGTGTATGGTTTTAACTTGGCATCTCTAAAATCATGCTGAAAATCTGTCCATCAGTAATTTCTCTGCTGAATTGTAATGTTCTTAGATTACAGAATTTATTCAAAAGAACACCAGCCCTTCAAATCTCTACTATCCACAGGATCGGAAACCACTGGGTAACCCCTCCATTCTCCAGAATCCCAAGTTGATTGTATATAGTTTTTCTGTTTTAGTTTTTTGCCTGTAATCTCTTTAAAATGAACAAACAAACAAACGAACTTTACTTGTTGCAGTGCAAATAATGTCTACCTGCCACAATGGCCAATTAAATAAGAAAAAGAAGGAGGAGGAGGAAAAGAGTCATGGCTAATAGCCTTTGGGAGCTTATTGGTGAGGATGCATATTAGTAGTTTATGAGTACCACTTCATGAATACACATAACAACCTGTGAAGTATTATCAGTATTATCAGCTCTGTTTTACAGGAGAGGAAGTTGAATCCCAGATGGGTGAACAAACTTGCCCAAGGTCAAAGAAATAATCAGTGGAATAGGTTCCAAAGAAAGGTCCTTTGACCTGAGAGCTTTATGCTTAACCATTGGGCTTTATATTCTTAAGCATTTTGGATTCTGGGGTTGAAATCAAGGAACATGTGATTGGTATCATTAAATATATTGCAACATGTAAACCAGGTCTCTGGGAAAAAATAAATAGCCCTAATTTTTAGTGTTTGTTCATTTGCATGGTGTAAATATTCCCACTATGGTTGATTTCAAGCTGTCAATTGCTTAGTACTCAGCTTTTACCATTTCTGTACATCACTGACTGAATATGTAATAGGATGTGTTCTGAGGTAGGCTTAAGAGACTTGTGTCCTGGGCTCTAATACCTCTTTACTTACATGCTGCTGTAGCAAGCAAGACTCAAACTTTTTGAGCTTCAGTTTCCTCTCTCATCTGTAAAACAAAATTTGAGAATCAATTGTCTTTCACTTTTTTTTCCTTAAAAGTTCTAGGAAGAACCTATGAAATGTGACTTGACAGCTATGAAAGTATAGTACATCTTTTTTAAATGTGAAAATGAGGAATCTGCTAGTCACTGAAATGGTCACTTCTGAGAAATATTCAGTTTCAAGTTTACTGAAATTCAGTATATATAGTCATATATTTCCCTTCTCAGCCCTTTATCTTGTATAAGCTCTTCTTGAACTTGCTTTTTTTATTGGGTAATAGTTGGAAGAGAGAAATCAAAGTCATTTTGCAATTTCACCTTGGAAGTATTTTGATTTTCTAAAGCAAAGGTTCTTAAGCTAGGATATTTAATATGAATTAGTTTCCTTTGTAATCCTATTTATTGTATTGCATATGCATATAAAAGCGTTATTGAGAAGCGATCCAACTTCACAAGACTGCCAGCAAGTGCATGGCAAAAGAAAAAAAAAAAAAAAGATGTGCACATATCAAATGGACATTTACAAAGGCTTTAGGAACAAAAACTTTTTTTCCCTCATCTGTGCTAGAGCAGGCAGAGTTCTAGCAAAGGCATGGAGAGCTGTCATCTCGATGGCTTCACTCTCCAAAATGCAAAGGAAAATAAAATGTATGCCTCATTTTTCTTAAACAACAACAAAACTAAAAATAAATGAATTTTATTAGTTCTCAATTAGTTTTGATTGACTCCCACACAGCATGTCATCCATTTTTTTTTAATATACAGACCATTTTAAAAATTCTTAGCTACATAGGCTTTAAGTCAATATTTATAGTTGAGAATTAGCATTCTTTCAGTCATTGAGAAGTATGTTATTTCAGGATAATCTACAATGAAAGAAAAGTTTGATGTTCTCATGTTGGGAACCTGGATATCTGTACACTTTCTTCTCCAACAGGAAAATGTCCTTTACTATTCTCTTATTCCTTTCACAAGTACTGAAGACATGCCACCTGCCAGGCAGAGCAAAGGCACAGGGCTATCAAGATGAATGTATTATGCCTCTGCCCTGGAAGAGCCCTCAGGTTCACTGAGGAGGACAGTAGGACAACAAAAAGGTCACAATACAAGGTGGCCAGTGATGTAAGTAAGAAGAAGCTGTGGCATGACTACCATGTGTGGCTATACTGGCCCCAATTACAGAGGACATGTGGGTACATCGTGGCTCTATAGTTTTTCTCTATTAAAATCATTTCCTTTGTATTGATTTGTACAGAATTTTAACAGTAAAGATAGATGAATTTAAGGACTCATTTTTATTTTTTCATTCTTATAATCAACCAACATATATATAATGTGTTTGAACTATTAACCACACATTCATATGTGCAAAAAGGAATACACTGCATATGTAATTAGTAGCTCTCCATCTTGAGTACATGGCAGAATTAATTTCCTGGGGCACTTTTTAAAGCTCCCAATGCTTGGGCCACTTTTTCCTTGGTGGGAAAGGACCAGAGAGAATTCACAATCAAAGATGTCCTGAGGAGGGTAAGAGATGGTGCCAGAGTCTCTGCTGCCCAGTGACCTATGCTGACCACCCAAATTTGTGGCACGTGCTGGCTTTAAGGGGTTCCAGGCCAAGCCTTACCTACCCCAGAAGGAGGTCAGCACCATGAGCCCAGAACACGTGCCATTTGCTGAAAGAAAGGAATTTCCCTATAAGGTCCCCTTGATCCTCAGTAATGATTTCCCACCTGAAGAGCAGGTTTTGAAAGACGGTAGCAAGGTGAATTTATGAGACTTGGATTCTCTAACCAGATCTGCAGAAGAGAGGTCTATGTGTGGCCTTCTCCAGGTAACATTCCTCAGCAGCATCCTTCAGCTCACTCCTGCCAGCCCACTGTCTCAAGTAGAATCAGTCCTTTATTTAAATGTCACTTATTACTTACAGTACTTCTATAATTCCATGGGTGATGCTCTTTCATTCAATTCTGACCTCTCTGTTGGCTACCTACAAACTTCCTCTTTGGAGCAGGATTCATGTCAAGAGAACCAAAGAAGAAGCAAACAGAACAATAAGATTCATAAGACACAAATGGGAAAAAGCATCACTGAATTCTTATAGAGTGACCAGCGTAGGTCAACATGGTAATCCTCTGTATGCTATTCGTACAATGTGTACGTGTCATTCTGGCTCAGAATCATAAGCTCCTGTCCTCAGAGGGACTGGCCATGATTGTTCTGTAGAGCACTTGGCACATTCTGAGTGCCCTGTAAATGTCGAGGATGTGAGCTTATCTTCAGAGGATGTCTCCTCTGAGGAAGGTGCTATGCAAATACTAGTATTGTTATCCTTTTAGCACAAATTTATAATTGACTTTCTGTTAAACATTGCAGCAAGTTAAATTAATTCAGTACGATTACAGTCATTAAACAAATGCCTGGTAATGACTGCCTTCTTATTTTAGCACTCCTCAACCCACTGGGGGTAATACCATATAAGGCTTTGTCTCCATTGTTAGATTAATTGGGATGCACAACCTGCGTTTTGCAATAGAGCACGCACACTGCTTTATAGCAACCGGACCATGATTGAAGACTATTGCCGAACTAATTTACCTTCCAGTTTTTCCAATTGCTCTTGCCATTCCATTAGGTACAATTTACTAGTTCATTACAGCATACGAGTAGCTTAAGGCAATTTCTACCTGTTTTAAAAAAAAAAAAAGAAGAAGTGTGCTTTTAAAACCAAAACATGGGCAGGCATTCTCCCACAATTATTCTTCTGATGCTGAAACTAACCGAAACAACAAGGAAGATTTAACCTGTATTGGCATTGGTACGGTCACCCCAAGAATTACCTGCCATCTTAGCAAGCAGGACAGAAATAGTTAAGTCCCGAAGGCTGTGAGTTGAAAACTCTGCCTGAGAGAAAAGCAATGTTAAGACGTCCCAGCCAGGTGTGCAAGATAGCTGCCAGGTGTAGTCGGAGAAAGCCTGCCGTCCTTAAACCACGCTTCACAATCCAGGTCATCTGTCTGGTGCCACCTTAGCAACTGGCCTGATTCTGTAGAGGACATTGAATGATAACACCCCGTGAGTCAGCTGACTGCTGTGTCATAGCTGCTGCTTTCTGCAGTATCACCACTACCAGAGCTCCGGTCCTCAGCATCCCAGTCGCAATGCGGCAGAGCCGAGGCAGACGACCGGGCACAAAGCGACAGTTTTAAAGTGTTCTTTTTCTGCTACCACTTAGCATTTCTTACATGAGGAGTATTTACCTTTGTGTAGCCAGCAGCAGAGAAGCAGACTGAATGTGCACGAAGGCTTCTAACTTGGCAGCGTGAGTTTTCAGCAGAGCAGGTACTGCTCGGAGCCTCGTAGCCAAACTGTCTGGTGGAATACGGCTTGTTTTCCACCACTGGTGGGGATAGTTTTGGGGCTTTTTATGCTATGCTGCTAGATCTGCAGGAATTGACCAAAAGGCTAGGACAAAGGAGACAATGCTTGCCATGGTTGGTCTGGCCGGGGCCTGTGCAGGCGACTCCACCGAACTGACGCTGTGTGACTCTCCCAGCTCACAGTTAAGGCTGGTCACAGGGAATGGCGCAGAGTCCCCGTCCTCAGCTAGGACACAGTTTAAAGAAGTCAGACTCACTGACCTAAATCTATCCCAGTCCTCTCTGGATGCGGGGACAGCTGTCGACTAGCAGTGACACAACCAGCCATCAAGTGGAGAATCGCTGTGACTGCAGTCTGGGTGCAGGTGGAGCCTGGGAGAATGGCAGTCTAATTTCGGTCATCCGATGGTTTCTTCTTATTTTCCTAAATTATCGTGCTTGCTAAATATACAGTTGTCTGGATTAGTCTGCCTTCCGTGCAGTCTTCATCTGCTCTGGTTGGAAATCAGGGTGCCAGGCAAGCCTGCTTTAGTACTGGCTCCTTTCTGCGTGATGCTTGCTATGCAACTAGGATGGGTCACACTGACAACAAAGAAGGAAGCAGAAAGCATCACCGCATCTTCTCTTGTGATGTTAGTGGAACATAACGCTTCGCAATGATGCCCTCCTGTGTGTGTACGTGTGTATGTGCGTATGAGTGAGTGAGTGAGTGTGTGTGCATGTGTGTGTGTGTGTGTGTATGTTTTAATTCATCTGATCGAACAGCCTAACAGATATCATCATGGATGTGGTTTTTAATGATTTGGAAAAAAAGACAGCCTGTGGAGACAGCGATTCAGTACAGCAGCACATTTAGGTTATTGCCAATTCAAAATACTTTGGTTTGTGAAGCTGAGCCCTAAGGGACGAGCTTGGTAACTGAGAAGCAGATCGTATATAAAGAAATAAAAATGACAAGCGTAATGGAGGCTCTGCGAAAGGACTGTCAGAGCATCAGTTCATGGATTGCAATTGCGCCAGGCTGAGATTGAATAATTCATAGATTGAAATTACCCTGCTTTCACCTTTCCATTTAAACCGGCATGATCTGAATCTCTAATAAATTTTCAAGATAAAGTAAAATGCCAATTTGAATCTGAAGAGCTTTTAAAACCAGATGCTGCATCCCTGAATCTTTCGGTATCTTTCACAATTATCCTGTGAGAACTGCACTTCATCACGAAGCACCATTACCAGGGAAAATTACTGTGATTACAAAAGCAACAATAGAATACCATCAAATGATCTCTAATTTACCTAATTTTCTGAGACCGACGGTGTGGTTTTAATGCCCATTGTATGTCACCATGCCTGACACCCGTGGATCTATCTTGCACCGGAACAAAAGTGAGGCAGTGTGTGTGATGCCTTAACTCTGAAAGCCTAGCCAAGAATGTTCTCCTAGGTTACAATGTCTCTTTCGTTTGGTCTGCATTTTTGTGTTATTTTTTCCCCAAAGCCTGTACCTCAAATGCCTGTTTGAGGGAATGGTGAGCCTGTTGTGGATTTGGGGTTGATTTGTTGATAAGGGAGAGCATCGTCTTGTTAATTTATACACCCTCTTTATTTTACTATATACAAGCATGTATTCACCAGAAGGGAGGAAAGATTCTGTTCTGGGAGAGTAGTTCAAAAATGCAGCCAAAATGAAGTGCATGTCTTTGTCTCTTTTTTGAAACCCCTGTCTGCTTTTCAGGTTAGAGATCCTTTCAGGGAATTATAATCCTGGTATGATCTGTTCACACACACACACACACACACACATACACACACACACACAAAATCCTCAGATTGAAAAGCAGCTCAAGAAACACATTCAGTAGTAACTTGTGCAGCCTTTATTAAAAGCAGGTAAGTTCGACTGAGTGAGTAAATGAAGCTTTGGTACAACTTTGTTTCGTGTCTGCTCACTCTCTAGCAGAAGTCTAACCTAAAGAGAGAGAACTTTTTCTCTGACAGGCTGCACAGTTCATCTCATGGTAACTGTGCCACCTTGAGAAAGTTCATAAAGCCTCATTGGAGAACAGACTGTAATCATTTCATAGGTACAATGACTTCTGGAATTACCCTCAGTAGCATGAAGACAGTACATGAGTTCCCACTAGTCAGGTGATTGAAGTTTCATATCTAAAGTAGGATTTCTGAGGGATGCTAATACTTGGAGAGAAGGTAGGTCTGAAACATACTTGACTTGTATTGTGAGTTTTTAACTTGAGTCCCTAACCTCTGATAGGCTCCTTAATCTGTTATGATGGCTTTACCCCTTCCTGCACCTCCACAAATACCTTTGTCAGAGAAGGTAAGTTATATTTCTAATTGTATAACTGATTATGCTCTTCATTATCTCGTTTCACGGGTATATGCTTTTTGTGCTGTACATTCTTTCTACTTACTTTTATACTCAGTACCCTCAAGACAACTCATAATTTTTGTCTGTTTTTTTTTCTAAATACAAATTAAAATGTGGTATTTTAATAAGCAATTAATTCAACTATAGTTTTGTTCCCTTTATCTAAAACATTCAAGGTTGTAATGCTTTTCTAAGGAAAAGGAAAACAGTTTTACTTAGTAAGTCGTTTGTTTTAAAATAGTAAGCAATTTACTAAATACCAATTATGTTACTATATTGTTTTCTTTAGATAGCCCACATTCTTATACTGAAATTATTATTCTTATCTTTCCAGAAAGAGGCTTGGCTGTTAACGATAAAGCACTTCTCACAAAAACAAACTGCCTAGGTGCGAGGTGTTTTTCTTTTTTATTAAAAAAAAAAAATAGCCTGGATGTTCTGCAAAGAGCTTTTAATTTCTGGCATTTTAAAGCTCTTCCATAGTCAAAGTTCGAGTAGGGTAACTAATCATTGATTGAGTCAACTGCTTTATGTGCCTGATATTTAAGTAATACAGGTATCCTAAAATTATCTAAGAATAATTAGAAATCATATGTTTGTTACTTTTTTGAAACTCAAACTAATTGCATTCACTTGATAAAAATAGCAAATTTGAAACTGATAGTTTTTATAATTCAAGCATTTTATACTTCATATTCTTGGAGAATCAGGGGTTTCTTTAGAATGTAAGTGCCTCTAATCAGGTGTTAGTGCTTAATTCATTTGTTTGAAATTGACTTGTTTTGCCACAAAAAAGGAAAGATTCATCATATAGAACTGGTAACTACTTAAATGTCTCAAACTTCAATAGTTCCCTTAACCTAAATTTTCTTTTCAAACTCTATCTAAGTGATTAAATGTAAATAAGCATAATATTTTAAAGTAAGTTCATTGGATCACTTTTAATCTATTATTGATGACTTTTCCCACTATTTATGGATATATCTTATAATGGTCTATGTAAATATAACATAGGTGCAAAAAGGCTACAAGGATAACTATAGATGCAGGTAATTTGAAAAATCAACTGTGAAATATACTATTAAGGGTTAACTTGGGCGAATATGAGACAATCATGGCTTAACACTCTTTTGTAGCTTTTTTTTTTTGGTGGACATGAGAAAGATAGGAAAAAAATTATCTCCTCCCTCCTGGTTCTGAATGCCCAATCACTGCAAAGCAACAGCTGCAGCTGCAAGGAGTGATTTAAATTTTAAACACCCAGAACCACACTCATAGACTCCATAAGACTGCTTCGTGCTTTGAGATAGAATGTGTAAATTTTATCACTTGATAATTGCAGTCTTTTCTGGACATAAGTGTATTTTAGATTTCATCTCATTGTTAAGGTCCAGCTTAGAGTAAAACAAACAAGCAAACAAACAAAAACTACCAATCAAACAAAAATCCTTTCAGGGACAATATATATTAATCACTACTTAGTATTCGTTAACTAGTAAACCAATACTGTGGTGAATAGATGCATTTACAAGTAGTCAAATGGAATCTTAATAGTTCATATGGCATTTATCTAATTAACATATGTTACAAGAACTGTGGCACAGTATAATTCCCCCTAAGTTTTAAATGTGTGGTGATAAAGCATGCTTTTATCTAGTACTGATATTTGTGCATACTAGGCTGTCAAAGAGAAAAAGGCAGATAAGACAAAAGAAACAGGTAAAGATGAAAGAAAGCACTCTCATTTATTCAGTGAGCCTCTTTTTAAAAAAAGTTGAAAATCTTATGTCACTGTACTGTCTTTTTAAAGAGACTCTTCTCTTAGTAAGAGAATCTCTCCATTTTATTATGAAAATTTGCAAACACAGAAAAAATGAAAATCTGTGAACACACATATAACAACCACCTAGACCCCATAAATGACATTTTACTGTCTTTGCTTGATGCTATATCCAACCATCCACCCCTCTGTTCATCCATCAATCCATCTCATTTTGATGCATTTCAAATGCATTTCGATGTAGACATCAAGTACACTTTACCCCTAGGGATATGCCTGCTGAAGTGTTTAACTAGAATTTAATATCTGTTTACAGTGCTTTCCTTTAAGTAAAATTTATATATAATGAAGACAGAATTTTGAAAAACAACATACTGTTATTTCTTGTGAGGTATTCACTATTTCTTCAACATAATGAGTGGCTAGAGGCAAACCCTCATGTTCTTATGTTTTAACCTGGAAGGTACAAATCTCCCATTTATGGTGGAGAGAAACAGGTCCCTACCAGTCTCAATCCCCATCACTCAGGTAAACCTTTACCCACAGAGCAGGAAACCACTGATAACTCAGCATTAGTATTGCGATAGAAGGACCAGGGCATTACATGATTAATTCCCCAAGTCTCTTCTTGACCAGCTTTCCTTTGTCTTGCAGGCCCATGAAAAGTTATCCATTTGCCTTTGAAAAATCACTAACTATTCTCCTACTTGGGTTCCTTTCTGCCTCTTCCCCTTTCCTCTCCTACTTTACCCCATCTGCTTTCTTTTTCCACTTCCTCCCAACTTTTTTTTCTCAGAACAATGGAATCTGTTCATTTTTCAAGTCATTCTGCTATATTCAGTGTCATGGAAATGGTTATGGGAAACAAAGACAGGGATTTAAAGAATCACAAGAACTAAAGGGCTCAGTTTTTCTTGGTCTTAATAGAAACACAAATGAGTTAAGAATTGCCGTCTAATGAATTCATCTCTTAGATCCAGTATTGTGGATGAGATTTAACTGAACCCTAGATCAAGCTTCTCTAAGATTTGTATTGGTATAACTCCTGGGATTGAGAACATTCTCCAGGCTTCCCAAATCTAAGTTTTGTGGACTGCACATCCAGTAACTAGCTCTGGTCCATTGCACTTCCATACAGTAGGAGTGCAAGACCTGCCTTTTAAGTTATACTCCTGGCCCTAACCCCTGGGGTGCGGAAACTCTCAAAGCTTTCTTTCCAGAGGCTGTGGTCCATGTGCACCTGACAATCACTTTCTAGGTGGCTTCTCCCTCAGGCCTTATTTCTTCATTCAGTTCAGCATGCCTAAAGCTTTCATTAGACATTAAAGATATCATTAGACACTTATAGCTAGGTTTATCTTTGGCTAGAATTCCACCAACTTACCTATTTTTATTAAGCACTAATTGGTTATACCAGACTGATTGAGTTTAGGCTCTGTAGGAAGACAAACCTGGATTCTAATCTGTGCTGCCATTTAACTGGCTCATTACTCTAGGCCAAGTCACTGAACCATTTTAAGTTTCACCTCTTCAAAGTTGCTGGATTAAATTATGTATATTTATATGTGTAAATATAAATTTATATGTACACACACATATATGTTATATAAATGTATATGTTATATAATATATATAATATATGATATTTTATTAGATATATGTTGAATGTATTTATTGCAGTGCCTGGCATCCACTTGGTATGCATTATATATTAGTGTCATTATTATCATCAGCAGCACCAGCAGCATTGTACCAACAGAAGGTGCCATCATCCTAGAACCCAACTGGCCTTCCATTAATAGAGGCTATCTAATAGATCTTAGCAGACCACCTCTCTTTCTATGTCCTAATGTGCTTATCTTGATGGACCTCCCATTAAAGTTCCTTTTTTTTTTTTTTTTTTTTTTTTTTTTAGGTATAAAAGAGCCCTCAGAGTTCAGCTCAGGGTGGAGCAGAAACAACAAATAAAACTCAGTGAATGATTAAGTTATTCTACATGTGTGCTCTACGCTTTCCTCCAATATTACCCATGAGAATACCCTCATTTTTTTGGAATTCTATATTGCAAAATCAAATTGTAGAATATGTTCAAGCTTAAGTTTAACTTAATTTTAACAAAAGGAGAGGAAGGGGGTCTTACCTGTAGGAAGACCATAGAGAAGCTGTATCATGGAAGATTAATTTTCTACCACATCATCTCCTAACTCTACCTCATAAGACATAGCAAATGATTGAGGATCTAGCAGAGACATATAGCAAGAAACACACAATTTCAAACCTAGCAAGAGGGGCTTCTGCTCTGGGCCTCTAATTATTGAAAGATGTATTTCAGAGGGCTGTGCTCCGCCTCTCTACTGTCATTCCCTGTCACAGTCCTCCCCTCCCCCCATGGGACAAGTCAATGGGTTGAAGGGACATATTTACCCAGAGCTGTGCTTCACCCTGCTCCTGGTGCACACTCCAGTTGTCCAGACCTAGGAGTCTTGTATTCCCGCACACACATCCCTGCACCTATGGGCCTGCATGGCTGAGGATGGACTGTGCTGCCAGTGTATGTACTCTTAGGCCTGAGAAGTGAATAGAGGAAGCTGTTGCGGAGTGGCCTCAGGTGAGCTGGAATATCTGCATGTGTGGGAGAAGCCATTCCTAATACAAGAAAGAGCTAGGAATGGGCAGAGGAGGGCAACAGGCCAGAGGCTACTGCCATATTGCAGCCACATTCTGGCATGGAGCACCAGAGCAGGGGAGAATCCTCTAAGTCCAGTTCTGGTCTTAGGAAGCTATATTT
The DNA here is from genome assembly GCF_014176215.1 of Rousettus aegyptiacus. NCBI lineage: Eukaryota > Metazoa > Chordata > Mammalia > Chiroptera > Pteropodidae > Rousettus > Rousettus aegyptiacus. The sequence continues at coordinate 68,689,167 of NW_023416284.1, forward strand.
TCAAGGTAAGAGAGTAGAATTTATTTTATTTAACATCCTATTGGTGTGATTTGTACCTTTTAAATATTTAGAAATATGGTATAGAGGCCTCCATTTGTTCTCTTATCCAGGCCCTGCAAATGCTGGGGTCAGGCCTGTACCTGAGCTAGCTTTTGGAGGTCTCGATTCTCCAAAAACCTAATTGGTTAGTCACTGTTATATCAGTGGGCAAGTAAATCTTTTACTGTTAGTACAAAGAAAAGAAGGCTGTTTATTCACTAAAACCTAGGAAGCCCAGATTTTTAATCTAAAAATTTTCTTTAAGTTGGTAAATTCTAAAAATTTGATATTTCCATTTTATATTTTTATATAGAACATTCTAGTCATTAGAAAGTAAAAATAGTTGTCTCTCTCTCTCCCTCCCTTCCTCCCTCCTTCTCTCTCCTCTCTCTTTCCTTCTCTCTTTCTCTCTACGAGCATATCAAAATGGTAAACTGTTTTTTGTACTTGACCTAGACAGAAAGCCAGCAGCTAGCTAAATCAGGTAGGTGATGGTTAGGACTGCCACACTGAAGGATATGGACCAAAGGTGCCATTTTATTGAACTACCTGCAGATGCTATGCACTTTCTTTCAGTGCATTGGATTCAATACTCTGTCCTGAATAGGCAAGTGTAAAAGAGAGAAATTGAGAAATTAATGCCCAATGGAAGGAGAATCTTTGTTTCATAGAATAAATCCTGGAGTAAATATAATTTTCTCAACTGGGTTTCCAAAGAAAATTCTAGTGGCAAAAAAATGATTTAGGAAGTATGGAGAGGGAACGTGCCTGGGGCTATTCAGGTGTTTTACGCATAAGAAATGATAGATCTGTGAATGTCATTTAGTACAGCATGAAAAACACAGGAGTGAATGTAACAAAGTCTGGGATTTGAATCTTGATTTCAGTGCTAACTGTGTGAAATTTAATGAGTTTTCAACTCCTCTTTGTTTCTCATACATAAAGTATGCACAATCAATTGTGAGCAGGAATGAGGATTACCTTAGTTAATATTTGTAAAAACACTAAAGAGAGTGGCTGGCATGTAGTCGGTGCTGTTGAAGTATTTGTTAAATAGAGTAAAAAGAAAAGATGAAAAAATTAAAGTCCAGAGAAGCTGTTGAGTTGTTCCCGATCATACTGTGAATTAATTAAAGATCTACCATCCATCCAACATAGATATTCAAATATCAGGCCTATTTCTGAAAGTCGTGCAATGCCCAAGAGCTGATTTTGGTCAAAGTGAAATATATTTTTGTGTCACTTATTATATCACTAAAGGAGAAACAAAAAGAACTTTAAAAAATACTACAGTACAATTGTCCTGACAAATGTTTAAGTTTTTGTCCTGCCGCTTCTATATTTTACATGCTGCTTTTCAGTTATTCCATTTTCAAATTCCTTAAACAAATTTTTTATATTAGTTTCAGGTATACAGTACATTGGTTAGAAATTTATGTAGTTTATAAAATGATCCCCCCCCCCCCCAATTAATCTAGGACCCATCTGGCTGTACACACAGCCATTACGATACTACTGACTATATTCCCTATACTGTACTCTATGTCCTTCTACTATTTTGTAAATACTAATTTGTACTTCATCCCTTTACCTTTTTCACCCAACCTAACAGATGTAGAGGACAGCCCTCTGGCAATCACCGGATTGTCCTCTGTATCTGTGAGTCTGTTTTCATTTAGTTTGTTCCTTCTTTTCCATAGATTTCACATATAAGTGAAATCATACGGCATTTATCTTTGTCTGACTTATTTCACTCAGCATAATACCCTCAAGGTCCATCCATGCCATTGAAAACGGTAGGATTTCAATTTTTATTGCGGAATAATAGCCCATTGTATATATGAATCATAGCTTCTTTATCCAATTGTCTGTTGATGTGCACTTAGGTTGCTTCCACATCTTGGCTATTGTGAATAGCACCTCTGTGAATATAGGGGAGCATAGATCTTTACAAATTAGTGTTTTGATTTTCCTTGAATGTGCAATTGCTGGGTCATATGGTAGTTCTATTTTTAAGTTTTTGAGGAATCTCCAAACTGTTTTCCATAGTGGCTGTACCAACTTGCAATTGCATCACCTGTATAAGAGGTCTCTTTCTCCACATCCTCACTGACACTTATTGTTTGTTGATTTATTGATGATGACCATTCTGACAGGTGGGAGGTAATATCTCATTGTGGTTAAATTTGCATTTCTCTGATGATTTTTGATCTTGAGCATCTTTTCATATGTCTATTGGCCTTCTGTACTTCCTCTTTAGAGATATATCTATTCAGGACTTCTGCTCATTTTTAATTGGATTGTTTATTTTGTCATTATTGAGTTATATAAGGTCTTTATAAATTTTGGACATTAACCCCTTATCAGATATATCATATATGAATACCTTCTCCCATTCAGTAGTTTTTATTTTCACTTTCCTGATGGTTTCCTTTGTTGTGCAAAAAAAAAAAAAAAAAATGTAGTTCGACACTTATTTTTTCTTTTGCTTCCCTTGCCTGAGGAAATATGTAAGAAAAAAATTACTGATAGCACTATCATAGAGGTTGCTGCCAATATTTTCTTCTAGAAGTTTTATGGTTTTGGGTCTTGCTCTTAAGTCTTTAATCTGTTTTGGGTTTATTCTTATATATGGTATAAAAAGATGGTGCAGTTTCATTTTTTTGCATGTATCCATTGTTTTCCCAACACCATTTGTTGAAGAGACTGTCTTTACTCCACTGTATATTCTTACCTCCTTTGTCATAGATTAAATGACCATATGGGTGTGAATTTATATCTGGGCTGTCTATTCTGCTCCATTGATCTATGTATCTGCTTTTATGCCAGTACCATGCTGTTTTGATTACTATAGTTTGATATCAGATAGTGCGATACCTCCAACTTTGTTCTTCTTTCTTAAGATCTCTGTGGCTATTTGGGGTCTTTCATGGTTCCTTATAAATTTTTGGACTATTTGTTCTAGCTCTATGAAAAATGCCATTGGTATTTTAATAGGAATTGCATTGAATCTATATAGATTGCTTTGGGTAGTATGGCCATTTTAACAATGTTGGTTTTTCCTACCCATGTGCACAGTTTATGCTTCCAATTATTTGCATGTTCTTCAGTTTCCTTCTTCAGTGACTTATAATTTTCCATGAATAGGTCTTTTACCACCTTGGTTAATTTGAGTCCTAGATATTTTATTGTTCTTGGTGCAATTGTAAATGGGACTGTTTTCTTCATTGCTCTTTCTGAAGTTCATCATTGTGTATAAAAATGCAGCCAACTTCTCAGTATTAATTTTGTGTCCTGCTACTTCACCAAATTCATTGATCGGTTCTATCAATTTTTTGTGGAAACGTTAGGGTTCTCTCTCTATAGTATTATATCATCTGCAAATGAGTTTTACTTCTTCCTTTCCAATTTGGATGCCTTTTATTTCTCTTGTCTGATTGCTGTGGCTAGGACTTCCAATACTATATTGAATAGAAGTAGTTAAAGTGGGCATCCTCGTCTTGTTTCTGATCTTAAGGAAGACACTTTTAGCCTTTCCCCATTCAGTATGTTAGCTGTAGGTTTGTCATGTGTAGCCTTTATTAGGTCGAGGTATGTTCTCACTATTACCACATTGCTGAGAGGTTTTTTTAAAATCACAAATGGATGCTGGATTATATTGAATGCTTTTTCTGCATCTATTGATATGATCATGTAATTTTTATCTTTTAATTTGTTAATGTGGTGTATCACATTAATTGATTTATGGATATTGAACCAACCTTGCATCCCAGGAAGAGTTCCAACTTTATCATGGTATACGATGTTGTTATGTCTTATTGAACTGTTTGCTAATAATTTGAGGATTTTATATTAATGTTCATTAGTAATATTAGCTTGTAGTTTTCCTTTTTTGTGATGTCTTTGTCTGGTTTTGAAATCAAGATAATGGTGGCCCTGTAAAAAGAATTAGGAAGACTTTATTCCTCTTGAAATTTTTGGAATAGTTTGAGAAAAATAGCTAGCTGTTAATTCTTCTTTGAATATTTGCTAAAATTCACCTGTAAAGCCATACAGTCCAGGGCCTTTGTTTTGGGGGAATTTTTTCTTATTATTACTAATTAGATTTTGTTTGTAGTAATTGGTCAGTTCAGACTTGGTTTCTTCCTGACTTAGTCTTGGGAGACTGTATGTTTCTAGGAATGTTCCATTTCTTCCACATTGTCCAATTTGTTGCATATAATTGCTCATAGTATTTTTTTTTAAATAATCTTTTGTATTTCTGTGGTGTCTGTGGTTACTTCTCTTTCATTTCTGATTTTATTTATTTGGATCCTCTCTCTAGTTTCCTTGATGAATCTGGTTAAGGGCCTGTCAACTTCATTTATCCTTTTAAAGAACTGGCTCTTGGTTTCACTGATTTTTTATATTGTTTCTCTAGACTCTATTTCATTTATTTCTGCTCTGATCTTTATTATTTCCTAGTTTCTACTCACTTTGGGTTTTGTTTGCTGTTCTTTTTCTAGTTATTTTAAGTGTAAGGTTAGATTGTTCATTTGAGATTTTTCTTGTTTCTTGAGGTAGTCCTGTATTGCTATGAATTTCCCTCTGCTTTTCTATGTCCCATAGATTTTGAGTCATTGTGTTTTCATTTTCATTTGTCTCTAAGTATCTTTTGATTTCTTCCTTGATCTGATTGTTCACTCATTCATTGTTTAGTAGCATGTTATTTAGCTTTGGTTTGTGTATTTTCCAGTTTTTTCTTATAGTTGATTTATAGTTTCATATCATTGTGATCAGAGAAGACATTTGATTTGATTTGTCTTCTTAAATTTATTGATATTTGTTTTATGGCCTAACATGTTAACTTCTTATTCCCCGCAAGTAAGTCTATCAAGATAGGTCATTATTTCACTTGAATGAGTTAACTACTCCAGAACATAAGCCTATCTCACGAACACACACCATCATTGCACTGTGCACTGGGTATCATTATGAAAGTAATACAAATATAGGAAATAAATTGAGAAAATGCACAGAAGTATGGAAAGGAACATAAAACTCAATCATTATGCCACTATGATAAGCACTGATTGTTTATGATACAATCGTGTATGTATGTAAATAAATTGTAAAGACTGGACTTAAATTGCATATACTGCTTTGTAACTTACTTTTTAAAAATGTGTATATTAAGAGTATGTTTCCAAATCGCAGGAATAGCCTTTAAAAATAGAGCCCCTTAATTGTTGTATATTATTCCAATATACAACCTCATTAGTGGGATAGTTAAGTTTTTCCAGAGTTACACTATTTTAGGTGTAATTGGATGACATTAAAAATTGAATGTGACAGAATACATTGAGAATAAACTGGATTTTCTAGGTCATAGGTTTATTATAAAACAATAGAAGTCTTTCTTTCCTTCTTGTCCCAATGATCCACATGGGGCTTTAAGTCATCACCATCTGGACTTTCCTTGGTCTCAGGGGCAAGACAACAGTCCCTCATTTCCAAATGTGTATGCTCAGGGAGGTGAGTCAACTGGGAGTCCTAGACAGGAAAGGGTTAGAGGCTTCCAACTTCTAGAACGAAGAGGGAAAAGGGCCAGTTTGGAAGCAGAAGGGTGGGATATTCCCAGACTAGGAATGAGGTGGGGATTTCTCAGGAGGTAGGGGTGCAGGAAGCTGGTGGTGGCATCCTGGAGAGCTTGAAATGGGGGACTCTGGGGATGCCTGAGGTTTACTCTACATTCCTGTAACTGAGTTTGGTCCAGAGCGTTTAATGTCATCAGCAAAAGAGCTGGCCTATACAATATGGATCAAGCCTAATAAGTAACTAGGAACCACCTTTTCTAAATTCTTGTACTGCTTAGGTCCAAGGATGCTCCATAATCCCAAGGGATGGAAGAGAAAAACTAGAACTCAGGAAAATGATTGAGCCTCCTACTAACCCTAGCTGGTAGTGATACACCAGATATAATTTGTTTAGAAAGATGATGTGGTACTCAAGCATCAGGTGGATGTCACTATTGTATGGGTAATTTAGTATGCTTAACTATCTGCTTAGGATAAATTCTTAGACATGATATTACTAAAAAAGGAGTATAAATAGTTTAAATCTTTTGTATATATTGTGTCTTATAAGTGAATAAGTCTTATTCATTTCTGTATTTTTCAAGTCCACTGATTCTTCTTTTATCTCTCACAAAAGATTGTTAGGAAAAGGAGGAAAGGCAAAACTAGCCAAACTAATTGATCATTAAGGATAATCTATCATTAAGTTTAAATTTTCATTTATAATATACACCATCCCAGAAGACTTGGTCTTTCGAAACCTGCTGAAAAGCCTCCTAGTGCCTTCTCAATTATCTTAGGGCAAAACCCAATTCCTTGGCAAACTTTTCAGTTGTGTGGTCTTGTGTAAGTTACTTCTGAGCTTCAGTTTCCGTTTCCATAAGCAATGTGCAATTACTTCATGGATTATCAGGAGAATTAGAAGTGTTAATACATGTGATTTACTAAAAAAGTACCTAACACCTCATGAGCACTATATAAATACCACTGTGAACGTGCAGCATGCCTCCTTCCTGGCCCTCCAGTGTCATCTTTCCTTGTTCCCTTCACCATTAGGTCCCAGCTATACTGAAATATGTGCTATAGTTTAACCTTTCTTGCTTTCATTTTTCCAGTCTTTGTACCCTAGAATGACCTTTGCCCTCTCCTCTTCCTAGCAAATTCTTCCCATCCTTCCAGATTTAGCTCCTCTGTTATCCCTCTCCCCATGAAACCTTTTGGTCTGAGCTGAGCTCCTTTCTGATGTTCATTTATAGATTTAGTAGAGTATATTTTAATTTCCTAGTAAGGCTGCTGTACCCCACCCCCAGGTGAGCTCTGAGCTCAAAGAATGCCAGATTTATTGTTGTTTCTCCAGAGCCGAGCCCGGTGTGGCCCATCATAGATCCTCAGTAATCCTTTGCTGAATGACTGCATTTGTCATAAGATCGTTGAGGGAAAAATGGGATCGTTTGTATTTGTAGAGTGTTTTCAAGCATTTCTACAAACATCTCATTTGATTTGTATGGAACTAGCAAGAAAGGATAATTCCTACTTTATAGCTGTGGAAACTGAGGCTCAGGGAAATAAAAGGCCTTTCCCAAGATGCTGTGGTATGCAAGAAGAGAAGCCTAGTTCCTCTCACTCCCCTCCTGCCAGCACTTCTTTTGCATTGCATGACTCCATCTTTGCAAAGCAGTCTCTAGAAGACACCATGTGTGCTTTTGACTTAGGGCTGATCTCTCCTAGTAAGAGTTATAAGAAAATTAGAAACAGTAGTATAAAATATGGAGGCAAATGAGCTGGTCAGAAACTTAGAGCAGGCTGATTAGGGAAAGGAATAAAGAAGACTCGGGTTTTGGAGAGGTGCTTTGGGAAGGTGAGAGAATGGGCCAGGGCAATGTACCCTTTCTCTGGGTTGGAGAGGTGAATCAGAGTTCTTACCATTTTACAGAGAGCTTTAGGCCAACACCAATCATTCCGATCCTCTTTCCTTCCTTCTTCCTCTCTAGGCCTCAAGACACTTCCAAACCTGCCCCTGTGATTCTTGCCCATAACGCATGGAGATGATTTAGTGTTCACCAACCAAGTGGAACTCAGCTGCCTGCTTTTGTCCGATCCACTATGAACTTTCCATTCAGAAGCTGTGATCGAGATGCCACTAGATCTTTCTCTGCTAAATTATCACACTTGTTTTTCAGAAGATTGGTGAGGCAAGACGAGCCCATTCTTGAAAACAGTTGTGTTTATGCTTAAGAGGAATGGAAACTCTTCAGAATTTTAAGCTTCAGATACCCATAAAAAGGGGTGACAGACAATGTATAATTTCCTTATCCCTCTCTGGAATCTTTAATTAAATGATTTTTATTAGAAATTTTGTAGAGTTGGGCTGAAGTACTCTTTCATGCTGCCTTTAATTTTCAGTCTCTTCTGTTTTGCAAGCTAGATAATGGTCATTCTTTATATATTTTCCAATTTCAAACCACTCTCATGTCATCTCATTTGTTTCTCACACCCCTGAACTTGAAGCATACAGAATTTAAACAACTTAAAGTTATGCAGATGATGAACAAGCAGATCAGAAACTTGGCTCCTGACTGCAGACTTGGGATTCTTTCCTCACCTCTCTGAGGCTATTCCTACCAGGACCCATGTAACACCCAATCTCAGGCTAGCCTGGGGGATAATTACTAGAAGCATGGGTTATCACTTCCTATAATTTAAAGGCTTTGTGCTTCTGAAACCAAATTTTGAAGATGAGTAGTTCCAGGAGGAAAGGACTGAGTGAAGTTATATACCAAGTTAACAAAGGTAGAGTCCTCCTTTTCATTCTCATATCATGAGTGATAACTATTTCATCTTATAAGCTATAAGTGATCATAAATTGCAGTCTCAAAAATGAGTTCATGCATTTACAATTATGGGCCTTTATGATAGTGCCAGTTGATAGCAGGAAGGCAGCGTGATACTAGGTAAAACACCTGGAGTAGGGAGTAAACAGACCTGGCTTTCTACCCAGCTTTGCCAAGGACTGCCTGTGTGACCTTAAGTTGTTTATTTTCTTTGGACCCTAGTTCCTTTTTACAATGTAGATAATAACAACTACTTTGTATGTGAGGGTTCATGATAGCATATACCTCCAACATTTAGAACACCAGCTTGTAAGTAGGAGCTCAACATAAATCTGTCGAATGAATGAAATGCATTTGAGATAACTTACGGTGTGCTTTACATAGAGGCTGGTACATGGTGAAAACAAAAGCTTTCAGCTATCAAAACTCTACAGAAGCACTAAGAGCTAATAAGTTTCCCTAAATTAGTCTAGTAATGTAAGAAAAATAAATGTGCATGAAAGATGATTTGTTTGATTGTGAAACCAGTCCCAATTCTCATTCTGGTCATTTAAAAGACCACAGGAGAAGAAAATATCTTTTATATCATCTTTAAACATGGTTAAGAAAAGGGACTTGACCTCAGTCTTCCTCATGCTTTCTGGCTGACAAGTATAGGCAAACCGGAATCTTGGGTGGGTTTGTGAAGTTCAGGCCACTGGTACATCACAATTGCATCACATTTGCAAATCTTGTGCAAGTTCACAATGGCACATTGTCTTCTTTGCTCCAGGGCATGAAGGATTGCCTGGAAAAGGTTAGTTGCTGCTATTATGGAACCTGGTGCAGCCAAGACTACAGTGCATTATGAAGCAGAAATGAACCCTGGGCTCACATTTGCCAAGCGATTTACAAATGTGTTTACTTAAGAAGTAAGCATAACACATAATCTTGTATAATATTATGTCTAGGGAAATTTTGTGACTCTGCTGTAAAAAGCCCACATAATATTCAAGGAATTGCTTCACATATACCTAATAGGGTCTTAGATCAATTTTTAGCTTTATCCAAATACATTTTGGTAAACAAAACTAATCTTGATTTCCTCATCTTTTACTGACACCTCATTTATACAGTTCTTTAATTTTTTCTTGACATACCTGAAAATAGTTTTGAATAAGAGGAATAGCATTACCCTTAGAACCTCTAAAAGCAAAGCACTGTTGGAAGTTTTTCAGTGAAGTAAATTGAAAGGAGAAGAACTAACGCAGAGGGGATAACTATCTTGTATTGTTTTGTATTTTGCAGTGTTTTGAGAGGCTGGAAATGTATAGCTTTGAAATAGTAAATCAAACAATCATAGTCCTAGTGAAATCACCTGATCTGGGCTTCAGGTACCTGAATATCTAAATTTTCTAAGACACAATATTGAATATTTCTCACCTTGGAGATTTTCAAGGATAGAGGCATCACTATCTGACTGGAGGGTTAAAAAATTCTTTTTTCACCGATTAACACAGACTACAGTATGGTGGTCACCAGAGGGGAGTGGTGTGGGGGATGTTGAACAGGGTAAAGGGGTTTAAATATATGATGATAGGACACTAAACTTTGGGCAATGAGCACACAATGCAATATACAGATGATGTATTATAATATTATACACTTGAAACTTACATAATCTTATTAACCAATGTCACCCCAATACATTTAATCAAAAAAAAATTTTTTCTATATCCAACTGAAACTTTTGTCATCTAAATGAAAAATGGAAAATAATCGATCAGCTTTCTTGTGGCAAATGAATAGACCGATAGATCCAACACCCGTTTCTAGTCATTTTTTCCCTTTCCATCTCTATTACAGAATCTGGGAAAGTTAACTACTCATTTTTCCAGCTTTTTTGAAGACAGAAATGATGCAAAAATTCAGGTTAATGTTCAGTGGGTGAATATGTGCTGAGGATGGTGATGAAGCAGGGCCCTAGATAAGTTATTGTTTTTTTAATAAAACGTGATAAATATGTCTTGCAACACTGCTTTTCCTTTCTTCTATCTTAAATACTACAGCTAGGAGCTATAGTAGCCACCTTGGAACCATGAGGGAAAGGCCAAGAGAATTACAGAGACATCGATCCTATATATTTGAAGTATTGAACCACAGCCAGCAACTACTAACCTCCAAACTTCCACTAAGAAAAATTCATCCATATTCTTTTAAGACACTATTGTTGGGTTTTCTACTATATTTACAGTTGAGCTCAATGCTATGTGAAATGCATCATCTAACAGCTTCATGTGGCTGAAGAGTCACAAATCCATCAACTTCTCAAGACAGGCTCTGTTCTCCAACTGTACTTTCCTAAGTTCCTTCCTTCTCTAATCAAATAGGCTCATGAAGGCATTGGTTCCTTTGTTGCTTTTCTTTCTTTATCCTGGGTTTATCTACCTCTCTGCTGCCCAATCCCTAAATACACTTCATCTTTAAAGGCACATAGTTATCTGTAGTCTCTGCTATAGACCAAGTCCTACAGGATTCTCAAGTAAGACACACGTGTGGTCATTGTGTTGCCTATATTTTCCTGTGCGGTCTCCTTGTAGTTACCTTTTGTCATTGTCTCTGAAAAGGCATTTACATTTGTTAAACCACATGTCCTATTTTGTTGTGTGTATGTCTGTATATGGGAGGGGACAATAATAAAATTAATTCAGTTTCTCTCAGTTCAATATTAGTTTGAAGAATAAGGTCAGTGCTTCTTCCTGTTTTAGCTTCCTTCACAAAACAAATTTGCGAGCTGTAGGTGCAATTCATTTGTTTCTCCAAGTCCCTTTACTGGACATGCAGAGGAGAGGCAGGAAAAATACACTGAATGGGATGAAGATATGACATTAATAGCCATTGGTTACTTAGAAAATGCTATGTAGCATTAGTTCTTCTATCATTCCAGGTAACCATGGAGCCTCTATAAATAAAAAAGAATTTCTTTAGAGCAGTGGTTTTGATTCCAGAAGCTTCTTTATAATTACAGCTCTGTATTAATGCAAATTTTTTAAGAGTCAGTTGTTCTTTAGTCAAAGTAAGAAAAATCACCCCTAGAAATTAAAAAGTTACTAAATAAAATAAGATGGTTAAATTAGATTATTTTTAAGGTTACTTCTAGTTTCGAATATTTGGTTATAATGAATTTTTCAGACTTTTGCTTGATAAAACACATCTCTCCAAATGATCAAGTGATACCTTAGGGAACTAAACAAAATCCATTTCCTTCTCCTCTTGAATAATTCCAACCCAAAACCATTAGATGAAGCGGAGGAAAGTAGAATTTAACAGTTAGGCAGGGGGAGGAGAAGAGAGAGACGTGAGGGCCCAGAATGGAAAATCAGAGCCCAGTTCTGGTGAGGAGGGTGTCCTAATGGAGGGGGAGCCCAGCGTGGAGTTGGAACCTAAATGACGGAGATTGAGCAAATAAATAAGTATATTAAGAGAAATGGCCACCATATGTATTAGTCAGCTCAGACTGCCATAACTAAATACCATAGACTAAGTGGCTTAAATAATGGAATGTTATTTTCATGGTTCTGGAAGCTGGAAGTCTGAGATCAGGGTGCCAGCATGGTCTGTTCTGGTAAGGGTCTCTTCCTCGCTCTCATATAGCTGGCTTCTCATTGTATCCTCACATGGCAGAGAGCTCTGGTGGCTCTTCCTCTCTTTATAAGGGCATTAAATCCATCACAAGAGTTCCACCCTCATGACCTCGCCTAAACCTAATGACTTCCCAAAGATTATCCATAGGGGGTAGGACTTTAACATATTAATTTGGTGGGAGGACACAATTCTGTTTACAGTACCATGTTTTTCACTATCAGAGAACAGAGGTACAAATTACAAAGATATCATGGAAGAAAAGTAGAATGAACCTAAGGGGTTGAATTGAAAGTGGAGAAATTAGCATGAACTCATGGTTTTCACTACATAGATAGAAATAGAATTAAATATAGATATAAAAGTATGTGTAAACATGTGTGTCTGCATCTATATCCCCTAGCTCTGACCACCAAGAGTGCCTGGGAGCAGCACAATTAGCAGAAATGAACACACTTAGGGGCCAGATCTTGGCCTCTCCACTAAATGGGACCAGGGCTCCTTGGAGAAGTGGCTAATTCCAGGGCGGGGCCTTGTAAAGTACAACATGAAACACAGTTTTGTGTCAGAAACTAAGAGAGTACTCAAAGAAGGATGATGTCAAAAAAAAAAAAAAAAAAAAAAAAAAAAAAAAGCAGAATCCACTCGAATGGGCCAAATGCAGAATAATCTCACTTGAGATAAATAATTCTGTGGATTTAATAGAGCAAATAAAATAGGAAAATAGAAATCTTTACATACGAATTTAGTAAAAGTCAAATGAGAGATGGGATATTAATATAGTTACAAAATATCACCACCCAAAATACTCACTCATTTTAGAAAGGGAAAAAGGAGAAAAGGCTGGCAAACATTCTCTCAAGCAATTGAACTGTACAGCACCTGTAAGGGAATAGGGTGAAATTGTGCACCAGCTATCAGGACAGAGAACAGAGCACCACTTCTGTGTTATTCCTGCCAAAGATGCAGAACCTGAATACAATTGCAAGAGACTGATGATAAGTCCAAATTGAGAGATATTCTACAAAGTAAATGTCCTGTCCACTTCAGAGAAAACCAAAGACAGACCGAAGGGCTGTTTCCAACAGAAAAGGAAAAATGGGTAATAAATAAATGCAGTGTATGATTCTAGACTGCATCCTTTCATGTAAAGTTTAGACGTCGATGAGACAATTGGAGAATCTTGAAGAGGCTCTGAGAATTAGAGGGCATCAGTGTTTATTTTCTGTCTTTGATAGTAGTATTGGGGTCATTTAAGAGAATGCCCATGATCGTAAGAAGGAAACTACATTAAAGCATTCTGGGTGATGGGGCGCCAGCATTTACCCTCAAACGGTTCAGAAAAAAGTTCTTTCTGCTGTAGCTCTAATTTTTCTACGAATCGGTGATTATTTTGAAATTTAAGTAATTAAACAATAAAGCATTTTTTATAATGAGTCTAAAACCAAATCCAATAAATCTTAAAAGCAAAACCAAGTTTCCAATTATGAAAAAGTAGACAGCCTAAACCTATAGAATGTGCAACACCAAGAGTGAACCCTAAGGTAAAGTATGGACCCAGGGTGATTATAATGTTTCAGCGTAGGTTCATCAGTTGTCATGAATATACCACTCTGGTGGAGGACGTTGATAACGGGGGACACTATATCTGTATGGGGGCAGGGGTATGTAGAAAATCTCTGACTTTCCTCTTAATTTTGGTGTGACTCTAAAACTGCTCTAAGAATAGTCTTTTTAAAAAAAGGGCAGCAACCTATGGATTGTAGAGTTTGCGCAAAAATAAACTTTACCTTATTACACGATACAACTATATACTTAGCCTGCTGACAGGCACTTACTAGAGACTGATGCAAGATCAAGTAGTATAAGAATTTTTAAGAACTAGTCTGATGTGGATTCTGCCTATAAGAAACTCACAAGGTGATTACATACTTATGTTCTTGACCGCAATTCCATTGTTTATGATTCTAGTGGACAAAGCATTCATTTAAATCTCTCCTTAACACTACACACATGTTAAAGAACTAGCTGCAGAAAGGAAAGGAAATCGATCTATGAGTTCAGAGTTGACTTAATGCAAAAGAAAGCAGTCATATTCACAGCAAATTGTATATTTTTAGAGCTGAACTCTCCAGGCACACTTTTATATGTGTATAATATATCACATATTTCTATAATATCTACCACATAGACTTATATATACTTGCTTAAATCTGGTGACTTTTCTCTTTTACCTTTGCTATGGAATGATGCTACTTACTTGGAAATTAGACTTATTAAATAAAGAACTGTTTATTTTTTAAAACTATGGATACTTCTAATAGTCCAGTCGCCCTGTGGATGTTGTTGAGCCAGGCAATATGCTTCAAAGAGGAACACATGCTTCCTCAAATAGCCTCTGTCTACCTTGGCAATTTGCTTTGCAGTACATGTCCACTAATTCAACTGAGCTTTTGTTCCCACTTTTAAAGGCCAAGTTGAGATGCTAGCCCCTCTCCAAACAGAATTCTCCAAAAGACAATTTAAATGCCTTCCATCACCCTTACTATATATTAGTAATAGAATTCTTATTAATATTAATGTGCATAAAACAGAAAAACCTAAGATTCAGCTTAGATGTACAGGGAGGAATCATTTTCTATTTTTGAATTTAGACTTCAGATAAACCTATGCAACTTTGTTATGATTGCACAACCAGATCTCAGCTGACAGTCCTTTATGTGATTGGCTAAAGCAAGTCTTTCATTTTGGTAAAACTGCATTCTTATTTCTGTGTTTTGTAATCTTTGTCAGTAGTCATGGGTTCCTTAACTTTATCTGTGTAACAAATGTCTCTAATAGCTAACTGCCTTCCAGCATCAATGTGGGCACTGATATTCCTCAGTTAACAAGATTGTCATGGTCCCTGCCCTCATAGGGATTCGCTGTCCTGTGTATAACCCTATGCTAGACTGTAAGGCCATTTGCAAATTTGGGGTGTTTATCTTTAGGGGTACTAGCAAAATAAATTACTATATGAAATAAGCTAAAAACTTTATTGGAGATCACTGAAGTTAGAGAACTGATAAACACTTATCTCGGTTGGGTTACAGCTCCCTTTTCTAGAAAAGCAGAGTGAACAACCTTTTTAGAGTTTTAGAAATTCTGGATTTTTTCTTTGTTTACCCTATATATTACATACAAATCTTGCTTGATAACTCTGTTTGCCAATTATCTGGTTTGTTTTTTCTAGAAGTTGGGATGAATTTGCCCCATTGAGTTTACATTCTTCTATTTGGTTTGACGCTGCACCTATCAGACACTTGATTAAGAATTCAGAGTAAATATCATTGAAAAAAGGAGAAGCTAATTACCTGGTCCATGTGGGCTTTAGTGAATATAAATAAAATAACACAACCAGGAGGGACCAATCTAGATATGCAACCTGGAAGGCAGAGGGGATAAAGGAAAAAACCTAGGCTTTGGTATTGCAGTGGCCACTTTCATGTGATTCTGGGCAAGTTGCTTGAACTCTGTGATTCCCCTCTGTGGAATGTGGGTATAATATCTATAGGGCTGCTGTGAGAATTAAATTGAGATATTTTGTGTGTTGTGCTGCAGGCCTGTATGGAAAGGGCCTTAGCATGCACATAAATACCTTGAGATGTCTTCTGTTTATCAATCCTACCTGGAGTGTGTGTGATCTAATCTACTCCAATCTCTTACATGTTAACAGTTAACAACAGTTGTTGCATTAGTTAGGATGGGTAGGTTATACTGCAGTAACAAGCAACCCCTAAATCTCAGGGGCTTTCAAAGAAATTCAGAAGGTTTTTTTTTTGTTTTTGTTTTACACTTAGCAAAAGCCACCGGAGGTCTGTGTGACTGTTGAGGGAAGTCAACCTCCTTCAGATGGCACAGCAAGACCCCTCTTTATGGAAACAGGCTTCTGAGAGGCCGAGGCAGAAGGAAGCGGGTTGTGTAACTGAGCACTGGTGACACGATGCTTTGACTCAGATAAGAAATGCCATTTCCACTTACTTTTCATTGGTGAAAGCAAGACATATGGCCATGCCTAAACTCAAGGAACTGAAGAAATTCAATACGTTTCCAAAAAGAGATCCAGAAATATTGGTGAGGAACACTGGGGACTCCTAGTCTACCACAGTGAGTGATCTCTAATCAAGAGGGGTACAGGGGTGAGTGGGTAGCGGTGGTGGTGGTAAAAGAGGGTTGCTTAAAGTTCCTAGAAAAGTTATCAGAATTCTAAACTTTGCAAACTACATACAAATTTACAGGCCATTCCAGTGATTTCTGAAAATGTTACTCTGTTTTAAAATAACAAGACTGTTTCCTTGCTTATATATTGCCATTAGCATGCTTTCTATTCCTTATTTTTTCATCTTTGTCGCACTTTGGTGACTCAGAGAAGTGGCAGTGAATAGTACCAAGCACACAGTAAGTGCTTACAACTCATTTGTTGATTGATTAACACCATCGTAAAGAAATCACATTTGTAAAGGCAATGAATTGATATATTATGTCCAAAGTCACAAGGCAGTGAAGGAGCCAGAAAGAGACTTTCATGCGTACTGACATTAGCCACAAGAGTACCTTTATTACTTCCTTGAGAAAAGTTGGCCCCAGAAGAGTTATTCATGTTTGTTGGCAGTTTTCAAAGGTGATTACCGCTTTGTAGCCTTGGACTGCAGTCATGCACAGAATGTTAGGAGCAATAATGGTGCAAAACAATGTCAGGCACAATTAAAGAGAAGATCCTGACTGCACGTAACTTCACAGTGTCTGCCCAAAGAAGGAAAGCACAAGCTACCACTCTTCTTTCAAAACTCAGCACAATGCCACTCCCTCTGTAAAGTTATTGCTAATCCCCTAATCCCCAGTCAGTAGATTCTGGAGATTTTTATAATTCTGGTGCTGGATAGTCAAATTCATATTAATAGCATTTCCAGATCCTTGACAGGATTTTGACCTCCCTGAAGACACAGATCTGAGATTATTCAGACTTACTGCCCTAGCATCTGAGAGACTTCTTAGACAAAAGGACAAAATAACTCTTTGCTGAATGGAATAGAAGCCCAGCATTCACTTTCAAAACCCAAACTGCAGTAATTGCCTCAGCCCTTGCTGTGTTTTAAAATTATAAATCAACATCTAGATGCAAAGAAGAAAGATTGAGACAGTAATGTTTGTATTCTCAGTCCAATACACACACTGAGAATTTGGTTCCATTTTAGAGCCAAGGTCTCTTGTACAATTCAATTGAATTCCCAGATGACCAAGCTGATTAATTGTCAGCTTCGGCCTTTCTTCGCAGTGAACCACAATCCCTCATAATTTGCCATGAAATTAGTGGGTGTTGGCTGTTTTAAACATGAATAACGTGGGTCTTGTTCAAACCTCCTCAGGCCTTATTTAGGCAGGGTGGGGATGGGGCTGCTGTCCCGGAGAGCAGCAGGTGGAATGAGGATTAGGTCACGTGGTAGAAAGGGGGCTGCAGTGGGCAGGCAGCTAGTGAAATCCCAGGTGTGTGTGAGTTGGCAGGGGTACAAAGAGAGGAGAGCTGCAAACAGCTCAAAGTCCCTGGGCTCTGCAGCTGCTTGTTTGGCACTTTCGTAGGACCCACCTGTAGTGTTGATGGGCACAACCCACTTCTACGAGCCAGGAAACATGAAAGGTCTTGGTGAGCTGTGGTGGCCCCACCCCTCCCAGGCAGAAGGTGGGAGGAAGCAAGCTTGCCCAAAGACAATCAAGTAAAGGATCTCTCTTGCCCTTTGTGACCCCCACAATGCTTAAGACAGGGCTAGTCTGGATTTTCTTTTCAAAAAGAGGCCTTTGGAGGACTAAGATATTTATTTTCTTTTCAATCTGGGGCCTATTCTCAAATGCACATAGAAAGCAAGTGAAAAACTCCCTGAGCTGGAGAGTTAAGTCAACACACAGAGATACACAGGGAAAAAAAAAACCAGGCTCAAGGCCGAAAGGCAAAAATAAATGATGATTCCTTCTCCTGGGCTGTGGGGAGTTCATGTAAACAAACTCATCATAACAAGCACTTCTTAATCTGTTTCTGTCCCACTGCTAATCGCTTCTGTGGTTTTTGCAGGATAGAATACACTCTCAGTGCTGAGGCTAGTGTTTCAGAATTAGTTACTGCGAATTATGGATCCCTGATCCCTGAGGACAAGAAGAAACTGCTGGCCACAAATCCAAGCAACTGTTGTTCCTGCAAGGTGAAACAGCAATCTTTCTGGAGTGTACGGCATTATTGAGTGGTCATCTTGTCTCTCTGTATTAAGGCCAGCCTCCAGAACAATTATGAAGCAAGTTAAGTCCTTTCTTGACCACTTGCTGTACTATTTTGGCTTCTCCTAGCTGATTTTAAGCGCAATTAATAGAACCTGCTGTTTCCTGCACACGACATCAATTCCCCCCAATCTTCGTACTAACAGAATCCCTGTCTGGGGACAAGGGAACATTGGCAACGTTCACAGCACTCGCTTGTCACCAGACTCTGTAGCATCTGCATGTGGCTGTGGAACATTTACTGTGGAGGTGACACAGCAATGTCTGAGAAAGTTTCATTTTCTCTATAAAGGCCTCACCCATTCTAGATTCACCCTTCTGTCCTACCTGGAGTGCAGATGTGGTATCTACAGTGCATCTTGCTCCCACAAAGATGAAAGCCATATGCAAAGATGTCAGAGCAGGAGAGAGAATGAGCTGAGGTCCTTAGTGGCACCACTGAACCATATTCCCTACCCTGACTGCTTAATCCTGGACTTCCTATTATAGAGGTTCCCAAACTCCGGCGGACATCGGAATCACCTGGAAGGCTCATTAGACACAGGTTTCTGGGCTTTCGAACTCCAGAGTGTCTGATGCAGAAAGTCTGGAATTGGGGCCTGAAATAAGTACCCAGGTGATGCTGATGCTGCTGGCAGGAGACTACTCTTTGAGAACAACTTAGAAAACTGAATTGCCATCTGTTGTAGCCACTGTTTTTGTATATTCAAAGCTGAATATAGTCCCAGCTGATACACTGCCCTCTAACCTCTCAATAGCTGTACAGCTCACCTAATACTTTACTTCCAGAAAGAAGCTGAAAACTCATTTAATCACAAGGCAGAAATAAACAATGAGGTTCATAATCTATTTGGATTTTGATCAGAGAGGAATTATTAAGTCAAAAAAAATAATCGCTGCTTTTAACTTTGGGACATCATTGCAGCTGAATGGAGGTGAGATTTTAGAGCAGGAGAACTTATCTGGAACCTCTGAAATCACACCACAGAAGACACTTACCTTTTATACTTGCAACTGGACTTTTTTTTCTGGTACTCTTTCCTTCTTTCTAGAAGTCATTAATCTAAGGCAGTAGAGTACCTTAACTATGGGTCTTGGGGCAAATTTTTAAACTTCTCTGAACCTCAGTTTTCTCATCTGTAAAAGTGGGACAACACTATGCCTCACAAGTCCTCATTGTGAGGTGTAAGTGATGTTGGGGAATTAGAGGTGACCTGAGTGTCCACCATTGGGAGGACGGACAAGTAAGATGTGCGAGTGAATGTAATAGATTCTTACGCAGCAGTCAGAAGCAATCGAACAGAGCACAATGGCAACATGAATGGACCTTGAAAACACAATGCTTAGTACAAAAAGACATATGATGCAAAATTTTATAAATTAAAAAATTAAAAATAGATGTATACTGAAAAATATCCATTATGCACAATATAAACAAAGATATATATCAAATACTTTCAATTGGTTGTCTGTGAGGGGGCAAGGATTGGGAGTAGGATATGGATGTAAAAAATTTTTTTTTAAATGAATGAACGTCTATCAGATTGACAAAAATGAATGTCAGACGATACAAAATTTTAAGGAAAACGTCAATGGAAAAAATGTAGCTCTCATACCCTGTAGACAGGACTGTAAATTGGTACAGGCCTGTGGTACAGCCTAAGATTATTCCCAATAACTGTTGCCCCTTCTACAAAGCTGAACCCTGATTCTTTAACTTGGCACATGGCCACTCAGAATAACTCTCCATGTCCTAGCCTCCCTCGAAGCTAGGTGTGGCCATGTGAATAAATTCTGGCCAATGGTAGCTGATTGGGAGTGTCATTTGAAATTTCTAAGGAATATCCTTAAAGGGTCTCAATAAATGATTGGGGATTAAGGGGGTTGGCAGAGTGTGGTGGAAATGATTGGTAATGTCTAAAGTCTCCCCCTTAGCTGACCCAGCCCAAAATTGTGTATCAAGTAATCCAACATGCTTATGCTATTCTTAAAGGAAGAGAAAAATAGCCCTAGGATACATAAAATGATCACACAGTATATAACCTAGCATTAGCCTCACTATACCCTAAGAGGATGAAATTGTTAGAAGGGGACAGCCTTAAGCAAATTTAAAGTAGAGAAATGTGAGGCTTTAGCACAGTGGTAAAAGAAGTTTTTATAATTACTTTCCAAACCTCTGCTTCAGCCTGGAGAAAATGTTAACAAAAACAGTGCCCCCTCCTTGTGCACTATTCAATAAAGGCATAAATAAATATCTTAGAGTTTATTTTTGATGATTGGGTGATCCCTTGAAGAAAAGGATTATGAATTCAGTTTGTTAATACTTCTCTTTAAAAAAAAAGATGTACAGTTCTTAGTCAGCTCCTTGTTTCAATAACAGTTTGTCTACCACTAAAAACCGCAGTTCCACATCTGTTCCTAATAAAAATCTATAATCAGCAATGCCCATTGCCTTTCAAAACTTATTTTCTTCATCCTCAAACTATGCACAGACCTGGCCAAAGCTTATTTCTGTTGTCACCAAGACATAATGGCATTGCATTTATTCCAGCATAAATAAATCAGCCGTGATTCCAAGTCGAATCAGTGTCAGCCACTTAGGTGATTGAAAATTTGAGTCTTAATTACAAAATGACATTTTCACTTATTAAAATGCTGGAGTATGCAGGTTTTTTGTTTTTAAGTTTATGACATTCAAACTTTTGTGCTACTTTGTTTCAGGTCACAAGGCTGAAAGACATTTGATAATAAAAACAGTTCACATTTTCTGGAAAAACAGACTCTTGGAGCAGCAACCTTAAAACACCGTCTCCACAAGACACATTTATTTATAAAAATTGTGGACTTCAAACTGAGCCTGAAACATAGCAGACCAAGCCACTATCTAGAGAAGAACTTCAACTGGAACTGGCCAGGGGCCTGCAGGTTCTTGGATAAGAGATTTCAGCACGGCCTGCAGTCCCGCTTGGTTGGACAGACTATCTCGTTGCCATATGAGAATCAGCTGGGGTTTTTAAAAACAGCCCTTAGGAAAGGATAGTGTATAATTCTGGGTGAAAGTTTAGTGCCACTTTATCTGGCAGTGACAAACCCTACATATTTTCTTCTTCTGAGAACAGTTAATTTTCAATGTCCCTTCCCCCCTTCCCCCGCCCCCAGCTTTGAGCCATTTTAAAAGAGAAGCACATTTTGGGAGCTTCGGCACGTTTCAGTTTGTCCCAAAGCTACAGCAAAGTAGGGTAAGTGTATAAAGCAATGGTGTAAAGTAACAGGAGACTCAGAAGACAGAGCGCAGTGACACAGGCAGAGAGAGGCGGCGTCTGGAAGAGGCTGCAAGGCCGCATAGCCTCAGGAGCAGATATTGGGAGCTCATTGCTCAGGGTTTATAACTCTGGGATGACTGTGCTTCATGATTCAGAGGTGGGCACCAAACATTGGTCACTTTAGACGACATCTCCTAGTTCCACTGCTGACATCCAGTTGTCACCTTTTAGCTATGACTAAATCATTAAAAGATGCTGAAAAAGGCATATTCCCTTGTGAAGAATGTGCTTTACATTGTTAAAAATCCATAGTGTTCAAACCCAAAGCCTGTAGAGTGTCACACATTGACCGAGGCTTCTTGTGGGTGAAGGGAGGAGGACTAAACGCATAGAGGGATATGGATGAGGCATAGTCCTGGATCTTAAAAGTAAAGAAAGACACCATGGATGGATGACTTAAGAATTTTTTTTCTCTACCAGAAAACTCTTAATTGTGAACATTAATTTTTGAAAAGGCAAGTAGCTCTAAATCCATTAGGATGGTGCTGGTTTGTGCTTCATTCAACGAGCTTATGTATAATGAAAGAAATAAGTGGATTTGTGTGCAGAAATCTGCAGCAGATTGTCTCAGAAACCTCTGAGAACCGGGGTTGTGTTCTCAGGGGGGGGGGGGGGGCGCAGACTTAAAATTGTCACCTGATCCACCATGAGTGAATTTAAAAGTCAGAAATAGGCAGTGGGCTGGCACAGTATGGGATTCTCAAAATAGAATCAAGATGAGTTACAAGGTGTCCTGTAAAGCCAGAGACTGGAAGCACCTGGCCCATGGTGACAATTCCAGATGCCCTATTCCTAGTCTCTGTTTGCACAGAGACATCTGTGTTGAGCACATGAGTTGAACGCTGTTATTTTGAATGAGCACCTGGAAAGAGAAGGGTAGGGAGAGGAGGAGGGAATTCTCGACTCCCCACCAGCCTGAGGGTTTGCCCATAAACCATAAAATCTGAACCATGTGTAGACCCAGGCCCCGAAGTTGCTGTGGTCACTGAAGTCTTGAGCAGAAACAGAGCTGCTTGTCCTCCTTCCCTCACTCCCAGAGCCCACAGAGAAGCTACAGTGCTGAGAAGAGGAGACCCCCAGGTGACTCAAGGTGCTAGTCTTGGTGGGGACCTTCTCAAGAGGGCACTGGCAGCAGAGATGGTAGGCAGGCACTTTGGCAAAGTTAAAATGGAAAAATGGAAACAAATAAACCGAGGGAGATGTGCAAATACAGGAGGTGAACAGGGTAGAAGCTAAGAGCTCTTATGATTTCTAGTTCAATGTATATGTATATAATCTCATTTGTACTCACAGAGAGGTGACACTTGAAATATTCAATTAGTGAATACAAAGAATGAAGGAATACCTTCATGATCTCTCTTTTGTCCCCTCTTGGACCTCATGCCTTCTGCAATGACCTGCACCTCTGGCCAGGTCAATGACCAATTCGAAGACATTCCAGTAGACTTCAGCCTTTCAGGGGCACAAACTGAATCTGCAGAGGTGCCATCGTTGAGAACCATGTGGCCCTCGGAAAAGGATGAGCTGGATGTCTTTGGCTCAGGGTAGTCTGGAATGGCAGTAAATGACCCTGGGCCTGCCTCAGTGTGTTCTTCACTCGTGCATTCATTTATTCAACAGATGTTCACTGAGCACCTAATATGTCCCCTGCACTATTCTAGGTGCTGGAAACACAGGAATGCACAAGCTGGATTAAAGATCCTGCCATCATGGGGCTTATGTTTTAAAAAAACAGGCAGATAATATGTTTTCAAACTACACATTACATTAGATAGTAATGAGTACTGAGGATAAAAATAAAACAGAGCAGGAGGATGGGAACAGTGTAGAGAATTATATGTGTTATTTTAGACAGAATGATCAGGAAAGGTATCACTTAAGGAGGTGGCATTGAGTGAAGACGTAAAGGGGACTGTGGGGTGAGCTGTGTAGACACATGAAGAAAAGTGTTCCAGGCAGAAGGCAGAGCGTGTGCAGAACTCTGAGGCAGGAGCATGCTTGTCACGTTGAAGGGACAGTGAAGAAGCTATTAAGCCTGGGATGGAGTGAGAAAGGGGGAGGAGGTATGAGGTCTGAGAGGGAACAAAAGAGAGACCATGCAGATCCTTGAGACCATTCTAATTATTTCTTTTTTACCAAGATGTAAAATCATGGAAAAGTATGAAGCAGAAGAGTGAATCATCTAATTTGAGGAGGCCTTTCTTCCTGGAAAGGAGAGAATTTGCAGTTCAAATCAGAACTATGCTCTCCCTTGGAATGTTTGCAGCAGAGGCTCATTAGGAAAAAGTTCTGGTATAGGAAAATCTTTGGAGTTTGGGGAACTTGAATTTTTAGAGAATCTGAGCACTGATTCCACATTCTCCCTCAGTAGAATACCACCTAAAATGAAAGTTTCTCGAAGATAAAGCAGTTTCCAAATTGTACTTTATAGAGAGGCCTGAAGACAGAGGAATCGGGTTGATCAGGAGACTGAAGCCCAAGGAGATGGGGACTTACAGTCACTAAGCTGCACTTTGGCTACCAGATGTGAGCTGCACAGAGGACCCCACGAGAAGATACAGGCAATTACTCCTACTAAGTATCTGACCAATGGCTGCAGGCCCACAGCTGGCCTCTTAGGCAACTGTGATGAGAATGAACTATGGGGAACGTGAGTGAGTGCACTCCTGGCTCAGACTCTGAAGCTTCACTGAGCTGCATACTTCCTTTAAGGGTAAGGTGATATCTCTGGACCTACTCTTTTTTCCCATTTTTAAAAACCGTGGTAAAATACACATAATATAAAATTTATAAAAATTACATTTTAAGCATACACTTCAGTGGCATTAAATATATTCATAATATTGTGCAACCATCCATCTTTACAACTCTTTTTGTCTTGTGACACTGATAACTCCCCAGTCCTCCTCCCCACATTCCCCGGCACCTATCACTCTACTTTCTTTTTGGACCTCAATCACCCTATGAGTTCAGGGAAAACTTCTTCTAAATTGATGGATTAATTCTCCAGTGCTCAAATCAGGATTCTAATGTAGAGTGATGCAGGGCCCACACCTTGACCTTGAGTTGCCAGTTCCACTGCTGCAGGAGGCAGGGAAGAGGTCTGCGGGGACTCTCAGAGTCTTCCCGCTCTGCTTGTCCTCTATGGAGAGTGGCCAAGGCTCCTCAGACTGCAAAGAACCCTCTCTGAAGGCTCTTAACTGTAAAATATGAGCCATTACGATAGGGGATATTTCTATTTTTAAAATTTCCTTTTTACTAGAAAAGCAAACAATTTGGGGAAAATAGTGTGGCTGATAACAAAGGCTAAAAGGATTGGGCTGTTAGAACTTAACTTATATCTACCACCGAGCAGGATGAAACTTGTCTTTTTTGAAGAGGAAACTGAAGGTTAAAGGTAATGTTCGCCTACAGGTTGAGATTTGCTCACAGAATTTCCAAAGGGCTGAATTTCAGCAGGATAACTGGGAAGAAGTTGTGACTCATCTCATGAGAACTTCTCAGGTGAAGGGGGACTTGACCACTGAGACTTCACTAATAAGTGACAAAAATTATGTGGGTAATAATTTGACATTTTTAGTGTTAAAGTCTCTAATGAAATAGAATGTGTAAATTAATACTCTTAGGAGACCTGCTTAGAGGAAAAACAGAATGGAGATCATAAACCCTATTAAGTCATGTGTCTGAAGCCTCTAATGGAAAATTCCTGAGGGAATGGGGAATGAGTAGTATGCTTTGAGTATATAGAATCTTTTTAAACTCTCAAGCATGTGCCTTATAAAGTTGCATGGCAGTCTTCTACTGATTTTATAACTGAGATTTATATCTCTAACAAAATAAGATACATAGCA
Organism: Rousettus aegyptiacus; assembly: GCF_014176215.1. Taxonomy (NCBI): domain Eukaryota; kingdom Metazoa; phylum Chordata; class Mammalia; order Chiroptera; family Pteropodidae; genus Rousettus; species Rousettus aegyptiacus. Next base: position 68,714,690 of record NW_023416284.1, read on the forward strand.
AAAGAATGACTCTGCTAGTCTTCTCTGGAGAGGGAATAAGTTCTCTAAAGATATTGTTTACTTTGCTGAGTTATCTATTTTTTTACTGTAAATTCGCCACATTGCTCTAGGTTGGAACTCTGAATCTATTGTTCCCATCAAATTGATTTTCCTGTAGAATGAAGAATGCAGTAGATACTATACTATGCTTAAAATTTATTGTTATCTCTTAAGAACTCAGCTCATCAGAATAACTGAAATTAAGAGGGTCTATGTAGTGAACATGGAGAGCATGTGTAGAAAAAAGAATGTGCACACAGATTATTTCCTAATAAAACTTTGTCCTATCAGAAAGTGAAGGGAATTACATATAAACAGATTTATTTAAACCTAATTTAACTACTATTCTGTAGGTTGATTTAGCCCCATTCTGTGCCAGTTATTAAATAAATGGTGATTCCCCCCCCACACACACACAGATATGAAATAATAGCTGAAGTTTTCCGTACCTACAGGATTATTCTGTATTTAATTTTAATGTGCAAAGATTGAAAAAATATGTGGCTATAGAACATATTTATAGATTGTATTAACTTGGAATTCCATCCAATAAAATGACAATTTATAGAAAGTAACAATAATAGCAAAGATTTATTGAGTGCCTCCTATGAGACAAGAACTTTACACACAGTTTATATCTCTAATCCTTCCGACAATCCTGCAAAGCAGTATTAATATTCCTATGTTACAGATGAGGAAACTGAAACTTGCAAAAATTATCCAAGGTTAAATAAAGTCTTATCTATAGTTAAATAAAGCATAAAACTAAGATTTTACTTGTCTAACTCCCAACACCTGTGTACTTTCCACCACTGTGCTCTAATTATACAATTAGGTAGCTGTCAATTAGTTTTCAAAATAAAATTCAAATTCAAAATCCATAATTAAGGGACATAAATTCATTTCAAATGTATTTGTGTACATGTTCGCTAATCAACGTCCTTGACTGAATTCAAATTTAGTAGACTTCTTCACTCTAGAGTGAAAATAGGACAGATTTTGTTTCCTTCTCATTTATTGGGTGCAGGAATTATTTCAGACACTGGGGATGTGGAGGCACACAGATCTCAACCTCTGTCATTAACATTTTAATGACTGTAGTTGTGAGCACTATAGCAAATTTTCAAACATATTGATTTAAAAGGACCCATAATACAATTGTTAAGTCTTATTAGGTGTTTCAACTTTCCTCTACTAAACCCATGTGGCAATTGACCAATAATGCAGAAAAGCATTTTATACAGCATTTTTGTTTTATCTTTCTAATGGTTATAAATTAAGAGTAAAAATATCGTTGGATTAGAGGCTAGCTCTGCTCTACATCCACATTATGACTGACCTTCTCTGGGCCTCAGTGTCTTCATATGTAAAATGCGGTTGGTAGTCCTCATCTTACAGGTTGTTGCTCCAACTTTTTAGCACAATATCCTAGAACCTTATGATCTCTGTTCCAGTCTAACCCATAGCTCTTTCTATCACTCTGAGTTCCCTGGCATTTTCCCTCCTTAGACTGTTTTTTCCCCCCAACACACCAAATATTTCCCCACACCTCCATGACTCTGTTGAGTTCCTAATTCAGATGGCCCAGCACTGCCTCGCCTATGGAAATCTCCCTATCTGTTCTCAGCCTGAACTAAGAGCTCCCTCGTTGAAACAAACATTATCATCTGGACTATGTCTTAATCCTGCCTGTTTCTTCACTGTGCTCTGAACAGTGCTCTACTTGGAGTGTCACTTGAATGCTGAATGAGTGAATGAATCTTCTACATTAGCACAAGGTTGAGGAAGATCCTCTTCCTTAGCCAGACTCCATTTAGTAATTAACTTACTTGCCAAAAAAGCACATATAAAAAGTAATTTTAAACAGTACATTTTCCAGTGAGGATACAATTCTCCGCCACTTAAAATCTTTTGCAAAACTTCAGTAAAGAAACGGTTTTGACAGAAGATAAGCAGTGATCTCCAAACGTTTTGATTGCGCACTTCTACGATGAACAGATTTTCTAAAAAATATTTTATATTTTTTGTGTAAATATACATAAAATTTTAGTTAACCTCAACATACATACAATTATTTATTTATAAAATATGTATATATCCTACTGTATTAATTAATATATAATATATATTTTAAGATATATACAGAAAATATAATTTTTAAATGAAGAAATAAAAATAAAGTTTTTATATTTTCTTTTTGTACCCCAATAAATGATTTGGCACAAGAAAAATCTAATCTTGGCTGAGCAGCTATATTTTCTGGTACAAGAAAGGAAATCATGTTTTTCTATTCCTAGGCTATTCCCTGATGTTGGCCATTTCCTCTCTCTATTCAGGTTCTTTCACAAGACCACCAACATTCTTCAAACATTAGTGAAATAAAACAGGAGGAGGGTTTAAAGCTCTAGATTCTCAGTCTGGAAATGTCACAATTTAATCTCAAAAGTTTGCTGTGAAGTAGTAAGCATGACAATGTGAAACTCAACAGATTATCCTTGAATTCCTTGTTTATTTTCATTGTGACTTGACTCATAAATTCATTTTATTTTTTTCTTCAAAACTCTCAGGATATGTGGTCATATGATTTAAATGGAGAAAAACGTTAAAACAATTATCAAGGAGTTCTCACTTTTACATGATTTTCATTAAATAAATAGCCCTAACATTCAGATAACCTAGTACTATAGAAATTCTCTGCATCTTAAAGAAAAAAGTCAATAAATAATAAAACAAAACGTTTGTTTTAAAAATGTATGCAGTGCCCATAGTGTTAAAACCACTTAAATTGAATGTATGCATGCATACACAGGAAAAAACATTGGCTACATATTCTCTGAAAAGTTAACAAGGTATATCCTAGGATGGTGAGATTAAGATTAATTTTGCCTTCTTTGTGCATTTCTGTAATTTTCCAAACATCCTATAATGGCCAAGTGATTGAAAAAAAAAGAATATATATATAACCAGTTTAAATATTTTACATAGATTTCTATATTAGAAAATTCCCATAATTTTTAAAAAAATATTGTTTGGAGTTATTGGTATTGAGAAGAAAATTGTATATTATTTCCATGTTTTATGATGTATTTTAACATAATTTTTAATGTTATTTTGGTTTCACATAAGAAAATTGCATTTTAAATCAAATCCTTTGTAATGGACCCTCACTTCTATAGATTTTTAGACACATTGTAAATTGAAGATAAAAAGAGAGGCAGAGAATGGGTCCACAGAAACCTGTAAAATAATGGAATCAAGGCAGAAAGAAAGATACTGAATTAGAAGTTGAGTCTATCTGGAGGGGATTAAGATGGTAGAGAGGCCATACAATCCAAACATGTCATATTCCTTGTAAGGAAAATCATCATCATATAAATAGTCTGGAATCCAAATTTTCCGCCATATTTTTCTAGCAGAGTCTCAATTTGGCTCAGATGTCCATCCTCCCTTGTGCCTAAGTAAGTCAAAACTGTATATGGTGGTCTCATTCCCCTGTTATTGACTCTTTTAAGCATTCCCTGTCATTGGGACCTAAAGAGCATTCTGCTGGGGATACTCTGGATAAATACAGATTTGTCCCTCCTTATGAAGGCTAAATAAAATATTTAAGCCAACAACTGAATGGTGTAAAAGAACAACTAAGGCAGACAAAACTTGAGTGGCCAAAATCCTGGAGAGATAACATACTGAAATAAGCCCTACATTTGCCTCTACCTCTACTCATTCATGGTGTAGGGAGTATAGATAGAGCAAAAAGTGACAAATGGGGACAGGGGCCATCTCACTGGGCTGGTAAAAGTTGGGGTATGCAATTTACAGAGGATTAGCAGGTGGAGGCTGAAATTTGGGGCATAAAAAGATTGAAGGACTTTGGTACAATTGAGACCCCAGAGGACTTTACCATGGAAATAAGAACAAAGCTAAAAAGATTAAGCTTAACAAAGCCTAAAATCCATTCTCGACCAAATCAAGTTGATCTGAAAATATTCTATCCATCTTCCACAACAGAATTAGATCCTCTTTGGATGAAAATATCATCAGCCAGAGCCTTACAATTAATTTTTCATATACAATGTTTGACATTCAATAAAAAATTTACTAGTATATGAACAAATTGGGATCAAAGTACAAAAACTAAAAGAAGCAGCAGACAATGAGGGTGATTGATATAGTGGAGTTATTAGACAAGGACATAAAAGTAACTCTGATGAATGTGTTTAAAAAAATAGAAGAGAAGTGGAGGATTTCATCAAAAAAACAATGGGAGCCTTCAAGGGGGTATGAAGTACTAGTAATATTTAATATCTTGATCTATATGGTGATTAATTATGCCTTATGATCAAAAATTATCAAACCATGTGTATATATGTTATACTTTTTAAAAAGTTAAGTAATAAAAAGTTCTGAGAGAGAGAGAAAGAGGAAATGTCTAACTTTTTTTGCTGGACAGCATCAAACCTGCACATGGTCTTTCAAATTTATGAGCTTGAAATTACCTATGTCCAGGGATATACCAAATGTTAAAGCCAGTATACTACAGGTACTAAGCAGTCAGAATGCACACCAACTGTAAATCAATTGGTATGGTTGAACCAGTATTTTCCATTTTTTCTAAAGTTATTAAACCATTAAATTAACTATATGAGAATAGCCCTACTATAATAGTTAAAAAAATAGGACCTGGAGTGGGATGACTTGGGTTTAAATTTTGGATCTATTATTATTAATGTGATTATTATTTATGAAATAAACCCCTTCGTGTTTAGGCTTTAATTTGGGTCTTCTGTTACTTGCCACAATCAACAATGCATTCATATGACCTCCAGTAAAGACAGAAGTATGAGACAATCGCTCACTGGCCTTAAGGCAAAAATCCTTTATGGATGAACATTTTTCTAAGAATTCTCTCAGGCTAGTTCTTTTCCCTTTTCCCTACCAAGAGTGAACCTGAACCACAATACCTATTCCCCACATGGCTGCCCTATTTCAACAATGACGCATATACATGTTTCACATTATCTTACTTAGAACATTGCAAAGCCCGGGTTCCCACAGTATAGCAGTGCATGTATTTGAGAAGGCATCAGTACAGTTGTGAAACTTTTCCCTAGCCTAATACCTCTCATCTCTGGGAGTTGTGCCAACTGGTTTCAGAGTTGCTCTCAGTTGCTGTCTATGGCTACCAATATCCATCTACATTTTCCTTTTGTAAGACTTGGTTCTAAATCGTCACAGTCTTTTCTATGTAATTTCACTTCTGGAGCTTCTAAGGATATAATCTCAAGACGATCAATGAAGCAAATAAAAGCTACTTTTAGGAAGATGTTCATAGCATTGTTATTGTAATAGCAGAAATTTAAAAATAATCTAAAGTTCCAATAATAAGAAAACAGTTAAGTAAATGAGTAATAGCTACCCAGTGGAATAGTCTGCAGTCATTAAAAAGATAGCCACAGGTAGATAAGGGTAAAGGGGGTCAAATTTATGGTGACAGAAGGAAATTTAATTTTAGGTGATGAACACACAATATACATACGATGTATTACTGAATTATACACTTAAAACCTATGTAATTTTATTAACCAACGTCACCCTGATAGTAATAAAAAAGGACAGCCATAAAAATATATAGCAATGAGGAAAATAGTTCCTAGACAGTACATTTTAAAAACAGAATAAAAACTTGTATAACTATTTTTGTAAAAGTGTGTATAAGAAAAATATCAAAATAAGTAAAACCAAAGTGGAATGTGTGGCAGTGTTAGGGTAATAGGACTGTGGATATTTTGGTTGTTCTTTATTCTTTATAAAAAATTATCTGTCATAAAATTGTATTCATTCTGTTAGGAGAAATTTTACAAATTAAATTAATTAAAAGTAAATATGATTTAACATATTGTATCATTGGAAAATATGAAATTAAAGCTAAAGAATTGAAATAAAGTTATGTGTAATCTGGGCATCTCATTTAACTATCAGATGTCTAAATTCTATGCTGTAAATTCACCTTTTATTAATTTCAGTGCTACTCTGTTTATTTAGTTATTTCAAGTCTCTGGAATGTGGTCAAGAAACAGGTAAAAGTAAAAGGATTCTAGTAAGCAACATGCATGTCAAAGCCTGCACACTTTATTCATAGGCTTCTACTAAACAGCCAGCTAGGCTCATTCTTGCCACAATTCTAACAAGCCAGAAGAATTTTAGGCCATAGCACATGAGATGGAGGAAATTGAAAAGTGGATAGGGCTGCAAAATGTGACATCTGCCAGCCTGACAGTAAAGTCCAGAGGTGGAGAAAACCAACCCACAGTGGACCAAAACATTTTGAAAATGATTTAATATCGGGTGCCAAGCATAACTATATTCCAGCATTTTCTATGGCAGTTGGCTCTAATAATGACATTGGAGCCCTTAATAGCAAGACACTTACCCTACTTTGGACACTGTCTAGTCAAAAAAACATGTGGAATATACATTTTAGAAAGAATTACATTTAATATGGTTTCTCTTTAAACTATATTTTTGATGTCTGTTCTCTGTCTCTTCTCTCTCTCTCTCTCTCTCTCTCTCTCTCTCTCTCTCTCTCTCTCTCTCTCTCACACACACACACACACACACACACACACACACAAATGCTCAGTCCTCCATTACAGGCAAAAAATAAGGAGTTATACTTGAATTTTTTTGAGAAAAAGTGGCAATTTATTGAAGTGACTTTCTCCTCAAATTTCTCTCATTTTGCCCTGTTACTAATGAAGTGCTCAGAGAACATTTTTCAATCTCAAGGCTCGCAACGTGTCCTTTTGCCTCCTTTCCATACCCTCCTCCACCCACGCCTTTTTTCCCTCTACACTCCGTCCCCCCACTTACTTATCACAGACTTGAGCTGCACCAGTCTCCGGAGAATTAAAATTGAGATATGTAAATGTCAGTATCTATTACAGCTAACAAGAAACCCTTCCGCCAGGGTCTCTGCCAGCACCGTTAGCTCTGGGAGGGGCGTTGCACAGGACCTGGGCTGCCTACGATGACAACAGTTGGGCTGTTCAGAAAGTTTAAGGTTGTTTGCTTTAGTGGCTTTGTTCCAAGTGAAGGGTATGTTTTTGAAAAATGAATGCCAAAGATAACAAAAAATGCAAAGGAGAGGGGAAAGGGGAGACTTATCCAGAATATCCCTGTGAACCAGGATAAGACTTACTAAACAGTAGAGTGTTCAAGGGCACTTGGCTCTCCACCCCATTTAGAATGACCCAGAAACACTGAAGTTAAACACAATGTACATAACCACTTGGAAGACGGTGATTTGGGGCCCTGGGTGTGTTTTACATCTTCTTCTTGTCACTTGGGGTGTAGGCCACTGCATTACTTTGTTATTTAGGCTGTTTACAGCTATATTTGAATGGTCTTTGTTGACAATTTTGTTTCCAAGTAATTTTCTAAACACATTCTAATTGCTGTTCCCTGTCATTAGCTACTGTAATTTGTTTTCAGGGCTGATGGTCAGTGCTATAATTGCGTTTAGAACGCTGAATGGGTTTGCATCATCTGGTGCACCTCCCCCTGTTAAACTTACTGCTGTTTCTTGAACCCACTTTAGATTAAAAAGACTATGCCATGTACATCTTTGAAGAAGATAATGAAAGATGATTATTTTTGTATTATTCTAATTTAGTATTTACATAGCACTTTGATTTCCAAAGACATTGCAATCATTTATTTATTACCCAGCCCTGTACCCTTGAGCTCTAAGCCATTTGGAGTCTCCCTGATTTCTAGATAAGCCACTGGGGAAGGGGAGTTGGTTGGTAAAAGATTCCTCCCTTCCTGTTAGGGTTCCCACCCTTTTTCCAGGCCACCCCACCCAAATGGGATCTGCACAGGCTGGCTCCATCACTGTGTTTGAAGTCTGTGTTTGATGTTCTCTGACTGTGTGTATAAAATACACTACGAAATCACATATAGATTATTTTTGAATTATGTGGTGTTTTGGATTTTCCCGACGAAGGTACACTTCCATTCATTCGTTTATCCCATCATTAAACCTTGTTCTGAGTTCCCATCTATGGTCTATGTCAGGCAGTGAGCAAGGCTCTAGGGAGAGGAGAGCTACAGTCTCACCATGCAAACAGTTATAAAAACAAATGAAAATACTGTCAGTGCCAGAGAAAGGGTGAAGAAGAACTGGAGATAAATAGGATTTTTCCTGGGAGACAAAACAACATGGAAAATAGGAATTCAGGAGAAAAATGAGTCACTTATCTGCCTTCATTGGAGGGTTGCTGTAAGGAATGATGGTAAATGAGGCTGGAAAATGGTTTAGTGGAAGACTGGATAGTGTTGAATTGTCTGCTCTTTAATGTAGATTGCTCCTATAAAGCCATGTCTCCCCAGTTGGACTAGTAGTGATTAGAAGTAGCCAGAAATATAGAGAAAGCAATAGGTATAGTAGCATACACTATATGAAGGTCACACAGAGAGATTAATTATATGAATGAAAAAACTAGTGACCAAGCAACTAAGAGAACAAAAGCAAGGCCAAGAGAATGGGATTTAGGAAGGAAAATTGGTAATAGAGTAAGAGATAAATTATATTGAACAATGTTGAAAGCAAAAAGATTGACCGAAGAGAGTTTCCTGATTTTATATCAATAGATAAGTGGTATCTTAAACCACAGGGACTTCGCGCACTCCTTTGTTCACTTATTTGTAGGTAATTGAAGGGCTTAACACTACATGAGTTTTAGATCTTATTTACTCATAGATTCCTCTGTCTCTGCTCCCTACTGACTTTTTGTCTCCACCCTGTTCCCTATCCCAGATTCACGCCAAGCTCCATTTTATGCCAACTTCCACAGGAAATCCAATCATATCAATGATTCTGTGATTTCTGCAGTTTATGGAGATGTGTGAGATGTTGAGAGTGTGGGTAATATCACCTTCTTCTATGATTTCCTCCTCCTCAGCCTCACTCTGCTTTTAAAGGCTCCCTCTGACTCAGAAAGCTCCCCTTCATGACAAATGGCCTTCCCCACCTGCTCTCAGCCTGAGGATTCTGTATAACTGGCCCCTGAGCCACACTCTTCGTATATAATGATACAAAATATAATAATAAAGTAGGAGCAACTACCATTTTTTGAGCATCTACTAGGTTCCAAACTAGGAGTTACCCACATTATCTCATCTAACTCTCCAACTCTATGAGGTAGGTATGTTACAGACAAGGAAAGAGAAACACAGAGCGTTTAAGTGATATACACAAAGTAATCCAAATTCTAAGAGGCAGATAATCAGTCCCCAAAGTGTGATGTCTTAACGAAGTGTCACATTAAAATTTCCTTCAGAGAGAAAAAAATGGCATAAATGATAGAGGGTCTGTTCATCCCTCTGGTGACCAAATTAAAGTTGTGATGGAAACAAGGAGCAGCAGCAAGGAAAAATCGCCTAGGAAAAATCGCCTCCTATACAACTAGGGAGAAATCCAGGAAATCACCCTGCAACAGCAGAAAGTAGGACAGGGCGAGGATGCAGGGCTGCCCGGTCTCCAACAGCTGAATGAGACGGAGACTATGGCAGCGGCAGATGCCTTTTAGAGGGGCCGTATCCATGAGTGGATTTTCATGGTTATAGACCTGCTTGCTCTGAGCACCAGTGCTGATTTGGCTGTGTGCGGGGGCACCAGGGCTTGCAGGGAAACATTGTCGGAGTGAGGGCCAAGGGGAAACTTGCTCGGTATAGAAGTGCCAGAGGTATCCATTGTTCCCTGTTGAGCCCTCCCCCTTCCCAGTGCTCCGGACATAGCGCAGCCATAGCTGTGATGTCATCAAACTGGATAACAGGTCACTCTGCCCAAGGGATTCCCTGAAACCCCTCCTACCCCCCAACTCGCGGCCCCACCCAAGCCACATCCAAGTATATCTTCAGTGAGTCGGGTGCTCCTTGCTAAGCAGCTTCTAGGCTCACACTAGAGGCATCTGGCTTCAGTTTCTGGTGTGGCCTTTTGAGGCAACTATAAGCACAGCATCTGTGGATTGCTTGCTGAATCTTAACAAGGTGGCTCTGGAGGGGAAGAGGCTTGGGCTAAATTTGGCCTGCAGCTGAACCCCTCTCAGGACTGTGCCACTGGACACCTACTTCACAAATCCACATTAATAAGACCGGGAGACTTAGGAGCTTTGCTTAGTACATAGACATGGAAAGACAGTCAAAATGGGAATACAAAGAAGCAGAAGCAAAAACGGGAATACAAAGAACAGAGATCCAGATATAAGGGAGTCAAAGAATCTAACAGATGCAGAGTTCAATGAACTTTTGGGAAGTGTAGAGAACTTCATCAAAGAGGTAAAAAACAAAAATGGAAATGGAAATTATAAAAGGGAACCAGTCTGAAATGAAGAGAAGTATATTAAATGGAATAAACAAAAGAATAAACAAAGTGAATAAAGAAGAGGATCAAATGCCTTATCTAGAGGATAAGAAAGCCGAGGATGCACGATCAGAATAGCAAGAGATAAGATGCCAAGACTTTAAAAATAATTTAAGGAGACTATGGGACACTATTAAAGGTCAAAATATCCTTCTGATTACTGTAACTGAAGAAAATCAAGATGTTGAACATCTGTTTGAAGAAATAATGATGGAAAACTTCCCTAATCTGGTGAAGGAAATGGAAATAAAACCCCAGGAAGCTCAGAGAATTCCAAAAATCAGAGATCCAAAGAGGCCCTCATCAAGGCACTTCATAATTAAAATGCCAAAGGTTAAATACAAAGAAAGAATATTAAAAGCAGCAGGAGAAAAACTGGTAGTTACTGGTAAGGCAACACCCATGAGACTGGCAGCTGATTTCTCAAAAGAAACTATGCAGTACAGAAGGCTTGGCAAAAGAATACTCAACAGGATGAAGACCCAGGATCTACAACCAAGAATAATTTATCCAGCAAAGCTATCATTTAGAGTCGAAGGACAGATAAATAGCTTCCCAGACAAAACTAATCTAAAGGAATTTTATCACCACCAAGCCAGTATTACAAGAAATGTTGGAAGGACTTCTTTAAGAAGAAAAATATGTATCAAAAACAGGAATAAAGAATGGTAACAACTACTTTCCTATCAATAAGTACCTTAAATGGAAAAGAATTAAGTGCTCCAACCAAAAGATAGAGTGGCTGAAAGGATAAGAAAACAAGACCCCTACAAGAGACTCACTTCAGATGAAAAGAGACACACAGACTAAAAGGAAGGGGATGGAAAAAGGTATTGCTTTGATGGACCTAGAAGGTATTTAAGTCAGATAGAGAAAGATAAACACTACATGATTTCACTTATATGTGGAATCTAAGGAATAAAAAGAACAAATTAATCAAAAACAGACTCACAAATATAGTGGACAATTTGGTGATGGACAGAGGGAAGCAGCATTTGGGGGGCTGGGAGAATGAGGTGAAGGGTTAAAGAAGTACAAATTAGTAGCTGATGGATGGTCATGGGGATGGGGAGAATGGCATAGGGAATGCAGTTAGCATTAATATGTTGGCTAGGTGCAGGGTCAGGGGAGGGAGAGAGCAATTGGGGGGATCGTTTTATGAACTATATAGATGTCTAACCAATGTACTGTATACTTGAAACTAATTAAAATAAATAAATTTTTTAAAAATTGCCTTCAGTTACTCAATGCTGAAGACCCATTGTCCTAGGCATCCTCCGGATATGGATGAAACAGGCCACAGTGTGATTTTAAGTACAGAAACCTCAGTTATTCAGAATGAAAAATCAGTAAATGAGGTATCGATATATAAGTTAATGCCTCTGATAATTAAAATGATGGCCCTTTAAATACTGAGACTTTTCACTCTTTACACTTTTTGATGAAAATCTTTCCAAAAGGTACTAAATAAACACTTTAATGTATTGGTTCATAGAGCACAGTGAACTTAATCTGACTGCTTCTAGGTTTGTTTTTGAAACACCAAAAGCATTTGTTATTGTACTGAGTGTATCAGTGAGGCTACCAGAAATCAGTGCCTTTACAGTGGTGGGTGGTTCTTATATAAGTTTTCAATAAATGCCACACCTCCCCCTCGTTGCGGGTTGAATTTTGTGTCCCAAAATTCATATTCTGAAGTCCCACTACCTTAGAATGTGACCTTATCTTTACAGAAGTAATCAAGTTAAAATGAGGTCACCATGGTGGGTTTTAATCTAATATGACTGGTGTCCCTATAAAAAGAGAAAATTTGGACATTGAGACACTCATTAAGGGGAGGGATAGGAAGAAGATGGCCATCTACAAGCCAAGGAGAGAGACCGGAAATAGATCCTTCCCCCATAACCCTTGGAAGGAACCAACACTGCCAACACCTTGATTTTGGACTGACCACCTCCAGAAATGTGAGACAATAAATTACCACTATTTAAGGCACCTAGCTTGTGGTTCCTTGCTACAGCAGCCCTAGCAAACTAATATACCCCCTGCCCCAATGCTACGACAGTTGGAATTCTCTCTCCCTTCTTTACATTCATCAACATGAATAAGAACCAGGAGAACCGACAGAACTTTGATGAGCTGCCACATTTTGCACAAGGAACTGGATAGTGCGCTGTCCTAAAAGAGTTTCCTATGAGTTAAGATGCTCAAATGATTGAGTATATAAGAACAAGTATTTGAATATTACTTTTCTTGAGTTAAAAAAAAAATGGCTGAGTTACTTTAGGGTCTGTAACAACTTTTAAGCCTGACCTACATTGTAGCAGGTGCTGATTCTAACATAGATGGACTCTCCTATAAGATTACCAGAGAGCAGCTGTAGTATTCCAAATGGATCTTAAAACAAGTATATGCAGCTTCTTCTTTAAAATGTGTAAATAAACTGGCAGTCAAGTCAGCAACCCCTTGTCTAGTCCTTTTTTAAAGTAATTTTCAAGACAAGCTCAAACATAACTCTCACAGTTGGCTACTAGAGGAGTTAATGACTCCAAGCTCAAAAGGAATGACTTTTTTGAATTATGCATTTGACAAAAGTCCCCCTAGGGCGACACTTCACCCCCTTTCTGCTCCCCTACTTGAAGTAAGGGACTGTGTATTAATTAATTGAAATTGATTCTCAGGAAACACTACCCCTTAGTCTTTTCTTTTTAAGAATACTGAGTTTATGTTAGGAGACAAGTAATTCTAAATTACCTGGAAGATTTTTGTTATGTGAACAGAAAGTTTCCTGGTAAATATTTTCTACAAACTACCCAAATTAAAGGCTCTTTCATCTCAGTGGGACTGACTTGCTACAAAGGCAGTTAGTTGCCTACATAAAGTGATCGGAGAGTTGACAGAAATGTACCCCTCTCCATACCTTTTCCTTGATTGGCTTGTGACAGATGTCTGAATTTTACAACAAATACCCAGTTTTAGAGTTAATCATTGTTTTTACCTTTGCATCAAACGTAACACCCCTGGAAGAGGTAATTTCTGGTTCCTATAGGAACTTACTTATGTGAACAGGGATTCAGCGGGGACAGGTCATAAAAGCCATCCATGCCAGATCCTAGAGCATGAGGCTTAGTTGTGTGGGTAACACTGGGACAACTGGTAACAGAAGAACCCAAATTAGAGCACCCTGCCGACAGTGTTGAAAATCAAATCAGGGCTGGTATCCCCTTTTCTGAACAGGGTTGGGCTTCCTCCTATTGGGAGTCAAATACATATAGTTCATCGTTCAGTGGTACAACTTGCGTAAGAAATCTATTATTGGATGGACGGATAACATTTCAAGTTGCTTGAACATTAATAAGAATCAAGCTTTTTTAAAAAAATTAAAATATAGCCAAAATAAAACATTGTATCAGTTTCAGGTACACACCATAGTTATATATCTAAAGAAGTTATCACCATGATAAGTCCAGGAACCATCTGACACTGTACAATGCTATCACAATATTAACTATATCCCCTATGCTGTATACCACATCCCCGTGACTTATTTGTTTTATACCTAGAAATTTGAACCTCTTGTTCCCCTTCACCTTTACCCACCCTTTTTGAATTTTCAATTACAGTTGACCCTCAATATTATTTTGTATTAGTTTCATGTGTACAGCATAGTTATTAGACATTAATATAACTTACAAAGTCATCCCTCTGACTAATCCTAGTACCTATCTGGAACTATACATAGTTATTACCATATTATCAACTTTATTCCCTATGCTTACTTTACATCCCCATGACTATTTTGTAACCACCAATTTGTATTTCTTAATGTCTTCACCTTTTTCACCTGCCTCCCAACTCTATTCTCCCATCTGGCAACCATTAGCTTGTTCCCTGCATCTATGAGTCTGTTTCTGTTTAGTTTGTTTATTTTGTTCTTTAGATTCCACATATGGTATTTAAGATTGTATGGCATTTGTCTTTCTCTATGTGATGTATTCCACATATGGTATTTGAGATTGTATGGCATTTGTCTTTCTCTATGCGATGTATTTCACTTAACATAATACTTTCCAGTTCCATCTATGTTGTTGTAAATAGTAAGATTTCATTCTTTTTTTTAAGGCCGAGTAATGTTCCATTGTATATATGTACCTCCTCTTCTTTATCCAAATGTCTGTTGAGGGGCACTTTGGTTACTTCCATACCTTGGCTATTGTAAATAACATTGCAATGAACGTAGAGGTGCATCTATCTTTCCAAGTTAGTGTTTTGAATTTCTTTGGATATGTACCCAGAAGTGCAATTGCTAGGTCATAAGGCAGTTCTATTTTTAATTTTTTGAGGAACCTTCACACTGTTTTCTATAGTGGCTGCATGAATTTGCAATCCCACCAACAGTGCATGAGGGTTCCTTTTTCTTCACATCCTTGCCAACACTTGTTGTTTATTGATTTATTGATGATAGCCATTCTGATAGGTAGGAGGTGGTATCTCATAGTGGTTTTAATTTGCATTTCTCTGATGATTTTTGATCTTGAGCATCTTTTCATATGGCTATTGGCCATCTGTATTTCCTCTTTGGAGAATTGCCTATTCAGGTCTTCTGCCCATTTTTTAACTGGATTGTTTGTTTTGTTGTTGTTGTTGTTGAGTTGTATGAGTTCTTTATAAATTTTGAATATTGACCCCTTATCAGATGTAGCATATGTGAATGTCTTTTCCCATTCAGTCTTTTTTTGGTGTTGTCGATGGTTTCCCTTGCTGTGCAAAATATTTTAGTTTGACATAGTCCCATTTGTTTATTTTTTCTTTTGTTTCCCTTGCCAGAAGTGACATATCAGAAAAAATATTACTAATATTAATATCAGAATGTTTACTGCCTATGTTTTCTTCTAGGAGTCTTGTAGTTTGGGGTCTTACATTTAAGTCTTTAATCCACTTTGAGTTTTTTTGGTATATGGTGTAAGAAGACGGTCTAGTTTGTTTGTTTGTTTGTTTGTTTGTTTGTTTGTTTGTTTGTTTGTTTCTTTCTTTCTTTCTTTCTTTCTTTCTTTCTTTCTTCCTTTCTTCCCTTCTTCCTTTCCTTTCCTTTCCTTTCTCTCTTCTTCTTCTTCTTCTTCTTCTTCTTCTTCTTCTTCTTCTTCTTCTTCTTCTTCTTCTTCTTCTTCTTCTTCTTCTACTAGATTTTTTTTGCATATATCTGTTGTTTTCCCAGCACCACTTATCGAATAGACTGTCTTTACTCCATTGTCTATTTTCTGTCACCTCCTTTGACATAGATTAATTGACCATGTAGGCATGCATTTATTTCTGGGATTTCTATTCTGTTCCATTGATGTATGTGTCTATTTTTATGTCAGTACTCTGCTCTTTGGGTTACCATAGCCTTGTATTATAATTTGATATGAGGTATTGTGATATCTCCAACTTTGTTCTTCTTAAGATTGCTATCGCTATTCAGGATCTTTTGTGGTTTCATATAAATTTTAGGATTATTAGAATTCTCTGAAAAATGTCATTAGTATTTTAATGGGGATTGCATTGAATCTATGAATTGCTTCAGGTATAATGGACATTTTAATGATGTTGATTCTTCCTATCCATGAACATGGTATGAATTAGGAGTTTGTATCTAATTTGCTATGTGATCAAAATGATGCTAGCTGAATGAGATGACTGGCCCCCAGTGGTGTCTGAGGGAATGAAGTCACCAAAAAAGATAAAAGGGGAAACCAAAGATGAACTTCTAGCCTTTGGAACTGTGAAAAAATAAACTGTTATTGCTTAAACTACCCTGTTTGTGGTATTTTGTTATGGCAGCCCTATTTGCCTTGTTTTAGTCTCTTTATTTGTGTGAAGTTCTGTAAAGATTAGAAATTCATTTTATCAAATACTCTGCTTCTTTTTGTGGTGAGCTAGAACTATAAACTTGACCCACATCCTACCCTCTTGGAATACTCAAAGTAAACTAAAATCTATCTATTAAGTCTTGTTCTTGGTAAGACACTGGGGTAAGTAACCCAGCCCACCAGTGAAAACATATACCTAGATGAAGTGATGAGATAGTTCTAAATGTAAGAAGAGTTAATGTAAGTTCAAATGTAAGGAGCTGGAGATGGTTGTAACTAGTAATCAATGCTTACTGTGGGTCAGCACTTTAAATGAAGAGACTCAATTCTTATGACATTTCTATGATTTGAATTTTAATGCACCAATGGGGTAGTTACCTTTGTATCTCCCTTTACAGATGAAAAAGGTGAGGCATGAAGAAATTAGAGAACTTCCTTAAGATCACATAACTTCTGGCTGAAGAAGAGGAATTTAAAACCCAACAGTTGGACTAAAGAAGACTGAACTTGTAATCACTCTGTTATTTTGCCAAGTTATTTAATTTTAGCAATACAAAAACAAAATGAAGTTGAAACTCTACCTCACACCATATACAAAAATAGATTAAAGACTTAAATGTAAGAGCAAACTATAAAACTCTGAGAAGAAAACACAAATATAAATCTTTTTGACCTTTTTGATTCATATCTAAGAATCCATTAAGCAATGGATTCTTAGATATGAACATAAACAACAAAAACAACAACAAAATAAATAAATTGAACTTTATTACAATTAAAAACTTCTGTGTTTCAAAGGACACTATCAAGAAAGTGAAAAGACAATCCTCAAAATAGGAGATAATATTTGTAAATCATATATCACAGAAGGGTCTAGCCTCTGGAATACTTAAAGAACTCTTAAAACTCAACAACAAAAAGACAAACTAAATATTAATATGAACAAAAGACCTGAATAGACATTTTTCCAAAGAAGATATACATTGGCCAACAAGCACATATACAGATGCTTGATATTATCAGCATTAAGGAAATGCAAATAAAATCCACAATGAAATATCGCCTAACACCCACAAGGATGGTTATAATTAAAAAGTAAAATTTAAAAAACCAATAATAGGTATTATGGAAGATGTAGAGAAATTAGAACTGCATACCTTCCTGATTGGAATGTAAAATGGTATAGCTGCTATAGGAAACAGACAATTCTTCATAAACTTACACATAGTTACCACATAAACCAACCAATTTCATTTTTAGGTGTTTATGCAAGAGAATTAAAAACAGGTTTCTATACAAAAACTTATACATGAGTGTTCATAGCAGTTTTATTCATAATAGTCAGAAAATAGGAACAAAGGAAATGTTCAAAAACTGATGAACATATAAACAAAATATGGTATACACACACATATCCATATAATGGAATATTATGCAGCCATAAAAAGGAATTAATTACTGATACATCTACACCACAGGTAACCCCTGAAAACATTATGCTACATTAAAAAGCCAGACACATTAGGCCATATATTGTATAATTCCATTTATATGAAATGTCCAGAATAGGGAAATCTATAGAGACAGAAAGCAGATTAGTGGTTGCCTAAGGTTGAGGCCTGTAGTGGGAGTAGGGAGTGACTGTTAATGGGTTAGGGTTTCTTTTTGGGATAGTGAAAATGTTATGACTGCACAACTTTGTAAATATACTGAAAACCACTGAATTGTATACTTTAAAAGGGTGAATTTAATGGAATTATATTTAATGGAATTAGGTCCCTCAAATAAACTTTAGCCAAGATAAAAACCAAATGATTTTTAGAAGTACTTTGTTAGGAAGTGCCTTTGGAAGAACAAAAGTTTGTCCATTGCCATTAAGTGCACATTAAAAATAAGTTTAAGTTTCCAAAGGTAGCTTTCAAAATGACTTAAAATAGCTGTCACACATATTGATAATGGTTCTGTGAAAATAGTTGAACAAAATATCTAAGTTGTTGTGTGAAAAAAGAAAATCTCAGCTTTGCTTTGGACTAAAACTAAAAGAATTGAGAACTAAAGATTTAACATAGATTTAAAAAAACTCAGTAAATTCTAATTAGATTTACAGATATTGCAAATGCAGAATTTTTGGTTTTGATTATAAGAAAGATGGTCGTTTTGACTATTTGGGCTATGATAATTATCTGGGATTCTGACCACCTGATTTGAATTTCTGTTAACTGAACAATGAGACAAAAATGAAAAATGTTGATAATCTATCCTCTTGGTCTGTATTGCAGTTAGGGAAGGCTAGTAAATCAAATGACCCAGAAATCCCTACAATTGCCCCAGAGTTCAACAATCTATGTTTCATACAAATATATGTGTTAATACACTTATGCACGCACATTCAATATGATACATTGATAGGGCTGTGTGGTCATATCTAGGCTTTTCTCTTTTGACTCTGCCACTGATAAGAGACTTTGGGCAAGTTTCTTAATCTCATTGAACATCAGTTTTCCTATTTGTAAAATGGGCAAAATAATATCCCATGTGCAGGGAATTTGCCAACATTCAACGAAATAACACATTCAAAGTGCCTGACATACCTTTCATTACACAGGGCCTATGCTGCTGATGGTGGTGGTGATGATGAGTGATGTAAGGATCTCAAATGAGATATGTTCATAGAGACCTAATCCCCGGAGAATAGGGCTAGATGCGGCATAGATCTTAAATAAAAACATATGAGTTGATTAGTTATTTCCTACTGGAAACCGCACAGATAAAAACCATTTGTCTTCTGTTTGTTGTCTCTTTTCAAATGACCTCCCACCCCTAGACTTTTACGAGTCCTCTTTAATTAGCAAGTCCACCTTCCCCATTCATAAATAATGGCTAAGGGCAGGCTACTCTAGGACATTATTTTCTTTTGATTATATTTTCCTCATCTAAGAAAGTTTACTCATTCTGTATTATGCCAAACCGCATAATCTGGAAAACGAACTACAACTCCAGTTGGAAAGACCTAATTGGGTTGCAGCCATTGCTGGGAAAGTCGTAGGCCTTGTTTAAAATTATTATTTTAACTGGCCAAATGTCTTTTGTTCCCAGATTAATAATCTCTGCATCGTGCCTGAAACCTTGATGTTATTTTCACTTTTATGCTGAATTTTATCAGATTTTAAAAAAAGAAAAGTACATCCTTAATTTCAAGAGTCAGAACTCTGGTAAATATTTCTAACCTCCTATTTCAGAGGCCTAAGTTTTTGAAAATAAATCTCCCTACATAGTATTTAGTTCTCTTCAGCTCATCCATCTAGGCAGCTCCTTTCATTGGCAAAAGTAAATAATATTTGTTATTGTTCACTTATTTGCTTCAGAGAAGCGTTGTCCTGCCCCAGTTGAAACTATTCATATTAACATTAATCCAGTAAGGAAGACAATATTTGGAGGCTAAATCAGTTTCAGACAGTTGCATTGCGATATTACAGTAGACTGAATGATGTACAAAGGCCTTAAGCTAATACTGCTTCCTCCCACACACAGATTATAAATTACTACAAAATCTAAAAGTTAAGATGTAAGTCAAAGCAGAAGTGTTAAAAAGCATAAAACGGAACTGTTGTTTCTGCAATAAGGTGTTTAATCAGACATAAAGTTTTGAAACCATTCAATTAGTTCTCAAATGTTCTCTAGTAATTAATTGAGCTATTGAAAACCTAAAGTAATCCTGAAAGTTTATTTTTGCCTTCTCCAAGATAAAATTGGAATCCATTGTTGGTAAGGAGGAAAATATTTTTTGATTTCCATGCCTTTCTTTTTCACTGTCACCCTCTCACCTCCAAGTTCTGAAGTAGCCAAAAGTCAGCAATATGTTAATCCTTGACCCAAGGGCAAATTCACTTAAAGCTTGAAAAACTAGCGTCTGAACATCTGCAGCTGACTGCTGTTCCTGGAAGAGTTCTGAGGAAGAGATGGTCAACTAGATCAACTGAGAAGGCTGCAGTTAACATATCACCCTATACCACCCTATATCACCCATGGAGGGGCCATTTGTGTGAGAGGATGCTAATTGCCCTGGGATGTTAACTCTTCTCCCAGCTTCCTCGCAACAGCCTGTTATTGATTTATTATCTGCATATTTGTCTAAACCCTAAAGCTATTTATCTTTTCAAGAGGGTAGCAAGTTCTGTATGTATCTAATACACTACATAAAATAGAACTTCTTTTTATTTTCTCCTTAAACTAGCTCTTTTAAGCTTCAAAAAGATTCTAGACCTGGGAAAAAAGTTCTTAGCAGATTTTCCCTACCTTTCATGATTTTATGGACTTTCATCAGTCCCCTTCGGCTTTAGTCTTTTATCGGCAATACTTTCATCCCAGTAAACATCAAGAAAGAGGTGGGAAAGGAGATGGTAAAATGTGAGGGGAGAAATGGAATAAAACACATTTGATGGAGGTCTGGGGGAAAGATGAAGCCTTGAAGGATTGGCCATTGCACAAGAAAAGGCTTCTGGTAAAATACCAGTGACAACTTGGAAGAGAGTTCTTCGCATTAATTTATTTGGCCTTTCCAAGTGGTATGCAGATTAAACCTATTGCTACATATGCCAAGGATTAAAAACAGAATATTGCTATAATAAAGACTAAGCCACATATATTAAAACCTCATTGACAAAAAAGTCCCAGATAGCATAATTCCATTTACATGAAATATCCAAAATAGGTAAATCCATAGAGACAGAAAGCAAATTAATGGCGGCCAGCGGCTGGGATGAGTTGGGGAATGGGAAGCGACTGCTAAATATATAGGGTTTCCTTTCGGGTGAGTGATAGTGTTTGGAAACTGGAAAGAGGTAATGATTGGACAATATTGTGAATGTACGAAATACCATTGAATCATATACTTTAAAGTAGTTAATTTTTTATTATGTGACATTAAACTCAATTAATCATAAATCTGTCTCAAAACATACACATATTCAATTTAAGAAATATTTGAATGCCAACAATGTTCCATTCACTTTACAATTACTGGGAATTCATCGATGAAAAAGATAAACTTCAGATCTTTTGCAGCTTTTATGAATTAACTATGAAATCAACATGCAGTATGAAAATCTCTGTAACAGGAAAAGCACAGACAGCTGTGGGAGGGACATTTAACACAGACTTAGAGGATCATGGAAGGTTTCCTACAAAAATAATACATATATGGAATTTAAAGGTGTCAATCATTCCACAGATATGCACTAAACGGCTTGAATGTACCAGTCATAGATACAGGGCCTAAGGATACAGCAGTCAATAAAGGAAGTCCTGCTCTCATAACCCTACATCCCTATAGTGAGAGACAAAGGAAACAAATAAGTATAAAAGTATAAATGAGTCTACGGCCATGCTACCCTGAACAAGCCCAATTCCATTTGATCTCAGAAGCTAAGCAGGGTCAGGCCGGGTTAGTGCCTGGATGGGAGACCACCTAGGAAAACCAGGTGCTGTAGGCATAAAAAATAAAAAAGTATTGTAAGCTGGCAAGGTCCTTGCAATCTGTGAAGTCAACCAAGGGTTGCCTTGCCTAGGAAAAAAAAAGTATACATGCCATGCAGAAAACTAACATAGTGTAGGCTGGTAAAGAGGTGTATGTGTGGAGGAAAGGTCCAAGTGCTGCTTCAGACAGTTGAGTCAAGGGTTCCCTCACTGGTAAGCTGACAAGTGAGCAGAAACCTAGTGTTAGTGAGAGACGAAGCCGGGATGCTTTCTGGGGAAACAGCAGTCTGGGCAGGTTATAGCAAGTACAAAGACCCAGATGCAAAAGAATTCTTGATGGGCTCAAGGACAGTGGGCCTGGAACACTGTGAGTGAGAGGAACAGGGGCAGGAAATAAAATTGAAAGGACCACATGTGGCCATGTTTCCCAGGACATTAGTTTGATTCTAAAATGGGAAGACTTTGGATGATTTTAAGGAGAGCAGGAATTTTAAAAGGATTCCTCTAGCTGCTTTGCTGAGAAAGCAAACTATAAGGACACAAGTGAGAAAACAGGAAGATGGGTTAGGAAGCTGTTGCATTTAACCAGACAAGAGACAGAAAAGACAGGGAGGCAGGGGGCATAGGCCAGATATAGACATGGAGACAGTGAGAAATAACTAGACTCTGGGTAGGTGTTCTTTCAAAGTAAACCAACAATTTTGCTGATGGCTTGGATGTTATGGGAAATGAGATGACATCAAGGGATTTGGCCAATTGAAGGGAAGAGTAGATTTGACATTTACTGAAATGGGGAAGACTGCAGGAAGAACAGGTTTACTGGATGGGAATCAGGCATTAAGTTTTGAACATGGTAGGTTTGAGATGCCTGCGGGACATCCAAGTGGTGATATTGAATAAGAAGCAGAAGTTCAGACAGAAGTCTGAACTGGGAGACAACAGCAATTTGGGAGATGTCAGCAAGCAGACGATATTTAAGCAATGAAACTGAATGAGATCACCTAGGAGTAAGTTGCCCAATGTTTGAAAGCCAACTAAAAAATAGACAGCCCTAAGTCTTACACTAAGCAGATCAGTTATGTGCAGAGGGAAGCAGTTATTACAGAGCTTAGAAACTCAGCAGGCATTTATATGCCAGATTCAGTTTTCACCAGACATCTCAAAATGGTTCAGAAAAGAGTGTCAATGCATATGTACAGACAGGAAAGACAGCATGTTTCCAAAGAGAAGTAGGAGCTGATTTCAAAGGTAGAGGCCTGACAGTCATTGATCAGAGCTAGCTTGTCACACTGCCTCCTCTCCTCTATAGATTTTGGGGAAATCAGTTACTTAACAAGAACAGTATCCCCACTCCAGAAAACTAGAAACATGGAATGAATTGCTTATGATTTTATCCCATTTGTTTAATTTCATTTTATTATTTTGAATCAATACTGGTATTTCTAGTAAGACAATTGACAGAACTTTTCAGAATATGTAGCGGGAGAATGTTTAACCAACAAAATCATTTCTTTTTCATTGTTTTCAACTGGCAGCATGGTAAGGAATAGACCAACTTTTGCTGTTGTATGGACTGATTGTTATACAGAGCTCGATCTTCAGACAGACCGAGGTATTGATGGCTCTGAACACCCATCCTCTCCTCCAGCTACTAGCAGGTACTTCTACTATCTCCTCTAGGTACTAGAATACCCTTAGGACAGCTGTCTCCTCTAACATGTACCTGATGATCAAACATGAATTTGCAACATGAAACTAATGTAAATAGAAATCTTATTGCCTGTTCTCATAGAGTGTCCAAGTAAATAGTTTTATATGGTTACCCTACAGGTTGTTGTTGGTTTGTTTGTCTCACAAATTTTCCTTTGGCTCTCACTCACCCATATTCCCCACTATTACCCCAGAACTCCCACATTTACTGGTAACCTTATTACAGTTAGACTCTGCATTTCATAATCTCTGATGGTAACACTTGGTTCAATTTGCTGACACACTTAACCTGACCAAAATTACTTGGGCAAAGAGCTCTGTGAGAACCATTGATTACATTTAGTCCTGTCCTGGGGCAAAAAGCTTTCGTTTCTTTTGAGACAAGATCCTTCTCTTTAGAACTAGATGTTTCCCAATAAAGCTACCCAAACTCTGACTATTATTGCCAGTTTTCAGTGGATACTAACAACATGATCTGCTCCGACAGAGCCAAGCATACAAACAGAGATATTTGGTGGCCTCTGCCTGGTATGATTTAAGGACGATGGAGAGGCTTCCTTGAAGAACTCTCTCCCAGTCTGCTTTGGTTCTGCTGCCTGAAACTCCACCACAAGAGGATTATTTCTTTACATTAGGCATTGCCTTCTGGAGAACATTGTTCAAAGAGGTATCATATTTAAGTCAGTTGGTGGTCAAGAGGGTGGGAGGAGGACACAACAAAAAGAGGAAAAGAGAAAACAATTGAAATAAAGGTGGTAATATAAAACTTCGTGTGCTGAGAGTTTTATTAAGTTTTATTGCAACACTGGTGCAAACAGAGTAGGTAGCAATTATGAGAGAATGGTCCCAGTACGGCTTAAACCCACAGTCAGATGCCTAATGTGGCCTTATTAGTTATTTATAGAAAAGCTTAATAAATAAGTGCAGATTCAACCTTGTTTTTAATTGGCTTACTAATTCAATATAAATCATAGGTTTCTTTAGGATAGTGATTTTTAATTGTGAGTAATTTTGCTCCACTCTCCCAGGGGCAGTATCTGGACATGTTGTTGGTTGTCACAACTGGGGGGGACGGGCGCTACTGGCACCTAGTGTGTCAAGGCCAGGGATGCTGCCAAACATTCTACAGTGCGCAGGACAGCCTCTCCTAAAAGAGAATTATCTAGCCCAAAATGTCAACTGTGCAGCAGTTGAGAAATCCTGCTCTAGGGTTATAGGCAAGTGTCCAAGTTTGTAGAAATGATAGAACTGGATAGTAGTTTTTTCCAGTTATACTTTGCACAGGAACAAGAATTCATGGATATAAAGCACGAATGCAAAAAGTCACCTTTGAATGTTGATCATCTTCAGAAATTCATTGTTGTGTTTAGCCCCACAGCCTGCTACCTGGAGAGTTGGCTTTTCGTCCCCGCATTTAATCTATTCATCACTGTCTCAGTTGAGAGAAGGAGAAGGCTAGGCATTTAATCTATTTATCACCACCTCAGTTGCCAGAAGGAGAAGGCTAGGCATCTTAGCCAATTCATTTTAAGAGGCTCTGGGCCCCTGTTATAGTGATACTGTCACTGGGCTGCCATCCAAAAGACCTTAATGTTTCTCAATACCTAAACTATGTTACAAACTATGATTGCTTACAGGAACTGAAAAGGAAAATGAAGAGGGCTGAGCACAAAGACCAAGGTGTCAAGTGCAAAAACCAAGATGGTGATGGGGCATCGTGTATAAAAAGGACCACGTGTAACAGAGCCAACTACAACAGAAAAATAACTACACATGCCTAAAAGAATTTAATTGCTCTGACACCACAGCCTAGAGATAAAGAAGGCTCCTCCCCAGTCAGGGAGAAGTTGGCATTAGAGCATCGGCTCACCCTTTTTCATTCCTTCATCAAAAAAGAAAGTTTCTGCTCTTCTTTATTGAACTTAATCTCTTTCTATTGGCATAAACGGCATGGGGCAAAAGGACCTTGGTTTATGTCCCTGACCTCTAATCTGTAAGTTCTATGGGAGAAAATTTCCTATAAATAGACCACCCAATTACTGTATCGTGATGAGTGGCAAAAACACCTTAGGTCTCAGCTTCTAATGGTTCCAAGCAAATTAACGGCAGACAGATGCCATGTGACACCATCTTCTCCTGGCCTCTTCTACATTTCTTTTCCCACAGCTGGGAATAATTCCTTCCTACCTCCCCTCCAGCACAATGTGCACTCTTTAGCTCTCACCTGCACACCTTTTTCTCCACCCCATTTCCTCCTCCTCCAAGAACAAGGGCAGGTGACTAAGAGCTGGTAGGGAAAGGCCTGGCATCTCTTACTTCCCTTTACTGATCCATACACTTTAACTGTAACTCATCCCTAGGAAACAATTACCTCATAAAACATTCGTAGAGTAAAAGGGTTTCTCTTTCCACCCTCCACTTTGGCAAAGCCACTCCAGGCTTTAAAAGCAGCAGAGAGGTCTTGGGCGAGGGCAAACTGAGTTTGGAAATTTCACTAAACCTATTGTTTTGTCTGAAGGTAAGTCAGATTTAGTTTTGAAAACTCATTTGGGGAAGGGAAGATGTGTTATAATAGGTGTATACTCAGAAGGGACCCAGCCCTGTGAGTCTTCGTTACCAGATGCCTCTGACTTAAGGACAACCCTCCAACTTAACCAACCTGGGAGTAGAAGATTTTTAAAAATTATTTCCTGAGCCCAAACCAATTATACTCTTAATCAAATAGCCTCTGCTGGCAAGCCTCTCTCTGCAGGCTTTCCTCTGGTTTCTGACAACCGACCAATCAATCAATCAATCAATTAGTTAATCAATCAATCAATTCTTCCCCTTAGCACCAAGGCTTCTAGACACCTATTTTATATCTTCTTGCACATATCTACATTGATATTGGAAGACTCTCTTTCTTTAGTACCAGAAGTGCCCTTATGTAGCACCACGGAACCCTTCTTTAGCCCTCCTATATTCTGACTCTGATTATGAAGTTTCTGATAATATGTGTCCCTGGAACACACCCCCTGGCTAATGGAAGCATCACTGTACTTCCGTCACGATCCCAGTTCAGGAGGCTCTGGCTTTAACCTGATTGGAACCTGACTGGTATCTGTAGGATAAAAGAGAAATGTTGCTGAGTAGTGAAAGGAATATGTCCAGACCTTCAGCCAGAGAGAGAAAAGGAAGGAAGGTGGGAGGGACCTTAACTAATTTTCATTCTTCCAGCAGAGATACAGAGGCTGGGAACCATCTCATCCATAACAACCGAATCATGGCTCACTCCCTTTCATGCTCCTTTCCATAAGGCATTTAGAGAAGAAAAAAAAATTAAGTCCTTCTTTTCTCCTAGCCTTTATCCTTTCAGCCAAGTTGTGACAAGCCACTGATTTCTACCCTATAAATTATTTAAAATTCCACCTTCACATTGGATTGGAAAATCAATCTCCTTGATTAAAAAGTGACCAGCTTTACGTCTCCAAACATCTCTCTAATCTTTTAATTATGTCTGGTTACAGATAGCATGAGTCTCAAAGAAGCAGAGAAATGTACTCCGTGCTAACTGAACTCAAAAGATCTATGAATCCATCAGCCCTTTCCCTTAACCATCTGGCATTGTTACTGTCAGGTAGGACTGCTTTTAGAAATACTGCCAGAAGACTAGAATCTTAATATACGCCTATTTCAATATCACATGAAAAGTCTTGATTTTAATAATTCCTGCAACTAAATTAAATATTATAGGACCTAACTGGAAACTTGTAGATATAAATGCCAGTTTAATAAAAAGTACTGAGGCATGTGAATATTCATGTACAGGCCTAAGAATTCCACCCAAACCAACCATCATAATTAGAGCAAGCCAAAGTAACCCAGCTAAATGTATATATTTGTAAATTGACACTGGGTGCCAAGACTTTTGGAAAAAGGATTACAATCACTTTAACAACCCAATTCTTTTGTTTAAAAATGCAACTTTTCTAAGTGGTCTCTAGAAGGTTTTTAAATGTAAACAATAGATTACTGAATATAAAACAAGGAGAGAGGGATGGATACAGGTAAGCCTTACAGTGATCCTTGGAGTAGTCATTTATTATGAACATGGCTTGAAAATTAAGCAAAGTCTGCGACAGTGTGGCCCAAGAAACCAAAGCCTTTCAAAATCCAAAACACAAAACAAACACGCAGCCAGCCAGCTATTCTTAACGCTATATTCCAAGGACCATCGGCAGAAATCCCTGCTGACTAATCACTGGAAACCACTGTTTTAAAATATTCTTGCCATGATATGAATTGCACTGTAAATTTCACAGCCTCTTTTACAAGCGTCTAGTGGAGAAAAAGCACCACATTTAGTGTTAAGGTCCAGGCTAAATAGAGACCAGATCAGGGGCTCCAGGAAGACACCTCAGAGTTGATATGGCAGATTCCTAGTTCCTCACTTGTAGGTCTTTCCATGGTTGGGGTGTTTGGGCAGATAAAGTACCAATGAATCTAAAGCACCATGACAGATGATTGCAGGCAAGAGGAGAGATTCTTTGGGAAGTTAGCAGTCTAACTTTCCTTTGGCCTGGCAAGTTCAGTGGGCTTTCTTTCATCTAATCAAGGTGGAGAATTAACAGTATCCACTGGAGATGATGTATTCCATGATCTTGCCATTATGTGCTTATGATAATGTGAGTCCATATAACTTTTGAACTTAAAGGACAATCTCATCATCTATCCCCGTGTTTCAAGGACCACACCTGAAATCTCTAAGAAATAATTAAAACTTGTATTCTCTAAGATTATTCAAAATAGATGATTTAACTTATGTCCTCTAGAAGACTGAACAAAATTTTTGTAATCTCAGCACTAGATAACTCAAAAATCCAACCTTGAGCTATTTTAGACACTCTAGTTAAGCTGATATGGTATGGTAATGGCCTAATAATTTCCTTTATAAATTATTTTTTAAATGTTATAGATTTATATTCTTACCATTTTAAATTTTATTGTCCGAAGCCCTATAATCTTTTCTGGAGAACATATTGGACTTGTTCCTTCTTATGGGGTTGAAAGGATCTTCAGTGCAAAGCACTGCCCTTCTGATCTCACCTAATTTAGAGATAAAGGCCAGAATGGTGAATCAAGATAAGCCATCAAACATTCATTAGGCACCTACATAAGCCAAATGATAGAGGAGCATAAGGGTAAATACACAATGAGAGAGATATTGATATCAACATATATCGATAGGTATACTTGGAAAGAGGGTGTTTAAAATCAAGAGAAACATACTAAAATAACTAAATTAATACAAGATAAAATTAAATAAACTCCAAAAGAGAGGAAAACTATTTTGTGCAAAAAGATAGTCGATTTCCTTTTAGGTATATCAATTATGAATTTCCTCAGAGGTTGAAATGAGATTGGCGATCATTAGCATCGAAGTCATGATTAGGGCCTTGGGAGGAAATGAGATCCTCCTGAGGAAAACATGAAAGAAAAAGACATGATCGGCAGTAATAGTAGAGACTCAAAAAGCGTAAGTTCAAAGACGTCCTTGTGAAAGAGTTAACCTAAAGAGATGTTTCAGAGTCAGGCATTGCAGAGAGCTCAGGAAACACTAACAGATAAGAGGGCCATTGGCTGGTATGTCCCTTTGGAGAAAGGTGTGTGCCAAGCACTGTGGGAAATAAAAAAGGAAGACTTGGTCTCAGCCCAAAAAGGACTTCCAACAGAACTGGGAGGACAAAGCTGACCAAAAGAGTGGTATTAAAATTCAGTGCTAAATTGTATAATGCCAATTAGATAGCAGGGGTGTTCTGTGATGGTCTAAGATGCCATCACGAAGGGACTTTGACCTCACGAGGGAGCAGAGGCAGATGCTGCGTAGATTGCTCCAATAAGGATGATACTGACGCTAAGACTGTTTTGTTGTGCTTGTTTGTTTTTGTCTTTATTTTTTTTACAAATATAATGTAATTTATATAATGTAATTCTCTAAGCTAGAAAATCATGAAAGAGTGTTTAGCCAAACATTGCTCCTGCATTCACGAACAGAATAATGAATGGAAGATATGACTGGAAAATGCCACACTCCAGCTCTGTGAATGAAAGCTACAAACACATGAAAAAATACATGAACTCTTCATCTCACCGTCTCCTCTCGCCTTTTACTGTCATTGTGGAGCTTCACAGCCAAAGACTCTCTTATCTGTGGGGCTGCCAAAGGAAATGATTGCCAAATGGTCTTTTAGACTAAGTATGGAGACAATCTGTTATTTTGGATACCTCATTTACCTCAGAAGCACTTCTTTATATTCCATTCCCCAGTGTACATAAACAAGGTTGGATTTGAAGTGTTATTTAGTTGTTAAAAAATAATATTAGTGTTCTTAGCTCTATTTGCAACACCACAGAACAAGTAATTCAGGGGCTTAAAAAAGAATTGTGGCTTACTAGAATCAGCAAATAGTTAAGGAAGTACATACAGTTTAAAGGAAGAAAGAAGCAAATAATGATTCACATATCAGGAAAATACCTGAACCAGTGGAATCCAAACATTTCTTTATTTATTCATTCATTCAATAAATTGCATTACGTGCCAACTTCACGTCCAGCATTGCACTAAGGGTGGGGTTTGTTACATGTAAGAATAACATATAGTCTGCATTTGGGAGGTTCGCTGCCTGGTGGTGAAAAAAAATAAAAATATCTACCATTTCTTCTGCACCTACTTCCCATCAAGAACGGCCCTTGGTGATTTACTTGTTTTTCTTCATTTAATACAACAAACATGTGAGTTAGGTATTATTACCTCAGACTGATAGAAAATTTAGGTGTAATGAGATCAAGTGACTTGACCGAGTCACACTACTAACCAGATAACCAGAGTCCTTCTGAAGATCCACCTTTGGATATCTAGTCTGATATGTGAAGTCACAAAGACTTGAGGTTTTTCATTACTCCAGCATACCCTAGGCTAACCCGACTAATAAACCCATCACTTCATATCTGTATCATATTTTTACCTTCTGTGGCTGCAGAGACCACACTCTTCACACTACACCACGGAGATCTCCTTGAAATGAATAAGACCCTCAACCTGCCCTCAGATATGTTGACAAACAACAATTACATGATTACTGTAATAATATCATTTTCAAGGCTCTTCTCAGCACCGAGGCACATTTTTGAACCCTCACACACCACTGGATCAACTCTGAAAGGCAAAGTTTGGAGAGTCTCTTGAGAAGAAGTCGTATTTAAAGCTTCTGTCCATCTCTGGTGATGCTTCTCTAAGTACAGTACCTGCTAAATTATAACATCTATTATCTATCTATATCTATCTATCTATGTACCTATCATCTATCTATAAAATATAGCTATGTATCTAAGATATAGCATATAGCTATATGGACTCATTTCCATCCTGCATACTAGCCAGAACCTTGATGAAGAACATCAAGAAAAAAATGACCTAGACATTTTTATCACCTTCAGGAGCAATGGTATTCCCATTGCATTGAGTACACACTTCTAAACTAAAACAAATTACAATGCCTAATATTTATCTGTTTTCTTGTCAGTCTTTCTCACTAGACTGTGAAGTTCTCCAGGCTAAGGACTCTGTTTCATTCATTGTGATATCTCTGGCTCATATAGCAATTCATTGCACTTAATAGGTGATCATTAAAATATTTATTGAAGGAAAGAAGAAAACTGCACTCTAATAATTCATTACTGTTGTTGTTTTAAAGTTTATTTTCAAAAGTCTGGGCTAAGTCCTAGGAGAATAGTCAACAAAAAACTGAATAAGAAAAACCCTGGCCCTGTTCTTAACCTGGTTAGCACATCCAACTTTCATATATTATTGGTTTAAATTATAAGGGAAGACTCAGTCTTTGTAGGTATTAACATCAAAATGAATGCTACATTAATACGGTTTATAAACTCCCACTCTGATTTTATTTATTAACATATTAATGTCTAACATCTCTTAATAATAAGATGTATCTTAGAAGTGATCATTGGTCAAATTTAAAAATTATATTACTTATATAGGAGACATTGAGTTTCTACGTACTGTATAGTTATCTTCACTCCCTTGACGTAAAAACTTTCAATAATGAAAAGAACAGCAAAGAGGCATGGTGGACAAGAATGTCAACAAATATCTGCTGTATGCAAGCTATTGAAGTAGTGTTAACACTTTAAGTCAAATAGAAAAGGCTGGATTCTGTGTGCCCAAAGCTAGTCGGCCTTTAGAATCTGGGAAGAATCAGTAACTGGAGGTTTAGGGCCTGCAGAAGGTACTGGCAGGAGGTCAACAGTGGACTGAAAGTCAGTGTAAGGCACAATTAGCCACTTAAGTCCATCCATTATCATCTCCTCCCATTTACAGAGACAGTTGACTTATTATCTCAAAAATTGTGCCAGACAGGCTCAAGACCAGAGACCCAAGGCACAGAAAACATAGAAACAGTGGCTGTTAGCAAACTCCCAGCCTCCTTCTTCCACCTACCATTTAGAAAGCCACAGCTAGGCTTATAATCCTAAGGAAGATATTTGAAAGATCCTTCTGTGGAGAAATTAAAGGATTTTAATAAAAAGACCGCAGATTTCAGGGGTATTCTAGTAAAAATGTTGACTCACTGTCCCATAATTTTATAGTGAATCCCTCAGTCAGTGAGCCTCTCACATGCACACAGAACATTTAGTTGCTATGTGATTCTCTCACAGCCAAGGATCACAAGATTTATGCAACAGCCTCCAACATAAAGACAGAGACAAAACAAGCAAAAAGAAAATAAAGAAATCAGAGGGAAGAAAGATAGAACACTAAAATGAGCATGTGAGGTAAGGACACTTCTGATAAAGTATGATGAATTTCCAGAGAGAGATGAAAAACGTTACTGAATCCTTGAAATAGCACCAAAAACGGGTGCCATACAAATGGAACACGAAGATTATCTGGAAATTAAAAAGATTCCCTGATATACATATTTAAATCAACAGAAAGTTTGGGAAGTAAAGCATATAAAAATTTTCTGGAAAATAAAAAAACAAAGGAACTGTTAGAGCAAAAAAAAAAAAGAAAGAAAATGTAAGATTAATTCAGAAGGTTTAATAGCTGATCGATAAGAGTTTTATAAGAGAAATTGGGACAAGGAACAATCTACTAAAGAAACAGTACAAGAAAATTTCATAGGATATGGATCTTTAGATTAAAAAGATCACTGAACATCCAACGTACATAAAAAAAGACTTGACCAAGACATATTATTTTGAAATTTCAGAACACCAGACAAAACACAATGTTCACATAAAAAGCATTGGGAATCAGAATGACAAAGGACTTGTAAACAGAAACAGTGAAACCTAGAAGATAATGGTGCAATATCTTCAATACCTTTAAATTCAGAATAAGAATTATTTTTAACCTAGAATTCAATTCCCAGCCAAACTACTCAACAAATGCAAGGGTAGAATAAAGATATTTTCAGGCAGGAAATTTCTCAATAAATTTACCTCACATGCACCCTTTCTCAGGAAGGGCGTGCCACGAAAATGAGGAAATAAAGCAAGAAAGAGGAAAGCTTGGGAAGCAGAGAGGAGAGGCTCCAACACAAGAAGAAGGTGAAGAGAATCACCAAGATGAGGGCAGAGGGGAGTCCCAGGATAACAATGCTGTATTGGCCCAAAAGAGAAACCTGTCCAGGTTAGAAAAGGAAGAAAAGGGCCCCAAGAAGGAGGCCTTTAGCTTCTGATAGATTATCTGTTCTGTATTACTATGTGGAAAGTGTTGGGGAGATTGTTGGAAGTTGTGGCAGAACGTAGTGATAGTTATACAAAGCCAGGCTAATGAAAAACAAGGCAATTATTAACTCCAAAAAAAACAAAAAGCTGTACAAGAAAGGAAAGGTAATTATAGTGTAGTGTTAGCTCAGTAGAGAACATTATTTACATAGTTACAGTAATATAAACCCTGAATATTGATTTAACTAAAAAGAGAAACAAGAGGAAGCAGTATTGTCGGATAGGAGACTTAAATCCTCCTCAACTGTAATAGTTACTAAATAATGACCTAGTAGGACATATGTATTACTTAGAACTATGGAGGTAAATACAAGAACACTTACATTAATTAAAAGTAGCTGCCTGCAGGGTGGGGCAGGAGAATCGCTATGGTTTTCTTTTTTTTCTTTATTTTTAAAAGCCCTTTAGTCATATTTGATTCTCAAAATGTATACATTTATTTAGACAAATTTGAAGTTATTTTAAAAACCATTAAGCTGCCATAACTCTGATTCTAAGGAGGCTTATTGGATACATTTCAGCCATCAAGGACCAAGCAATACAACGCAAATCTCCAGAAAATTATACAGACTATTTTTTTCATCTAACAAAGCCTAGGTGATTTTAGAACCAATTCTAATGGATCTGTTCCTGTTCCTCTCTAATTTATAGAAATCCTTAAAGGGTGAGACATTTGTATGAGTAGATACTCCCCTGTTTTTTCCAAGATGTTTAAGAGATTAACTACAAAATCTTTACCTCAGTCTGAATGAATATTTGTACACAAATATTTGCTAACCAAAGCAGGGAAACCAGCTGATGTTGGCAGAATTTGTAGTGTCTTTATCTGAGTATAAATTCAAAGAAAACACCGTGGATAGATAGGGTTTGAGCCAAATCTTCAAGTATAATAGATGAGCAATTTGATAGGGGATAGTTCCATCCCTTATTCACATTAAATAGCTTGGAAAGCAGGAAAGTTATAGATAAAAATTAAGAGTCATCATGGCCCTAGGGGTCCTCAGAAACCTATGAAGTTTAAGGAAAGAAAATACTCAAGAGTCACAGAGAATATAACCTGCTAATTCATCCCCCAAATGTAATTTCATCATCATCACAGAAATCCCTGGTAGATTAATAAAGACATTTCCTCTAAAGCTGTATCTCCAGGACCAAGCAATAGCTAGCCTCCTCACAACAATAATAACATGTTAATGACTTTGATAAGGGAGGATACATATCATTATCACCTCTTAATTACCTTTTGGGCCTTGGGAAAGCAGCTGCAGAATATATAAATCAAGAAGCCTGGGAGGAAGTTTTCCAGAAAGTGGTCCCCATGATTGTTAATTTTCTATTATTCTACCGCTATTAATTATCCAGTTTTGTTTTGTTTTGTTTTGTTTTGTTTTGTTTTGTTTTTTTAAGGTTACCTGCCATTAGTCGAGAAGCAAAGTTTAGGCTGTGCTTGGTTGGTTTCCAATTACAAACATGGTGTTTATCTATAGCAAGATCATTTCCTCTGGGTTTAAAGCTTAGAGTTTCTGTCCCTTGTGGATTTCCCTCCCCATCTTCACATTCATGGGCAAACCAAGAACCTGGAGACACTTTGCAGGGCTACGATTCCTTAAGTAGAAAGTAAACTCCACTTTTTATTTGCCACGGCAGCCCGCCTACTGTGCTGTGTGTAATAGCCTCACAGTAAATGTTAACTGAAGAAAATACATGTGTTTATTCCAGAGATTATAGAAGTTCCACTATTTTGATGTGGATGTTGCTTTAGAGAGCCCTATTAACATATTGTATTTTTATAGACAAATCTGGAGCATCTCTGTTTGTTCCACACCAGTTATCAAAACTTCCTAAGCAGGGATAGGAGCAAGAGTTGCTCCAACAGTTCACATGCCTTTCCAGGTTTTTTTTTTTTTTTTTTTTTTTTAAACCTAGGGTTCTTATTTATCACTATACTCCTTAAACTCTTGCCTATCTTTTATATCTTTTATAGATGTGGGATATACTCCTTAAACTCTTGCCCATCTTTTATAGATGTGGGATGTAGGGTTCTTATTTATCACTATACTCCTTAAACTCTTGCCCGTCTTTTATAGATGTGGGATATAGATGTGGACACTTCAGTTCTAAGGTGTCTTATCTCCGAAAACTCTACCCAATGGCCAACCAGGAAATGAGCGATTCTTCTGCAGTAAATCAGTACCCTTTTCCTTTATCTCGACAAGAAAGGCAGTCGCCAACTTCACTTTTTCTTTGCAAAATACTCTGAGAGTTCAAGGTTACCTGAATACAGTTCTCATTATCACTCCAGGATTCCTATGTCCTAATATTATCTATCCCTCGATGGGATTGTTTTACAGTATAAAATTGCAGCCCAACTCCCTGTTCATCCTTCACTGTTATCAGCTATAATACTTAATGCTCCTAAGTCACTTTATTTCTCTACAGGTTGGCAAAATCATTGCTCAGAAGAAAGAGGGGAGGAGAGGAGAGAAAGAAGGAAAAAAAGGAAGGAAGGAAGGGAAGGAGGGAAGAAGGAACTGGACTGCGAATATCTTCAGTTGGAAAAATTGTAACACTGGTTCTTAAAATTTGTCTTGCCTTGGTATTTTTATTTTTACAGATCGTATTCTACTTTCTGTCTCTGGCCTGGACTAGAAGTAAAGGAGTTACCGAAGTACTTCATACTCACGAAGCCAGGGTAATCTAAGTCCAAGATTATCCCTCAAATCTGAAGTTAGCATAAAACCACAAATGACAAGCGGGCAGCCGAGATGACCACAGATTCCATTATTTGGGTGGAATAAAAAGAGATTTTAAAAGTGCTGTCTAGATTAACAGTCATCCTAATTTTTCTATAGTGATTCTACATTGTGCATCTGATTTTTAAAAGTTAAATGGGTCATGTGAATTTTGTGAGAAAAAAGTAATGCAAGCAAGAGTAATTTGCTAGGCCAGTTTATAGCCATTCCTTGCACAGAAGCAGACCCAAAGGAGCTACCCTAGCCCTTGCCCTCACTGCTCCCCAGCTGCTGCTGTCAGGCCCCATCTCTTATCTCACCTGGGCTGGGCAAGGGCAGCACCTGTGCCATTAGAACGGAAAAAAGTGCGTGGCAAAGGAAGGACAGCAAGAGGGAAACCAGACACTCCTCCTTCCACTCTACCTGTCTCTGCTGCTCAGCTTCACTCAGTGACTCCCTCCGCTGCACAGACCCACATTCCGAAAGCCCCTGAAGCTTCTTTTCATAGGTTCCAGAAATCAGTCCTCAGTGGAGCCCTGAGGCTGGGATTTTACTAAAAGAAACAATGATCTTTACTATAAACAATGGTGTTTGGGATCAACCTGCTGTTAGCGTTTATTACCTAGTGAATCTATATCTTTGTCCCTGGCTGAAACTGAGGATGAAGGGGGAGGAGGTTCACAAAATTCCAAACTGCTATTGGCAAAACAACTGTGAGCTCAAGGAAGAAAGGAGCCCTGTTTTCTAAAAGGCATGTGTGTGAAAACTGGAAGTTTGATCAAAGGCCCGTGGGTAGAAGACAAAGGGAGTTGCTTGGAGCTCCATTGGGCCCCAGGAGTGTGTGTGGGAGTTGGTAGGTGTGGGTGTGTGAGGCAAGACATTGGAGATTATGGACAGATGGTGCTAGCCCACCAGCTCTCTTACTAATCCCCATCTTGCCTCCTTGTGCTTTAACATGTGATCCTCTGCCCCTCCTCCTTAGCCCACCCACTGGAAACCACCCAGAGCATGTGTCCCAAATTTTCCAAGGCAATCTTTCTATTTTAAATGTCCGTCCTACTAACCTTACGAACAAAAACATCAAAACCTAGAGTTCTGGACTCTGGCTTCAGACAGCACAGGTTTGAATCTCAGCTTGCTACTTATTTACTGAGTGGTCTTCCTTAACATTCTAAGACTCAGTTTCTCATCTGTAAATTGACCATAATAGCACATTGAGTTGTTGTGAGAATTAATATAATAATATCATATCATATCATATATAGTAATAGTAAGCTCTCAATAAATAATTTATTCATAATTGTCAGTATTTAAGTAGAGGCTTTGCAGACATTATCTGCAATCCTTTCAACAACCCAGGAACAGATAAAGTCTTAGAAATTCTAGAAACTGTTGACAAAGAAAATATGGCTATAGTACAGAGCTCTTTCATCTTCTCCACTGTTCTCCCAGCTCCTTCTTGAAACTTTGGTACCTCGCTGCGGTGAGAGAGCTTAGATGACTACTTATCCCAAGGTTGTTTAAGTGAGGAGAATAGGGAAAGAGGGTGCCCCATCTCTCTCTGAATGGTAGGGTAAGGAGAGCAGAGGGAAGCAGGCGGGAAGGGGCGAGGTGGCATGGTCCCAAAGGGCAAAGTTGGAACTTGATTGCTTCCTGAAGCAATCAATTTACATGTGGTTAGATCCTATAGCATCAGCATTAAACTGTGCTAAACTTTAGCATGTAGTGGATCTAATAGGCTTTTATGTGCTAGCCCTAGGACATAATTACTACACGAAACTGTTTGAATTAGAAAAAGGTGTTTCAAAGTTGCAAAGATTATTCTTAGCAATGAACCTGTAGGACACAACTGGTGTATAATTTGCAAACTTCCTGTACGATTTTAAGTCAACCTTAGTCATTTCCTCCTAAGAATCTGTAGCAGGTCTTCACAATTGAGTCAATGCTAATTAAGCCTTAGTAACAATCTGTCTGACTTTGCAGGACTGCAAAGCTGTGACCCTCAGAGGGAGGCAGGGGTTCTCTCAGCAATTTAAACCTTCCCTTAGCATACTTCTCTTCACATTATAACAAATTCATTGGGTTGTCTTTCCCAAGAGACTGAGGCTGGTGGTAGTCACTCTTATATCCCCAGAACTTAGCAAGACTCTTAGCAGAATAAATAAATGAATAAAAGTTATAGTTAGAGAGATTTTAACTCTGCATGAATGTGGAAGCATTGGATGGAGGGAGGGAAAGAGGAAGGGAAGCAAGAAGAAAGGAAGGTAAATGGGAAGGGAAGGAGGAAGAAGCAAAGGGCTATGGAAGTGGTTATCTCTAACACGGCCGAGTTTATTTGCCCATCTATTAGCTGGATTTAAAAGTCCCATCTCTAAGATTCTATGAATTACTGAACACTTATGGACTGAGCACTCTGATGGTTACCAGAGGAAAGGGAAAGTGAGGAGAGTTCAGCCAACAGATGTTAGTCACAGAAGTTAACCTAAGGAGCTTACAGTTTAACTGGGAAACTAAAATTAACACAAGAAACAATCGAAGGACAATACGTCCTGACTCATAATTAGGTTCTAAATTACTTGTTACAGACAAAATTGTAAGGAACAGTAGTGCGAGCGGAATAATCAGGGGAGACAGCTATGAGGTTTGAGACTTGGCTGTCCCCGGAAGGAGAACAGGGAGAAGCAATGACCTCCGTAAAGACAGAGGCAGAGAGGAGTCCGTTCATGGATCAGTGAGGCCATTTTGACTTGGGAGAGAAACTGGCAGAGAAACTGGCCTTGGAAGTCAGCCTAAGGCATTTTTTTACAGGATGTGGTAGCAAGTGGAAGCAGACGGAGGTTTTCAGGCAGGACTCACTGCCATTATTTCTCTTCCTCTTCCCAATGGATGAGGTGACTTTCATTGGCTATAATCACCCTGCGAGTGATGAATTTCTGAGAATGTGTCAGATGAAAGTGGTGGTGGCAGCACCAGGCATCTCATTCTGGTTCCCAGATGGTGATAAATCTAGGCCAGGAAGCATCACTATTTCCCCCAAGTTCTCTGACTTCACAGAAGTTTCAGGAAACCGGGTGGAGATGGGAATAAAGAGCTTTTCCCCACCGCCTCGGAGGGTGGTATTTTACAAGAGGCATATGGTACCGGCTCCAATCTGAGATGGTTTCCACGTGTGTGCCACTCCACACCGTAAATAAGAAACTAATCAAAGGAGTACACTTTTGGCAAAACAGCCTAATGTTGGGTGACACCACCTTCCATCTTTCTAGGTCATTGAGATTTTATATAGATAGGTAAGTACGTGTTTTTCCTTTGTCTCTGAAGACACATCGTAAACACACTTGATGGATTATGTAATAATGGCTATCCATGAAAATAAATTGACTACAAAATTTGAGCCATCATTATAACATCTTGATTATCTCAGAATAGTAATTGTTTGGAGCCATTGTGATATTCATAAAGTATGAGAGCTTAACAAAATGAAAACATGCCATAAAATAAATACCCTTCAAATTTTATGCAAATTACTTGATCTGAATAAAATAAATGTTAATTAAGTTTACATATGCAGATTAATTCTAACTAGCCATATTTTCATACTTAGTTATTAACCACAGTTTTATGTTATGTCACATTGAAATTAGCCCTATCATTTAGAAAATATTAACAAAAGAATACTTTAAATGCTTTAAATTTCTATGCATCGAATGTGAAATAAGAAAAAAAGACATCTATATTTAAAAATATACTATGAAACAATAAGAAATAATTTTATGGAACTAACATTATATTAATTTGATGTTTTATTTGAGATCAGAGAAACCATGTAGTATACTTGGGCCCATCTCTTATGTATCTATGATCCTACTGCATTTGTCTGTTTCTCCATCAGATTGAGTCTTAGGATGTTTTCTTATGGGAACAAGAAAACAATTGGTATTGTTTTCTACCAATGAATAAGGTAGCAAGAAAAGGTTTGAGGGAAGTATTGAGAAGTGAGTCTAATCTTTTGTTTTATATACCAATGAATAATCGGTTTTAATTAGCATACTTTCTGCAACCTAAATTCATTTCAAACCACATTTTTAACAAACGTTAAGGATCATTGGTTATAGACTCCATTTTGCAGATAGAAAAACCGATTGCTAGGAAAAATGACTTATTTAAAGACAGATTGTCAGTAACAGATAAAATTAAATTTAGTTACCTTTACTTTTAGCTCAATGTACTTCTCATTAACGCTCTTTATGTCCAGAATGTCACCTACTACTGGACAAGATCTTACTTGGCCCAGAGAAAGGCTCAAGAAAGAAAAACAAAGGGTCATAGGATAGGTCTCCATATCACACACTCCCTCTTTTAATTCATACAGGACATTAAACCACTGGTTGGTCACCAAAATCACCCGTGAGGCTTAAATACATGCAACAATCAGGATCCACACGAGAGAGAATGAAATATCATCTCTAAAAGAAGGCAGGGTCCTTTTAGACTTCTTTTCTAGAAAAATAAAATATGTTTACTAATCCACTATCTGACACATTTCCATATTGCTTTTTATTCCTCGTTGGAAATGTCCCCATTCTCAGGGTCATCTTTATTTATTTATTTTTTTGTTATTTCCATTTTCTGTATTTTCTGATCTTGCAGGTTTGGAAAGTAGATGGTATTAAAAAATTTCAAAAACACTCTGCTTTAGAATTTAAAAATAATAAAGGGAAATAATTTGGGCTGGGGGTCTTATTCATCATCTTGACAGCATTTTTGGAGATGGTTGTCAGGGCAGGAAGATTCACAAATGAAACAACACAAAGGAAAATACAAAGAAGAGGAGATCATTCTTACTAAGGAATAAAGAGACCCAGTGACACTAGCTCATATTCAAGTGTTACTCTGTGACCTGTTTTAATTCTCTAAATGACAGTCTTGAATGGAGAAAAAAAAAAAAAAAAGCTCTTTAAGGGAAGAATGGCCATGGCTGAGGCTTCTTTTATCCTCTTTCTTGCACGCAGTTCTATTAACCAGCATTATAATGGGATACTTACCTCATAGAGTGAAACAAAACAACAAAAACACAAACTTACTATTCCCCCAGAATGCTTGGTAGAGAATTTCAATTAATCCAATATTGTGATATATAGGTAATTAAGATGTTTACCATTTCACATAATATATTTGACAGTAAACATATCCCGAATATAGCTCTTTTTATTTTTATTTTTTTGATAAATCAAAGAACATGGTACACAGTCCGTCATATCTTTAGTTCTCATTGTGCAATTCTTTCAGTGCAAATGTGTCCACACAAAATTGGCGTTATATGACTAAACAGAAATGTCTGTGTACTCTGCCTTTTCCATAACCACAGCAAGAGGCACCATGCATGGGTGTGTGTGTGTACTCATATTCATTCAACAGCGGGTGTTGATTTTGTGTCAGGCGCTGGCGTAGGCAATGGATTTCCAGCTGTGACATCTGGATAGGTCACTGCCTATCCAGAGCTTACATTCTAGCTAAGGACATAGAGAACCTAGGCATCCAAACAGTCAACAAGCAAAACAGGCAGCATTTTTTTCAGGAGATACTGGAAAAATACAAAGCCACTGTCTTAGTCAGCTTGGGTTGCTATAACAGAATACCACAGACTGAGTGGCTTAAACAACAAATGTTTATTTCTCACAGTTCTGGAGGCTGAAGTCCAAGATTAAGGCTTTAGCAGATCTAATGTCTGTTGGGGCCCTCTTTCTGGTTTGCAAACATCCGTCTTCCCATTGTATCCACACGTGGCCCAGAAAGCAAGCTCTGGTCTCCTCCTGTAAGGACACTAATCCCATCATGGAGGCTCCACCCTCACGACCTCATCTGAACATAATTACCTCCCCAAACCTCCTCCTAATACCTTCCATTGAGGGTTAGAGCTTTAGCGTATAAATTCTGGAGGGACACAAACATGTCATATCAGCCATAACAACCATTTAGAGCAGCACCGCCCAACAAGATAGGCACTAGCCACATGAGACTACTGAGCCCTTGAAATGAGGCTCTTCCAAATTGAGATGTGCTGTGAGTATAAAGCACACATCAGATTTTGAAGATTCAGTAAGCAAAACCCAAAAAACTATGAAAAGTATCTCTCAAATAATTTTTTTATTGATACATGTCAAAATGATAATATTCTGGGTATATTGGGTTAAATAAAAAATACCGCTACAATTCATTCTGCTAATCTCTTTTTACTTTTATGTAATGTAGATGCTAGAACGTTTAAAATTACTTCTGAGGCTTGCACTTATGTCTTACATTATATTTCTGTTGGACAGCAGTGGTCTAGCCTGGTAATTCTCGAAAGGGGGCAATTTTGGCCTCTAAGGATCATTTGACGACGTCCGGAGACATTTTTGTTTGTCTCATCTAGAGGAAGTAGATGCTACTGACATCTAGTTGGCAGAGGCCTGGGATGCTGCTAAACATCCTACAATGCACAGGACAGCCTTCCCCACATAACAAAGAATTATCGAGTCTAAAATGTCAATAGTGTCAAGGTTGAGAAACTCTGATCTAGAGAAATCAATTAATAAAGTATAAAAAGAGCTTAAAGTGAACAAGTGAATAATTCACAAATTTATGTCTATGTAATGGAGTATATATGACATAGTAATCTATATCCAACAAATCGCCATTTGCAATACAAAGGCTCTGAGGCCAGGCACATCCCATGCATGTGGCCTAGCACAAAAGAGTAGACCAACTCAGATCACTCCTTCAGACCCCTGGTCATCACATGTCACCAGCTTGTTAGAGAGTAAGAACTGGAGGGTACTCTCAGAGCACTTAATACATAGTTGAAGTGTATGGCACATACTCATGGGTATAAGTATTCACAGTGAGTATTCACAACAGATCTCTTTAGGTTCCACGTCAAAGATCTTAACATTCATAATTTAGAATAGTTGGAACCTTCTGTAATAAAGATTCTTGAGTTCAAAATGAAGAAGATTAGGTAAATGGTTCATCTTGGTGAACTTTTTCTGCCTGAATGTGCCACATGTTTCAGAGAAGCTAAGAAATTGGCTGAAATAAGTCCTAACCCTGAAACATTCTGGAAATTGCTTTTCTTATGCCTGATTTTTGACTGGTTTACTTGCCACGTGTTTATATTAATTCCGATGCAATAAAGAGTTCTGATTATTTCAGCAAAGAGGTGTAACTAAATTTAGATTAGAACCACAATGTATTTGAAGCTGATGGATCAAAGGGTTTTTGAAACATTGGCTAAATATTTGGACCCCCTACTTCTCTACTTTTTTTTATGCAAGAGAGAAGCCCAGGGCTTATCATTGAAATTCTTCACAAATAACTACAGGAAAATAAGTTTCCTTCCTTAGTCCCCAGAGATGGAAATCTACCTTAACACTTACCCACTCCTCAACATCTCATCTGAAAACTCTCCTCAAAGCACAATGTTTGCTTTGCAGTTTAGATAAATAAAGTTTTTTCATTGGTGTATTTGCATTTTTATTTCCAGGCCACCTTGGGATATTTCTTAAACAGGCAGAAAGTGGTGTTTTGTTAAACTCGTAATTTTCAAAATTTAGGCAAAATTAAGGCTCCACTTGGAAACAAAAATAAATTGGTTGGTGATTGGGTGAAAGAAAATTATCTTGTTATAGAAACCACTTAAGGAAGACCAGGATTGGTCTGCAAATACAGTGCTACATCATTAAACCGCAGGAAGAGAAAAAGGAAACCACATTAGTTTACATAACTTTCGTACCTCATATAACCTCCCAGGTCCTCCCCCTGCAGCCAGATTAATCTGCTTTTAAAGCATAATAATTTTCTGGAGTAAAACACATCTAGGAAAAGTTCCTATACTTTGGCTAACAAATAAACATAACTAATTTATGTTCTATGTGATGTATGACTATGCGATGTTGAACAGCAGAGAAAACATCAGATTACATTGGAATATGTCGCAATACTCCATTCAGTCTCTTTGAATTTAGACATAGCCAAATGAGTGGCTCCGGCTAATGAAATATAACCAGAAGTGATGTGT
This sequence comes from Rousettus aegyptiacus, assembly GCF_014176215.1. Lineage (NCBI taxonomy): Eukaryota > Metazoa > Chordata > Mammalia > Chiroptera > Pteropodidae > Rousettus > Rousettus aegyptiacus. Next base: position 68,758,769 of record NW_023416284.1, read on the forward strand.
GTCACCTCTGGCCAGCTTTGAGAGGAAGTGATAGTGGAAGCGTATATATCAGTCTGAACTTTGAGTGACTTTAGATAACCAGAGTCCTTCTGAGATCCACCCTTGGATATCTAGCCTGAGATGTTAAGTCACAGAGACTTGAGGTTTTTCATTACTGCAGCATACTCTAGCCTAACTCGACTAATAAACCCACCACTTCATATCTGTATCATATTTTTACCTTCTGTGTCTATTCTAAATACTGCTTACTTACTGCCAACCTAACATGGGAAAGAGAATCTAAATATATTTTATGATAATAATTATACAGAGAAAAATATATTTAAAGCAGAGAGTAGTATCAGGGAAGAAGACAGTAATAATCTGACAACAGCTATTTTGACTGCATTGTGTGTGTGTGTGTGTGTGTGTGTGTGTGTGTGTGTGTGTTTTGTTTTTACAGTGCCATTTCACCGTGTCGAATAAGGTGATTTGCTCCACTTTTATCCATGCCAAGTCAACAATGTTACCACAGAATAATTTTTAATGACCAATTTTTCCATGCCCTGATTTTGGTTGGATCCAGTTTTCCATTATTTTTGATGTTTGAGGTCCTTATTTGACTCTATTAGAATGGAAACTAGCAACTTAGAGAACACCTGCAGTGTCTGAGACTGCATCCAACTTTGCCATGTGCTTCTTTTCAATTCTCCCACTGTGTACTAACCACAAGTATGCAAGCATAAAGACTGAATACTAATCAAAAGGCAAAATTGGGTTGGTTGTGGCCATGTCTTAGTTGGAAATTCCTCTAGCCACCAGGGCATGTGTTGAACACATGACTGTTGCTGGTGGTGGCAGATGCTCTACACTAGCTAACTATCGGTAATTTGGAAGTTTATTTATTTTCCTCTTTTGTTTCCACTTAATTTGCAATTTTATCAAAATGAAATGTGTACATAATTTAAAAAAAATGATTCTACAAAGTCTATAATGAAAATTACAGTTCTCTATTCCTTTTGACCTATTTGGCTCTTAGAATGGAAAATATCTACTCCTTAGATATCTACTTTAAAATCTATTCACTGTTTTTGCCTCCATGTTTCTAAATAACCTGCTTCTACTGTGTTGCTTGATTTTTCAGATTTAGAGAGATATATATAGATTTCCCATTATAGAACACAAAAAAGTTACCTTTATTGTATCAAACCTTCCTGTAGACACATATATTCACAATATCAATTAATTTTTGCTGCATAATGAATCACCCCAAAATCAATTAATTTTTGCTGCATAACACATCACCCCCCAAAAAACTGTCTTAAAGCATCCATTTATTTACTCACAACTTAGTAGATCGGCATTTTGAACTGGGTTGGGCTGGGCGATCCTTCTGGTCTTGGCTGAGCTCATTTACACAGCTGTATTCAGTTACTGGGTTGGCTGGCCTAAGTGGCTTCAGCTGGGGTGGCTCTTCCTTGCTGCATGTGATCTTTCATCCTCTAGGTAGAAGGCTAGTCCAGGGTTGTTCACACAGAGAGTGGGCAGGGTTCTACTGGTGCAAGTGGAAGCATGTGAAGCTTCTTGAGGCTCAGAGATGGCTTTATGGTATTTCCATTGTGTTCTCTCATGAAACTAGTTGGATTTGGGGGGAAGAGAAAAATAGACTCCACCTCTTCATGGGCGATGCTATAAAGTCACATTGTGAAAGATACAGAGAGAAGAGAATTGTGGCTATTTTTTTGCAATCTACTACACTTAACTAGTATATACACACATGTACACTTCCCCTCACCACCATACCTATCATATCATATTTCATTCATCACTAATTGGACTAAATCAGAATTCAGTATTTACCCTATTATAATGATGGACAAAATCATAGTGAACAAAAATTACATTTTTCTTCTTATATAGTTTCTGCTCTGATCTTCAGAGTAAATAACCATCTTGTTTTGAGTTGTTTGCACAGTTTTTCTAAGTACTTACCACAAATTCAGCTTCAAACTCTCAGCTGCAAGTATATATTTCCTACAAACAGGTACAACAGGTGGATTGTCAGTTTCTTCCCCCTCCTCCTTGGACTCATCCCTCTGAAGTCCTCTGTCCTATTCCAGTTGGGACTGGGGGACTGGGTGTTATTTAGATTTGCTGCATAGTAATCACTCTGAGGTTCCCTCGGCTACTTTCTTCTGTAGAATGACCTATTTCTTAGCTAGTAGCATCATCTTTCTGAGTTTTCCCCTTATTTTGGAGGAGCATATCCTCTAGTAGATTCCTGAAAAACTGTGCAGAGGAGGAAACTTTTTGAGACTTTGAGTGCCCTCAGCTGTGACCTGTGTTCCCTAGTCCAGAATTTTCTCACTCAACCTCTTTTGAAAATAAATCTGCAGTCCTGTACTGAGTAAAGAAGGGATAGTTGCTGGCAGGGCATGATACTGTAGGGAATCTTGGTGGAATTACTCTTTCAACAGACTTTTAATCCCTCCTGGTTTCAGTCCTGCCCACCCCGCTTCAGAGGCAGCTGGTACCTCTACTGTGGAGACTCTCCAGGACTCTGTGGCTCCATTAAGCCTGATTTTTGCCTTTACTTCTTATAAGCTCTTGCTATTCCGCTTTTTCCTCTCTAGCAAATCAGTTATCGCCCATCCATCTGCTCGCTGGCTTTCAAAATATTGCTATTTCCTCTTTTGTTTTCATAGTCCTTATTGATGTGTGCTTTTACTTTCTCTTACTGTCATCTTAGTGGAACATTGAGAGGGACTGGAGGTATAATCATGTTTTATTATTTTTTCATCTGCCATGTTTAGCTGGAAGTCCCTGTGGTTTGTTTTTTAGGAGCACTAAGTAATTGTGAAACCAATTATATTCTTTGTGTTCTGCATGACAATCAGTTTCTGTTGGTTTTCATTAAACACCAGTGACAAGAGGGCAGATATTTTTGTATTCCCTGTGAAGGGGAAAATAAAATAGAGTGTAAGTGGTAATTACCAAGTGGCAATCTCAAAATAGTAATGTCAAAACAGCCTTCTTTGCCTGGTCCAGAAAAGGTACTCAATAGGGGATTTGTATGAATTACTTGATGCCTAAAATGTACTCTAAGAATTGTGCAGGTCCAAGCTTTAATCCCAGTATCTCTAAGCACAGGCACATGCAAATTGAGGTGGTGGTGAATAAATACTTGATGAATTCTTTAGTTTTTTTTTTTTCCCCCTGAGTTGAAGCTAGGAAAGCAAGCTCACTTCTCACTCTAAATGTCTGAAATAAAAAGTGAAAAGCACTACATCCTAATCAATTTCAAGAAGGTAAAATATTGAATTCCCTGGAATGCATTAAATAAAGCTTTGATATTTTATATACTAGCAATACTGTTGGTGACAAATCAAATAAATTATATTTAGAAAATGTGAATTTTATCACCTCCTACTTATATTGTTATTGCCCCTCCTCCTCTCCTCTAAAGGATGTTATTTCATTATTTTATTCTTTCCTGTTAACTTCTGTCCAAGGAATGAAAGTTTGGCCATAACTCTTTTGACAAATGCAGGTAGATGAGGTGGGAACATCACCCAGTTAGAAGATGAGGGGTGACTACGATCTCAGTCTCTCCCTCTTGACACTATGGTTCTTTTCATTTGCTGCCCCTTTGAGTGCCAGAAGTTTGTTCCATGTGAATATCTGTAGGAGATGTTACATCTAGCTCTAGGTTACCAGGGGCCTTCAGGCATCTAGCAGTTTGTTCAGAACAATAGCCAATGCAGCTACTTAGCTAGCTCCAAATGATTGGCTGCTCTGAGAATGTTTCACCTACCCCTGGGCTAATGTCTGCCTTGTGTTGGGCTTTGTTGACACCTGAGAGCAGCAGCAGCATCCAGTACCACCTTGACACACAAAATGTCCACTTCCACTCTGAAATGCTACTAATTGTTAATACATGACATCTCTCTCTCTCTCTCTCTCTCTCTCTCTCTCTCTCTCTGTCTTACACACACACACACACACACACACACACACACACATTCTTCAGTGCAAAGAACAGCCAGTTCAACCCATGCATAAAAAGCTGACAACAAAAGTGAGACACAATGAATGATTATAATACATTTTGTTCCTTCAGAGTAAAATAAATAATAATTATTTGATAAACTGTATATAGTAGTACTTCATTGTACCATATTTTGAGTCCAAACATGGGACTTCCTCTGGAATGCTGGGTGGGTGAGAAAACAGAAGGGGAGGAAAAAATATTTCTTTTTAATCTGTTCTGCAAAGATATAAAAGGAATTGAAGAGATACTAAAACCTCAACTAGCTTTGTGACCTTGGGCATGATCTTTCTTCTCTTAAGACCACAATTTTTCTCATTTATAAATGAAGGGATTGGATTATTATATATTGAACTAAGAACTTTCTTTCAATGTTAAAAGCCTGAGATTCTAAGATAGTGCACTTTAGTAAAGCAATGGGATGGAAAACTGTGAAAAAGAACATCTCCCATTATATAAAGACTTGTTATATCCAACTTAGATTTAATACCTTTATACACATACAAGTGTTAGAAATTTGTAATGAGTAAGAAATATGCTGAAGGATTTAGTAGGAAGAAATAATATATTGGGATTTTTAATAGCAATATTATTGTTTGAAGAGCTCTGTGCTTTGGAAAATTATCATCTAGTACCAAAGAAAATGTAAGTCATGTTTATTTTTTCATTTCATTATCCCAGGTACAACTTTATAACTGTAAATATGACCAACCCACCTGTGAATTCTTGGGACCTGAAGATTTCTAACTCCTGGAGACAGACATTAGAGTGTTGTCTTGCACTGCACTCACTTCTCAGCACACAAATTGCTTTATCACATGCTATTGCATGCAAAACTCATTTATTATAATCAGAAAGACACACAACTTGAAAGAATGATTTTTGCAGACATTTTGAAAGCTAAATTTCTCTTTTGTGGGTGGTAGATGAAAGCTCAGTGCTTGATTACCCATGACATTATGGCAAAGATGAATATTCCACTCCACTTCAGCCCGGTTTTCCAGGGCACAGCCAATTTTCCCGATGGAGAAAAGATCTGGTAGGTGGATAAAACAGAGCCAAGGAGAGAGAACTCAAGGGGGCAGAGTTCAAAGCCTAACTTTGTTATTAGCTAACTAGCTGGGTGGTTTAGGGTGAATTTCTTTCCTTTCTGGACCTCGATTTCTCTACCTGTATGTAATGGCCATGTCACTGCACTCTAGGCAAGAATCTCCTTGGGTAGTTAGCTTTATGAAATAATGCCAGACTGGAATTCTTTGCTCTCTTCTTTCAAATTCCTGAGAATAGCTTAAATAGGGAGAGGTATTATTTCTACAAAGTTATTTTAATATTTTAATCACCATAAATAAAAATTAGTTCCAGGTTGAGAAATAAAGATACCATGCCACCAAATTCCACATCTCTCATGTTTTGAACCTAGTTACTGATACCCTAAAATACCAGTACCCATTACATTCCAGCTACCTTTTGTTCACACTGTAGCTCTCTGGTACTTTCTGCTCTTCCAGGATCTTTAAACTACATTATAGTCACATTCTCTGCTCTCGCCAAGAAGGAGACATGCCCTTTAGGATACAACCTTGATCTTCTTTTTCTCCCTTTTAGTGATATTATTATTATTATTATTATTATTATTATTATCATCATCATTACTGTTCAGATAGAACATCAGTTTGGATCTTATTTGAGGGCTCTTTGTAATGCTCCAAGCCTTGTTCTTTTCCTTGACTATATTTGATTAAGATTAGGCTTGGCTATAAATAATGAAACCCCATATGATGAAGACCTAGACCAGACAGAAGTCTTCTCTTTCATGTAAAAGACATATGGAGGTAGGTAGTCTAGTAGTGTATCTTCAGAAAGTTGTTGTTGACTCAGGTTCTTTCTATCTTGCTATACTGCCATTTTTAGCATAAGGATTCCACCTCATAGTCTAACATGGTTACTCAAGCTTCATCCATTACTTTGGCATCCCTCACATTTGGAAGAAAAAAGGGTTCAAAAGAGGAGATTTTTTTACTTTAAAAATCATTTCTGGAAGTTATACGTGGCACTTTTGCTTACATCTTATTTACCAGAACTTAGAACATGGCCACACCTAGCTGCAAGGGAGGCTAGAAAAATGCAGTCCTCATTCCAGGCAGTCATGGGCAGAGCTAAATAAGAGGGTTGTGGGGGAAGATCAATGGGATCTGACCCAGATCGAATATTCTGAAGAATTCTTTTAGTATTACGTAATCATAACTTGTTTCTCTGGAAAGGCTACAAGATTAAATTAGAAAGTATTATCAGGAAGGACAATCTGAAGAGGAGATAAGATGGACAAAAGGCAACTCAAGATATACTAGACTGCTTTAATAATATCTTAACACATTCATGCAGCATGTAGTGCTCCAACAGAGTGATACAAGGAGGATGCTGGTTATGGGTTAACTAGAAAATTTTTTATGGGTGAATTTTATCCAAAATCAAAAAAAAAAAATGAGAATGATATAATTTGTCGGGCTCATGAGATAGGCTCTTTTAGGAATCAGAAGGGTTGCTCTTTGGCAAAATCATAAAGTAAAAAATGTTCCCTTCAGTGCTCATCACTTGTAATTTCTACATACTTTCTCACCCTTTCAACACTATTCCCCTCCCATGAGCATGCAATGATGCATGCATATGTGTATGCACACACATATACAAAAGTGTACACTATGTTTTCATGAAACATAATTTAAGAAAAAAACTAATATGCTAAACTAATTAACTCTTATCTATTTAACATTTAATTTGCTACCCATTCTAGGAGTGGTGTGCAAATCAAATTAAAATTAAAGTTTCCAGGAGTGAATGTTGCTTTGATTCTAGTCAATAAATGCTTTAGAGATTATTTTTTATAGAACCCTATGAGAATGGAAAAGAATATAACACATTGCTGCCCTCAAAGAGATTATACTCTGATAAATAGAGTCATGCACATTCCTTTCAAGAAAAACATACAACGTGAATTATTATTCAAACTATTATGAAGACACTGGGAAGGAAGTGTTTAATCCTCGCTTGAGAGAAGGATTGTAATAATTGGGCAATCCTTTATAGGTATAAGTTGACTCAGATAAAAGAAAGACCCATAAGTTGGAAGGACCAGCCTGAGCAGAGCCTTGAGGTGGATGGTTGTGAGCAGCTTACATGATGGAACACAGGTATGGGGGAGGGCATGATGAGACTTGCAGCTGAAAATGTAGTTTGAGATCTTATCATGAAGGGACTTGGAAATCTAATAATAAAATAAATGGGCATATGGGAAAGTCAGATGAGAAAGTATCCTGGTCAAGGCTATTCTATAAGCAATGTCATCTGGAGGCAGCACATAGACTGGAGGTCAAAGAGACAGGATCCAGCAGGGAAACTTGGAGACTGACTTAAGTCCAGACAAGAGGTAATAAAGACTTAAACAAAATTAGTAGGAATTGAGAAGATAGAATGAATCACTAATGGTGCAATTCCAAATGGAAATTAGATGGGGTACGTGGGGGCCGGAACCTTTCTAGGCACTTCTCAGGTAACACTATGTTAGGCCCACATTTCCCAGTGATATGTGAGATCCTTGACCCAAGCTCAGAGAGACAGAGGGATGGAAAGGAGGGAAAACAATAAACCAAATGTAAAAAGCAAACAAACAAACAAAAAACAACAACAAAAAAACAGAATCGTGGACTTTCAGAGGGGAAGGGACCCCTGGATACCATCTATAATGTCTCACATTTTTTTTTTTTATAGATGGAAAAACAGGTTTGAGGGACATAGTGGGACTTGCCTGCCTGGTATTAGTGTCTTAGCAGTGGGCATAGATATTAACTATCCAAAAAATCATGTGGAAAGTCACAAGACAAATGACAGACTGGGAGAAATATCTGTAATGCATATCACAGATAAATGGCTAATCTCCATAATAAAAAGTACCTAGATAACAGGAATAAAAAAGTTATGCACCCAGTAGAAAATAGACAGGACAGTTCATACCCAATCGAAAATGGACAGACAGCTCATATACACAAAACTACAAGTGGTCCTTAAGCACATGAAAAGCTACTTGACCTTACTCAAAATTAGGAAGATGCTCATTGAAACTGCACTGGGTACTGTTTCTTACTTCTCAATTAGAAGTTGGACAATGCAGCTGGTAGAGCTGTAGAGAAATGGATGCTCATGCTTTGCTGATGAAGGTATAAAATGATACAGCCCATAGGGAGGATAATATCAAGACATTTACCAAAATTACTGATGCATTTATCCTTTGACCTGGCAATCATACTTCTAGGTATTTACATATAACCTGCACAAGCACAAAATAACAGAGGCATGCACACATGTGGTTATTAATTGCAGCATTATTTGTAATAGTAAAAGATTGAAAATCAACTTAACTGTCAGCATAAAGAAGTGGTTCCATAAACAATGGAAGGGTTACACAGTAGAATTCTATGCAGCTGGAAAAAGAAGAGGGGTTCTTTATGTCTTGATATAGCATAAGCTCCACAGTATAATGTTAGGGAGGAAAAAGCATGGTGTAGAACATATATAAACTAGGTTATCTTTTATATTAAAAAGAGAGAAAACAAACAAACGAACAAACAAAATACACACACACACGCACACATGCACACACATACATACGTTTGTCCTTGCAAAAAACAAATACTGGAAAGATAAATAAGAAACTCATAAAAAATAAGTTTGCCTCTAAAGAGAGAAGTAATGGGGTAGATGAGAACAGAAATCAAAGCTAGATAGCTTAGTATAAATCTTTTTATTTCACTTTGAGTTTTTAACATTGTAAGCATTTTAATAATTTAAAAAAATCACACTATAAAATTAAAAATGGCAACTGTGACAAATATTTAAATGAGACATTCATGGTATTATCACAGCCAGGACAGATTTGACCTAAACAGAGAGGTCAGAGGAGGCTTCCTGGAGTTGAGATCTGAAGAATGAATAGGAGTTAATGGGTTAAAAGATAAAAGAAGAGCATTATAATCAGAAAGGGAAGCCTGTGCAAAGGTCCTGTGATGGGAAGAAAAACTGCACTTATGAAGAACTAAAAGCAAGCATCATAGCAAAGCAAACTCTGAAAAGAGGCTGACCCAATAAAGGCAGGTTAGACCACTTAGGGCTTACAGGCAATGATGAGAAATGGTGGTTTGGATTGTTGTTGTTTACCCTGAGAGCAATGAGAAACTGTTAAAGGATTTTAAGCAGGCAGACAGGAGGAGGTCTGGAGGAGTTTGTATTTTATTCAGGAAAATATTCCCAGTCACTGAAGATTGTAGAGGGAAGGAGTGGTGTTGTCCGTACCTTTGTTCTTAGAAAGAACGGCCAGTCCCACCTGTCTCTCACATTCACCTGTAAACTTGTATGCAATGCTTGCTAACAACATTGCATATATTTCAATTATGATCCATCAGTTGCTATTTGCTAAAAACATTACACAAATTGCACAAAGGATAAAGTTGTTATAGTCTAATTTACATTGGAACTTATCTTCGTTTCTAGGCAACATCATTGCACTAGATAATGATGGCTCCAGCCTTCAGAATCTCTCACAATCTGGTAAGTGAAATGAACAAGGAAACCAATTTCTGTGTGTTGAGGCTAGTATCTCAGCATATTAGACCCAGCCTGGGAATAAAACCCATTTTTAATGCACCATTTGATAAGAACACTTAACCTCACTATGAGTTGTAATTAGAGAGATAATTAGAACTTGACTAGAACCTCTTAAGACTAGGAATACATTTGAAATTCACCTAGAACGAAAATTGCATCATCTCAGACTAATTCAAGGTATTTTTCCTTCCAACTTTACCTTGCCTCTTCCTCCCACCCCAAAGCATTTGCAGTCTAAAAAATGTGAAAAGAATTTTATAGATAGTGCACATCATAGAAAGGTAATGGGTTCAGTTGAAAATTGCTTTATAGTTACTTGAAAAGGGAAATAAAACACCTTAATTTCGAAAATGAGCTTCAGAGGCTGAGTATGAAGAAGACGAAGTATGAGTCATGTATGCAGGAAAAAAACTGAGCTTGCATGAATCCACTTATAAAATGTTAATATATGCATAAGAAAATTGTGTGCCTTAATCTCTGAAGAAACACTTATCACTAAGAACCCTTTAATTCTTTTCCTGTGCTTGATTTATTAGCTTATGACATTATGTTAATAACCTTCATGTTAATGGTTTAGGGGCTCAAATGACCTGATTTTAATAATGAAGTAATTTATGCAATAAATGCAATCAGCATCTATGAATCTCACTTAACAGACCATACTGGTGATTAGCCAATGCTAAAAGTAGTGACTGTCAGCATGAGGCAATGCCTGCGCTTCTGCAGAGAAAATAGATTTGGTTGCTGGGCCCAGAGGTAGGGGCTGCTCAAGTCTCGTGATCTGAGTTGCAGTTCTTGGTTGCAAAAGCTTTGCCAGACAGGTTGAGACTGAATTGGAAGTTAATTTACAAACAGTAAAATGAGTCTGATACTTCGGTAACTGTAGAGTAAATCTATCTGCACACACGGTGTAGCTATGACAAGGAACATTTGTGTCTTTGCTGAAGTGGAGTGATTTCCTAAAAGTATTTTAGGGAAGTACAGGAAACAGTGGATGCAAGTATGGCCAGCCAAGAGCTTCCTGGGAGAGAGCAGAGTACCAGTAGGGAAGGGCCTCAAAGTAGGTGGTACAGAAGGTTCCAATTCAGCCTTTGTAAAAGCCACATCCTAGAAAACCTGGGTGCTAGTATTACTTGACTTTGGCTTTTGAGAGTATTATGTTGAATTACCTTTTTTCCTTTGCCTTGTTTTGTTTCTTACTTTTTCCATTCTCTACAGATCTAAAGCTTAGAAATAACTAATTTACACCCTTTTACACCCATCTTAGTGCAAACACACCCTTTAATCATTCTAGATAGATGAGATTTTTTATCCTTTCTTTAGGGATCCCTAGGAAACAAGTTGTCTTTTCTTCCCTTATCTTATTATTTAAATATTCCTCCTAGGAATTCTGTCTCCCTCCCAACCAAAATCTATTAAATGACTCCCTGACTTCCTAGAAATAAAAATGGGTGTGGTCATCGCCCCCTCCTACTCACTGTTCAAAACTGCAACCTGGGTTGAGGAGAGCAGGCCAATGTACACAACCTGTGTCTCCAGCAGGATCCAGGTACCACAGTTCAAACATCCCAGCACCCTTGATCTTTACCCTAAACACTGACATTTCACAAGATATTTTTAAAAAATATTTAAAAACACGATTGGGGTGCTTGATAGAACATTATATCTCCCCCTAAGAAAGGTTTACATCAAATAAGCTTTTGGCAAAATGTTAAGTGGAAAAAAGCAAAAATTTAAAGTAGCTAAACTCTCAACTGTAATGTAGTAAAGACAACATCGGCTTCAAAATCAGAGTCCTTGGGTTCGTAACTTGGCTTCCACCTGTCACTATTAGTGAAACTGGTCGAGGTGCTTGACACTTTAAGAGAGATTTATATTTATTTTTATTTTTTTTATATTTTAAGGAATGAGCATTAAATTTATGACAAAATCATGAAGTGCATAATTTTGGAAAATACATACACACTCTACATTGCAAGAATATAAATCTTTAGTAGAATTTTAATTCTTTATCCCAGTTGTAAATTGGTATTGTATTGGTTAGATTAAAAAAGAGAGTCATCCTAAACTCTCATGTCTCATATGCAACCTAACTAAAACTCTCCTCTTTCTTTGGATTTGTAAAAAATTAATCGTAATTTTACCACTCCATAAAGCATAAAGTAAAACAACTTCGAGAGGCTCCTTGTGCAATCTGCAATAAGAGCTGTTATACACAATTCCAAAGTTTAAAGTATTATAAGTAATAATAACGCCTTGCACGTTACAACATCTAAAGTTCTCCAGTCTCTGTTCACAGGTTGTCAGGCCTAGCATTGGATAGGTGCTCAGTGACTATTCGGCACCACCATTTCATTAATCCCCTCTCCTGAAAAGCAACTAGAAATGTTGTTCCATTTCACAACTAGAAGTATTTGCTAAGAGACCTTGTGCCTGCTTTGCCCACGTTTCTAAGCACGAAATCTGGATTCCTAGCCCACTGTAGTAATCACTGTATGATCATGTTTTTATTCATCAGAATTCTCATCAAATATGGGCTTAACCTATGATATAACAAATAAATTAGTTAATAAAATTGCAAGGACACTCTCTTTGCAAAGAGACAACTTCTAAGTCATTTAAGCCATCTCACCCCACAAAAAATTTTGAGAAATTATTTTTATATAGCCAGAAAACACTGTGAAAAGAATAAAACTACACTTTTCCCTAATATCAGAATGAAAAGTAGCTCTCTAAGCTAAGCCTTCCTTTGACTCCAAGCAAAGGCATCCAAGATCTATGGCTAGCTCTGTTGAATTTTGATAAAATTCCATGGTTTTTAATATTTTTTCTAAATGCTTACCGCTATTACTTTAAGTGTCTTCCCTCTTACAATTTTAAGCTTTTAAAGTCACATAAATGTTTTCTTCCACTGTTGTGGCAAACATATCTTGCAAAGCAGGAAGAAAAAAGTGATGGTAGCTGGGTGGCCATCCTGGGCTTCTCCTTTAGTCCCCTTTCAGACTTTCCGATTCCGTACAACCCTCTCTTTCATTTTAGGGGCTAATTTCTTCTACTTTGCTTCCAATCTCCTGCCTACTTAGTTCCACATGCACTTTCTACCCTTCAACATTGGCCAGCTTATAGTTACTTCAGCCATGTGGAGAGGCTGCTCTTGGTAACTCAGGAGCTACTCATACCTTCTGAGTTCATGGTTTCAAACATGTTCTTTCTTCTGGACTCTCAATTAAAGGACTTCTTTCATTGCTCACTGCTGCTGGGTAATTTAACTTAGCCATTATATCAAAGGAATTGGAAAAATGTAATCATTTAATTTATAAAAAAATTAAAATAATTTCTTTAAATTTTATCTCCATATTTTTGAAATTATTTTATTATTTATTATTATTTATGCCTGCAGCACCTGGTCTTCCAAGGTGGTCTCCCATCCAAGTACTAACCAGGCCCAACCCTGTGTAGCCTCCGAGATCAGAAATCAGGATTATTCAGGGTGGCGTGGTCGTAGACCATAGCCTATGGCTGCACTGGGGCATGAATGCAGGGCCTTCTGCATGTAAAGCAGATGTGGTAACTGCTACACTATGGAACCACGTCTTATCTCCATATTTTTTAACAAAAGGAATGCATCTAACTCGATTCTATTCAGGCTAAGGAGATAACCCAAAGTCCCTCCTGAACATGTTTCTCTTGCTTGCTCCATGCCTTACTGTACTCTTTTTGGCAGTGCAAAAACTCTGATTTGTTTTGTATTTAAACTCATTTTATGAAATGAATGGGTAACAGAAAAGAGATTTCCTCTTGCTAAAATAACTATTCCTGGGATAAATGTATTTTTCTACTAGTGGCCAAAAATTGATTATTTAAAAAATCACAGTGTCCTTATATAATGCACAACCACGGTATTGAGATGGGAAGTGTGGATTCTGGAGCCAAAATAATTCGGATATAAATCTTGCTTCTCGTAATAGCCATGTGACCTCAGGCAATGATCTAATCTCTCTGCAGCTCACTGTTTTCATCTTTAAAATGGGCATAATGATAATACCTACCACTTTTGACTGTAGTAAAGACTAACTGCATTTATACATATAAAGCACTTAAAACAGTGTTTGGCACAGAGTAAGTGTTAAATTGCTGTTATTTACTATTTCTGTGAAAATTATGCACCACATTCAGTCCCATTAATAAAGAGCTACTCACCCACTATGACTCTAGGACAAATTCTAGGAATCTCCAGGTAGAATTAGGAACAAAGAAAATGTTTCACATCTCACATCATCTCAAAAATACTTTCTTCTTCACTGTTAAAAAATTCTCTTGATTCAGTACAATCTTAACAAGATACTTATCAATAAAATAGTCCAAGGGAGTATGTGTTTTAAATATGATCCTTGGAGTCAGCCATCCAAACATTTAACTCAGAATGATTAAACATCTTTACAACTTTGGTTTAAGCCTTACATACTCCAAAACAATCAAAGTGGTGGCTCTGTCAGCTTCTCCACAGGAACAAAAATCCAAAAAAGTTAAGATACTAGCCTTTTGTCTGCAAAAATTTCTTATCTCACATGTAAAACAAAAATTGTTGTCACTATATATATCAAATTTTAGGAAAATTAGGGTACGACTGATGGAAAAAATTAAAAATTATTCATCCATAGCAGTTTTGTAATTCTTAATGTTGTGGGGCAGGGGAGAAAAAGGTCACTGTTCCTCCAATTTGACATTTTTTAAATCTGAGTTTATTTTCCAAGTCATTAATTTTATTTCTCAATGTTTTGCAGACTTGAAAATTCAGTTAAACAGCACCATCAACGTTAATCATCATTTTCTCCTATTTTTTATTTTCTCTCACCATCTTGTTCTTTTTAAATCTTTTTTCCATCACTACTTTTAAATAGTCTCTGACCTTTCCTTGCATCAGACCAAGCTAATCCAACTTAATAAATCAATTTTGAGTTTCCCAAGGGAGACAAATAGAAAAGCAGGCAGGCCTATATCCTGGATTGTGGAAACCAAAAGAATAGCAACATGCAAGCACATGTTTATCTTTGCAGTATTTTTCCTGAAAAATAACGAACCAGGCTACCAATCAAACAGATAACATTACAAGTGAAAAGCAGAAGATTTCCTAAGTATATTATGCCATCAACAAACAGCTGCCCACCAGCCCATCTTCTCCTTTAGCAGTCTTCAGTGTTTTAGGGCTGAAATATAGGGATCTTTCTCTCACCATTGAACATGCTCCATTCTGGCTATAAATTTGGAGGGCTTCTCTTTACATCTATTTTAGGCAAATCAGATCTCCCAGAATCCTGAAACCCTTGGGTGAAACAGGTTTTAAATTCAGAGGAAAGAAAAATAATAAGAGGCAAATTCCAGGAATTTTACTGACCCATCACATGAAATGTAAGTTAAATTAGTTCCATTGAATGTATTTAGGTCTTAACATGCAACTTAATGGTTTTATTACACAGAGTCACAAATTGAGGGCAAATGTGCCCATTTGTTTAATACTCTGTTTGGGTGCATACAGAACTATGGCCACCTAGCCAGAATAGGTTTATTGGGATTTTCTTTAGGAACTCTTAACTCTGGAATTGCTCACAACTCTCCATTATTCTTATTGTCTGGCATCAGGGCAGCCCTGAGCACCTATCTAACAGTCAACCGGAAGCTGGGTGACTATTCCTTGACAACCATTCCAAAGCATTTCTATGGCTTTCCAAAACAAACAAACAAAAAAGTGCTTTCCTCTGCTATACATCCTGAGGTTTGCTCATCATTCATTAGCTATTCAAAAGCTCTCTTTTCACATAGAATCCTGCATAAGAATTGCTGTTGTGTGTTTAGGAATTTCAAGCTTGAGCTGATGAGATGTAAAAGATCTGAGTAGAAATTAGAAAGTCAGCTTAAGTTACAAAATATTTTTGCAAGATTTTTGTTTGTTTGTTTTAAAATTCAGAATGCATTTGCTTTTTTCTAAAAACAGAATTACTTAGGTGATTTGTTTTCTAGGCCTTCCTCTGAAAATTTATGTGAACTTTAAGGCAGTTAAATTGGAGTGTTAAAATCATTTCCCATTGTTTCTTTGGGAAAATGATAAAATAGTCATAACAGAGATATTGGACACAAGGTAAAAACCCTGTAGTCCCAGTCTCCAGAATTGAATTTCCTTTATATTTCTCTCCTTTCCACTCAGGGATACATGGTTTTTCTCTTGTCTTCTTATTTTCCTCTCTCCCAAGAAGTGAGAGCAGATTTATTCTTCCCTTTTATGCTTCCCTCAAAATAGCAAGACCCTCTGAGGGTACTGCCCTGCAGCCATGATAGTGAATCCAATAGTGGACAGTAACAATAAGAGTCAAGAGAGAATCTTCCCACAGCCCATCCCTAAACAGAGAATATCTTATGCCAGTTCTGTCCTTGGGAACCACTGGTAATAAGGGATTGCCATGGAAAAACTATGGAAACAGTAAAGAGACCAGTGGTTTCCAGGGGTTTGGAGAGAGAGGAATGAATAGACAGAGTAGAGAGGATTTTCAGAGCAGTGAAATTCTCTATATGGTATTATAAGAATAGATATATGTCATATATTTGTTCAAACCCATAGAATGTATAACATCAAGGTGAACCCTAATGCAAACTATGGACTTTGGGTAATAATGATATGTCAATGTAGTTTTATCCATTGTAACATATATACCACTTTGGTGATGGGAAAGGCTATGCATGTGTGTGGAGCAGGGAGTACATGGGATATCTTTGTGTCTTCCTCTCAATTTTTCTGTGAACCTAAGACAGCTCTAAAATAACGAAGTCTTTAAAAAGAGGGAAAATGAGAAGGAAAAAAAAGAAATGCAGTGGAGCAATTCTGGGAAAAAAAAAATAGCTACTAATTGCACAATGACTTACCATTTACAAAACACCCATCACCACATTTGATGCTCACAGTAACCTTGCAGGGTAGGTATGATTTCTATGCCCATATTACAGAGAAGGTGACTGAAACTCCAAGAGGGTAAGTGACTTAAATAAGGTTACTCAGATCATAAGTGGCAGAGCTACGATTCTAAATTCTTTTCACTTAACAATATCAACTCAGTCTGTAATACACAGTTAGTTGTCTTAGAAGCATGAGTAGAGATATGCGGTATAAATTTTTTACTATTTTTAATCAACTTGCCTTTCTAGATTTAAGTAAAACAAAGTGACTGAAACTTACTAAGTATTTTTCTTTTTAAAAATGCTTTATATTTTAAAACTCATTATTCTGCGTTAGTAATTCAAATGTCAATATCCTGAAAATTTGACAAGCATACCAAAGAGTATATAAAATACAGATTTATTTAGAAATCCATGACTGAGCTTTAAGAGTTTTACCAGTATAATTTATCCATTAATAAAGAGAAAAATATAGATGTATACCAACATATGACAAAAGAGCAATTGACACAATTTAGTAGGCGTTCATGGAAAAATCTTAAAGTAAAATAAAAATAGAAGGGAATTACTAAACAAGAGTATTTTTTTTGGAAACCAAACAATAATGAATGAAATACTGGGAAAAAATCATTAAAATCAGAAATAAGATAGAGCCACCTAATATTATCACTATTGTTTAAAAAGTGTTTTGGAGGCAGCTAGAATTGGTGAGGCAATGGCCAGAGGGGAAAAAAAGGAGCTACAAGAAGCAGGGGCCCAAGAAATCTGCATGGAAACTCCCCTCAGATCCTGGGCCAAGAACTGCAAAGCACATGTATGGGGCCTGCCTCTGTGAACCCTGTTACTGGGCGGCTGAGACCTGAACAGAGATATTAGAGATCACACAGAATTCAGAGACATTGGGATTGTGGCATAGCCAGGGTAGAGTCCTTACTGAAAACATAAGTTATTAGATTGAGACCCTAGAAAAAGCCACATTTTATGAGTATTATCTATGTCCCAGTGTAAGGGCCATACCCTAGGACTTAGGACACAAAATGGTAATAGACCACCTAAGAAAGCCTAAAACAAAATCTGACTGAATTACTATCTGCCTATATGTAACTGCTATCAAAATAAAACTCAATACCATTTAAAGGAAGGTAACATAATCCATTCTAATTACAGTGATGTCTAGCATGCAATACAAAATCACTAGACCTGCAAAGAGGCAGATGATATAATCCATAATCAGGGGAGGTGGGGATGGAACAGCTCCTGAATGGCTCAGATGTTAGAATTAGCAGGTAATCATTTAAAAACATCTATTATAAATTTGCTCAGGATATGAAATAAAATAAGAATAAATGTAAAGCCATAGATGGGTAATCTCAATAAAAATATAAAAACTGTTTAAAAAGAGTCAATATAAATACTAAACTGAAAAACATAAAATCCGAAATAAAAGACCCCCTGGATAAGCTGAACAGCAAATTGGGCACTACAGAAAAAAAGTCCCAATGACTTTGAAGATAGCTCAATACAATTTTCCAAATTAATGAACACAGAAAAAGATTGAAATAAAAATAAATGAAGCCTCAGTGACCTATGGGATAATACAGTTATCTAACATAGTGTACATGGAAATATAAAAGGAAAAGAAAGAGAATAGAGAAAAAATTAAGCTGAGAATTTCCAAAATTGATTAGACATTAATCATCAAAAAAATCATATCTAGTTATATCATAGTCAAAGTACTGAAAAACAAAGATAAATTCATAAAGGATTCAGGGGAAAAGAAAGATACACATTGTGTATCAGGAGCAAAGATAAGAATTATGAATGACTACTACTCATGGAAAACAAGGTCAGAAAACAATATCTGTAAAACACAGAGATAAAACTGTCAACCTAGAATTCCACGAACAGTGAAAATATCCTTCAATAAATGAGGTTTAAATAAATTTCTGGATAAAGAGGACATATAGTTGGCCAATAGATATATGAAAAGATGCTCAACATCACTAATCATCAGAGAAATGCAAATTAAAACCACAATGAGATATTACCTCACACCTGTCAGAATGGCTATCATCAGAAAAACAAAACGCTAATTTGAAAAGTTAGATGTACCCCTATGCTCAGTGTTATTTACAATAGCCAAGATATGGAAACAACCTAAAAGCCTATAAAGAAGTTATGGTACATATATACAATGAAATATTACTCAGGCATAAAAAAAAAAGTGAAAGCTTACCATTTGCAATAACATAGGTAGACCTAGAGGATATTACTCTAAGAGAAATAAATTAGACAGAGAAAGACAGATACCATATGATTTCACTTATATGTGGAACCCAAAGAATAAAATAAACAAACATAAAAACAGATTCATAGATTCAGAGAGCAAACTAGTGCTGTCAGATAGGTGGGGACATGGGGGGCTGAGTGAAAAAGATGAAGAGATTAAAAGTACAAATTGGTAGTTACAAAATAGTCATGGAGGTGTGAAGTACAGAAGAGGAAATAAAGTCGATAATATTATAACAACTATGTGTGGTGTTAGGTGGGTACTAGACTAATCAGGGGGTCACTTAGTAAATAAGTTATACAAATCTGTAACTCTTATGCTATATACCTGAAACTAATATTAAATAATATTGAATGTCAACTCTAACTGAAAAATAAAAATTAAAAAATATGTAAATTTCTGGATAACAGAAAGCTGAGAGAATTGATAAGCAGCAGATTCTCACTTCAAAAAATCCTAAAGGAAGTTCTTCAGATTGAAGAGAAATAATAACAGACAGAAACTCAGTTAGTTATACAGAAAGAAATCAATATGACCAGTAATAGTAAATATGTGAATACATTATTAAAATATATATATATATATCTTTTAAATTTTTAAAATTCCTTTAAAAGAAAATGGCTTTCTAAATGGACTATAATGCCATCGTGTTATGAACTTTATAACATATACAGAAGTCAGATACTTGACAATTAATAAAGGATGGAGTAAGGATATATAGAATTATATAATTGCAAGATTCTCATATTGTACATGAAGTGGCACAATATTAATTTAAGTGGACTGTGATAAATTAAGAAAGCATAGTATAAATTCTAGAGCAACAATTAAAACTTATGAAAGAATATCTAAAAGGTTAATAGTCGTTAACAAATGTTGTTTTCACTATTGGATATTCATATACAATAATATAAACTTCACAATCAATATTTTGTACCATATAGAAAAATTAAATCGAATTAGATCATTGAGCTAAATATAAAACCAAAAACTCTAAAACTTATAGAAGAAAACGGTAGAAAACTTTTGTGACCTTGGGTAAGGCAAAAGTTTCTTAGGTATGACATCAAAAATAAGACCATAAAAGAATAAATTGATTCATTAGACTTAATCCAAATTAGAAATTTCTGCCATGAGAGAAAAATGAAGAAGGTGAAAAGACCAGCTACAAACTGGGAGAAAATATTTTCAAATCATATATCTGATTAAAAAAATAAAACAAACTAGTATCCAGCGAATATAAAGAATACCTGAATTCAATACGATTTTTTTTAATAGTCAAAAAGATTTGACTAGACATGTCACCAAGGAAGATAGACAGATGGAAAATAAGCAGATAGAAAAAAAATGCTCCATCTAAGTCACGAGGGATATGCAAATTAAAATCGTAATGAGATGCCACCAAACGTCTATTAAAATGGCTCAAATTGCAATGGCCATATCAGTGTTGGTGAAGATGTGGAACAACTAAAACATTTATATACTGCTGATGGCAATATAAAATGATACAATCATTTGGAGAAACAGTTTGATGGTTTCTTAAAATCTTAAACATGCTTAGGATCCAGCCATTCCACTACCAGATATTAACCCAAGGGAAAAGAAAACATATGTCAATACAAAGATTTGCATATGAATTTTCATAGAAATTTAATTCATAATAGCTCAAACCTGGACACAATCCAAATATCCATCAGTAGGTGAATAGATAAACAAATGAAATACTTCTCAGTAATAGAAAGAAATGGACTATCGATATGCTCAACAACAAAGACAAATCAATATTCTTTATATGGATAAAAAGCCAGATTAAAAAAAATGTATATAGTATGGTTTCATTTATATAAAATTCTACAAAATGGAAACCAGTCTAAAGTGACAGAAAGCAGATTAGTATTCAATACTTGGAGATTACACAGGAGGGAGGAGAAGAGATGGGGGAAAAGCTTACAAAGGAGCCTTGAGGAAATTTTTGGAAGCAATAGATTGTTTATTATCTTAGTATGGTAATGGTTTCACAGGTGTATACATATGACAAAACTTATCAAATTGTACACTTTAAATATGTATAGTTTATTATACGTCAACTATACCTTAATAAAGCTGTGCTTTACAAAGTCAATAGAGGAAATAAAATAAAATACTAAAAATATTTTGTTAACTCAAAAGTAAGTAGAAAAGGAGAAATAAAAATTAAACATTTCCACTAATCAAAATATACCATTAAGAAAATATAAAGCAATTCAAATAGCAGAATTTTTTCAATACATATATGTGACAAAGGGCTTGAATCTAGAATACATAAAATATCCTATAATTCAAAATTTTTAAACAAAAACTCATTTTCAAACGGGCAAAATATTTAGACACTTCGCCGAAGTAGATTAAAATGGTAAAAGAAAAAAAACACATGAAAGGGCATTCGATATTCCTAGTCAATAAGGAAATGCAAATTAAAACCACAATGAGATACTGCTTCATTTCCACTAAAAAGATAACAACTTAAAAGACTAACAACATCAAAAGTTGGCAAGAATGTGCAGCAATTGGCACTCTCACATTATTGGGGATACAGTATGGTACATCTACTACAAAAAAAAAGTGTCAGTTTCCTATAAAGTTAAAAAAATGTACCTCCCAATATCTCAACAATTCCATTCTAGGTATTTAACTCAAGAAAATAAAAACATATATCCACAAAAAAAAACATGCACAAGAATATTCATCACAACTTCATTCATAATAATTCCAAAGAGAAAACAACCCTAAACCCCGTCAACAAAAGAACGGATAAAGAAACTGTGGTATAGTCATACAATTGACTATTAAGCAACATAAAAAAACCTACTAAAACATACAACGGCATGGGCAAATCTTAAACTCATTATGTTGTGCTAAAGGAGTCAGACAGAAAAGAGAGCATACCATATGATATCATTTAAATGACATTTAAAAACAGGCAAACATAATCTATTGTGATGAAACAGGATTTGCTTCTCCAAGGGGATTGACTGCAACATGATGCAATTAAACTTTTTAGAGTGATAAAAATGTGCATTTCTAATGGGATGTTTTTTACCCAGGTGTGTATGTCTGTCAAAGTCATTGGACTTACATTTGTTAACTGAATATTTTACTCTATATAAATTTTGCCTAAAAATAAAAGTCAAAATCATAATGAACTAGTGAATTTAAAATTTAAGTAGAATTTATTCAGAGTATCACACAAAAAGATGAGATGTAGAATATGAAATAAATATTGAAAATGTGGCAAAATATTAGCCTGTTAAATCAGAATGCTGGGTATATGGAGTGTCTAATATTAGCTTCTGTGATTCATTTGCATGTATAAAATATTTCAAATTAATTAAAATAAATAAAATGATAAAGTTAAAATGTCTCTGCAAATTTAATAGCTTCCTTACAGTGAGACTTGAGTCGGAGATCAGCAAATATCATTGTTTTAAAATACCCCATAAAAGAGAAATGCAAGCTTTCCAACCTATAATTTCTTAGACTTAGGAGTCATTATTTTATTGCCACTTACCAGTGTAGGCTATAACCAAGACAGCAATTTCCTAATTTGTTTGGTTAATCTCGGTTATTGTAAATCTTATGAGCCAATTCTTTATCACATGAGTTGGGAGCACAGTTTCTGTATTGTGTTTTGTTCTCATTTTGCTGTCAATTTACTTTTGAAATTTGGGCATCTGTCTGTTTCACTCAAATGAAAAATCATAGCCAGGCTCTCCAGGTGATTTACTCTTGCATTTGAAATGCGAAGACCTTTCTAAGTGAATTGATACTGTTGTTGACAATATCATTCCATCGTTATTAAATTTCACTCAATCAGACCTACCAGAGAGACCATATTCTTAAATTTTCATTTCTGTACATTTCTCACATGGAGGGGACATTTTTTAAAAAATTGACTGTATAATTAATTAGAGTTCATCTTTCATTTCCACGTAACTTCTAATGTCTCTCTCATCATTTTCATTTGGGGTTTTCCATATGCTGTCTAGCCACTTCATCCGGACCCAGATATCTTTGCTCCTGTGCACCAGAAGGAGTGAGATTATTTACATGCATTTTTATTTCTTAATTACATCTCTGAACTCACTTTTGGGTGAGATGTAATTAAGAAATAAAAAATATTTTTATCTTCAACCACCAGACTTTAAAAGTCCAATATATCACAGGATTAAATTTAGAGCTGAGGTCATTAAAGAGGCTCAAATATTGACACAGAAAAGTCCTCAAGAAATGACTTGTTAACTCATCTCTGAGGTCATTGAGTAATTGTGTTAAAATAATATTTTGAGTGCATCTGACTTTCTTATTTGCAGCCAGAGATTTGTCAGTTACCGCTCCCTTACATCCTAGAGCTCTTTCGCTTTCCCTTTTCTATAGTGGCTCCTGCTCGGGGCCCATCCCAACTGGGAATTCACTAATGTGACCTCCCTAACTACGAAAGCAGGGAGTGAGGGCGGAAGATGCCAGGTCTAGCAGGAACCCTCCTTACTCTTTTTCCATGTCACCTAGGCAAGCATTTGTGTGCTCTTTGATAGTGTGAAAAAAAGGTTTGTAGTATTTTTAAGGGGACAAATGCTGGGCGATTGGGAACAAGGGAAGGCCATGGGAAGAGAAGCAAGAGAGCTAAACCTAAGGTCAATGAAATGAAAGCTTAACTAGAGAACTGGAGCTTTTTCTCGGGATAGGTCTGCCTTCAGATTTGCAAACACAGAACAACCTGCAACAGTGCCTGCTCTCAAACTCCTCATCAGGCTTTGCCCGGCACCCCCGGCAGCAGGCAAGGTAGGAGGAGGATGCCGTATCTCCTGGGAGGATGGTCCACTCAGTGCCACTGCATTGTGGGCAATGCATTCCTTCCTACCATCCATTTGGAGTCTGAACAGATTTCTCTTAGTGGAAGATGCCACATGGGAAAGGTAGATTTGTTGCATTCCTGAGACTGGACTGTACTAAAAGCATACATCGCCCAGAAGTGGAAACCTAGAGTCAAATCCACTGTACCATTAGTTTCAGATCCAAGACTAGAACTCGGTCTTCTAACCCTCAGATCAGCGTTCCTTTACAATTACTCCATCATGAGTGAAGTAGGGTTTTCAGAGTGAAGCTGAGGTCATAACTGATATGAGGGGGAAAAGCACGTGCAATTTCAAATGATCAACCATGCTAACATCATTAATATGGGACACCCTGTACTGGACTTCAAGCTTTCTTTGTCAGCCTTTTCCTCTAAATGCCTCTAGCGTGTCTTCCTAGTATTGAACAAACATCAGTTCTGCCTA
Organism: Rousettus aegyptiacus; assembly: GCF_014176215.1. NCBI lineage: Eukaryota > Metazoa > Chordata > Mammalia > Chiroptera > Pteropodidae > Rousettus > Rousettus aegyptiacus. The sequence continues at coordinate 68,783,001 of NW_023416284.1, forward strand.
GGTTGTGGATTTTGTCAATATGAACTGAAAATGTACTGGCTTTTTTATCATCACTAACAGCTTTCTTAATTAACCCTCTGATAGAGTCAACAACATAGTTCACTGTTTGCTGTTTGCTCTCCAGCCACTACAGAGTCAAGATGCTCTCTGAGAAGTACAGAACATTTGCCTGAGGTCGTTTTGTTCACCAGAAAGAAAAAAAAAGGGTCGAGGTTGTGGGGGTGCCAAATCTTCATAACCACAGTGAATTTGACTTAATTGCTAAAACTTCCTCCTGATTGTTTCGCCCTGAGTACCAGCCCTTCCTTAACTAATAACTTTAATTACAGCACCACTAGTTACAAAAGTATAACATTTCTCTTGACTTGGTCTCTTCCTGCAAACTTTTAATTATGAAACCAGGGATCAGAAAGTCACCTACCTAGGTTTTCATTAGAAAGGGTGTAGGGTCCTGGAACTACACACATTGCATAATTCATGCTTTCGTCCATCAGTTTGGAGTGGCTGAAGTCAATCTGCTGGACTCTCTTTAAGGTCTGCCTGACACACAGGATGAGTACGAAACAGAAACAGGATTCTGATTCTCAAACCACTCATCTTTAGAGAATAAAAAGTTGATTCATTGCTAACGATGTATACCGTCTTTAAGATAAATGTCTTTTTCCCAATAAGAATCAAATCTTTTGTTTCAACTGAAAAAATTTACTAGGATGATGCAGTTATTGTAAAAAAAAAAAAAAATACAGCTGTTTAAGTTTAAGGCACCATAACCGGCCAATACAAGTGTATTCTCTGGCTCTGAACCCACAACATTTTCATCTTGATTATGAAGAAAATAAAATTTTCCTGCACTTTAGGCTACTATGTCAGCATTCTTGTTATGGGATGGTTATCAGTTAAAGACCATACTGGGCTTAGTAATAATGAAAAACTACTTAAATGACCTATTTCAGCTGTGTTATTGCCAGGTAAGGATGGTCTTGTGTTTGATGACACATATTCAGCTGTTGATTGTGCAAGAATGGTAATGTTTTTCTGGATTGTTTTGCCTCCTTATGCATCAATCCAGCTTGCTTTCCCCATGCTGCCTTGCAAAGCTAACCCTTCTCTTTGAAAATCACTCAGCGGTCTCAGAGGCCCTCCTACTTGCTGGCTCAGCTCCATCCACTCTTCTGTGATGCTATGGGGTGAACATTCTCACCCCCACCCCAGGCATTGTGGTTGGCCCTCACTTTCATATCCAAACTGGGAGAAGCAGGAAGGGCAGTTCACAGCATGTGGCTGCCATATGCAGAGGACTGATGGCTGGGTGGGTGGTGGGGCACTAGCCATTCTTCCTATCATGATGATGGACAACCCCCCACACACCACAAGAATTTCCCACAGCCTCAGTTGAAAAGTTGGATCCTGGCAGATGATTTCCAACCAGTGACTGTGTCTGCTTCAGGGGATGCCAAGTGACAAATGTTTCACTTCTCAGTGTTCTTTCTGAGCTCCTCCTTTTGTGTCTCCTTTTCTCTTTCTGTTCATCCTTTTTAGAAACATGTAATGTTAATGGGTGCCTGCTTAATCAGAATTGTTAACTTTTATTTGTTGGTGAAAGCAGGTATTAATTTAAAATTTGCAGCCACTCCTCTATCCTAAAGAGATGGCAAGCCCTCTTGGAGATTACCTTTGCTCTGGGTAACTACAGAGATGGATCTCTTATTTTTGACCCAAATCCCAGGTCTCTCTCCTGAGTATTACTCCTTTATACACGACCACCAACACTACATCTTCACCCAGATGATCAACATGGTTAAAGCCTAATGTGTTAACTTAGGCTCCACCCAACAAGTCCCCTCCCCTCCAGACGCAGTCCTGTCACTCCAAACGGCCCTGTTTGGTGAAAGGCACCACCAGGCTTCCCCTCAGCAACACCAAGTACTAACAGACTCCAGCTCCTAAAAAGTGATTTTATTTTCTCTTTTCTCTTTTCCTACTTCTACTTCAGTACTTTATGATCTTACCATCACCCACCTGGACTGTCATATTTCCTGGTTGGCCCCCTGGTTTTTGATCCCATATTTTTTTCATCACTGCCACCAGAGTGAAATTTTGAAAATGTAGATCTGATCATGTTATTCCTTCGGTGGCTCTGCTGTGCACCCAGATAAGCTCCTAAACCCTTTGCGTGCAACAAGGATTGCCTTTCACTTTATTTCATCTAGGCCTGACTTCACACAGTCCACCTGCCTCCTCGTTTACCATTCTTCCCAGACACTATGTCCCAGCCATCCCAAGCTCTCAGAGTTCTTCTGACTTGCCACCTCTTTTTCATGGCCTCATTCTCTCTGAGTTCCCTCCTTGCAACGTGGGACTGTCCCTCTGCCTTTTAGCCTGCTGACCACTTCCACCTTTAAAGACTTGATTCAATTGCCACCTTCTCCATGAAGCTTTTCTCTAACTTCTCAATTCTGCAGGGTAAAGAGGAACACTCTACCTGTTGTGTCCTGACTGAATCCTGTTTAGATTTCTATCCTAGCACCTCTAATATTGCAGGGAAATTATTTGTTCCATGTCTGTCTCTCTCCATGGTATGAGAAACAACTTGATAATAAAGAGAGGGTCTTATTTATATTTAATTTTCTAGAACCAAGCACAGTGCCTGGTATATAGTAGGTAGCTAATAAGTGTTTTCAGAAGGAAAAGAGGAAGGGAGGGAAACAAATATTGTAACAATATATTATTGTTTCATTTTTTATTATTTCCAGAAATAAAGGGTTGTGGTAAAACTTGGACCACTCTTTCTATAAAACACTAAAGCTAATTACCCAAGCCAGTTCAAGAATTTAATTAGTAGTGTTAGAAAAGATAAATATTTATTTGTTTTCATGTATACTATGTGGCCATTGGTAAAATACTTCAATCTTAAGATTTTAAAAAATTAATCTTAGTGACTATAGTGGAAATTAGTCATGTCTTTGGCTGTCTAGATGTCCTTCCTATGTTTGAAGAAGTCCCCTCTGTATAAGTATTTGGGGTGGCAGAGCCCCTGATCTTGTATAGAAGCCACAGAGGTAGAGTACCCATATTCCCAGCATCCCTTCCAGCCAGGGCACAAACTTATGTGTGCACGGAGATCACCATAAGGAACAGGAACTGATGACAGTCAGGTGTGGGAATAGAGGATGTCTTCTCTGATGCCAGTAATGGTAGGGGAAGCATCAGAGTTTGGCATGGCACCAGCAGCCACATGGCCCATAATGACCGGCAGGCAGCAGCAGTATCCCCACTGCCCCATTCTGTAGAGGGATGTTAGCCAAGGATCTGATGCATTGCCTCGCTCTATTTCTGCCCAATTCCTGAGGCTGGTCCTCCAGGCCATCATATTGGATCTCTGAGCCAACTAATCTTTTCAATAAATTTCTTTTCTGCTTATCGTCCTTTCTGTTACAACTAACAAACCCAAAAGATCCAGAACTTGATGACTCACAAATGCTTCTGGCTCTGGCGATTTAGGTCTACTAGTGTGCATAATATATATGAGTCTGGCTGATAAATATTTCAGCCACTGGTGAATCAATGGTTACTTTATTTCGTATTACTAGAGGGATTTTTATCACCCTAAATCACACACCCAACATATTAGCACAGTGCCTAGCCTATAATGGGTACGTGATAAATACTTGCTGAAGTACTAATGAAGGTTTTAAATCCAGTAATCTGTTATCTAATTTTACTATATCAAATTGGTACTGTTAAGATAAAATGTTTCAGAAAGAAGCAGAAAAGCTAGATGGTCTTTAAGAATCTGTTTCTATATGTGATTTGATGATGAACACACTCAAGAGTAATGCTTACAGATATTCTAGCAATTAATTCAATTCAACAAATATTTAACAGTCCTTTTTGATCCTTTCTTGGAGCCACTCTAGGTGTTTATGCTCCAGTTATGGCTCTTCCAAATCCTATCTGTGACCCTTGGCCAAACAATCTCTACAGCCCTCAGTTTTCTTATCAGCAAAATAGAGATAATAATCCTTCTTCAGAGGGTTGTTACCAAGATCGAGCTGTTATCAACGCATTTCTTTTTGCCTTTATTATTCCTGTTTTTACTCTCAGCTTCCTTTCTTAAATTTAGTTCATAAACCCGCATGAGCATTTTCACTGTTCCATGCACTACGTAAATCGCTGTGGATACCAAGGGAATAGGGCATGTTCCTAACTTCTGAGGAGGTTACAGTGTGGCCAAGGAGAAAGACGAGGCAAAAAAATCAGTAAGGATGGTGAGGGCAGTGATGGAGGCAAACATGCACACCACCAAGAAAGTACAGGAAGGGCAGTTCATGAGGGGAGATATGGAAAATGTGAAAGAGACGTCTTTGAGGGGAGTTTCCAAGGGGAAAGTCAGGGGGAAAAGAGAGGAATGGACCTCTGGAAAAACAAACAAACAAACAAACAAACAAACTACAAACATGGAATACAGGATTACAGTATTTCTGGAAAGTGAAGTTTAAGGTAGGTTTGGAAGGAAACCAAGACTGCGGAGAGAGGCAGGTCAGATCACAAATGACTGTATGTGTTAGAAAAGGGGGATGGGACTTTGGATAATAAGGAGACCCTAGAGTATTGTAAATAAGTAGGCATTTTCAAAACCTCAGTCTGGAAATAATGTGTAGAATAAATATTAAAAGCCACAAGACTAAAAAAGGAGGCCCAGTAGGAAGTTATCACCCTGGTCCAAGTGAATAATTGCCAAACTAGAAAAATGGTGGAAGAGAGAAGGATGGCGAAGAAAGTAGAGCAATGTTGAGAAGACATTAAACATGTCATGGGAAGGCCTTTTAGTCTTTTCAGGGTTCATCTTCGTTCTGTTTCCTAAATATTATCATGGTGCAACGATGTATTGAATCATACACCTTTCCCACTTCATCTTCACATTGGATGAAATAGCCTATAAGACATTGTCCCCAGCACCAGGTTGTGACAGCATGGTTCTAAACTGTCTTTCATCTATATTCAAAGATCACACAAGTAATGAAAAGGCTTCTAATATTTTCCATGTCAGGAGACATTTTTGATGTCGTATAAATTATTCATCTTTCTGGAAATCCTTGTATAATATTTTACACTTTTCAGACAATCCTATTAAGAAGTTTAAATGGAATCTTTAGTTAGAGTTTCTTATTTTCACTGGACAGCCTATATACATTTGAATCAAATAAGAACAACAAAGTAAAAAGAATATTAGGGTAAACACATGATAACATTGGCCAAAAATGTCACAAATGGCTGCCCCATTCTGTCAAATAGAAATGAGGCCAGAGAGCTAGCTATTTCACTGGGATTTACATTCTCCACCCCCCTCCCCCCAAACAATCTAATCTCATTCTGGTATTCACAGGCTAGGCCAGCAGGAAGACAGTCTAAATGTGGAGTGTAGAGATGCAGATATACTGGCTCCATTCCCAGTGGGCCAGGTCAGGATGAGAATCAATAATTCAATAGCTCAGGATTAGGAAACACACATTTCAAATCTTGTCCACTAAAGAAATAAACAGACATTCTGTATCTTGCACAGACTGATAGAGATAAAGCGTTTGACTCATCTGCAGAAATGTACCCATCATTCTTGTGCTTTTAGGACTAGTGTAAGTTGTGCAAAAAATCCTCAGAATGAGACTAGGCTGCTTAGAAGATCATCATAAATAAGACCTTAAAGTCCCTGATAAGCAACTTTTTGGGTTAAACGGAAGACAGAACAGGGCTCTAAATGCAATGGGATAGTCCTATGTTGTTTAGAGAATAAAAGTCAGAGAAATCAAAAGAGGTAGAATTTGGCTTGGGTATGCAGCAGCCTTTGCTCAGATTTGACTGACTTCCCTTGGGTCCTCCCTGCCCCATACATTTGGAAAATCTAGGCAATCAAAAGCTAGTCCCAGCCAATGGGTACCTTTCCTGTTTGTATCAAAGGAAAAGCATTGAAACCACAGAACGATTAATATCGGCTCACACACTGGGACATGCATCTGCAGGCATAACTGGGGGAATTTCATATTTACCTTTTTCCCCCTCAAAAATAATGAATAACAGCAACTGTATTTAGAAACGGGGTTTTCCTCCAGGAGAGATGATGCCTCTTCGTGTCCTAGGGCACATTCAGATTTCTCATAGCCACACAGGCTGTGTCTAGGGCCTTGGTCTAGCACTTCCAGGTGTCCCCAGGAAGAGAAGAAATGTGAAGAAGGGGGGTGGACAAGTGCAGAGCCTCAAAGATCTAATTGCAACTCTGACAATCATCAGATCAAAGGAGTTTCTCCTGGGTTCTTTGATCTCTTGATAACCACATTTAGCACCCTCCCCTGACTGTGCCTGGGGCAGGCAGCCCTCCCTTCCAACTCCCTCATCTCTTTCTACTTTAAATCATTCAACTGCTAAACATTTTCAAAGGGGTGGAAATAAGCAAATGTTTTAAGATCCAACTCATTCCCTAGGTTTATTGAAGCCTCATTCCAGTCTGGCACCAGACGGGAAAATAAAAATAACCACCACAGGATCCTAAAAAGGACAGTTATTGCTTTTAATACCTTATCTGACTTAATGTTGTGCAACAACTGCACAGGAATGGGGCAGTGACCACAAGTTCACCTCCAGAGGGGCCTGACGTGGGGAGGAAGGGAAAGAGGGAGGCTTCCGGTCCTTCTGCTAGTGGAGGCAAGAATCTGAGGTGCGTCGACCGTCATCATATGTCCTCAGCCCTCCTTCCTTCCTTCCCACGGAATTCCCAAGACAATTAGATGGGCCTCCCCTTTGGGGCCCACACCACCCAGTGTTTTCCACTGCTGGGTTTCCTCATCAGGAGTGCCTGCATGTTCTACTTAGAAATGGCCTTTACTGAAACGTTAGGGAGGAGGGAGGAAAGCCTTGTCATAGAACTTGCTTCTGAGGTAATTCTTGGCAGCTAGATTTAGTAAATAAAAATACAAGGCAAACAATTACATTTGAATTTCAGATAAATGACAATTTTTTAGCATAAGTATGTCCTAAATATTATGTGGAACAGACTGATACTAACTAAAAGTTTATCAATTGTTTATCTAAAATTCAAATTTAACTGAGCGTCAATAGTGTTGTACAGCGGTAGATGGTTGCTGAATATATCATGGCGATCACTTACTCAGGAGTATAAATGTTGAATAACTATGGTCCATACCTGAAACTAATATAATATTGTATGTTAGCTATAGTTTAATAAAAGTCTTTTCAAAAACTTAACTGCGTGTTCTGTATTTTATCTGGCAGTCCTACCAGGGTCCCTATGTCACCAAACCTTGCTGGAATGCCATAGGGCGGCCTGGCCTCAGAGTGCAATAAAGGTTGATTCTGCCCTACCCTTAACCCCCCTCATGAATGTCGTTCAGGACAGGGCTTTTACCAGGTGGTGGGGAAAGGGAAAGGGGCTGGCATTTGTTAAGCACCCGAGTATTTGTGTCCCACTTGATCCTCCCGGTTCCCCTGTAGGATAAGGACCATCATTCCCCTTTCACATTTCATGGCACTGAGGCTCATGAAAGTCAAGTTTCTAAGTGTTGGGAGAGTATGATTCTAACCCAGGAGTCCCTAACTTCAAAGCCATGATCTATCTGCTACCCGCCACTGTTTCCTTCGCTCTCTCCCCAATGAGGCATGACGGACCCTGGGGCTTATGAACTTGTTCGAACATAAGGAGGGCTTTTTCATTTCAGATAGGTGTTTTCATGTTAATCAAAAGTTCTAGATGTTATCTTCTAGAAACATCTAGAAGGGGTGGGAACTCCAAGCTAAAAAGGAGAGTAGGTCGAATAGGGTCTTAGGTAGTTAAATTGAAGATCATCACTAGTGGGTTTCCTCACACTGTGAATCTGTTCTGTGTAAACTCATTAATCTGCACTGCATCAAGCTTGGGCATGAGCACATTGTGAAATCCTGACTTCCTTAGTCCCTAGTGCAGTGAGGACTTGTTAAAGCACAGATTGCTGAGTCCTGGCCCCAGGGTTTCTGCCTCAATAGGTCTGGGGTGAGGCCTAAGAATTTGCATTTCTAGTAAATTCTCAGGTTACTCTAATGCTGCTGGCCTGGGGATTCCACTTTGAGAACCGCTGCTCTCGAACTAGAAAGGGAACTTCCCTAAAAACAGTATATAGTATTTAGAACTTAAATCTATACACATGTTGCATTTCAAGGCCATTCTACACCTCTCAAGGTCGATTTGGTGGCAGATGGGGTGTAGATGTAGGGGAGTCCAGAAGGCAGGTCATGCTGAGAGGCTTGGCTTTTTTTTTTTTTTTTTTTTTTTAAGATGGTGATGAGGCACTGGGGTGGTTTTTAGGGGAGGGATGACATACTCAGGCCTATAATTGGCAAGGTTATCTGACTGTTGTAATAGAGCCAACTAGAGAAGGTGAGGGTGTGAATGAGGGTGAGACCTCCCTGAGTTGAATATGCCAATGGTCTGAAAACAAAACTTTTATGTCCACTCTTGCAGCTCTCCACTGGCAAAAGGATCCTAAGTTTGGCAGAATAAGATACAACTATTTCTTCTGTTTTTATACTGCTGTCTTAGTAAGTCTGTGCCTTACACTGTGCATTTCTGTTCCAGTAATTACCGCCCTTTTAAGAAGGACTTTAACTCATTAATAATTGTCCAATTGTACTCTCCTTCTCATTTCCAGACATTTATTTATTCATCCAAAATCATTTAGTAGCTTACTGGCTAGTAGAGGGGACCAGCAAATAAACGAATAGTTGAAATTCAATGTGGTACATGAAATAATGGATGTATCTACAAACACCTGTGAGACCGAGGCAGAAAAGATGAACCTAAAAACAGTCACTGTACAACAATTAATTTTCTAATCACTTTGAAATTAATTTTGTGGACTTGAATAGAAAATATCAATTCATTCCTTAGATTGAAAACTACTTCCCAGAAGATCATTTTTTTTCTTTGTATAATACCTAATATAACTACCCTCTAGCATAGGCACTTGATAAAAATAGTTTGGTAATTCAGAAGATTATAACTGTTTTAACATGTTAATCTCACTAGAATATCAAAATTCTAAAATAAATAGAATTATCGTCATTATCTGACTTTTCCCAAATAAAAAGATTTGATGGGATTTTTGTTCGTAGTAAATAAAACTGAGAGTGTAACATCAAATTATCAGGAACAAAATCCTAGCTTTTAAGAGAGGGCTTGACTTTAAAGGTGATTCATGCAGAGTTCATTGCTGAGTACATAGGAGAAGAATACACCAACGTTTGAGAATTACAACTTTAGAAGATAAAAACATTTTCATAAATCACTCTTACTCACATACTAGGAATCTGAAGTAGCAGCAGTAGCATGAGAAATCAATAGACTCTCCTTAAATAAGGCAAGTTTAAAAAATCGTCTTCCAGCAATCTGATGCCAAAAGCTTGAGGTGGAGATGACAGAAGTTACACTGAAGGGCCAACGCTTCTCTGGGCTTCCTGTTGGTTGTGAGGTCAACTGAGAGTTTCAAGGTTGGTAGCTTTCCCCTAGCTCTACAAATGACCTTTGGCGAGTCACCCACTGTGGTATACACAAAAAGTCATTGTTTGCTTTCCAAAACTGCCAGCGGCTCTATCTATCAGGAGACCAAGAATGTAAATGATCCTCCCCAAGCCCTGTGCCTTGACCTCACAGAGAAGAGGGGGGAAAACCCATACCTTTGGAGCCAAAGGAACTTCCTAGATGAAACTGAAGTAAAAGTAAACGGAAAAAATGAGAGAGAAAAAAAAATGGAATGATTCAAAATCTCCCCTCCTTTTGGCTCTTTCTGCAGAACTAATTCATGACTGGTCTTCTTCTTGATAAACTAATTCAAGATTGGCCCTAATAGTTGAGTATAGGCAGCTTCCAGGGTGTCATGGAGGCCCTGCACCTCTGAGGTCTCACAGCTCAGGTGATGACATGGACATGGACAATGGACTAGTGGTTACCAGAAGGGAGGAGGGGAAATTAAAAAATAATATAAAAATAATAGGTTAAAAAAAAAAGTAAAAGAAAATTAAATAAATAAATAAATAAATAAATAAATAAAACTTCAAAAAATTCTACCAAAAAAAAAAAAAAAGGGCCAGTTCCTTACTCCCTCAATCTGCAGCCCTAGCTGTGTTGCAGGTCGCAGCCTCTTTCTTAATTGCCCAGTAAGCATCCTGAGTGTGTGTGTGTGTGTGTGTGTGTGTGTGTGTGTGTGTGTGTGTGTTAATTGCAGGCATCTGTGAGATTAAGTTTGGCAAAATTTTTTTTAAAGGCACTGAGAAGATTTTTAGCAAGTGGTACATCAGAAAAGTTGTCAATCCTGGGAAAATTACAAAATAAATTGGGGTCATCATTGCTGCCATCAAAACCTGCTTTCATCACATCCCTGTCTCATCGCCTGTCCCTGTAGTCACCTTGCCCCTCCCCACCACTGCCTGGCTATTTTCTATCTATACGACAATCTGTACTTTGAAGTCCTCAGACACCTGTCTTCTTAAAGACATCATACATTGAAACTATCCTTCCAATTTCCTCATCTTGGGTCTATTTCCATTCTACATACCTGTAAAAATTCCTTTCTTATAGTGTAACTGATTTCAGATACAAAACAAACTGAGTGGTCATTTACACTAAAGTGTGAAGAGCAACATCAGCAACAGATGCAGTTGCTGGCTTACCAGTCTCTTCCCTGTAGCTTTAGCCCAGCTGACTGACGTGCTCTCCCAGCCTCCTTTTCAGTACAGGGCGGCAGTGAGTCATGTTCTGGCCAACGAGACTGCTGGGAATGTCCTGGAAAGTGTTTTCCTGATAAAAGGGGACAGACACATCTGGCATCTTTGTTTTTGTCCTTCTGCTTGGAAACAGGCATGTCAGTGAGACATGGAAAAACCGCACAGCAAGCAAAGACCACCAGCAAAAGAGAAAGGGCGAGAGGATCACGTGAAGACAAGTTGCTGACCTGTTTCCTCATTTACCTGCGTGGGAACGTGGATCTCGCCAGGACTCTCTTTCTCCAGCCCCCTCCATTCCCTTGGGTTCACCGCTCATCTTTTTTCTAAGTCCACCACTTGGGATTCATTTAATCATGGACTTTCTTCACTGCTGCCTGCGCCCGAACCCCTGTCCTGTTGCTGAAAAAAGTTGATTGGCTTCATTGCATATTTGAGGTTGTTTTTGTTCTTGTTTTTATTGTGGTAAGAGCACTTAACATGATATCTACCCTCTTAACAGATTTTTAAGTGAACGATACAGTAAAATAACTCTGCTTTCAAGATCTCTAAGTAATCTCTGCCTCCTTGGTCTCCTGGTTCTTCTCCCATTACTATTAGGTAGAGAGTAATGGTCAATGTTTTGGTCAGAAAGACCCAGGTTCCTTTCCCAATTCTGCTAGAAGAGAGAGCTGAGCAACTTGTGAAGTAATTTAACTTCTTTCAACCTCAAATTCTTCCCTCGTGAAATGAAAAAATTTTACATTTTACATTATGGATTGTTATAAAATGCAAGTTAACATATATACACACAGTAAGTGTCTAATAAATATTAGCCATTATTCTTAACCGGGTCTGTGCCAGTAGGCAAAGATGCCTCTTGACCTGGGGCCACCTTATCCAACCCCAAGAGCAATTCATTCACTGGGTCTAGCATCTCTTCATCCCCAAGCCTCCTCTTTTCTTGAGAGGGAAAAATGTGTTGTTACAAAAACATTAAATTTGTTGTTTAAGTTTCATTATTTTAGTGGAAGAAGCTGGGGTAGAATTAAAACACAAAAGCTACACAGCCAGGACGACAAGAAAGAGGAAGCTAAGAGTGCTGGGGTGGGGATGAAGGAAATAGTGGGAAAAGTAGGAGCAACTGGGACAAATGTACACTTGCCCCAGAGACAGTTCTAATTAGGCTCTACTCTGTTGCTGTTTTTGCATCCTTTGGTTTAAAAATAAAGTGTTCTGTTTTAGCTTTAATCATGCCTTTTATTTTCACATTTTTAAGATTAAAATTGCATAACCTGCCCAGGACAAACTGTGATCTAAGGCATTTGATGTGTGTTAGAGAAAAAAGGGGAAAAAGGCCTCAAGCCCAACCCGAGGAGGCAAAATGCTTATGAAGGCTGAGAACCTTATTGACTTAAGTTTCGGGACTGCTCTCCCAGGCAAGAAAAAACCATCTTAAAAAACAAACAAACTTGTATTCTGGGGTATTTCCCAGAAAAGACGCAGGTATGGTTTAGTAAGATGGGATTTGGTTTTGTTTTTCGAACTTCAGCTGGGTGGTAAAAGGTCAGCACTGTGTTGTAATCCACTCTGCTGCCTTTCTCCCGTAATCCTAACCACAGCCCTCTAAAAGCTATGCAGCGTGGCAATTAGTAAAATGAAATGTCATTTTCTAAACATCTTCTCCTTGATACCTTAAAAAGTTACTGCTGAGTCTCAGAATGTTCTGGAAAAACTCTAGTGGTCAAAATTTCAGAATAATTTCCCTAGGAGAAATCTGTTAAAATCATTTCCCATAAAATAAGTTAATGAGATGGAAAGATGGGGCAAAGTAGCATGTCTAACTTGAGTGAGGTCTTGAGAATAGGTTAGAAGGTAAATGAGGTAGTGATGTATGGAAAGAAAGAAGGTTTTTTTAAAAATACAAGCTGCATCACCTTTTGACCTGCAAACAAGTGTGTTTATTTGTATGAAGCCTACCTGTCGCCCTAGTTGGTCCAATGTACCACAACCTGCTTCAAATGCGAACAGTACGTCAGCATTGTCCCAGGTCCTGGACCTCCAGAAAGGGATGTTGTAGCTCTGTCCTACGGAGCATGAGCTTCCTGAGGACAGCCTACAGCAGGACCTGCTACCCATATATACTTGACAAAGATGTCAAACAAGTAAACATCATCAGAAGAGGACATATTAATATTGTGGCTCCCAACTTCAAATTGGATTACAATCCCGACCTCATCGATGTCATGTCTAATTAGGTCTGGCATGCTACACTTAATTTCAGCCACCACCTCGTTATTCATCATGGTGATGGGAAGCCACCTACACACACCAGGAACTAAAAGCCTCATTTTGATCCTTACTCTGTTACCAAAACTTAGTGCGACAAAGTGAGACACACTGACTTGAACTTTATTTTTTCCTCCTTCCTTTCTTAACTTTTATTATAAGAAATTGGACAGAAAACAATTTTTAAAAAGAAGCGAGGAGAAATCAAGAGCCTATATAACTTATAAACTAGTTAATAAGCTCCCAAATTGAGAGGCAAATCTTTTGTTATGAATTGAGTTATGTTCCCCCAAAATTCACACATTGAAGTTCCAACCCGTGGCACCTCAGTATGTGACTTTATATGGAAATAGGGTCATTGTAGAGGGCCCTAATCCAATATGATTGGTGTCCTTATAAAAGAAGAAATTTGGACATAGTCACGTGCACATAGGAGACTGTCATATGAAAATGAAGGCAGAGATGAGGGTGATGCTTCTACAAGCCAAGAAACACCAAAGACTGACAACAGCCATTGAAAGCTAGAGGAGAGTCCTGGAATGGATTCTCCATCACCACCCCCAGAAGGTATCAAGGTATCCTGCCGATACCTCGATCTCGGACTCCTGGCCTCCAGAACTGTGAGAAAATAAATTTCTGTTGTGTAAGCCACTCAGTGTATGGTACTTTCTTATGGCAGCCTACAAAACTAATCCATCCTTGTATTTAAAACCCTATTATTTGTTAACAGGGTCCTCTGACTGTGAATAGAAGACTGTGGGTACCCACGTAAACTTGAGATAGCTTCCCACAGCTTTCACTACCAGCTTTGTGTCTGCAGAGTGATGTGTGAGATCCTCACAATAATGAATAAAAATCTTCAGTTTATGATTAAATACAAAATACAGTCATTCACCTCTGGGTAAGTCTTGCCCACCTCAGGTTGCTAATAAGTTAATTTCTTTCCCACGCAGCTATGGTCTGATGAAGATGAGAGTGATCCTTAGAACTGTTTCAACCTATGCTCCCCACACAACAAACAACCAACCATCTTTCTGTATCCTTAATATTATTCAAATCCGTCCAGTGCGTGCTGTCGCCATTTCAAGAGCAGTACAGATGTAAATGAAAATAAGGAAAAACAATTCACAGAGCTATAATATCAATACTTCTCCTGCTACACCAGTCATTCTGCACTAAGCCCTCATGTATGTTAACATCTTTATTACTGATAAGACCATTCGCTCAGCAGGAGTCAGGAAAGGAAGCAGAGATCTCTGGAAGCACCGATTTCTTTTGGCCCATGACTATTACTGCCGGGATAGAACAATATCCTCCCAGATCCCAGATGGCACTGTCTCTCCACTGCCCAAAAGAGGCTGATTTGGGAAGGCATCCCGCCCGGGACTGCATCCTCTGCGTGGCTTATGAGCACTTGCTCATGCTGGAAAATACTGACATCAACAGGAAGGCGAAGCAGGTTGAAAGAATATTATCAAGTAGAGTTTCTGAACTCACTTTTGCCAAAATAATCCATTTGGTTGGTATGTACATATGAGCTGGTCATGAAAATACGTCTCTCCTTGGAAATCTGCTGTCAGATGGACTTGCATTTCATCACCCTCTCCAGGCCAGTTCCCTAATATTTACATCTCTTCGCATTGCTTCACTTTGATCTTACTTTTTCCTTCCCAGTTCCCAGCCTGAAATTTTAACAAAACTCCACCTCAAAAGCTGCTCCCTATACTACTGGTCCTAATAATTTTTATAAACAGAAAATGAAAATCTGGTATAGCATTAAGCGGGGCAGAAAATTATGGCTTTCACTCTATGTCCCTAAAGACAACACCTTATGTCCAATCTGCAGAGTGCCAAAGACAGCATTTGGTCCTTAATAGGGGGAGAAAGAATGACTGTAAATGGGACTCAATATGTGGTGCTTCCAGAGTTTTCCAATCAAGTAATCACTACGGAATCTACTGTGGGAAAGGTATTTTTAAACAATTCTTTGCAGAAGAAAAGATTTGAGGCCCAAATGCAAGTAATTTGGTAATTAAATGTTGTGTGAGGGGCCAAGTATTTGTCCCACATGAACATATAGAATAGAAACTCTGCCTTCTGTCAATCTTCTGAGGCTGCGACCTTCATTTTCAACCCTCTCTGGGATTGCTTTGGTTTGTCAACTCCTTAAGAGCAGCGACCATGAATGCGAAGGCCCGTACACTTGGTAACAAGCTAGAAGGGGAAAAGCCTACATCTGCAGAGAGAAGCCTGAATTTAATGGGGGCTCTGCCACCTTGCTTACTGTCGGATCTTCAGAAAATTACTTACCAGAGGGGATTGTTGTGAGGATTAAATGAGCTAATGTGTACAGTGCAAGCGTGGAGTTGGGGCAAGTGCTCAAGGCAGATTTTCCTGCTGCTCATGTTTTAGACCATGCTGGGCACTCAAGGCATCGAGGTGGGAATCTATTGGGCTCTCTGGCCTGACCACCCTCAACTGCTATGGAGAGCGCAGACATGTATCACTTTCTTGTTTGGGTACTTTCATCTCAGTCAGTCTGTCCAAGGTCTTGGTGGGTTCATGCATCCATTTCTCTTGAATATGGTAAGTTCCCCACTGCCCTCAACTCCTCATACCTGTTTGTGCATACTGAGACACTTCATTATGGAATTGGACGTGCAGAATGTTCTTGATCAATGTATCTGTGCTCAAAGTTGTGATGAATTTCCTAATTCAGCTCCTCTCCCTCCCTCCTGCTTCAATTACTTCCATTTCCAGCCTGGCTTCAGAATCCATCCTTTATGAGTAGTGTTGTTCCTAACATCCCATAATTCCTTACCTCCCTCAGCCCCGCACTGTCATTCCCAGTCCTGAGTAATTGCCACTCTCGGCTTTCTTTTCTCTCATGCCTAGGCTGCCGGGCACTGTTGCAAAAAGTGAAGAGATTGATCTATCTATTCGTTCATTCATTCATTCACTCATTTAGCAACTATTGACCGAGTTCCTATTACATGTGGAAAGCATTTTGCTGGACCCTGGGGATAAACAGGACAAATATGGTGATTCTCATGCTCGTCTTGCTCACAGACTAATGGGGGAAGGAGCAAATAAACAAGTTGACACACAAATACGTACGCTGCTCCACAATGACAAGTGCCATAACATCGTGATCAAGGATAATGGGGAAGGGGAGGCCACTTCCAGGGTTTCCTCGCGAGGGAACATTCAAACTGAAACTTGAAGGATGAGAGAGGCCGTTCAGAGCAAACGGCACATGCAAATGCCCTGGGGAGAGAATATGCTTGACACACCTGAGGTCCTGAGAAGGCCTGTGCAGTGGAGGAGTTCAAGGGGAACTGTGCTGTGGATCAGGCTGAGAGAGGCAAGCAGGGTTCAGCTCATGCCAGGCCTGGGGGGGGGGGGTTCCTAGCAGAGCTAGAATTTTATCCTCAGAGAAATGGAAAACTGTTGGCAAATTTTAAGCAAAGGATGAACATGACAGGATTAAGATTTACCAAGAAAAAGAGACTCGTTCACATCGTCCTTAAAATCGGCCATTCTGGCATCCATTTGTAGTGGGCTCCTAGTGTGGGAATCCCTGTAAACTCACCCTCAGAGGCCTTGCCTCAGGGCCAGCCTCAGTGCTCACCCTCACCTACTTGACTGAAAGATTATGGTCATCCTTTCTGTCTGTCTGTCTGTCTGTCTCTCTCTCTCTCTCTCTCTCTCTCTTTCTCTCTTTTATTGTAAAATATACCCAACATAAATTTTACCACTTTCACCATTCTTAAGGGCATCAGGCATATTCGCAGTGTGCAACCAGCACCATTATCCATTTCCGGAGCTTTTACATTATCCCAAACTGAAACTCTGCACTCACTAAACAACATCCTTTCTCTTTTAACTTCCCCTTTCTGGACTCTCACCAGTAACTTCCAATCTGTCTTGAAGGAAAATAGGGCCTCTCTGGCCTCTGAGCCATTTCTGTGACACGGCCGGTTACATCTTAAGTCTCTACACTCTCTCTCTCTACATTTCTCTGACAAACAGGCCTTTCTTCCCTACAGTAATGTAAATAAATGAATAAACCAACGTATATTTTTAAAATCCTTCTTTCAACTACACGCCTTCCTTGGTGTCAGCTTAAATTACTCCTTCACTTCCGTGCCTAGGTTCCAAGGCATTCTGTCCTCTGCCTGTGTTACTGACACACACCGCACCGCAGTCCCAGGACCATCAGCTCTGCCTCCTGCAGCAGGCAACACTTTGCTGCCCCTTCCTTGAAATTCTTTGCTTCCTTGGCCTCCATCAGTCCATGTTCCAGCAGTCTCTCCCACATGGAACGCCTCTTTTTCTATCTCTTTCCCTGATTCCTCTCTCTCTTCCTGACTCTAAAAACAAAGGCAGCTTTTTTAGGTTCTGTTCTCTAACCTGCTTCACCATCAGGCTCGTTTTTCCAGCTGCCAGCTGGACATGTCCATGGGGACAGCCTGCCAGCATCTCAAATGCAAGAGGTCTAAAACCAAACTCATAATTTTCCCTGACCAGGCTTGGCTTCACTTCCAGTTCGTATGTCTCGGTGGCCATCATTGCCACAGCTGTAGTCAGGCCCTCATTAACACTTCCTTTTACTATGACAAGAATATCCTTTATGTCTCTGATTCCATTCCTGCCCTGTATGAATCCACCCTGATGCTTCCTGATTAATCTTCCTAAAAACTGGGCTTGGCCATAGTACTCACCTGTTCAAACACGTCAGCAATACACACTGACTGACACACCTTTAGCCTGACGTACAACTGTCCCCAGCGTGCCTTTCAGCCTTACTTATGACAACTGACTGGACCACAAGATTCTCAAGCATTCTACAATACCCGGGCTCCTGTCCCTTCCCTTGCTTCCCCATCTGATTTCTATATTTTCTTCTTTCTTCAAAGTCCTTCAAACTGATGCTATTCCTTCCTAAAGCCTTTTTCGATTCCCCTCTACCTGAAGTGGCTTCTCCCTACAGCACTTTGTAACAACTTTCCTGTTGACACTAATCCTGTTCTTAGTTGCTCTGCCTGAGGGCAGTTTCTTCCCTTCCATTTCTTATCCAAACTGCATTGTCTCATCTGTAAAATTATGACTGGAAGCCGATATAATTTCTCCTATGTCTTCCCCATCCCTGGACCAGAGTCAAGTACCCAAGTTTTGCTAGCTGTTCTATCTAAACAAGTGATGTGATCACACCTAGACTTCACTTCTTCATCTATGAAACTGATATTTAGATTAGGAAGATCTCTTAAATCTTTCCCACTAAATCACAACCTTTTAATTACTTTTTCTCCAAACACCTAAGACAATGCTTGCTGTTTATAGAACAAGTTAATCATTTCACCTATCATGTTGTTTACACCTCAAACCAAAAAAGTTATTTCTAGGACATGACAGCCTTTTACAAAAGGAAAAGGTAATTTTCCTCCACTTTTTGATAAGTGGCCCCAACTCTGATTTCGAACATAAAATCAAATGAGTGCTGTAAAATAAGTTCTGTGCACAGATATTTATACATGCAAACCAAATTAGGCTTTTTGGTATGACTGTAGCATACAAACCATTGGCATTGAGGGTCAGAGTAAAGGTATTGGAGGACATCCCATTTTGCTCAACGGGAACACTTATTGGGTGACTAGGAACATAGATGAGGATCAGCCCAGCCCCCACGTAGATCTGAGAAGCTCCCTGTGCCAGGTGCGAGGTCCATTTGTACTCCCTTCTGTCTGAGACCACCCCCTTCGCTTTTCAGGGAAGGGCCAAGCATCTTCTCTCAGGTGGTTGGTTCATCACTCAGAATCATTCAGTTTTCAGTTCTTCCTGGGACCTCAGTCTTGGCCAGGGAGACTTATTCCTGCTGACCCAAGATGAGCCCCATTTCCATGCGCTCAGTCTTTCTGAGGCGCTCACCACTCCTGGAAAGCCTGATGGAAAATCAGCCTTGTGCCCCAGTAGTCTCCTTGGCAGATTTCCCAAACTCTCAGTCACAAGTTCAGTCCCAGTCTTTGTCACAGGGAAGTGTCTATGCCCTCAAAACTCCGAGTGTTCATGTTTCTGATGAAGAATGGGTGAGGGGGCAGGGCAGGGACGTCCTCAGCTATCCCAGGAGGTTGTTCAGCCTGTGCTCCATCTTCCAGAACAAACACCAATGATATTTATTCACCGAGTTATAAACATAAAGGCGTTGAACCCTCCTCCTCAGTAAAAAGTAGTCTCAACCTATGATCTTACTCATACTGTCCTTAAGAAGATGAAGAGCTTTTTCTATTCTGTGTCATCTGTTTCTATATTTTAAACGCCTGCTTAGGTCAGCTGATTACCAAGGAATAATACTGAGAAAAAGAGTGAAGGAGGTGGAGTTATGCCCTGAGCCTGTGTATCCCCTGCACTTTCCATCAATGACAGGCCCAGGGCCCCCTCTTCTTTGGACTTCAGGTGTGAATACTTAATGTAGAAGAGCTCAAGTTGTAGCCCAAGCATCACCCCCATCAGAAACCCCTTGGGTTAAAATGCTTGCTAAAATGCACATCCCTGGCCTTATGCAGACCCACTGAATAAGAATATTCTGAGGTAAGGTTTGAGATCTGTTTCTTGGGCTTAGCATGTATTGCAGTTGTGCGCTGTGATATCTCAGGGCTTTTTTACTGGAGGGCATTGTCCTCAACTATGAAAACTTGAAGATTTATGACCAATTTGTAGAAAGTGCAGGAGGCTGGACGTGGGCGTGGGGAACGTTTTGAAAACCAGGTATCTTATGTAAAAGTCACGATGCCTTTTGGGTCACGCCACCTGAATCTATTAATATATTCTACCTTCTCTAACTAGCTGGCACTTCAAATCTATACCAGTTTAGAAACTCTGAAAATAGGACTGCCGCTGAGCTTTTGAAATGAGCTTTTGGTGTCAAGAATGTGACACCTCTTTGAGGGGTTTTTAACTTCCTCCCACATCCAGTTATAACAATTGCACTTTATGCACTGCTGGAAGAGCAAATGGCCAAATTAAAACTATGCAGAGCTCAGCTCCTTCTCCTCGCTGTACATACATGCAACTTATATATATTCCTTGTGGGTACATGACTTCCTTATATACCTACAACACAGTGACTTTCTGTCCCATGAAATCACAACAGATTTGAATGATTTTTAGAATCCAGCTAAAATAATTTGAGAAGCAGACCCCTGCTGGAATTTCTTCCCCCAAAATAGTTCTCGTGTGGTACAAAAATAATTCTCTTTACTAAGGAGCATTAGTATTCTCCATCTTTAAATAAAACCTGCCTATATATAACTTAATTATATATATGACTAAAATTAAAAATTTAAATATATAGCTACAACTAGCTCTAAGCCCATTAATCCTTAAGGCTATCTATTCTTCAGTACATATCTATTCTTCAGAAAATCTTATTAGCTGGGGCCCATCTATCTTGCCTAAGATTTTTTTTCCTTTTTTTAAAAAAAAATCTATTTATTTATTTATTTATTTATTCATTTATTCATTTATTTATTAACATTTTATTAAATTTTTTCCACTCCCCCCTGCCCCCTTCCCTCTGGTAACCACTAGTCCACTGCTCATGTCCAGATGAAGCCTCATGTATAAATGAGGATAGCTTTGATTGATTGCATTTAGAAACCATGGGTGTTTGTGAAAATGCAGATTCTTGGGCTCCGAATCTTACTAACTAAATCAGAACCTCAGGAGATGAAGTGCAAGTAGTCTGCATTTTTAACAAGCTCCCCAGGGTATTGTGCTGATTATAACATCCCATCCTAGAGCACAGATGTCACAAACCTCTCCATTCGAAAGTAGTCTTCATGCCAGGCTGAGTTCATGTGACCATAGCTCAGCTCTCTAGCAGCACTGGGTTACGAGGTAAGAATCTAGGCTTTCCCTTTTAAAATATCTCACCATATATAATGGGTGCTCGACCTAGATATTTGTTTGGTTGGTTCCTCTGCTTTTGATGGAGAGAAGGGTCATGAAATGCCAATCTAAGAATGTGTGAGCAAAGGGGCTCATGCTTATAGCGTCTTATCTATGGACTCTTATTTTATCAGCCAGCTAATAGTGACTCCTGTCCATATTCTAGAGCTCCCCCAGAATTTGCAACTGGAAAGATGGTCCCATTCTTCTCTTCCACGGCTTAGCTCCGCTGTCCCTGTACCAAGAGCAGACAACTTTACCCTAGGTCTGAATATAACTGCTGCAGATTTCTGTTTTACCTTTCATATTGATTAAAGACTCTGACCTCAGACTGACAAATTCTTTCTGAAAATCAAATAACACTTTGGAAGGTAAGTATAATGGTGTAACTTGATACTGTCAAAAAAAAAATACTTTTGCTGTGGTGCTTGGAATTATGCCCATTTTAATAAACCCTCCATATCCCATGGAATTAAAAGTTTGGAAAAGCAATATTGTAATGTATTTAGTGACTGAAAATGCCCTTCGGAACTGAGAAGGATATGGGAATATAGAGAAGAGAAAGACTAAATAATTCATACATAAAGTAGCTTCTCATATGAGTGACAGCAAGAGCTACAGTCATTATTCTAAATTTTTAGTATTTGTATTTACGATCTGTGTACTAAGAGAAAACATTGAGTTTACTATTATTTTATTTTCAGACACCAACTAAAGCTACATATTTCAAAATAATAATGCTAGAGACAAATTTTTCACAAAAGAAATTCTTTAAAATGTTCATTTTGAGTAAACCAGTTGACAGTGCCTTATTCCAATAAAAATCTCAGTCTGGTTTCCCTTCATTGCAAGATTCTAGGCCTGGCTGGCGCTAAAGTTTTCCTTTCCTGAGATGGTGGAATTTCCATGAAGGTCAGAGTTTATCCCTGCAGCAAAGGTTAGACAGGTCAGCGATTTGGCAGTAGAATAAAGGGCTCGAGAGGGACCAAAAAGCAAGATTAAAGGGAATATTAAAATATAGTCTACACTCTAAAATGTAAAACAATTTAGCCTAACACTTACATATATGATGCTGGTTAACAGAAATGTCTAGAAACCAAGGAAAGGAAAATGGTTTCCGTTTGCTGCCTTTTTCCCAAAGATCTTCAAGTCTGCACAGACACACCCAAAACATTTGGCTTGTTCCCAAAACTCCAGACTCTAGCACTGCTGTAAAAATAGCTGAGAGCCAGAAGGACTGAAGGGTGGCAAAAATCTGTTTCTGAAAGGGGCCTTGTTTGGTCTCAGCCTTGAGGATTTTTACATGTAGAAACTCATCTGTCCACGTGGATAAATGCAGTCACAACGATAACCACATTTACAGGGCAAACAATCACATGAAGTAAAAATCTCTGACAGTGTTCATGCTTTGAGGGAAAAGAGAGAGAGAGTCATTCCAGATGTTGCTAGATAATGCTGAGCTGTTTCCATGAAAAGCTGTAGGAATGGCATTAGCTCACATGGAAATAATGTTTTAACTAGCTGGGAGTGGTTCCTGGAGCTTGCCCTGATCCTGCCCAGATCTATCCCACCCGGCCATGGCAGAAACTATACCCAGGTACTGAACTGATGGAAATAGTTCAGCAGAACTCTGTTAGAAATAACATGTGGTTGAAAGAGGCATGGCATTATCACTGCCAGTCTGAGTAGGGGTGAAAATGTCTCTGAGGATCAAGAACAGAACTCTTAGGGCTCCAGATCACAAGAAATGGTGAGATCCCACCACAGAGATAACCAGGGAGAGCAGTTTCTGAGGGACTTGGTGGAATTAAGTACATTGCTATCAAAGAAAGACATCTCCTCTTTACACTCGTTGGGTGAAATCTGCCAATATTTGGTTATTTTTTAAATTCCTTCTCTATAATAAACAATAATGGTGACATGACTTGATTTTTACATCATGTCAGTGCTAATGAAATGTTCAGATTGTCAGTTCAAATTAAAATCTTTTTTGATTACAGGGTGACTAGATATGAAAAGGTTCTTTTTTCAATTACAGTTGACATTCAATATTATATGTTTCAGGTGTATAGTATAGTGGTTAGGGTTCTTTGGAATTAGGTTTTGAACTTGAGTCTAGAGCTCCTAAGAATATTGTGCAATGCCCTTTCCCCCAAATCCTAATATTTACAAAATAAAATAGTATAAAAATTTTCTCAGCTGTACCTAGGGTGCTTCATCAAAAAAGCCAGAAAAATATCTTGGGCCCGCGGATTGCAGGCCACTCCTAAAAAGGCATGGTGGGAGGTAAAGCACCCTGTAACCACAGAAAAAAGAGTTTTACACTGGAAAGACACATACTCTGCAGGTGGTCTCCTTCTCTGAGGACCTTTGAAGGACAAAAGGCCGTGGAATCATGGAAGGGAGTTTGACTTTGAAGGGTAGATAAAGGGCACACAGCCTCTTTTTCAGAGACAGAAGGCCAACAGAGATTATGTGTGATTCATGAAAAGTAAGAAAAGCTACCCAAGACTTGATGGAGGATGGAGGGAGAAAAGGGGGAACTGTCTGTGGAGGGTGGTTGCCTGAGCTAAACTGAAGCTAAGTTTGGCTGAGAAGGAGCATCCTCTCTTCTTTCACATGCACTTCAAGTTTTGGTTTTGTTTTCCCCACAAAGTCTTAAGGAAGCTAACATTTCATGGGTGGTTACTGTAAGTTCAATAGCACCCTCATTAAGGGTAAGAGCAGCAGCATTTAGCTAAGAGCTTAACATGCAGCAACAGGTTGTAAACCTGAGAAGGATGGCCACTCTCCATGGGCTGAGCATCCGAAAAGACAGATTTGGTCAGCGCAGGGCATTATTCTCACAGCT
The DNA here is from genome assembly GCF_014176215.1 of Rousettus aegyptiacus. Lineage (NCBI taxonomy): Eukaryota > Metazoa > Chordata > Mammalia > Chiroptera > Pteropodidae > Rousettus > Rousettus aegyptiacus. Next base: position 68,806,828 of record NW_023416284.1, read on the forward strand.
GAAAGCTTCAAATGAGATTACCGACCAGGTTAATTTTCTGTGGGACATAGGATTCGGTTTGCATTTCAAAATCAGAGTTCATTAAATTTGCATTGCAGTTGATTATCTTCCATTAGGAAGCACATCTTCGTTACTGGGAAATGTATGTGCTATGACACCTTTTTAGTTCCAATGCTAAGAATGCAAACATAAGAGCTTTCTATTGATTTCACTTACTTTCATGAGGCAGCCTAAACCTGTATTTTATTTTAAATCCCCATTCCAGTTTCTTAAAAAATTAGCACCGCTACCCTGTTGGTAACTACAAAGGAGGGGCAAGCCTAGAAAACCATTATTAATTGTATTATGAACAGAGAATAATTTAATAAATCAAGATGCTTTAAACAATATTTCTATTTAACTTAGAAAATACATGATTCAATACCTTTCGAGGACATCTTTACTTATAAGTCTATTTGGTAGTTAGGTTTCTTCTTGTTTTTTGTTTTTGTTTTTTGTTTTTTTTCCCCAAATGCTATCATCTCTAAGTAGGCTTTTAAAGCTATATTTCAGATTGATAACCTAAGGGTGGTGCATCAGATCATAGAATCTGACCTCAGGGAAACCAACATCAGTCTATATCACAAAAATATTTAAGAAAGAGAAAGAATGAATCCTATGAAACATCAAGTTAGCTTTGAAGAACTGAAAATTTCTCCCAATCAGCCCAGGTGATGTAGGTGACTCTCCTTTTAAGGCAAAAGAGGATGTCCAAAGGCAAATGAGAGCTTCAAAAGAAGAGTTCGCAACTTCAAAACTTTTTTGAACCTCTCACTTGCAAGAGACCAGGACTCTAGAGGTTTTAACCAAAGCAGTCGAGATGTGGAAAGTTCTTACTCTTTTTGTTCATTTATTTTGACAACGCTGGAGGGCCCAGTGCTTCAGGGTAGCAGACATAGAGCAGGGGAGGTGTTTGTGAGGGCGAATAAAAGTTTATGAGAATCCTACCTTGTTTCTAAATTCTGTCATAAGCCACATATTGTGCCTTCTGTTTCCTCAATTGTTAAATGAAGTTTAGACAGGACACGGGAGTCCCACAGTAAGGGTTAGGTATTTCAGAAACAGAAATTTGCCTCATTTGGTAAGTATATTTTACTGAGGCAAAGTGTAAACTTTGGTCGCCCTGTCTATCCACCTGCCTGAGGTGTATAAAGCTCAACGAGCAGTGCTGGCTATGAGCTGGAGAACTTTGGAGGCCACACACACCTTCTGGCTCCCTCTTGGGTCTTGAGCTGAAGGATCCAGGGAGTTGGCAGGAACCCTGAAGTCATGTTGTTACAGCCTTGGCGTTGTGATCCCAGATGCCCATGGCCACATGTTGTCTTCATGTAGATTCAGCTAAGAAACGGTTCTCAACACTGGCAATACATTAGAACCACCTGGGCTATGCTGTAATCCAATACCCAACCCATCTCCATACCAGCTGAGATCAAACTTGAAGCATGGAGATAATTTTGTTCAAAATAGTCCCTTGGTGACACTTATTCACAGAGTTGAGGAGCACTGATTTAAAAATTTCTTAAACACATCCAACCAGGATAGGTAATGGTCTCAATATCATGGTCAACAAGAGTGTAACCATAGGTAAAAACAAGGAGTGAATCACACCTGGTTAGGAAAGGGAGCGGGAGAAGGCAGATGAAGATAGACATTCATGTAGATGCTTAGGCAGCTGTAATTATCCCGGTTATAAAATCTGTCTTTAGGCCCGGTGAAAAAATAGAAGAGGGCCTGATCCTGTCTGTGGTTAGTCATTTGCTATTATTCTCTGGTTTACATAATCACCTCAAAGTGTTGACTTCACTCTCTCAGAGCCAAGCTTATCAATAGGGATCATTTTGTTTCTGAAATACCTATCCCTTACTGTGCTGTGGTTTCCTACTAGACACCCCACCCCAATCCCACAAGGCCTGCCAGCTCAGAGACCCTAAATATTATCCACTCTTTGGAGTACCTGCATTCTCCCATCATCCTTCCCAGTCTCCGTGAATCCAACACAAAGATGTTTCAGATCTGTTCCATGTCTAGCAGAAGAGGAAGTTAGTGTGTGTGTGTGTGTGTGTGTGTGTGTGTGTGTGTGTGTGTGTGTACACATTTACATTCCCCAAAGTATCTTTGAGTATTGAACTAAAATCTTGGCACCTTCTTTCTTGTCTGATTATGAATATGCTGAAAAGCAGTAAATCCTATCAAAGCCATTTTGGAGAAGTCAGTCACCAGGAAGAGATATATGATTTTTCTGGCCAAGTTCAAAGTACTTAGCAGATGTCATGACTTCCTCTCAGCATGATTTGAGCTATCTTCTAAAAATAAATCCAGTCAATCCCCAGGTCATTTCTGTTTCTATAATAATCTTCTAGGATTAATAGATTGTGAGTACTTTCCCACATAACTGAAACTATCCTGTCAGTCACTGTTATACTTCCTGAGCATCATTTTGATTAAACTGGTCTGGTAGTGGAACTTCTTCTGTGTGATAACTCTAGATTCTAGTGTTAAACCATTTTAGAAACCACCATCTGTTTTGAGTGTCGATGTCAGCAATTTATGGTTAGGAGTATAATATATCCACCAGAGGGATCTTCCTGGCTGTAACAATATTCTCAAAATCGACCATTACAGTTAAGAAAATGAGCACTAATCAAGTCATTTTTTCCTTTGATAATCATATTCTCTTTCATGCTTCTCTTTTGCCTTCACTCTCCTAATCCCTCAGGAGGTGTCCCTGTTACACCCTAAGACACTAAGGACAGAAAACTTACCCCGTTCTCTAGTTACTTTAATAAATCCACTCGAAGCAGGCGTTTTATAATTTTTTTTAGAGACGTTATTGTAGATTTGTGGATTTGCAGGAAGGAGTCACACTGCAGATCACTTTGCCTTCAACTCTATTCCTTGCTCCACCTTTCTCCTCCCTGTCTATTGCACCCGATTGAAAAGAATAACTTAAGTCTTATGAAAACAATATTCTCAAAGAAACCATAATGAAAATGCAGCCTCTCTCTCTCTCTCTCTCTCTCTCTCTCTCTCTCACTTTTAACTGAAAACTTTTGATGTTTACTGGAAATAAAGGCTTTTAAATAAGTCTCCTTTCCTTCCTCTCCTCTCCTCTCCTCTCCTCTCCTCTCCTCTCCTCTCCTCTCCTCTCCTCTCCTCTCCTCTCCTCTCCTCTCCCCTCCCCTCCCCTCCCTTCCCTCCCCTCCCCTCCCCTCCCCTCCCCTCCTCTCGCCTCCCCTCCCTTCCTCTCCTCTCCTCTCCTCCCTTCCTTTCTTTCTCCCTTCCCTTCCTTCTTTTTTTTTTTTTTTCCTTTTTCTAATGACTCAAGGTCCGGAGCATAACCAAACACATACTACTCAGGGCCTGGCATTCCTGGTGTCTGCCAGAAGTGTCACAGCTCTGGCAGTTGACTCTTCCCACCCTAGGAATGGTTCCTTAGAACATGAAAGCTTTTTATTTTTCAGAGCAGTTCCAAGCAAAATTGAGGGGAAAGCACAGAGAGTCTTCATGGATCTCCTGCCCACACATACACAGCCTCCCCACTATCAACATCCCACACTGGAGGGGTACATTTATTAAAAGGAATGAACCTACATTGACACATCGTTATCACCCAGAGTCCATAGTTTATGTTAGGGTTCACTCTTGGTAAATGGAAGCATTTTAGCAAAGGATTTTATGACACCTGCTCTACAATTTGGGCTCTCCTGGGTCTCATAAATTGATATTTACCCTATTTCCTCCATCAGAGGGCAGACAACACGGGGACCTTAATTCTGAGTTCTGTATAATTCCAATAGCCTTCAATAATCTGCATTGCTATTGTTATGAACCTATATTTATTTTAAAGTTCTGGAATAGAAAAATTACACTTATCTTAATATTCTGGAATAGGCACAAGCATGACTTTAAATAAGCTATTAGGGGCTGTTTTTAGGACATCATGTGGGTGAGCTTTCAGAACAGGGATGATTGTCCTGACCTATAAGGTTATAAGGTTGGCCAGTTGGATATATATTACATAAGAGGTGTCAGGTGCAGGGTAGGGCGTTCAACTCAAACCTGTAGTGTGATAGCATGAAAATGTTGGGTAACAAGTTACAAGAGTTGTTTTATAAGAAGAGTCTTGTCCCTGCTTTTTTTAAATTACATTTGGATCCTTAATTTACTTCTAAAATAATCTTAGTTCCAAAGCAAACACATCTCTCTGTTAATGTGTGCTTCTTAACCAACCAGACCCTGACAGTTGTACTTGGTGGATACTCAAATATACCACGGTTATTGCTGACTTTCTCATGGTGCAATTGGAAGAAGCCTTCATTTTTAAATGGTTCCAAAGACTAAACTCAATTTAGAGGACAGTTTCTCAGGAAGCTCATGTGTAGCAAACTGTAGCTTATTATTTCATAACCCCTAAAACTCCTGCTAACATACTGAAGTCAGCAAATTTCATAACTTCTTGGACACTGGAATCTAAGACAAGAGGAAGGCAACTGGAACTTTTTTAAGTTTGTGGAAAAGCAGGTTTTCTTTTTTGGAAACCAAGACTAATTTAAGGGATCAGGAAAGACTGAAAATTAACTTTTCCAATTGGTCTTCCACAATGAATAAGGGTCATTTCAATGTCATCAAGAATAGTACTCCCCCTACTCCCCTTTTTCTTGTTTTCTTTCTTAATAGTAAAGCTTGGACGAGTAACTTAACTTTGTAAAATTTTATTTTAAAAATTATTATCTTTGTAGGGGAGAACTAAGAGTGACTTTTCCCAGCATTTTTACTTCTTTTTATTATCTTAATATTCTGTAATAAGTGTGTGCTGCTTTTATCACTTTTACGACTTGTTTGTAAACACATACATACGTGTGTGTGTGTGTGTGCGTGTGTGTGTGTAAACCTTATGGCTCTTATAGGACAAATTAAAACCTTTCTTGAGCATGATCATTGACTAAAAATAGGGTAAGCAGGCTGACTTATTTTAGTGATATTGATATTGCAAACTGTCCTAAACAAATTCGCCCATGCTCAATTAGCGTCCAGAGGCTAGAGGCAGTTGATGTGCAGGTAAATGTTTAACGACCAGCTTTCCCAGGAAAAATAACAGTCCTGATGTGTAGCGTTCGTCTATTTTGGTGGTGGATTTCAAGCTACTTTGCGATGTCACTGAATACATATAGGCCAATGTGTGCAACTCCAACACAACAGTGGGACAACAGGTACACACACACACATGCACACACATGCACATACTCACCACCAGGGATATGTTATAACATTATATTGAAAGTAAATCTGTATACATTTACTGGCAAAGAGGCACACATGCAGTCACAGCGCATGCTCTTGGAAGGTAGGTAAAACCCAGGTCTCTGCCTTTTTAGGCTCTCCAAAAAGTGCTTTCTGAAAAAGACTAATGTGTGGCTCATATTCCTAAATCCTAGCAGCAGGATAAAGTTTACCTTCCAGTGGATAACAAGTAACAGAATCAGGGCCAAACAAAATGCTGTTTCAAGGAGTGCAAGTGACAGGCTCACTGCATCCTTAACCCTGTCTGTGCAAGGGCAGAGGTGCCTTAGACTGTTCCCAGCCAGTCGCGCATATTGAACACCACTCGTCTCGACAATGAAAAATGTTTTCTAGCTTCACCTGTGCTAAATCACAAGGCCTCTGCTGCTGATGGAGACAGCGAAGAAGAGAAGCCTAGAAGGAGCTACGCTGAACTGTGAACAGAGGCCTGCAAATGCTAATGAACTACCCCTGGGTTGGGTGTGCCTGATCAGAGTACCCATGAACTACTCTACAGTAGAAATGAAGACTAATGGCTGTATGTCTCATGGACTGTCCTTTTGAAACACGTAAGGCCATAGGGTTGAGTAAAGCTGGGTGCCAGCCTGGTTCCACACATCTCCCAGGGTTTGTCTGCAGAAGCAGCAACACTTCCGCCCACCTCTGCATGGGAAGGGAGAGCCAGGAACTGAGAAAGCTTTGAGTCCTCTAATTGGTCCATGGCCACGATGACCTAATCACCTGGTCTCCAGATTTGCCTGTAGGAAAAGTCTCTATCTGTTCTGAATCTAGTTGCAGGAGCCCGGGTAAATAGCTAAGGCTTTGGAAGCACAGAAAGCTGTAGGGCACAGAGCAAAGTAGGCTTCCTGAGAAAAGGGGAGGGTAAAGATGATAAAATACATCTGAGCAGCCACTGAACACTGATGCTTGAGCATCAACATTCAAGATATGTATTTCCACCAGCTCATTTCATGGTATCGCCACCAATCTCCAGTAGCCAGCCATGAGTCCACTGTCCGCAGGCAAGTCATCGGGTCTTTTGAGCCTCTGTTTTCTCATCACTGAAACAGGAAAGGTTACCCCTTCCTAAGGGAGGTGGTGCGATTGAGTAGTTAATGAAAAAGAACTGCTACCATGCTGCCACATACATTAGAGGAGACACAAATTGTCAATATTATTATTAATCTTGATAAACTGATAACGTTTCCTCCTTCCTTCTAGCTAATTCCTATCGTTTATTCTGAACCCAATTTGTTGAATCAAATTCTTAATCTATTCAGTAATGACATCCTTTTTTCTTTATTTTTCTTTGTTTTACATTGTATCGATTCCAGACTTGAGGAATTTGGGAAGCTCTCGGAAGGAACTGGGAGAAAAGGCAATGTTACCATCATTTTTACACACACTAAAAAAAAAAAGAAAGCTAAAAATAGTTCATGGATTATTCAGGAAAAGAAGATATAGATTTGACAAGCTCACACTGTCATTTTTATTTCTGCAAGGCTATCATGCCTCCTACTGTTTTAACCTAGTTTTTTAAAATTTATTTTACACACTCCGGCAGCATCTTGCCTGTCGCAAGTAGTTTTTATTGCTATGTTATCTCATGCCAAGAGATTTGTTGCTGCTGAGAACATCTTTAGGGGATAACGTGATTTAATGATTATGCTTCTGTAAGTAAATATATAAGCACAAACATATGCAAGGACACAGCATCTATAGACACTTCCACGTTAACAAAGATTTCTCAATTCCTAAAAAACGGGCTCAGATCTCTGGACTTTTCTTTGTTCTTTCTGTTTGCGTTGTTACCTCTAATGCCCTGATTATACACTCTGCAAAAGCATCAAGTGGGGTCTGGCTGGCAGGCTTGTGACCACAGCAGCCTTCTACCCCAACAGCGCCAGCCCTCCGAGGGTCTGGGTGACAAGGAGGTGAGAGAGGGCACAGCACAGAGCCAAACTGGCCAGGGAGGGGAAGGGTGAGCTCATTTCTTCCCCGCTCCCTCCGCCCCTTAGGAGAAGGCTGTGACACCAGCAGAAGCTCGGGTTTCCAGTCACAAGATCCCCAGAGGCCTGGCTCTGCAGCATCTGCCAGGGTTGTGGTTGCTGCAGATGCGACCTTGCCTTTGCAGCCTTCCTCGGGAGCACCTCCCAGGCGACACCCAGGTTCGGCTGACCCAAGCCAACAGACAGCTTCCCACCCCAGGATTTCCCCCAAGGCACCCAATTAGGGCTTCAAGACTGAGAGGCAGATATTAGTCTAATTCCTATTTTATGTCAGAAAAGATGATGCCCAAGACCAAATAAAAAGGGTGATGAGAGAGCTCACTGGAGAAATTTAAAAGTCTGCTCAGCCAAAGGCATATACATAAGGCTCTAACTCATTACATAGTCCTGGGCGGTGTTGAGGGGTGGGGTTTGGGAAGGAGGATGTCTCCTTGACGAGGATGCCTGGTCAGAGCTGTTACAGATAGAGGGCGTCTGGAGGTACTACCTGGAACAGCCTCTTAGAATCTCGATCCTCCGCTCACTGAGGAGAGAGGGAGAGCAAGAGAGCAGGAGGGGCTTCACACGTTCCAGAAATCACTCTTTCCACCTAAAGCTACAAGGGGCTATCCACCCTACGGCATGGGTGGGGCAGAGTAGAGAATGCTCTAAATCTGTAGGGGAGCCGAGACCACGGTACCCCCTATGAGATTCATTCCCGAACACTAGCAATGATGGTTTAATTTTAGAGGCAACGATGCCCTCCTTGAGCGTTGCACAATTTAAAACAGTCAATAGAACTATAAAGACATAGATGACACTCTCTAAAGGAAAAACGTTTTTTTCCCCTTAAATAAAATGGCCTGCTCAGCTCCCGACATGAGGAAGAAAGGGTAGAAGGCGGAGCAGAGACAGCATGGGATTGTGAGAGGTGAGGGGACAGGAAGACACCACAGAAGAAAGGGTTTGGCTGGGGGTGGGAGGAGTTCTGTGGCAGGGAGACAAGCAGGGAAGCGCTTCACTCAGGCTGCCGGGAGGTCTGACTTCCCTCCAGAGTGCTCAGGGACAGTCGCCTGGGCACCTTCTCCTGTCGAAGCCCTCGTTCCTGCTGCTTTCCTGCTCCAGGTGAGGCTGGGCCTGGCTCTGCTCAGACTAGATGTCTGGTCAGGTCCCATCAGCTTCCAGGCTCAAGGGGAGAAAGCGTCCCTTGTACAGACCCTCTACAATTTAAGGTGGTTTGACTTAATGATTTTAGACTTTACGACATATACTTTCATTTAGAAACCGTACTTCGAATTCTGAATTTTGATTTTTCCCAGGTTGGGATACGCCCAGCAATGAGTGCAGCTCCCCATCAGCCACCCGGTCACGAGGTTCAACAATGATACTCGGCAGTGTGTTCCATTGTGGTAGGCGATTTTGCCAACTGTAGGCTAATGTAAGTGCTCTCCACACACTGAAAGTGGGCTAGGTTAATCTGCAATGCTTGGTACATTAGGTGCGTTTGATGCATTTATGACTTATGATATTTTCAACTTAGGATAGTTTATCGGGACGTAAACCCATAGTAAGTTGACGGGCATATGTACTTCATTTACAGCCCCAAGATGGTGTTAAAAATATAAATTGGTGTCTTTATATATATAACAAACCAATATTTTATAAAGATCTGTTTTTACTGACTTCTCTCCTTAAGGACTTTAGTTCAGCCCTTAAAGGAATGGTAGTAAAGACTAACACATAACTGTCTGTTAAAGATGCCTCTTGTTTATAGGTTGAGTTGTCCCCTCAAAAAGAGGTGTTGCAGTCCTGTCCCCTAACACCTGTGAAGGTGATCTTATTTGGAAACAGGGTCTTTGCAGATGTAATTAAGTGAAGATGAGATCTTCAGGATAGACTCTTAATCCAGTATAACTGCTGCCTTTATAAGAGAGTGAACACTAGGTGAAGACAGACACAGACTGGAAAGATGGCCATGTGAAGACATAGGCAGAGATCGAAGGGATGCATTCCCAAGCCAAAGAATACCTGGGGCTCCTAGAAGCTGGGAGAGGCCAGAAAGGACCCTCTCCTGGGAGATTTGGAGGGAACATGGACCTGCCGACACCTTGATTTTGGACGTCTAGCCTCCAGAACTGTGAGAGAACAACTTTTTGTTGTTTTACACCACCCAATTTGTGGTACTTTGTTACAGCAGCCCCAGGTAACTATTAAACCTCTTCTGCCCCTCACTGGGCTACAGGACTTGTCCAAATATCAAGACCCTTTACATTCTCTTCCCTGAGGGCGGGTTCCTTCTCAACAAACTCCTTGGGTCAAATGCAAGAAGGTCATAGTGGGCCTGCCCTGGGCTTTCCAGATGTGTCTGAGTCCTAAGATGAACATAGATAACACTCTTCAGCTGGAACTTCTACTATAGCTCTCTGAAATGTGTCATTTAAAAAAAATGTAGTATACAAAGAGGCCCCTAAAAACCTACCTTCAAAATTCTCATTTCCACAGCATTTACTGATAAACTATTACATATGCTAACTATAGTTTTAGACTGGTGGGGTAAGCTCAAGTGAAGTAGATGGTCTCTGCTTTCAAGAAGCTGATGTTCTTACTGGAGAGAAAAAGAGTAAAGTATACCTTTTAAAGTGGACTCTAAATAATAGTATTAATTAGATGTTAAATTTAATTTTAAATGGTATAGGGCTTAGGTTCTGAGGGAGTTCAGAGTAAAGGGCTTAGAGATGTTGGGAAAGGCCTCATGAAAGTGGGGTGTCAAGGGGCAAGGTGAAGGGAATGTATGAGTGAGGCCAGGTGAGGGGAGAGGGTGGAATATTTGGGGACAGTAATGCATCTCTTTGTCTGCTGTGGAAAACCAAAGAGTTGTGGGGAATAAAACTGTTCCCAGATGCAGAAAGACTTGAAATCCAAGAGGGAGGAAAGTCCATTTGCCACTAAATTGCTAAGGGAAGTTGACTACTCTACAGGGTAAAAGAGGCAGAATGATAATTAGCTAGTCCAACTTTAAGTTGTGATTTTTCCTGTTTCTATGAGTTTCTAAAGTCCTTAGGGACCAGCAGTAAGTATTCACTTGCAAGAGCAATTCTCAAAAGATTAACAGAGCATCAAAATGTCATGGTGACTCTCCAAAACATTTCATCCCTCCCCGTCATAAATGTAATCACAGCCTACGCCCCCACGTGTGGTGGGGAGGAAGGCTGGAAATATATGAGGTGTCTTAAGTGTGTTCTCAGAGATAGGCTCCACAAATAGCCCCGCAAGCATTCCTCAACCCAAAGTTATGGGTGCCAGATGCTGTTAGCAGCTCATGACTGCGAAGACCAGAAACAGGGGCCTTCGCGATACCACCATAATCTAAGTTCTGGTGTTAAGGCTCTTATCACACTACTCACCCACCTACTAAGTGGAGAACATTCCTCTTTCCAGGAACTGCCCCCTTGTTTTGTGTTTCACTGTCTGCGTTCTTGGTCTGTGAATGTGAAGCAACTGAGTCTAGGGTGCCAAGCTTCAGAAAACCATCAAGATGGATTTTCAGGACACTGATCTCACCGCGTTGTGGCTAGTCTGAGAGTGGAGGCCCAGAGGTCCTGAACCCGAGCCCGCACACCAGAGGGGGGCCTAAGGATGAAATGTTTGGAAATGTCACTGCGATGTTACAATGCTCTCTTAATCTTTTGAGAATTGCTCTTGCAAGTGAATACCTGTCTGTGTCCCTAAGAAGTTTAGAAACTCATAGAAACACTATGTTCTTGGCCACAACTTTCAAAAATGCACTGTGACAAGCTGTCACTCTGCTCCTTCCAAAGGCCTGAAGCTGTATCATCTTTGGCTCTTCTTTCTACTCAGAGTGGACTGGGCACCCTTCCAGGACTTGCTACAGCTGTCCAGGCCTGTTCATCACCTAAGCTGTTATCCAGAGAAAGTCCGTCCTGCTAGGTCTGGAGACCATACCACTTGATCTACCTAGTGAGGGAAAGAGCCAGCTGGGTACTCTGATACAAGAATCAGGTCAAGGCTTTACCCTATTTCCATTTTACGGCTTCCGAGTGGAGAAGAGATGCATCTGTCATCTCTCCTTCTGCAGATATACCATATCCTTGAATATAAATTAATTCTTAGTATAAGTCAGGGGTCAGTGAACTTGTTCTATAAAGAACCAAATAATAAAAATTTGGGGCTTTCTGAGCCATCTGATCTCTGTCTCAATGACTCAGTTCACCATTGTAACAGGAACAGAAGCCATTGACGATATGTAAACAAATGAACACACGACTGTGTTCCAATAAAGCTTTATTTACAAAATTATGCAGTGGGATAGAATCATCCTGTGGGCTATATTCTTGTTTTAGATATACATACACTTAATTATTTTTGAACCACCCATTATTATTTTGGAAGTGCTTTCACATCTTTGTTTCTCACAACCCTGGTAGACATGGGTCAGCGTTGTGTACACCATTTTATATCTAAGGCAATCAGGGCTCACTAATGGGTTATCTGATGCCAACAGTGGAGATCCAGACACAGCTCTTTTTTTTTTCAAAGTACAAAACATCTTCTTCAATGCCAGTATTCTCCAGAGAGTGTCTCTCTCTTTCCTAATAGGTATTATGTGAAAGAGTAGTTCTGGAATCAAATAAGTTTGGGAAACTCCACATTAGCCAAGGTTAAAGGAGAATTTTAATGTTTACTATGAATTTCCAAGAGAGGATTATAGCATACTGAGTTTTCCTAACATATTAGATACTACACCCCTTTTATTCTTCATGTCGAAGCAGCTCTTAAGAATCATGCTCCTAGGATCAGAGTCTAGGAGATCCTTCACTAAGCAGAAATAGAAGCTGCAGAGAAGAAGACATTTCAGAGAAGTAATGTCAGTCTGAAATATTAGACGGGTTAAGGCCCCATGGCAGCCTACCTAAGAACATTGATTTTGAGCAAACCTTGACCCAACGGAGTGATAACTGAATGAAACAGGGACCGTTACACCGTAGGACCAAGTTCAATCCAACTGAAAGAAATGGGGAGGGAAATTTCTTTTGCTCTTCCCTCTCCATATCTGCCCCTGCTTTTCTCAATCCTAAGAGAAACTGCCAATCTTATTGGTTGCAATCCAAATTGATGGTTGAGCCTCTTTCCCTTGCAATCTCTTGAGTAGAGGGCACAGGATCTAGCCAAGATGCAGTATGGGGTTTGGCTACAGTTCACGGTTTCTGAAGAAATAAGTCTTTTTATGAAATCAAATGCCTATTACGAATAGTATATTTCAGTGAGCCAACCAAAGAAGTGAATGTCTCCTGAAAGAGGTTTTAATAACATTTTGAAGGTCTTTTACCTAAGAACCCAGGAATGCCTGCATCTTGACTACAAAGTGTTCAAGGTCTAAGTAAGGGCTCCATTCACCCTTAATCACCAAATTCAAGAATTTGGACCAGCACATTTGGACTTGATTATGGAAAGCTAGAGTTGCAAATGTGGCTTTGCCCTAAGAGGAAGCCTAACTAAGTTTACTAATAGTACTGCCCGTTGTGGAAGATGTGTGAGAGAGAAATGGCATGTGAGCCTCAGGGAACAGGGGCAAGAAGCACATGGAAGAAGGGGGCATGGCTTTCATTTTATAGCCCAGTCACCATGTCTCGCTTAAGTTTGTTGGCTGTACTTCCTGTTGCAAGGCAAAGGAGTGTGTGCTAGTCAGTGGAGGTCATCTGTCTCTTCAGCTTTGGCCACCTAACTAGGGAGATTTCTGGGGTGTTGAGGACATTTCGTCCCTTAACCTCCTTTAAGGAACATGAGTCAACAAGGAGTTAATGAGTGTCTAAAATTGCAAGAAGGTAGAGAATCATTGCCTTTGAAAGAGCTTGTGGGAGAAGCTTGCCAGGAGAAGAGGCAAAACTGGGTTGACAAGGTCCTTGATAGAACAGGGGCAAGACCAGAGCAGAAATACCTTCTCCCTCCTTTTGGGAATGAGAGCTCCTTGTGTTGGGATGCACCTGATAAGGTCTTGCAATTCCCAGAGACCACAGAATGTATCTGCAAGAACAATACAAATCTAGAAAACACATCAATTCTCTTCATAAATAATATATCGTCATGTATGCCTCCATCTTAAAACATTTCTGGAACAAATTAAAGCATATAAATGAAAGAAATACATTTATGCAAATCAACCAATTTATAATACTGTACCTATTTCCAAATATCTTCCTATGAACAAATAATCAATTATGAATACTGTAGTGGGCTAGATGGAGCCCCCTCAAAGATATGCCTGTGTCCTAAGCCCTGGAATCTCTGAATGTGAACTTATTTAAACAAGGATTTTGTAGACGTAATTAAGCTAAGGGTCTTAAGATGAGATCATTATGGATTATGTGGGTGGACATAATCCATAAGTCCAATGACAAGTATTCTCAACAGACATAAACAGAGTAAAGGATAATGTGAAGATGGAGGCAGAGATTAAAATGATGCCGCTACAAGCCAAGGGATGCCAATAGTCACCAGAAGCTGGAAGAGACAAGGAACAGATTCTTTCTGTTTGAAGGGAGTACAGGCCTATCGATACCTTGATTTTAGACTTTAAGCCTCCAGAACTGTGAGGCTTAAGCCACAAGTGCCTGGTAATTTGTTACAGCAGCACAGAAAATGAACACAGGTACTTAATTTTTTTAAATGTATTTTTGTTGTTGTTGTTAAATTTCACATACAGAGAGAGAAGGAGGAGAAGAAGAGAGAGAGGGAGAGACAGACAGAGACAGAGACAAGAGGATGAGAGAGAAAGAGAGAGAGAGAAACAGAGATAGAGATAGAGAGAAAGAGAAAGAAGAGAGAGAGAGAGAGAGAGAGAGAGAGAGAGAGAATGAGATTTTTCTTTTTTTTTGAGCTGCTGCAATTCCATACCTCCATGTTACAAGACCACCAGGCCCACTACACAGACTTGATTTCAGCCCCTGTCTTGATTTTGGAACAGGCAAGAAACACCTTCCTTGGTTTTAGAGAGAAGAATTGTTGGGGTGAGAGGAGGGGCTGCAATTAGAAAGGAAGGGAATCTTCTCATAGGATCAACAAACCAGCCAAATTAAATGGAGTTGGAGATGGTCAAAAACTTCCACCAGAGACTTGACTTGTATTTCACAGAGAATTAAGGTAATGCTACTGTACTTGGCTGCGTTCTCTCACTCTGCTCAGAATAGTGGGAATAGTTCTTTGACATTTTCTGAGCTACTAAAATGGGACTCTATTTGGCTAACTTCCTAAGTCTGTTATCTAAAGTGCAAGCCTTCCCTGTTCATGTCCCCTCCCCTCCCCATTTAATCTAGTACAATATTTTAATTGTCTCAGTTTCATCATCTTCAAAAAAGCTGCTTGTTTACCCAGAGTTGACGTCTGTCTCCCTCGAGAAATTACAAGAGAGAGGCTGGACCCAGCAGGAGGACTGAGGAGGATGATTTGGTTGAGAAAATTATCTGGGTTCCCGACTTGCACAATTACGTAAAAGGCTCTCTTGTTTTAATCGATTAAGTCAAGAGGCACAGCACTTTTTGAAGGAATAAGATGACCAAAAGGTGCTTTCCCCTCAGGATTTGAATAAGCCCAGTTCAATTAAGTTTCTGACAGGAAGGCACTCAATTTTACTTATAAACAGGTAACGAGCAAGAAGGCAATAGTAAGAAAATTCTAGTAAGAAAGCAATAGACAGTGTTCTCAGTAGCCAGTCCAATTTTCAGGGTCACAAGCTGTATTTTTCCATTACAAAAAAAAAAAAAAAAGACTATGCATAGAAAAAAAAAAAAAGGAAGCTGGAAATTACTGCCAAAACAGATCAGTTCCACCAAAAATGCACCGAAGAGTAGACTTTTCCCTGCCCTGGAAATTATGTGGCTCTCTCCACCCTTCTAAATTACACTGTCCTGATACACTTTATTTTCCCACTAAATATACAGAATGGATACATTAGCTGATAACACAGCCTGTGCTACTTTTAGCAGAACATGTTTATTTTGTTTTGTTTTGTTTTGTTTTTTACCAAGAACAGAACCATGTTCTGGATAATACAGCCTTTAGAAATAATGGCCAGCACTTCTTTATTATTATTTTTTTTTTTTTGCAAAAACGTGGTGCTCATCTCTTGTCTCATACCATAGTAGGACCCAGAGGTTGTCGCAATAATTTATACATAATAATTTTATAGAAATCCAAGAAGAGGCGCATTAATATTGCATTTGGATTTTGCTCAGTATGTGTGTGTCTCTCTCCCTCTATGCCTTCATAAATATTCCAGACAGAAAAGGGTGACAGTCGAATCAGTTTCTGACTTAAAAGCAATCACGGCCTTGGTGTAAAAACAGCAGCCAATAGCCTTAACGTTGACCATGATTTGGGTCTAGGTTGGCCTGTTAAAAAATCCACCAACATGAGAACCCTAGCAGGTCCCAACACTTATTTCCCACTGAAATGAAAGCATTCTACTTCTAAATGGTATTTTCGAATAAAGGCAATAATTTGTTTCCAGCTGGTACAATTGTTTAATAAAATGCCTGCTGGGTCTTCAGAAGTAATATTCTCCTCTCCTCAGCAACAATGAAAATTACCCCATCTTAGGGACCACTAACTCACTCCACAGAAAATGTTTTCAACTTGAAGTATAAGATTTTCAATGACAGTAATTTGCCATATGGAGAAATGGAAAAAAAAAAGTATCAGAGATAGACAGTAAACTGGAGGAGAAAAAAAAAATCTTAACAGAAGGCTGAAGCCATTTCACTATTGTAATAATTATTCTTCTAATGTTTTAATCAAAGGAAGCAGCCTGTCTCTCTTCTCTCATCTATATTCAAGCCACCACACTTTGTAGGTGTTAATCTCCATGCCTTCAGGCTGTTAGAAGGGAGCGGAAATTGGCAGTCCCTGAACTGCAGAAGCCTGTATGATAACAGTACCTGGCACTGCCCTTAATTATCTCAATTATGTTAATGTGTGTTGTTTGTCAACAGCTAGAAAGAGATGAGACTGTTAGGCGGTTGGGGAGATCGGTTTTTAGATGTAGATTTGGGCATTGAAGGTTTCCTTTCTGTAATAATTGTTTTGCTTTCTTTTTAAAGGGATTTTGTATTTATGAGTAAAAGAAGAAACTAAAATTTCACCCATAATGTCAGCGACTATGTATTTTCTTAAAGTCATCGGTCCGATGTGGTTTCAGTAGGTTTTATTCTTCCTCATAAGTGATCAAAAATATATAAATATATAAAAAATGGAAATGAATAAATACAACTGTTATTCACACAGAATACAGGGGATGCAAGAGATTTGTTTTCCAGGAGCTAAACAAACAAATAAAATTAAATTAAGATAAAATCAGTAGACATACTTTCAAATGCAACGAGAAAACATTTGGGGATATTCATGTAAAAGAAAATAATGCTACCTAGTATTCAAAACCCTAACACTAGCTGATCTGTTTCAGAGAAGTATGGGGAAGCTTGTATAATAAGAGCTCTGGTGGTCAATTTTCCAGTTTCCTGGCACAAATAACCCCTGGAACCTAGTCAGTCTAGTCTATCCATCCAGAAACCACAGAAGTGAATTTGACCAGTGCTCACTGAGTTATTACTAGTCACCGATCAGACCACGGAGGGTGTGTTCCCATATCAGCAATAAGAGAGAAAGGAGAATACTTATTGTTTTCCCTAAGCCGCTACAAGGGAATGTGCGTGCTCTTTATTACCTACTCTGAATGGGAGCTTTCCTGAGTATTTCCGGAGCTGCCAGGGCTGAGTGCAGCCTAATCACCAAAGGCATAGGGAGCAAGCAGTGGCTTGACTGGATGTCTATGCTCCAATTTCAACAATTTGTGCTGCGGTCTCCTCTGCTGAGAGAATTCTGATCAGACGGTTGGTTGTTTTACCAGCCGGCTCTCAAAGCCCTGTGTTGTGGCTTGCTGGAAAGGCCGAAAGAGTAGGGGAGCAAAAAGGAGCCTGAGCAGACACTGACGTGTTACCATTCTGCCAAAAGCGTTGAAAAGCAGTAGTGTTTTCTTTCTAAACTCCACAGGTACCCTCTAAATACGTGACTCCTTTCCAGAAGACTCCTCACATAGCTGGGGTGCTAAGTGGGGAGAGCAAGGTCACTGTGTCAAGAACCTGGTTCCTCCACTTGGTAGTGAGGGATTTGGTTAAGTCCCTATTTGCTAGCTGAAGAATCTGATTAAGAAACAACACTTCTAGGCCAAATTCCTTACCTATAAAATATAACTAGTACTACGCCCCTTTTATTGGGTTATTTGTAAGAGTTAAATCAAACGATGTTAGAAAAAGGTGTAAGCTACTGAATGTTGTGCAGATGTAATTCCCTCCCTTTTCTTTTTCAGGCAAATCCTACTTCTTGATTCAGGGTACTCTTATTTTCACTGAGGTGTTGCATATATCACCCTTGTAAAGTAAATTTTATTCTCATGCACACAATGTCCAAAATTTTCTGTTGAGGGGCAACGTACCTCCTTGGTCATGTGTTAGAATTTAATTCCATGGAAAAGAAAAAGAATTGTGGTCTCCCTGCAGTGAGATTTTTCTTCTTTCCTTTTTAATGCTAATTGGAAACAAATCCAAATCAAATATAAGTTTGAGCTTTTCTGCCTAAAAAGAACTAGAGGGAATTGAGTGTGACATGTCCCTGATTAGAGAAAAGTTGACTGGGATGGTGGGGCCTTTTCCTAGCTGCAGTGAGCCACTGAGATGGGGGCAGGAGGGAGCCAGTTCCCAGAGGCCCCTTCTTCTTGTCTTGCCTTGCCTCCCAGGCAAGGGAACAGAGCCAGGATCAGCTGCTGTCCCTCCAACAATATTTTAACCGTAGTAGGGTTGCCAGAACACCCAGTTAAATTTAAATTTCATATAAACAATGAATAATTTTTTAGAATAAGTATGTCCCAAATATTGCTAAATCTGGTAATCCTAAACTATTGCCTGAGGCAGCAGAATTATGGAATCATAGAAATTTTTTTTTTTTTCTTAAAGAAGAACTACATAATCCTCTAATTCAGTCTCCTCATTTCATATATGAGAAAAAGGAGTTCTGGGCCTAGAATCGCCCAAAAGGGCTTTGTACTTATAGCAATTTTAAGACCGATTTTTTCAAAATAAAAATAAAAATTTTAAGCTATTGAATACACAGAACCCTCAATTTTTCTGAATATTCGTTCACATAAACTCAGGAAACTACTGAGCTGTGATTACTGGCTGCTGTTTTTATACCAAAGCCTTGCGTGTTTGTAGCCAACAGAAACAGCAAGAACTAAAAGGTTAATTAATGACTATCTATAGCTACTTCTGCTGACCACAGGATGTAAGAACAGGAGGGGATTTGGGTTGAGATCACTTATTTAACAGGATTTCCACATGACCTAACTTGAGATAATTAGGTCATCAAGGAGGAAAAGGCAGATTAAAGAGGGGTAAGCAAGGAAGCAGACCAGGATAAGACTTTTACCTTAGAACTCAAGACCAAAGTATAAAAGTTTTGGTCGTAGTCTCATTCTTTAACCTCAGTCCTTTGACTTTGAACTACCTACAGACCACGGGTGCTCTAGTCTCATTCCCCTTCCATAGCTGGTGTACGTGTGGGTGTATCCAGCTGTTACAGGAGCTTCATTTCTTCTCTAAGAAGGACTGGGACTGGAAATTGTTTGGAAGCAGATTATCAACCTCAAGGTCAAAGCATACAGAAAAAATTGTGCAGCATAATTAAAGCTGGGTTTGCAAAAAACCGGAATGCTTACTGTGTTTCAGGTGAATACAGGGGAACGATACTCAAAGGCTTCATTTTCATAAATATAAATCAGTATTTTTTTCCCTTTCCTTTTTCTTTCAAATATTTTCACCTTGTGCTATGAGACACTTGGTACACACAGAACATTATAAAAAGAATGCTAAGAGACAAGCTTTGTCTCATCGCTTTTTTCCTCCACACTTCAGAGCTCGCCAAAACACTCCGACTCTGTAATTGGCCAAGTCTCAATGCCTGCAAAGTGTTTTGGAACTATTTATTGTACCCTCTTCTGTAACTTGCCTTTAACAGCACACAAGGCCCACCAAGGGACTTTCCCCTTCACGTTCAGCAGTTAACACTGAATCTCCTTGGCAAGGCTCTCAGTGACTGCACAATCTCACACCTGCCAGCACTGGAAAGTTCTGGAAATAAAGACTTGGTGCCAGACATTCCTTTGGAGCACTTCACTTCATCCAGTTCCTCATTCTCCCAGCCGTTAGACAAGTAACCAATTTCTTGAACTTGGTTAAACCGTTTGCAGTGATAGTGTACAGCGAGCATATCCAAGAACTGAAGCGAATGCCAAGGCCCTCGGGTTCTACCGCTGCCTCTCTCCCTGCCTTCTTATTGCCTCACTTTTGTTTCACGGCTCACACTTTCCAAAGCGCCCTCACATCTGCTCCTCCTTTGTTCTTTATGACAGCTCTGTGAGATTGAGTGGGCAGATTCAGACCCAATAACACATTTACCTTTTATCAGGTTTTCTGCTAGGCATTTTCATACATTTTTATCTCATATGATCTTGCTGACAATCCTGCAGTGGGTAAAAGAGAAGGTACCCAACATACAGATGAAAGACTTGAGGATCAGTGACTGGAATGCTCCAGAGCTGAAAGGTGGCCCTTTTTCTGTACTACATATACTCTGTTTATAGTTCTGTGCCTTGGGTAAAATTCTTTCATTAACTACAGTGAGCCCAAGAAATGGCAATCTATGCAAGTGATTACTATCTCACAGTCTGAAAACAATGACAGGTACACAACCTGTTACACATGCCCCTTCACGGCCTCCTCATTCCTGGACAAAGATCTGGCCTATAGCTAGCCCTTCAGTTGGAGAATGCATATTGAAGTTGGAAGAGGAGTGCTAGGTGCTTCTGCTATAAGCTCCTAGAACACTCTCAATCTTCTCTGTAGTATCTTATTAGTAATAAACTGCTAATTGTTAAAATTCTTTTTATTTGATACTTTATAAAAGTAATATAAGATGAGGTGTAAAAGAAAGAAGCTAATCATATACCTCGTCCCATCTCTCAACAGTAACCTATATAGATACTGTGCTAGGTATCTGTACACATATTTCTCTTTGATCATATAAATATATAAACTTATACATATATTTATGAGTTTGCTAGCTTGTTTGTCACTGAAAACAAATCATGCCTTTTCATTGCCCTAGAACTTTTTTCCTTCCTTCTTTCGCTTAATAGTATATCATGGATACCCCTAAATTTAGTTTTCCCTGATTTCTTTACATAAATACATATTGTACCACATCTATGGGGTAATATCATAAGAGAAATAAAGAATGCATAAAAATTCCCATGGAGTAACTACATCAAAATTCCTCTTTTGATCTTTTTGTTTCCAGGTCTTTGCCATTATGAGTAATATCGTAATAAATACTGTTGACTGTGTGAGCGAGAAAAAAAATACCCTTTCCTCAAGCCTGAGTTTCAGTTCCTGGAGCCTGCAAATGAGACTGATAAAAGACAAATTAACAGGAGAAAAAGTTTACTACACAGGCACAGAGAAGTTTCAGAGTAAAGAAGGGAAACTCTATAGAAGTGGTTAGGTCCCAATGTTTACATACCATCTTAACAGAGGGTGACAAAGTGTGAAGTGACAAAGTAAAGGACAAGGGATTTGAGTGTCTAGGAGTGGTAAATTGTAGGAAGCTAAATATATAGGGGAAATTAATGGAAGATAATGGTTATGTTGGTAAGGTTCATTTGTGCAGATTTACGCTAGTGCTGTCTCCAGTGAGGAGTCACCTCTCCTTCCTGCTATGGGGAAGGGGAGGAAGGATGCCTTCCTTTACAAGGGGAAGTTTTATGCCCTGCCACAAGGCAGAACTTTAGAGGGCAGAGAGTTCCTCCTATGACTCCTCCAGCTCAGAATCTTCCTCCCGCCAAAGTGGTATAAATTGGGGTGTCAGATTAGGATCTCCTTCAAATATATGTTCTTAGATACTATTTTTATGGGCTAAATTCCTGGAGTACTGCGTTAAAGTATATGTACATTTTATTTTTTATTGATGTGGTTAGATTACTTTCCTAAAAGGCTATAACGATAATTCACATTTCAGTCAGCTATATGAATCTATGAACACCTATTTGTCAATCTAATGGGTATAAGGTGGCACCTCACTGTTATTTTAATTTGCATTTCCCTCGCTATTAAAGATGCTAAGCATCTTTTCATATGTTTTTTTAAACATTCGAGTTTGCTTTTCTTTGAGTTCCCTGTAATTGTTAGTTTTCTCTCTCCCTGGAGTGTAAGCTCCATCAGAGCAAGTACCATGTGTGTCTTGTTATCCTGACAGTTATTGCTGGTTCCTAAGATAGTTGCTGGCAGAGTAAAGGCTCAAGAAAGAGTCATTTAGTGAGCAAGTGAACATCCTTTGACCCAGCAATTCTTCTCCCAGGAACTATACTTAAGAAATAGTAATGGCTGTGTGAAAGGATTTATCTAAAAAATATTCATTATAGAATTGCTTATAATTAGAAATAAGATAGGTAATGATATCTGATACAGAAAGAAAATAATAATGACTATAACAGCTAACTTTTTTTAGTGGGTACTACTGGGTAGTATGTCAAAACTTTTTTTCATAAAGTTTTCTGTTTAATTCTCACGATATATTAAGTTTTAAAAAGTGCTTAAATAAATGTTTCTGTATGCATCAACAAGTAACTGGAAAGATATATACCAAACTGTTAATAGTAGTTTATTTGTGTGACTAAAAAAATACAGATTATTTTTATTTTCTTTTTTGCTTACAACCTACTTTTATGTAAGTCTTCCTCACCTTTTGTAATGAGAAAAAATAATGTAAGAAAAGCTATCCCTGAATAATATTCTAGTATTTAGTGCTTTCTTCTTATTCTTTTAAATATAGTAAATATATATACTATATTTAAAATATATATATAAACAAATAAAGTTTTATAATAAAGAATAAAGCTGATAAATACTCAATGAACTAGCTTACTGGCTATCTCATTTTTCCTAGATAATATATGTCCTGGGGCTTGTTTCCCCACGAATGAGGTATATTTGTTTCCTCAGTTTTGTAGGGTTGGCCCAAAAGGCCATTAATCATTCTGTCTGGAGCTCAGAGGGAACCTTGTAGGAGCAGGGAGAGGTGTAGCAAGCCCATCTAGCCTCAGCAGCAGTGATGAAGGTGCCCAGCCACTGGGACGGAACCAGGCGCAGGCACAGAAGGAATGATAAAGAGGGCCATTTCCTGCCTCACTGGCCTGCACCACAAGTGACTCCCCTACCCGCCCCACTCACACCCTCAAAGCAGTACTTTCCCCTGATGTCATATGAAACTGAACGAGGCTTTTCTCTCAGGCGAATCCAGAGACAGAGTTGAAATGTGGTACTTTAAACAGTATAACATGAAAACAAAGTAATCGATAATAGAACACAAAGTATATTTCCTCTTATCAGCAAAAACACCCCCTCCAATAAAAACACAAATAAATCAAAAATTAAAATAAAATTTAATTGTATTAAAAAGCCTATTCCAGTTTTCTCATGTGTTTCACCCTAAATTCCCTTTCTGTGTAGCAGTGACCTCGACAGAGCTACAATAAGCACATCCCCTATTTCTTGCCTTTAAAAACTCATTGGCTGGTTTCATTTGTATTGACATAAGCCATTTCTAAGGACCTTGTGGACATCGAGCAAAGCCCAGGCCCAGTCTGGGGACTCAGGGAAAGCTGTGTTGAGATACAACATGAATGCCACAAGGTCAATCCCCAAAGGATCAAAGGAAGAGCCTTAACAAAAGTACAGAAACTGGTCAAACCCTGTTGTCCCTTCATGGATCCTTGGTCAGTGAGGCCAGCATCCCTTGCTTCTGTACAACTCTCTAATAGTTCACTGCCAGTGTGGACTAAGGTCAGGTGTTGATGAAAATCAGCCTGGAGTGTGGCTATGTGTTTGTACATGTCCCTATTAATACTCTTAAGTATCCTTTTCTCAAGAGACTGGGTCTGCTATGAACTTACTGTAGCTCTCTCAGCACAGACAGTTATTCCCGCTGAGCCCAGGTCCTCGCCTAGAGGAGGGACGAAACCATCCTTCCTCCAAAAATATCCTATTTGTTTTCCTGTGTATTTGCCTAAGCAAGCTGCCCCCTGCCCTCCTACACTTGACCTGAGAGGAGGCCTCCCTGGCTGGCTCCTGACCCTGGGCACAGTGTGAAAGATGTCATAAAGGGAAGGGTGCAAGAAGTCAGTAATGGCTGAAGAGGCAGGAGATGGGCGTAGAAGCAGCCAGCTCTCCCCGGTAAGTCTCCCCAGACGTCCAGTCATGGGGATGTTTGTGAAGGCAGTTGCACACAGCACATACACCATCCCTCAGTTGTTGATGATGAAAATAGAGAGATGCTGTGCAGACCTTGTTCACGCTAGCTCACGAAAGCCAATGATTCCATTTTCAGAAGTTTGGGAGCCAGATGAATTCCCACTGGCAGTTTGAAGTCAGTCAGACAATACTGAACCACAGAAGTTAGCTAAGGCTGCTAATAGTGAGGACTCTCTTTGTGTTTGTTTGAGAATTAGTTGTTATACTTCCCCAGCATACCATTGCAGAAGCCCTGACTGGCAGCGAATCCAGTGTGTCAGACAAGGATGAGGCCTGGGCTCCTCTCCCAGCTTTTCCACCCACTACCTAGAAAACACTGGGGCAGTTCCTTAACCAGCCTATGCCTCTGCTTCCTTCTCTGAAGGATAATGATAGAAAGTATAAGAAGACTAAGTAAGTTAATTTATTTAATATGTTAAGAATTGTGCCTGGTACAATGTAAGTATTTTCCATCATTATCTGCTCTTAATACCCTTGGGCACAAAATAGATTGAGAAATATGATGAAAACAAAGCAAAACAAAACAAAAAAACCCCAAACAAACAAAAAAGGAAACCCCAAAAACTTCAAGGCTTAACAAACTAGTTTCAGAGTTCAAATGTGGCTGGCTATTCAAAGACATTTTAGGTACTAGAACTTTTCAATGTGAGACGAGAAAATGAGCAGAAACACAAAATCAAGGGCTGAGTAAATAGGTTAAAAGAGGGAAAATGTAAGTGTACAACTACATGATGCCTTCGTCTGTTCTCCAACATACTTAAGTAGGAATGCAAAGACGAGAAATCTTGGTAAGCTAACGGATTTTTAAAGTCCACCTGAGAAGCCAAATTCCTTCATAGCAATTATTCAGATGATATTTTTGCTGTTTTTGGAAAAACCTCTGAGAGTATTTAAATTGCAGATGCAGAAATCTCTGTAACTTTACATGCATTTGCATGGCTGTTGCTGGAGTGAAGTGCCACTGTGCGGTAAAGAGTTATCAATAAATATCAGGGTTCTCTTTTCATATAAGAAAAGTTCTATTTTGTCCAAGGCTTCATTCACCCAGGCAGTCACAGGCAAATATTCACATTTGGAGTTCTGTTTTCTGCTTTACTTCCTAGCATACTGGGCCCCCTACCTTCTTCTGGACTCCATGACTTAAGATATTCATCATTTCAGGGACTGACTTTGCCAAGAGCATTTCGGTCTCAGGAAGAAAATAAAAATAGATGCACTTCAAAAACGATCCAAGTGTTATTATGTATCTGATTTTTGAATCCCCCCAGCCATTTTATAAGAAATTCCCGCTATTTGAAATAATCACCTGAATCTCCTGAGAAGCTTTAAACCATGTTAGACAATTAAACAGATTCCTGGCATAACTAAGGCCAGCTGTGAGTGTGGCTAGCACGTAAGCACCCAGTGAAGCCAGAGGTAATCACCGAAGGGCACGCGGCAGGTGTAAGCAGCCTCTTTTGTTCCCCAAGAAGAGACCACATCTCCAAGTTGCTTTGATAATATCCCCATGACTTCTTGTCAGCATGACACTTCCAACACAGTTTTGTTGAGAAATGCCTTTTGTGCTGACGGGACCAAGACCACGTGGGCTTTAACCTCGACCTTGTTTTCTCATATTTAATAAATTAGAAGAAAACAGAGCTAGAGGACATTACTCCAAAGACATAAACTTTCTTTTCCATGATTATCTATGGCATAGCGTGTGCCTGACAACTTGGACAGGGGGTGCTACTGTAATGATATAATCCTGGCAACAAGGAGCATAAAGGAGCAGTCTGGCCCTGAGCATCCACATCTGTCTAGACAGGGTTCCTTTGAAAGGCTGAAAAAAAAGAAGCACCATAATTCATGGAGGTAAGAAGAATTCTTTGGCCTTAACTACATACTGTGATTGTAACTATGTCCATGAAAAACACTTAAGCATATAGAAGCAAAGGTGGACTTTCTATGCCACTATCAGTTGGACAAAATGGAATGGTGGAAATGCAGACAACTTGTATGTTAACTTGTAATTAGACTTGTTACAAAAAGGATTTAGGCAGCTCGCAAAAATATGTAAAATTGAAGAAAAGTTGTTTTGGGTTTTCTTTTAATTGCAGCAAAATACATATAACATAAATTTACCGTCTTAACCATTTTTAAGTATACAGGTCTGTAGTGTTAAGTATATTCATTGTTGTATACTCAATCTCTGGAGCTTTCACATCTTGCAAGGTTGAAAATTTATATCCAATAACAATTCTCCATTAACAAGTTGTTTTTAATAAAAAGTTTGTGTATTCATGAAAAATGAACACACTTTAAAAATTAAACCCACTGGAGAAAGAAATTGATGAGGACACAAATAAATGGAAGGATATACCATGCTCCTGGGTTAGAAGGATTAGTATTATTAAAGTAGCTACTCTATCTGAAGAAATCTACAGATTCAGTACAATCCCTGTCAAAATATCAATGACATTCTTCTCAGAAATAAAAAAAAAAAATTCTAAAATTTATATCAAACTACAAAAGACCATGAATAGCCAAAGCAATCCTGAGGGAAAAAAAAACAAAGTTGGAGGCATCACGCCTCCTAATTTCAAACTCTATTACAAAGCTATAATAAATAAAATGGCATGGTATTGGCACAAAAATAGACACAAAGATCAATGAAACAGAATAGAAAGACCAGAAATAAATCCTCACTTATTTGGTCAATTAATCTATGACAAAGGAGGCAAGAATATACAATGAAAAAATGACAGTCTCTTTACTAAGTAGTGTTGGGAAAATGAAACTGATACAAGCAAAAAAAGAAAGAAAGAAAGAAAGAAACTGGACCACTCTCTCACTCCATATACAAAAATAAATTCAAAATGAATTAAATGTAAGTAAATAAATTCAAAATTTAATTCAAAAATTTAAATAAATTCAAAATTTAACTGTAAGACCTAAAACCATAAAACTCCTAGAAGAAAATATATGTAATAAACTCTTTGACATCAGTCTCAGTAATACCATTTTAGATTTGTCGCTTCCAGGAAGGGTAACAAAAGAAAAAATCAACACATGGGACTACATCAAACTAAAAAGTCTCTGCATAGCAAAGAAAACCATCAACAAAATGAAAAGACAACCTACTGAATGGGAGGAGATATTCACAAATTATATATCCAATAAGGAGTTCATATCCAAAATATATAAAGAACTTATATAATGGAAACAAATAAAAATACAACAAAATGAACAATCTGATTAAAAAATTGGCGAAGGACATAAATAGACATTTCTCCAAAAAAGATGGCCAACAGACATATGAAAAAATGCTCAACATCACTAATCACCAGGGAAATGCAAATCAAAAGCACAAGAAGATATTGCCTCACATTTGTCAAAATGGCTATTATCAAAATGTTAAAAAATGGCAAACGTTGGCCAGAATATGAAGAAAGGGGAACGCTTGTGCACTGTTGGTAGGATCGTAACTTGGTGCAGCCACTAAGAAAAACAGTATGATGAGTCCTCAAAAATATAGTATATTAAAAATAGACCTACCACTTGACCCAGCAATTCCACCTCTGGGTATGTAGCCCGAGAAAATGAAAACACTAATTCAAAAAGATATATGTACCCCTATGTTCACTACAGCATTACTTACAATAGCCAAGTTATGGAAACAACCCAGGTGTCCATCAACAGATGAATGGATAAAGAAGATGAGATATATACATACACATATACACACAATGGAATATTACTCAGCCATAAAAAGGAATGGAATCTTGCCATTTATAATGACATGGATGGACCCAGTGGGTATTATGCTAAGTGAAATAAGTCAGACAGAGAAAGACAAATACTGTATGACTTCACTTACATATGAAATCTAAACGACAACAACAATAACAACAAATGAACAAAAAACAAAAACAGACTCATCAAAACAGATCAAAATAATATTGCCAGAGTAGAGAGGAGTGGCTGTTGGGTGAAAAAGGTGAAAGGGAAAATAGTCAATATTTTGATAACTTTGCATGGTGACAGATGGTTATAAGACAGTGTGATGACTACATTGTAAGGTATATAAATATTGAATCAGTATATCATATACCTGAAATTAATATAATATTGTATGCCAACTATAGTTAAATTTTAAAAAGAAATAAAAAAGAAAACAAATATATAAAAAACAAATGTTCCATTTAAAAAAAATAAGCAAAATCTAATGACCTTTGTTATTCATTCAGGAAAGTTTTTTTAATATGGAAACTTCTGCCTACCAATCTGACAAAATTCATTTTGACAGAATAATAAAAGCTGGTGAGGAAATCAGAACAGAATTACATGAGGGTAGGCAATAGAAGAAAGATGTCTGTAACTTTAATATGTGAAATACATGTGATAAGGCCCGGTTACAAAAGCTGGGCCACAAATTTCACTGGAGGCCCTCCAGCAGCCGATGTTAAGAGAGAAAGACAAGCAGTTGCAGGAATCAAAGCAAAACCATTGCCACTCTCTTGAGACCAGCCAGGAAATGAGTTTCAGGAAAGGCAGTGACTTAAGGGTGTTGGCAAGAAGTGTACATGAGATTAAGACAAAAAAGAATGGAGGTGAATGGAAATGAGATGAATCTAGGGCAGGAGTCAAGAGAGTAAATAAACTAGAGGATTCTTCTAGATTCCACAGGTGGAAGGATAGCATGTAATTTGCTTGACCTAGTCTGGGGGTGAGGGATGAAGAGAGATCAAAAGATCCTAATTATTGAATGCAGAGTAGCAAATAGCAAGTTAGGTCAGGAGAGAATGCTGTCTCAATGAGGAAAAGTTCTTCTCCAGAAAGGACCTACTTAAATCCAAGCCCATCAGTAACAGAAGAAAACTCACCTTAAAATCTACTTATAAGCTGAGCACCTGGAATCTATATCCCAATGGGTAAGTTATATGTCCATACATCCTCATCCTATAATATACACCACACTCTAAAGGGTTCCAAGATTATATCCTAGAGAGGAAAATCCTTTGGATGCTGGCACCAGAATCTACTAGAAGAAAACAAGAGAGAATTTCTGCTAAATTTCAGGCATAAACAGAGATAGAATCTGTCTCTTAGGATTGATGGCATGGATGGTGTGGAAGAGAAAGTTTTCTCAGATTCTTGAAAGACGCTTTTAGAGCTATGGAAGGGAAACAGTCAAATGTGGATGTTTCTGACAGCATCTCACAGCTTTACTTGGAAGAATTTTAGCAGTATTTTCTAAAATTTGGAGAGTCTCCAAGCATGTTCTATGGCTTTTTAAATAAGTCTCTCTCCTATAGAACTAGAATATCACTCGTGCTTTATAGAAAGGCTACCATTGCACTCTGGCTGTAATAGGTGCCAGGGTGGCATGGAAGGGGCATTTGTAGGTTCCAGGACAAGTTCCATTATTTATCAGCTATGCAATGTTGAGAATAATCACTTAAACTCCCTGACCTTTTAGTTTTCCACCTGTAACCTGATAATACTGTCTTATGAAAACCACTGGAGAAATGTGAATCAAATCAGATGCAAGGAAGTGTTAAATGAATTTAAGAATGTAACATTGAACTTCTAGCAACATGGCAGATGAACTTGATATAGCCTAAATTCCTCCAGTTACAAAGACATCCAAATATTGGATAAAATTTAACATTTAAAAATGTAGAAGGATTGCTGAACTTCAAAGGAAATATGGGAAACCATCAGGCGGCAGGAATGAAACAAATCAATGCTAGAGAAATGAATACGAGCCGATGAGAAGCAGCCTGAAGGGTTTTCACTGGGTTTCCCAAGTTCCTAGATGCAGAACCATGAGTTTCTAGTGCTCTCCGAGATAAGAGATGGACTCTTTGCCTTTAGATGGTGATGAGAAGGTAAGTCCTGAGAGAAGAGCCGCCCTAGCCATTAAAAGGGGCTGTATAGTCTGCTCAGGCTACCATAATGAAACAGCGCAGACTGGGTGGCTTATGATAAACTTATTTTCTCCTGGGTCCAGAGGCTGGAAGTCCAAGATGAAGGTACCAGCAGATTTAGCTTCTCCTGAGGCTTCTCTTCCTGGCTTACAGATGACCACTTTCTCCCTATGTACTCATATGACCTTTCCTCTATATGAAAATCCCTGGCATCTCTTTCTCTTCTCATAAAGACACCAGTCCCATGCAATCAGGGTCTCACCCTTAGGAGCCCATTTAATCTTAATTACCTCTTTAAAAGCCCTATCTCCAAATACAATCACATTCTAGGGTATTGGGTATTAGGCTTTAATGTATGAATTTGGGGGGATATAATTCAGTCCATAACAGGGGCTAACGAACCTCCACACAGGCTCAGAGCAGCAGTAAAAAAGCTTAAGAAAGCCTGTCATATATCAGGAAACTTAGATGTGAAAGGGAAAAATCACCAGTGAGAAATAAAAACCCAAGCTTGTAATATGTACAAGTGTGGGCTTTGAACCCATCTTCCCTGCATGCTGTGGGAGCTGGAAACTAAGAAACTAACATAAAACGCTTTTCCTGGGACACTGAAATTTAACCCCCCATGAGAAACTTAAAAAGAAAACTAAACTGAGCAAAAATTTTGCAACCCAGGACATGACACAATTTTTTTAATCCTGCTGAAAGTTAACTCATTAAATAAAAAAGGAAATACAAACTACCAGGGAAACTACAAGGAGAGTCATGAAATACAATATACTAATGGTTCTTAAAGTGTGTTTCCTACACCAGCCTCCTTAGCATCATCTGGGCATTTGTTAGAATGCAGATTCTTGGGCCCCGCCCAGATCTTTTGAACCAGAGACCCTGGGAGTGGGGCCCAGAATCTGTTTTAACAAGCCCTCCATGGGACTCTGATGGCTGAAGTGTGAGAATGGCTCCAATAGAGAATGAGCATTCCAGCATCATTGGAAAGACACTGCCAAGTAATAGCCTCTGCCTTTTCCCTAGAAGCCACTGGCTTAGACACTCATGTCATCAAACACATTATCCATTGCCCTTTCCTGCCGGCATATATCCAAAGCTCAGGTCACTTCCCTTTATTTCTAAAAGACCTTCTCCCTAGCTTACTAACTCTTCCTGCTTCCTCCCCAGGGCTTAGCACATAGTTGGTGCCCAGTTTTTTGTTTTTTGTTTTTTTTTAATTATTTAATGAAAGAATAAATAAGAGCTGCATGTGTTATTGGGCTATGTTCTTTTAAAAAGCATCTAATCCTCCTACATTTGATTTTTAAGATGGGGGTGGTGAGCAGCTTTCTTCAACATGATTAAATCCAGAAAGCATTATCTATGAGCCTAGAGAAAGCAGCTTTGCAGAAGGATACTGTATTAGTTTTCTAGGGCTGCCATAACAAAGTACCACAAACTAAGTGGCTTAAATGACGGAAATGTATTATCGCATGGTTTTGGAGGCTGGGAGTCCAAGATCAAGACATAAGCACAGTAGGTTCTTTCTGAGCCCTGAGGGGAATCTATCCCATGCCACTCTCCTAGTTCCTGGTATCTCAGGGGTTTCTTGCCTTTGATGATGTCGTTATATCATCTTCCCTCTGTAGGGGTTTCTGTCTCTTCCCATGACATCCTTTCTAGAAGGACACCAGTTACAGGGACTCACCCTACTATAATATGACCCTACTGTAACTCCATTAATTATACCTGCAATGGCTCTTTCTCTAAATAAGGTCCCATTCTGAGGTACTGGGGGTCAGGATTTCGACATGTGAATTTAAGGGGAACAGGATTCAACCTATAACAGATATATTTGGCATGATATATGAAATTTAAATTATGTAAAATTTTAAAACACAAAATGATGTGGTATATAATTTATGGACACCTAAATGCACAGTCAAAGTATAAAAACATATATTGAAGGAAAAAGACCAACTTCAGCTTAGTGCTTCCCTCCAAGCGGAGAAAATAAGGAGGGAATGGTACCAAGAAGGGATCTGGGAAGGGAATGTGTCTGTATCTATATATTCAGTTCTTTAAAAATATGAAGCAAGTACAGCTTAATGTCAACATTTGTTAAATGTCCATGATGGCTATTATTACTTTTTTTTTGCATGTTAGAACAAGCTATTTTTTTGTGTGTATTTGAGATAGTAGCATCAGGAAAGAAAAACATCCCTTGCTATAATGAACATGATGTTAGGACAAGTCCAACTATGAGGCAATAGTAACTTTATGCAAGTGAAGACATCAAGGAGTGTCAAGTGGCAGGTGGCTGTATGAAATGACAACTATATGGGATTGAAACCAAGAGTCAGGCCAGACTGCAGGGGATTAGTAGTTACCAGTGGGAAGAGGGGAGGAGGGAAGTAGATAGGGTTAAGAGGGGTCAAATATTTGATGGCAGAAGGAAATTTAACTTTGGGTGATGAACACACAGTGTAATATACATATGACGTATTACTGAACTGTACACTTGAAACCTATTTGATTTTATTAATCAGTGTCATCCCAATAATTTTAATTAAAAAAAAAAAAATACTTGCCTGAATCTGTCTTAGGTGCTGGCATTGATTAAATCACATAAGGTCTGTCTTCATGGTGCTTACATTCTAGAAAGTAGCTCTTAAGTAGCAAATGTAGGATGAGACTTTTTTAGAACTTGCTCCAACAACCTTAGCCTGATACTTTTTAAAAAGCGTGGGGGTGGGGGATGGGAGAAAGTTTGGGGGAAAGGAAGTTATAATCAAGCGGTCGTACAGACCGGAAGCCCTGTGAAAGGGAAAGGCCAGGATTTCTAAAAGACACTTCTAATCGTTTTTGATGTGACAAAACTAACGATGACCTTTGAGCTAAAAGGAAAAGGAGGCCCATCCCGATGAAATGCCCACTGACAGGGAGACCCTGGCCTGGCCAAGGCACTCTGTGATTATTATTCTAGCCTGGGGAGAAAAAAAGTCAATTCAAAAATTGCTTGTTCATGTCATGGTAAATCCTTAATGCTTTTAATGAAAATTCTTCTCCTTCATGAAATATTTTCTATTTTAAAGAAGAACAGCAAATTAATACAGCGTTTCCAATAGCCTTTAAGTCAGGTTTAATTGGGGTAATTCCCTCCAGTGAATCGAAAGATGACATTCGTCTTCATTGCCTGGGTGGAATGTTAAACTGGAAGCAGGGATGAAATGTCAAGGTAAAATAACGCTAATAATTATTCTGAATGTTACAGTCTCCTTGACCTTGGAATTTAAAGGGCCAAAATGAAGGCTTTTTGTCAAAAGTCAAGAAGTCATCTAGAGACACTGCTGACATTTATGATTAATGTAATCTGAGATTATTAGGAGAGAAATGCAGAATACGATTAGCTTCTAGTATCTCGGTAATTCATTTTATACCATTATAGAAACCATATAGTATGGGGACATAAAAAGAGCTGACATGCTATGAATAATCCTAATCTCTAGAAATTTAAAAAGGAAACCTCTAAAGATAAGTAAGACTTTTTAATTAAAGCAGCAGTGACCAAATAATTAAATTTATAGGCCTATAGTCAAAGGGGAAAGAAAATGACCTCGGTCCATGGAAAAATAATGATTTCTTATGCATAACACACATGAACACAAAAGAAATCAAACCTCTATCTGCTGGGTCCTGTCGCTTCAGAGAATTTTCTGGTTCATTTGCACTGACAAGAAAGAGTGTGGCTCTGGGAAGGCTCCCCCCGGCACTGTGCTCTGAGCTGGCAACTCAAGCGGCCCCTGAAAAATGAGACTCTGTGTGAGAGCAAAGCACCTTTGTAATGAGAAAGATGGCTTTTGATATTTATTGAGGAAAACACAGCTCATGTTTTAAATAAAGCTTTTGGTCCAAAGCTGTAGCTAGGAAAAATGCAAAGGTGAAAGGGAGCCCGCTCATTGTGACCTGGTTTCCCTGCCCCCCAAGCCCCTCCTCAGCACATCTCATCTCATTGTCACCCCTCTTCATGCTCAGCCCGAGGCGGGGATGCAGCAGGGGTAAGGCAGGCGGGGAAAACTGATTCTTAGAAAGAAAAATAAATAGGACTCACACACCAATGAAAAAAGAAATGCAAAGAAGGAGAAAACCTTTTGAAAGAGAAATAGAAAATATTTAATTTACTCATTTTAAAAATAAAAACTGACCTATGAGTTTTTATAATAAGAAATATGTGTATTTAAGTGATATGTGTACAAACCACATTTGCATATATGATGTATAACATATGTATAGTAATTATTTTCTCAATTTTGTTCCCTAGTAGGGACAGATAGGGGCTAGTGAGTGAATGAACAGAGAAAGAACAGGTGGAAAAAGGTAAGGTGGGAATATAGAGAGAAAAATGTAGAAAGCAGGAAGAGGACGAAAGAGAAAGCCCAAAGAAGAGACACCCACAAGCATGAGTTTTTGTTATAACCGTGTGTATGTAAGAGGTGTTTTTGATAGTTTTTGATTAGACTTTTGGTAATTGAGAGATGATTCTCTAGTTTCAAGTTTCACTCTCATTATCTCATGAGTTTAGCCTGGAGTACTGGGAGATCTCTATGTTGATGCTCATATCACTACATTCAAATTATTGATGCTCCTTGATTTACAATGGGGTAACAGCCTGATAAACCCATTGGAAGTTGCAAATATCATAACTCGAAAGTACATTTAATACACCTAACCTACCAAACATCACAGCATAGCATAGACTACCTTAAAAGTGTTCATAACACTTGTGTTAGCCAATAGTCGGGCAAAACCATCTAACACAATGACTGCACTGTAAAGTTTTAGTTGTTGACCCTGCGACCACGGGGCTGATGAGGAGCTGTGCTCCCTGCCGCCGCCCAGCATTGTGAGAGAGCAGCTAGTGCACATCCCAGCCTGGGAAAAGATCAAAATTCGAAGTATGGTTTCTACTGAATTCATATTGCTTGCACACCACTGTAAAGTCAAAAAATTGAAAGCAGAACCATCCTAAGTCAGGGATTGTCTGTATAAAATCTGTGTTGGCCAAGAGAAAGGCTTCATCTTCTGAGGGTCTGTAACCGCCTGCGTTACACTGCAGGAATTTAGCATCATAATAAATAATACAATTCAGGAGATGTTAAGAGAGACACTATTTGAAAAGAAATCACACGAGTATTTCTTAATGTTGTACTGAAGTTACTTGTGAAAACAAATGAAAGTAATGTACTTGCAAAATCCCCAAGTAATGTACTTGCTAAAACAATACAGCTAACATGAGGACAAGAGAAGCCTTCAAAGCATCTAGGATCTGCGATGTGGCAATGAGCACCGTTTGTTCTACTCATTCCAACCCCCCAGATGTTCCCATCTTAAATATACGCTCATTTAAATGGACATCACCAACACCTTAAAAGGCTTTGCCATGGTCAGTGCTGAAAGACAGAAATGGAAAACTTCTCTAAATGTCAAAACTTACCATTGCCAAATGGCAGCTGGGAGGCATAATGGTGACCACTAAAACCTCACACGTCGTTTCATTTCATTTCAGTTAAAGAAATATTTGTTGTGGACCATGGGCAGACACTGCTCTAGACCCTGAAAAACGGTGATGAATAAGCCAGAGTGCTTGCTGTCCTCATGGTCTAATGGAGGAGACAGACTAGCACACCAGCCATGACAAGACATTGTTGTGAGTGTATAGGCATGAACGCTTAGTGCTAGGAATGGTAAGGAAGGGTACATACTCTCATCCGGTACGTCTCTGGGTAGGAGAAGCGGTGATCAGACTTCCTTGAGGAGCTAACTCTCGAGCTGAAGTTTTAAAGAACGAGTAGGAGTTAGCCAGAATGAGAAGGAAGAGAGGGGAATCTGAGCGGGTTTTGGAGTGAGTAGATCACAAGTGTGTTTTAATGAGAATTCCTGACACGGGAAAACACTCTGCTCAGAGGTCTAGCAGCCCGCTTCTCAACACATGGCACCACTGTCCACGCAGTGGCTCCAGCTGGAGCCTAGGAGCCTAGGAGCGACCCTTGATCCCATTTCTTTCCCTCGCTGCCCACATCTAATCACTAAGTTCTGTTGACTTTACTCCAAAATGTATTCCAAATCCATTTATTTCGATCTCCACATGACCTCCTAGTAGAAGCTCTGTCTTCTCTCCTCTGGACTGTGCGGCTGCCTTCTAACTTGTTGTTATGGGCTGAATTGTGTCCTCTGCTCCCCTCATCAAATTCCTATGTGGAAGGTGTAACTCCTAGAACATCAAAATATGACTGTATTTGGAGATAGGGCCTTAATTAAGTGACTAAGTTAAAATGAGGCCGTTAGAGTGAGCCCTAATCCAATTTGACTGGTGTCCTTATAAGAGGAGTTTAGGATACACGAAGATACACCAGGGATGCACAGGCAGGGAAGACAGACCATGCGAGGACACAGCAAGAAGGTGGTGTTGGCAAGCCAAGGAGAGAGGCCTCAGGAGAAACCAACCCTGCCAAAACCTTGGTCTCAAACTTCCAGCCTCCAGAACTGCAAGAAATAAATTTCTGTTGTTTAAGCCACCTATTCTGGAGTATTTTGTTATGCCCTGGCAAACTAATACACTTGTCTTCCTGCTCCTACTCATGCCTCCTAGAATCTGTCATTCAGCAGCAAGTCATACCACATCATTACTGTGCTTAATATTCTCCAGTGGCGTCCCCTATTTTTAGAATAATACAAACTCTTTGTTCTGGTCCAAGAGGTGCTCAAAGTGAGCTGATGTCTTTTAGATTTCAAATTAAACGTCACTTCCTCAGAGAGGACTTCCCTGGTCTCCAGAGTAAAGAGCCCTGCAGACACTCTCTAGCATATCAATGTGCTTTATTTTCTATATGGTATCCATTACCATATGATATTTTCTTGTTTATGTGATTGTTTATTTCTATGCCTCCTTCCCCCACTGCCCCCAGAATGTAAGCTCCTTCATTCTACCTCCAGAAACTTCATCTGTTACATTCTGTCTCATGAGCTCAAAACACAGTAATGCTCAAACATTTTTTGGGGGGGGGGTGAATGAAGAGCAGAGTATATGACCTATTGGAGACTTTCATGTAGTTCATGTTGGCTGGTGGATGGAAAGGGAGAAGCATGGAGAGGCAGATAGGAGTCAGAACATATACATCCTTATACGAGAGATGACAACAATATCGTGACTGAGCAGAGTTAATACCCACCCCCACACTCGGGGTCCACTGTGCATCGGGTCAGTGTTTCCTTAACTGCTACAGAGTGGTTAGGGACAATTGAACACTTACCTGATCACAGACTCTACTTTATAAAAGGGCTCAGGAGCCCCAAAGAAAGAACAGAAACCCTGTCCTCATTCGGGATCAATATCCACAAACATCACTGGTGGACTCTGCAGGTGAGGTGGGTCAGGACTGGAGCTGGCAGATAACAAAGGAATAATAGCTGCTGATAGAAGGTCACCAAGTCAAGAAAAAACGTGGTGAAGTGGGCTAGAGTGAGTGACCGAGCCTAAGTGACCAAAAGGTGGAGGAGATGGCATACAATATAAGGTTCAAATTCACACCCCATCCACACCCCTCTCAGAGTATCTGTGTGCCAAGGAAAAGGGGCCTTATGGGAAAGAGGCAAAAATGTATCACTAAGGGCTTGGTCCCGTTAGTGGACCCTTTCTCTCATAGAGACAGGCACCTCCAGCTGGAGAAAGACACTGAGGGCCAGAGATGGGAAAATAAATGAGATTTATAGGAAAAACTCCCTCAGAAACATGAAGAGAGGGCAGACAACCCGGACACCACAGCCAGGCCCTTGAAGACCCTCTGAGAGCCCCAGAGAGGGAGAGCTCAGCAGAGACGGGCTGACGAGAGAGTCACAGCTGGAAGGGAGGAAGGCAGAGTGGTGGTGCTGAGGCCACGTGAAGCCACTCTTCTCCCCTTGCTGATGGTGATTAGAAGAGACGCTTGAGAAATGTTAGTCCGGGGCCGTGTGTAAGAATAACTTTACTTAAAACTCAGGTTAATAATATGTGCTCACTTCGGCAGCACATATACTAAAATTGGAACGATGCAGAGGTTAGCATGGCCCCTGCACAAGGATGACACATAAATTCATGAAGTGTTCCATATTTTTAAATATCTATTCTCATCAAACTCTTCCAAAAACTCGAAGAGGAGGCAAGACTTCAGAACTCATTTTATGAGGACAATATTTCCCTGACATCAAAACCTGGTAAAGATAACACACAAAAAAGAAAACTGCGAACCAACATCTCTCATGAACACAAATGCAAAAATCCTAAATAAAATATTAGCTAACTGAATACAGCAACATATTAAAAAGATTATACACCACGATCAAGTGGGCTTCATCCCAGGGGCACAGGGATGGTTCAACATGTGCAAATCAATTAATGCGATACACCACATAAACGAATTAAAATAAGAATCATATGATCATATTGATAGATGCAGAAAAAGCCTTCGACAAGATACAGCATCCGTTTATGACCAAAACACTGAATAAAGTAAGTAGAGAAGGAAAGTACCTCAATATAACAAAGGCCTAAGATCAGGAACAAGACGAGGCTGTTCACTATCACCACTGTTATTCATTATAACATTGGAGGTCTTAGCAGTACAATCAGGCAAGAGAAAGATATAAAACGCTTCCAAATAGGAAATGAAGAAGTCAAACTGTCACTATTTGTGGATGACATCATTCTCTAGATGGAAAACACTAAAGATTCCACAAGAACACTACTAGAAATAATAAGCAAATACGGTAAAGTTTCAGGATACAAAATCAATGTTCAAAAATTCATAGCATTCCTATACTATAATAACGAATTGTCAGAAAAAGAAATGAAAAAAAAATTCCTTCTGCAATTGCAACAAAAAGAACAAAATACCTAGGAATTAATCTAATGAAATGTGAATAACAAAAACTACAAGAATCTATTTAAAAAAATGAAGAAGACACAAAGAAATGGAAAGATATTCCATGTTCTTGGATTGGAAAAATCAACATAGTTAAAATGACATTATTACCTAAAGCATTATACAGATTTAATGCAATCCCTATCGAAATCCCATCGGCACTTTTTAAAGAAATAGAACAAAAAAGTCAACAGGTTTGTATGGTAGCACCAAAGACCCCGAATTTCCAAAGCCATCCTGAGAAAAAAGAATGAGGCTGGAGGCACCACTCTGCCTGACTTTAAATTGTACTACAAAGCAACAATAATCAAAATGGCATGGTATCGAAACAGACACACAGACCAGTGGAACAGAATTGAGAGTCCAGAAGTAAACCCATATTTATAGGAGCAAATAACTTTTGACAAAGGAGCCAAAAATATACAATGGAGAAAGGAAAGCCTCTTCGATAAATAATGCTGAGAAAACTGGATAGTAACCTGCAAAAGAATGAAACTACACTGTTGTCTATCACCTCACATCAAAATTAACTCAAAAATAAATTAAGGACAGAAATATAAGACCTGAAACAATAAAATGCGTAGAAGAAAACATAGGAACTAAATTCAAGGACCTTGGACTTAAAAAGGATTTTATGAATTTGACCTCAAAGGCAAGGGAAGTAAAAGCAAAAATAAATGAATGGGACTACATCAAACTAAAAAGCTTCTGCACAGCATAAGAAATCATCAACAAAGAAAAGAGACAACCATCCAAATGGGAAAACATATTTGTAAGCAACGCCTCCGATAAGGGCCTAACATCCAAAATATACAAAGGACTCGTACAACTCAATAACAACAAAAACAACAAACAATCCAATTTACAAACGGGCAGAGGACCTGAACAGATATTTTTCCCAAGAAGACAAATGGCCAACGTTTGTTACATATGTTACATATGTTTATGTAAGCTATTAGGGAAATGCAAATCAAAACCACAATTTGATACCATCTCACCTGTTAGAATGACTATTACCAATAGGACAAGTAACAACAAGTGCTGGAATGTATGCAGAGAAAAAGAAACCCTCACACACTGCTGGTGGGACTGAAAATTGGTACAGACAATAAGGAAAACGGTATGGAGGTTCCTCAAAAAACTAAGTATTGATCTACCATATGATCCAGCAATCCCCTACTAGGTGTTTACTCCAAAGAATTAAACATATTTATCCAAAAAGATATTTGCACACCGATGTTCACAGCAGCATTCATTATTCACGGTGGCTGGGACATAGAAACAACCAAAGTGTCCTACGATAGATGACTGGATAAAGAAGCTGTGGTATACATATACCATGGAATTGTACTCAGCTATGAGAAGAGATGAAATACTCCCATTTGTGTGACAACATGGATGGATCTTGAGATAATCATGCTAAATGAAATAAGCCAGACAGAAAAAGTTGAAAACCACACGATATCGCTTATATGTGGGATATAAATCTAAAAGCAGGAAAAACAGAGACTCATGGACATGGGCAGGAAGCTAGTGGTTACCAGAGGGTAGGGGGTCTGGGAGGAGGGAGGAGGTAGAGGGGGTAAAAAGGGTCAAATATGTGGTGACGAAAAGAAATGTAACTATGGGTGGTGAACATACAATGCAAATATGTGTGTGTCTGTGTGTGTGTGTATCTATATATATATGTATATATATGTATATATGTACATATATATATGACTTACTGTTAAATTGTACACTTGAAACTCACTGGATTTCCTTAATTGATGCCACCACAATAAGTTTTTTTTTTTAAAGCGAGTAACAGGACATTATACACAGAATAAAAACCCCCTCAGATTAATAGAGCCAATGGTTATAAGTTTTTAAATTTGGAGAACCAATTAAAATTTTAAAGTGAGAAGACACTAACTTACCATTTTAAAAGATCGCTTGATGCCAAACAGAAGACGGACTGGAGGGAGGAGAAGCAGGATCTTCAGTCACACACAGATAGGGAGCGCTAACCCCTCCAACTCTCCAAGAATTCTGAAAAAAAAAAAAAAAATCATCAGGGTGTCCAAATTTTAACACAGTTTGACCATATGATATGTATGATTCCCAAGAATTATATGCTAGCTAACTGTTAGACTAAAAGATTTTCTCCACTCAACATCTCTAGAAAACTCATCTCCATAAAGAAAAACTACTTTGATATCTATAGATACTGCCATTCCTTAAAACAGTTTATGAATCACATAGGTCTGTATCTCAATACTGAATTGGGATATTCTGTTTTCAATTCAAAATTATATTCCCCAACCTGTAAAACATCTTAATCATCAAATTTGGCCTTGAAAGACTCCCAATTGTTTTTAAACAATCTCCTAGGGCAAAGATTTGTCGACTTTACTATTTAAAAAATCTGAGACAAATTCTGGCTGTATTTACTTTAAAGAGTCAAAATTGGTTTGAGTAACAGAAACTTATGAGCGACATTGTTTTAATAAACTTACAGTCTTAGAAAGTGATACATTGGGGCATAATTTCTGCCATGTATATTTTTTAAAAATCAGACTTATGATATTATGTTATCATATGATATGTTTGGGTGCATTGGAGTGAGAGAAGACAAGGTAGAGAGTATATGTATATATTTCATGTATTAGAAGTGTCATCAAGATGCTAATGGAACACATCTAGAACCTCATTATTCTTGATGACATGGGCCAAACAAAATGTAATTACCATAGATGCAAACTAATCACATTATAATTGACCATTCTGTTCAGTTTTACTTTTATAAAACAATGAAAGTGATAGTCTTCTTTTGGTTCAGGTTCTAAAATTCCGCTGGTTATAAAAATGACACCAATTTAGATACATTAATATACATTAATGCAAGATCCCATTAAAGAGTCATAGAGAAAGGCCAATTACTTTTGTTTCTAATAATACATCTTTTCCTGGCTAGCCCACAATTATTCAACCAGTTTAGAGAAGCACAAGATAATAGTTATAGTCTATAGACCTAATTCTCCTATTGTCCGTTAAATATATTCTCCTACAAAATTGTAAAAGGTCATTTCTAAAAATCTACAATGAAATTCATAAAATATTGGGGGTAGCTGATAAATATTCTGTAAGAAAACTTACTGTTGGCATTAAATACATTTCATTTGCATTAGTACCAATTATCCAGTTACACAATGTATTGAAACACTTTTGGCCAGCTGTACCACTTTCTCCCGTGTAAAGGTTGATGCAGAACAAACCCATATAAGCCTAGCATTTTAAAAATTAACTAACAGAGAAAGAAGGATAAGACATTTTCTTTCCCCCCTAGGTTTATTGAGATATAGCTGACACATAACGCTATAAGTTTAAGCTGTGCAATACGTTGATTTGATACAAATATATACGCTTATGTATTATGAAATGATAACCACCATAGCATTAACTAACACCTCCATCATGTCACAAAATTATCTTTTTTCTTGTGGTAAGTACATTTAAGATTTATGCTTTTTGCAACTTTCAAGCATACAGTACAGTATTATTAACTATAATTGCCATGTTGTACATTAGATCCTCAGAACTTATTCATCTTATAACTGGAAGTTTGTACCCTTTGACTAATATCTTTCCATTCCCCCCACCTACAGCTACCTGCAGTCACTACTCCACTCTGTTTCTAAAAATTCAGCTTTTTTAGATTCCACATATAAGTGATATCATACAGTATTTGTCTTTCTCTGACTTATTTCACTTAGCAATAATGCCAAGGTCCATCCATGTTACTGCAAACAACAGGATTTCCTTCTTTCTCATGGCTGAATATATATATATATATATATATATATATATATATATATATATATATATATATATATATATATATAGTTCTCATATCTTGGCTATTGTGAATGCTGTAGTGAACATTGGGGTGCAACTATCTCTTCAAAATCTCGTTTTTGTTTCCTTTAGATATATACCCAGAAGTGGGATTTCTAGGTCATAAGGTAGTTCTATTCTAATTTTTAGAGGAAACTCCATACTGTTTTCCATCGTGGCTATACCATTTACATTCCCACCAACAGGACACAAGTGTTCCCTTTTCTCCATTCTCAACACTTGTTATTTCTTGTCTTTTTGACAATAGCCATTCCTACAGTGTGAGGTGGTATCTCACTGTGGTTTTGATTTGCATTTCCCTGATGATGAGTGATGCTGAGCCCCTTTTCATGTATCTGTTGGTCATCTGCATGTCTTCTTTGAAAAAATGTCTATTCAGTTTCTTTGCTCCTTTTTTAATTGGATTGTTTGTTTTGTTTTGCTATTGAGTTGTATCAGTTCTTTATATATTTTGGATATAAACCCCTTATCAGATATGTGATCCGTAAATATTTTTACCCATTCTGTAGGTTGCCTAGAAATTTTCTTGATAGTTCTACCAAGCAACCTCCTCCATGAATATATAACTTAAGGTATTTTTTAATAGCTTTGTTCAGGTATAACATATAAAATTTATCCACTGTAAATGTAAAATTTGATGATGTTCAGCATGGTTGTATCGTTGTGTAATAATCATACCATCACCATGACCCAGTTCTAGAACATTCTAAAAAGTTCCCTTGTGCCTGGCTATTGCCAATCCTCATTCCCAGCCCAGTCTTAGGCAACCACTGACCTGTTGTTTTCTGTTACTGTAGATTTCTCTTTTTGGACATTTCTTATAAATCGAACCATGTAGACTTTGCTGCCTGGCTTTTTCCACTTAGTATAATATTCTTAAAGTTCATTCATGTTGAAATGTTTATCAATAGTTCATTCTTTTTATTGCTGAATTACGTGGATATATCATATTTTGTCTATCAATTCACCAGTGAATGTACATTTGGTTTGTCTCCAGTTTGGGGCTATTATAAATAACAATGCTATAAATGTTTACATTAAAGTCTTTGTGTGGACGTATGTTAAGAAAAGGCCAAATTGTTTTCTCAAGCTGCTGTACCATTTCACATACCTGGCAGCAATGTACTGGAGTTCCAATTTCTCCATATCCTAATTAACACTTGGTATTGCTAGACTTTTTGGTAGAGCTATTTGAGTGGATGTGTAGTGGTTTCTTACTGTAGTTTTAATCTGTATTTTCCCACTAACTAGTGATGTCGAGCATTTTTTCAAGTACTTATTAGACTTGAATACCTTCCTTGGTAAAAGGACTACTTATAAATCTTCTGCCAATTTTTTATTGGGCTATTTTCTTATTATTTAGTTTGTAAGAGAATTTAAAAATATATAGTCCATATACAAGTCCTCTATCAGCTATCACAAATATATGATTTGCAGTAATACATATTATAATTTTTATATATATGTAAGTATATATATATAATTTCTATGTGTGCCTGTTTATGTGTGTGTATGCATGTGTACATGTGTGTATTCTGAGTACACGTCCTTTATCAGATGTGCAGATATTTTCTTTTAATCTGTGGCTTGTCTTTTGATTTTCTTAATGATGATTTTTGAATAGCAAAGGTTTTAATTTTAATGAAGTACCTTTTAACAATTATTTTTTTTATGGAAGGTAATGTTGGTGTCTATCTAAAAAACCACTGGAAATCTTTGCCTTTGATTGATGTATTTAGTCCACTCATATTTACTGTAATAGTTGATTTGGTTGGATTTACATATACTATTTTGCTGTTTGTTTTCTATGTGTTATTTCTGTTCCTGTTTCTCTTTCACTACTTTATTTTGTGTTGTAG
The DNA here is from genome assembly GCF_014176215.1 of Rousettus aegyptiacus. Taxonomy (NCBI): domain Eukaryota; kingdom Metazoa; phylum Chordata; class Mammalia; order Chiroptera; family Pteropodidae; genus Rousettus; species Rousettus aegyptiacus. The sequence goes on from NW_023416284.1 coordinate 68,851,178, forward strand.
AGATATTTTCTAGTGTGCTATTTTAATCACCCTCCCCTTTTAAACTCCTTCTTTTCTGACTGCTCCAGGAATTACAATATGAATTTTAAATTATAACGATCTACCTCAGTTTGATTCTGTCTTAATGCTGGTAAAATATAGAGATTTGCTTCATTATAGCTCCATTTCTTCACTCTTTTATGTTATCATTCCCACACATATTACATGTACAGTAAGTCCTCATTTAAGGTTATTGATCGGTTCTGCAATTTTAAGCAAAATAATGATGTATACATAATGAAACCAATTTTGCTATAGGCTAATTGATAAAATAAGCATTAAGTTCCTACAGCATTTCATCAACTTTGTAACAGAACAATATTAAATATAACAATGTTATTTGAGGACTTGCTGTATATATATCATAAACCCAAAGATACAGTGCTATAATTATTGTTTTGTACAATTCTAAATGTCTTTTGAAGAACTTAGAAGAGAAAAACAAATTTATACAGTCTTTTGTATTTTCCCACATACTTGCCATTTCTAAACCTTATTTTTTTTTCTTCCCCTATATTCTCCACCTCGACCTTCTCTTATACTTCCCTCAAAGTGGCCCAGCCACAGGAAAACATGGTGCTACCACAGAAAATATCCTGAAACTAAAAGCTGTTCAGAAGTCATATTTCTGATATAAATTCCAAAAGGAAAAATGTTATACAAAAAATTTTCCTAAATAGATTCTTTCTTAAAGCAATCTTATTCTATGAAATGAAAGAGGACTTTAGCCTATTATTTCACGTTCTTCTCTTTTGAAAGTAACTTATGACAACTCATGAACCTCACTTTGAGCAGTTTAAAGAATAGCTGACTTGTTCCTTCCCACAGATATTCTTGGCAATATCATTTGCTGTACATTTCTAAACTCTAGATGCTTCCCTTTACCTCTCAATCATCTGGTTCATTTCCTAGGTGTGACTACTTGGAAGATTCTTCCTAGATATTTTTGAATGAGGGGATTAGCAAGAAGATATCTTTCAAGCCTGTAGCAATGGAACCCTGACTTAAATATACACTCAATACCACCCTGGGGAAAAAAAATCCTTCTACATTCAAACTGTCTCAATTCTGAGATAATTAACTGAATTCTTAAACTTCTAAGTTTCCATTACAAAAAGAACAGTTAAATAATTACTTTTAAACCTGTTAAAACATGACTAAATATTTCATTAAGATATAATTACGGTTTCAGGACATCACTAAGAAAATATTCCAGTATATCATGTTTGTTTATGGCTGTGTAAACCTATGGATGCAATTGCTTCATAAACATAAACACATATTTTTGTTGTTGGTGTTGTTCTTGCTGTTACAGCTGGTGGTTTGCAGGTCCTTAAAATGCTGCCCATATAGCTTCTCACTATTTTGAAATGGGAATATAATGTTTACAAGTATGAGACATGTGACAATAGCATTTGTTTAATTCGCAGTTGAAGGAAGAAAGGAAAAAAGAAAGAAGGAAGGAAGAGGGAAGAAAATGTAAGCTAAGAAATGCTAATGAGAGTTGGAAATAACCTATGTCTGCGTCCTTTGCTTGATCTAATTATTACCTAAGAAAGCAAAACTCTGGAGCCCTGAAGAGAAGGAAGCATAGAGAATGGTCTTCAGAGGAAAGACTGAAGAAATTGCACATTAGTCATCAAGGTACTTTAATTGCAAAAAAAAAAAAAAAAAAAAAAAAAGGTAAAAGGGACATTCTTCTTCCTCTAAACAAAAGGTCCATTGAAATGGAAACTAACGATATCTTCAGGAAAATAGAGTGGGTTTGATGCAGAAAATAACTAACATCCTACACAGTAATATTTTGTTATTGGCAAACAGAAAGCAATAGTTCAGAATTTATCAAGCTTATCAGTTCCACCTAATTAAGAGTATAGCCAGAGGGTATAGTAAACAAAACTCTAATAACTCACTTCTGAGCTCTTGAATCCAATGAAATCTAATATCCTTCTTGAAATGTGCTTTGTGGTCTCTGCTCATCTTGACCTTCTTCTAAAAGGCAACTACGGGGAAACACTCTGCCCTGTTGAGGCTAAAAATGGGATTATTTGGAGATTACATTCTTGTTATCTATGAGACTCTTGTCTCCAGCCAGCACATTGCCAGACAATGCATGATATTGTACGTGATTCTTTGAGGCAAAGGGTATATATGACCTGGAGGAGGATAATTTAAGGATTTCTATTCAATTGCTGTCACCAACTCCACTCCATTTGTTTCAAAACAAAGCACATTTTCCCAGAAAACCTCTTCCTTAAGTTAGAAGGTGCTTTAGTGTGAAAGTTACATGTTTATCAGGGTGCTTGGATGAGGGTCAAGAAAGGTTCTCTAAAGTTAAAAATAGAAACAGCAAAATAGTTGGTGAATGAAAATTCAGACTCTTAGGCTCCTTACTTCTCTTCATCTTCTATTCCTGCCCCAAATTCTCTATCTTTTCCTTTAACAGTCACTTCTTATCCCTTTTCAGCCCATGGTCAGAGAGGAGAGTGTTTGTGTCCCTCCCAAACCCATATGTTGAAGCCCTTAACCCCCAATGTGATGATGTTTGGAGATAGAGTCTTGTCGGGTAATTAGGCTTAGATGAGGTCATGAGGGTGGGGCCTCCCGTGATGAGAATAGGAGGGGACCAGATTTCCTGCTCTCCCACCATGTGAGCACATAGTGAGAAGGTGGCCATCTGCAACCAGGGAGGGAGCTTGCTGACACCCTGCCACAACTGAACCATGTTGGCACCCTGATCACAAACTACCAGCCTCCAGAACTGTGAGAAATAAATGTTTGTTTTTTAAGCCACTCAGTCTGTGAAGTTCTGTTCTGGCAGTCCAAGCTGACTAAGGAGAGATGTCCTTAAGAAGGGATGGTCATCCTCAGGCTGTGTCTATGTGTCATAGTGAGATAAGGGCAGCCAGAGCAGCCAGCAGCCAAGGGGAGCAAGGCACCATGAATTGGGCAGGCAAGACATCTCTTCCAAGAGTGGATATGATTAGAAGGGCCAAGTAGATAAGTGAGTCAGGAAGAGGAAATCCACTTCTCAAAGGAAGTGAATGCAGGAGGGTTGAGGGGATGGGTAAGAAAGGTGAAGGGATTAAAAGGTACAAATTACCAGTTATAAAAATAGTCACAGATGAAAAGTACAGCATAGGGAATAGAGTCAATAACATTGTAATAACTATGTATGGTGCCAGGTGGGTACCAGACTTATTGGGGTGATTACTTTGTAAAGTATATAAATGTCTAGTTGTTATGTTATAAATTTGAACTAACATAACATTGTATGTCAACTGCAATAAAAAAATGAATTTTAAAGAAACCCACACATAAAAAGGAGATGAATGTAGCAGGGAGTATGCAAATGCTGTGTCTACCCAGTGATAAGTCAGCGGGTACTCTTCAGTCAGGAGCCCAAACAACAGGGACCCAGAAGAGGGGAGAATTAGAGGCAGACACTGATTGAGCAGAAGCTGTCTGTACTCAGAACACCCTGGACCTGCCTCCCAACGAGGTGGTCAGGGATCCTCTATGAATCCCTCGCATTGTGAGTAGCCTAATAAATGATTACTGGGAGTGGGCCTGGCCCCACATGAAGTAGTGAGAGGTCTAGAAGCTCAGAGGTAAGAGAAATGAGAGATCACTGAACCACCCTTAGTTATGCAGTTGGGGAAATTATGACCACCACTCCCCCCACCCCAAAAAGAAAACCAAAAAAACCGCAAATGATGTTTTCCCCTGAGGGTTATACCATTAAAGTTACAAAACTAGTTAAATTACAAAACTTAGTGCCCACTTCAGCACTTTGCACACTGCCTCATGATATCTTCCCTTACATAGTGTCTGGAGACTATAACACATCACTTCGGATTATAACTAAGCATACTCTCTGGATACAATCTTACCTCAAAGAATCATTTTTTAATGGAGAAGAAGTACTTTGAGACTAAATTCTGAAAGATCTAGACAAAAGCTTCTGGAAATGGGATTTTTCCTGTGGGTCATGTTTCTTCATCTGAAACTGTTAAAGACCCCTGAAAGTTCAAAGTAAATAGTGTACAGTATGCATGCATGTGCACACATTGTGCAGGGAAGACTTTTTTGAAAAAAGAAAACCAACCTCGTATAGGTAAAGAACCACGGTTGTAAATAAGGGGGAGTCCTTCAACAACATGTTTAAGCTAGAGAATGTCATGACCCAGAATCCCTTCTCCTGGATTTCAAAGAAGCTAGGGTTCTGCTTCTGATGCATTACTCTCAACAATTTTTTTACTTAACTTTTAGAGAAGATGAAAAAAAATTTTTTTTTGCCCCTTTCACCCTCTCAAAGAAATAAATACTACCTTACTAAGTGCTAGAAGCTCTTGGTGAGCAAATACTTCTAGGAACGTGACTCACATTTTTCCTGACCAGAGCCACGTTGTCAAGATGAAGGATCCTGTTCCCAGGACCCGGTATATCAAGGAATGAGTTCTGGGCAGGCAGCAGAGGAAGCAGAGTTCAGAGTTCGCCTGGTCTTCTGGGAAACCACACTCCAGGGGCCCACTTGCTACCTTCTCATCTGTGTTTTCACCACATAGGACAGCAAAGCTTCCCGGTCCTAGTTCATCTGCAAGGCTTTTGTCCTCAGCAAAATCTAAGAGTAAGAAAAGTTTGCTTTCCTTTGTCAACTTTCTGGCTTCGGGGTTCTAAAAACAGTCTGACAGCTAACTAGTTTGTGGTTTTCAAATCATATTGCCTGTCTCACTATAAAATCCTTCTTTTATCTAAGCCCTTTCCTACTGTTTTATTGACATCTCCAGTTCTTCTTCTCTGAGATGTGCATTTACAGTCAGGTCTGGAACATTTGCGCCTTTAGACATTTACATCGACGTGTTACCTCTCCCAAGAGTGCTAAAGTGTAGAATTTATCTCTATATGTAGAATACAAGCCTTTATCAGGGAATAGAATTGTCAATAAACTATTTGGAGAAGTAGGGACATTTTCGTAGTGCTTAAAATCATACCAGAGAGTCTACTTCTAGGAAAAAGCTGTCTTGCCCAGATGCACCTGTAAGCTAGGCTACTGGGAATTTTCCTATAACACAAAACAATGTTTGGAGGGAAAGTAGAGAACCTGGACTCCAAAACAGTAACACAGTAATCACCACAGAATCTCCTCAAATAGTTCTTTTAAATCTGTTGACAATTCTTCTCTAAGTACTAGTGTGTATATGATGAATCGATATACTTAGCACTAAGAAAAAGGCTGAAGAAGAAAATTTCAGTTCTACAAGAAAATGTTTATTAAAAAAATGCAGATGTTGCTTAGCTCACAGTTCCAACCGGGCACATAAAAGATCATTTTGTACCACGATTCCCACAAGGAACTCGGAGGAATCAGGAATTGCGGGATCATTTTTCATACAAGTCAGAGAATTGTTTTAAATCCCTTCCACCCAATTTCCAGAAGTCCTGCTAATGCAAACCATGCTCTTTTGAGTTCAGTAAATAGCAAACACAAAATAACTAAGCTTTTTCAAAAATGTTATTCCTTCACTAACCTTGAGAGCACAGAGCCAGAACACCATTTTGTACCCTGGAAAAGTCCAAAGCCAAGTCCTAGACCATTCCCCATAATCAGTGGGAAACGCTAGCCTTCACCTTGATTATTTTTTAAAAAGTGGCAGCATTCTACTACTCCCAATTTAAATCTGACATGGTTATTTCCACACTGCTTCATCCTGGCCAGAGAGTGTTGCCAAGTTTTCTGTTTTTCTAAAGGCTGAACAAGTATGGCTTAACAAAAATTTACTCTGACAGAGGACTTCAAATCACACCGTATGTCTTACTGTAGAATTCTAACAGAGTAATCAAAACATAATGTTTCTGTGAAATCTAATTTTGTCCAACTGGTTACAAGCAACAGGCATTATCAAACAGGAAATTCCATAATTCAAATAGACCATTTATCCATTTTCTGCATTTCAGAAAAATCCTAAATGGGATTTGAGTTTTTCTAGGTTTCTTCTACATCCAGTGATTCTCTATGTGACGTACAAAGGTCGTTTCCTGGCTTTAAATTCTATTCTCTTGAAAAGGGGCTCTCAGAGAAGTAGAAAAACATTCTAAAATGAGTTTGAGTGTTCTTGGATTCAAGATGGCAGTGGAGATGTGTTTGTGGGCCCTCCTCCTAAAAAGAATCCCTCAAACCACCCAAAACAATAATGATGTAAAAACACAAAGGCTCTGTTTAATGAGACTAGGAGATATCTGTAACAAAAACAATAACATAAAAAGGCAGAAAATGAAGGCATTGTAAATACTTTGCAGAGGAGAGAGGATTCAAACTTAAGTGTTGATAAGGATGACGATGCTAAGGAATAAGCCATTTTGCAGGTCAGAAAAGCTCAGGTTTTGAAGACAACAGTTTCAGTATGAAATAGGAGAAAAACACTGGAAACTGTAATTCTGTATGGGAAATGAGTTGACCCTGGTCTTCTTCTCAACCTCTATTGAAGAAAACCTTAAAAATGGAGAAAACAGTAAACAAATATCCTCCAACCTACCCTCCGCCCACACACACACACAAATCTCAGAGGAAATAAAACCAATGTAGAAAGTAGAGGAAAACGTCAAGGTATTACATTAACAAAATAAGACACTATTTAACAATAAAAATAATAATCAGCATTTAAGAGCTCTTGGAAGTTAAAAATATGAGAGCCAAACTTGTAAATTCAATAACACGATTAGAAGATAAAACAGACTTTTAAAAAAAAAATGATAATGGTGGAAAAGGCAAGAAAATTAAGGGTTAAAAAGATTGTTCAACACCTAAATAATAGTAGTTCTGAAAAAAGAAAACAGAAAATATTAAAGATAAAATTATAATAATACAAGAATAATTTCTAGATCTGAAGTAAATAGAGCCAAAACTCCAAACTGAAAATGTTAATTGAGTGAATATTTTTTAAAATGACCCACATTAAGACATGCTATCATATGTTAGAACACTAGAAACAAAGAACAGACCTAGAAGTTTGATTATTGAACAATCACATCCAGGGCTCCTGATGCCACCTTGGTCCCACCTGGTGAACCTGAACCCAACTCTATGCCCATCTTCATCCTGTTCTCTTCGCCTGGGAGAAAATCTACATAACCCAGCTCCATCTTGCCATTGCGCCCTTCCCCTCCCAAAAAAAGAATAGACTTAAACCTTACAGAGGGTAAACCTAGGTTATATACAAAGGAGCAGGAGTCAGAGCAGCATTGGGTACTGTGTTAGTCTTTTTGGGCTGCCATAACAAAATCTATCGACTGTGTGGCTTAAATGACAGAAATTAATTTTCTCACAGTTCTGGAGGCTGGAAGTACAAGATCATCATGCTAGTGTGGTCAGGATCTAGTGAGAGCTCTCTTCCTGGCTTGCAAACATCCACCTTCTTGCTGCATTCTCACTTCTAAGTGCATGAAAAGAGCTCTCTCTCTCTCTCTCTCTCTCTCTCTCTCTCTCTCTCTCTTTCTTTTCTTATGAACCCATTTAATTTTAATTACCTCCTAAAAGCCATGACTCCAAGTACTAGCATGTTGGAGCATAAAGCTTTCACATATGAATTTTGGACAATTTAGTCTATAATGGGCATCTCAACAGCAACAGAAGAAGCTAAAAGATAGTGGAGAAACACAAGCAAACATTAGGAAGATAATTCCCCACAAACAGCAACAGTGTTCTAAGGAGACTCTGCAGTTACAGAATATGACAGATGTCCATCACGAATTTCCATAACATAGTAATGAAGGCTTCATACATGGATTTAATATTTTTAAAAGTGTTATAACTAAAGTGAGAGAGGAGAGGAGAAGAGAGAAAGACAGGTATAGAGCTGAAATACTAAGCATCAAGAAAGGAACTCAGTAATATCTAAAACTTATTGATCAGGTATAACTTTATAAGTTGTGGCAGATACACTCTAAGGTGACCCCCATACATCATGCCCTTGTACACTCCCCTTCCCGTAAGTGCGAGTGGAAACTGTGATTTGTTTCTAGCTAATAGAATATTGCAAAGGTGAAGTAATTTTGCAGATGCAATTAAGGTCCCAAATCAGTTGATTTCAAGGCAAATAAAAGGGAGATTATCTTTGATGGACCTGAATTAATCAGGTGAAATTCTTTAAAGAGAGATTTTCTGCTGAAAGAAGAGAAAGGATCAGGTGTCAAAGAACATCGGGTGGCCTTGTGGAGCTGAGAGCAGGCCATAGCCAACAGCCAGCAAGAAAACAAGGACGTCAGTCTTATGACTTCAAGGAACTAAATTCAGCCAACATGAGAGGTAATTCTGAGCTCAAGAACGGAACGCAGCTCAGATGACATCTTGGTTGCAGCTGTGTGATGCCCTGAGCAGGGGAAATAGTGAAGCTGTGCCTGGACTCCTGTCCCACAGAAATAATAAGCTAAGAAATATATGTTACGTTAAGCCAGTAAATTTATGACAACTTATTATGCAAATAGAGTTGATCCTGGAATGAGTTAAGACTTTGGAGGCCATCGGGATGAATGTATGTATTTTTCATGTGATAAGGATATGAATTTTTGGGATCCCGGGGCAAATGTTTGTGTCCACTGCCATTCATATGTTGAAGCCCTAACCCCCAGCGTGGCTGTATTTAGAAATGGGGGTCTCTAAGAAAGTAATTAAGGTCAAATGAGGTCATAAGTGTGGGGCCCCGATACAAAAGGATTAGGGTCCTCGTACGAAAAAACACCGGGGAGTTCACTTTCTCTCCTGTGTGCACGCCATGAAAAGGCCAAGTGAGGACATAACGAAAAGATGGTTGTCTGAAAGCCAGGGAGACAGTCCTCACCAGACTCTGAATTGGCCAGAACCTTGATCTTAAACTTCTAACCTCCAGGACTGTGAGAAAACAAGTATCTGTTGTTTAAGCCACTAGTCTATGGTATTTTGTGGTGGCAGCACAAGCTGACTGATACACGGTCCGATGCTCAGGTGTGTTTTGTAGTTGAATATAATAATTTTAAAATTGATTCTAGTTACTTAAATTTAAGAAGTGCTTTTAAAATAGAAAATACGCTTACTTCATAGATGGGACCAAAAACAAACAAACAAAAAAAACCCATGATCTTCCTTAAGATAATACATGAGTACAACTTAAAATTGCTATTGCTAAACACACGTGTCAAAATAGCAAAAAATAGGAAAATGAACACAACGAAGCAATTATTTGATAAGGATGTGCACTGACAATTCCATATAAGAATGCAGATTATAGTATTATCATGGTGAAAAAATGGAGACAAGCTAAATGTCCTATAATTAGAAGATTAGACAAATTATGTCACAACCATACAGTGAAATATTATGTAGTCATTTAAAACCAGTTTTAGAGGAAGAATTAACACCTTAATAAAACATTAACAATATTGTTAAGGGGGAAATGTTCCAAACAGTATGAACAATATAATTCAAATTGAGAGTGTGTATGTATTTATGAACGATATATGTCAAAATTCCAACAGTTATTACAAGATACTAGAATTAGAAGTAGTTTTGTTTTCTTTTTAGAGCTTTTCTGCATGTTCAAAATACTCTACAATAAACATTTCTTGCTTTCGTACTGTATCTGTATACCTTTTTATCTGGAGACCACATTATGATAATTTTGCTCTCATTAGTTCTCAGAGAATGTGACAGGTTGGTTCCTATATTTTAATATGGTAGATAAATCCTGACTTCACAGTTCTGTCTAGCACACTATTTTCTTCTAATCGATGAGAAATACCAGAGGGCTCTAAATCTTGCTAATCACAAAAGCAAAAGGAGCGGCGATCACAAGCGAGGCAATGGGAAGTGTAGGAATCTATTCTGAGGCTTTGCATCTTCTGGGGCACTTGGAGGCCGCCATGTCCACCCAATCTACCGTCGTGGCTTCCAAGGCTGGGAAGTGTGTTAAGAATATAACAAATTTTTAATTCTTCTGGCATGAACTTCCTTGTTCTTCCAGGGACCCTGAGGGTCTGGGCAATGCTTTCTTCCCAGGATTTGAGGGAAAAAGAGAAATGTATACCCCAGTTCTCCTATCCTTCCTGCCTTACTCATCCTCTTCTTCTCATTCCTTCTCCTTATAGCAGAAGACTCACTTCACTGAAAGAGGGAGACACCTGACTCTCCAAGCAGTGAGTGAACCACCTCTAAGTGTAGAGCTGAGAAGTGGGAAGCACCCTCTTAAAGGAAGATGTTCTCAGGAGCTAGCAAAACTGTGAAATTATAGTAGTAATACGTTGTCTTTAAATTTTCTCCCACCAGTGTTAGCTGAACTATTTCAATAACCACAGAATTTACTCATTAATTCACAATTACGATTTTGATAACCATTAAAAAACATTTAGCTTCATTAATAAAGGAATATGAATGGTATTGACTAGGGGTCCCCAATCCTTGGGCCACAGACCAGTATTGGTCCGTGGCCTGTTAGGAACCGGACCACACAGCAGGAGGTGAGCAGCAGGTAAGTAAGAGAAGTTTCATCTGTATTTGCGGCCACTCCTCAGCATGAGCATCACTGCCTCAGCTCTACCTCAGGTGATCAGACATTAGATTCTCATAGGAGCACTGGTTCCTGGTGCCAAAAGGTTGGGGACCGCTGGTGTAGACAATAATTGATAAGCCTGCATTCAACTGAAAGTGGTATTTTTTGTCTCACAAACAAGGAAGGTGGATATACCATAATCGGTATTAGCCTAAAACTTCTGCGTGAACCATCAGATGAATGATGTCTGTCTCTAGACCTTCTCAATTACCAGTGTCCCCATGCCGCCCACGTTTGAGACTACCTCTTTCCAATTCACCTGGAGACCAGGAATTCTGCTATGGACTACCTTGCAAATAATTCAGGCAATTGGGATGTTAGAGTGATCAGTGTCTCTCATCTCAGGTACCTCTATAAGCCATGCAGACAACCCTGGGGACTAAGGCAATCTCCTCTCCTCACCCCTATTTCCTGGTCAACTCCTCCTCTCCCTCTCTGACCCCCAGTCACCTCTTAGAAAGTAACAACTCTAACTAAACTTGTCGAGGAGTACCCGTCCTCAGACATGGGACAGAACGCTGTGCTGAGTTGCAGAAAAAGCATTATGAGAAGTTCTTCAGAAGCTCTGTGCTTACTCCACACTAAACCACAGGAGCATATTATTATTGCAGCTACTCTGAAAGGGGCAGAGAGGAGCATGCTCCCTCTCAGAGGAAGACCTCAGAATACAGAGACCAGACATGTGTAGCTGGCTAAGCACACGGAATTGATCTAATGTTTATTGACAAAATCTCCAAAAGCAAAGTTCAATAAAATTGGTTTCTTGGTGGGGATATAGAGAGAGGATAAAGTAAAAAAGTATTATATAGGTTTGAAAAGGTTGAGAAAATCTAATAAGAACTCATAGGGAATAAAATCTTAACACTCAGAGAGCAATCTTTTGATCTGCAATGTTGTATCCTTTTATAACCCCCCCCGCCCCTAATACCACTGGGTACAAGAATGCCAAGTGAGATCCTCAAAGCTCCCAAGTTCTTAACACTCCTTGAGAAATTTTCTCTCAGGGGACTCAGCAGGACTGAATTCCTTTTTTTGAACATGGGAAAAAGAGACTGAGCGGTGTTATGGGTAGCATTGTATCTTCCCAATAGACATGTGGAAGTCCTAACCCCTAGTACCTTAGAATGTGACCTTCTTTGGAGATAAGGTTGTTGCAGATGTCACTAGTTAAGTGAGGATGAGGCCATACTGGGGTGGCCCTTCATCCTAATGACTGGTGTCCTTGGAAGAAGAGGAGAAGAGTTACAGACACGCAGACACATGAAGGGAGAATGTCATGTGACCTCAGAGGCAGAGATTGAAGTGATGCATCTACAAGGCAAGGAAAACACCAAGGTCTACCAGAAGCCAAGGACAACTACTCCCCTAGAGCCTTCAGAGAGAGCACGGCCTTGAAGGCATCTTCATTTCAGATGTCCAGCCTCTAGGTATGTAAGGTAATACACTTGTGTTGTTTTTAAGCCATCCAGTTTCTGCTACTTTGTTACTGCAGCCCTAGGAAACTAATGCAAGAGGTAAGAATTTATGGGCAACTTTCCTCCAACAATTTATAATTAATACAATTGATCCGTCATACACTTGATCTGATTGAGAATTATGAGGAATAATGGCATAATTACTGTGCATTAAGCACAAATGGGGCAAATGTTTCATTTCAGAAATAAGAGTAGTGAGATCCTGCTGAATAAGATATTCAAACAGATCGATGCCCACTTAGCAGAGATGTTGGAAAAGATTTAAATTTTTTCTATGGAGAACTGGACTCTAGAACCACTGCGAAATATCTCACCAAACTCTATACCTCCATCCTAAAGATCCACCACGAGAGGTGTGCAGAACCTGCATGGAATCAGCCTAAACCTTTTAGGCCACATCTCAAAGAAAAATACAAAAGTTTGACAGGCAGTGCTAAAAAGTCTGGCTTATGCCTTAGTCATTTATATCCTTTCTGCCTGGAAAATAGTCTATGCTCCCAACATAGACCTTTTCCAATGCTTTCAAAATGAAGGATCATGTATTGAACACTAACCATGTTCCAGATTCTATGTTAGTTTCCTTTGACACTTATAGTCATATTTAATATGTGCTACCATTATCATGACTAAGGCACTATGATAATATTGCTAGCAAGACAATGCAGCTTCCCTCAAAAAACCATCCTGCATAGGTAGATTAATTATGTTCAGGTTTGTGAGTCACTTCGACTTTGAGCCACATGATGCTCCCTTGAAGACACAAACCAATTTGAGATCTTGACATAATAACTACAGAGGTGGGCCAGGGAGCAGTTCCAATACCAGAAATTGGAGTGGTACTGGCAGACCACATTTGGGATCTTCAGTGGTAAAGGACGCAGGGCATTACTATTCGATATCACTCATTTAGATTTTCCAGCAAGCACCATGAAACAGATGCTGTATGGAATATGTAGTGATCTAATTAAGGGCATGGGCTGCTTTTCAAAAAAAAAAAAAAGAAGTTATTATTATCCATTTTAATTGTAACTACTTGGCTTGTGTAGGACTTTTTAAGAATTTGTTGCAAAATCAGAAGATGCATATGATTTTTATAAAACCTACAGAAGGTATAAAAAGAATCATAGAATTCCTAACACCTGTGTTCCCACTTCCCCAGTTTAAGAAGCAGCTGGCATTTTTACGACCTCCTCTGATGCAACTTCCAGAGTTTGAGAAGTATCTCGAAAGCAGATTCTAATATAAGTCTACAAATAGGCGAGACTGAGTTGACTAAAACTGACCAAGATCTGCAGAAACTATAGAACAAAATATGCCCCCATTCCTCTTGTCTGTGACACCTACTTACCCTCGGAAGTTCCCAAATCAGCTTGTGTTTAAACACAAGGTTTCCGATGACACACCAGAATAGCCCTTGTTCTCATATAACTGTGGGTTAGAAACACCTCCGTCCATCCAACCCAACCTCTCCATCTCAGACCCACTGTCAGGAGCTCTGCCTGCGGTTTCTCTCCCATCCTACATTCCAACCCATTCTCCAAGCTCAACTGTGTTGGGTGCAGCAGTAATACCGGGAGTAATGATGAAAGACTGGAGTAACAAAAACCCCAAACACATAGCATGTCTCCAATAGGGGATGATCATTTGCATGCTCGAGGTACAATCATTCATGAATATCGACGAAATTCTAGCCAGAATATCACAGGAACCAAACATCCACATCCACATATTAGAGAGAGCTGTTGGACCTCCCTCCTGAGACTTCCTGAAAGGCTCTCCAAAATCATGCTACTAAAACCAACTTTTCCCCAAAGGAACTCCAGCCTGCCAACACTAGAACCAGTAAAAATATCCTATAACATTCAGTAGATGCACTTGCTCAGAAAAATCACATTTTCCAAATATCTTTCTGTTTGAGCATTTTAGAAGATAAAGATGAATCTTGCTTTCAGAAAAAAAAGAAGTCTATTCCTATTATATGAAGGCTAAGAAAGTACTATATTTTTGAAGATTAGCACTCAATGATCATTATTATTAATACAGTCATCTATTGGTCATAGGCACATTATTATTAATACAGTCATCTATTGGTCATAGGCACTTAAAACACTTTATACTAATGTCATTAATTAATTTTAAAAGCATTTAACCCATGTCCATCAACCAATGAGTGTTTAAACAAAATGTGGTATGCCCATACAATGGAATATTATTCAGCTGTTAAAAAAGAATGAAATACTGATAGAAGCAGACACAAAAGGTCACATATTATATAATTACATTTATATGAAATATCCTAAATAGTCAAATGCGCTGAGAGAGAAAGCAGGTTAGTGGTTGCTCAGGGCTGGAAGGAGAAGGAATGGGGAGTGCCTGCTTATTGAATAAGGGGATTCATCTTGGGGTGAGGAAAGGTTCTAAACTAGGTGGTGGTAATGGTTGCAAACATTATGAATGGACTTAATGCTACCAAATCACACACTGTAAGACAGCTAAAATAGTCCATTTTATGTTATATGTTAGAGTTTATCACAATTAAAAAAAAATAAGACTTAACCTCTGGGTTTCCATTTCCTCAGCTGTGTTCTTGGATCCATCTTCTTTGGTGTATTACGGGAAATATATAATAAATTATTTTGTGAAAATCTTTGCAAATGGAAACTTGCATGTAAGTGGAATGTAAGAACCACCATGCTGAGCACACACTCAGTGGCTGAAATTATCCATGACACCAAGCCACTGGGATGAGAGATTCCAGGTCACAGCTGTAACCCCCACACCTCGGAATCCCCTCAATTTCTCTTGTTCTCTCTCCACCTTCACCCTCAGAGAAAAACAGCTCCTGAGACAGATCGCTTGTAACAAATTTACAATCAGAACACCATTTAGAAGCATAAACAGGCACTTGTGCTTTTTTTCTAATGTATTCTAGGCACTTGATATGCTGAGAGCACAGGACAATTTTTTTCACATGATTGAATTCCTTAGGATCTGTCTTCTAGACCATTTTGTTGGTTTAAAATACACCAGTGCTCAAGCATTGTGAAATCTGCTTGTGTGCCTGCCTGGTAGGGAAAGAATGGCAATTCTGTTCACCATGCTGAGATTTTTCTTTTATTTAAATCACTTAAATTTCAAACTACATCTTTTATTTCTTCGAACAATGTCAAGTGTTAGCATGTCCCTTGCCTCTCTGTTTCTAGGAATGAAGACTAGAAACCTTAATGCAAAACATTAACTGAAGTGAGCTGGTCTGGCAGAGCGATAGATCTTCAGAACTGCAGTGGCAAAACCTTGCCTGGGCTTCTTCAAGTCACAATAAAGCACTGTAATTCTTTTATTGAACCGATAGCATTTAGGTCACAAATATATCTATGCAGAAAGCAATTGTGGCAGCTCCTCAAATAGATGACCGAAGGAACCATTCAGTTCTAGCACTGATGGGCCCTGGTGCTAAAGGTGAAAATAATAGGTTAGATTAGAAAGAACTGCTCAGACCCACAGCAATCAATGACACCTCAGAATTGCTTATTTGAGCTGTGATTGCTCTTATTTCACATGCAAAAAAACATGCATTAGCAACCAGATGGTATCTTCCTTTTCCTGGTAGACTTCCTAGGATTTTCAAAGACTCCTGGCTGAATTAGTTTTTCTGGCCTGCCTAATAAGGCTTCAGCTAGCCGACAAGCCTGAATACAAGGAAAAATGAATCCCAACAGATAAGCACAACTATTTACTGGGTTTAAGAAGAAGAGAGGAGAAAAAGAAAGAAAGAACAGCTTAGACATCAATATAGTCGATACCTTTAAGTCTCATTTTTTAACCTCTGAAAACTCATAAAATCCTATGTCTGGGAGGGATATCAGAGGTCAACTGTTCAACGTGCTAGATTAGTTACCTGCTGCTACATGACAAATTACTCCAAGACTTAGTGTCTTGAAATGACAATATTTGTTACCTCCCAGTTCTGTGGGTCAGGAATCTCAGTGCAGCTCAGCTGGCTCCTCTGTT
Organism: Rousettus aegyptiacus; assembly: GCF_014176215.1. NCBI lineage: Eukaryota > Metazoa > Chordata > Mammalia > Chiroptera > Pteropodidae > Rousettus > Rousettus aegyptiacus. Next base: position 68,867,283 of record NW_023416284.1, read on the forward strand.
TCGAGGCATCTCACAGGCTGTAGTCCCAGGGTCAGCAGGAGCTACGGTCATCTGAAGGCTGGACTGGGGAAGGGTCTGCTTTCTTGCCCACTCAAGAAACTGTTGACAGGAGTCAGTTCTTCTGGGCTGTTTAACTGTGGGCCTCAGTTCCTCATGAGCTGTTAACCAGAGGCCTTACGCCATTCTTCACCATGTGAGCCTCTCCGTATAGCGGCTCACGATATGGCAGCTGACTTCATCAAGCAAGCAAAGGAGAGGACAAGAGAAGAAGTACGAACAAAACAGAAGTCACAGTATTTTGCAAACTAACATCAGAAGTAATATCCCATCACTTTTTCTATTTATTAGAAGTCACTAGATCCATCCCACACTTAAGAGAGGTGAATTACTCAGGGCCTGTGTACCGAGAGGTGGGGTCATAAGGGCCAACTCAGAGGCTGGCTACCACCTATGCCCATTAGATATTTCTGTCTTCTCCACAGAGGCCTCATTGGCCTCTGCTTTAACTTCTTCTGCCATGAGGAGCTAACATACTGCCTCCTGAGACATCCAACTCATTTCCATTTCACAATCTTTTAACTACTTAAGCAGTTCTAATAGTTAACCCACCTGTCACAGCTTGGATCCCCAAGATTTTGCTACCAGCCCAGAAACTCTTGGGAGACCCTTGAATTCAAGATATTTATAAAGGAGATGTCTAAGAAGTGTAATTTTGCTCATGAGACAGAATCTGGGAAGAGAAACAGTTTAGTTATCATAAGGGGGAAGTTCTCAGACAACCATTTAGGGCACTCTCAAGCATTCCAAGTACTATCAGCAGCCGAGCAGGGGAAGGCAAGCACCATGCACATCCCATAGCAAAGTTCACCCTAATCAGCCCTGGATTTTCCAAACCATTTTGGAGATGCGTACAAGTTTGTCTGCTTGTCCTTAAAGCTACTGAGAAATGCTTAAAACAACTCTGGATGGTGTTGTCCTTATAGAAGTTCAAAGGAGGTGCCAAGGACAGTTGCCTGAGTTCTGAAGCATCCCAGAGCAATCTGTAAAAGGGGGAGGGGGCAGTGAAATGGCTCTGGTGATAAGTGGGAAAAGGACTTCCAATCAATTAAGAAAGAAAAAAGCCAAAGGATCACAGCCCTGAGGACACAGTTAGATCATAGCCTCAGACGTCTTGATTTCCCAAGAGGCTGGGTCGAGTCTGGTCAGAATGGGGTAGATAAGCATAAATGTGGAATGGGGGCAAGCAGCAGGAAGGGCAAGAGGGGTCAAGAGGCCTGTGCCCCAAATGCATTCTATGCACGCCATTTCAATGGTCACATTAATATTCTTTGTCACACATACACATTTAAAATAAAGAATTCATGTGGGAGATGGGTAGGGGTGGGTAGGGGAGAAAGGACTAAAGAGAAAGTCTTCGTGAGCTTGCTTCTCATTCTATCTCCTTTATGTTGTCAAAATCTGTGAGCTGGATCCTGAGGCCTCAACTAGCGGACAGTAATGTTATTCACTAGCTTAGAGTGTGTGCAGCTAAAATCTAACTAACCAACTGTTTTTAAAAAAGCATCTAATGAATTAGAAAGACAATGGACTCAGACAGACATGGGTTTCAGATGGAACACTGCAGCAGTTATACCCTAGGAGCAGTTAAAATACCATGTGAATCAATCTGCTGGGAAGGTTATTTCTGATCAGTACAGCAGTAAGATAGTTGGTTGTGGCTGTGTTAACTTGTTTCTGTCACTTTCACTTTTTAGCTTCCTTCTATGCCATTTACACTCTTCTCACAAGTGAACCATGACTTCTCCATTCTATGTAGTTGTCCTGAGCTTCCAGGGTGATGGTCAGCACCCACACAATGGGGGTTCAATTTTTGCTTTTGGCTGAATCATAAGGATGAGTAACAAAAATGCAAGGGCTATATCAACTCCAGTGTTTTTCCAAATGCCCTGGAGCAAATTCAATGTGCTCATTTAGCCTCAAATGCTGAGTCACCAGTAGACAATGAACACAAATCCCTAGCAATGTTAGAAATACCATTACAAGCCTGCTGAGAGTGCACAGGTGTGTATTTCTCCAAGATATTCTGCTGAGAACTGAGAACCAATATTAGCCCTTTAGAGGTATATAATGGCAGTGTGTGCAGGGACATAGCAAAAAGGAACCCAAACTTGGGCTCAGACCCCCAAAGTGTTTTTAGCAAATATGAAGCTGTTTGGGACACAGCTGCACAATAAACCTAAATTAAAACATCGGCTGTCAACTGAAGGCCCCCAGAATCCAAGGGTCCTCCAGGCTAGAGAATTGTCATCTCCAGTAGAAATGGCCAATCTACATCCATGTGTGATCTGCTATGTAGGTCAAAAATTCGAGAACAAGAAATTACATGTTTCAAGGTTTAATTTAAAGGAAAATTTCCAGTCTTCACTCATATTCAATATCAATGTTCTTTTATGAGCCCCATTCTCTGTGGTTCACCAGTAACTAATGAAAATAAAGCATTTTGTACTTTTTGAAAGATATTTGCTTTAAAGAAAAATCTATTAGCAAACAAGGAGAAGGGGGTCACAGAATAGTTTCTTCCTCAGTGTTTTTCCACTAGAAGAAAGTTCATGGTAGGCGAATGGGGGCTGGTCAGCTGTTTTCTTGTGAGATTCGAGATTACAATGAGACCAATTTATGTTTCTGTCTCTGGCCTGACTTAATAACTTACTAATTGTAATTGACTAAACACCAGGCATCAACTCACACATGTCAAGACTCATTTCTATCACCATCTTGGATCTATTGTGTTCTACAGAGAAGCATGCTGGGAAATGTCCAATGAGCCACCGAAACATAGCAGACTGGAGGTCAATATCACGATCCAGAATATGAAGCCAGATGGTGCCAGGACCAGGGGACAGGAGCAGGAAGCTGAGGTCAAGCAGGCACGGCAGGATGAGTGAATGAGGTCACTGAGCCTGGGCCACTTTGATTGAACGTTTTTAGTGATGAGTGAGCGAGCATAGTTTCTCTGAAGAGCCAGAGTTGGGGTGCTGCATTAACAGGTTTTAAAACACGGCTGACTTTCACTTAGGCCCACCACCAAGACACTCTAAATATCTTCCTTTCCGAATGCTTCTGGTCCATCTAATCCTCACAATTGCAGTTTCTTGCTTGGGGCGGGGCGGGGGGGGCGTTGCTGAGGGAAGGAGGGATGTGAAATAGTCTTCTAAAAATATGAATTCATCTAGATTTAGGAGTAATGAAGACGTAAAGGAGTAACACAGCCTAGAGCAGTTTGCCTAGCCAATTAGCACCCTTCGTCACTATCAAATAGATCATCTTGAGACACTGGGAAAGAGAGAGGTTAAGTATTTTAGCAAAGAATCTTCTGAATTTAAAAGGCAGACTACAGATAGACCCTAGGACTTCTGATTCTTAATCCCATGCTTTTCTCAAGGATATTCAACTATCTTTATATGCAAACCGTTAGGATAAAATGTCTTTTTTCATTTTCCCCCAATGACAAATATGAGACTGTGTCATTTAGAAGCGTCTACAAAACTAGGCTCAAGATACATTTATCGAGTAGGATACTTTGTGCCAGGGACTACTCAGAGAACTAGAAAGAGAAGACAAATAAGAGATTGTTCTTGCTCCCAAGAAGCTTGATCTGAAGGGCAACACACTTCTTACTCCAGAGGATACATTTCATACATTCTCCACAGCGCCTAGTTTTTCCTTGGCTTGCTTTTTTTTTTTTTTTTTTTTTGAATTGTCTTGGGGTTTAATCACTCGACTACAGGAAATCCAGTTATTTATGAGGTTAGGTATCTCTTCCTCAACCCTATCCCCTCCCCCAGCTCACATGGAAGGGCATTGGACCCAGCCAAAAAACCTTTGCCTCAAATATCTGTTAGATGGAAGAGCCTGTTAGCAGTCTGTCCCCATCCCCGCGCGTTTAGTACGACAGATTTCTTCTCTCAACACTGTATTTATTACTGGGGCATGAAACACAAATCTGCAGATGCCTTTTCCACTTGCCTGCTGTTAAGAGCGTGCTCAATAATTTAGCGCTCTCTCCCTTAAGGACATTTGGTTTCTGTTGGCTGTTGCATAAGGCAGTGCAAGATGAGTTCTGAGGTATCTCGGATTCCTCCCTCCCACCCTCTCTCCACCTCCCTTGCACTTGGCTTTTGCAAATGTTGGTTTGCAGCTGCAGGAGCAGCAGCTCCTTAACTCTTGGGCAGCCGCAACTATTACTGCTCTTTCAAAGACATGGTACTCTTCTGTCTCCCCATTAGATTATCACAGCAAATTGATGGTTACTATTTAAAAAAAAAACAAAAAAAAAACTGTCACAATAGGAGACCAAACACTGGCAACAGATAAAACAAAAGGAGGCACCATGCTCTTTAATTAAGGTTCATGAAGGCATGTGAATCCTAGCTTTTAGTTACCCTGCTGTGCCTCTGCCTGATTAGCTACAATGCATCTGCTCGGTTTCCTGGTATCCATCTGTACTGCTAGGAGAAATGTATTTGAGTCGCCTTGATTCTCAATAAGATGGCTCAAAGGCATCAGCTGTAGACAGACTAATGGTTATGTGTGTTGACAGAGTGTTTCCTGCGCTTCTTGCTGTGTTGACATGCAAGATCACACCACCTTACACGTACCTGGGATTAACTCATATCCACGCAGACGGCCCAAATAAAATGCCTACTCCTAGGCAACCTTAACAGTCTTAGGATGACTCACTTCGCTGCTGCAGTGTTTAAAGCTGGAAATACACCTCAATCACACCCTTTTCGTAAATCTCACCTATCTTTTCTGCAATGGCTCATGCCACAGAATTCTCCTTTAATAGATGAAGGGGATTATGAAAATTTGGATCTTTCTGCACATGACAACATAAGGGACTTTTTATTTCAATGTGTTATGAACATGCTCCTGTGTGTACAAGGATTCTTTCTCACCAGAAAAAGGGCAGCCAAGACTGAGTGGCCACTAGTCAGAGCTGTTTGGGCAGAACATTCTGTGTAACTAAAGTTTTGCTGGTCCTGTGTAATTTTAGTATCCCCCAAATGCTTATTTGCCTTGTTTATAAAAATGCGTTAGCACCTACGTCCTCAAATTCTTTACTAGCATGCCATTCTGTGATTCAATAACACTGATCTCATAAACTCTGGTTTATAGAATTTGAAATAGTTGAGCTGACCCCTATACACAAACTCAGATATCTGGAATTTAAAAATACTTTCCTAAAGCTGGTGAAATCCAAATAAAGTCTGGAATTCAGTAAATAGCAATGTATCAATGTTGGTTTCTTAGGTGTGACAAATGTGCCTTAATAATGTAAGATGTTAACAGCTGAGGGAACTGGGTAAAAGGTGTAGAGGAACTCTGTATTATTTTTGCAATTTTCTACAAATCTGGAATTATTCCAAAATATAAAATTTATTTAAATATTTAAAAATATATTATTTTCCTCACTTGGGTGTAAATAAAAGCAACATTTAGATTAAACTTGGTGTTACAAAGTAACATCTTGCTAGCTCTCTAATTTCAGAAAAGACAATGTAATAAAGAAACATGGGTGAAAATTTTGCTGTAGCTATGCATTTAATGCCCATACTCATTAGATCATTTAGTCATTTCTTGAGCACTTTGTCTCCATTGTTGTTGGAAGGGCCTCGGCCTTTGGCAAATTTCAGTTTTTGGACATTCCAGATTGCCTTGAACTCTAAGGATAGTAATTGGTATAAAATACTAGGAATAAAATAAACTCCAGGAGAAATTTCCTTTATACAAAGCGACCAAACTAGGAAACCTAAGAGCTTATTGGCAAGCATGGACCAAGTATTGTTTTGTCACTGCATACTAGATTTCCTATTACTTGTTCACACTAGCATATCAATTAGAGTTAAATTTGGTGCAATTATCATTAATCTAACACTTTCTTTTTTCCCCCATTTAAATACTTTATAGAATTCATAGTGGTTGCTCCAAGAAGGACTTCGAAAAGGCCGGACCCATTCTCTTCCTGAAGCCCAGAGGTAGATTTCAGATTAAATGAGGACACACAGGCAGAAGTACTCTGAATAAACTGCTGCAGAAGTATAAGGTATAATTACTATTAATATCGTGACCTGCCACTTGGCCAAGATCACCCAGCTGCTTAGACCATAGAAGATTCTAAACTCCAAAGAGCCCGGCATGGGTCTTTGTAATTTAATTATGGACAGTAGTGAATCCCACATGAGGAAGTGTTTAATAAATTATCAACGATTGCAATGTGGATTCTTTAATCCCAAGCCAGCAGAGGCTCACTTTCCTCTTCAGAAAGAGTAAAGCCTGAAGAGAGAGAATTTGTTTACCAATTTGAAAAGGGAGCAGAGAAAAGCCTGCATTTATTCCTGGGGGAGGATAATGTAACTGTTATAAGCTGCTGTGTTACATCAATTTAAAAGTAATTTTTCTGAATTAAGAGAAAATTGAGTGGGGAAAATGCTTCCTTTTGGAAATTTAATTCCCAGCTGAGTATTTATATGCTGGTACTCTTCACAAATACACAAGCAATAAGCTACTTCGTGTGCCAACGACATCAACTAGGGCAGGAAAAAAGTCAATCTTTAGACAGTCATTTTCCTCCCAGTTTTTCCCTTCCCTCTCCCTCCCCCAGTCCTCTTGATCTCACCAAAACCCAAGCCAACTCCTTTAAAAACAGATAGGCATAAAATAATCAAGTCTCATGCTGAATATCAACTAAAACCATAGCAATGAGTGGGAATGAAGGAGAACATTTCATTTCATATTTAAAATGTTAAATTGGGTGCTTATAATTCCCCTGATTTAGCTTTTTTAATTAAAAAATTCAAGCTTTACTCAACATTTGCATATTCATGCCTCTATAATGTGCACTGATTGCATTAAAGGCGGAGAAAAAGCATGTAAGTGCAGCACAAATCCAGTTACTCATCAAGTGTACCATCTCTGTGTGCATAGATAAATATTTCCAAACAAATTAGCATACGCACTGGCACAGGTGCTCTGGCCTCACAGCTCCCTCCAGCTATTTCAATCCTACTTTTCCTTCCATCAAGTTTCAAGAGCCAGGGCATCAGTTTAGAAATTTTACAATTTGATGATGTGTAGAATTAGTGGGTCTCTTTGCCAAAGTCACTGATTAGTGACTAACTTCTTCTACCAGCAACAGTTAGGGAGAGAAAACATTCAACTACACTCTTTATTAAAAATCAAAAGTACAGCTTCCATCATTCAACAAGACCTCCAATAGTTTGTAGTTGTTAGTCTCAGGCAGGGGCAGTTCCCCTTCTGAGAAATAAATATCACTGCCTATGCATGGCAGACACTGTTAATTGCCCACCAACAGCCAGTCCCTCTGACTTCTGGCTCATAGAATTATGACCGTTTGGAAGGACAGTGTACTGTTGGAAGAAGGCAACATTTTGTCTAGCCAGTGGTTGGTAAACTAAACTATCCTTGGGCCAAATCTAGCCCATCACCTGATTTTACAAATAAAATTTTATTGCAAAACAGACATGTCCACTCATTCATTTATTGTCTGTAGCTGCTTTCGCTCTCCAAAGACAGATCTGAGTAGCTGCAACACAGAACATATGGCCTGAAAAGCCTCAAATATTTACTATTTGGCCCTTTACGAAAAGCATTTGTCAAGTCCTGGTCCAAGCCAAATGCAGCCAACTTCCCTGCCTCTCTTGCAGCTAGAAAGATGTTGGATTGAATACAGTAGGTAAGGAAGAAGATGTTACCAAGGGCTACTTTTGGATAAGAGAATAAATAACAGACATTGTCACTGAAATAAGAGTGATGAAAGAATTTCAGATTTGAGGAGTAGGGTACAGGAATGGAGAAGAAAGTTCAAGACATTTGAATATATGATATAAAGTCAAGTAAAGACTTTAAAACACAAGTATAGAACTCAGAAAAGAAGTCTAGACTGCAGATCTCTAAGGTCAATTGTTTCTTTAACTTTAATTCAGACAGATTCTTCTTGGATCTTATCCCCATGAAAACTGTTGTCTCCAATGAAATCCTCTTGATCACGAATTCTTTCTTATAACTCTATCATAACTTTGTTTCTACAGAGCAGCCTTTCCTGCTTCTCTTTCCACCTCTCTCATTGCTCCTTCTATCTCCTTTGCCTGCCCACATTTTGTCCTTCATTTCCTAAATTAGAGAATTCCTTCAGCATTTATCATCAAGCATTTTTGCTTCCCTCAAATACTCTCTCACTGAGCATTCTCATCAGACTCATAACTTTCAAATAGATGACTCCCAAATCGACATTCTGAGCCTAGACTCTCAATTTTGACTCATTGTTAACTGTTTCACAAAATAGGTGTCATGTTAGCAAATCCAGCTCTACGTACTTAAATTATTTGTTTTTTGTCCCCAAAATAGAGAAAAGACACCGGACATGGAGTAGGAATTACCTGTTTTGAGTCCTGGCTTTGAGCATTACTAACCGTGTGAGCTTTATCGAATTTCTTAATTTCTCTGAGCCACAGTTTCATCATTTCCATGTAACACAAAAGAGGTACAAAGTCCCATTCATGGGTGTACCTGAGAGGAACTGCTGACTTGGAATAAATGGTAAAGGAAACCCGGAAAGACTTTGAGGAGATGATAGTTTTTGCACTTGAAAAGTGTAGGAAGCTTCAGGAACATATACAGCCTCCTTTTTTACAGGGCTGGTATGATTTAAATTTGAGATACAAGTTGGTGAGAATATTCTGACATCTGGACTTCTGTTGGGGAGGAGAGAAAACCTGAACATCACTTTTGCTTTTGTCCTTTACTCCTGCCTTGATTTCATACTTACTCAGTTGCAACCTGCGTCTAATTGGCCCATGGTAACTGGGGTGCGTCCGACTCACTTTATCCTCTGGCTGTTCCTGAAATGTGTGCTTCCCAGTTAGCTCAAATTTGACTATAGGTTTCTTAGGCTTTAATCACTCTGATTTGAAAAAAAAAACAACTTCCAACTGTAAATGAGTTTTACAAAGAAGCAGACATTTAAAGTGGGTTTACATCAAGTAAATCAGAGAATACAGACAAGACAACGAGGATAGTTTTCAGGGTGTTCATTTAGCAGCCAGGGAGCTGCAGGCTGGCCCTTCCTTGTTGTGGTGTAGCTCTCGCTGGTCACCCTGAGATGTCAAATTGAAAATGTAATGGAAATGAGCTTCTTCGGCCCCATTACTGTTTGCTATAGTACATTTCTCTGTAGTGTTTGCTGAAAAATCAGCTTCATGCCTCCATATTTGACCTGATATGAGTCCTGTGCTAAAGCGTTTTCTGACTTCATAAGCACTGGAAGGCCAGATTCAAAACAGTATATGCATCACCCTTTTAAAATCTTTTCAAGGACCCTATCATTTCAGAGACCTACGATGTGGTATATTATTCCCCCTCTTCGAAAACATGATCTGAGAAAGAAAAAAATAAATGATTTCCCAGCCAGTGTAGTTGCAAGAAACAGAAAGTAAAGATGGAATTCCTTGTCGCCCTCTCTGGACTGTTGCTTTAGGACTGGGAGCTGCCCAGGAAGATTGAGTTAACACAGAAGACAAACTCCTTTACAAGAGTCTGGGGGCAGAGTTCTTTCTTTGTAGTAACGACTAGATAGTTCTGCCAGTTAGTGTGGGGCCGCAGGCCTGGCATTTGAACAGAAAGTGAGGCCAATCCTAAATGAAATCAAACTGTGAATAAAGGAGGATTAAAATAAAAATTGTCAGCATAGTTCACAGAGCTAGTGCGTGGCCCAGCTGCCTGAAAGTTGCTGCCATCATATGCCTTGGACATGAGACATGAAAAATTTCCTAGATAGAGATTGGCGGAGTAGGTTGTGAGAAGCGCGTTTGTCTGCACTTTGTCGTGCCTATGACGCTGGGAAGGTAAGAGAGACTGGTGAGAATGTTGACAGGCTGATAAGTTTCTTTGGAAACAGCTCGTAAAGGTTGCCAGGAAAGCAGGAAGCTTAATGTTCCAATCCAAAAGCTCTACTCCCATGCTTTACAACCACAGCAATATGATTTTAAAATAACTATTTCAGAAAGGACATTGGATTAGGAATCTGGAACTCTGAACTCCAACCCTGCCTCTGCTAATTTGTTGTATGACCATGACAAAATGCTTTACTTCTTGAGGGCCATGTATTTAAAAGGGTATTTTCTGTTTGGAGGGGGAAGAAAAGGAGGTAGTAGGAAATTGAGGAAGTGGGTGATGGGGAAGAATGACACTTGATTCCTAGGATCCTGGGCCCAGGCTGGGGAGGCCCGGGGCTCAGAGAACAGAGAAATGCAGGGCAGGACTTAGAGAGCAATGCTCCAAAGAGGTTTTAGCTTTTCATCCACCATCTCATCTGAAACATTTCTATTAGCAGTGGGTTGAACAGTGGCTTTCCAAAAGATATGTCCATGCCCTAAGCATCAGAACCTGTGAATGTGATTTTATTTGGAAGAAAGATCTTTGCAGATGTAATTAAGTTAAGGATCTCAAGATCAAATTATCTTGGATTTGGAGTGGCCCTAAATCCAATGAAAATATTCTTATAAAAAGCAGAGGGAGGTCTGAGAGACCCAGATACACAGGGGAAAATGCCACATGAAAATAGAGGCAGAGATTGGATTCTGCAACCCTAAGTCAAAGAATGCCTGGAGCCACAGAAGCTGGATGAGACGTGGAGGCTTCACCCCTAGGGAATTCAGAGAAAGAAGGGGCCCTACCAACACCTTGATTTCAGGCTACTGGCCACTTGAACTGACAAAGACTAAGCTCTGTTATTTTAGATCACAAAATTTGGAGTGATTAGCTATAGCAGCCCTAGGATTCTAATATCACAGCCTTATGAAAAGAACTGTCTAGCATCTCTTCAAAACAACTCCCTCCCCTTAAACTCATGAAGATGTTCATTTAAACCAGCTTTGAGCCCCAATTTAAACATGTGTGGAGGGTAGGAACGTCTCTCTAACCCTAACAAATGCCATGCTATTCCCAGAAAATAAAGAACTCGCTGCTTTAGTTTGACGCTGAGATGAACACCACATGGCAGAGGTACTTGAAGCTTTTTGGAAATGGTGGTAGGAGGAGAAAGTTTTGTTACAGGTACATCCTGTAAGAAGATGAGAGATATGCCGACAGGGCAGGAAAGGCCAGTAAGGAGTTGTTGGCCTTAGGTTAATTTTGGTGCGAGTGCCTCATTGTTTAAGAGTGTGGTTCTCAGCACAGGCCCATGTACGCTCTGTTATGTGATTAAGACTACCACTTTGTAACTAGTTATGAGGATGCTGTAGGCCTCTTTTTACGCCAGTGTTACTACCCATCCTTCTGGTGGGCATGAGATTTATCCTCAAGTCTCACTCACTTTCATTCATTAGCGCAACAAATATTTCCTGACCCCTGACAGTTGGCTCTGCCTAATTTGTGCTGACCACCTACACACTGTCACCCAATTGCCTTTGTGCTTCATGATGTGACTAACAAAAGCACTTTGCACTAATGTGGCAGGATATAAGAGAAATGAGTGTGGTCCTTGTATAAGCTAACTGGTTGACCAGTAGCCCAAGAACCGGGTTTGTTGTTGTTGTTGTTGTTGTTGTTGTTGTTGTTTTTTGGGTGGGCAGGGGGAGGCTGGGGAAGAGGCCGCAATATAAAGTTAGAATAAGGATGTTTCAATTTGTCAAGAAAGCTGAGATGATTACTGGTTAGAGAAAAGTTCTTGGGAGAGAATACTGAGCGGTATGAAATATGCTTTACAATTTAACTGAACTTAAGTGGTTTGAGGAAAAGGAACTACAAAGATACTTTAGGAGGCATTTTCTTTCACCATAGTAACAAGTCACTGCAATCTTAATGGCACATTTTGAAATCTTATTGCATATTTTGGATCGACAAATTAAATATTTTTTATTTTTAATTGTGGTAAAATATATATAACATAAAATTTATGATCTTAACCATTTCTAAGTAGACAGTTCAGTAGTGTCAAGTATATCACATTGTCACAAACCAATCTCCAGAACTTTTTCAAGTTGCAAAACTGAAACTCAGTACCCATCAAACAACTATTTTCCCCACCCTTCATCCATGAGACCCACCATTCTACTTTCTGTCCCTATGAATATGAATACTCTACATACCTCATATAAATGGAATCATATAATAATATCTGTCTTCTTATAGCAGGCTTAGCATAATGCTCTTAAGGGAATAATAACTTTGACAAACTCCTTAATGTCATTTAGCATAGTCAGAGTGTCTTCATGTTTCATCCATGTTGTAGCAAGTGTCAGAATATCCTTGCTTTGTAAGGTTGAATAATATTCCACTGTATATAGCACATTTTGTTTATCCATTTATTCATTGATGGATTTTTGGGCTGCTTCCACCTTTGGGTATACGAATGATAAGCTAAATGTTTAATTCTTCTTTTGTAGTAAAATTCTCCTTGTACTTTTCTTTGTATGTTTTTATATCTCATTAAGAACTAAACTACACCATGTAATTGTTCATTATGCATGACCTTGAAGAAATTCCTGGCAGTGTAAAACCAGTCCTTCTCAAGGGATTCCTCTGCCACTCCTTTTCTGCCAGAGCTTCTTCCAAAGGAACCCGCTGCAAGTTGTTGAAATAATTTCTAGTAATTTTGTTCTTGTTTGATCATCAAGAATGCATGTAGTCTCTGTTTCTTTGCCCAAAGATGGTATTTAATTTCTGATGAAAGGCTAAAGCACATTTGTATGCTCTGCAGGTGTTCCTAGATCAGGTAGCACCCGAGAACAACAACTCAATGGCAGAGACCAGAGAGAACACAGAGGTTACCATAAAAACATAGGGGCCAATCCCTTCTCTGTCACTACAGCCCATCCCTCTATCTTCCTAGACATCACATTCAAAAAGAGTGAGGGGAGTAGTGGAACTATCCCACTCCACAAATTACTCAATGCATGACTTTGGACTCACCGTATGATCTCTATGTACCTCAGTTTCTTTATCTGTAATTAGAGGTTAATAGTGGCACCTATATAATTATGTTATGATTATTAAATGAGTTGACATGTATAAAATGCTTAGAAGAGTATCTTGCACATACTTGACTTTTGATACATGTTAGCTAGCATATCATTATTACTAGATTACTAGTTTGGACTGGATTGGAACTATTTTCCTATCTTTTCTCCTATAACTCTCTCCCTCTCCCCCAATTACCTGTTGAGGTGGAAGGCTTCTAAGGGAAAATGAATAATTTAACAGGAAAGTAAAGAAATTTCATTCCCTCTGCAAGTGAATGTCCAAACCACACCTCATCAGGTTCAGTTAGCATGCTATTCACATAGAGGAGAAGTAGGAATGTCTTAGTCCATTCAGGCTGCTAACACAAAACACCACAGACAGGGTAGCTTATAAAGAACACAAAATTATTTCTCAGAGTTATGAAGGTTAGAAGTTCAAGGACAGGGTGCTTTTATGATCGTGTTTTGGTGAATAATCATGGAAACATGACTTGACCAAAGGAACATGACTTGACCACAGGAAACTTCCAGTAACTGATCCCAAAGAAATGGAGATAGAGGAACTGTCCAATAAAGAATTCAAGATAGTTGTTCCAAATTTGTTCAGAGAACTACAAAAGAGCACAGATTAAATAATCTAATGAAGTTAGGAAAACAATACAAAAGCAAAATGAGAAGTTTAACAAAGAGAAGACATTTTTTAAAAAGACAAACAGAAAGTTTGGAGCTGAAGTATACAATGACTTCACTGAAGAATTCAATAGAGAACATTGTCAGTAGACTAAATCATGTGGAAGAAAGAATCAGTGAGCACAAAGATAGAACATTTGAATTATCCAGTTAGAGAAGAACAAAGAAAAAAGAATGAAGAATAAAGAAAGCCTATGGAACACATGGGATACCATTAAGAGAGACAATCTGTGTATCACTGAAGTCCCAGCAGAAGAAGAGAGAGAGAAAGAGATAAAAATCTTATTTAAAGAAATAATGGCTGAGAACTCCAAACTTAGGGGAAGCTTTGGACAGGACATCCAAGTTTATGAAGCTAATAGGTGACCCCAAAATTTCAATACAAAATCATCTTCATAAGACATTATAATAAAACTGTCTAAAGTCAAAGACAAAAAAAAAAAATTAAAGGGAGCAAGAGAAAAAATTCTCTCTTACTAGGGAACCCCATAAGGTTATCAGTGAATTTCTCAGCAGAAAGTTTTGCAAGCCAGGAGAGAGTGGGATGATACATTCTAAGTGTTGAATAAAAAACAAAACCTCCCAACCAAGAATATTTTACTTTGTAAAGTTATCTTTCAGAAATGAAGATGAGATAAGGACTTTGCTTAACAAACAAAAGCTGAGGGAGTTCATCACCATCAGACCTGCCTTACAATAAATGCTGAAAGGAATCTTCAAGCTGAAACAAAATAGCAGTATCTAGTAACATAAAAACATAAACATTTACAATAGACTGGTAAAGTTAAGTAAATAGATTCAGAACACTATAAGACTGTAATATAAGGGTGTGTTAACCATTTAAATCTAATGTAAAAATTAAAAAACAAAAAGTATTAAAAATTGCTATTGCTACAATTTCTTAATGAATATACAATATAAAATAATGTAAACTGTGACGTCAAAAACAAATTGTGAGGTGAGTAAAAGGATAGAGTTTTTTATGCAAATTCAAGTTACCAGTTTAAAATGGACTGTTGCATCTGTAACATGTTTCAAGCAAGCCACAGCATAAGCAGAAAACAAATACTTATAGTAAGTTAAAGACACAAGATAAAGAGGAGAGAATCAAAGTATGCCACTATGGAATATTATCAATTTACAAAAGAAGATACCAAGAAAGGAAGGAAAGAACAAAAACTATAAAACATCCACAAGACAATTAATAAGATGGCAATAGTTAAGTCCTTGCCTGTCGTAATTACTTTAAATGAAAATGTACTAAATTCTCTAATCAAAAGGCACAGAATGGCTGAATTGATTTTAAATATGTTGCCTATAAGAGAGTCACCTCACCCTCAAGAACACATGTAGGCTAACAGTGAGGGGATGGAAAAAGATATTGTATGCAAATAGAAACCAAAGAGAGCAGAGGTAACTATAGTTATATCAGACAAATTATTATTTAAGTAAAACTGGTACAAGGGACAAAGAAGGTCATTATATAATAACAAAGTGGTCAATTCATCAAGGCAATACAATTATTGTAAATATATACACATCGAACATCAAAGCAGCTAAAAATATTAAGTGAAAACTAACATCTAAAGAGAGTAATGTTTTGCAACAATGCAAAAATAATAGGGAACTTCAATACTTCACCTTTAACAATGATAGTATTGAGAAAGAAAATCCATAAGGAAACATTGGATTTGAACTATATTTTACACCAAATGGACCTACCAGACATACATAGAACATTCCATCCAACAGCAAGCAGAATACAATTCTTTTCAGATGCACACAGAACATTCTCCAGCTTAGATCATATGTTAGGTCACAAAACCAGTCTCAGAAAATTTAAAAAAACTGAAGTCATACCAAACATCTTTTCCAGCCACAATGGTATGAAACTAGAAATAAATGACAGAAGGAAAACTGGAATTTTTTTTTTTTTAAATGTGAATATTAAAGAACACACTCCTGAACAATTGCTGGGTCAAAGATGAAATTAAAAGAGAAATTTAAAAAATATCAGGAAACAAACAAAAATGAAAACTCAACATCCCAAACTTATAGGATGCAGTAAAAGCAGTGCTGAGGAAAGTTTATAGTGATAAATGCCTACATTACAAAAAAAAGGAAGATCTCACATAAACAATCTAACTTTACACCTCAAATAATTAAAAAAAGAAAAGAACAAACTAAGCCCAAAGTTAACAGAGAAGGTAGACAGCAAAGATCAGAACAGAAATAAATGAAATAGAGAATACAAAAAAAATAGAAATGATAAAAAACTAATAATTTTTTTGGAAATATAAAGTTCATAAAACTTTAGCTATACTTATCAAGAATAAAAGAATATAATCGAATAAATAAAATTACAACTGATAGCATAGAAATACAAAGGATCATAAAACATTACTATGAACAATTATATACCAAAACATTGGACAACTTAAAGGAAATGGATAAATTCCTAGAAACATACAACCTACTAAGTCTGAATCGGAAAGAATAGAAAATCTGAACAGACCAATAACAAGTATGGAGATTGAATATGTAATCAAAAATTGCTCCCAAAAGAAAAGCCTGGAACAGACGGCTTCACAAGTAAATTCTACCAAGCATTTAAAAAAGAATTAATATCAGTTCTTTTCAAACTCTTCCAAAATACTGAAGATGAGGAAACACTACCAAACTCATTTTACAAGGCCAGTATTACCTGATACCAAAGCTAAGATTGGGATACTACAAGAAAAGCGAACTAGAGGCAAATATCCCTGAATGAATATAGATGCAAAAATTCTCAACATTGCACTAGCAAAGCAAATTCAACACCACACTAAAAGGATCATATACCATGATCAAGTAGGATTTATCCCTGGAATGCAAGGATGGTGCAACATATATCAACCAATAAATGTGATATTGTATATTAATAGAATAAAAGGTAAAAGTCATATGATCATCTCAATAGATGTAGAAAAAGCATTTAACAAAATTAAATATCTATTCATAATAAAAACTCTCAAGAAATTGGCTACAAAAGGAACGTGTCTCAACATAATAAAGGATATATATGACAAACCCACAACTAACATCATTCTCAACGGTGAAAGGTTGAAAGCTTTCTCTCTAATATCAGGAATATTACAAGGTTGGCCACTCTCAACATTCCTATTCAACATAGTACTGGCAGTCGTTCCATGGCAATTAGGCAAAACAAAGTAATAAAAGCCATCCAAATCAGAAAGTAAGAATGGTCTGTTTGCTGATAATATAATCTTGTCTATAAAAAGTCCTAAAGACGCCACAGAACTTTTAGACCTAATAAAGGAATTTCGTATATCTGCAAGATACAAAAGCAACATAAAAAAATCATTTGCATTCCTGTATATTTACAATGAACTATCTGAAAAAGAAATTAAGAAAACAATCTAATTTCCAATAGCATCAAAAACAACAAAATACTTAGGAATAAACTTAACCAAAGAAATAAAAGATTTATATACTGAAAACTATAAGAAACTGATAAAAGAAATTGAAGAGGACGTACATAAATAAATGGAAAACTATGCCATGTTAGTGGATTAGAAGAATTAATACTCTTAAAATGTCCATACTATTCAAAATCATCTACAGATTTAATCAAATCTCTATTAAAATTCTAATGGCATTTTTCATAAAAATTTTTAAAAAGTCCTAAAATTTGTGTGGAATCGCAAAAGACTGCAAATAGCCAAAGCAATCTTGAGAAAGAACAAAGCTAGAAGCATCACATTTTTTAAATTTTAAAGTATACTACTAAGGTATAATCATCAAAACAGTATGGTACTAATAAAAACAGACACACAGACCAATGGAATAAAATCGAGAGCTCATAAATAAACCCATTCTTATATAGTCAACTAATATTAGACTAGGGAGCCAAGATTATATAATGAGAAAAGGACAGTGTCTTCAATAAATGGTGGTGAAAAAACTGGACACCACATGCAAAAGAATGAAACTGGACCCCTGTCTTACACCACTCACAAAAATTAACTTGAAATGGATACAGACTTGAATGTAAGACCTGAAACCATAACTCTCCTAGAGGAAAACATGTGACAGAAGCTCCTCCATATTAATCTTGGTAATGAATTTTAAGATACAACACCTACAGTGATGGCAACAAAAACAAAAATAAATAAGCAGGACTACATCAAACTAAAAGCTTCTTCATAGCAAAAGAAACAATAAAAATGGAAAGACAACCTACAGTCAGACAGAGAAAGATAAATGCTGTATGTTCATTCACAAGTGGACTCTAAAAGCATGAAACTCATAGAAATAGAGAGTAGAATGGTAATCGCTAGGCGCTGAGGGCTAGCTAAGTAAAATGGGGAGATACTGGCAAAAGGTACAAACTTTCAGTTATAAGGAGGATAAGTTCCAGGGATCTACTGTACTGAGCATGGTAACTATAGTTGACAATACTGAATAGTATGCTCGAAAGTTGCTATTAGAGCTTTAATGTTCTCATCATAACAACAACAAAATGATATTTATATGAGGTGAAAAATGTGTTAACTAACCTTTTTGTGGTAAATATTTTGCAATACATACATGTATTGAATCATCACGTCGTATACTTTAAAGTTACACAATGTTATATGTCGATTCTATCTCAATAAAGCTGGAAAAAAATAGCACTAATCCCATTCATGAGGGCTCTGCCCAAAAGCTCTACTTCCAAATACCATCACCGTTTGAGGTTAAGATGCAATACATGAATTATGGGGCCACATTCAGACTTCAGCAGAGAGCAAGGCTAAAAACACTGAAGACTTACAAATAAGACCCTGAAAATATGTATAGTATAGAAACCAGCCCGTTTTCCAATTTTGTCTGGGTGCTGATGATGCCCATCTGTAATGTGCCCTCTGTAGAAGGAAAGCTGTTTGTTCAGCCACACGGGGTTAAGGAAGAATGAAGCACAGCCACAAAGTCCTTTCCTCACTGTCCTCCATGTTAAGCCTGGCCCCACATTAGCATGGCATGTGAGTTCCAAAAAAAATAAACGAAGTGCTAGGTCTCCTGTCTGTAGGCTGCGTTCTCAACAGTCTGGTCATTTATGTTATGATCAGACTTCCTGTTATTCCTTCCTGCTGGACCCTCCCACTAATTCCCTGTGAGTATCCTGAGCTGGGCCTTTGCTTATCTTTAACATAAACAGACTTTAAAGGTAATGAAAGAAAGATGTTGACTTTTATGGCTCATAAAGCCGCTCGCAGATAGCCAATTTAGCACAAACTACTTCCATTAACTGTATAGTTTAACACTTCTTTCACACCGCAGTGACCTTAAATTTTCAGTAGCCAATGATAAATCTGAAAGAGGTTATAATGTGAAGAGTCGTGCTTGTAAATCACAGGTTTCTGTCCCACATCCGAAACCCAACACCATTTGAAAATGACAAGAATAGTCTTTTGAGTGTCACCACAGAACAACTGCAGAGATTTATGATGTTTTCTGAACATGCAATCAAACTGTAAGGCTGACAGAGAATCCCTCTTGGCTTCTGGTTTTTCATTTGTAAAATAAGAGGGTTGGAATAGTTGGTCACCCACTACTTTTCAACTCATATACTATGAATATTGGAGTTTACAGGGGGTTATCGAATTCTTCATAAATTCAGATAAAGGAGGGGACTTGTCCCAAACACTCCAGGCTACTTTTAGACTTGATGCAGCTGGACTTGACAGATAACTGACTCATTTCTACTCCTTGGCAGGTCCTGCCTCCTCTTTCAGAGACTTCTTCTGATCGCTTTTAAGCACAGCTACCAATTCTACATGGCCACGTGTCAACCTTTCCAAAGGGCTGGTTCCCTAGAGCTATAGGCCTGAAAGTCAGTCTCTGCTCTGGTTTTAAATCCCAGCTCTGTCACTTGCTAGCCATGTGACCTCAGTCAAGTCACTTTACTTCTCTAAGTCTCAATTGTTTTTCTGTAAAATGAGCTGTTATAAAAATTAGATAATGTGCAGGAAGGGTCTAGAATGGCACCAGTACAAAATAGGTTCTTAATGATATCTATTAAATAAACTCATTTTGATACTTCAATCTCTAAAACCTTTGAATGTATTCCAAGAAGGACCAACACGTATAGAGTGTGTCAGGGTAAAATTTGGGGAAACTGTCCAGGAAGCTCCTCTTTATACTTGATGCTGACAGCCAGATCTATGTTCTCAATTGCAAAACTTCCTTTCATAGTAATTATCAGTAAGTCTCCAGTTTTACTCTCTTTTGTATTTGCTATAGAATGGATTGTGTTTCCCAAAAGTGGCCTGAGCTTAGCCTGTCCCTAAGGCAAGCTTTTAGGTCAGTGGTCAAGCTCTGAAAATGCTTTAAAAACATTTAAAAATCGCTAACAAATCCTCTGAAACAATACATTCTGCCACAGATGAAATTATTTGGCTCAAACATATACGTAGCAATAATATTAAAATTTTAATTGCTATTAATTATAAAAAAGTGGAAAAAATAATCTCATATTTGTTCTGACCTTGTTTTAAATTCTAAGAAGGCAGGTTGTAAACATAATACACTCTCTTAGCCTTCTAGAATTAACAGGAAAGTATGACCACAGACAAGGATTCGCTAAAAACAAAATCCCTAGTAAGAGTTTGAACAACACACCCAGCACACCATCCCTGGGAAGAAAATTTATTAAATCCAGAGGGGTCGCTCCCTTTCCCTCAGCCTACCCACGGCACCCTCATACCCCACTGCCCACAATTAAACATGCAAATCTCAGCCAGCTGCTGAGAAGGCCCTCACACAGACAAGGGATAGAAGGTGTAAAAACGTTGAAGCATGGAGATTTCCTCACAAAGTTCTTCACAAATCTTTATAAGCCTGTAGAGATTAAATTATTCCTTTTCTTCATCATTATCTCTGAACAGCTGCCTCTCTGCAGTTTGTCTACAGGGCCCAGTGATACAGACACCCAAATTCCAGCTGTTAAGAACAGGCAGGGCAACCCACAGATGCTCTCAAACCAGCACTCAAAGCTTTCTGCTAAAAAGGAGGCTGTCTTGAGACGATGGTTCCCAGTCTTGCTCACAGATTGAAATCACCTGGGGGGCTAGCATTAAAAACTACTGATGACTGGGTCTTACTCATAGCACAGTGGTTCCCAAACTGCTACATATTAGAATCATCTGGGGGAGCTTTTAAGAATCCTAATGCCCAGACTTCACTCAGACCAACGACATGTTCTCTGGAGGTGGCACCAGGTATCAGTATTTCTTAAACTTCTCAGGTGATTCCGTTGTGCAGCCAGAGTTGAGAACCAGCGTGCTAGAGATTCTGATGGGAATGGTCTGGGGTGTGAGCTGGCAGTGGGATTTTTACAGTTCCCTAGGAGATTCCCATAGGCAGAGCCATGCCCTAATGCAGCCCTGAGCAATGGGATCAAACAAGGATGAAGGAGATAGTGTACATCAGGGACGTACTCGTATGACGTGAGAGGACAGTCACGTCAGTCCTGGATGGACTGAGTGACTTAGGGTGGACACAGTTTTGGCGTCCACTGCCAGTTGCCTGCACAATGTGCAAGTTTCTCTTTCTTCTTTACAAACAGAATACCAATATTGTTCTGGTGACAATGTGTCCAGCTTTAAAACACTACATTTCCCAGCTTCTTGCAAGTATGGTTAACATGTGATAAATTTCTGACTAATGAGATATACGTGGAAGTTAAAAGTGAGGATTCTATAAAACCTCGTTAAAAGGAGCCAACTCAATTAGAGGTGCTTTTGGCCTTTGTCCTTCTCCTTATTCCTGCCTGAAAGACAAATAGGAGGCTGGAGATTAGACAGCCATCTCACAACGAAGAGGATGTAACCACCACAAACTAAGAAAGTTGGAGTAAAAAGCTAGAAAAAATCTGGGTTTCTGCAGGCATAGAAACCCCAACCTGTCAGCCTATCTATAGACTTCTTGTATGTGACACAATTACCCCCTAACTTGTTTAAGTTCCCCTCCTCTTTTCCTGTACTGAATGATACACCACCCAAAGAAGAAAGGGATAAGATAAAGCTAATAGAAGAAGGTAGCTGTTGCAAAAGTTAACAAGGAATTCGAGGCAGAAGGTGTGAATTTAAAACAAAGTGAGAAGAGTCAGAAGCATCATGGCAGAGAACGTTTATATTCTAGGGATAACCTACTTGGAAAATGCCGTTAGTTTTCTTTCTTTTTTTTTTTTCCCTTCTTGGTTCATCACTTGTTAGTTCTACGTCTCTTTTTGAAGTTATCTCGAATTTGGCTGCTTATCTATCTTCATGTCTCTAGAATTAAGGACTGTGCTCTTTATTGTCAGCATATGTAAAATATAGATAGATGGAAAACAAGTGAAACCATTGTTTTTCTAGCATTTTTGAGCACAGAGCATTTTCTTTAAACACTACTGCCTCTTCCTTGCCATTCAAATAGTAGTTTACAGAGCTTCCTCTCTGGTTAAAGACTGTTAGCGTCATGTGCATGAAATTGTATCTCTCACTTTCACATCCTCAATGACTTAACAGAGCATAGGACATAATAGATCCTTAGTAGACATAAATAGATATCTGGAAGAAAGAAAAGAGGAAAGTTGGATATGCCAAGACGGGAGCAGGACCCTCTTCTTAGTGGGAAAGAAATTTTAATGAGAAAGAATAGTTTTTAAACAACTTCCTAAGCTGGTCACTAGGTGGTAAGTTGGCTTAAGACAGTTTTGTTGTTACTCAAGAATGCAGATAAAATGATTAATTACATATGGGACTTTTCAAAAGTTGGGTCTTTTTAAGTAGTATTATTTCATTATGGGAGTTCAATTCCTCACCACTTCTAGGTTTCTTCTCTAAATTTTATCAAGAATTCCTGGAGATTTCCTTAAAGAAAATATGCCCATCTTTAATTTGTCTCAGTATTAGCAGGTCTGGTTCAACTTTGTATAGATTAGTGAACTATTTCCAAATATTGATACTCTAAAGACTATTAATTATGTTCAGTGACATGATTCCTGAAAGCACCTTCCATGGTGCCTGGTGAAATGAAAAAAGCATATGTTGGTTTCTTTCTCCTCTCTTTTGATTAAAAACAGTATGTGTTTTCCCAGAGCTGTTTCATAAATGTTGGTTCTAGCTAGTGGCAAGAACTGAGAATTGCTGAGATATTCTTCTCATCTTGCCATGTGTTATTTCAAATTCTTTGAAAAATTGTCAAAAGCAATTATTGCAATTAAATAGTCAATTGGATTTCCCCCCATGTTTCCAATATTTTCCCTTATCTCCTCTTTATCTATATTATTTCTTTTTGTTGAATCTTTTAAGATAGGATATGACTGGTTATAATCAATTCTAGAGTAGGAAGAAAGAAAGTGATTGACAGCTGTAAGAATGATACTTCCGGTCTGTCTTCATGAACGACAGTAAGCCTAGGTCTCACTCTCCTGGTGTTTTCCTCATGTGAATGGGCAGTCAACTTATGGCTTCTCTTTTTTCTTAATTAATGTTTCATGGCTCATGATATCAGAAATTTGCCGATATTGAAACCTCTTAGGAAAAAGCTAATGACGAACAAAAAAAGTAAATTCATTACTATGTAAATGCCAGAGAAAGTGATAATGGTAGGATACAAAGACCCAGTAGCCTCTGACCCCTTTAGAAAGTAAGTGAAAGAGTGAATATTAAAGAAATTAAATGACCTCAAAGATAATTCTCCTTTCAAAAATTCATATTTAGACAGTAGTAGCAAATACCAATGGCGGTATTATTCCTTATGACAATAAAATGCAGAAACTAATGTTTAAGGAAAGTTACTTTAGAGAATCTGAATAATTTTAAGAGCGTATTAAAATATATATATATTTTTTTGCTCAGAGAGGTGAACTGCAATTTAAAGCAAATCTCCATTGGTAATTTGAACGTTATCGCCAAAGTGATTTTAAAGCTTTCCATCAGTTCAATGCTGCATTCATTCACAGAAGATGAATTGCAAAATTAGTCTATTTCAGAATGAGGACATTCTATAAGACGTGGTTTCTTTCACAAGTCAATGACCGATAAAAGGAAAACAGATGAAAACCAACTTAAATGACACTTCCAATACACACTAATCAATGAATCTTGTTTGGATGCTGATTCACACAAATCTGAGACAAGACAGTATTTTAAGACAATTGTGGAAATGTAAACATAGGCTACGTATTGACTGACACTAGAGAATGAATGCTAATTTTGTTACGGGGATTACATAAGAAGATGCTGCTCCCTATTGTTAGTTATATACTTAAGGTTTTTGGGGGGGGGAGTGGGGCAGAATTACATGATATCTGGTATTTACTTTAAAATGCTCCAGGAAAACTTAAAAAGTGGGGCAGTAGGTGGGGGGAAATAGATGAATAGGTGGCAGAAGGCTGATGGCTATCGGAGATAAGGTACATGGAGGTCGTTGTACTCCAAGCATTTGAATATGTTTGAAAATCTTTATAGCAAATTGTTAAAAGGATCTAAGGGAACGGAAATGCATAATCCAGCAGAATTAGTTGCCAAAGGTGGACTTCCAGGAAAGCAGCTTGATGGTTCTTCGAAAAGTTAAACATAGAATTAGCATATGACCTGGCAATTCCTTTCCTATGTATAGACCACAAAGTGTTGAAAACAGGGACTCAAACAAACATAGGCACACTGATGTTCATAGCAGCATTATTCACAGTGGCCAGGACATGGAAGCAACCGAAGTGTCCTACAATAGATGATTGGCTAAAGAAGCTGTGGTACATATATACAATGGAATATTACTCAGCCATAAGAAGAGATGAAATACTGCCAGTTGCGACAACATGGATGGACCTTGAAATAATCGTACTAAGCGAAACAAGCCAGATAGAAAAAGCTGAAAAACCACATGATATCACTTATATGTGGGATATAAAACTAAAAGCAATAAATGAACAGGACAAACAAACAGAGACTCATGGATGTGAATAATGGACTAGTAGTTACCAGAGAGGAGAGGGGAGGGGGAAAAATAAAAGTAAAAATAGAATTTAAAAATAATAAATTGATTAATTAAAAAAATAAAAGGTGAAATTCTAGCCACCAGGAGGAAAGATTTTGAGATGTGATGCCAGGGTTTGTCTTGTGAGCATTGGTGAACTGCAGCTCTAAACATAGCTGTTATCTCCATGACCTGTGGAAATGGTATATGAACAAGGGAAAAGGTAACAAATGACCCCTTACAGTTCTAGGATGCTATATTTTATAAGCCTACTAACATTTTGTCCACAGGAGCTTCTTTGATTCCTTGGAGGGGAATTTTTTGTGCGATTATATTATCTTAGTTCTGGAGTCCTTACTCAGGGAAACCTCCTGTTGAAGTTTTAATTGAATTAAATCTACAGAATCAGACTAAACTTTAATACATTGTAGGTTATCATTGACGTCATTATTCTGGTTAACAATTAGATCCGTCAGACAGTGGAGTAAGGGTGGCAATAACTGTCAGCAGATATGCCTTCCCCAAAACCAATAAGCCCTCTTTGAAGTCCAGGGACTGTCTTGACACTTAGTCAGCCAAAAAAAAGTTGAAAAATAAAAGCTGTCCTCCTTCTGTACTCATGGAAACCACTGGGCCAAGTCACTGCCTGATGTTAAGTGATAATAAATCCTACATTAAAAAATTAATCCAAGGATTGCAGTTCATTTGTTAATTCATTTCAACAACTTGTCTTTGTATGCCTTCTTACAGGACAATTTTATTATCTTTTCCCCCCTCCTTAATCTAATTTTCATTCCATGTCATAAATACTTCCATTCCTTTGCTAATTATTTCCCCCTAGATTTATCTTGGGGTCAGATTGTAGGCAATATGATTGAGAATGAGCAGACGATACATTCTAAGGGGTTGGTCTTCATTGGTAACTTGGAGCGTGTGAGCTTCTAGAGCATGCCAAGAGGTGACGACATGAGCTGGATGGAAAGAGTGCCTTAGAAATTTAAATTTCTTATCATCTGAATCCTCCTTTGTCCCTCAAAATACTGATGTAGGCACCCTAAAGCCAGCCTTGGCCTTTTGCCTGTAGATAATCTTTTCATTAAATACAGTTTTAAAAATGTAACTGAAATAGAGTGTTATTTCACAAATGAACATGGGCTTAGTGGGAACATTATAGAAAATCCCTTTCAAAAGAAAAATTCTAAACTGGACAATAAGATGATAAAATCACACAGATTGATTTGGTAGCTATAGAGAAAAGATCTGCTTTATAATTTTCCTCAGAAAAACTGGTCAGAGTGAAACTAACGTAGGGTGTAATTAAACAACGTGCAAATTAATGAGAGTTTTGAGTGTTCAGGTCTGTGTCACTGAGCCCAGCAATCAGGGCAGAGGGAACGAAACCAGGGTTCGCATGAAGCGTCTCTCGGCTCTGCCCCAACAAGGTCCCTGACCACTAAGAAACCCAGGAGTGGAAAGGATATTTCTGGATTATTGCCAGCTCTCATTCATAGGTGCTGCACGTTTCTTCACCAGAAAGAAGAAAAATGAATTTATCCATGTGTTTTCACGTGTACGGTCATATCAGGGTCCAGGGAGTAAAGTAAAAGAAAAACTCAGAGGGTTTGACGCACTTCTCTGCTAAATAACGTCTTTCTCTACTTTCAAGTGTAAGAAAGAGGCTACAGAAAATGGAATGGGCCATCTAATGGAAATTAATCAGGCCCCTGCATGCAGACTAGAGTGGGCAGCTCGTGAGGAAGGTGGACTCGGCCCTCAGCTGAGGGAAAAGGCTCAGCCTGGGCAAGTATGGCCGTGTTGCTACTACCATTTCTCTGTCTCCTCTTTTTTGTTTTGTTTTTCAACTGACTCCTGTAAGCCTCAAGCCCAAAGCCTTCTTCGAGCAATGCTAAGTGGAATTTATTAACATTTTTCATTTTTTATTTTTAAAATGGCAACCTTCCATGTATAGCAAGTGATACAGATTTTCCATTTGTGACATAAAGTTTTCTTTTAAAATTGACAAAAATAAGTTTCTAAAATGAGTGACTGGAAGCAAACTATTAAGAAAACAATGATACGAAGGTACTTGGCTGTGACAAAAATCATGAGCTTTGAGAAACCTTATGATGGGACAAAGCCTTTTTATTTGTTAATGGCAGCTAATATTAAATCAGCACATACTATGAATAGGCCACTGTGAAGAGCACTTTTCACACCTGCTCCATCATAACCCTGCGAGGGAGATATTATGCGCCCCATTTGACAGAAGGAAGGTGAGTCTTTTCTTCTTCTTCTTCTTCTTCTTTTTTTTTTTTTTACGTGAGGCAATTCTTGGTTGACCTCACAGATTGCAGGGACCTTGTCAGCTTACAACCCTTTATCTTTTTATTTTTATGTATGTATGTATGTATTTATATTTTTATGCCTACAGCACCTGGTCTTCCTAGGTGGTCTCCCATTCAAGTACTAACCAGGCCCAATGCTGCTTAGCTTCAGAGATCAGGCGGGATCAGGCTAGTTCAGGGTGGCATGGCCGTAGATGGAAAATGAGTCTTGAGGTTAAATTCTGTTGTGGAAAATCATTCGCTGAGACAAGCCAGGATCTGATTCAGGTCTAATGCCCAAAGCTCTGAGCTTTCCGTTACAGCACACTGCTTCTGTGTTCTTTGCAGAGTGAGGATTGCCCCATCTGAGTTGTGAGAAGAGGATCTCCAGGAAAGCCTTGGAGGATCAGACCAAATTTTAGTACATTGGAGATCTGCCATGAAGGGCATTCGCCCTTCGTGTCCCTCCCCAGCTTAGACCTCAGAGGTTGTCCATATTTCTGTCTCTCCTCATTTGGTTCATACAAGAGCCGGGGCCTGTTTTTGTTATTTTCATTCCCAGGCTGAACACTTCTTCTTCCGTCTGGGAATGAACCCAAGTTCACCTCCATCATTTTGAAAACACCCATCTTCCACAATCTAGTGCTATAACAAGTTTTGCTGGGAGGAAGCAGTGCCTGCTGACCTCAGTGCGAATTAAAATATATCAGAGCGTCCAAGTTTTAAAGTTGTCAGAGCTTCGTTTCCAAGAGGAGGAACCCTATTTTCACTCATACCCCAGCAAGAGATTAGCAGCTTGAAATCACTTTGACAGTGTCAGTTGCTCTATTGCATACCACAGGGAATTTTAATTCCAGCCTGTGAAATTGTAATTGCTTCTCAAGGAGAAGCGAGGAACCCTGGGTAATGGCCACAGCCAAGCTCAATGTCAGAGTTGCCAGTTGCTGCCACATCAGATATTACTTGCTGTTATTCAAAAATCACTCCAGCTTTCCATATGGGAAGTTGAACTGGGGAGCGAAAGCAAATTAGCAGAAACTGTCAGCTGTTCAGAACAGCACAGACAGCAGTGTGACAGAGGTGGGTGACCTCCCATCAAAAAAGGTAACTTTTTCTCTTTTCTTGGTTAAGATAAAGAGTTTCACAAACAAGTTTCATTACTTTAGGTATGCAGCTAAATGATGTCATTATTAAGCCAAAAATTATCTGGTCCATGGCATGATAAGATTAAAAGCTGCCAATTTCTATTCGTTCCTTCCTGAAAAGGAGGGGAGGGCGAAAAGTGGCCCCAAAGAGTAATTAAAATAATGAAGATAGCAAGTCCATGTCAGGTTGATGTTCACAACGGATTAAAATTGCCTGCTATCAAAGTTAAACTGTCTGAGAAATTGCTTCCTGGCTATGTTTGGAATAAAGAGACTGTGGAGCGACCACATCTGATTACAAAACATCTAGAGACAGAGAGCATTATCTGCAAAGGGAAGGACCTGTTACCTTCCACCCTCTGAAGATGGGGAAGTTCTGACAAGTATTAAGTAGTTCTGAAATTATTTTTTTTTCTACGGAGGGTGAGAAAAGGAAAGTGAGGGGGCTAAATATAATTACTTAGGAAAATAAGGTCTGTGGCATGGCTTTTATTGCCTTAGACATTAGAGAAAACTCAGACTCGGGCGTTTCCTCATTTGATGATTTGTAGGGCACCCCTCCCCAATCCTCAACTCCCGTCTCCCCAGAACTTGACCCCACCTCGCACCTGGCTAAATCCACTCATCTTTCGGCAAGCTGGTTTAAACCCCTTGTTTGTCCCATGGTCTCATGGCACCTGCCCTTGCACCTTTTGATATGCTTAGCATTCTTTGTCTCAGTCTTCGGTGGGATCTTCCTTCCTGTGAAAAGCCCCTGTGAAACTACCTCATCTGCTTGAGATATCCTGCCCATGTGCTGATAATTCCCTGGATTTTCTACCTCAAGTAGCTGTGCTACAATGGTTCTCCCATGCTTCACAAAAGTAGAGAAAGGGTCTATCTTGCTGACTTTTAAAATGCCGATGCCAAGCGCAGTTGTTGGCACAGAGAGAGTACTCACCAAACATATGCCAAGTTTTTTCCTTTCAAAAGTCTTCATCCAGAATCCACGAGGGATTGTTTCTCCCCGTGCCCTCATATTACATTTAGCACCTCCTAAGTCCTGAGCTACATAGCTATGTTCATGGACTCAGTGCATGTGCTGGGCCCCCCCGACCCACCAGCCCACTCACTTGTCTGCCTGTCCAACTCATGCTAATGTACACTGCAGACCCCACAGCCTCTTGCTTGAGAGCAGTAAAACAAATGGGTAAAGTCTGGAACCACATTGCCTGGGTTATAATTTGGCTAATGACCAAATCTTATCAGCTAATGGCCTTTGATAAGTCATTTCTTTATGCCTCAGTTTCCTCATTTAGAATAATAGTTCTTTCTTCAGTGTGATTTTGAGGATTAAATGAGCTAATATGTTTAAAGTGCTTGGGAAAGTACCTGGCTCTAGTTAACGGTAGCTATTATGATGGTGCAGAGGATGACGATGATGTTATATTTATGATATTACTATTACCGGTTATCTGCATCAAAGTTATTTTTTAGTTCTTGTGCCAACTCAACCAACCTCAAACATGATTTCCAAAACCGGATAATTGCAAATTACGATGACTTCAGCTTCCTCCAAAGTAGTCATCCAGGACCCTTCTCCTTATTTCTGCCCTATGCCAGGTCCTGCTGCCATCTCCATTCCTGGATTTCGGCACCGGCTTCCTATTCCTGCTCCAGCAATCAAACAGGCACTCCAACTTCTGGGGCCTAGGTATGCTCTCTCATTGCCTCAGAGGGCGCTTCCTAGCTCCAGCCAACTACTAAGTGCTGATAGAGGATGAGTTAGAATGCTTTATCATTGAAAGCTGTATAGAATGAAAGGTGACATTTATGGTAACCGAACTGTAGAGTGAGATAACCAGCCCCTGAAATACTGCAGAGTTCTGGCTCTTGGAGCTGTAAGTGACTCTCGCGGGTGGTCTGTAACCTGCACTGGGCAGTCTGGAGCGGCTGCAGGGAATCTGGCCCCCTCAAAGGTATTGAACCCAGCGGAGAGCCAATGGGGCCATTAGGTCAATCTTGGAAGGAAAATAGGTCTGCACTGCTCTGGGAGTGGAGAAGGGAGGGATTCCAGATCTGGTGCCTAAAATTGAGAGATATGATCACTATGTTATAAAATATTACACAATCGTAATGAGTATATCAACTCAGGAGTGTAAGAAACATGAATTCCTCTTTGTAACAGCTTTTTCTAACCCCATACCTGTGGAGAGACAAAAGTTGATCTGGGTCAGTTCAGCCCAGCACACACCACTGCCTTTTCTGTGGGGTTGGGACTAAGAACTCAGGCGATGGAGACAGCAGCAGGGGGACACCTCTGGAAATGGGCTGCATGGCACTGTCTTCGCCGTGAGGGGGACCTCAGATGATGCAGTGATTTGTGATACAGTTCCGGATGCAGGTTAAATCCAGAGTTTCACCCCAAAGCATCTCAGCACCAGGGAAAACACTTGGGATCCTTGTTTAGAAATGCTCCAAACTAGGGGGGCTGGCCTTAGACAAGGCACTTAACTCCTCCTAGCCTCGGTTTTGCCATCTATAAAATAAGAGGGTCCAACTCCGTGGTCTCTAATTCTAGGCTAACCTGTAGGCCTTGCCACTGCTGCCTTTTCAAATAAGACCAGGTTCCAGGTGAAATGGAGAGACACACTGATTCCTTTTTATTAAGTGTTGAAGAACAGCAATCTTTCTATGCAACCTACTCAAATCTCAACTCAAATTTCAGATATTACTGCAAGAAAGTTTAAACTCCCTAGCACATCACAGAGAAACAGAGGCTATTTAGGGTTGATTACCAGAATGCAGCTGGTGGTGACTTTCTGGGAATTTACATTTGTAACTTAAGTGTTGGGTTGCCACAGGTTTTGCTTTTTCTATTAATTGGAGTCACTGCAGCTCCTCAGATAGACAGCTTGACTTTGCCACATAGCGTGAGGGAAAGCTGGTGTTAAATTGCTTTCCCCTCCACTTTCCTTTTGATTTGTATGTCTAAAGGCATTAAAAATATTCTTCAACCTGAATGAAGTACAACACTTCTAGCTACTGAATTTTCTTGTAGCTTGTGTAATTCTCATTGCCCAAGGCAAAACTGGTGTGATAAGATTAAATTTTTCAGACTGGCATCTAACCAACTTTTACTTTTTCTAAGATTGCTTTAGAACTTTCAACCTTTCTAACTTCAAAAATCTTGGAGGATGTTCTGTTAAGAGGGAAAAAGAGGGGTCTGAATTGGAGGCTTGAGAATCTTACTCTACATGGATGGGGTTAGAGATCCTAAACGTAGGAAGAATGTGGGAAAAGAAAAACTGTTGGAGAATCAGAGGCGAAAAACATAAAATCGTGAAAAGTGAGAAGTGGTCAAGGCCAACAGCTCTAGAGCAAACCCTCCTTTGGAGGTTTCCAGATTACTCTCTTAAATGAGAAAACTACCCAACCCACCCTGAATGTTTCTTCTTTTAAAAATAGATTTTTAAAAGATCGTTTATGTCCTCTAGATGGGACCAGACTCCATAAGCTCCATCTTCTGGTTTGTTTTCTGTTTGACTTCTGCTTTTACTCTCAAATATGGAAACAAATGAGACGTGATATTGACTATTCACCATTGTTTGCTGGGTGAGAGACTATACTATAATCAGGTTTACTTACTCAGGCTCAAAACATGATGTTGAGACTAAATTACAATCTGCTTTTTCTAGTCTTGTAGACATGACAAGTTTTAACACTTTGATTAGCCAATAATCAGGAATTCTGAGTTGTCCTGTGAAGTTTAGAATTGAGGGTAGTGGATCATGAATTGGTGTCTAGGGCAGCAGAACCCCTTCCTTTATATCTTAAATGATGATACTAAATAAGGTTACAGAAATCATATTGGCTAAAAAAAAATTAGAAACAAAAAACCAGGAGCATCTGTTCTCTAAGATGATGGTCTAAGATAGTTGTCATGGGTTGTTTTTTTTTGTTAAGTACTCAGATCCCTTCAACGAAAATAGAACATATGAACTCTTAACTGAACAGGTGTATTAACAGAATTTGAGATACAGAAGATCAAAACTGGAAAGATGAGTTGCTCATTTTAATCACAGTTGATAAGCAGAGAAGGTAGCAGGTGCTGGAGGGATAGAGGGTTGCTAGGTCCCTAGAAACTACTAATTGTGGAAGTGCCAAAGCAAAGATTGAGGATCAAAGATGCTGAACTCAAAAATAAGAGCCTGACTCTTAGTGAGGCACTTTCTTAATTAAAATAACAACGGGATCCACACATTCTGTTTTAGTTATGTATGACAGCAACAATTGTAAAACAAACCAACTTCCAGTATCAGCAATCCTAGTGTGAAATAGCAATGACAAGAACCACCACCCAGTAGCTAAACTGAGAGGCTTGCTACTAACTCTCCTGGAAATGGACAGACTTAGAATCTTGGAAGGAGATAAAGAACTCAAATCCAAGGGCAGAGATTTAACTCTGCCTAAGCCCTGCTCCATGGTCTCTGAGAAAGTGATTACATTTCATGTTTCTGAAAGTGTCCTCCACATTGTCACTGCTTATCTTTCTGGACAGGAATCTCTTCAGAGCCTGCGAAAGTTAGAAGCCTTTTTAGAAGCTTACAGTGGTTCTTCCTTGACAATTGAAGAAAGTCTAGATTCCTTAGAATGGCATCAAAACCTGTCACAATGTGATCTGAGCTCATTTCTTAGTCTAATTTCCAGTCACTTCCCTACAGATCCTTTACTCTAGATACACTGTTCCTCAAATTCAGCATGTACTTTTTTATACTATAATACCTTTTTCATGTTGGTAAAATATGCATAACATAACATTTGTAATTTTAACCATTTAAAGTATTTAATTTAGTGACATCAAATACATTTAGTGTTGTGCTACCATCATCAGTATCTACCTATAAAATCTTTTCATCATACCCAACAGACACTCTATACGTATTAAAAATAACTCCCATTTTCCTACTTCCTTCAGTTCCTGGTAACCTCTATTCTACTTTCTGTCTTGGTGAATTTGTCTATTCTGGGTACCTCATACAGTGATAGTATATAATATCCTTCTGTGTTTGTTCGACTAAGCTTAATGTTTTCAAAATTCATCTACATTGTAGTATGTATCAAACTTCACTCCTTTTTAAGGATGGGTAATATTACATTGTATGTATGTACTACATTTTGTTTATGCATTCATCCATCAATGAAGATGGGTTGTTTAAACCTTTTTGGCTATTGTGAATAATGCTGCTGTGAGCATGGGATACAGATATCTGTTGGAGTCCCTACTTTCAACTCTTTTGGCTATATAAACAGGAGTGAAATTGCTGTGTCATATGGTAGGTTTAAATTTTGAAGGATTACCAAAATATTTTTCACAGTGGTTGCACCATTTTACATTTCCACTAACAATGTATAAGAGTTCCAACTTCTTTACATCCTCATCAACATTTGTTATTTTTGTTACTTTCTGATTTTTTTTTTTTTGATGAAAGCCATCCTAATAGGTATAAATATCTTATTGTGATTTGATTTGCATTTGACCAATGATGTCGAACATCCTTTCACATGCTTATCGGCCATGTGTGTATCTTTGAAGAAATGTCTATTCAAGTCCTTTAGACATTTTTAATTGGGTTGTTTTCATTTTGGTTGTTGAGTTACAGGAGTTCTGTATATATTCTGGATATTAATCTTTGTTGAAGATGTGAATTGCAGATATTTTCTTCCATTATGTCGGTTGTCTTTTTACTTTCTTAATGTCCTTCGAAGCACAAAAGTTCTTAATTTTAATGAAGTCCTGTTTACTTTCATTTTCCTTTTGTTGCCTGTACTTTTGGTGTCACATGGATGAAACTGTTGCCAAGTCCAATGTCATAAAGATTTTCTCCAATGTTTTCTTCTAAGAGATTTATAATCTTTTATCTTAAGTTTATCTAGGTCTTTTATCCCTTTTGAGTTCATTTTCATGTGTGGTATAAGGGTCTGACTTTATTTTTTTTTGTATGAGGATATCCAGTTTTCCCAACACCATTTGTTGAAAAGGCTGATTTTCTCTATTAAATAATATTGACATCCTTAAAAAAAATAAAATGACCATCTATGTGAGAATTTATTTCTAGAATCTCTATTCTTTTCTGTTGGTCTTTATGTTTGTTCTTCTGCCAGTACCATATTGTTTTAATGACCACAGCCTTACTTTAAGTTTTGAAGTATTTGTGAGTCTTTCAACTTTATTCTTCTTTTTCAAGATTGTTTTGGCTATTTGGGGCTTTATATAATTCTGTATGAATTTGACGGTTTTCCCATTTTGGTTTTGATAAGGATTGTTTTGAATCTGAAGCTTGCTTTGGGCAGTATTGACATTTTAACAATGTTAAGTCTTTCTATCCATGAACATGAGATATCTTTTCATTTATTTAGATATTTACATTTATTTTCAGCAATGTTTTAAGTTTTCAGCATATGAGTCTGTCATTCCCTCAGTATTCTTTAAGATGCTATTGTAAATAAAATTGCCTTCTGAAAAAAAATTTTTTTTTGGATTGTTCATTGTTGGTACATAGAAATGCAACTGATTTTTGTGTGTTGATCTTATCATCTACAACTTTGCTGAATTTGTTTATTAACTCTAGTGGCTTTCTTCTGCATTCTTTGGGATCCTCTCTATATTGGATCATGTCATCTGCAAATATAGTTTTACTTCTTCCTTTCCAATTTGGATGCCATTTCTTTCTTTTTCTTGGCTAATAGCTTTCACTAGAACTTCCAATATAGTGTTGAAGAGCAACAGTAAAAGCAGGCACCCTTGCTTTGTTCCTGACCTAAGGGAACAAGCTTTCAGCCTTTTACCACAGAATATAGTGTTAGCTGTAGGTTTTTCATAAATATGCTTTATCACATTGAGAAACTTCCCCTCTATTCCTAGTTTTCGAAGAGGTTTTTGTCACAAAGGGTGTTGGATTTTGTTAAATGTCTTGGCCGAGTCAATAGAGATGATCACATTTCTCCCCCTTTGTCCTATTAATGTGTTATATTATATTGATTTTATGTAAAACAACCACTCCTATATTCCTGGGATAAATCCCACTTGGTCATGGTAAGTAATTCCTTTAATATACTGTTGAAGTCAATTTGCTAATATTTTGTTGAATATTTTTTCATCTATATTCATGTAAGATATTGGTTTGCAATTTTCTTATCTTTTGATATCTTTGTCAGGCTCTGATATCAGGATAATGCTGGCCTCATAGAATGAGTTAGAAAATGTTCCTTCCTCTTCCATTTTTTGAGAGTTTGAGAAGGATTCTTAATAATTATTCTTTAAATGTTTTGTAAAATTCACCTGTGAAGCCATCTGGTCCAGGACTTTTCTTTGTTCATGTTGTTCAGGGAAAAGTCTAGTGTTTAAGAGAAGAAAGTCTTGCTGCCAGGCATTTTCTTAAGAAGGCCAGGACAGAAAAAAGAATTTTCCTAAGGATCCTACACCTAGTTCAGTCTCATGCTTCACTCACCAGATACGTTTAAATTACTTTGGATAATTTTAGAACAAATCACACCTTCAAGATTAGAGATTATCACACATATTTCTCCGACAAGGGCAAAGATTCACAAGATAGCACTAGGAATAACTTCCAGGATTGTCATCAGAGTCATTCCAAAGTGACGCTTTGAGGGAGATAACACTCCTTTACGAGTAGGCTGTACTTTGTGATTAGATTCATTACTTATACATACATTATGTGGATGATTGATATGCTTTGATTCACAAAGGTTAGGCCCGAGTATAATGAGTCATAAGTGAACAACATGCTTTATATCTACAGTATTTGAAAATCTTTGGGTCTGTTTAAAAACCACATGTGTTTTATTCCACTTTATGGACATTGAAGTAAAAGCAGAAGTTAAAAGCTTGGACCTTGGAATCAGACAATCTGGGATAACATCTATAATTATTAGGATTAATAAGGTATATTAAAAGCAGATGAGAAAAACTCAAAATTTAAAATTCCTAGTTCTTTAGGCTTTTCTGAACTCCAACTTTTACCTTGCCTTGATCTAAGATTTTTTGCATGTGTGCGTGTGCGTGTGTGTGTGTGTGTGTGTGTGTGTGTATTTTTTTTTCTGGTAACTTGCCTCATCAGTACACATAAGTGTATTCAGATGCCCATAAACTAGGAAGTCCATAAGCGACCAAATGAAACTTCCAACTGCTACACAGTTGGGATATTTTGGCTACAGAGCTCTAGGAATCAGTACTGGTAGGAAATAATTGACAGAAAACTAATGAAGAATAATAGTGTCTGCACTTCCCTTTACCCCCAAGGCAGGATGGGGAGGCATAACTTCTAGGCCTCCCTATTAATGTTTGCTCTTTCATCTTTGGCCATGGAAAAACCTCCTTCTTGATCTAAGATTGGCCACCCAAATCTGTGCTCCATGCCATTCATTCATTAATTTGATCTCATCAAATACAGCTGCAATCCATTTTCTTTGCATTTTTCTTTCTTTGCTGCATTTGTTAGAATTAGACTATAGTCTTGAGGCAGGAATCTTTTTATTCCATATATAATTCTTTTGACTGGTCACGTGTTAATATCTGAATTTGAAATACCTAACTTTATAAAATTGGTTTCTATGTTTAAATGGCTAAATAAGTATCAAAAGGGAAGGATGTGAGCAAAGGACATAGTATTTGATATACGGTGAGCTAATTTTGTCTTTCTATGACCTTACAATGGAATTATGCTAGTATTTTACAGGTAAGGCTCGAAAAGAGAAGTTGGCCTGGCTGGAATTTAGACCAAACTTTTACAGATGTCAAAAATCTGCTCTTTCCCCATCTGCCTCAAAATTGTATTGGAAACAACTGAGATCTGAATCTGGTTGATTCAGATCCTTAACTTCTTTACAGTTTCTTAACTCAAATTTTATGGTTTGAACACCATAAAATTCAAGCTCAATGGTGATGCAAGTGTAAATTTGCCAAACATGTGCTGCTGATAAATTAATTTTAAAATAAGGGGAAAATATTTTGAGAAGTGATTAGGACCCCATATTAAATATGACATGAATTCTCTAAATTAGGTTGTACCACAGAGCATAAGTTCTAAGCTTTCTTAATTCATGGCACCTCTAAGCCAAAAGAAACAGCTAACCATTCTGTTTACTAAGTAGGTAGGCCCTAGCAACTTAATAAATATGTATGTCCTCACATCTTGTAAAAACTGTTTGAAGAAGTAATACATGTAAATTGAAAGAAAAATATTTCTATTTCATTCTAAAATTACTACAGTTATTTATTAATGGAAAGCATGCATCTGTTGGGCACTGCACAACTGTCAAAAGTTGGAATAAAATCACCTTCATTTCTTGTTCCATGTCAATTTTCGGTTGATACTTGAAGAAAGCGCTGAAAATCCAGTCTTTCAAAAATTGGGTGTCATCACAAAAACATTGTGAATTCTAATGTTGAAATTGTAAACTAGTTTGAGCTCATAGCAGTTTGCATGAATCTAACAGATATTGCTGTTTCTCTCAAAAATTTAAAATATCGCATAGTGCTCCTGTAAAGTCACCGAAACACCCTGGGGTGTGTCAGGGTTCAGACAAGACTTTTTTTTTTTTTTAATTTTATTTTTTTAATGGTGACATTGGTTAACAAAATCCAGTGTTTCAGCTGTACACTTTAACAGTAAGGCATATATATTTACACCATGTGTTCACCTTCCATAGTTAGATTTCTGTCACCACATATTTGACCTCCTTTACTCCCTTTACCTCTCCCTTCTCACCTCCCCCCTACCCCCTGGTAACCACTAGTCTAGTCCATGTCCATAAGTCTCTGTTTGTTTGTCCTGTTCCTTTGTTGCTTTTAGGTTTATATCCCACATATAAGTGATATCATGTGATTTTCAACTTTTTCTGTCTGGCTTATTGCACTTGGCATGATTATCTCGAGGTCTGTCCCTGTCAGACAAGTCTTAAGAATATCTTCCCCCCCATTTCCCTTTTCTTCTCTTCTGAAGCTTTCTTTCCTTACCTTCTTTTTCTCCAAACTTTCATTTTTTTTTCTAGTCTGTTTCATAATGATAAAAGCTCTTGAAGTTTCATTTTAACTTATATTCTCTCCTCATGACATGATATACACTGAAATTTCCACCTGAATTAAAGTCAGTAGAAATGCATGTTTTGACTGGGCAATATATAGAAACCTGATGATTATAGACACATTTTCCTAGCAGTGAAGCAAAGTTTTTTTTCAAAGAATTCTTTATGTTCTCCTATTGAGTATCTTGTACTTGATCAAGCAGGGGACATGAGAGAGAGAGAGAGAGAGAGAGAGAGAGAGAGAGAGAGAGAGAGAGAGAGAGAGAGAGAGAGAGAAACAGATGGGTAGGGGGAAAAGAAAAGGAAAGGAGGGAGGGGAGAAGAAGAGAAGGAAGGGAGGGAAGAAGAGAAGAGGGAAAAAAGAAAGAAGAAGGGACAAAATAAAGAAAATCTTGATTATCTTTTTAATATAAAAAGTGCATCAAGTATATGCACATTCTTGGAGCAGGACAACGTGGAGGGAAAGACTGGGCTCTCCCAGAGCCCAGGTATCTACATGGTCAATCCTAGATACACATCTGTAGTCACAGGTCACGTTTAGGTGGAAGACAAGGGACAAGGGAGCAAGAAGAGCATACAGCATGCGGGCACAGGCTTTGGAGCCAGGCTGTGTTCAAGTCCTCCCTCTACGACTTAGTAGCTCTATGTCCTGTGCAAGTTGCTTAATCTTGTGAGTTTTAGATTTTTTTTTTTTATAGTAAAATGAGAGTAATCATAATATCAATCCCAAAGGTTCCCCCAAGCCCAGGACTGATTAACACTTATAAAGTGCACGGCATGATATGTGGCACATTCGAGGGATAGAAAGTTAATGGTTATCAATATTATTATTAAAATAGGGCTGACCCATGGGCAGGAGACAGTAGATAAGGTCTGCCAAAGCATGTTAAGGGTACAGAGAGGAGAAATAGTGAGGAGAATGGCAGAGTTCATGTCAACAAATGATGGCATCCAGCACGCTCATATACTGCTGCTGGGAATGTTAACTGGGACAACCACTTCAGGAAGTACTTTGGCAGTATTTACTAAAGCTGAGCATGTGCAAATGCCCCAACTCAGCAATTTGACTTCTAGATATATGTTAAGCACGTAAATGCTTATATATGTGTATCAGAACACATTTATAGTAGCATTATTCATAATAGCTAAAAAATTGGAAATGACTCTAGAATAGCTACAATGTGGTATATTCATACAACATAATTCTATTCAGCAATGAAAGTGAATGTACTGCTATACAACCACCTGGATGTGACTCACAAGTAATGTTCAGCAAAGGCAGACGTGAAATAGCTCATGCTATGTGATGCCATTTATCTAAGTTCCTCAACAGGCAAACGATCTACAGTGTTAGAAATAAGGATAGTAGT
Organism: Rousettus aegyptiacus; assembly: GCF_014176215.1. NCBI lineage: Eukaryota > Metazoa > Chordata > Mammalia > Chiroptera > Pteropodidae > Rousettus > Rousettus aegyptiacus. The sequence continues at coordinate 68,906,945 of NW_023416284.1, forward strand.
TACCTTTTGGGGGGTAGAATTAATGTCTGGGAAGGTACTTGGGGAGTCTACTGGGACTGATTACAATGTGCGTCATGTTTTGAAAACCCATCTGCTGTCTCCCTATGATTTAAGTACATTTTCATCTGTATGTTTTACTCTAATAGTTTACCTTAAGAAAAAAATTGACCAATGAACTGAAAAAAAAAAAATCTTGCTATAGATTGAATGTGTGTGCTCCACCCCCAAATTCATATGCGAAAACCAATCCCCAATATAATGGTGGGAGGTAGGGCCTTTGGAAGGTGAGTAGGTCATGAGGGTGAAGCCTTCATGAACAGGAGTAGTGCCTTTATAAGCTGATACCTAGAGAGCTCCCTTGCCCCTTTCATCATGTGAAGATGGAGCCAGAAGGTGGCTACCTATGAATCGGGAGATGGGCCCTCACGAGATAGCAAATCTGCCAGCACCTTGATCTTGGACTTCCCAGCCTCCAGAACTGTGGTTGTTTAAGCCACCCAGCCTATGATATTCTGTTATTGCAGCCTGAACAGACTAAGACAGATCTCTTCATAAGTTCCCTTTTTAGCAGAGAGGATCACATTGAAAAAAAAAAAAAAGGATTTTGGTACTAAGGGAAAACATGAAAATATAATACAAAGCACAACAGTTATGTTTACAAAGTGCAGACAAATTGTCCTAGCAAGGGTGACTCTGTATGAATCAGGATAGACCAAGGTTATGCTCTAACAACTCCCAAATCTCAGGTGCTTAACACGACAAAGCTCCTTTTGGTTTGACCCATATCTTACACATGCCGGCAGGGGGCTCTGCTCCTCGCACTCACTCGGGGCCCCAGGCTGAGGGCGGCTTCACCCTGGAATGCGCATCCAGTTACTGCAGCAGTGAGAAGAACGCATGGCAGACTGCACATGGGCTTCGAACATGTCTGTCCCAGAGAAAGACATGATTCTTCCACTCTCATTGCACTGGCCAAAGCAGGTCACATGGTGAGGACTAATGCCAAGATGTGCAGTTGCACTTTGGACAGGAAGGAGAGGAGCTGGAGAGGTGACAGCCCTACCAACGACCACACTTGTCCTTATGTCTCCCAGACTCAGTTGCATTCAGAGTCCTGTCCACAAGAGAACAGTGTCGTTGACACCCACCACACCCTTCTCTCCTCCCTCCAACAGGTGGTCATGGAGAAAAGCAAGCTGGATTTCCAAACCACTGCCCCTGTCCTCACCAACTGGCACCAATACTGTGACTGATATATGTACGATGTGCTCCCTGATGCAGGGCAGTGGCTAATTAACCTTCTGGAACAAAGAACAGAGTTGAGCTGTAGTCTAAATGGGGGTAAATAACTGCTGGGACAGAATAGGGAGAATCCTGTATAGTTGAAATAATCCTTCAAAACCCCTATCATGTCCAGTGAGGGAGCGGTGGGGCTGTTGGGACAGCTGGGTGTCTCTTACAGCAAGAAAAAATGTAGGAAAGAGAACAGTGGTGTGAAAAACACACAGCTAGAGAGGAGGGAAAAATTAGATGAGGGGGTGAGAGGAAAGGAATGAGATTTGGGAAACAGAAAAAGCCTTTTTGTCTGCAGTTAGAGATATAGAGTTTTTCTTATGTCCTCCATAGTGTGACTCTAGGCTTTGAGTGGTATTTTCACTTCTGCTAGGTTTTTTAAAATATGTACCACGCAAGAAACCACTTTGTTTATTAACAAAGAAATGACTGTATATATCTCAAGAAAGGAAGTGCCTGGAAGCTCCTAGACTCTGCCAGTGCTTCTCCCTCTTCCTGCTGAGCATTCAGGGTGACCCAGAGTGGATGTTTCAGTGCAGGACTCCTGAGGGGGTACAGGCAGATCCCTTTGCTTTTTAGATATGACTTCCTTTTATATAAGTTATGGGAGAAATGTACTAACACTAAAATTTTGGTTTCTCTTAAACTCACCGATGACATGATTAAATTTTAACTTGGATTCCTTAGAAAACACAGAAAAGGCTGAAACATTTTGAGATAAAAGGAAGGGCTGAACAGGGGTATGGGTATAAAGATGAAAAATGTCCTATGGTAACCATAGGGCACCTCATTGCCCTGTGTGGATACAAACCAAATAACTTCTTTGAATTCTGACAGTCATACAATTTGCTTATTACAATTCCTTTTATTGTGAAAGAAGTCACTCCATGTAGTAAAGGTCAACGATGTCAAGCAGAAATAAACATTGGATGTCATTGATCAAAAATGTCAGAAAAGGGGCACAGCGTGTTTTAGATAAATCCAGTCTTTGAAAGTTTATGGGCACTAAAGTAGGTGATTACTCATACGTCCTTTTACTGACAGACTCTGCCTGTGCATTCCAAAAGAATTCAAAGGTCTAAAAATAGGTTTTGATATAAACTTTTCAGGAACACATCTGCTGCACAAAATAAGATGTTTGTAGCATTGGATCTCCAAACAAAGCATGAAGAGGAAGATGCATTCAGTAATGTTTATTAAAAATTGAAAATTCTTCCCACATAAGGGAAAGGTGACCAGACCCACTGTATGATTAGGTTCTGACTGGAAGATTAGAGATTTAAAGAAGATGCAGCCACTTGCATTTTTTTTTGCTAAAAATAAACCAAAAGGAGCTTAATTTAAAAGAGATGCTATGACAGCTGTTATTAGTTTTTAGGTCAAATAACCAATGAGCCCAACCCCATGTGGGACAGGATGAGCCTCATTAAAGAGTGTGGCTGAAGACGAGGCAGTGAGACCAGCATAAATTACTGCCCTTTGAGAACTGATGTGGTCACTTTCCTGTTCATCGAATATTTTAATTAGGAATTTATTCTTCTTTACAGATGCTTCATTTAGTTGCATTTTAATTATAGATCTTGACAAAAAAAGCAAAAAGAAGAGCAAACAGAGCCAGGCCCACAGACATCTTCAGTGCGCAGTCTTGATGTAGCCTTTGCAATTGGAGCACCATTCTGGAACTTGCTGAATCTCGCTGAGTTGCAGCGGAGCTGTGGGATACTGAGCTCAGGTGATTCCCAAGCCTATTTCTGAATTCCTATAAAGAGAGAAACATAGAGGGGAAAAAAATTTTGAAATGCAAAGAATACCCTATTGTGGTATCAATTAAGTAATGAGTCTCTAGAAGGAACTTTTTTTATTGAGATGTAACTGACATATACCATTGTATTAGTTTCAGGTGTACAACATAATCATTCGATGTTTTATATATACTGTGAAATGATCGCCACCATAAATCCAGTTAACATCCATCACCACATATAGTTACAAATTTATTTTTCTTGTGGTGAGAAATTTAAGATTTATCCTCTTAGCAACTTTCGCATATACATAGTATTATTAACTATAGTTACCATGCTATACATTAGATCCTTAGCACTTATTTTTTTAACTGGAAGTCTGTTCTTTTTTGACCCCCTTCACCCATTTTGCCCATCCCTCAACTCTCCATCTCTGGCAACCACCAATCTGTTCTCTGCATGTATGAGCTCAGTATTTTTGTCGTTCTCCTTTGTTTTTTTAGATTCCACGTATAAGTGAGTTCATACAGTATTTGTCTTTGTTAGATTTATTTCCCTTAGCGTAATGCCCTCAAGGTCCACCCATGTCATCATAAATAATAAGAATTCCTTGTTTTTGATGGCTGAGTAACACTGTATTTTGCACAGACACACACATCTTTATCCATGCTTCCATCAATGGACACTTAGGTTGCTTCCATGTCTTGGCTGTTATAAATAATGCGATGAAGAGGGGGATGCATATATCTTTTCAAGTTAGTGTTTTCGTATCCTTTGGATAAGTGCCCAGAAATGGACTAGCTTCATAATATAGTATGCTGTTTTGAATTTTTTGAGGAACCACCATACTGTTTTTTATAGTGGCTGCACTAATTTACATTTCCACCAACAGTGCACAAGGATTTCCTTTTCACAATATCCTTGACAAGACTTATTATATCTTATCTTATTGATAATAGTCATTCTAACAGGTGTAGGTAATCGCTCATTGTGGTATTGATTTTCATTTCCCTGATGATGAGTGATGTTGAACATCTTTGCATATACCTGTTAGCCATTTGTCTGTCTTCTTTGGAAGAATGTTCAGATTCTCTCATTTTTGAATTATTATTATTATTATTATTATTTGCTATTGAGTTGAGTTCTTTATAAATTTTTGATATTAACCCCTTATCAGATATCAGGTACATAATTTGCAAATATTTTCTCCCATTCAGAAAAGGTTGCTTTTTCATTTTGTTGATTGTTTCCTTTTCAGGTAGAAGCTTGTTAGTTTAATGTAATAGGGAGCTATCATTTATTTACTCCTTCAGCAGAGGCACATTCAAATACCCGCCATAGGCCAGGTGGCCCCAGTTGGGTATAAGTCACAGTCCCTTTCCTTGAAGGGTCAGACCAAGTTCATAATTTTCCAGATTATACAGTAACTAATGGGAGAGACAGTGTTCATGGAGGATCAAGGCAGAATTCAAGAAGGGTAGAACTTACAGTCAAGTGGAGTCATACCACAAATGTGTCCAGCTTTTCAAGATACAAGCATATGAACTCAGTGGGAAAAAAATGACAGAGAAAAAACCATGGAAGCCATTTTATTCAGTGAACATATCCCTTAGGAAAGAGATTTCCACCTGGGCCACTGTTGTACGAAGTCTGCCCCAATCCTCAGGGGAGCCGGAAGGGGTCTGGGTGGGTAGCTAGAGGTATCCACTTCCCACATGCAGTCCCTCCATTTACCCTGGCGTGTCATGCAATTACTATTATTTTCTCTGTGGAAAAGGTTGGAAAACCCGTCTTGAAGGGAGCATAAGAAGCTAGGAGACATGACTACATTACTTTTTGGTAGTCTCTGTTCCCCAACGCTTTTTTGTGGGTGTGTGCCGAAGAGGAGGGAAACCTGGCCACTCTCAGGGTGGTTCTGGTGTTTCAAAGTGTAATTTTGATTCCATTATTTAAGATTTCCACCTTATGTACAGGCTTTAAAATCAGTGCCTGCCCAGTTGGAACCTGAATAACACGCCGAGAGCCAGGGGTGGGTGTGGGAAGGGAAACACTGCATGGAAGTTAACGTGGCGGGAGGTGGGAGGATGGGGGCAACGCAGAGGCCGCACATCACAGGGCGTGTCCACGGAAGCACAAAATGTCTCTGAACAGCCATTTCACTTATCTTATTCTCCCCTTTCAAGCTTTCTAGCAACCTCCTGGTGACACCTTTGGCCTCTGTGTCACAAGTGGGGAGGTGCAGCTCACCGTGCACAGAAGCATTGGAACTGCACTTCAGGGAGGTAGCTCTGGCAGGAATGTGGAGCGTGGGTTGAGGGGAGCGAAGAGAACAGGGCAGAGAATCCAGTGGTGAGTTGTGGCAATAGAAGAGGCAGGAGACGATGATGGCAAAATCATGGAAAGGGAACAACAGATCTTCGATGTACAATCAACAGGATTTGAGTTTAGACACGTGGCTGATAAGAGGTACGAAGAATAGGAATGGGGAAATAAAGATGACTTTTACAGCCCAATTTTCACCCGCTAATCTTTACATGTGATAAATGTGGAAAAATTCTTGCTTTGACCGTAGGAGACTAATTGCAAAATTAATAAAGCTGTTAACCACCAAGGGTAAGTCTCTCAGCCTGATGGCAGCCAAATTATTATTATTTCTGTGCTCCTCAGGTACTTGGGCCTCAGGACGCCCTGCTGGTGCCCCTGCCCTGTGAGCTCTCAGCCAGGAGGCCCGCAGCTGGACAGACAGAGCTGGCTTCCCTGAGGCAGGGGGCCAGGGTGGGGCCCCAGTCTTGGGAGACTGCTGTCTTACGAGACTTTCTGCATGATATTTTAGAACTGGGACTATGTTGACAAGCTTTCATTTCAATTGATTAAAAATAACCTTGAGGTCTCATGGCCAGTACTCATATGGATACAGCAGCCTTGGGAAAGAATGCGGTCCTTCAGCTAAAATGACAGAGGCCGTGTGAGCTCCTCAAAAGCAACGAGGCTGCATAACTCACCTCTGGATTCTTGGAACCGGCACAGCTGCAGGTATAGAGGGGGTACTTTGTGCTTAGAAATGAATAAATGAGGGAATGAATAAGTGAATATGAGGGTGTGTATTTCAGATGAGATATGACTGATCAAAAACATGGCTATCTATGTCTCTGGTGACCAATGCCTCCAGTGATATATTCAGGGCACTTTTCTACATGAGTCATGAGTTGCTGTCTCTAGCAATTAAACCATAACTTCTCCAGTTTGGGTTTATAAGACCAGAACTAAAAGGCTGATCGATTTCCCCTAGGTCCAAATTTAACATTTTTGGGTCACATACGGCTTTGAGAAGTTGGTGAAGACGATAGACAGTTCCCCAGAGAAAAACGTGGACGTGCCTATGACGCATGCACACATGCTCCACTCACACTTCTGCACAGGACTTTAGGACGGTCACAGACACCCTCATCCAGGAGTGCATACAGGTATTGTGAGACGTGAAAAAAAAAACTACATACACACACACACACACACACACACACACAGAAAATTAGGTAGAGGGTCTTGGAAGGGGCCCCTCAAAGTGTGAGGCCCTGAAACTTAAGCTCTATTGGCTTTGGGGAAAACCCACCTCTGCCCCACCCCTGAATACTGACCTCAGTTCTGTGCCTGTGATTCAAAAAGCTGCCACTTGGTGATCACTGGTGCCAGGCCAGGAGTCAGGCTAAACCGCGCAGGCCTGGGGGAGTCTTAAAGCATTAAGCAGCTGGTTGTTACATTCTGCTTCACAAAGCTGCAGTACAGGTACCCTGCCTGTGCTCTCAGCTGGAAAAAAACCCCTCAGCATTTGATGAGAGTTTCACAAAATTTCTCCACCTCCTTTCAACTCATTTGCCATAAAATTTTGCTCAAAATGTAGGTTACCTACTAAACTACCGTAGTGTATTATCTGTGGTTGTGTCCAACTTAGTCGTTTTTCCTTGGGCACTGATTCCCCCCCACCTCGCCTCTCCAACTTTTAATACATTTGAACATAACTGAGCCAAAAAAGTATTCTGGTGCTGAGCCTCTCTCCTGTTCCTAGTGGACGAGTCTGAATCTGAGAATCACATGGAGAGCAGCAGCATGCATATGCAGCCACAAGCACCCCTCTGACCTGCCACTCTCCTCAAGATCAAGGTGGGAGCCTGACAAGAGAGAAGACGGAAAATGTAGTCTGTCTCCAGCGCACTGTTTCTTTTATTACTTCATCTTTTGCCAATTCAAGGTCTTGATTAAAGGAGTTTCAGGATATGTTTTAAAATATAAGGCTGAAAAAAAGTTTCTCAGATGACAGTTTTCAGCAGGCAGCTAGCTTTGTACATTTCAATTGTCACTGCCACTATGATACAGAAGGAAAAGTAATTTAGAAATACAAGAAATACAAGGATTTTCTCATGAAGTCCAAGACACTCAAATATCTAAATGTACAACTAGGGCAGATTTCCATACTGTTAGAAGCAGCTTTCGTGAATAGAAAATAATGCAGCATTCTCATAATGTAATGAAAATAAAAAGTGCCTTTAGTAAAGAGATGATAAATAACCAACAGTAAAAAAAAATTTACACACACACACAACATATATAATAATATATAAATGACTTTAGAGAAAAATTTAGTATGGTAATAGTTCTGGAAGGTAAACAAAAGGCTTGGATCTTCCCTAAACCTCCTAAACATTAGCGAAATTATTAATTCCTAAAATTCAAGATGCACTTGTATCTCTCACACTATCACACACCAAATGTGAGATTTTTTTGCTTAATGTGACTAACCGGCCATCAACTCTCAGACTTGTAATCTTTAAGAAACTGAATTTCATTTAGAAATGCCGTTTTCAAAGCAGAAATTTGAAACAAGGATACGACTTTTGTTCAGTCAAAAAGATCCATGTATTTATTGAGTGATAGGAGACTCAGGCTACACTGAAAAAGTGTTAATTTTGTAAACATGGGCTTTTTTCCCTCCCTTTGAAAATCTCACTGTTCCCTAACTTGCTAATTCTTAAAAATGTTCTAATTTTCAAAAGTATAGTTTATAAAATCCTATTAAACTAGTAAATCTTGTTAAATTAGAACCAAGCATATATACCAAAACTAAAACAACTTCGAGGTTCAGAAACTTTAGGGATCAGATTTCAGTCAGTTAAAGGTAAATGAAGCCAAAAGAGAAAAACAGTCTGGTTTGATGGTAATAATAGCCCATCTCTAATTATTTCCCCTTTCTCTAGCAGTTATATGCATATTGTAGGGGACAGGAAAGACAAGCTAGTAACTAGAGCACATTTAACGCCCTGAGGCAAAAATGGGAGTAGTAAGTGCCTGGGCTCTAACCCCAGCTCTACCTGAGGATTCTTGGGCAAATGATTTATCCTCTCTTTGCCTCCATAAAAAATCACCTGTAAAATGGAGATACTATTAGTATTTGCATGTCAAAGGGTTGTTATGAGGATCAAATAAGATATGCATATTAAGTGTCTTTCATTTAAAACTCAAATAAGATTAACATATTCAATGGTATTTTGTGGTTCTCATGGAATGTGTACACTGCCTCAGATATTCTTTTCGCAAAATTTCAATGTCACTATTTTATTTGCTTATCAAATATGGTCAATTGATTTAAGCTACTTTTGTTCCTTACAGATATCAGGAGGCACACAGTATAATGAACAAGCAAGGGTTTCAAATTTGGCCAGACCAGAAACTGAACCCAAGAATAGACATTCATCAGCTTTGTGACCTTGAGCAAGTGGTTTATACTCTCTCAACCCTAGTCACCTCTTCTGTGCCGTAGGAATACCAATATATCTACCTTAAGATGTTGATGAAAGGCTTCGAAATAACATGCCCAGAGCCTTGGTAGAGGGCCTGGAATACAGAAGCTTTAAATAAAGGGCTACTATTTTATTTCATTCCAGGAGTGTGGCTTTGAAAACAGAAAAGGCCAGGGCCTCCCATGGCACTCAGCAACAGTTCAGAGATGATAAAGTCCCATACCATCCTCACAAGTACTCTTCCATGAGGGAGAAGTTATACCTACAATGAAGTCAGCATCTCTTACTTCCTGGGCCCTCAATCTGTAGGGTGAGCCTTTTGGAAAGGCTCTTAGCTAAAACCATCCCATTTAAGAAGAGAAACCTGGATTCCACAATTTATGAAGGATTCAACTGTCAGATGTGCCAAGGGCCCATTTTTGTATCTGCTTTTTCTTTCAATATATAATATTGGTGTAAAGGTATTTTCAAGGAAACTAGAAAGGAAAGAAAAAAGTCACTGTCAAGCCCACAACTCTACATAAAACCTTTCTGCCCTTACTCTAAACTTTGCCTGAACTAGCCATCTCCCCTCTACCCACTACCCGGTCCCTGCCTTCTCTTCTAACTGTTTTCTCAGGACCCAGTCACTCAGGACCTCCTGTGGGAAAACCTCTCTCACAGCAGAGAGCTCAAGATGGGCTAGGTGCTCCCCCTCTGTGGGGCTGTGTGTCCTGTTGGCTGGCCCTCATCAAGGCACTTGCCAATGGTAGTGAATGGCCTGTCCACTTCCATCTCCTGCACGATTCTGTGTGTGTTACTTCTGAGCAGGGCCGGCCTGACTCTCCAATGGATGCCCAGGGCCCAGTACAGAGGAGGGGACAATGTTAGTTGAAAGGATATTTGCACTTCTACCTGTTCTTTTGTACCACATAGATATATGTGGGCAAATAATCTTTCCAAATGAATTGCCATTTACCTAGTCTTGTATTGTATTAGATTGTCAGGTAGATGGGACACAGAGTCAAACATCACTGATGAGACACAATATAAACATAATATAGCATGACTGGGAAAACTTACGAGCAGAGAAGCAGCATGGCGTAACAGTTTTCTATTGCTACTTTACAAATTACCACAAACCTAGGGTCTCAATACAAATTTATTCTCTTACAAGCATAGAGGTCAGAAGTTCTAAAATCAAGGTGTTGGCAGGGCTGCATTCTTTCTGGCGGCTCTAGGGGAGAATTTGTTTCCTTGCCCTTTACCTAGCCTCTAGGGGCCGCCTGCATCCTTTGGCTTGTTGTCCTTTCTCCCAGTTTCAAGCCCACTAGCATAAGCTTTTTTATAAGTGCCCTGTGATTTACACTGGACCCAGCTGGATAATCCAGGATAATCTTCCCATCTCAAGATCTTTAATCACAACCTCAAAGTCCCCTTTGCTGTATGGGTAACGCATTCAAAGGTTTGTGGCATTAGGATGTGACCATCTTTTGTGGGGAAGGGGCACATCGCTGTGCCTATCACTTACAGCATATGCGATTCCCCAAGATCTCATTATCCCACCAGAAAGTGTGCTCAGTTCAGGCAGAGCTGAACTAGCTGCACGAGTTGCATGAGAGAACAAGCTCCAACAGAAGCCCAATGCTCTTCATATTTACAGGCAAGGGGCACAAGGCACCTCCTGGTGACTGTATGGCTTGTGACCTAAAGCTTCCTGGTGAAGGAAGACACAAAACACCAGGGCTCAGCCTCTGCTAAGGCCTTTTCCTTTCTTTGAGCTAATGGAGACCTGCTGAGGTAGCTGCCTGCTAAGAAAATGAGCCTCCAGGACCACCCATATTTGTCCTACTCATAGCTCTTTCAGCCAAAAGAAACAGATTTGAAGGAAAGGGTACCTAGAGGTGGTCAATCTATGTCCTCTGAGGGGATACTTGCATTTCCAAATGTTCTTTTGCATTCTATAGATATATTTTCATAGAATTTCAAGTATCCTTTTCTGGGGAGCTGGATGGGCCTGGACTTCCAATGGAAGAAAATCATGCTGTTCAGAGGCTTCTTCTGCAGTTCCTCCTCCTCGTCAAAAATATTTATAAATTATAATGTGTCATATGGCCAAAGGACCAGAAGCATAAAGATCCAACAAGAAATGTGGAGGACAGTCTCCATGTAAAAGTTCGAAGTAGAAGAAGCAAGGCTTATGGAACATTCGCCATGTGCCCAGCAGGTCTCTAAGTACTCTAGGTGCATCCTCTCCCCTAATGCTTCAAGGAGAGAGGTTAACATGAGTTAATCCCAACTTCAAGTACCCACCTAATTCACAGCCAGTAGGTACAAACGGTGAAGCAGACGTGAGGCTTGGTTTTAGTCATACTAAATTCAGCCTTGGTAGTAACATATCATTTATAATGTAATATAAAGAAATAAGAAAAATCAAGGCACTATATAATTATTAAAATGACCATCGGAATCAAGATCTATACATAACAGATTTTACCCACTTTATTGCTGTATTACGTCACAGAGGTAATGGTGTTATTTTGTGTTTCTCTACAGAAGGGCGTTCCAGGAAAGCAAGCCTCAGGTCATGCAGACACAATTCACACTACCTGTCTTGCAGTTCTGAGCCATGTTGAGACTTTGTAAATGTGACCTGTAGATGGCACATTGCTGAGCTTTCTCTGAACATACGCACACATACTTGATCTGATCACATTAGAACATGTTGCAAAATGTGTTTTAATGAGGAACAGTTGGTTTGGTTCTGCTCAAATAAAAGATATCCCTGTAAGAGAGTTGCCACCTGTCTTCCCATCTTGCAGTGCAGCTTCTAAATGAGCTCTTTCTGTCCCTGACACCTGCAGGTGTTGCCAGGGCCCTGCAATCGATTCCCATGTGCCAGCTCCCTTCTTCGAATTGACAGACAACCTCGGCCCTGTGCTTAGTGTCATTACCAGACACCAGCCTATCCAGGGAATAAAGCGGGCCAAGCTACTTTCTCAAACTGGGAGCATCTTAATATCATACCACTAGGAGTGCCTAATTATCTCCAGTCCAAGAATGTTAGTATTTTCTAGTTCTTAAAGTCTAAATAATGTAACATGCATTGTCTATCAGCATTATTGGCATACCGGCATGTAACAGGATCAACAAATTAAATTTGGAGTCAATTCATTTTTTCCTTTATTTTGGGAGAATATTTACATTTTAAAACCTCTGTCACAGAATTACATGATGACAGCACAATACTGATAAGCCTTTCTGTATCATTTTTGGGCATGAGCAATTATAAATCAGGCATTAGTCAAATGTAATGTTTCTCTCCCCTTCTCCCCTAAAATGTGTAATTGCTATCAAGTCATTGAAATTGCAAAGAAGATATTTTAAACTGGAACATACACACATACACAAATCACTATAACCTTGGTTTCTAATCTTATTTTGGTGATAGAGTAAACAAGGCTTTGTGAATAAGGCCAAACATAAATTATTAAACTATCTTCCACATGATCAAATGCTTTGCAGATTATAGTCTGAATAATTTTGCCTTGACGTTCACCAAAGGAAAAGATCCAATGTGCTCCTGCATAGTCTTAGTGATCCTTCTCTTTGAGATCTCTCAACCTTCTAACTTGAACTGTGCTAAATGAAAGAAAGAGATAATCATATCAAAAACCAAGGCTTGGCATCTACCCATCACCTAATTATTATTTTGTGTAAGATCTCAATTCATCCGACTCAAGAGATATGAAAACGACTCTTAAGCTCCCAACTTCTTTTAATGGATTCAAAATACTTCTTATGTGTAAATTTTTCTGATGGCTCAGAGGCACTGTTAGAGCTTAGAGTGGATGCTAACGGGGATAAAGAAAAAATCGTTTGATGGCTCATAACTCAAGATAAATGAGATTTCAGAATTGTTTTTTTTTTTTTTAACTGAGCCTGAACATATAGCCTATTCAGAAAATCTATTGAAACCAAATTTATAATCAATGCAAGATTTTCTTAAAATATACATTACGTAGTGTATCAGGAAAAAAAAACAAACTTCAAAATCTTCTGCTTTTGAAGAGTTTACTTTGAATACAAAATTATCTTCATATCACAAAGCTATCCATCCTATGTGCATTTTACTCCCTAAGATATAAATTTAAGGAAGCACCTCTTAAGGTAAGCATCCCTAACACAAACTGCTCCATCTGTCCCCCAAAACAAGAAATGAACAAAGGGCTGCTCAGTGCTTGTAATGCCTTCCCAGTCCTCTAGTGGTGGGCTTCTATCTGAATACAGTCATCTTCTTTAACCTTCTTCATCCGTAACTTAGCACCAATGTCCATTCAAAAGAGTTTACACTTTCTTAATTTTCAACACATTACATTTACCAAAATAAGGGGGGAAGGGTAGGGCAGGAGAATCAGATCTAGGATAAATAACAGAGTATAAAAATGTTCGCCAACAGTAGTACATTGTCATCTGTTTATACATAACCTCCCTGGTCTACAGAAAATGAGAGGTTGCAAGCTTGGCCAAAAGGTATGTTATCAGAGATCTGGCATCCTAGCTGGAGATACATTTATTTTTACCTCTTGTTACTAAAAATTCTTTTCTCCAAAGAGAAGGCAAAACAGAGAAGGTTTTCTTACTAGCCATACTTAAGGAAAACCCAAGTTATTTATTTACTACATCAGAGTTTGAAAACTACTCTAGAACTTATATAGGTCTCTCTTCTGATAAATAAATATCAGGCATAGATGTATAGACAAGTATGTACACACATACAGACACACAGCGCCTTGGAATAAACAAGGAACCAAGAAGTTCACTTAGAACTATGAAGACTGCAATCACGATGTTCATGATAGTGGCAGAAATCTGAACCCATCTATTCCGAATTACTGGCTGGAGATAAGCATTAATACAAACTAAAGCTGCTCCATAGGCGTGCAGGGAAGAAAAAGTGAATTTGGTCAAGATGCTTTACTGATGATGAAGTCCTTTCAATAATCTCTTAAATCACAACCCAAAACATCCTCATCCCATGGAGTGTATACAAGAAGCTGTGAACTAGGATATTGATGAACATAACAATTGGGTGTACTGAAGTTAATCTTTAAGTAATCAATTCACTCAAAATAATTACTCCTAAAGATTTCTTCCAACTAGGTAACCATGAGAGAGTGTGTTGGCAGATGTTTGTGCTTTAAATGAAACAGGGGCCATGTGTATGTTAACTGCTATTACGATGCGACCCTCTCTATCCTGTTCTAAGTATCATTTTCAATGACATTGGAGATGTGGTTTTATCATCACTTCATGAATTGCATAAAATGAATAAAGGAGATGGCAGGTGCTTTGTTCTGTCTCATAAATGATGAGCTAAAAAGAAAAAAAATGTTGCTTGTATATCACCATAACAATTATTCAGCTTGGAAAATTCAAATAAACTAGTTAAGAAAAATCCCATGGTTCATACTATAATTACGCTAAACTCAGCCACCTGAATAAAGTTCATGTCTCTACTTATTTTCCTATCATTTCCGAAGTTCTATTATGCATTCTTCCAAAAACTTATTCCAAGGCATGCCCTTTCTCCCTTTCTATTTCTACTTTGAATACAAACAGTTTTTAAAAAGTAAACAATAATAATTCTATTGAAAGCTTCTTAAAATAATTGGGAGAAGATTAAGATATTAAATAATGTAAATGACTATAAGAGTGGAAGGCAGCCTCTAAGATGACCCCAACAATCCCTGTCTCCCGGTATTCACATTCTTGTGTAATATGTTTCCCTTGACGATGGGCTAAACTTACTGACTTGTTTCTAATTAAAAACACATAAATGATAGGATGTCATTCCTGAAATTAGGTTACACAAATCTGTGGCTTCCATCTTTCTCACTCTCTCCATTTGCCTGCTCTGAGGGAAGAAGGGATTGTCAAAGGTAGAAAAAGTTGCCCCAGATGGTGGGGCTCAAGCTATAGGGCCAGGACTTCTTGAGGACATTAACTCTTCAAGCTGTCTCTCTAAAACTGCTTTCTTATCTTCGATGGGCTCAGTAACTAATTTACCTCTTCTCTTTTACCACTTCCTCTTTCCTATCTCTCAATTCCTAAGGCATCCACCTCCACTTTTTATGAAATTACTGGCTAATGTGGAAACATAAACAGTCATTCAGTTGCCAATAACACATCACAGTTTTTACTTGGATTCTACAGGATAAGATCAGTTCCTGTGTTCATTTTCTAAGGCTGCTGTAACAAATTACCACAAACTGGCTAAAACCATGAATTTATCATCTTACAGTTCTGGAGCTCAGCAGTCTGAGTCTGATTAGACTAAAATCAAGAGAGGTGCCCTCTCTCTTGAGGCTCGAGGGAGAATCCATTTCCTTGACTGTTCCAGCTTGCATTCCTCTGATCCTGACCACCCCCTTCCATCTTCAAACATCAGCATTCCCATCACTCTGACCTCTGATTCCACCCCTGCTGCCCTTTTCCTTTTAAGGACTATCTTGATTATACTGGGTCCACCTGGATAATCCACAATAATCTCTTTAAGGTCAACTGATTAGTAAATTTAATTCCATCCATAACTCAATCCCCCGTCCCCTCCATATAATTTAGCATATTCTTAGCTTCCTGGCATTTGGACCTTGGACATCTTTGGGGCCTGTTTTTCTGCCTACCACAGTCCCCAAGGGTGATAATGTTTAGTTGATTTATTGGGTACACAAACTTCAAAGAACAGCACCATACTCTAGGGCAGGGGTCCCCAAACTTTTTGGATTCAGGGACCAGTGCTCTTGTGAGAATCTAATGCCTGATGATCTAGAACGGAGCTGAGGCAGTGATGCTAGTGCTGGAGAGCAGCTGCAAATACAGATAAAGCTTCACTTGCTCACCTGCCACTCACCTCCTGCTGTGCATCCCAGTTCCTAACAGGCTGCTGACCAGTACTGGTGTCTGCAGCCCAGGGGTTGAGGACCACTGCTCTAGAGTACTTAACTTCCTCATAGAAGACCATGAGAAAACTCGCTTAACTTCTACTAACTTTTAGCTTTTGGATTCTTCATGTAAAAAATGCATTAAAAACAAAACTAAACAAAACTAAACAAAACAAATCCCACAAAAACTAGATCCAAATCTTCCAGTTCTACAACTCAATATCTAAAAACAAGACACTGAGTTGTAGAGCTGGAATGACTGGATCTAAGGTTGAAGAAGAATGTGAGTTCTTGTGGGGCTATAGAAAAAGGGTGGAAAGATGAACAGCTCAGGAGCAAAAAAGATAGGCTTTCATCAGGTATGGTAGAAATAAATGAATGGCCCCAACTCTTCATACCTCCCGTGTCTGTGCTTTCTATCACATAACTGCGTAGTGCCCTCCCTGGTCTTGACTATGTGACTTTCTTTGGCCAGTCAGATGTTACTGAACACAAAGCAAGCTGAGGCTTGAAAAGCACTTGTTTGCTGTTCTTTTTCCTCTGCCTTCACCATGAGAACATACCCAGGTTAGCCTGTGATAGGATGTGATCCATGGAACAGGATGGATTCATCCAAGCAGTCCCAGCTGAGGCCATCTAGATCTGCCAGTTGAACTACCAGGCATGTCAGTGTGCCCCACCAAGATTAGAGAAGTTGCTCAGGTACCCTACAGTTGACTGCAGATGCATGAGTAAGTCTGGTTGAGTTAAACTTTACTAAGGTTTTGTGGTTTCATGAGGCATTTATAGTATAGCTAACTGATACTATAGAATAACCAGATATTTGGTCCTGCAATCTCTTTTAGTAAGGGATGTACATACATCTCCATCACACGTTTGTTCGTTCGTTCGTTCATTCAATTCATTCAACAGACATTTACTAAGCATTTGCTCCATGCCAGGCACTGCTCTAGACAGTAACACAAAGAAGTGAATGAAGCAAAATATACCAGCCTTCATAAATGGGGCTTCCTTTTTTTAAAAAAATACATTATTGGGGTAACATTGGTTATACAATTATATATTTTTCATTATAATTTGACATCTATATATTCTATTGTGTGATTACCACCCAGAGTCCAGTTTCTTTCAGCTACTATATATTTGACCCCCTTAACCCTGTCTACTTCTTCCCTCCTCTCCTACCCCCTACACTCTGGTAACCACTAGTCCATTGTCCATGTCCCTGAGTCTCTGTTTATCCTATTCATTTGTTGCTGTTAGGTTTATATCCCACATATAAATGGTATCACATGATTTCAACTATTTGTCTGGCTTATTTTGCTTAGCATGATTATCTCGAGGTCCATCCAGGTTGTTGCAAATGGCAGTATTTCATCTCTTCTTATGGCTAATATTCCATTATATATATGTACCACAGCTTCTTTAGCCAATCATCTATCGTAGGACACTTCAGTTGCTTCCATGTCCTGGTCACTGTGAATAGTGCTGCTATGAACATCGGGGTGCAAATATCTTTTCGGATAGTGGATTTCAATACTCAATAGAGGGATTTCTGGATCACATGGTAGATCAATTCTTAGTTTTTTGAGAAACCTCTATACTGTTTTCCATAGTGGCTGTACCAACTGGCAGTCCCACCAGCAGTGTATGGGGGTTCATTTTTGTCCGCATCCTCTCCAACATTTGTTATTACTTGTCCTGTTGATTACAGTATTCTATCAGTTGTGAGATAGTATCTCACTGTGGTTTTGATTTGCATTTCCCTAATAGCTAGTGATGTGGAGCATCTTTTCATATATTTGTTGACCATTTGTATGTCTTCTACAGAGAAGTGTCTGTTCAGGTCCTCTGCCCATTTTTTGATTGGATCATTTGTGGGTTTTTTTTTTGTTTTGTTTTGTTTTGTTTTGTTATTGAGTCGTTTGAGTTCTTTGTATATTCTGGATATTAGGCCCTTATTAGAGGTGTTGCTTGCAAATATATTTTCCCATTTGGATGGTCATCTTTTTACCTAGCTGACAATTTCTTTTGCTGAACAGAAGCTTTTTAGTTTAATGTAGTCCCATTCATTTATTTTTGTTTTTATTTCCCTTGCCTTTGAGGTCAAGTTCATAAAATCCTCTTTAAGTCCAAGGTCCTTGAGTTTAGTCCCTATGTTTTCTCCTATGCATTTTATTTTTCAGGTCTTATATTAAGGCCCTTAATCCATTTTGAGTTAATTTTGGTATGTGGTAATAGACAACAGTCTAGTTCCATTTTTTTTTTCAAGTGGCCTTCCAATTTCCCCAGCACCATTTATTGAAGCTTTCCTTTCTCCAGTATGATTTCGGCTTTTCTGTTGAAAATTATTTGCCCCTATAAATATGGGTTTACTTCTGGACTTTCAATTCTATTCCATTGGTCCTTGTGCCTGTTTTTCTGCCATCGCCATGCCGTTTTGATTACTCTCACTCTGTAGTATAATTCAAAGTCAGGCAGACTGATGCCTCCAGCCTCATTCTTTTTTCTCAGGATGGTGTTGGCATTTCGGGGTCTTTTGTGTTTCCATATAAATCTGATGATTTTTTGTTCCATTTCTTTAAAAAATGCTGATGGGATTTTCATGGGGATTGCATTAAATCTGTATAATGCTTTAGGTAATATGGTCATTTTAACTATGTTGATTCTTTCAATCCAAGAACACGAAATATCTTTCCATTTCTTTGTACCTTCTTCGATTTCTTTTAATAGAGTCTTGTAGTTTTCACTATGTAAGTCCTTTACATGCTTAATTAAATTTATTCCTAGGTATTTTATTCTTTTTGTTGCAATTGCAGAAGGAATTATTTTTTCCACTTCTTTTTCTGACACTTCATTATTAGACTATAGGAATGTTATGGATTTTCAGATGTCGACTTTGTATCTAGAGACTTTACTGTATTTGTTTATCGTTTCTAGCGGTGTTCTTGTGGAGTCTTTAGGGTTTTCTATATAGAGAATCATGTCATCCGCAAATAGTGACAGTTTGACTTCTTAGTTTCCTATCTGGATGCTTTTTATATCTTTCTCTTGCCTGAGTGCACTTGCTAGAATCTCCAATGTTATATTGAATAGTAGTGGCGATAGTGGACAGCCTTGCCTTGTTCCTGATCTTAGAGGGAAGGTTTTTAGTTTTTCACCATTAAGTATAATGTTGGCTGAGGGTCTGTCATATATGGCCTTTATTATGTTAAGGTACTTTCCTTCTACACTAATTTTGTTAAGTGTTTTGATCATTAATGGATACTGTATCATGTAAAAGGCTTTTTCTGCATCTATTGATATGATCATATGATTCTTACTTTATAATTTGTTTATGTGGTATATCACATTAATCGATTTGCATATGTTGAACCAACCCTGTGACCCTGGGATGAAGCCCACTTGATCATGGTGTGTAATCTTTTAAATATGCTGCTGTATTTGGCTCGCTAGTATCTTATTTAGGATTTTTGCACCTGTGTTCATGAGAGATATCAATCTGTAGTTTTCTTTTTTCGTGTTATTTTTACCAGGTTTTGGTATTAGAGCAATACTGGTCTCATAAAATGAGTTGGGAAGTATTGCCTCCTCTTCGATTTTTTGAAAGAGTTTAGGAGAATAGGTATTAAATCTTCATTGAATGTTTGGTAGAATTCACTGGTAAAACCATCTGGTCCTGGACTTTTACTTTTTGGTAGGTTTTTGATTTCCACACTGCTGACTGGTCTATTTAGATTTTCCAGTTCTTGATTTAGTCTAGGAAGATACTATTTTTCTAAGTACTGGTCCATTTCTTCTGGGCTATTAAATTTGGTGTTTTTCATAGTTCTCTTGCATGATCCTTTGTATTTCTGCGATGTCAGTTGTAATTTCCCCTCTTTCATCCCTGCTTTTGTTTATTTGTGTCCTTTCTCTTATTTCTTTAGTGAGTCTAGGCAAGAGTTTGTCAATTTTATTAACCTTCTCAAAGAACCAGCTCCTTGTTATATTTATTTTTTCTATTTTTTTGGTTTGTTTTCAATTTCATTTATTTCTGCTCTTACTTTGACAATTTCTTTCCTTCTGCTAACTTTAGGCCTCACTTGTTCTTCCTTTTCTAGTTTTTTAAGATGAAGCGTTAGGTTGTTTATTTGGGCTTGTTCTTGTTTTTGGAGGCAGGCCTGTAATGATATGAACTTTCCTCTTAGGATCGCTTTTGCCATGTCCCAAAAGTTTTGATGTGTTGTACTATCATTATCATTCGTTTCTATGTATCTCTTGACCTCTCTTTTCATTTCTTCTATGACCCAGTTATTCTTCAGTAGCATATTGTTTAATCTCCATGTATTTGTGGTTTTTTTCTTTCTTTTTGCAGTTGATCTTTAGTTTCAAAGCATTATGATCAGAGAATATGGTTGGTATGATTTCAACTCTCTTATTTTTGTTGAGGCCATCTCTGTGTCCCAGTATGTGGTCCATTCTTGAGAATGTTCCATGTGCACTAGAGAAGAATGTATAAGCAGCTGTTTTGGGATGAAAGACTGTGTAAATGTCAATTATGTCCAGCTGGTCTAATGTGTCATTTAAGGATGTTATTTGCTTACTGATTTTCGGTTTGGATGATCTCTCTATATCTGACAGTGGGTTATTTAGGTCCCCTACTATGATAGTGTTTTGGCCTGTTTCTCCCTTTAGTTCTGTTAGCAATTGCTTTACATATTTTGGGACTCCCTAATTGGGAGCATAGATATTAATAAGTGTTATATCTTCTTGGTGCAATATTCCCTTTATCATTATGAAGTGTCCCTCAGCATCTTTCTTTACCTTTTTAATTTTGAAGTCTATTTCATCCGATATTAGTACCACTACTCCCGCTTTTCTCGAAATGCCATTTGCCTGAAATACCATTTTCCACCCTTTCACTTTGAGTCTGTATTTGTCTTTGGAACTTACATGTGTCTCCTGGAGGCAGCATATGGTTGGGTTTTGTTTTTGATCCAATCTGTAACTCTGTGTCTTTTTATTGATGAGTTCAGTCCATTCACATTTAGGGTGATTACTGAAATATGAAGTCTTCTTATAGCCATTTAATCTTCTGCTTTCTGGTAGCTCGGTGTTTTCATTGCTTCCTTGTCCTTGTGTTTCTGTTTTCTTTATTTTGGTTGGCATTTGTGGGTTTTGTGGGGCTTCCATTTTAATATAAATGGAGACAAAGAAATATAAATATTTGGTATGTCTGATGGTGAGTTGCATCATGGAGAAAAACAGTATGGAAAGGGGGTACCAGGTTATGACAGATCATGGTGGTGGCTATTTAACAGAGGGTTACTCAGGAAGGCCTCACTGATAAGGTGGTCTTTCAGCAGAGACCTGAATGAAGGAGATGAGAGACTTGTAATTCAGACATTTAGGAAAAACATGTTCTAAGCAGAGGGACTAGCAAGTGGAAAGGCCTTCCTGAGGGAGGGTACCTGCTATGTTCAAGTTCAAGTAGCAGGATGAAGGCCAGTGTACTGGTCCAGAGTGCTTCAGGGGGAGGGTCAATGACAATATAAGAGAAGCAATGGCCATTAGAGGAACTTTGTTTTAAATATATACATATATGTAATGTTATAGACATAAAATTTACCATCTTAATCATTTTTAAGTGTACAATTCAGTGGAATTAATTACTATCGTCACGTTGTACAGCCATCACCACTATTTCTAAGACTTTTCCAACACTCTAAACAGAAACTCTGTGACCATTAAGAAATAACTCCTCATCTCTACACTTAGCCCCTGAGAACCTCTAATCTACTAGCTGTCTCTATGCATTTGCCTATTCTAAATCTTTAATATAAGTAGAATAATATAATATTTGTTCTAATATTTCACTTGGCATAATGTTTTCAAGGTTCATCCACATGGCAGCATGCATCGGAATTTCATTTCTTTTTATAGTTTGATAAAATTCCACTGTATGTATACACTGCATTTTGTTTATCCATTCATTTCTTGATGGACACCTGGGTTGTTTCCACCTTTTGATTATTGTGAATAATGCTGCTATGAACATTTGTGTACAAGTGTTTGAGTGCTTGCTTTCAATTTTGGGGTATATATGCTGGGTCCAATGGAATCCAAGATGGGTATGAGCAGAAAAGAGACATGATGTGATTGAAATAGAGTGTAGAAACAAGGAGACCATATAGGCAAATTGTGTTTATTTTCAGATATGCAGTTTAGAAAAGAGAAAATCACCTCCACAAGAATACTTAAAAGAAAAAGACTAGTAGCAAATAACACTATTATATACTGTGAATGCTCTGTGATAGTTCAAAGGAACTGACCTCATCCGAAGGATAACAGAAAAGAAAGAGCCACTCGAAGTCAATGAAAAAGGGAAACTTAACCACAAAGTATTTATTTTAGGCAAATATACTTTACAAATAATGGTTTTAAATATGCCTGGAAAAACTAATGACCAAGTTTTCTTCTCATGGTACATATGTGATTTGGGCAAAACAAAACCCATGTCCACGGGTGTGATATTACTAGTATTCTGATTAACTAGGCCTAGACAAATCTTCAGTGGCTATATCACCATGCCACCAATTTCACGCCACATAATCATTGGTCATTTCTTATGTGCCACATAATGCTCTGAATGTTTCCCATAAATTATTTCGCTCCACTGTCAAAATCATCTAACAAATAGATTCTATTACTCTCAGTTTATAAAACAGGAAACATCTCTAGAGAGTGACCAGCCAATGACCATGCAGTTAGTAAGGGACAGAGCCAAAATTCCAAATCCACACAGTATGACCTCCAAGCTCATGTGCTTAAAGAGATACTTGATTCTTTCAAAATGGATATTTACAAAAAAGAAGCTCTGGGAGCCAGAGGCCTCTAGAAGGAAGATGCTGATCATGATAAAGTACATCTGCAATATTTTTTTGCTTTTCTGGTCCCTTGATTTCTCTCTCAAGTGGTGGAAAATCTGAAAGGCACTGCATCCTATTTTTATAGGTTAACTTCCTACCAGATAACTGTCAACCTGACATATGGATTGAATATTTATGTTTCTCAGTAATTTTACAGAATTGCATCAGGGAAGATAGAGGGACAGGAGAAAATTTGTTTTTCCCAAAGCGCTTTAAATTTAATACTTCGCAAACTATGTTGGAAAACAAAGATATCCATGGTTCTATTATTTTGGGCACAATTCAAAGTCAATACCCTGAGTGTGACAGGAGAAATAAGCCATCGCTTTCACCACTAGAAAGTAAAAAAAAAAAACAACTAAAATTTATGGTTAGAAGCATGCACAGCTCTGAAGTATATATCTTTACAGCTCCCATGAAAAGAATTTAAATTTGCAAGATTATCATCAGTTTAAAAAGGGGGTTTTTCAATCTGCTTGTTGAGATGTCAAATGACTTCAAAGAGCAGGTTGAGTGGCTTGACTATGACTTTTAGCCCTTGAAGAATATACTAATTTCCTAGGTCGAGGTACAGAACATTTCAACTTATTCATGTATTCTCAACTTCCCTGAGTCTGGTAAAGAAACCGTCCGTTCCACCTTGAATATCATTGAAAGCCAAGTTCATTCAACAAATATGTACTGAGCACCAACTCTGAGCCAGGCACTGTGCTAGGACCTGGAGCTGGTGGTGAAAGGAATAGTCAGGGAGCCCTACTCTCATGAGCTTTTATTCACGCAGAAGACTTGTACTGCTATGCTTGGGCTTAAAAACTTTCCTAAATGCAAGGCAGAAACTTCTAGTATTCACTCATATCTTACTTATACAGGAGCATGTATTTCCCAGACTCTTGAAGTTAGGTAGAGTCATGTGAATAGTTCTGGCCAATGGATGTGCATAGAAAAACCATATGCCATTCCTGTGCTGAGGCAGTGAAAAGCCTGGTTTTCTAGCAACTCTCTTCTTGCAGTTAACCTGGGTACCTGAGTGGCTGTGTGGAACAAAAAATACCTGATTTCAAATTGCCCATTAATCGTACTAGACATGTTGCAGAACGAGCAGAGAATTAACCTTTGTTATGTTAAGCCTGAGATTTCAGAGTTAATTTGTTCCTGTAGGATAGTCTTAGTTATCATGGACTAATACATGTGCTTTCTTCTCTAATGTGTTAAAACTCTATTTGACTTCAAAACCCATAGGTTCTACTCTTCATAATGAATGTGATTTTCCACCTCCTCCCACTGCCCACTTCTGCTTATGGATGCCCCACAAAAGCCAGATTTATTCCTCTACCACTTGGAGAAAAATAAAAAAAAAAAAATTCCTATTGAGAAAAATTTCTCACTGTGGAAAATTTTCTTCTTCCTTTGTCTAATTAAGTTATTCTCACCCTCGAAGTCCACTTCTAATCTCACCACATCCTTGAAACCCTCTGTAGTGGAAATTGTTTAAACGCCCTCTCCACAATGACAGCTCGCCTCAATGTAATTTCTACCTTACTAATACAGTTTCTAAGGAACATTTCCCATCCTATGTTTGTCTCTACGGTGCAAACTTGAGACACTGGTTTCACATTTAGCTTCGAAACTGCCTTGCTGGGGCGGGGAGAGAGGGGCAGAGGTAAAATCTCTTACCAGCAGCCTCTATGTGGCTCTGGGTGTTGTTTTCTAGAAAACTCAGCAAAGAGTCTACTCCCAGCCCTTCCATCAATTCTGTGGACTATCTAGTATCCCTTTTTAAACTCCTT
The DNA here is from genome assembly GCF_014176215.1 of Rousettus aegyptiacus. Classification (NCBI taxonomy): domain Eukaryota; kingdom Metazoa; phylum Chordata; class Mammalia; order Chiroptera; family Pteropodidae; genus Rousettus; species Rousettus aegyptiacus. The sequence continues at coordinate 68,931,393 of NW_023416284.1, forward strand.
CCTGTTTAAACTAAGTGAACTATTTTCTTTTGTCTGCAAATAACCCTGAGTCATACATTCCCTAATACCACAAGTCCTCAGAAGTCTCCTATCTTCTAATCCTTTATGATCTGACACTATCTAATTCAGCACGGGATATATTAAAGATTTTGTTTCATATGCACATATCTTCTCTTCCCAACTAGATTTTCATCTCCTTGAGAGAAAGAATCACTTCTTAGACTTTTGTAACCTAAGCAGTGCTTAGCACAGTGCTGGGTCTACTTTAGGAATTGAGAGGATGATCATATAATTTATCATCCAAACCAAGATACCTCAGGGGAATGAAAAAGGGGAACTATTATTAAGTGTATCAGGATAGTGGGTATAAACTGGAACTGTCTCAGACAAACTGAGATACATGGCCATACTTGGCACTGATAACTATTGACTGAGTAAAAAGGAAAGACATTTGAAGGAAAAGTAATGCAGTCAAAATGAGAGCAGCAAAGAACAGTTCTGGACACCTGGGTTTAAAGCATTACAGGAGTTAATATCCTCCTGGAGTCCCACTAGCTCTAGCCAGAAGGGACAGGAGATTAGGCTTAAATTATCTTTCAGGTTTGGGTGTTTCTGAGAGACGGCTTTGGTTTTCATATGGAAGCTTTTTCCATTTGGTCCTTTTAGGATGAAGAATAACTTTTGTTTCTAATGAATTCATTTAGGCTTAGTAAAAATCACCCCAAAAACTTTAATCACAAGAACAGTTATTTGCACAGGGCAGCTAGTGTACTTACGTAAGACCTTCTCTCTTACCTCAATCCCTCCCTACAAGGGTCACAATAGAATAGTAGATCACATTCATTATTTCTATCTCCCAAATTTAGTGCCTAGATAATATTATGTTCAATAATGCTAAAACTTATCATAGGAAGCCAGGTATTATCTGCATGTTGTATGTGTGATTCAGGCTCAGGGAGCCCGATTCTTTTCTCTTGCCCGTAGCCCGCCCTTGTTCTGGGAGTCTGCCCATGTCTTTGCCTCAGCTCACTGCTCCTTTCATTCCCTCCCCTCAATGTGGGCAAAGGATAGAGAGGTAAGGAAAGTACGTGCCCAATCCCACCCCATGATGCCTCTTTGTGAGTGTGCACAGCAGTGTAAAGAATACTTTGTGTGTTCTAGCTGCCCTAGCCCAGGCTGGAATAAACAATTGAGGTAATACAGGTAAAAAGCCTTAACACTCAGCACATAGTAGAGGCTCACTAAATGGTAGCTATCATTATCAAGTCACAATTAGTTTCTTGATGCATGCGATTCCCCTTACCATGCCCCAGCTACAAGCCTCAGGAAGAGGAAAATTATCATCAGTGATTGCAGAATTAGTGATGGGAGTGAAATGAATGCTAACTGTTTAGCATCAGCTCATTCTGATGGTACTTTGGATGGCACATGAAGGGTACTGCAAACATACTAAATACATTTTGAACTGACATAATCATACTAGTTGAGCTGTAATGTCCAATAAAATATACCTCAGCAGGACAGAATAAAAGCTATGCATCTAGCTTGTGAAACCCAAATATGTCCTAATGGGCCTGCAAAGGAAACTAATTAGATGCAATAGGAAAGAATGGGCTAAATATTAGATGTACTGTGGTTTTAATTGTTTGTGACACCAATTTAACATGTGGGTAACACAGAATTCAATCTTATATAAAGTTAAAAAAGAAAAAAAGAAACAAGAAAAACTGCTTGGGATTGGAGCCAATGTCTTGGGGTGGAAGGAAAATAGGAAGGAACACGCCCTCATTTGCCTCTAACACGGTTAGCTGATCTGTTTGAAATTAGATCCACTTTCAACTGTTTTAACTTAATTATTAAGCCATTTCTTAACCTCATGAATGCAGTTTTCATGTGCTTTCGAATCTGGCCCTGAACTAATAGACCCTTTCACTTCATTGGTTTTGGAAATGAATGTTAGATGGAGAGGAAAGCATTTTAACGGTGCTTTTCTAAGGGTCAAAGCTCTGAAAATATAGTATACTTTGTACATAAAACTCACTACACCTGAATATCCTGCTGGCCTTTTGTCTGGTAATGAGGCAAACCATGCCACCCTTGAAAACTTCTGCTTCCTTTCTAAGTGCAGTCGGCTGTGTTGGTGCTGTGCTATCTAACTGCTCAAGTGAATCCATTATTAGGATCAAAGTCCCAATAGATGAGAAACAGGTGGCAGCCAGGCACCCTGGGGCAGGCTTCCCTTCATTTGTGAGAAACAGAATAGTAGATCCAGGTCTCCATTCTAGAAATTGGGGCATTTTATTCTCCTTTAAAAGGGGGCATAAAGAATGAGAAATAAATCTCTGTCAGTAAAAAGAGCCAATGCTACAAGACTGTTCGTATCTCTTTTTGTCAATGTGTTGCTCTCATCACTGGAAGAACCTCCTAAGTTGGTCTGCTTTCATCTGCCATTTTGTAGGAAATCATGGCTGATAATTACATTTAAAATAATAAAAGGCTGTGCAATTTTCAACTCCAGTGCTTAAAGTAAAACAAAGCCTTGGCATGTATCACAAATTAATAATACTGATAGTACCTAGGCCATTTCCATGTAAATCCTGTGACGTACATATTATTACCTCCAATTCCAGAGGAGGTAATAATATTGTAGAGTGAAAACCCATGGAAGCAAAGTCCTTTAAAAAAACAATTAAAGTAAAAAAATTAAAAGCCAGGAAATCACTGTGTAAAGCTATATTTATTGAATCCCTTCATTATATATTAATATACCAACTATGTACCAGGCACTACATCCCTATTATCTAATTTAACCTTCTGTGAATCGGTTACGTCCATTTTACAAGTGAAGAAACTGTGATTCAAGGAAATCAGTTGTACAAGATCACAGACATTGGAATTTGAACACAAACTTGACAGACTCCAAATCTTGAGCTCTTTTCACAAAGCCGCCCTACCTCTTCTTTAGAGCAATTCTTTACTACTAGCAAGAGACTCAAAAAGAGGAAAACTTTGGAATAACACCTATTTATAAGTACAGAATTAGGGGAGAATGTTCTTATTTTCTATCTCCTACCAGGCTCAAAATAGCTCTGATTTCTTCCATAGCAATCTTAGAAATTGTAGGAGTCAAGTGATTTGTTAGAGCGTGGGCCATAAAAAGAGAAAGAACATTAGGAGTAAAACTAGTTAGGCTTTATTAAACAGCAGTAGTATTCATGTTCTCCTGTCTGTCTACGGCAGACTTACAAGTCAAATACTACTTTTAACAGAGCACAGAGAAGATGATTAATACTGTCCACTTTCTCATCAGTTTATTTTTCCTCTTTTTTAAAAAATTAAAAAAAAATTTTTTTGTATCTGGTATAAGCTTACTTAGGTACATAAATGGAAACTGCTGTCTAGAAGTTATCAATTAAGAATCTGTAATTCAAAAGGCAAGGCAGTATGGGCCTGAGCTTTAAAATGGAGGCTTGACCTCACACCCATCAAGTGGCTACTCCCACCCCTTCCCCCAGAAGAACCCCCCAAACCAAAACTAAACCAAAAACAATAATAATAATAAATGTTGACAAGGATGTAAAGAAATTGGAACCCTTGTGCACTGTTGGTGGGAATATAAAATGGTATAGCTACTGTGGAAAACGGTATGGTGGTTCCTAAAAAAATTAAAAATAGAATTACCATATGATCTAGAAGCTCCACTTCTGGATATATACCCAAATAAAATGAAAACAAGGTCTCAAAAAGATATTTGTACAACCATATTCATACCAGCATTATTAATAAGAGCCAAAAGATAGAAACGACCCAATGTCCATTGACAAATGAATGAATAAAGAAAATGCGATGTGTACAACAATGGAATATTATTTAGCTCTTGAAAGGAAGGACATCTGACACATGCTGCAAAATGGATGAACCTTGAGGAGGTTATACTCAGTGAAATGAGCCAACCAGACAAAGACATAGGCTGTATGATTCCTTTCATATGAAGTAGCCAGAGCAGTCAAATTCATTGAGGCTGAAAGTAGGACAGTTGTTGCTAGGGGCTAGAAGGAGGAATGAATGGGAAGCTGTTTAATGGGTATGAAGTTTCAGTTTTGCGGGATGAAAAAGTTATGGAGATTGATTGCACACCATATAAATACTATTAACACTAATGAACTTGTACACTTAAAAATGGTTAAGTTAGTAAATTTCACAATGTGTATATTTTACATTTCAAAAACAAAAACACAGGCTTGAAAGTTGGTAAGACCTGGATATAAATCCTATTTTGCCTCTCTCGCCTTCTAATTTTTTGACTATGGATAAAGTATTTATTGAGTTACTGAGGCTCAGATTCCTTATCTGTGAAAGAGGGATAATAATAGTACCTTCTTCGTAGGGCTATGAGGATGATATAAGTGAATGTGTGTACCCCATAATAAGCACCCCATAAATGTTGGCTTTGAGTCACAGCAGTGAGCGTGGAGCATTTAGCCAATGGCAGAGAGGATATTTAGGGAGGAAAGATCTCCTGCTATCCCTCAAAGGCCACAGGAGGTGGCCTGTTGCCTTGGGGGACTTAACATGGCTCAAGGTTTGACTCATAGCCTTGAAAGCTCAGAAACTGATCTTTACCCACAGAAGAGATCACATGGATTGGACACAGGAAGCCAGTGTATCAAACTAGAATGCAAATTTATTAGCGACACACCTATAGAGGGCTGAACAAACCTACTCTTTTCCTGCAGGCAGATTTGCAGAGGAAGGCAAATTATAATATCAGAAGCTTGTCTGGTAAATATGAACTCAACAAAGGGAAGTAAATGCATCAAATGTATAATGGCACTAGGCTAAGGTAACTAGATGCATTCATTTCCAAATTGAGATGGTCTTCTGACCTTTTGAAGTCCACTGGCCAAAGTGTCCTCTCTCCTGCGATGCAAATGTTCACTGCCAATATTCTGGACCTTCTTTGTTTTGTTCAAATGGCTGACCACTCCTATCTCCTCTCTTGACTGTCCTACTGTTTCTCTGACCACCTAATACCTTTCAGCATGCTGCAATCACCTCCTGCAGTCTAGGAGCTGATAGTCTCTATAAGGTAATTCTATCTTTTCTTTCACTGAAAAGATACGGGGTTTCAAACAGGGCAATATTATTCATCTCAGATACTACAGTAATATAAGACTTTCATGTATCATTTAATAGCCTAACAAGAATCCTTAAAAACATTCACTGAATTTCTAAATCCTGTTAGGCAATAACTGTCAAGATATATTAAGTGAAAACAACAAAAGTGTCTATAATTTATCTAAGAAGGAAGTGACAAAAATATGTACATGTATTTGTTCATATTGTTAAAATGAACCATTGAAAGAATAAACTGAAAAGTAAAACAAATAATTCCTTAAATAGGTAAGAGAGGTAATCAGGTAGAGGTGACAGGCGTAAGTAGAAGGTGGACTTAACATGGCTCAAGGTTTGACTCATAGCCTTGAAAGCTGTTATGTTAAAACAAACATACTTTTAAAGATTTGGTTTTGTAAAAGATTTTACATAATTATGGGACAAAATTAAATTTAAACAATTCTAAAAATTAAAAATAAAGTGAAACAAATGCTCCTAATGTTTCTTGCTATAACTGTATGGGAGGGACAATTTCAGGTGACTTTGAAATCATTATTTGCCTATACATCCCTAGGGAGATAAACTCTAAGAACAAAAACAACTGCAAAACCACCATGACAACTTTGACTGTTTTCAGTAATCACAACTTGGTGGTAGTGTTAAGTGTGGTTATTATCAGACAGTTATACGAGTATTACAAGATAACCAAGTGAGTAATTATGTTGAGTTATTGGGAACTGGGATTTTCAGTGTGGAACAAAGAAGTTACAGATATAAGACAGACAATTTCTAAATTTGATCTGGATAATAGTATGAATCAGGGGGAAAAATGTCAAAAGGACTGAGAAACCCAAAATGCAACCATTTTGGCACCAATTAAGTATAGTAATTACTATGGATAAAAACACATC